>NC_137331.1:38517765-39717765 GCF_965287045.1 Carcharhinus amblyrhynchos
GTGAGGCCGCAGCTGGAGTACTGTGTGCAGTTTTGGGCGCTGTACTTACGCAAGGATATTTTGGCCTTGGAGGGAGTGCAGAGGAGGTTTACTAGGCTGATGCCGGAGTTGAGGGGGTTGAGCTATGAGGAGAGGCTGAATAAACTAGGCTTGTACTCGTTAGAGTTTAGAAGAATGAGGGGAGATCTCATTGAGATGTATAAGATGATGAATGGGATGGATAGGATAGAGGTGGAGAGACTCTTCCCGCTCAGAAAGGACAGTAGGACTAGGGGGCACAGCCTCAAGATAAAGGGGGGGCAGTTTAGAACAGAGTTGAGGAGGAACTTCTTCACTCAAAGGGTGGTGAATCTCTGGAATTCTCTGCCCGTTGAAATGGTGGAGGCTACCTCGCTAAATATTTTTAAGACGCGGGTTGATGGGTTTTTGATAAGAGAGGGGATTAACGGTTATGGGGAGAGGGTGGGAATGTGGAACTGAGCCACGACAGATCAGCCATGATCTTATTGAATGGCGGGGCAGGCTCGAAGGGCCAGATGGCCTACTCCTGCTCCTATTTCTTATGTTCTTATGTTATGTTCTTATGTTTATCCCTTGAGACTCTCACCGAACAAGTGTGTTACTTGCTGGGGAATGTAGGCATTTATTGCCCATTGCAGGTTACTATGGAGAAGGTGGCAGTGGAAAGTTCTTGAACCTCTCCAATCTGACTTATAAAGTTGCCCTGGTAATGCTGTTGGGCAGGGATTGGTTGGATGCTGACCCGGTGATCGTGGTAGAAAGGCAAATACGTGTTCAAGTCAAGATACTTGGCTTAAAGGGGGACTTGGATGTTTCCATCCACCTTCTGCCTTTGGCCTTCTGGAGGCCACAGGCTTGTGAGACACAGAAGCCTTGGTAAATAGAAAGAATGCATCTTGGGCACTGCACATGCTGGAAGCTATGGTACACTGGAAGAGAGAGGGTGAAGTGAATGTAAGGTTAATGGAAATAGAAACTTGCATTAATTTAGCATCCTTCTCAACCACTAGACATCAAAGCTCTTCACCACTATTCAAGCACAGTCACTGTTGTAATGCAGTAAACACAGCAGCCTTTCTGTGTGCAGTAAGCTCCCACAAACAACAATTGGATAAACACCAGATCATTTGTTTGTTTGGGATGGGAAAAATATCAGCCGTGGAGATTAGCTGGGATAGCGTCCCTATGGTTAGTTAAATCATTGAATCTCTACAGTGCAGAAGGAGGCCATTCGGCCCATTGAGTTTACACCAACTCTCTGACAGAGGATCTCATCAAAGTCCTTTCCCATAACCCCATGTACTTACCCTGCTAATCCCCCTAGCCTACAAATCTTGGGATACTAAGAGGCAATTTAGAATGGACAATCCACGTAACCTGCACACCTTTGGATTGTGGGAGGAAACCGGAGAACCTGAAGGAAAGCCATGCAGACATGGGCAGAACGTACAAACTCCACACAGACAGTAACCTGAGGTTGGAATTGAACCCAGGTCCCTAGAGCTGTGAGGCAGCAGTACTAACCCCTGTGCCAACGGGCAAGGGATCTTTTATGTTCACCTGAGAGGGCAAAGGGAACGTTGGTTTAGCACGTTATCCAAAAACCAGCACCCCCAACAGTGCAGCACTCCCTCGGTACTGTACTGAAAGGTCAGCCTTGATGCGTGCACTTAAATTTCTGGAATGGGACTTGAACCCACAATCTTCAAAACTCCAAAGTGTTACCAACTGAATCTTTGCTGACACACAGAGTAAAAACAACTGGATCAAGCTGATGACATTAAAATCAAATAGTAATAATGGACTTTACCTATATTCTGCTGGGGAGTTGGGAATAGCAGGTCACTTGAAGGACTAAACAAAAGCTGACAGTCCTCAGTCCCATGGTGGGGTGTAAATCAATCACCTTTATAAGTAAAATTTTAATAAACTGAAATTGCTCGCTTGTTTTCTCCAGATAAACCTTGCATGGAACCTTTGTTCCAGATGTAAAAAAATAATTGTTCTTTTAATTAAAAGTTACTGTTATATTGCTCAACCATCAGACCTTTGTTCCCCTCACCCTGATATATTTGCTGTTATTCTGTTACATACTCATTAAAACTAAGAAGGCAAAAGGGAAATAAATTGACAAGTGACTCATTGAACACCACAGCGTCTCATACAGCCCACCCTTAAAAAGCTAAATCTCTCTGTGAGATGCTTACAGCATCGAGCAAATGAAACAGGGGGCCATCTTTTGTTTCCGTGTTTAATGTGGCAATGTTCTTTTTTTCACCTCCAAACAATACAAATTTTAACATCTAGATGAACAAATTGCATCACCAATATTTGAATTTAGAATGAGAGGTGATTCAGTCGCAGTGGGAGGGATTTAATATCGATGATGTGTGTCTCATGCTTGTTGGAGACCAGGAGCCACATGTAACCTCCATTGCGGAGGGCCCGCTGGAATTCAGTGCCCCTAAGAGGGCATTAGCTCTCCTTGCCCCTTAGTGCCATTGGGAGTGTTGGCTGCTTCCAGCAGACACCCACCATAGGCCTAGGATTAATGAAGGGCCCACGCCATAAGTGAGTGAAGGTGTGACAGAGGTTGCTGTGGGGGAAGGGAGTTGAAAGAAAGGGCAGGGCAGGGTGGCTCACACTGGCTCCCCTCATCCCCA
Source organism: Carcharhinus amblyrhynchos (assembly GCF_965287045.1). NCBI lineage: Eukaryota > Metazoa > Chordata > Chondrichthyes > Carcharhiniformes > Carcharhinidae > Carcharhinus > Carcharhinus amblyrhynchos. The sequence goes on from NC_137331.1 coordinate 38,520,450, forward strand.
ACTTCCTGATGCAGGGTCCCTCAATCAGACAGTGGATGCCTTTGAACGAAGCGACCCCTCCCGGGACCCTACAAGAAGCCCCAGCAGGATTTGTTTCTCAGGCTTCCTGCATGACGACATTCCTGCCCATTGCTGGATGAATACCAGTGATGGTGAGGTGAGACCCTGAGACATGGGCATTAATGGGTCACATGAGGGCCTCAATTAGTGTCCAGACCAGAATGCCATCCACGGGCCTTCCTGTCCTAAACTTGATCGGGTGGAGGCGGGAAGGCAGTGGGGTCCCCTCCCATCACTCTCCAATTGAGGCCTCACTCGGCACCCTCTAACCCGATTAAGCACCTCCCTGCTTCCAAACACACCACTGCTGGGGTATTAAATCTGGCTCAATGTTTCCTATCAAAGGACTTAAAGGTTTGTCAAACCACTCACAGTTATTGCTGAAGCTATGGCCACGCAGTATTCTGCAAGATTGGCAGAGAGAGAGAGACAGTGGGTGAAAACAACAGAGGCCACAGGCTCAGTAAATGCTTTCTTTGAAAAGAAAATGATTTATGAAGGCTCCTCTTGAGTCAGGGCAAACAGGAACTGTGTCCTGAGTTCCATCTCACGTTTTAGCTGCCCCAGCATCGCCCCTTTCACCCCCAAACATGAACTTGCCCTCACCCCTGCCTAGCTAATCAATACTTGTCTGGCCCAGCAACCATTTCCATGGGAGCCAGTGCTTGCTTACAGCCTCCCACAACACCAATGCCATCCCACACCCCAGCCCCTCTAATTGTGACTCCTTGCTGATGGAACCATCACTCCCAAGGGCTTTGAGCTCCTGCACTCTGTGATTTGTGACTTAAAACTGTCTCAACTGCATCTAATTTTAGAATCATAGAATCCCATAGTGCAGAAGGAGGCCTTTCAGCCCATCGAGTCTGCACCAACTACAATCCCACCCAGGCCCTATCCCCGTAACCCCATGCATTTACGCTAGCTAATCCCTGACGCTAAGGGGCAATTTAGCATAGCCAATCACCTGACCCACACATTTTTGGACTGTGGGAGGAAACAGGAGCACCTGGAGGAAACCCCCACGCAGACATGGGGAGAACATGCAAACTCTACACAGTGACCCAAACCGAGAATTGAACCCGGATTCCTGGCACTGTGAGGCAGCTGTGCTAACCATTGTGCCACCGTGGCCACCCCCCCCTTAACCCATGATAAAACAGATGGGTGAGGTAAAAAGGATAACATTTTGAGGCTTTCAGTTATATAAGTGCTCATATTATATGACTTAACTCCCTGAAGCAGAGAGAAATTATTGAAATTAAAGTAGTATTATCACAAGTAAAATCAAACCATCATAACAACTTCAGTTTAAACTCTTATATCCAGATATACAGAGAGGATTTTTCAGCCAAGCTCACCCCAAGGCCTGAAAATCCCACCTGAGTTCAACAGAGCTTTGCATGGTATGTGTTTGCCACTCATTCCCGTGGTGGGCGGGACAGGAAAATTCCACACATATATCAATTATGTTTAACTTCCATGAAGGGAATGCAACCTAACTTCCTACACATGAATTTGCTTGTGGAAAGTATTCATTCAATCATAGTAAGTTACTGTTGTTGTTGAGACCAGGCTTGGGGGACAGCCTAGGTAAAACCACACCTGGAGTATTAAGTACAGTTTTAATCTCCCTATTTGAGAAAGAACCATAGAATTATAGACTCCTACAGTGCAGAAGGAGGCCACTCAGTCCATCGAGCCTGCACCAGTCACAATCCCACCCAAAACGTATCCCCATAACCCCATGTATTTACGCTAGCTAGTCTCTCTGACACTAAAGAGCAATTTAGCATGGCCAGTCCACCTAGGGTGTAATTGTCATGGAGGGAGTGCCACAGAAGTTTCCCTGATTAACCGCTGGGGGTTCGTGGCAATTTCTTATGAGGCGAGATTGAGGAAATTGGGCCTGCACATTCTGAAATTTCAAAGTACGAGAGGCAATCTTATTGGAAATTACAAAATTCTTATCGGACAAGATGTGACAGATGTTTCTCCTGGCTGATGAGGCTAGAACACATAGACACGTCTCAGAATGAACAGCCATTTTAAATTGAGGTGAGGATGAATTTCCTCATTCAGAGAGTGGTGAATCTTTTCTAATTCTCTGCCCCCATCACCCTGCAGGGCTGTGGTACCTCAATCATTGAGTGTGTTCAAGATAGAAACTGATAGATTTCTGGATACTCACAACATCAAGGGATATGGGGATTGTAATAAATCTTTGGAAGCTAACATCCATTCAACAAGATCCCTTTACTTACAAACTCTACAGCAGTACACAGAGTGCTAGTGATTAGTACTATCTCTGGGTGCGTCAGAGGAACTGACACTCCTTGTTAAGTAAAAGGCAAAGAGACCTTGATTGGTTGATCAATTGGTCACAGATAGAGTTAAGATACAGAGGAGACCTGTTCTATTTAATGGCAGAGCACGGTCAAGGGGCTGAAAGCCCTCTACCTGTTGCGATGTTCCTGCTTGTTCTCGACTTGTAGTCTTCACACGGGCAATACAACAGCTTCATAACACAAGCAGTGGAAAGGAAAATTAAAGTTTACCAGAAAAAAATAGTTTTTGATACTATTTCTACTTGTCAGTGAATTCATACTCCAATAGACCAACCTTAATGACCTGAATGAAGTCGTTAAAGGGTTAGTGGGGAAAAATAGCATGAGGTGGATAACCAGCCATGATCTGTTTGAATGGCAGAGCAGACATGACAGGCCAAATGACCTACTCTTGCCCCTATGTTCCTACGCTTGTATTCATCAAATATACAATTCAGGAGATGATTAAAGGCTAAGTTGATAGAATTGATGGAGAGGATTGATTTCCTTTGGGGAAGGAATAAGGAGGCATAACTGTAAAATTAGAACTAAAGTTTATTTATTACTCACACATAGTCTTACATTAACACTGCCATGAAGTTATTGTGAAAATCCCCTTGTTGCCACACTCCGGCACCTGTTCAGATACACTGAGGGAGAACTTAGTATGGTCACTGCACCTAACCAGCATGCCTATTGGACTGTGGGAGGAAACCAGAACACCCAGAGGAAACTCATGCAGACACGGCGAGGATGTGCAGCCTCCATGCAGACAGTGGCTCAAGCCGAGAGTCAAACCCAGGTCCTTGGCACTATGAAGCAGCAGTGCTCACCCACTGTGCCATTCGGAACTGAAATCATGAAGAATTTCTTCATGCAAAGGGGTAGCAGAAACTCTCACCCCACATAAAGCTGTGGAGGCTAGGGAGTGGGGTGTGGGGAAGGGTCAGATAAAAGTTTTACCACTGAAATTGATCACCTTTTGATAGGAAAGGAATGAAGAATGTAGTGGGCTAGATAGAATCTTGTCATAGAATCCCTACAGTGCAGAAGTAGGCCATTAGGCCCATCGAGTTTTTGCCGACAACAATCCCAACCAGGCCCTTTCCCCGTAACCCCAAATATTTACCACACTAATCCACACCCAAGGCACTAAGGGGCAATTTAGCAATCAACCTAACTAGCACATCTTTGCAGTGTGGGAGAAACTAGAATACCTGGAGGAAACCCACGCAGACATGGGGAGAGTGTGCAGACTCCAGACAGACAGTGACCCAAGCCGGGAATCGAACCTGGATCCCTGGTGCTGTGAGGCAGCAGAGCTAACCACTGTGCCACTGTGCCACCCACAGATAGAGTTAAGATAAAGAGGAGACCTGTTCTATTTAATGGCAGAGCATGATCAAGGGGCTGAAAGGCCTCTTCCTGTTGTGATGTTCCTGCTTGTTTTCTACTTGTAGTCTTCACATGGGCAATACAACAGCTTCGTAACACAGGCAGTGGAAAGGAAAATTAAAGTTTACCAGAAAAAAATAGTTTTTGATACTATTTCTCCTCTTCAAACCATCAATTAGAAGACAGGTTGCACTTTGTGAATTTGGCAACAAGGTAATTTTTCAGAATAATGCCACCGACAGCTAAAGGATCTTCTCATGTTTGGATCGCTTTGGACATATTAAATGACAAATGAATTCCGGGCAATTATCTTCCTCTCATTTTGTATGGAATGTGATATTTCACATACAATCAATAACAAATTGCCCTGTGACAATTATGTTCAATATTTTTTAGTGACTGCATAACCTTCCACAATTTAGCTTAATTTAAGAATGAAGAAAGGTCAGGTTCAAAGACAACAATAAAATCATGGAACCCCTACGGTGCAAAGGGAGGCCATTCAGCCCACTGAGTGTCCACTGACTCTTTGAAAGAGCATCTGACCTAGACCAACTAATTATGACTTACCATTATGACTAATTATGACTTTATGGGTCACTGCTGGATTTATTTTACCCTCAATTCCTGTTTCTTATTCATTTGTAGGACATGGGGCATCGCTGGCTGGCCAATATCTTTTGCCCATCCCTAACGTCCGAGGGCATAGAATCATAGAATCCCCACAGTGCAGAAAGAGGCCATTTGGCCCATCGAGTCTGCACCAACCACAATTCCACCCAGGCCCTGTAACTCCACATATTTACCCTGCTAACCCCCTGACACCATGAGTCAATTTAGCATGGCCAATCAACCTAACCCGCACATCTTTGGACTGTGGGAGGAAACCAGAACAAAGATCCCATCCAGGTCATATCCCTGTAACTTCACATATTTACTCTGTTAATCCCCCTGACAATAAGGGGCAAGTTATCATGGACAATCCACCTAAACCACATATTTGGATTGTGGGAGGAAACTGGAGCACCCAGAGGAAACCCACACAGACAAGGGGAGAACGTGCAAACTCCACACATACAGTGATCTGAGGATCGGAGTTGAATTTGAATTCCTGGCACTGTGAGGCAGCAGTGCTAACCACTGTGTCACCGTGCTGTCCATTGAGAGTCAACCACATTGCTGTGGCTCTGGAGTCACATCTAGGGCGGACCAGGTAAGGATGGCAGATTTCCATCCCTAAAGGACATTAGAGAACCAGATGGGTTTTTCTGACAATTGACACCATCAATAGATTCTTAATTCCAGATATTTTTTATTGAATTCAAATTCTACCATCTGCCGTGGCAGGATTTGAACCTGGACCTTTAGCTGAGTTTCTGGATTAACAGTGATAATAGTCCCCTTGTCGAAATCATGACAAAAGACTACAGATTCGGTGTATTTATCAAATACATTCTGGCAAAGTATTTACCTACAATTTGAAATGGTAAATTATATATATTTTGGTAGTTTTCTAATAATAACTTCACTCCAACCAAAATTGCTTTTCATCTGTGTTTCTTGAATTGTAATCAGGGATTCTTCTGATAGTCCCCTATACTAATTATCAATGACGAAAAGCAATGCTGGACGTGCAGAGACTATTTCCTCGGGTGGATGTAGCTGTTATTAGGGAGCATAACAATAAGGTTCATGGTGAGAGATATAGGAGGGAAGTCCGAGGTGGAATCTTTACTCAGAGTGATTGGGGTATGGAATGCATTGCCTGCTGTGATAGTGGAGTCGGACACTTTAGCAACTTTCAACAGGTTATCGGATAGGCACATAGAACACATTAGAATGATAGGGAGTGGGATAGCTTGAACTTGGTTTCGGACATAGCTCAGCACAACATCGAGGGCCGAAGGGCCTGTATTGTGCTGTACTGTTTTATGTTCCATGTTCTAGAACACTTACTACAGAGGGGAAATTGGCAAACCGAACTGTATTTTCATTCTTGAGTTGGATAGAGGGAATTGGGAAAATTCCTGGCTTGGCCAACCCACCGCAGGAGAAAATATCAGAAAAGGTGAGATTTTCATTTCCTGGGGGTGAAGAGAGGCTGCAAGAATACATAATGAAATTTGGCTAGGAGACCAGAAAGCCATTAGACTGTTGAAACATCTGAACACCAGACAAAAGAATTGCTTGATAGTCATCTCTGACCCTCAGATCTCTTCTGTCAATTACACATGTTTCATTTCCACGAGATAGAGGCTTCAAAGAAAGTTTATGTCATTGAGTCACAAGTAGGCTTACATTAACACTGCAAATCCTCTAGACACCATACTCCAGCGCCTGTCCGGGTACACTGAGGGAGAATTTAGCACGGCCAATGCATCTAATCAGCACATATTTCAGGCTGTGGGGTGAAATTGGAGCACCCAGAGAAAACTCACGCAGACACGGGGAGAACATGCAAACTCCGTACAGGCAGTGACCCAAGCCAGAAATTGAATCCATGTCCCTGGCACCATGAGGCAACAGTGCTCACCACTGTGCTACTGTGCCGCCCACAAAATAATCCTGCCCTGTCTGAGGACTGAGCTCAGATTGTGAGGTTGATGCGTTGCCTACTGTGCTATGAAGGCACGGCTGCTTGCAGTGCTCAAGTGCTTGCAGGTTTTCTGTTGATACTTTAAAAAGGTCAAAAGGCTCCCTTATGCAGACTATGGGTTCACAAAACCTCTGAGATGTTGTCAACCCTAACTCTTTGAAAGACTGGCCAAGTGAAAATTGCAGAGGGCTTATCCCGACAATGGTGACAACCAGGTAAACCAGTGCAGGATGAAAACACGTGAGCTTAATTAGCCACGCTCTTAAAAGACCATGCTAAAACTCAGGGTCCCTGGGGATAAAGTCAGGAATCTTGCACCCGGGTCCCCAGCCACTACTTCTCACCCCTCCACAGAATGACTGTGTTAGCTGAAAACAACACAAAGCTTTTAAAAAAGGATGCAGCCAAAATGAACACGGTTCATAATCTGAAAAATGATAAGAACAGTGTAGGATTTGGTCTTTGATACACCCTGAACTTTGTAATGAAGTCATAGAATCATAGAATCCCTACGGCGCAGAAGGAGGCCATTCAGCCCACCAAGCCTGCAGTGACAGCAATCCCACCCAGGCCCTATCCCTGTAACCCCATATTTTTACCCTAGCTAATCCCCCTGACACTAAAGGGCAATTTAGCAAGGCCAATCCGCCTAACCCGCACATCTTTGGATTGTGAGAGGAAACCAGAAACCCATGCAGACACGGGGAGAATGTGCAGAATCTGAATGTACAGACAGGGACCCAAGCCGGGAATCGAACCCAGGTCCTTGGCACTCTGAGGCAGCAGCCACTGTGCCGCCCACAAGTCAGTTTAACGTTATATCAAGTGGCTTTTATCTTTCCTCTTAACTTTTAAAACACTGGCCCAAACTCTACCACCTCTCCCACCCCATACCAGGATAAGCGAAGTTCACAGAACGGAAATCTTCGTTGGTCTCAGGCAGGATTTTATGATCTCGCCTGAGCGAGGCCATAAAATCCCACCTACCGTGTCCATGTTGGATTTTGGCAGAGCTGGATTTTTCAAAACATAATTGAATTGGAAAAAAGGGTGGATTGAAATAAACAAAAACAAAACAGCAAACTTATTCCACTGATAGCCGTGGCTACAATTGCTTGGAGAGAAGTAGTTTTGGTTTTGTACTTAGTCAGCTCTTCCAGTAGTCCAGATTTATACAATCTCCAGCTTTGAACAGAATCGAACAGAGGAAACCATCAAATTGGTTTGCGATGCTCTGCAAATAATCAATAAGATGGAGCCATATGGCTCAATGTGAGTGAAGGATGCACATGTCAAAAGCACATTCTGCAGAGTCGTTGTTCTGAACATTTCAAGCAGACTTTCAAATGATAAGCAGATGCGGAACGCGCACACCTTTTCCTTGATATCATCACCAGATTTTGAGCGCTTATGATAATGGCTTCTCGCATAAATAAAACCCATCAGTCAAGGTTCCTAAACAGCGACTGGTCAATAGATTGTAAATGACTGCGATGCTTCTCAGGAAGTTTATACTAAATCCCAAGAAATCAGATGTATCGTAGAATGGATCCTGGGTCCCCCCCCTTAAAAAATAAACTCACAAAACATGCCTGTTAGAAAGCAGAAATGCATGTATTTAAAATTCAGCTGGCAGTTCAAATATAACTAATATATTTGCCCCCAAATTTAAACGATTGGCAAAGTGTGGCAGTGATTTATGGAGAACAGAGATTTATTTGTTTCATTTATGAATCATCTCTTCAGAGCTTGAGAGCCCTGGTAATGTGGCTTCTTTATAGTTTTAAGGTCACAGTGACAGCAATATTCAGTTTTCCTTTTGCACTAATTAGCACTAAAATCAACTTTTAATTCACTTTCAGTGCCCATCGATTACTGTTATGCCATTATGCTAAAGCCACATAATGAGGCATGGGGCTATAGATCGAAAGGCCCAGTGCGTGGAGTGCTTGCATTTCATAGCTGATGGATGTCATAATCTGCAAACTGCCTTTTAGTCCTTTTAATTTCCAATATTGGATGTAAATGGTGCAGCCAGAGGCATTAAAAAAAAATACCCAAAGTCTACCGGCCTCTTTTCAGCCCTTTGGGGAAATGAAAATCTTTCTGTTTAAAAAAAAGCAGGATGTATTTCAACTGCAGGAAATGCAAATTTATAATCCAAAATACAAGGTGAAATTAGACATCACTCAAAACAATAGCATCATTAGCAGCTGCTGTACTAATATTGGAATGATACATATTTTTAAGTCTGTGTTTTTGAGCAGAAGGGCTGCATTATAGGAGACCATACAGATGTTTGCAGTTTCCTAATTAGGGCACCAAACTGAGCTTGAACTATGAATATGTACCAAAATCCGCTCCTTCAGTGTTTGCAGCCAAGGATCTATCTGCAATAGGATTCTGCATAACATTTTTCACAGCCCTTTCACATTCTAAACCTGGTCAATACTTAATTACAGCAAATTTTCTCAATGCAATCAGGAGTTGCACAATTGAATTGGCAATATCCTGTATTATAGAGAAGCACCATGATTGGTTTGTGTCAAGCATTTTATCATCATCTCGCTCACAATAATGTGCAACGAAACAAGAATGTTTCTGCAGATTGCAGTGGAACTTTCATGTGCCCACCCCCCACCACTGAATGTATCATCCTTTCCGTACCACTCCTGGGACTTAAACGCAAAGTCTCAGCTGATACTTCCAGTGCAGTGATGAGGGAGTGTTGAGAAATTCTGGCCGGAATTCTCTAGCTGCTCACGCAGATGGGATTCTCCTGTCCTGCTGGCAGTGCACCCCTGTCCACATTTTTCCAGCCGGCGCGGGGTGACATCAATGGGAATTCCCATTGACAGTGGCGGGACTGGAAAATCCCACCATGAGCAAACAATGCGCCACTTCCCGCCAGCAAGAAACACGCAGCTGGGAGGTCTGAGAATCTCAACCTCTGTCTTTCTGATGAGATGCTTAAACTGAGACCCCAGTCTCAGCTGGACAAATAAGATTGTGCGGCACTTAATCAGGGTAAACCAAGGAGGTTCACGCCCACTGTGCTCGCAACCAATGTGACTAAAAATAGATGATCCAGTCATTCTCACATTGCATTTGCATGCAACTTGGCTTTGTTTTTTATTTATTTGTGGAACATGGACGTTTAGTTATAATCAGCATTTATTGCCCATTCCTAGTTGCCTAAGGGTAGTTGGGGGTCAACCACATTGTTGTGGCTCTGGAGTCAACTGTAGGCCAGGGTAAGGTCAGTTTTCCTTCCCTAAAGGACATTAATGAACCAATTGGACTTTTCCGACAATGATTTCATGGTCAGCAGTAGATTTGTAATTCCAGATTTTTTTATATTGAATTCAAATTCCACCATGTGCCCTGGCCGGATTTGGACCTGGGTTCCTAGAACATTGGATGAACTTCTGGATTCATAGTCCAGCGATAATACCATTATGCCATTGCTTCCCCTACATTGTATTTGTGATTGGGCTTTCAAAGTACTTCGTTGACTGTACAGCTCTATGGGACATTAGAGATTGCGAAAGGCACTTCATCAATGCAAGTTTTGCTTTTCTTACTTTGCTGTGGTATCACATTAGGTCTCAACAATTATTGACATCACTGCCGTATAGATTATTCAAAGAAGTCAATAGATTTTTATAGGGTGGTATGATGCAGCTTAGAAGCTCACAACATCCCTCCCCCTCTCCCTCCGCCAGCCACCCCACTTCTCCCCTCTGTTGAATTCCCAATCATAGCTTAGGGAATTGGCAGAAACACAGAAGAGAAGTCTCCAATAAAATCAAAGGGTGAGATCCTCTAGATCTCACTGGTGCATCCTCAGTCAGCTGCTTCCGGAGTGACATGAGACAGAGAAACTGATTCCTAAGGATAGATTTCTTTTCTATCTTGTTGTTGGGGAAATCAGCAGTGGTAAGGAGGGAATATAAAGGGCAAAGTATCTTTGGAGTCTAAAGAAGAGAGGAAAACACTTAGCTTTCGAATAATGTCAGAGAAGATATTAATCAGTTTCAGATAATCCTGGACCTCTACTGTTTTATTTAGGTGATGATATTTGTTGATGCTGTTTATATGATTTCTAAGGTTTGTTATAATTTTTGGAGCTGCACTAAATAGTCCTGGAGAGTCACTAGCAATACTTTGTCGAATAAGTGGACTCTGCATCAGTGTGAGTTCAAAAAGCTGATGATCTATTTAGTGCAGGATACCTGCATTTTCCATCAGAATCACAGAATTGTTACAATGCAGAAGGAGGCCATTTGGTTCTGTGTGTCTGTGCCAGCTTTCCAAGTGAGCATCATGACTTGGTGTCATTCCCTGCCTTTTCCTATTATATATTTAAGTGGTTGCATGATTGCTTTAAGAACTGATCACATGATTTAATTGTGAGTTCATTAAGATGATTCACAGGATGCTGTTTAGTTTCAGTTTCTGAGCATGAGTATATAAGTCTGTACCCTCTCGTTCTTGACCCACTTACGAGTAGGAACAGTGTCATTGGCCTGCTGGGTTTCCACCTGTTATGTGTTACGTTAAATCTACATGGCAAATCACAACTTTTCATTTTGTTTAAAACCCACAATCCGTAATTTAGTTAAGACAATAAACCTGCATATTGTTTCTATTCAAATAGTCATCCAATGTCCTCTTGAATGTCTCAATTGAACCCTCCACCATACCCCCAAACAGTGCATTCCTTTGTTGTTCATAATATATATAAATGACTTGGAGGAAAATGTAGTTGGCCTGATTAGTATGTTCTCAGATGACACAAAACTTGTTAGATTTGTGGGTAGTGAAGAGGATTGTCAGAGATACAGCAAGATATAGACCAATTGGAGACTTGGGTAGAGAAATGGCAAGTGGAGTTTAATCCAGACAAGTGTGAGGTAGTGCATTTTGGAATGTCCAATGCCTGTAGGAATTATACAGTAAATGGTAGAACTCTGAGGAGGCAGAGAGATCTGGGCGTGCATGACCATCATTCTCTGAAAGTGGCAATGCAGGTGGATAAGGTAGTCAAGAAAGCATACAGCATGCTTGCCTTCATTGGTCGGGGCATTGATTATAAAAATTGGGAGTCATGCTGCAGCTGTACATAACCTTAGTTAGGCCTCATTTAGAATATTGTGTTTAATTCTGATCGCCACATTACCAGAAGGATTTGGATGCTTTGGAAAGGATACAGAAGAGGTTTACCAGAATGCTGCCCTGGTCTGGAGGATGTTAGCTATGAGGAGATGTTGGATAAACTCGGTTTATTCTCACTGGAACGATGGAGGTTGAGGGGTGACCTGATAGAGGTTTACAAGATTATGAGTGGCATGGACAGAGTAGATAGTCAGATGCTCTTTCCTAGAGCAGAAAAGTCAAGTACGAGAGAACATAGATTTAAGGTGCATGGGGAAAAGTTTAGAGGAGATGTGCAAGGCCAGAGGATGGTGAATGTCTGGGGAGGTGGTGGGAGCAGGTACGATAGTGGCATTTAAGGGGGAACTAGGCAAATACATGAATAGAATGGGAATGGAAGGATATAGATTCTGTAAGTGCATGCGGTTTCAGTTTAGGCAGGCATCATGATCAGCACAGGCTTGGAGGGCCAAAGGGCCTGATCCTGTGCTGTATTGGTCTTTGTTCTTTATCCCAGATCCCAATCACTCTCTGTGTAAAAAAGTTTATTCTCATGTTACAATTTCTTCTTTTATAAATCACCTCGTTCTCGACCCACTTACGAGTGGGAACAGTGTCATTGGCCTGCTGGGTTTCCAACATTACAGAGGGCAATTGGTGATATTTTCATCCAAACAAATGAATTAAAAGCAAAATATTTGCGGATGCTGGAGACCTGAAATAAAAACAGAAAGTGTTGGACAAAGAAATCAGCAGGTCCGATAGCCTCTGTGGAGGGAGTAACAGAGTTAACAGCCGGAACCCTAGCATCTCACCCACCATGGAATCAGTGCGGGCGAGGGTCTGGAAATGGGAATCTCCATTGACCTCGGGTGGGAATTTCCAGTCTCGCCCAAGCGAGGCCATAAAATGCCGTCCAGTGTTTCAAGTCTTGACTCTACTTTAGAACTTTGCAATTCCAAAGAAGAGTCACACTGGACTCAAAATGTTAACAGAGGTTGCTGGACCTGTTGAGATTTCTTGCACTTTTGCTGTTATTCATCCAAACACTGAAGTTTAGTCCGAACCAAAGTTGAATCCAAACCCTGAGGCAAAATATACTGGCCTACAAGAACAGAAAAGGGATTGAGCTATCAATTTATAATTGGTCTATAATAGCCAATAACGTTTTCAGCACTCTTCCTAGACTACTGTCAAATTGACTACATTTTTTATCAGTCACCATTCATAGAATTCCTACAGTTAGAAAATGGCCATATGGCCCATTGAATCCCCACTATCAACAATCCCACCTCGATCCCATCCCCTTAACTCCACATATTTATCCTGCTAACCCAAGCATCCAGGGACACTAAGGGACATGGCCAATACACCTGACAGGCACATCTTTGAACTGTGGGAGGAAACAGGAGCACCTGGAAGAAACACACACAGATACCAGAGAGAACTTGCAAACTCCACATAGACAGTGACCCAAGCTAAGGATTGAATCCATATCCCTGGAGCTGTGAGGCAGCAATGCTAACCACTGTGCCACCGTGCTGCTATCATTGCCAAGCTAATTTGAAGGAGAGAGCAGATTGGATGGATAATGACATGGCTGAGGCTCCTACAGATACAGAATGCAGGTCCAGTGGTAGGGAAATTGTTGGAGAAGATTCTAAGGGACAGGATTTATTCACATTTGGAAAAATATGGACCAATGAGCAGCATGGCTTTGTGTGGGGAAGGTCATGTCTCACAAACCTGACTGAGTTTTTTGAGGAAGTGACAAAGATAATTGATGAGGGCAGGGCAGTGGATATTGTCTACATGGACTTTAGCAAGGCCTTTGACAAGATCCCTCATGGCAAGTGAAGGTGATGCAGAAGGTGAAGTCCCATTGGATGCGCTGTGAGCTGGTAAAATGGATACAGAACTGGCTTGGTCATAGAAGACAGAGTAGTGGTGAAAATGTGTTTTGTGACTGAAGGTCTGTGATCAGTGATATTCATGATGTAAAGATGCTGGCATTGGACTGGGGTAAACACAGTAAGAAGTCTCATAACACCAGGTTAAAGTCCAACAGGTTTATTTGGTAGCAAAAGCCACTAGCTTTTGAGCCTCTGGCCCTTCATCAGGTAAGTGGAGAGAACTCTCCACTCACCTGACGAAGGGTCAGAGGCTCGAAAGCTAGTGGCTTTTGCTACCAAATAAACCTGTTGGACTTTAACCTGATGTTGTGAGACTTCTATCAGTGATATTCCACAGGGATCAGTGCTGGGACCTCTGTTGTTTTATATATGTAAATGATTTGGAGGAGAATGTAGGTGGTCTGGTCAACAAGGTCGCAGATGACACTAAAATTGGGGGAGTTGCACATAGTGAGGAAGATTACCAGAAGATACAACAGGATACTGATGGATATGGACAGCATGGCGGCACAGTGGTTAGCACTGCTGCCTCACAGCTCCAGCAACCTGGGTTTGATTCCTGGCTTGGGTCGCCGTCTGTGTGGAGTTTGCACGTTCTCCCCGTGTCCATATGGGTTTCCTCCGGGTGCTCCGGTTTCCTCCCACAGTCCAAAGATGTGCGGGTTAAGTGGATTGGCCATGTGAAATTGCCCCTTCGTGTCCCAGGATGCATAGGGTAGAGGGATTAGTGGACTAAATATGTGGGGTTACAGAGACTTGTTGTCAGTGCAGACTCGATAGGCTGAATCGCCTTCTTCTGCACTATAGGGATGCTATGATTATGATTAAGATAGGCTGGAGACTTGGGCTGGGAAACAGAAGATGGAATTTAAACCAGACAAATGCGAGATAATGTATTTTGTAAAGTTTAATGCAGGAGGGAAGTATACAGTAAATGGCAGAACCCTTAGAAGTATTAACTTACAGAGGAACATAAGTGTACAGGTCCACAGTTCCCAGAAAGTGGCTACACAAATAGCTAAGGTTGTCTAGAAGGCATATGGTATGCTTGCCTTCATATGCCAGGACATCAAGTGTAAAAATTGGCAAGTTGTGTTGCAGCTGTATAGAACTTTAGTTAGGCGACATTTGGAATATTGTGTGCAGTTCTGATTGCCACACTACCAGAAGGATGCAGAGGCTTTGGAGAGGATACCGAAAAGGTTTACCAGGATGTTGCCTAGTTTGGAAGGTATTAGCCATGAGGAGAGATTGGACAAACTTGGTTTGTTTTCACTTGAATGTTTGAGGCTGAGGGACAATCTGATAGAAGTTTACAGAATTATGAGAGACATGGTTAGAGTGGATAGTTGGAATCTTTTTCCCAGGGCAGAAATGGAAATTACTAGGGGACATAGGTTTAATTTGAAGGAGTTATGAGAGGCAAGTTTGTAACGCAGAGGGTGTTAAGTGCTGCAATGCGCTGCCCCAGGAGGTGATAGAAGCAGATACAGTAGCAATGTTTAAGAGGCATCTTGGCAGATACATAAATAGACAGGAAATAGAGAGATACATTCCATGTAGAGGCAAAAGGTCTTTAGTTTGGAAAGGTGTATTGTGTCGGTACAGACTTGGTGGGCCAAAGGGCCTGCTCCTGTGTTGTACTGTTCTTTGTTATTTGTTCTTTGAGACCAAAACTGTCTTGAAACAGTATTTCAGAGACCTGAAAAGTTGAGGAATAATTTGAAGTGTTTAACCCAAGAGCACTGCACCCTCCTGCAAGTTCCACTAAGTTGCTGCAGATGGGAAAACTATCTCGCAATCCTGCTTAGTACTAATAATGAGGAATTGGAGCAGTTAAATGTCATAGGTTTTGCACACTTGCTGGGTTAGATTACGGCTTTAGCTTTTACTCTGAATGTGCTTAGTCTCAAAATTCTTTTCACCATCAAGAAGGTGCAGCATGGTGGCACAGTGGTTTAGCACTGCTGCCTCCAAGTGCCAGGCACCTGGGTTCAATTCCTGGCTTGGATCACTGTCTGTGTGGTGTCTGCATAGGTTTCCTGTTTCCTCCCAAAGATGTGTGGGTTAGATGGATTGGCCATGCTAAATTGCCCTTTAGTGTCAGGGGGACTAGCTAGAGTAAATGTACAGGGATAGGACCTGGGTGGGACTGTGGTTGGTGCAGACCTAATGGGCTGAATGGCCTCGTTCAAAAACTGTTGGAGTCTATGATATAAAGTCAAGTGCATTGTCATCATTTTTAGCATCTGGTTATAAAGGGAATATATATATATCTATGTATAACCTTATTTTTTTATTTTTGTTTATTAAAACAACTCCAGACCCATGAGGAACATTTTAATACAGCATCCCACATGATGTCAGCATCTTCTCAGTTAAACACAATCAGCAAGTCAGTCCTTTCCATTGAAAAGCTGATGCATCAAACTAACTTGAGACAGTTCTATTCCTGACTACTTAACACCATGAATGACTAGTGACTTAATCTTGACCTCTTTATTAGGCTGTGTAAGTCAGTCGAAAATACAGTAATGAGTAGTTATGTGAAATTAGTGACATTAAAAGGGTACACGGCCTTCATGAAGCATATTTTTGTTCAGCGGATAAAAGAAGACCTAATTAAACCATCATATAGAATAAGGTTTTTTATTAGTGTCACAAGTAGGCGTACATTAACACTGCAATGAAGTTACTGCGAAGATCCCTGAGTCACCACATTCCGGTGCCTGTTCGGGCACACTGAGGGAGAATTTAGCATGGCCAACCCACCTAATCAGTACATCTTTCTTACTGTGGCAGGAAACCCATGCAGGCATTGGGAAGGGTGGCATGGTAGCATAGTGGTTACCACTGCTGCCTCACAGCGCCAGGGACCCAGATACAATTCCTGGCTTGGGTCACTGTCTGTGTGGAGTTTGCACATTCTCCCCATGTCTGCATGGGTTTCCTCCAGGTGCTCCAGTTTCCTCCTACAGTCCAAAGGTGTGCAGGTTAGATGGATTAGCCGACAAAGAATCACCAGATGTTATCATCTTCAAAAGGAACATTCTTCTTCTATCAATCCCAGGGGTGGCATGGTGGTTACCATTGCTGCCTCACAGCGCCAGGGGCCCGGGTTCAATTCCCGCTTCGGCTCACTGTCTGTGTGCAGTTTGCGCATTCTCCCCATGTCTGCGGGTGCTCTGGTTTCTCTCCTCGGTCCAAAAGTTGATTGACCACGCTAAATTGACCCTAGTTTCGAGGGGATTAGCAGGGTGAATATATGTGGTTGCGGGGATAGGTTGGGACTGTTGTTGGTACAGGCTCAATGGGCTGAATGGCCTTCTTCTGTACTGTAAGGATTCTATGAATGTTCAGAGTTACTACTGGATGGAAAACAATTAAAGCTGATTAATATGTAAATCAGGATGGATGACACTCTTTTAAAGTCTCGGTATAGAGATTGAATTGGTTGAAAGCTATTCCTGTGCAAAAAGAGAAAAGCTACAGATAACCTGTATGAAAAGTTTGGACAGGACAGATGTATGGAGATTTCTTCACTGTCACTGGGTCAAAATCCTGGAACTCCCTCCCAAACAGCACTATGGACGCACCTATACCACATGGACTACAGTTGTTCAAGAAGGCAGCTCACTACCACCTTACTAAGAGCATAAGAACATGTGAAGTAGGAGCAGGAGTAGGCCATTTGGCCCTTCGAGCCTGTTGCGCCATTCAATAAGATCATGGCTGATCTTTTCGTGGATTCAGCTCCATTTCACCTGCCCGCTCACCATAACCCTTGATTCCTTTGTTCAAAAATCTATCCACATTTGCCTTAAAAATATTCAATGAGGTAGCCTCAACTGCTTTACTGGCCAGGGAATTCCAGAGATTCACAACCCTTTGAGTGAAGAAGTTCCTCCTCAACTCACTTCTAAATCTGCTTCCCCTTATTTTGAGGCTCCTGGTTCTAGTTTCACCTGCCAGTGGAAAACCTTCCCTGCATCTATCTTATCTATTCCCTTCATAATCTTATATGTTTCTATTAGATCTCCCGTCATTCTTCTAAATTCCAGTGAGTATAGTCCCAGTCTACTCAGTCTTTGTCATAAGCCAACCCTCTCAACTCCGGAATCAACCCTGGAGAATCTCCTCTGCACCCCCTCCAGTCCTTTCTCGAGTAAGGAGACCAAAACTGTACACAGTAGTTTAGGTGTGACTTTCTCAAAGCCAATTAGGGATGGGCAATAAATGCTGGCCCAGCCTGCAACTTACGACCAAATTTTAAAAAATGATTATCCGCTTGTGGGAGACCAATAGCTGCCACAAATATAAAACTGTCACTAATAAATCCATTAGGGAATTCAGGAGAAACCTCTTTAGCCAGAGAGTCATTTTACTTCCAAACTTCCACATTTTCAAAACATCTCTTATGATTCCATAGTTGGGGAGCACCCAACGTAGAGCATGCTAATAGCTACACTAACAACTGATTTAAGATAATCTTCAAATTTATAGGCAGGAATTTTATCATCTTGACTGTCACGGGAATTGGAACAGGTGAAAGATGGAAAGGCCCTTTGACCTCGGGCTGGATTTTACGGTTTTGGGACGAGTGAGGCCAGAAACTCCCGGCCACGCTGCGGCCAATTTATATTCTTTAGAGGTAATGTAGAAACATAGAACAGCACAGAGAGAGGCCATTCGGCCCATTGAGTCTGCACCGACCACAATCCCACCCAGGCCTTACCTCCGTATCCCTACATATTTACCCACTAATCCCTCTAACCTACGCATCTCAGGATACTAAGAGGCAATTTTAGCATGGCCAATCAACCTAACCCTTTGGACTGTGGGAGGAAACTGGAGCACCCGAGGAAACCCATGCAGACACAAGGAGGATGTGCAAACTCCACACAGACAGTGACCCAAGCCAGGAATCAAACCAGGTCCCTGGAGCTGTGAAGCAGCAGTGCTAACCGCTGTGCTACCGTGCTGCCCACATATTTTATATTTATGGCAGTTATTGGTCTCCCACAAGCGGATATACATCCATATGTTCATGGAGCCCATTCATTGAAAGGAAGAAGGGTATGTCCAAAATACCTTATTTGAACTACCTGGGGATTTGGAGAGACCTGATAAAAGCAAAATGCTGCGGATGCTGGAATCTGAAACAAAAACAGAAAATGCTGACAACTTCAGCTCAGGGAGAGAATTGAGCTAATGTTCCGAATCTAGATGACCCTGACAAAGGGACATCTAGACTCGAAACATTGACTCTATTCTCTCTCCACAGATGCTGTCAGACCTGCTGAGATTTTCCAACACCTTCTGTTTTTGTTGTACATACTTCCTTGGTTGCTTTGTCCATAGCAACATTTCAGCCAATCAGGGTCTATTTGCCTGCCTATCAGCATCCTTTTCTCCTAAATTATGATATTGTTTAAAATTTGGCATTCTTGTATTTGTCCTGATGAGTGTAAGATGAAAAACTTCAACATATCCCTCTTTTCAGCAATTCGTGGCTAGGGTTAAACAGAGGGGCACAGGACGAGGCTCATGTGGAGCGTAAGCATGAACTGGTTGGGCCAAATGTTCTGTAAATTCAACCTAACATAATTCTATGTAATCTTCCAATAAAGTGTGTGTTCAGTGCAGTATTCGCTTCTATCCAAAGCCTGGCTTGTCTCCCATTGCAGAACTCGCAGTATGACTTGATTTGATTTATTATTGTCATATGTATTAATATAAATGAAAAGTATTGCTTCTTGTGTGCTACATGGACAAAGCACACCGTTCATAGAGAAGGAATTGAGAAAATGCAAAAGTAATGTTACAATCATAGCTAGGCTGTAGAGAAAGATCAAATTAATGTGAGGTAAGTCCATTCAGAAGTCTGGCCGCAGCAGGGAAGAAGCTGTTTTTGAGTCGGTTCGTAGGTGACCTCAGACTTTTGTGCCTTTTTCCTGACAGAAGAAGGTGGAAAAGAGAATGTCTGGGGTGTGGTGGGGTCCTTAATTATGCTGGCTGCTTTACTGAGGCAGCAGAAAGTGTAAGCAGAGTCAATAGATGGGAGGCTGGTTTGTGTGATGGATTGGGCTATATTCATGGCATTTTGTAATTCCTTATGGTCTTGGACAGAGCAGGAGCCATACCAAGCTGTGACACAACCAGGAAGAATGCTTTCTATGGTGCATCTGTAAAAGATGTACTGAATTTAATAAGTACTCACTGGAGTGTTCTGCTTTCCTATATCTGAACGAGCCACAGAGATGAAATAAACTATTGTATGTTTATTTATCCCCGCGATCAATAATAATAAGAAATAAAAACAAGGTTGACTTACGGTTCGCTCCTATTTATAAGTCATTACTTGGTAAATGTATTTCAAGAGCAATTTATGATGCAATTCAAAATAACATAACTTCCCCTTTGAAAATGAAAATGAAAGAGAGCTTACAACCTGTGCTATTTGCTTTGCCTTGACAGGCACAGAGGTACAGTGGTTAGCACTCTGCCTCACAGCATCAGGGACCCACGTTCAATTCCCGGATTGGGTCACTGACTGTGTGGAGTTTGCACGTTGTCTGTGTGGATTTCCTCCGGGTGCTCCGGTTTCCTCCCACAGTCTGAAAGACATGCTGGTTAAGTGCATTGGCCATGCTAAATTCTCCCTCAGTGTGTCCGAACAGGTGTCGGGAAGTGTGGCAACTAGGGGATTTTTGCAATAACGTTATTGCAGAGTTAATGTAAGCCTACTTGAGACATTATTAAATACATTTTACACAACACAGAATATGAAACTTTCTGGCTTTGAATGCGCAAATATGTAAATATTCCTTACTAATATTTTGTTTAGAAATGCAACTCCTCGCAGGCAACATTATGCATTTTCTGAATAATTGATTCTTTCAGACTTTCCCAACACTTGTCCTTACCCGGTCTGGTCTACTTGTGACTCCGGAGCCACGGCAATATGGTTGACTCTCAACTGCCCTCTGAACCAGGGCAACTAGGGATGGGCAATAAATGCTGGCCAGCTAGTGATGCCTGTGTCCTGTTAATGAACAAAAAAAGTCAGATTGATAACCCAAGGACATTAATTGGACACATTATCAGGGTAAAAAGCAATGAGATAAATCAGAAATCAATCCAGTACTGAGGCCTGAAGGGTGTAGGGATGGAGGGAAAATGGAATTAAGGGTCCCCCTGTTTCATGATCCTGTGAAAGAATGAACTAGTGAAGTATGGTATGTAATGACCCTGGGTTTCAGCGTAATGAGGATAAAGTGAGCTGGAAGAAGCGGGTGACATGGTGGCACAGTTTGCACTGCTGCCCCACAGTGTCAGGGACCTGAGTTCCATTCCTGCCTTAGGTCACTGTCTGTATGGAGCCTGCACTTTCTCCCTGTGTCTGCGTGGATTTCCTCCGGGTCCTCTGATTTCCTCACACAGTCCAAAGATATGCAGGTTAGGTTGATTGGCCGTGCTAAATTGCCCCTTTGTGTCAGAGGGATTAGTGGGGTAAACATGTGGGGTTGCAAGGATAGGGCCTGGGTGGCACTGCTATCAGTGCAGACTAGATGGGCTGAATGACCTCCTTCTGCGCTATAGGGGTTCTATAAAAAGCCTTCAGATTTGAGTGACTAAGTCCGCTTGGTGCACCCCTGCAACTTCCATCAAATAACCTCATGCTCACCAATTGTTGCATTCCATCCAACCAGCTGTCAACCTTCTTATTTTTATAAATAACAAGGAGAAGTGTTGAAAAGAAAATGCTGTGTTATTTAAAATGTATTTATTAGTGTCACAAGTAGGCTTATATTAGCACTGCAATGAAGTTACTGCGGAAATCCCCAATTTGCCACAATCAGGTGCCTGTTTGAGTACACTGGGGGAGAATTTAGCATGACCAATGCACCTAACTAGCACATCTCTCAGACTGTGGGAGGAAACAGGAGCACCAGAGGAAATCAATACAGACACAGGGAAAATGTGGAGACTTTGCATGGTCAGTGATCCAAGCCAGGAATTGAACCAGGTCCCTGGCACGGTGAGGCAGCAATGCTAACCACGGTGACACTGTGCCTGTCAAGGTAAAACAAATAGTTATTGGGAGCTCTCTTTCAAGCCCCCAAGACTTTTCTCTCAGGTTTATGCTGCAGTGTATAGGCGGTTAACCTTCCGTTACTGGAGTGTTGAGAATGTTTCTGGAGGGTTGGTAACCTCGTACAAACAAATGTATTTTCAGTTTCAGGGGAAATATTGGAGAAAAGTCCAGAAGAGCACAAACAATATTATTTACCAATTCAGAGAGAGAAAATGTGTTTATGGTGAATGAGAGGGAAGGAGGGAGAGAAAGAGAGGCTACAGACTTTCTATTTGCCTTTCTCTATAATACGGAAAATTTACATTTATATAGCACCTTAATGTAGTACAACATCCCCCCTGGCTTCTCAGTTGGGTTTTGAAACTTGTTGATGGAAGGTTATGTTGAAGATGCTGTTAGCTTGCAGGTGCAGCAGGTGGTCAGGAAGGCGAATGGGATGCTGGCCTTCATAGCGAGGGGGATTGAATATAAAAGTAGGGAGGTCTTGCTGCAGCTGTATAGGGCATTGGTGAGGCCGCAGCTGGAGTACTGTGTGCAGTTTTGGGCGCCGCACCTGCGCAAGGATATTTTGGCCCTGGAGGGAGTGCAGAGGAGGTTTACTAGGCTGATACCGGAGTTGAGGGGATTGAGCTATGAGGAGAGGCTGAATAAACTAGGCTTGTACTCGTTAGAGTTTAGAAGAATGAGGGGAGATCTCATTGAGACGTATAAGATGATGAATGGGATGGATAGGATAGAGGTGGAGAGACTCTTCCCGCTCAAAAAAGACAATAGGACTAGGGGGCACAGACTCAAGATAAAGGGGAGGCGGTTTAGAACGGAGTTGAGGAGGAACTTCTTCACTCAAAGGGTGGTGAATCTCTGGAATTCTCTGCCCGTTGACGTGGTGGAGGCTGCCTCGCTAAATATTTTTAAGACGCGGGTTGATGGGTTTTTGATAAGCGAGGGGATTAAGGGTTATGGGGAGAGGGCAGGAAAGTGGAACTGAGCCACAACAGATCAGCCATGATCTTATTGAATGGCGGGGCAGGCTCGAAGGGCTAGATGGCCTACTCCTGCTCCTATTTCTTATGTTCTTATGTTCTTATGTTAGAGGAGGAGCTTTCAAGAAAAGTTTTGAAGGTTCATAGAATCCCTGCCATACAGAAAAAGGCCATTTAGCCCATCAGGTCTGTACCAACCAGAGTCCCAATCCGCATAACCCTGCTAATTCTCCTGACACTAATGTCAATTTAGCATGGCCAATCAACCTAACCCACACATCTTTGCACTGTGGGAGGAAACCAGAGCACCCAGAGGAAACCCCACACAAAGAGCAAATTCCACACAGACAGTGACCCAAAGTCAGAGTTGAACCTGGGACCCTGGCGCTGTGAGGCAGCAGTGCTAACCACTGTGCCACCATGTTGTGAGGGAATTGCTAAAAGGAACAAGGTGACTAAAAGTTCAGCAATTAGTGACAGACATGTAGTGGTCTACATTGGAGGAGCCAAGTCACCTTGCGATGACATAGAGTAGGAAGGAGTTGGAGAGTTGGGGAGGAGTGAGGCAGGAGAAATATTTGAGGAGGCTTTTAATGTAGGCTGAATGGGGAAAGAGAAAGCCAAAGAGTGAGTGAGTGAGGATTTGATGCAGGATGAGAGGAAATGGAAGTTGGAAATGTGTGTGAATTTTTTGCTTGTCACTTTGGAGATTTTCGAATTTGTCTAGCCCCTGAAAATTCAGTTCAGTTCAAAATCATTCTTTCTATTACATCAAACCGAACTGACATTGTCCTGTGTCCCATTGATTTGATTTGATTTGATTTATTATTGTCACATGTATTAGTATACAGCGAGAAGTGTTGTTTCTTGTGCGCTGTGTAGACAAAGAATACGGTTCATAGAGAAGGAAAGGACAGAGTGCAGAATGTAGTGTTACAGTCATAGCTGGAGTGTAGAAAAAAATCAATTTAATGTGAAGTAGGTCTATTCAAAAATCTGATGGCAGCAGGGAAGAAACTGTCCTTGAGTCTGTTTGTACGTGACCTCAGACTTTTGTATCTTCCTCTCGATGGAAGAAGTTGGAAGAGAGTATGTCCGGGGTGCGTGGGATCCTTGGTTATGCTGGCTGCTTTCCAAAACAGTGGAAAGTGTAGACGGAGTCAATTTATAGCAGGCTGGTTTGAGTGATGGGACTGGGCTACAATCACAATCCTTTGTAGTTTTCTTGCGGTCATAGAAAGAGCAGTTATACTGGATCACTGTACAGACAATGAGTTTGGAAGAGGAAAATGTGATATCTTTGAACTCAGCAATTTAATTTTTAATTCTAGTTTTTAATTGTTTTAATTATCATAAATTGGTCAATGAAAACTCATTAATCTTCAAGCATATCCAAATGTCCAAACACCCACTAACCCATTCATTCTTCGCTTACGTATTACTGACCCCACATTGGATTAAACATTTGACAATGCTGCAATTTTAAAATTCTCAGGCTTTGTTTCCAAATAATTCAACAGCCTAAGCTTTTCCTTCCTTCCTCTGTAATGTCCTCCAGTCCCATATGCCATTGAAGTCTCTGCTCTCCTCCAATCCTAGTCATTTACATGTCTCTAATTTTAAGCATTCTATCATTGACAGCCGTGCCTTCAGCTGAATCACAGAATCCCTACGGTGCAGAAGGAGGCCATTCGACCCCTCGAGTCTGCACCAATCACAATCCCATCCAGACCCTATCCCCATAAACCTACTTACTTCCCCTACTAACCTTCTGACACTGATAGACAATTTAGCATGGCCAATCAACCTAACCCACACATTTTTGGACTGTGGAAGAAAACTGGAGCGCCTGGAAGAAACCCACGCAGACACAGGGGGAATGTGCAAACTCCACACTGGCAGTGACGCAAGGCTGGAATCGAACCCTGGTTTCTGGCAGCGTGACGCAGCAGCGCTAACCACTGTGCCACTGTGCCATTCAACTGAATGTGCCCAAAGCTCTGGAATTTCCTCTTTCAACCTCTTAGCCTCCTTATCTCATTTTTCTCCTTTAAGACACTCCCTAAAAGACCACCTCTTTGACCACCTGCCCCAAACCTTCTTCTGTGTCGAATTTTGTGTGATAACACGGGGCAGCACGGTGGCGCAGTGGTTTGCATTGCTGTCTCACAGTGCTAGGGACCTGGGTTTGATTCTCATCTTGGGTCACTGTTGATGTGGAGTTTGCACATTCTCCCCGTGTCTATGTGGGTTTCCTCTGGGTGCTCAGGTTTCATCCTACAGTCCAAAGATATGAAGGTTAGGTTGATCACCCATGCTAAATTGCCCCTTAGTGTCAGGGGGACTAACTAGAGTAAATACATGGGGTTATGGGGATAGGGCTTAGGTGGCACTTTGGTCAGTGCAGGCTCGATGGGCCAAATGGCCTCCTTCTGCAAAGTAGGATTCTATGAATCTTCCAAAGATTTCTTGAAAGCTACTCATTTATTCTATGACAGAGCAGTCCTGCAAAGCACCGTGGTCTGTTCTACTATAATGAAGGCTCTACTGATCGCTCTCTCTCACAAATAAAGCCACAGTGCATGCATTTCAGTGGATCCATTTCGCTTTGTACATTCGTGACTCAGCCAGTTTTGCGCAGGAGGGCAACTTAGTTTTGTGCAGTGTCCCACTTCTGTGATCCTTGCATTTAAACTGGAGGGAAAGCATCCCAAGGATAGCGACACTCAAAATGTCCGGAGAAAGCAATGAGCATTCAAATCTTTCTTTTGCAAGCTGTTGACATATAAAAAAAATTTGGACAGAAGGAGAGGGCCATTTGACCCAAACTAGGGCCTTGGTTACAAGTCCTGCCAGGCAAAATCTCTGATCTCATCCGTGGTGTCAGCGGAGGTGAGGCAATCCAGGTGCTTCCCTACAGGAAAGGGGATATTCCCTGAGGGCAACTCAAACTGGCGAAGGGGAAAATTGCGAACAAAACGATGTGAAACATATTGCGAGACTCTTCAGCCTTTGGGTACTGGGTAAAATCGTTCTGTATTTTCCAAATCATTTCATCCTTTATTGTGTTGTCTGTATCACATGTAGGATGTCACCAAAACCTGCAATTAGGCTAAGTGTGCGTTGAGCATACAAAGGAAATGATACCACTGCAGTGTATACTTAAAGCTGCACAATCATTTCTCAAAGAATCTACTTGTCAATTTCTGGTCAATTTCATTAATTCAAAATTAACCAGTCATTGACCTCTCTTATACCGAGACTGCGTGAAAAGCCAGACTGTTAGAGAACCAACCACAGCAGAATGGTTTCAGTAACTTATATAGATGAAAACTGTACTATAGAGTCATAGGGTGGAATTTTACCAGTGGCCCGAGGTTCGTACGATCCTGCCCGAAGCCAATGGTAAATGCCATTCTCCGAGCCTCGCCCATCCCTGGACTCAGTGAGGATGTGCCGGTAAAATTCTGGCCATAGAATCATAGAGATTTCGAGGAGTCAATAGAATGTGTAGACCCTAATTCTGATCTGCATTATCAATATACAAAATCTCTATAGCTACAGTGGTGTTCACATTTTGCAATCCAACACTGAAACCAAGATTCCAATAAAAACACATGTTAGCATCTTTAGTTTATTGTCCCACAAGCTTTCAAGCAGGTTTAGAACCCATGTCTAAAAAGCAGCAGAAGAAACATGGATAAGGTGAAGTTTATGGAGCTTGGAGAGTGTAAGACTAGTAATTAAAAAGTTTATTTACTAGTGTCACAAGTAGGCTTACATTAACAGTGCAATGAAGTTACCATGAGAATCCCCTGGTCGCCACATTCTGATGCCTGTTTGGGTACACCAAGGGAGAATTTAGCATCACCAGTGCATCTAACCAGCATGTCTTTTGGACGGTGGGAGGAAACTGGAGTACCCGGAGGAAACCCACACCGGAGAATGTGCAGTACATTCAGTACATTCAATACATGCAGTACAGAAGAGAGATTGAATAGACTGGGTCTGTACTCGTTAGAGTTTAGAAGGCTAAGGGGGGATCTTATAGAGACTTACAAGATAATGAAGGGGATAGATAGGGTAGAGGTAGAGAGATTCTTCCTGCTTAGAAAGGATAGCAGAACTAGAGGGCACAGCCTCAAAATAAGGGGGGGGGGGGGTTGGGGGGCAGTTTAGAACGGAGTTGAGGAGGAACTTCTTCGCTCAAAGGGTGGTGAATCTCTGGAATTCTCTGTCCATTGAAGTGGTGGAGGCTACCTCGTTGAATATATTTAAGTCACGGATAGGTAGATTTCTGATAGACAAGGGAATTAAGGGTTATGGGGAGAAAGCGGGAAAGTGGAACTGATTCACTTCAGATCAGCCATGACCTTATTGAATGGCGGGGCAGGCTCGAAGGGCTAGATGGCCTACTCCTGCTCTTATTTCTTATGTTCTTATGTTAGAACCCTGAAAGCTTGTGAGTTTACTATCAAATAAATTGGTTGGACTTTAACCTGGTGTTGTGCGACTTCTTACTGTGCCCACTCTACACAGACAGTGACCCAAGCTAAGAATCAAATCTGTGCCCCTGGCACTGTGAGGCAGCAGTGCTAACCACTGTGCCGCCGTGCCAACACAGAAGCATAGTTCAGCTGGGTGGGAGCAAATATATGGACAAGGATTTCACTAGATGATTGGATGAGCTGAGAGAAAAGAGAGTAATATTACTGAGATCGAGTTGGCCAATCTTTGTCATTTCTGGGTACAGAAGCTCAGTTTGGGGACAAATAGAATGCTGGAGAAAATTGCACATCATTGAAGTCAAGACATTGTAACCACACAGAGACAGGGTGATTCTTCCCAAAAAATCCTAAATGCCAAATTCGCATAAAAGCTGGAGTAAATCACGCTGTTCTTTTCAGCGGGAGTTTCAAAATGAATCTCCCACACTCTGTGCACGGCAGAGAGCCTTAGTGTGAATCATGCTGAAAATCAGGGGGCAGGGTCTATTCCCGGTGGAGAAGCCAGCAGCATAGCACTGAGTGGACCACTGCGCATGCACCGATCTGTTTGTGCAGAGAAAGGCTCATGCGCAGTGACTTCCTGATCAGGAAGCTGGCAGACTGGGGTCACTGCGCATGAGTGGCAGCTGACCCCATGAGTGGCAGCTGACTGGCCAGTTCCATGACCTCCACATTGCCGGCAGTGCACCCCCTACACCACTCCCCCCACCCCCCCATACCCCACCACCCCACAGCCTAATCACAGGCCCCCATGACCACGTCTGTGCCCAGCCACTACAACTCCCAATCCTGTGCCCAACAGTGCCAACCCATTTCCCCCACAATCCTGACCCACCCCCCCCCCCCCCACTACCAACCACGCCCCCCTCCGCAGCCCAACTCTCCCTGCAATGCCGCCACCCCCCATCCCCCAGCCCACCTGATCGCTGGCTTCCCTCCTTCCCCCACTGCACCTGTATGCAGAGTGGCAGCAGAACCCGTCCCATCCCCACTGATTTCCCCCAGCAAGCCACATCCCTACCAGGCCTCACCCCCTAGACCCCATCCCCTTTGGCATTGCCCCATGCCTGATGAACAGCGCCAGTGCACAGGCTGGCATTGCCAGGGTGCCAATGTCCAGGGGGCACGATCATCCTGGCATCCAACCCTCTTGGGGGGGGTCTGATTTCTCCTCCCTCACTCCAGCGGGTTCAAGTCGCTAGTTCCCCAAAAGTAAGGAGCCACTGTTGGAGCGAACCATTCCTAGCAGACGTGTGGGGAGAGGTTAGCTAGCCTGGGCCAGCTAATCATATTTAAATGATATTAAAATCCTCGCTTGCATATTTTCAGTGCGGAGCTGGCACCGGGAAAGGCATTCCAGACCTGCCACCCAGCGCAGATCGCGCTAATCTGCCCTGCTGAAATCTCAACATCAAGGGGCCAGGAGAATCTCCCCCAGGGTTGAGAGAAGTGATGGAGACGAAGCAGGCACCATGCCTACAGATGATAACTGAATTCTCCCATCTTGCCTGCGGCTGGAGTTCTCCAGTCCCGCTGCAGTGAATGGAGTTTTGGCTGAGCACCAAATCCTCTGTTCTCGCTTGTAGTGGTGGCGGGGCTTCTGAAATCAGAGAACTCTGGCCAATATCTCTTCAGATAAGAAAGAGGAAAGGGTGAATGATAACCCTTACCGGACTCTGGAGGTAACAATGCAAGAACAGCAAGCGATGTCATTGTTGACAATGTTTAGGTTATGACCAAGTAGGCAAGAGTGGAAGCAAGTGAGGATCGCTGGGAGAAAGGGGAGGATTATGTGTTAAAAGCTGCAGAGAGAATGGAGATTTAATGGACAAGTGTCATATTCACAAAGCATGTCATTTATTTCTGGTTAGGGACATTTCAGTGCTGTGCCGGGGACTTAATAGAAATATTGAGTTCATTTACTGTTTCAAACCTAATGTATCTTTCATGTTTTTTCTATTTGAATAGTATGTAAATCCAATAAACAATAAGCATTGAAACAGAATTGATATTTGGCACAAGAATACTCCCCAGAAATTACTGTCAGGGATTATTACAGGACAAATGCATAAAGCAATTACATGATGTCTGTGCAATAATTTAATGAAGTTTGAACCAATTTGAGATGCCACTTTTAGCTCAGTCAAAACCCATTCATTTGTACACACTTAAGGTTGGGCCCATAAAAGCAGACAGAAGAGTATTATAGGAATGTGTTAAGCTTGTGTTTGCTCATGCCGCAAGCAGTCATTCCCAACCCTATACCTATCAATCAATTGATAAGGACAGGGAGAATACCCAGATGCCTACCAGTGGCCATTTTTATACCTATCTATTATAAACTTAATTTGTTCCATTAACTTAGGGAATCTTCTGCCGGAAGTAAGCATCGTGGTGCAGTGGCCTCACAGTGCCAGGGGACCTGGGTTCAAATCTGGTCTTGGGTCACTACCTGTGTGGAGTCAGCACATTCTTCCCATGTCTGTGTGGGTTTCCTCCGGGTGCTCCGATTTCCTCCCACAGTTCAAAGTTATGCAGGTTAGGTTGATTGACCATGCTAAATTAGCAGGGTAAATATGTGGGGTTGTAGGAATAAGACCTGGGTGGGATTATGGTTGGGGCAGACTCGATGGGCCTCTTTCTGCACTGTAGGGATTCTATGATAATACCCATCACTACAAAGTTTCTCCGTAATCTAGTGTTGAACAATGATTGATACATTTGAAAGACTTCAATCTCAATTATTAATCATCATGTATGCTTGTCCCAAAGCACTGAGTGCACTGGCTTCCTATACACATTGTGAGAGTTACTACAAGAAGAAATATAAGGCATACATTGAGTAAGGCCACTTCCAAACCCATGACTTTAGCAGTAGAAACAGAGGACAGGTCACATAGGATCACGTGCCTTCATCCTGTCAGCAAACAGATCCAGTAATTCTTCAATGATAAGACTGAAGGGGATAAAGGCAAAATACTGTGGGTGCTATGATCTGAAACAAAAACAGAACATGCTGGAAAATCTCAGCAGGTCTGACAGCAACTGTGGAGAGAGAATAGGGCCAATGTTTTGAATCAGGGTGATCCTTTGTCAGAGCTGGAAGATTGAAGGTGGATGTCTATCTGTTCTCTAATGTAACAGTGGTGAGCATACTCCAATTCCAATTGACTTACTGGTGAAGAACTGCCCATAGGATAAGATACGAGAGAAAGACTCACCAAGATCACATATGACAGGCTCTTTTTGAGAGATTGGAATCCCACTTGTGTACCTTCTCAATCCCTCCAATCTCCAGCACATCTAATTGTGTTTGAACCCATTTATATTACCTGTATAATAGAGTCATAGATATATACTGCAAGGCAACAGGCCCTTCAACCCACCTCATCCATGCTGTCCAGGTTTTCTAAACTGGACTAGTCCCATTTACCTGTTTTTGGTTCATATCCTCTAAACCTTTCCTTATCCATGTCCCTGTCCAAATGTCTTTTAAATGTTGTTATTGTGCCCGCATCTACCACCACCCCTGGAAGCTCATTCCATGTACGCACGATCCTCTGTGTGAAAAAGTTGCCCCTCAGGTTCCCTGTCACCTTAAATCTTTTCCCTCTCACCTTAAATTTATGCCTCCTAATTTTGGATACCCCCTACCCTGAGGAAAAGACCTTGGCTAATCGCTGTATCCTTGTTCTTCATTATTTTATAGACCTCCAAAAAGCCACCCCTCATCCTCCTACACTCTGGGGAAAAAAGTCCCAACCTATCCTGCCTCTCCTTCATCCAACTAATTTAAACCATGTTTTCCGTTGGATGAAAATATTCCAGCCCAAATTCACCAGTCTTGCCCGTGGCTGGGATTCTCCAGTCTTGCCCAGCAGCTGGAATTCTCTGGTCTTGCCCGCAGCTGGGGTTCTCCGGTTTCACCCATGACTGGGATTCTCTGGTCTTGCCCGCAGCTGGGGTTCTCTGGTCTCGCCTGCGACCAGGATTCTCCGGTCTCATCCCGCAGCTGGGATTCTCCAGTCTCACCCCACAGCTGAGATTCTCCGGTCTTGCCCCATGGCTGGGATTCTCCGGTCTTGCCGCATGGCTGGGATTCTCCAATCTTGAGTCGCAGCTGGGATTACCCTGTCTCACCCGCGGCTGGGATTCTCCAGTTTCGCCCGCAGCTGGGATTCCCTGGTCACGCTTGCAGCTGGGATTCTCCAGTCTCAGCCTGCAGCTGGAATTCTCCGGTCTCGCTGCAATGAATGGAGTTCTGGCTGTGCATCAGATTCTCCTTTTACGCTGGTAGCAGTAGTGGACCAGAGAATCTAGCCCTCTGTTTCCCTTCCTTGCTATCTATCCATTTAATATCTATGGCTGGAACGTTACTGCCATTCAGGCCTGCGGGATTTTTCCCAGTCCTGTTGCAGTGATTGAAGATCTGGCTAGATGCCAAACTCTCCGACCTCATTGCAGCGGGAGCATGGTGTTAACAACCAGTAAGATCACGTCCACTGTCTGCCCACTATTTGACCCTGTCCTCATGCGAACTTCGTCATTACTTTCCAATTTGAAGTGAAACCATATCGAGGCCTCCTCTTTTCAAAGAAGATCCTATCAATAATTTCCCTGAGCTGCTTTTCTCAATGCCATCCACTGAGTGTCAATGGTTAAACAGACTTTGTTTTGGTCAGTCAGGAAGAGCTTGAAAGAACACATTAACATTTTTGTTCCCATGACATTAAAATTTTAAAGTTGGAATATTGAGAGCAGTTTTGGGCCCCATACCTAAGGATGGATGTGCTGGCCTTGGAAGGGGTCCAGAGGAGGTTCACAAGAATGATCACAGGAATGAAGGGATTGTGATTTGAGGAGAAGTTGATGAGTCTGAGTCTATGCTTGATGGAGGTTAGAAGGACGAGGGGGAATCTAATTGAAACTTAGAGAATCCTGAGAGGCCCAGATGGAGTCAACATGGAAAGGATATTTCTACTAGTGGGAGAGACTAGAACTCGAGGGCACAATCTCAGAGTGAAGGGACACTCCTTTAAAACTGAGATGAGGAGGAATTTCTTCAGCCAGAAGGTAGTGGATCTGTGGAACTGATTGCCACAGAGGGCTGTGGAGATCAGGTCATTGAGTGTCTTTAAGACAGACATAGATAGGTTCTGTATCAGTAAGGGGATCAAGGGTTATAGGGAGAAGGTAGGAGAATGGGGAAGTGAATCATATCAGCCATGATTGAATGACAGAGCAGACTTGATGGGCCAAATGGCCGAATTTCTGCTCCTATATCTTATGATCTTAAGTCTTATTAAGATCTTAGTGTCACAAGTAAGCTTACATTAACACTGCAACATTAAGCACAGGCAACATCATTTATTTTCACAAAATGTTGACAACTTTGCACGTTGTTTGGCAAATATTTACTGGA
This sequence comes from Carcharhinus amblyrhynchos, assembly GCF_965287045.1. NCBI lineage: Eukaryota > Metazoa > Chordata > Chondrichthyes > Carcharhiniformes > Carcharhinidae > Carcharhinus > Carcharhinus amblyrhynchos. The sequence continues at coordinate 38,552,909 of NC_137331.1, forward strand.
AAGAAACATTTGCCCAACTCCTCATCAGAAAGACAAACTGCTGAAAATGTATAAAAACTCTGAAATACTGGAATAATTAGAAGGATTTAAATCTTGATTTTGTTTTAAAGACTGACTTTTAAAAGGTAATCTTGGATGGAGGAGAGATAACTATCTTTTTTCAACCATTGACTAACACCCCCCTGCCTTCTTCCCTCCCCCACCCCTCACCCTGCCCAGATACCTTATTTAAAATTATACGTTTCAAAACACATCATTCAAAAGATCTCAAATCTCCACCTCAAAGATCTGCTGTCAAACCTCACAGTTGTTCACTGTGTGGTCCAGAGATTTCAAGAGGGATGTGTTCCCTAAACCTATTTGCTGGGCGTTCAGACATAAATGATGAAGCATTTTGTCTATTAGTTTTTTTCAATAATGTGTTCGATACCTGAAAGCAATGGGCGGTGTAACTACCATGTCAAATTTGCGGAACCCCTGATGCGGACAATAGCATTTTCAATAAAAAAGGACTTTTGATTTTTTTTTGCTGTGTCAAACCGTTTTAATAAACGGCATTTCTAGGTCAGTGAAGGGTTAATGTGCCATCATAAATCATATTTAAATAGGAAGCTCTGAGCTGCCGCGGCCTGCGTTGATGCTATTGGCACTGGGATCAAAAGGCATGAGAGAAACATGAGAGAAAGCTAGTTTAAAAGTGAATCCATTTCTCTGCCCCTTCCAGACATTGATAAAACACAGTAGGCTGTGTGAATAATAGGTGAATTAGAAATTAATGATTCTTCTAGTATGTAAATGGCAATTAAAGGACATACAATGCTGCAGGCTCTGTCCATAATCTCTTCTCCATTAAATGTGATGGAAATTCATTCAGATGCATATCTGAAGCCAGTAATGCACTTTGGCCCACATTTATCACCAAAACTGAATTCCTTAAACCATGTATCTCTTCCTGATTTTTAAAAAAATTTGATTGCACAGGTGCTTCAGAGAAATCCTCCTGACTCCAGGATTATTATACTGTAGAAGCATCCATAGAAAGAGTCCTTTCTGGATGTATTGCAGCTTGGTATGGCTCCTGCTCTGTTCAATACCGCAAGAAACTACAAAGGGTTGTGAAGGCTGCCCAGTCCCATCACGCAAACCAGCCTCCCATCCATTGACTCTGTTTACACTTCCCGCTGCCTCAAGAAAACAGCCAGCATAATCAAAAATCCCATGCATCCTGGACATACTCTCTTCAACCTTTCTCCGTCAGGAGAAAGATACTAAAAGTCTAAGGACACATATCAGCTGATGCAAGAACAGCTTCTTCCCTGCTGCCATCAGGCCTTTGAATGGATCTCCCATTCTTCTCCTCACCCTTCCTGTAACGGCACCCTCTCCCTTCCTTATCCCCTATGTACTCTATGAACGGTATGCTTTGTATAGTGCACAAGAGACAATACTGTTCACCGTATCACAATACATGTGGCAATAATAAATAAAATCAAAAATATTGATGGCACATTGGTTAACACTGCTGTCTCACAGTGCCAGGGACCTGTGTTTGATTCCCAGCTTGGTCACTGTCTGTGTGGAGTCTGCACATTCTCCCTGTGTCTACGTGGGTTTCCTCAAGTGCGCTCCAGTTTCCTCCCACAGTCCAAAGATGTGCGGATTAGGTGAATTGTACATGCTAAATTGCCCTAGTGTCCCCAGATGTGCAGGTTAGGTGGATTAGTGACGTAAATAAATGGAGCTATGGGAATAGGGTCTGGGTAAGATGCTCTATTGGAGAGAGTCGGTGCAGACTTGATGAGTTGAATAGCTTCCTTCTGCACTGCAGGGATTCTATGATTATTTGTGGAAAGGTAGAATTGAGCTGATCATGTGATCTGCCAGATAGAGACAATGCCTTGAACTTCCCAATCCATTTTTCTAAACTGTGGCATTGAAGATAAATAAGATAGTAGGTTAATTATCGAGAATAATTTCAACACTCCTTCCAGGACATAAATTAAGTGACATCTGGGGAGATTGTGGTGTTGTGGTCAGGTCACTGGACTTTTGTAACCAGGCTAATGCAGGGCCATGGGTTCACATCCCACCATGGCATCTAGTGAAATTTAAATTCAATTAATGCAATCCAACAATTGAAAATTGGTAATGATAGCCATGGCCCAACCATTGATAGCTGTGAAAACCCATCTGATTCATTAGGGAAGGAAACCTCCTGTTCTTATCTAGTCTGGCCTACATGTGACTCTGGATGGTCGGGGGCAGTGCCTATCTGGCAGTGCCAGCCTGGCAGTGCCCAACTGGACACCATAAGTGTGCCAGGGACAGCGTTAAGGAGGTATAGCCTAAGTGGAGGTTGGGCCAGATTTGGGAGGTGGAGGTATGATGGATGGGTGTGTACAATGATGTGGAAGGAGGCTTATGCAGCAGAGAGCTCTGCAGAGGGAGGAAGAGGGAACTGTGCAAGGGGGGCAGCTCTGCAAGAGGGGGCTACGCAAGTGTGGGGTGAGGCAAGGGGCATGCTCAGTTGGGGGGGGGTCTGCATGCGGGAGGCGGGGGAATAGGGGTCTGTCAGAGGCCTCATCAGGAGGATCCTGATGTCCTGAGGCTGACAACCCATGTTGGTGTAGGGGGAGAACATATGGCCAATGATGTAGGACAGGCCTATGATGTTCGAATTGAAGGAGGTGGCAAGAGGTCTCAACACTCTGAAACTGGCTTCCCTGGCATACTTAGGCTTCGGATTCATGTCGAGAGGACTAGACTACAAGAGCAGGGATGCACTTCTGAGGCTGTATAAGGCTCTGGTCAGACCCATTTGGAGTATTGTGAGCAGTTTTGAGCCCCGTATATAAGGAAGGATGTGCTGGCCTTGGAAAGGATTCAGAGGAGATTCACAAGAACGATCCCTGGAATGAAAAGCTTGTCATGTGAGGAATGGTTGAGGTCTCTGGTCTGTGCTCAGAGTTTAGAAGGATGAGGGTGGATCTTATTGAGTCTCACAGGATATTCCAAGGTCTGGATAGAGAGGACGTGGAGAGAATGTTTCTACTAGTTTTATGATAACCATGATATCATGGTAACTAGAATCAGAGGGCACAACCTCAGGCTGAAGGGATGATCCTTTCAAACACAGATGAGGAGAAATTTTGTCAGCCAGAGAGTGATGAATCTGTGGAACTCTTTGCTGAAGAAGGCTGTGGAGGCCAGGTCATTGAGTGTCTTTAAGACAGAGATAGATAGGGTCTTGATTACAGTCATAGAGTCATAGAGATTTACAACATGGAAACAGGCCCTTTGGCCCAACTTTCCACGCCGCTTTTTTTTTACGCTAATCTCAACTGCCCGCATTTGGCCCCTATTCCTCTATACCCATCATGCCCACATAACTATCTTAATGCTTTTTAAAAGACAAAATTGTACCCCCCTCTACTATTAATAAGGGAATTGGGTTTATGAGGAAAAAGCAGGAGAATGGGGATGAGAAAAATATCAGCCATGATTGAATGGCAGAGCAGACTCGATGGGCTGAGTGGCCTAATTCTGCTCCTCTGTCTTATGTTTTTATGGCCATAACCACTAGTGCAAGTCTCCCAGCTGTCAGAAAAACTGCCAGAAGATTGTCGTGCCAAACTTAGTCAAAAATCCAGTGTGGAACATTCCTGCTTCCAAATTTTCATTCCACTTTTTTGGGAAGGGTGCTCCCATGGTCTTTCAAATGTTGCCCTGTCACATCTTATCCAATTGCTTTAAGAAAGTTACTATTGAATCTGTTTCCGCCCCCCTATAGACAGATCATAATAACTCATCGAGTGAAAACATTTGCCCCTCATCTCACACCATTAGAGTAAACTTTGCATGGTTACACAAATACCATACAGCCTCTCTCAGTGGAATGAGAGTGCTCAAACAGGGCTCAGATGGTGAGTATGAAATATTTGGAGGGTTCCTACAGTCTGGTGATCAGGGCTTCACCCAACCCACCCAATGAAGACGGCTGTTTACAGTGTTCGAAAATAAACTATTGATTCTCCAATTCTTCAGACACTGCCCTCATGTGAAATAATGGCATCTGCTTTTTAATACACTTTCAGTCACTTTAATATCCCTCAGTCAATAATCGCCATTCATCCCAGCTTTCAATGAGCATCAATACATGCATAGTATTCCCCCAAACCAAAAGCAGAGCAAGACTGAAATAAAACCCACTTATAAGAGATTTTTCTGGCCACAAAGAAAGCACTGGAAGAAAGTTTTTACCTGCAAGTGAATTCTAGTAATGGGATGCAGCAATACAATAAGAGCGAGAAACTGCATCAGAGCGATGCTGTAGTCGGGCTTGTATTTTCATTCATTTGCCTGCGTTACGTGGCTTGTTCCACTAAACAAACCAAATCTGAAGGACAAATAATGAGAGTTATTGAATGAAAGGAAAAAAAGCAGAAAATAAATGCTGGAATTGTGGCAAAGAATGGATTACTCAGCAAACAAATTACTGATCAGAATGGAGACCACCTGATCCCACGCTGGTGTGTCGAGCCTTGTTCTGCCCTTTGGAGAGATGCATGGTGAAAGCTACACTGACCCTTTTTTGTGGTTTAGCTTCACAGGCTTATCTTTTAAGACAGGGATTTGCAAACTTTTGTCAGCATGCCTCTCCCCTATTAACACACATTGTTAACCTGTACTGAACAACCCAATGTACATAAATATTCCATCTTCCAACACACCAGCCAGAAAATCCCGTCCAAGGTCAATGGACGTTTGCATGGTCGGTGTTCCACCTGCTACGATTTCCATGGCAGGCAGAGAGGTAGAATTCTACCCAGTATGATTGGAACTAGCAGTGTGTTCCAACCACAAGCATCCTTGCGTATGTTGTTGCTAAATAACATTGCAGGGAATTAGTATTAAATTTACAGATGAAGTTCATGCAGAGAACTGTGAGACGATGCATTTTTGGTAGGAAGTGTATGAAGGGACAATATAAAACAAAGGGTACAAGTCTTAAGGGGGTGCAGGAGCAGAGGGAGCTGGGTGAATATGTACAAGGATCATTGAAGTTGGCAGGACAGCCGGAGAGGGAGCAGTTTATAAAGCATACCTAGGTTTTATTAATAGGGGCATAAAGTACAAGAGCAAGCCAGTTATGCTAAACTTGTACAAAACACTAATTAGACCTCAGCTGGAATATTTTGTACATTTCTGGGCATCACATTATTGGAAGTATGTGAATGCATTGGGGAGAGTGTAGAAGAGGTTCACAAGAATGGTTCCAACGATGAGGCATTTCAGATTTAAGGATAGAAGTTGAGACTGGTCTTCTTGGAGAGAAGAAGGCTACGAGGGGATTTGATAGAGATGTTGAGGCCATTTGCCCTAACTGATCCAAACTGGTGCTTATGATCCACATGCACCTCCTTTCATCATCCGACCTTATCAGCTTATTTTGCTATTTCTTCCGCTCCTGTATTTACCTAGCTTCCTGTTAAATGTGCTGGTGTTATTTTCTGGGAACTTCCAGTCCAGTTATTTGACTCATCTGATCAAACACAGATCATTTTCACCATTAAGCATTACATTTCCTACTGCCCCTGACTATCTCCCTTGATAATATTATATTTGTGGCCCCTAGTTTTGGTTTTCCCACAGATAGAAACACTTCCTCTAGGTCTACCCTAGTAAACCATATCATAAATTAATAAGCCTTTATCAGTTTACCCTCTCAACCTTCCCTTCCTTAGGGAAAAAAGAACCGCAGCATGATCAGCGATTTGTTATAATTATAACCTTTCAGTTCTGCTATCATCTTTGCAAGTTTTTTTTTGCACTTTCTTTGAAGTGCCTGTATCCTTTTTATTATACAGAGGCCAGAAACGTGTGCAATATCCTTCAAGTGCGGTCCAAACAACAAGGCTTAATAAATATTTCACATGATTTCTCTGCTTTTCTGTGTGCGTCTGTTTGTGTATGTGTGCATGCATATGTATCTAAACTAAAGTTTATTTACTATTCACAAGCCTGCTTACATTAACACTGCAATGAAGCTACTGTGAAAATCCCCTAGTTGCCACACTCTGGCACCTGTTCGGGAACAGAGAAGGTGAATTTACCATGGCCAATGTACCTAACTAGCACATCTTTCAGACTGTGGAAGGAAATAGGAGCACCTAGAGGAAACCCACGCAGACACGAAGAGAACGTATAGGCTCCCATACAGGCAGTGACCCAAGCCAGGCATTGAACCCAGATCTCTGGCGCTGTAAGCAGTGCTAACTGCTGTACCAATGTGCTGCCCCATGGGTGTGTGTGTGTCTGTGTGTTGTGCCTGTGCATGTTTGCATTTGCACGCGTATGTGTCTCTGTGTGTGCATTGTTGCAAGTGTCTGTGTGTGTGCATGTGTGTGTGTGCATGTGCATGCGTATGTGTGTGTGTGTGCATGAGTGCACGTTTCTATGTCTTTGTGTGTTTTATGGCCTTATTAACCTGTGCGACTATTTTTAGCGTTTACTGCTGCATGCTTCTAACATGCCTCATGTCAACAAATTATCCAGTATATTTTAAATTTGGTGCTCTGTACTCCAATAAGTATATGTAATCTTCTCCCACAATGTTCCAGCATTGAAGGAGTTAATGCCATTAAAATACTAACGAGGCACAGAATCCTGGTTGATTCGAGGGATTTTTAAAAATGCTTTTCTCCCCCGCTACTCACTATTAACATGCACCTCCAACATCCTGCCCTCCCCCCTCCCCCACTGCCAACCTCCCCGCCCCTACTCCACGCTGCCCTCATCTTTCTGCCTGGTCACAATATAAATGTCAGTGGCTACATAAAACAAAATTCAGGAACATAAATACTCATCTCATCACTGGGCAGAGAATAACATAATAGTGTATACCTTCCCCATTCCATTGCCCCAGGCCTGCCTTGGCTTAAATAGCGCAGAAAAGGCTTCCCGCACACAAAAGAAACTAATAACCAGATTCTTGGCTTAATACAAATCCGAGGGCCACCAAGGATTGTGCTGTCAAGGGACTGGGTCAGAGGTCAAACTGACCAATACTGAGCAAATTACATTCGTTTGAATGATCCTCCTCTCAGCTGGTATTGATAGGGCCTACATGACTTTTTTTTAACCAACTGATTGATACACGCTGCCATTTACAGTTAATGGACAGAAAGGAGGGATATAGAAATGACAGACTACCTACCTGTCAGTTTATGTGATCTGTCTACAGATAGGTGGCATGTCTTCCCCAGAGGAAATGCTTGAATGATGAAATCAATTTTGGACAAAAAAAAGCCCATCTTGGAGACACCAGCTTCCTACAGCAGAATCTATAAAGCCAAAGTCTTCCAAATCCACATTAATAGGCAGGCCATATAGGAAGGCAGATTACGGAGCCTAAGCATGGGAACTATCGCACCCCCCCGAAAATGGGTAAGGATGAACTGAATTCATCTTTAGTTTCCCTACCTGAGACAGTATGAATTGATTCGGAAGAGAGCAGCGCACAGGACAATGTACTCTCGACACTTTCCATCACCATATCACCGCACATAAGTGTTGCATAGTAAAACGTGTAGCTAGAAAGTCATTCCTTCCACCCTCTCAATGAGTTATCACCTAAGAAGCAAAAACATTTTGGACTAGCAAAACTGAACAAGAGTTGGAAAGCTGGGGAACTGATAAGACTCTTTCATTAATGAGTTAAATACGTAGGAAAGAAAGAAAATGAAATGTAACTGACAGAAATTAAAAAGGAGGGGGTCACAATCACAAGAATCATTCAATCCAACAGAAAAATACTCCAAACAAGGCTCACCATGCCCCCCCCCAATCCTCTTCATCTCCCTCCATCAACATATCATCCTATCGCTTTCTCCCTCAAACTTCTTCTTAAATGCATCTGTGTTACTTACCTCAATTACCCCATGTCGTAGCAAGTTCCACAATCTAACACTCTAGAGGGAACGTGATGGCTTGGTGGTATTATTGCTCGATTATTAATCCAGAAGCTCAGCTAATGTTCTAGGGACCCGGGTTTGAATTCCGCCATGGCAGACGGTGGAATCTGAATTCAATTTAAAAAAGTCTGGAATTAAGAATCTGCTGATGACCATGAAACCATTGTTGATTGTCAGAAAAACCAATCTGATTCACTAATATCCTTTAGTGAAGGAAATCTGCCATCCTTACCTGGTCTGGCCTTGCATGTGACTCCAGAGCCACAGCAATGTGGTTGACTTTCAATTGTCCTTAGGCAACTGGGGATGGACAATAAATGCTGGCCAGCTAGTGATGCCCATGCCCCACATATGAATAAAAAACATGAATAAAGTCTCCTGAATTCCCTATTGGCTTTGTCAGTGACCAGCTTATACTTATGACCCATGGTTTAGTTGTTCTCCCACCCCATCCTCACCCCACAAAGCAGAAGTATCTTATGTCAGATTGATAGATTTTTGAACTGGGGAGTCAAGGATTTTAAAGAACGTACAAGAAAGTGGAGTTGAGGCCGAGATCACAACAGCACGGTGGCACAGTGGCTTAGCAATAATCCCTCACAATGCCACGGACCCAGATTCGATTCCTTGTGCCACTGTCTGTGCAGATTCTGCACGTTCTCCCTATGTCTGGGTGGGTTTCCTCCAGGTGCTCCGGTTTCCTCCCACAGTCCAGAAGACGTGCTGGTTAGGTACATTGGCTATGCTAAATTCTCCCTCAGTGTACCTGAACAGGCGCCAGAATGTGGCAATGAGGGGATTTTCATACTAACTTCATTGCAGTGTAAATGTAAGCCTATTTGTGACACCAATAAATAAGCTAAAAAACTAGCCATAATCTTGTTAAGTGCTGGAACATGTTTGCATGGCTTACTCTTCCTCCTATTTTTTACATCTTTTCCCTACCAAAACAGATTGCAATTTTAAAGATCTCAAGGTAGCCCCTCAGTCTTCTCTGGAGCTAATTTTTCTAACTATACTCTGAATGTCCCCAGCCGCTAACCTCACGGCAGCTGAGCAATTCATTTGGTCTTCACTTTGGAGCTTCATTTTGGAAAATGATGCAATCTTTTTGGAACCTCTTCTATTCCCACTGACATTGAACATTTGCTATTACCCACCTTCCACTGTTGCAAAAAACCTGCTTCCAAAACCTCCCTACACAGAGTGTAATGACATCTCCATTAGTTTAGTAAATAATCATATAATGGAAAAAAAATTCCAACCTACAGATGTTTCAGGCTTGAGCTAACAGGAAGAATATAAGAACTGGGAGTGGAAATAGGTCAAGTGGCCCTTCAAGCCTGTTCTCTCAACCTTCAACCTACAGAAAACTACTTCCAGTGCATGATCCACACTAAGCAGAGGAATGGCTGACTGTAACTAGCTGTGGTTTCAGGAGTCACATTAAAATTATCACCTATGTAGCATTAGAATGTTTGAGATTGTCAGTGTTAATGTGGGCCTGGGGAAATAGGCCTGCATTATGAAGTAGAGAGTCATATGGGAGAAATAGAAGGTAGTGATGAGTATGGGAGAAGTCGGCATGAAGATAGTAGTACCCTGTATATACGTATACAGTTATATGTTATTAATCAACAGTTATTGTTGAACCCATACAAACCTCTAGATCTCTTCGTGGTTTCGATTTAATTTATTATTGTCACATGTATTAGTATACAGTGAAATGTTTTGTTTTGTGGACACCATACAAAGCATACCATTCATAGAGAAGGAAAGAAGAGAGCACAGAATGTAATGTTACAGTCATAGCTAGTGTGTAGGAAAAGGTCAACTTAATGTGTGGTAGGTCCATCCAAAAGTCTGATGACAGCAGGGAAGAGGCTGGTCTTGAATCAGTTGGTATGTGACCTCTGACATTTTCCCGACAGAAGAAGGTGGAAGAGAGAATGTCTGGGGTGCGTGGGGTCCTTGAATATGCTGGCTGTTTTCCTGAGGCAGCGCAGATAGCGAGGAAGTGTAGACAGAGTCAATGAATGGGAGGCTGGTTTGCGCAATGCATTGGACTACATTTAATAATCTGCAAGCATACAACTGGTGGCAACAGGAGCAAAGAAATAAAGAAGCTGCAATCTGACATAAGAGAAGTGTGCTGAAATTAAAGACATGGAAAACACAACTGGTGATTGCCTCAAAAGATCCATTACAGGTACAAGTTTGAAGGGCAGAAAAAAATGCATTGTGAAATCTAAAAAGACTCCACAGAGCATGTGGAGGTCCATTGCGAGACCTGATCAGAAGCAGAGTCAAAGGACCTAGGCAGATTTCAAGCTTAAATGCTGAAAGAAGCTTTTAAATTCAGCACAATGATCAGTGGTGCAATGGCAGTCTGATTCTTTTAACAAGCGTGGCTTGAAGAACGTTTCAGCCTGAATCCCGAGTCAGCAAAGTGACCGTGTGTGAATGGAAAAAATATAGAGAGATCAGAGTGCATAATTCAATTCTTCAAGCTCAGGAAAGCCACTGGCTGTCTAAAACAATTTGTTCAAGAGACTTTCTATGAATTTGCAGAAGTTCAAAATGGATCCATAATCATGACAGGAGCCAACAAAGCCTGACAGGCATGGGAAGAGAAAAAAGAACAGTTACACAGGCACCATTTTAATAAAAAGCTGTATTCACCCATTCTAAAAGCAGCCATGGATGGAAAATCAACTCAATCAAACCAATTAAAGCAGATGGAAGGACCAGACCAGGTGCAAAATTAAATGATTTGAGAAGAAAATTCTGAAGATATATGGTAGCGTCAAGTTTGGGTGAACAAGTGAATACACTGTTATATTCAGTAGGTCCAATAGCTGATGACATAGCTGCTAGTCAAGCAATACATGAATCTTCAACTAATTTTGAAGGGTTTATGAAGTCCTTTGGACCTAATTTACTGCCGAAGCAATAACATTTTAAAGCTAGCAAAATTTAACAAGAGAGTTAAAAAGCTGGGTGACTGATAAGACACTTTCCTAAATGAGTTATCCAGATTGGCTAAAGACTTTGACTATGTTGACCTTAAATTGGAGATTATAAAAGATCAATTAATGGCAGGACTGGCTGATGATATTCTTTTGGACATGTACAAATCTAAAGAAGACCAGACTTTGAAAAAAGCCATCCGATAGGAAGTCCACCAGCAAAACCAATCCATTTTGTGTGGTGAAGTTAAACTGAGGTAAAGAGCAACCCCAACAGTCCAGCTCAATAAGCAATTAAAGAGCACGTGTCTCCAGAAGAAGACATGTTTCAAGGCCTTAGCATCGCTGACAAGACTGCACATGCTGCCGGCATGTACTAGACAGTCATTTGGAGTCTTAAAAGTGTTCCTTTTATGGTTGGTTCTCATATCCTCAACCAAGGCAAGATCCACTTATTTAAAAAAAAATGACAGAAGAGGTAGAATAAGTAATGAAGAATTAAAACAGTCAATGTTGCTGAATAGAAGTTGGATTCAGCAGGAAACCTTCTTCTCGGCTTGCATACACACAATAGGCCAAAGAGCCGACTTCTGTGTTGCAAGTAAGATTGGGGCCTCTTGAACTTACTAGCCTGCCAGCTTTTTCTGAACGTGAATAAGGTGTCAGGCAATGACCATTGCAACAAGATGGAATCCAACCATCACCTCATAATATTCAATTACTATCACTGAACCGTCCCCCCACCCCCACCCTAACAACATCTATGGGGTACCATTAACCAGAGGCTCAACTGGATGATCCATATAAATACTGCGGTTACAAGAGCAGGTCAAATGTTAGGAACCCTGTGGTGAGTAACTCACCTCCTGACTCTCTATCCACCATCTACAAGGTGCAAGTCAGGAATGTGATGGAATATTCCCTACTTATCTAACAACACTCAAAAAGCTCAACATCATCCAGGACAAAGCAACCTTGCTTAATCAGCACGACATCCACAAATATTCACTCCCTCCACCACTCACACACAACGACAGCAGTATCTACCACCTACCATCTACAAGATGGGCTACAGGGACCCTCAAAGGTTCCTTGGGCAAACCCACAACCATTACAATCTAGAAGGGTAAAAGCAGCAGACACATGGGAACACCAGCACCTCAAGGTTCCCTTCCAAGTCACTCACTATCCTGACTTGGAACTATATCGGTGTTCCTTCACTGTTGCTGGGTCTGGAATTCCCTCCCTAATGGCATTGTGGATGTACCTACATTTCATAGACTGCAACGGCTCAAGAAGGCAGCTCACCACCACCTTCTCAAGGGCAATTAGAATGAACAATAAATGCTGGTGCACACATAGGCGGTGTGCATATTCCTTGGATGAATAAAAAGAAATTAGCCAAGGCCCCAAAGAACTCCACCATTCCGCTTAAAAATAGTGCCATAACAACAACTTACGTCTAAACAGCATGTTTAACATTGTAAAAACATAACAAGAACAACATGAATACAAGAAACTTCGATTTTGTTAATATGAGACACCAAAAGTGATCGAAAATCTTGATCAAAGAGGTAGGTTTTAAGAAATATCTTCAAAGAGGGGGGAGAATTTCTGAATGTAGGTCAAAGGCAGCTGAAAGCTGGAATGTCACAAAAAGGGAGAAAGATTCCCTTGGTGTTAACATCTCCTATGAAAGGCAATATCTCTGGCAGTGCTCCCATCCCTCAATACTTCAATGGGAGTGTCAGTCTAGATTTTTGTGGTCAGTCTTTGAAATGCGACTTGACATGAGGTGAGGCATGTGCAGATCCAATAAGCTAATGCTGATACCTCAGGTCCTTATTCACTACAATTAGAGTGCTGGGGTTTTATGTTTTGGACAAGCATTGCCTTTATTTAAGTTTAAGTTTTTTTTATTGACGTCACAAGTAGGCTTGCATTAACGCTGCAATGAAATTACTGTGAAAATCCCTTAGCTGCCACACTCCTGTTCAGGTATACTGAGGGGGTATTTAGCATGGCCAATGCACCTAACCAGCATGTCCTTCCGACTGTGGGAGGAAACCGGAGCACCCAAAGGAAACCCACGCAGACATGGGGAGAATACGCAGACTCCTCACAGAGTTACCCAAACCGGGAATCGAACCCGGGTCGCTGGCGCTGTGAGGCAGCTGTGCTAACCACTGTGCCACTCAGAGTTGATTGAGGTTATACTCAATACAAGTGGATTAATGATTTGAGTTGGATAGGTTAGGGAAGGTCAAGGGTTAATGTACAAATTCTAAAAGAGTGGAGTAAGGTTGGGATTCGGGGGTTGTTTTTGCAATGATTGCTTATCTTTGGAATAAGCCCAAATGTGCAATGAGTAAAGATGTTCATTCAAGGGGGAGCTGGATGTGTATCTGAGAGAGGCCAGCACATCTATGTATAGCCTGTAGGTGGTCACTGGGGCTGCGTCAGTCAGTAACTGTGGGCTCCCAGGGGTATGCTGTGTGTGTGTGTGTGTGTGTGTGTGAAGGTGGGGGGTCGAGATGGAGGAGGTGGAGAGGGTGGTCAGGGAAGAAGGGAAGAATTCTTCAGTCCTTCCCCCGGTGAGATCTTTCAGTCTCACCGAGGACACATAAGAACATAAGAACATAAGAAATAGGAGCAGGAGTAGGCCAACTAGCCCTTCGAGCCTGCCCCGCCATTCAATAAGATCATGGCTGATCTGTCGTGGCTCAGTTCCACATTCCCGCCCTCTCCCCATAACCCTTAATCCCCTCTCTTATCAAAAACCCATCAACCCGCGTCTTAAAAATATTTAGCGAGGCAGCCTCCACCACTTCAACGGGCAGAGAATTGCATGTTAGTGAGTGAGTGAGTGACTGAGTAACTGAGTGAGTGTGAGCATGTTAGTGAGTGAATAAGTGAGTGTGAGCATGTTAGTGAGTGAATGAGTGAGAGCATGTTAGTGAGTGAGTGTGAGTGAGCACGTTAGTGAGTGAGTGAGTGTGAGTGAGTGATTGAGTGTGAGTGAGCATGTTAGTGAGTCAGTGGGTGAGTGTGAGTAAGTGAGTGTGTTAGTGAGTGAGTGAATGTGAGTGAGCATGTGAGTGAGTGTGAGTGAGTGAGTGTTAGTGAGTGAATGTGAGTGAGCATGTGAGTGAGTGTGGGTGAGTGAGTGTGTGTGAGTGAGTGAGCATGTTCGTGAGTGAGTTGTGAGTGTGAATTAGTGAGCATATTAGTGAGTGAGTGAGTGGGTGAGTGGTTGAGTGCATGTGAGTGAGTGTGTGTGAGCATGTTAGTGAGTGAGTGAGTGAGTGAGTGAGTGAGCATGTTTGTGAGTGTGAGTGAGTGTGTTAGTGAGTGAGTGAATGTGAGTAAGCATGTTAGTGAGTGAGTGAGTGAGTGAGAGTGAGTGAGCATGTTAGTGAATGAGTGAGTGAGTGAGTAAGCATGTAAGTGAGTGTGAGTGAGTGAACAAGTGGGTGAGTGGTTGAGTGAGTGAGTGTGTGAGTGAGTGAGTGTGAGTGAGTGAGTGAGCATGTTAGTGAGTGAGTATGAGTCAGCATGTTACTTAGTGAATGAGTGAGCAAGTGGGGAGTGGGTGATGGTTGAGTGAGTGAGTGTGGGTGAATGAGTGTGAGTGAGCATGTTAGTGAGTGAGTTGTGAGTGTGAATGAGTGAGCATATTAGTGATTGAGTGAGTGACTGAGAGTGAGTGATCATGTTAGTGAATGAGTGAGTGTGAGTGAGTGAGCATGTTATTGAGTGTGAGTGAGCATGTTATTGAGTGAGTGTGTGTGAGTGATCATGTTATTGAGTGAGTGAGTGAGTGAGCATGTTAGTGAGTGAGTGTGTGTGAGTGAGCATGTTATTGAGTGAGTGTGTGTGAGTGATCATGTTATTGAGTGAGTGTGAGTGAGTGAGCATGTTAGTGAGTGAGTGTGAGTGAGTGAGCATGTTAGTGAGTGAGTGAGTGAGTGAGCATGTTCGTGAGTGAGTGAGCATGTTAGTGAGTGGGTGTGAGTGGGTGTGAGTGAGTGAGAGCGAGTGAGCATGTTAGTGAGTGAGTGAGCATGTTAGTGAATGAGTGAGAGTATGTGAGAGCATTGCCTGGGATGGGACTAAACCGACTGGCTGGCCTGTTGTCTGTCCTTTCTTTTCCTGTTTAGAAATCAGCTCACCGTTCTGAAAGCAAAAGCAAACAAGCATTCTTCCAGGTTGCTGAAGGTGAAATTATGTGAACAAAAAAGGCTGCGCAGGTTACAACCCGTACAACACAGAATTCTCATGAAGCACCTTGGACAGGAGTACATTTGCAGCAAACCTAGGATGGGAACTAGCTTTGCAACTTCCTGGTAGCATCGGTGAACATAATTATTTTGTTGAGTCGGATCCAATTGATAGATCGGCCGAGGGAGCCTGTGTTCATTTCTGCTGTTCAAGAACAATGCTGAAATCTAAAGCGAGGAAGCAGATGATGGTTTCCTTTCTCTGATGTCTGCTAAGGGGTCAAAAGTGAAATGAATTTTGGCAGTTCAATTTACTTTCCAATTGATATGAATCCATACCATGAACCTGTCTTTAATTTTGCCCTTAATCAGCAGTTCTGCTCCTGGGAGGACGCAGAACGGAGATTGTGGAAAAATGGAGATGTCATATTGGTGTAACAGTGGTGCTATTCTGATGCTGGGGCTGAAGTGGACTGTCAGAACATCACAAGGAGACTTTGACTGCAACCAAGCTCTACTTGATTAACCAATGATTAGCCGGTGGTGGGGGGAGGAGGGGGTTGGAGGGGAGGTAGTGGCTCACTCTGCAACACTGCCATCCATTACAGTCATAAAAATAAACCATCAGTAGTGCGTCCCTCACTGTACATTAGGGAACATGTGTCACTCAAGTATAGGCACTAGCTTGGCCTCTAGATACTGTGAGTAATCAGCAGATACTATCTGGGTTATAACTCTATTTTGGAATGTGATATTGGGCATGTAGGACCCATATTGTGCACTGATAACGGTTTTGCTTTGTAATCTGTAGGGACAAAGTGATCTAAAATAGAATTTAATCTTTTTTCAAGATCTTCTTATCATGTTCAAACATGATGAGGTATATATTACCTCTTGAACATCCCCACTTTCCTATGGTGGAATCATGGTGGCAGTGCCTTAGCTGTCCAGGTGCTAAGCTCTGGCATTCACTCGCAAAACTGCCTCTCTCTTTCTCTCTCCTTCAAGATGATCTCCCTCTCAGTCAAAGTTTTTGGTCAACTGTCCAATTATCCCCTTGGTTCAGTGTGAAATTTCGTTTGACAATTGCCCCTGCGAGATGTTTTGGAATGTTTTACTGCATGGAAGGTGCTATATTAATGCAAGTTGTGGGGTTTGGGAGGGAATCACTTCTCATATGTTTGGGAAGAAGCGCTTCAGTGTTGAGAATCTGTGAATAGTTGGCGGTACTTATAGGGTTAATAATAGGCCAGTCGTTGCTGGAAAAAAGAGTAAAAGGCAGAGAAAGAGGAAGAGATTTCCAGTGCTTCCTGAGGTGCTGAGCTCCCCCAGTCCATCACATTCCATTCTTTTATTACTGTGGGGCAGCATGTTTGGCACAGTGGTTAGCACTACTGCCTCACAGTGCCAGGGCTCAGGGTTTGATTCCTGGCTTAGGTCACTGTCTGTACAGAGTCTGCATGTTCTTCTGCGTGGGTTTCCTCTGGGTGCTCTGGTTTCCTCCCACAGTCTGAAAGACGTGCTAGTTAAGTGCATTGGCCATGCTAAATTCTCCCTCAGTGTACCCGGACAGGTGTTGGAGTGTGGCGACTAGGGGATATTCAAATAACTTCATTGCGCTGCTAACGTAAGCCTACTTGTGACGCTAATAAATAAACTTAAACTTAACGACATCAGCAGAGTTGGAAACGGATATTGTTACTTTAACACAACTCAGTGTTCAGCCAGAAACCTTCACTGTGATGGGCTGAGAGAGAGAGTAAGGTGCGCACTTGGTACGCTGAAGATAAAGCGAAGATATGAAGAGGGAATGGGATTAGTTGAGAATAGCAGGTGACCAGCAGTCAAATTCAAAGTCAAACTCCCCACTGCGCAGGAAATCAACCAAAGGTCACCAACAGAACCTCAAGGTGACCTAATGTCAGAAACAAGCATGGGCCAATCATTCAGGAGGCTGATATTTGCCCTCCTTGTCATCTTTAGATCCTTCTCAAACGGCCAAGAACTCTTCAACAAACTGTGCACATTTCTAAATATTACACAGGTTGTGATTTATTGCTCTCCATCCGATGAAAATCCATTACGAATTAAATCACGTCTGGGTTTAAATTGCCACTCTGTAATACGTATCATATCATCATGAATGACATTGAAGTTATATTCTACAGTAGTTGACTTCACCTGCTGATAAGGCATTTCTAAGGAGCGATCAATACTTACTATTCATTTTTGAAATTATCTTCACATTGATCCCTGAATGGGTGCCAGCACTACAGATTCTCAGTATCTTTAATACAATAATTATATAAAGGTTTACAGGCTCACCCTCCCAGCCAATAAAAGCTGTCAGCAGGCAGGGACAGTTACAATCCCATAATCCATCAAACCTCTGCCCTTTGACCTATGGGCAATTGGGCTTTCAGGAGCTTTGAATGGAAGTTCGCTTGCTGTGTGCATACTGTATGACTGTTCACATATCCCCCAACCCACCCATGTCTCAATCATGCTTTTTATGGCACTTAAAGAAAGTTGTGTCAGATTTTTTTTCATTTAACAAGCATGTTTGGCATTCCGGTTAGAGGCTGGCACTAAGGTGAAAAATGTCACTGGGTCATGAGGTGGTAATAGATTCTTACCCTCACTTTGCCACTGTTCTTATTGAAGCCACATGCCAACCTTTTATGATCTGAGTCATCTGCTTAAATAGTCTGACCTTTCATTTAAAAAGACTATATAACAGCGACTCTCTTTGTAAACTCCAGTAACTCGGAATCCTTTGATTTCTCTGGTGTAACTTGTACTCATTATTCCAATACAACCCATTGCTTTTCAGACTGAAAAATAAAAATTCCATAGTTAATAACATTTTAGAGACAGCAGTACCTTGAAAGTTTATTATTATCACAAGTAGGCTTACATTAACAATGCAATGAAGTTACTGTGAAAGTCTCCTAGTTGCCACACTCCTGTTCGGGTACATGAGAGAGAATTTACAATGGTCAATGCACCTAACCTGCATGTCTTTCGGACTGTGAGTGGAAATTGGAATACCAGGAGGAAGCCCGTGCAGAGAATGTGCAAACTCCACACAGAGAGTGACCCAAGCCAGGAAACAGTGGCAAAGTGGTTAGCACTGCTGCCTCACAGCACCAGGCACCCAGATTCAATTCCGGCCTCGGGTGACTGTCTCTGTGGAGTTTGCACATTCTCCCCGTCTCTGTGTGGGTTTCCTCCGGGTGCTCCGGTTTCCTCCCACAGTCCAAAAATGAACGGGTTACGTTGATTGGCCATGCTAAATTGCCATTAGTGTCAAGGGGACTAACAGGCTGAATATGTGGTGTTGCAGGCTTGGGACCTGGTGGAATTGTTGTTGGTGCAAGCCAAGTCCCCTCCTTCTGCACTGCTGGGATTCTATGGATTCTATCCAGTAAACCATTTACTGGGTGGAATTTAAAACCCTCACCTGAGGTGGATTTGGTAGTGGTGCTGAGAATGTTGAGGGGGGGGGATGGGCATGTAACTGGTCAGAAGAATGGTAGTTGGGGACCCCATCACCTCCCCACCTCGTCATTTGATTAAATCCATGGCAGGGACCCCTATTCATACCCTCCCTACCCATTGTCAATCGATACCCTAAAGTCAACAATGAATGCCCCATTTAAGAGTCTCACTGCGCTACTGCCACTGTCTCCCTGGTAGTCCTGCCTTTCAATGGGGCTGTCATACTCTGACTGGCCAGCTACTCTGGCCAGGTGGAACATCTGCCACTAGGGCCTGGCATAGTCCAGCTAACTGCCTAAATGGGGACTAACATGGTGGGCCTCCTTTAAAAGGGGCAGCACGGTAGCACAGTGGTTAGCACTGCTGTTTCACAACGCTAGGGACCAGGGTTCAATTCCCAGCTTGGGTCACTGTCTGTGCGGTGTCTGCACATTCTCCCAGTGTCTGCGTGGGTTTCCTCCGGGTGTTCTGGTTTCCTCCCACAGTGTGAAGATGTGCAGGTTAGGTGGATTGGTCATGCTAAATTGTGAAAATATTCTTTCACACTCCTGATTAGTGCCTTTTAGATGGACGACAGAATTTGGGGAATCAGTAGATGTGTTTATCTCCGCAAAGTTCCCAGGCTCTGACCTGCTCTTGTGGCCATAGTATGGCAGTCATTGGTAAACCACTGTGCGGGGATTTGGCAATGGCAATGCCATTAACCATCAAGGAGAGATGATTAGATTTTGTCTTGTTGGAGATCTTCTGGCACTTGCGTGGCTCAAAGTAACTTGTCTTCGCTACACGTTCGGAACACTTCCCTGGAATGGACTTGAAACTCTGCTTCATTTTCCACAGATGCTGCCAGGTTTGCTGAGATTTTCCAGCATTTTCTGCTTTTATTTCAGATTACCAGAATCTGCACTATTTTACTTTAATAGAAATATTGAGAACTTAAAGAAAATTTGTAGATTAAAGGAAAATAGTTATGCCACTAAAGCTGCAGAAACTGGAAGATGGTGTTAAATCCAGACAAATGCAAGATGATGCATTTTGACAGATCTAATTCAGTTGTGGATTAAATGGCAAAACTCTTAGCAGCATTGATATATAAAGGGATCTGGGCGCACAGGTTCATGGAGCCCTTGAAGTGGCAACACAGTTGGATAATGTGGTCAAGAAGCATGCAGCATGCTTGCCTTCATCGGCTGGAGGATCTAGAATAAAAGTTGGCAAGTTATGTTACAGCTGTATAAAATTTTGGACTGCATATGAAATATTGCATGCAGTTCTGGTCACCACACTGCCTGAAGAGTGTGGATGCTTTGGAGAGAACTTAAAGAAGGCTTACCAGAATGTTGCCTGGTTTGGAGGACTTTAGGGATAGAACATAGAACATAGAACATTACAGCGCAGAACAGGCCCTTCGGCCCACGATGTTGCGCCGACCAGTTACAAAAACAATGACCCACTAGCCTATACCAATCCCTTTTCGTCCATAAACCTATCCAGAGATCTCTTAAACGCCCCCAAACTAGGCGCATTTACAACTGCAGCAGGCAGGGCATTCCAATCCCTCACCACCCGCTGGGTAAAGAACCTACCCCTGACATCCGTCCTGTAGCTACTCCCCCTTAATTTAAAGCCATGCCCCCTCGTGCTAGCTTTCTCCATCCGAGGAAAAAGGCTATCACTATCCACCCTATCTAAACCTCTAATCATCTTATATGTTTCAATAAGATCCCCTCTTAGCCGCCTTCTTTCCAACGAAAACAACCCTAAATCCCTCAGTCTCTCCTCATAGGACCTCCCCACCATACCAGGCAACATCCTGGTAAACCTCCTCTGCAGCCTCTCCAAAGCCTCCACATCCTTCTTGTAATGTGGGGACCAGAACTGCACACAGTACTCCAAGTGCGGCCGCACCAGAGTAGTGTACAGTTGCAACATGACGCTGCGACTCCTAAATTCAATCCCCCTGCCAATAAACGCCAAGATGATGAGAGGTTGGATAAATTCGGATTGTTTTCACTGGAAAGTCGGAGGTTGAGGGTCGACCTGATAGAAGTCTACAAAATTATGAGAGGCATAGATGAAAGTTTATTTATTAGTGTCACAAACAGGTTTATGTAAACACTGCAACGAAGTTATTGTGAAAATCCCCTAGTCATCACTTTCCAGCGCCTGTTCATATACACTGAGGGAGAATTTAACATAGCCAATGCACCTAACCCGCACATCTTTTGGACTGTGGGAGGAAACGGGAAGACCCAGAGGAAACCCACGCAGACACAGGGAAGAACATACAATTCTGCACAGGCAGTGACACAAGCCGAGAATTGAACCTAACCCGGGTTCCTGGTGCTATGAGGCAACAATGCTAACCACTGTGCCACCTTCTACAGAGTGGTTAGTCAGAGGCTTTTTCCCAAGGTGGAAGAGTTGACTACAAGAGGGCAGAGGTTTAAGGCGAAATGTGAGAAGTTCAGGGGAGACATGTGGAGAAAGTTTTTCACGCAGAGAGTGGTGGGTGCCTGGAATGCGCTGCCAGTAGAGGTGGTGGTAGCAGGCATATTAACAACATTCAAGATGTATCTTGATAGACACATGAAAGGGAAACAGTGGGGGGGGCAAACAGAGAAATGGAAACTGTGTATCAATTCAGGCTTGGTGGGACCAAAGGATCTGTTCCTGTGTTGTATTGTCCTTTGTACTTCTTCTTTAAGAAGGAAAATAGACCACGAGTTAAAATCCCTACAGATACAGAATAGTGAGAAAGACAAATAGCACAGCAATGTTTGAAAGAAAACAAAAAACAGGCATTAAATGGAAACAGCAGAATTGTACTTACAAGCAGAAATACGAGTAAAAACATTAGAAAATGAAACTACCAGATGGTGGTACATAAAATAAAACACACCAACAATCGGAGAAAGCTTCCAAACAAAATCTAAGGTGCTAGAATGGAACTGAGAAAATAATACAAATATACCAGATAGTAAATTAGCTGTTGTGATGAGGTGTACTAAATAATCACCATTCCAACATAGTTTCCTGGCACCAGACTCCCCAAGCAACGCTCTACTCGAATCTCAGTCACAGCAGGAGACTGAGTCCAGGGGGACAGCAGATATATTTCGAGGAAGGCAAACACCCTCAATGATTCGTGGGAGTCTCTTATACGTGACTGATGAAAATGCCTTTTCCACCAACTACTATCTGGCCAAATTCCCCTCCATCTCCACTTTCACGTTGCCTGATGACACCACTGTACTGGGTCAGATCTCAAACAATGATGAACCGGACTACAGGAAAGAGATAGAATATCTGGTGAACTGGTGCAAAGACAATAATTCTTCCCTCAATATCTGTCAAATGAAAGAGGTAGTCATTGACTTCAGGATGTGTAGTGGAGGCCATGCCTCTATCTACATCAATGTGGACAAAGTGGAAATGATTGAGAACTTCAAGTTTTCAAGTGTCCAGATCACTAACAACTTGTCCTGATCCCCCTCCATGCTGATGCTATAATTAAGAAAGCCCGCCAACACTTCTGCTTTCTCAGGAGGCTAAGGAAATTCAGCATGTTCACTACGATCCTCAACAGTTTTTACAGATGCATCATTGAAAGCATCCTTTCTGGATAAATCACAGCTTGGAATGGCTCCTGCTTTGACCAAGAAATCATTGTGAACGTAGCCCACTCTGAGATTACATACCAGCTGACTCAAGAACAGCTTCTTCCCTGCTGCCATCAGACTTATATTAAGCTGCTCTTTCTCTACACCCTAGCTGTGACTGTAACATTATATTCTGCACTCCCTCCCTCCCTTCTCCCCTATGTACTCTATGAACAGTATGTTTTGTCTGTATAGCACACAAGAAACAATGTTTTTCACTGTATTCCAGTGTTTGTGACAATAATAAATCAGATCAAATCAAATCAAATCAATAGAGGAATTATTCGGGGAGGCACTGAGTACAGTGAAAGACTTCATCAGGAACATGCAGAGGTGCAGCCAAGGAGTCAGAGGGGTTACGGGAATAGGGCCTAGGTGGGATTGTGGTCAGTACAGACTTGATGGGCAAAATAGCCTCCTTCTGAACTGTAACGATTCTATAATTCTAAGAATGAGAGGGGATCTCAAAGAAACTTACAGGGTTAGACAGAGTAGATTCAGAAAGAATGTTCCAGATGGTGGGGGAGTCAAGAACTTGGGGTCTTAATTTGAGAATAAGGGGAAAACCTTTTAGAACTGAGATGAGGAGAAATTTCTTCACCCAGAGGGTGGTGAATCTGTGGAATTCACCAGCACAGAAAGGTAGTGAAGCCAAAATGTGATTTCAAGAAGATTTTCTATATTTCAGTAATATTTGCATATGTCTGGATTTCACACTTCTTATTCTTCAAAATTAAGATAGGAGGGAATAACTGTTGACACACCTAAGTAATGACATGAACCTAAATGAGGATTTACTAGAGAAAGAGGCTTAGAAATGCTTGAATGAACCATTCACTAAGATGTGAACAGGAAGATTTTGGATAGATGAATATTTTGATAATAGCTGTAGCACTGAAATGGAATCTCAAGAAAGAAAAAAAGCAAAGGCAAGACCATTCCAAGTGAAACTCAACCAGCTCATTGAGAAAACTGTACCTTACCTATAGACATTAATAAAACCTTTGTCTCCTGGATGACCAGTGGATGTACAGCATCAATACCTGGGTTGCTATAGCAGCAGCAGTGACTTCACTCAGAGGCTGCAGTCTGGCCTAGCAGTGAATGGGAAAATGTTCACTCCTTGCAATCAATCTAGACCACAGCTCGCAACATCATCTTTACCTTCAGACTTCCTGGAAACCTCTCTTAATTTCATTTCTATAATATAGTTACTTAGTCCCTGCCCTGCTTTGAATATTTTTTTGTCGGGGGGGGTTGGTGGTTGCCAAGGCATTTATTGAGGTAATAAGCAGAGGATAATTCAGCTCCTCAGCAAAGTGAGTAATGAAATGATCCCTTGTCAAGTTGCCAATTCTCCAGGATTCATAGAATCATAGAACCCTACAGTGCAGAAAGAGGCCATTGGGCCCATCGAGTCTGTACCAACCATTATCCCACCTAGGCCCTATCCCCATAATGCCACATATTTACCCCACTAATCCCTCTAACCTCTGCATCCCAGGACACTAAAGGACAATTTAGTATGGCCAATGCACCTAACCCACACATCTTTGGATTGGTCTGGAGCCTCTCCTTCAGATATCCGAGGGGTGCAACCTGACCAGGTAGTTATATAAGAGCGTGAGGTACAAGAGAAAAATGGGGAAATCATCTCACACTGGCAGGAACTTGCTCGGATAATAACAGAGTGTGCACTTCATAGCTTGGCGAAGAGACAAAATCTATGCATGGTGAATCATTGGGTATATGGATTTGAGTCATGGCAAGAGGAAAGGCTAAAGTGAATGCCAACTGTCCTGGAAATCCTGTACAGATTCAGATGAGGATTTTGGCGAGTTTGCACGCAGGATAGATCTGATAGGCATGTGCACAAGAAACGCTTGGTGCATTGGTAGGTCTATCAGAAAGCCAACTGTCATTGACAAGGAACATGCTTGGAATCTATCCTTTCCAGTGTGGGTATGACAGCCAATTCTAACTCTAGTTACATTCATGTTAAGCAAAGTGCCTGCCTGCATGGAGGGTTTTTGGTTTCAGTTCAAACTGTGTTTCTATTGTGCTGAAACAGAATTTACAATGGGAAAAGTAAATATGAGCTTGGGGAAGGAATGAGGTGTTACTTAGCAATGAGGAGCCACTTTTAGGGAAAAAGATCTTTGTGAGTTTAATCTTAACTGGAAGTCAAACTTCGAAGTGAGTGAGGGAACATCTCTAGAAGAAAAGTCATTCAATGGTGTAAAGGGCAAGAAAGCAAGTGCCAGAATTCTAAAGAACAGCTAGTTAAGAAAAGTAAAGAAATTAAGAGAGGTTTCCAGGAAGTCTGAAGTCAAAAGGAGCAGAGGAAACTAGAATTGGAACAGGATATTGTTCATTGAAGTCACAGACAGAGCTGAGGAGTGGTTGGTTAGTGAGAAGCCAATGATATCTGAAATGTTTGTGATGTTTTCCAATAGCAGGTGGTGATAGTTGAAGCAATTAGTAGCCAGATCTCTCAGTTTGTGTAAAAGCTTAAAAGCATTCAAGACAAAGGAATACTAAGGGAAGATCCTTCTTAAAGCAGTGGAGAGGAAGCCTTGTTGGCAAGGATAGTTGGAAACCCCAGAGCTGGATGCTTGATGAAAAAGTGTTGGTGGAAAGCATTGGTTGAAAGAAGATTTTAAAGTGTAACTTTTTGAGAGTGGGATTTGGGACATGGAAATCCTTGTGTGGCAATCACCTGGAGGTGGCAGGGTGGAGGATTTGAAGAGAAATCCACAGAAGATCGACTGAGTGGCACCTGCCACTTGATTTCAGAGTGGGGTGTTGTCTGACCACAATTAGCCTATTGGGTTACAGGGATAGTGTGTTTATTGTGAACATTATAGCATAAGGTGTATTGTGTAACCTATGTTAATCTTGAAAACAATGTACATTTGTGAAGGTAACTGGGAGTGAAGGAGTACAGTCAAATTTTTCATGATTAGTAAGTGTTTCTTTTTGTTGTTAAAAGTTAATTGGCAGTCCTGTAACCATGTTCCTCCATCTTTTCTAAAAGAGTAAATGTTACAATCTGTTGAGTCAGGATTCAATTCAGAATCTTCTCATGCATTTATAACATCAACTGGATCGCAACACAATCTCCCCTGCAACGGCCTGGAAAGAGATCAAAGTAAAGATGTTCATGGCAATGGTCATCTTCAAGACATTGGTAATACCATTCTGACAGAGCTGTGAGGTTGCAAGCCTACTCAGAATTCTTTCATTGAAAGAGTGGCATTCCATGGAGATTGAGGCAGGAAAATTGTTCCTTGAAGAGTCTGAGTGTTAATGGACCCCAACTGAAAGCCCTACTTCCCTTCCTCCTCCCTTTTTAAGCAGCCTATCCTCCTCCATATCATCTTCACTCTTTCTCCCTGCCATGTTGAAGGCTAAGAGCACTGGAAACAACATCACCAATCACATGGAGAACCAAATGAGTCGACCAGATCCCTTGAAGCCAGGACAAAGACCATCCCCATGTGACCCACAACTTGCCCTTGACCTCATCAGTTTTAGATGATGATACAGTGTACCCGAACAGGTGCCGGAGTGTGGCAACTGGGGGATTTTCACAGTAATCTCATTGCAGTGTTAACGTAAGCCTATTTGCGACACTAATAAATAGATGTGAAACTACCAAACAATTCCTATGCTTGGGGGGATGGCATCATGGCACAGTGGTTAACACCTGGGGACACCAGGGACCCGGGTTCAATTCCTGGCTTGGGTCATTGTCTGTGTGGAGTTTGCATGTTCCCCGGTGTATGTGTGTGTGGGTTTCCTCCAGGTGCTCCGGTTTCCTCCCAAAGTCCAAAGATATGCAAGTTAGGTGGATTGGCCATGCTAAATTGCCCTGAGTGTTAGGGGGACTAGCTAGGGTAAATGCATTGAGTTACTGGGGTAGGACCTGGGCGGGATTGTGGTCGGTGCGGACTCGATGGGCCAAATGATCTCCTCTGCACTGTAGGATTTTATGGTTCTATGTTGCTCAACTGGCCGAGATTAAGAGAAGGAGCATTGATATCAAAAATAACTGTGCCAGGATTACATCAGTGTCACAATCTGCCTATCCTGCATACCTCTTGCACACTCATCGAATGCACCTTCTAACACCCTCAATCCGGCGTGGCTTACACCACGGCTTGCCATTTTGGAGGCAAATCAGAGTGGGAGTGGGAGAGGGGGAGCAGGGGAAAAGGTGGAGGGGATGGGGAGCGGGAGTGGTGGGAGCATTGAGGGTGGGAATAGGGAGGGTGAGGGAGGAGGGAGTGGGGGAGGGGAAAGTGGGTGGAGGGAGGGGGTAATGGGGGCAGATGGGAGTAGGGAGAAGGGTAGAAAGGAAGGGGAGAGTGATACAGGGGAAAAGAGCAGAAGGGAGAGTGGCAGATGGGGAGAGAAGGGGAGAGAGGGGAAGAGGTGGAGAGGAGACAGGGAAAGAGGAGAGACGGGGAAGGGGGGGAGACGCAAAGAGGTGGGGGAGAGGGAAAGAGGAAGAAGGAGAGGAGAAGGGAAAGGGGAGAGGGGAAGAAGGGAGAGGAGGAAAATAACAGAGGAGAGAGAGAGGAAGAGGGGCGGGGAAGGGGGAAGAGGGAGAGAGGGGAGGAAGAGGAGAGGGAGAGAGAGGAAGAGGGGAAGAAGAGAAGGAGAAAGAAAGGGGAGGAGGGGAGGGGGGAGAGAGGAAGAGAGGGGAAGAGGGAGAGAGGGAAGAGGGAGAGTGTCTGGGAGAAAGAGGAGGGGGAAGGCGGTGTGGGAGCAGAGGTCAGGGGGTAGGGCCTCCTTCTGCACTGTAGGGATTCTATGGGTTCAATGAAACTGCTTTCTGTATAACTATCATTGATGGAAGGGGTTTTCCGAAGTTGTTGAGCCTGGAAGTGACACCGGGTTGGTTCCGAAGCTCCATTATAGCATACAAATCTGAAGCCAACCCGAAAATGATATCCTCGCTATAGATTTTTAGGTAGATAAGACTTTTTATGTTGCCATTATTAGGGCTGATGCTATCACTAAAAGAGCAACCAGACTTGGAAAAAAAAGACATTTTAAATATTTAATGCTCTAGCAATACCACACCATGTATAGTTTTTTAATTGCTTCGGTCTCATAACAATGGGGAGGTACTGGGCTGTGGAGGAACAGTACTGGGATGAACAACATGCAATGTATCTATTATCTCAACATCCATGGAGGTCAGCAAACTGTGACAGTTGGAGTCGCAGTATCATTAGAAATCATGTGCAATTTAATCTTTACACAAATAAAGGGAAGTGTTGTATTGTCTGAATAATCTCAGTGTAAAAAAAGGAAGTCTACCCAGCCCAGAGGAAATTCTTCATCTTCACTGAACTGCTCCAATCATTTCCAGTGTGAGATTCACTCATTCCGCTGACACCGCTATTAATAGCATTTTGCGTCTGAGAGTACAGTTGTACCAAAGTGATTGCAAAAAAAAAGTGCAGCTGCAACTTAGTCCTCCTCTCATGGTTTCATTATTACTGCGAGGGTGACAGCTCACCAAGGCTATTGTTGCCTGGAATGAACTGTCAAGGGTGAACAAAAAAAATCATTAACCCTTTACTGGCTGCTGAGTCGAGATCAGACACTGGTGGGGGAAGGGGTTTATACAGTCCTACAGTGCAGAGCCTGCACTGACCACAACCCCACCCAGGCCCTATCCCCATACATTTACCCTAGCTAGTCCCCCTGACAGTAAGGGGCAATTTAGCATGGCCAATCTACCTAACCCTCACATCTTTGGACTGTAGGAGGAAACTGGAGCACCCGGAGGAAACCCACGGAGATATGGGGAGAATGTGCAACCTCCACATGGACAGCGACCCAAGCCAGGATTCGAACCCAGTACCCTGGTGCTGTAAGGCAGCAGTGCTAACCACTGTGTCACTGTGCCACCCCTGTTCTCAATCCAGAGCTTGCGCTACATTGAGTGTGATTTTCATTTGTTTAAATTTTATTTATTATTGTCACAAGTAGGCTTACATTAACACTGCAACAAAGTTACTGTGAAAACCCCCTAGTCGCCACGCTCCGGCACCTAGGGAGAATTTAGCATGGCCAATGCACCAAACCAGCACGTCTTTCAGACATTGATTTGATTTATTATTGTCACATGTATTAGTACACAAGTGAAAAGTATTGTTTCTTGCTGTACAGACAAAGCATGCTGTTTATAGAGAAGAAAACGGGATAATGCAGAATGTAGTGTTATAGTCATAGTGTATAGAAAGATCAACTTAATGCAAGATGTCGGAGGAAACCCACGCAGACGTGGGAAGAACTTGTAGACTCCGCACAGACAATGGCCTGAGCTGGGAATCAAACCAGATCCTCAGTGCTGTGAGGCAGCAATGTTAACCACTGTGCCACCGTGATGCCTGTAATTTGCAAAGAAGTGCCTGCAAGTGTCAGCATTTTCCAGTTTTCTGAGTCATATTTTTATATCTCCCTCTGCCTCCCCTGAGCAAGGATAAAAGGAGCATGTCTCAGGACATCCCAGAGAGTTTTATAATCAACGGCCGGAATTTTACCATCCTGCCCACCATGGGAATCAGAGGGGAGAGGGGCGGACCCTGGAAAGGTCTGTTGACCTCAGGCAGGATTTTCCAGTTTCAGGGTGAGTGAAGTGAGAAAACCCTGCCCAATGTTTCTGAAGTGTACTGTTTAACAAACTCACTGTTTTGTTTTAAAATACTTAACTAGTAGAATAAATAAAGGAGAACCAGCTGATGTGCTGTATATGGATTTTCAGAAAGCTTTTGGTAAAGTCCCATTCAAGAGGCTGGTGTGCAAAATTGAAACACATGGGATTGGAGGGTAATATACTGGAATGGGCTGAGAAGTGATTCGCAGACAGGACATAGAGAGTAGGAATAAATGGGTCTATTTTTTTGAAGTGACAGGTAGTGACTGAATGGGATGCTGCAGGGATCAGTGGTTGGAGCCCCAGCTATTCACAATGTACCTCAATGATTTGGATGAGGGAGCTAAATATAATATTTCCAGATTCACTAACAACATGAAATTAACTCCAGATTTGCAATAGCATTCAGAAAAATTAGTGAGGAAAATGCCACAATAGAACAGGGACAGCTCTTCTGAAGTAGTGTGCTTCATTCATGATTATTTCAAATGAAATAATCATTTCACATCTACCTTTGCTAAACCAGGCCAAAGAATGCTCGTTGCAAGTGGATTGTCAAGATGGAAGAATTTTTCCATTAAACAATACTCTGGAAACTGAACTTCCAGAACAGGTGTTATTTTGAAATGCAAGAGATAAAATCATCAACGTACAGTGATACATCTTTAGCTGCCATCTACTTTGTAATTAAGCCAAATTTGTGAAAGCAGATGCTTCTTTCATTTATCTAGCACCCATTCTGGCAAAGACTTGAACTTAAAATTCTTACCCTCGTATACAAATCCTCCAGTGCTCTTGCACCCTCCCCATATCTGTAACCTTCTGCAGCACCCCCCCCCCTCCAATGGCCCCTGTCTTCCCCCTGTCTGTCCACTCCTCCATCCCGTCCTCAGCACACTGAGAGCCCTGTGTTGCCCATTTCCAGCCCCTCGCACATCCCTGAATTCTATTGGTCTATCAGTATCATCAGTTTTCTTGATATTGCCTCTTTGAATCTCTCCTCTTCTCTCTCTCACTTTAAGACATTTTCTTAAAACCTGTCTGCTTGACATTTGACATTTATACAAATTTCACAATGTTATTACGTCAAGTGCTCCAGTGAAGTGATGTTTGGCGACATAGAAATCATCATAGAATCCCAATAGTATAGCAGGAGACTATTCGGCTGAGCGAAATTGCACTGACCCTCCGAGAGAGCATTTCACCCAGTCCCTGCCTCTGTAACCCCACACATTTACCCTGTAATCCCCGTAACCTGAGATACAAAGAGACAATTTAGCATGGCCAATCCACCTAACCTGTGCATCGTTGGAGGAAAGCGGACCACCCAGGGAAAGTCCACACAGACACGAGGAGAACATGCCAAATTCACGCAAGGCCAGAATTGAACCAGGGACCCTGGATCCATGAGGCAGCAGTGCCAACCACTGTGTCACCATGCCACACCCCCCCCCCCCCCCGCCCCCCGACATGGCATTACTTATTTGACTGTTTTTGTTTGCTGTTCGTCGGATAATATTATGAGAGTGGCACGCTAGCACAGTGATGGGCACTGCTGCCTCATAGCGCCAGGGACCCAGATTAAATTCCCAGCTAGGGTCACTGTTCATGCGGAGTCTGCACGCTCTCCCTGTGTCTGCATGGACTTCCTCTGGTTTGCTCCCACAGTTTGAAAGACATGCTGGTTAGGTGCATTGGCCATGCTAAATTCTCCCTCAATATACCCAAACAGGTGCCAGAGTGTGACGACTAGGGGGTTTTCACAGGAACCTCATTGCAGTGTTAATGTAAAACTACTTGTGACACTAATAAATAAGAAATAACTATGAGTCCCTTGCCACCTTGCATTTAATTCTCTTTTTAATTTGACAGTTAGTTAAGGACTGCTTTATAAATGTGAACTGACATCATAATTGTCATAAATATCAAAATATAAATACTGGATGGCACGGTCACACAGTGTTTAGCACTGCTGCCTCACAGCACCAGAGACGCAGGCTCAATCCCCTGCCTCCGGTCACTGTCTGTATGGAGTTTGCACGTTCTCCCCGTGTCTGCATGGGTTTCCTGCGGGTGCTCCGGTTTCTGCCCACACTCCAAAGATGTGTGGGTTAAGCTGATTGGCCAGGCTAAATTGCTTCTTAGCGTCAGGGGGACTAGCTAGGGTAAATATGTGGGGCTAAGGGGATAGGAGCTGGGTGGGATTGTGGTCAGTATAGACTCAATGGGCCAAATGGCCTCCTTCTGCAATGTAGGGATTCTATTATGCTAAAACAGTCATGCAGGAAATCCGGTACAGAATTGAGGAGAAACTTCTTTAGCCAGAGAGAGAGAAGTTGCAATGTGGGATTGCAACCACAAGGTGTAGCAGAGAAGAATAGCCTGAGTGTTTAAAGGAGAAAGGGGTATGGAGGGAAGTTTTGACGGAGTTAAATAAAATAAAGTGATCGAAGGCTGATGTGGGCAAAAACATTAACATGGACTCAAGGGACCGAATGGCCTATTTCGTTCCTGTAAAATCAGCATAATTCCATATCCACCTCCACAAAGTTGTACAACAGAGCTGGGAGATGGTTGCATTCTGGTGCTCAGGAGATCAATTCAAAGTGTTCTTCAATGAATTGGTTAATAATTCATGGAACTCAGGACTGATTAATAACCTGATGGTAAGCTAAATATTCTGGCCTTCTTTTGACTGCAAGCGAGCATCATTTACACACTGCAATCTATGGAACCATTATAGAAGCATTGTGCAATTAAAAAAAATCCAAAACCAGAGTTAAGAGCCCTCAAACTGTTTTCGCTGAAGTTTTCGTCAAGGAATAACTCTGGCTGAGAATTAGTGACAATCTCCCACTGCTTTTTCTCACCCTTTTTTGTTTAAAATAACAGTAGCGTTTACAACTTTAAAACAAAACTGTGACAGCGAAAGTTTACCAGGCTGAATTCTTGGGATGGCAGGTTTGTCATATGACAAGAGATTAAAACGGTTAGGATTATATTCACTGGAGTTTAGAAGAGTGAGATGGGATCTCGTAGAAACTTATAAAATTCTAATAGGATTACACAGGGTAGATTCAGAAAGAACATTCCCGATAGTGGGGGAGTCCAGAACTATGGGGTCATAGTTTGAGTGTAAGGGGTAAACATTTTAGGACTGAGGTGAGGAGAAATTTCTTCACCCAGAGGGTGGTAAATGTATGGACTTCACTACCACAGGAAGTAGTTGAGGCCAAAATGCTGTCTGGGGCATGGACAGGGTGGATAGGGAGCAGCTGTTCCTTTTAGTTAAGGGATCAATTATGAGGGGAGACAAGTTAAAAGTGAGCGGTGGGAGATTTAGGGGGGATTTGAGAAAAAACATTTTTACCCAGAGGGTGGTAACAGTCTGGAATGCGCTGCCTGAGAGGGTAGTGGAGGGGGCGATGCCTCACATCCTTTAGTAAGTACCTGGATGAGCATTTGGCACACCATAACATTCAAGGGTATGGGCCAAATGCTGGCAAGTGGGATAAGGTGGGCAGGTCAGGGCCTTTCATCTGTCAGTGCAGATTCAATGGGCCGAAGGCCCTCTTCTACACTGTAGTTTTCTGTGATATCAAGAAGAAATTAGATAGAGCTCTTGGGGCTAAAGGAATCAAGGGATACGGGGTTGGGGGGGGATGCGAGGAGGGATCAGGATATTGAAATCGATGGTCAGCCATAATCAAGATGAGTGGTGGAGTACGCTCAATGGGCTGAATGGCCTACTCCTGTTTCTAGTTTGTTTCTACGATTGGGCACGTCCTGTTGAGAGGCTAATGACACTAGTTTGGAATTCCCTCCCAGAACCTCTCCGACTCTCTGCCTCTCTTTTGGACCTGCCTCACCTGTCCTAAGTATCTCCTCATGTACCTTGGTCACAAATTTGCTTTGATAATGCTCATGTGCAATGCCTTAGGATGTTTTGCTCCTTAAATGTGCTACATAAATCCAAAGTCATTGCTGCTGTTGCTGCAGCAGGCATTCATGAAACACTCCTTTGGACTGCAAAGCTATACAATGTCACAACATATCACTTTCCTCATTAAATATAAATGCATTATTTCGCTGATGCTACTTATTGAAGCTGAGACATAAAGAATCAACACTTGTGTTAGCGAATGCTGGACTGTTAACACCTTGGGAACAGTACCCAGGGAGTTGTCATTTGCCTTTTGCAGAGGGAGAACAGAGAATAAGGAAACAAAGCACACTGATGCAGGGGCGTTCAGAGAAAATTAAACATTGGAAAATATCCTTAACGGGATTAATAAAATGCAAGCTCTTTGTTTTGTGGTCACGGCCAGGTTTTGTTTATATCATAGAGGATCTGGATTTATTTGGCTGCTTTGTAATTTTCTTAGTTTTAATTACAATATTGCCTTTGTCAGTCTTCAAGAGGCCCACATTACCCCAAGCCACATGCTTTCTCTTAAAGTACTTGTAAAAACTTTCAGTGATATCCCTCACAATTTGTTTTCTTTCATTTCCTATTTGTCACACTTGTATTACTTTGTTGTTCTCTGCAACTATCCTGGTCTATCGGATCCCCACTATTCTTTAGCTTTGTACAAACTGTTTGTTTTAATTTTGATTTGATTTGATTTATTATCGTCACATATATTAGTGTACAATGAAAAGTATTATTTCTTGTGTACTATACAAAGCATACCATTCATAGAGAAGGAAAGGACAGAATGCAGAGTGCAGTGTTACAGTCATAACTAGGGTGTAGAGAAAGATTAACTTAATGCGAGATAGGTCCATTCAAAAATCTGAAGGCAGCAGGGAAGAAACTGTTCTTGAGTTGGCTTGTATGTGACCTCAGAATTTTGTATCTTTTCCCTAATGAAAGAAGGTGGAAGAGGGAGTGTCCATGGTGCGTGGGGACTTTGATTATGCGGCTGCTTTTCTGAGGCAGTGGAAAGTATATATAGTGTCAACGGATGGGAGGCTGGTTTGCATGATGGACTGGGCTTCATTCATGACCCTTTGTAGTTTCTTGCAGTCTTGGGTAGAGCAGAAGCCATATCAAGCTGTGATACAACTAGCAAGAATGCTTTTCATGGTGCATTTGTATAAGTTGGTGAGTGTTGTAGCAGACAAGCCAAATTTCCTTAGTCTTCATTTCATACTATCTCTCATCTCTTTGGCTGACCAGATTTGATTAGTTGTAGAAGTAGACTTCTCGCCCTTTGGAAGATTGTACAGGATGGCATCAAATGCTTTTTTGAATATTTCTGTTCATCCATGGTTCAGACTTTGCCTTGATACAGATACAGAGCCACATTGTGTCCTTAGTTGATTAGAGTCACTTGCCGGGAGTTTACGACCTCACCCAGGCGAGGCTAGTAAAATCCCCCTGAAGGCCAATGGAGAATTCTGCTCTGCGAGCTTCACCGCTCCTATTCCAGGGTAGGTGTGCTGGTAAAATTCTGGCCAGTGTGTGTGTTCCCTAGAAGTCAGAATGAAAAACAATAATGATCCTCAGAGATGTATTAGCAAGTTCAGGGTTCTCAAATAAATGCAATCAGTATTTTAATAGCATTAACATGTTTTCTTTTCAAAATGACTAGGGAACTTTTACAGATGCCCCATAGAAAATGTCCATTCCAGATGTATCACAGCCTGGTATGGCTCCTGCTCTATCTAAGACGCAAGAAACTACAGAGGGTTGTGAACATAGCCCAGTCCATCACGTAGCCCAGTCCATCACACAAACCAGCCTCCCATCCATTGACTTTGTCTACGCCTCCTGCTGCCTCAGAAAAGCAGCCAGCATAATAAAGGACCCCACGCACCCAGACATACTCTTTTCCACATTCTTCCTTCGAGAAAAAAATACAAAAGTCTGAGATCATGTACGAAGTGACTCAAGAACAGCTTCTTCCCTGCTGCCATCAGATTTTTGAATGGACCTACCTTATATTAAGTTGATCTTTTTCTATACCCTAGCTATGACTGTAACACTACATTCTGCACTTTCCCTTTTCCTTCTCTATGAACGGTATGCCTTGTCTGGATAGAACACAAGAAACAATAGTTTTGACTGTGAATGAATACAGGTGACAATAATAAATCAGATCAAAACAATTTAGAAAACTAGGCAGTGTTTTATGAAGCATTAGTTACTTACAGTAAGTTATGAAATACTTAAAGAAGATGGGCAGAATTCTCCATCGCACTGGTCTGAAAGTCAAAAATTCCCACCCAACTGTCAATGAGGTTTCACACTGTCTGCAACCTGCCCACTAAAATCCAGGGATGGGAGAATTCTGCCCAATACCTCCCTACTGCGATTCCTTTTACTAAAAATATGCTGCCAGGAATTATTATTAATTTAAATGTTCTGCAGTTAATTTTTCTGTTTTTGGTCTTCACTACATGCATGTTTGTCCATTTAGAGAATGGCTACTAACAATGTCAATTGGAGAAAGAAGTGGCTTGGATAAGTTACAGAGCAAAGAAGCTGAATGAACCGGCTCCATGAACATAATACACCACACTCTAGCATCATCAAGGCTGGCCACAGAGGAATGGGACAACCTCAGCCCAGAAATGCTGCAATTTCAGTGATTGTCACTGCAAGTTCAGCATGACTGGAGATGAGGAGCAACTGTACCACTCGACCACAGAGCGTTCAGATAAAACGTAATATAATCAGGCAAAGTCACCATAGCTTCATGAAAGGGAATGCCTGGTAAATGTGTCAGAATTCTTTGAGGTAGCATCAGCAGGATAGATAAAGGGCGAACCAACAGATGTAATGTACTTGGATTTCCAAGAAGCATTTGATAATAGACCAAGCAAAAGGCTACTTAATAAGATGAGAGTCCATGGTGTTGGGTGCAATATATTAGCATGGATAGAGGATTGGGCAATTGATAGAAGACAGAGAGTTGGCATAAGAGGGGCATTTGCATGATGGCAACCTGGAACTAAAAGGAGTAGAGTTTAAAAATAGGTAAGTCTTGTTAAAACTGTACAAGGCATGAGTTAGACCACACCTGGAACACTATGAATAGCTTTGATCAGCTTATCTAAGGAAAGATATATTGGCATTGGAGGCTGACCAGAGAAGGTTCACTGGATTAATCCTGGATATGGAGGGAATTTCTTCTGAGGAGAGATTGAGTTGGTAGGGCCTGTACTCATTGGAGTTCAGAAGAATGAGAGGCAACCTTATTGAGACTTAGGAGGCTTTACAGGGCAGATGCTGAGAGGTTGTTTCCCTTGTGGGAGAGACTAGAACCAGAGGGCATAATCTCAGAATAAGGGGTCTCCCATTTAAGACAAAGATGATAAAGAATTTTTTCTCTCAGAGGGCTGTGAATCTGTAGAATTCTTTATCGCTGGACTATTAAGTATGGTCAAGGCTGAGATAGTCAGTTTTTTAATCAGTAAGGGAATCAAGGGTTATGGGAATAAGGCAGGAAAGTGGAGTTGAGGATCATCACATCAGTCATGATCTCACTTAATGACGGGTCAGACTCGATGTGTCGATTGGCCTACTTCTGCTCCTGTGTTTTATGCTCTTATGAAATATTTGGCAGAGAGGATATTCAAAGCAGGAATGAACAGACATTTCAAGATAACATCACATCTCCTCTCCACCCACCTCCCCCACTCCCCCAGCCTGCCCACCCAAACAAATGCAGGATGTTCAATTATTTCACTTGGTACAGTATGCTGCCTCAATCTGTTACATCATTTTGTACCAAAGGCATTGCTTATAAATATAAAACAGATAGAGAGACATCAATTGCAACTGTTTGGCGTGGCACATTGGATGCTTTAGCTGATATGTGATTTCTAACTCAGGGAATCGTACTGCTGAAGTTGCTGTCCTCAACAAGGACTGCTAACTCAGCACAAATCCATGATCGAACTATAGCCCTTTGATCCTGATCTGGTTGACTTGAGTTACAGCGTTCCTTCTACGTCTTACTCTTCTTTTTGTTGACCCTTTCAAAACAAGCACAAAATGTGTGCGTGGCTTATGTGTGTGTGTCTGTATGTGTGTGTCTGTGCTTGTGCATGTGTATGGATGCCTGTAGGCATGCGTCTACGTGCATGCCTATATGTGTGTGTGCGTGTGTCTGCATGCCTATGTGTGCATGTGTGTATCTACATGCATGTCTATATGTGTGTATAAGTGTGTGTGTTTGTGTACGTATCTATATGTGTGTGTCTGCGTGCATGCCTATATGTGTGCATGTGCGTGTGTCTGCATGCCTATATGTGTGCATGTGTGTATCTGCGTGCATGTCTATATGTGTGTATGCGTGTATATGCCTGTCTGCATGTCTACGTGTGTGCATGTGTGTACATGTGCATATGCTTTATCTGCCCAGTTGTTCAGCTCCTTGTGAGATGTTAGCAAGCTACCAACAGTACCCCAATTCTGGGGACAGAAAAAACATCCTGTAACCCACAAGATTAATTTGGGAAAAGATGCCTGAAACATCACTATATTCTGCTCTTTCACTCTTTATGTTACAGCAGGAATCATTGAGATCATTTGGCTCAGGTGGGAGTTCTAAACTATCCCGCAAAAGTGATGGCTGAAAGCTTTTTGTTTATGCAAAGAATTTTCTGTAATGTTAATATTTTTCACTCATTGCAACCAAATCAAGGCTAGAGTAGGAAGTTTCCTAACGATATGGCGTACTGAAGCCCAAGTTACCTCATGCACTCTGGGTGATGTATCCGTCCAGCTATCTTAAGTTAATGGCGAAAGTTTTAAATGAAACCCTTCATTTTGTTAAACAAATAGGTAATCGAAAGAACTCTGCTGTTGCCTGGACGACTGCACAAACAACACTGCACATCATATTGTATTGCCTGCTTGGCTGTGCTAAAGAAACATATTTCAATGGTGCCTGTTTGTTTTGCTTTAACAGAACCAAAAATCAGAGGATTATAATTCCAAACCATTGAGGCACAACATTCACTGTTTGTGATTTTTACCCACTATGTTTCTTTGTGTGTGAGTTTGAGTTTAAGTTTATTTATTAGTGTCACAAGTAGGCTTACATTTACTCTGCAATGAAGCTACTGTGAAAATCCTGTAGTTGCCGCACTCCGGCGCCTGTTCGGGTACACTGAGGGAGAATTTAGCATGGCTGATGCACCTAACCAGCACATCTTTCGGACTGTGAGAGGAAACTGGAGCGCCAGGAGGAAATCCATGAAGACACGGGGAGAACTTGCAAACTCCACACAGACAGTGACCCAAACAGGGAATC
This sequence comes from Carcharhinus amblyrhynchos, assembly GCF_965287045.1. Taxonomy (NCBI): domain Eukaryota; kingdom Metazoa; phylum Chordata; class Chondrichthyes; order Carcharhiniformes; family Carcharhinidae; genus Carcharhinus; species Carcharhinus amblyrhynchos. The sequence goes on from NC_137331.1 coordinate 38,591,179, forward strand.
AAATCCAGGTCCGTGGTGCTGTGAGGCAGCAGTGCTAATCACTGTGCCACGTTGCAATTTATCCATATGCAGCAAGGCCTGGACAATATGCAGGTTTGGGTGATAAGTGGCAGGTAACATTCGCACTGCACAAGTGCCAGGCAATGACCATCTCCAACAAGAGAGAATTCAATCACTTTCTCTTAACATTCAATGGACATTACTATCACTGAATCCCCCACTGTCAAGTTCCTCGGGGTTACCAGTGACCAGAAACTGAACTGTTCTAACTGTATAGATACTGTGGTTATAAGGGCCGGTCAGATGCTATGAATCCTGCAGCAAGTAACACAGCTCCTGACTCCATCAAGCCCATCCACCATCTACAAATCAGGAGTGTGATGGAATGATGTCCTCTTGAACATTGCTGAAAAAAAAGAGACACGTTGAATTTTCTCATCTTGCAGTCATCAGGATACTGTGACACTTGATATTAGGGGAAAGCAACAACTTATGCTGTGTGAGAAGAAAGTGTTCATTCATTGGCAAGTACTCACTGATTGGTGGAGCTGTTGGCCTGGAGAATGTATGACAGTTAACTGTTCTGCATTGTTTGAAATTTAAACCAGGTGGTTTGACTCTGGGCCCTCGCTCTTGGCCCTGAAAAGTGCCCAGTCTACCTCAGGCTATTGTGCAAGGGCAAGGTATCTCAAAGGTTTGAGCAACAGGTGAATTCTGTGCTGTTACTGTGCAGTAGCCACACAAATGGTATTTGTCACTAACATGGTGCTGTCATCAAGCCAAAAAGACATTCTGCATATCACACCAATGAGTAATGTGATCCAAGGATTTCAGTGCCAGTGTGATGCTAGGTAGACTGTATGTCTCAAAGACTGGTATGGATCGTATCAAACAGAATGAGGCCATTTGGCCAATCAATCCAGCACCGACAACAGTCCCCCGCCACTAAGAGGCACTTTCCTCCGGGTGCTCCAATTCCCTCCCACAGTCCAAAGATGTGTGGGTAGGTTGATTGGCCCATGCTAAATTGACCCTAATGAGGGGATTAGCAGGGTAAATAAAGGTTACGGGAATAGGGCCTAGGTGGGATTGTTGTCAGTACAGACTCGATGGGCCAAATGGCCTCCTTCTGTACTATAGGGATACTATGGTTCTATGATTCTAACAGTCCCAGACACTGTTTACAATAGGCAAGGTACAGACGGTACCCAACCATCCCATGCCTGCAAATCTCAAAATACTGCAGATGTGATTCTCCAGCTTTGACAAAGGGCCATCTGGACTTGAAACATCAGCTCTTTTCTCTCCTTACAGTTGCTGCCAGACCTGCTGAAATTTTCCAGTATTTTCTCTTTTGGATGTGATTCTATGATTGGACAATATTTACTAAATAACATAAAAGTAAAATATTGCAGATGCTGGAATCTGAAACATAAACAGAAAATACTGGAAAATCTCACCAGGTCTGACATCATCTGCGGAGAGAGAACAGAGCCAATGTTTCATGTCTGGATGACTCTTGGTCATAGCTGAGATGCTAAATAATCCTCAGTGTGCTAAGAATTATACTGACAACCAAGTTAAGATTGCCATTCAAGCTGACTGTGTGGTGTATTTACATGTAGCTACATATATTAATGCACAGGGCCCTGTTCTTTGCAGACAGAAAGAACATGTAGACACATTGCACCTGTTTCCGCTACAGAAAATAAATGACAGCCATTTGCTGCAAGTTGCCCCTCGGCAATATCATCTTCGAGTGTGCAGTGAGAGTCCCCATGAGAAAAGCTTGTCTGTACGGAAGATCTATAAGCAGCTCTTTATGGAGAGGAAGAAGGGGAAAAGCAGCAGGGTTTAGGGAAAGGAATTCAATACAGCTGAAACTACGACCAACAATGTTGGGATGAAGGAATGGGAGGAGGAAGGAAGAATTTGTCCCATTCAGTGGAATTGAAAATCCAGAAGGGGCTACGAGAATGATGAGGTGACAAAGTTATGGAGCAGTGATTCCTCAGGAAAGATTCAAACAGTAAAGGATGAGGGTTCCAAATTTGAAATCTTGCTGAGCCTCAAGCCAAAACAGGGCAGTGGGTGTAGGAGTATTGAGTTGGCAGGACCTGATTCAGAATGGGATACAAGCTGTAGAGTTATTGAATGAGCTGAAGTTTACTAGGGCTGGAGGCTGGGAAGCTAGCAGGAGAACATTGGTAAGAGAATAGTCAAGTCAGAAGATTTTCAGTGGGCTTAGGTAGGGATAGATTTAAGCAAAGCTACGGTCATAGAATCCTTACAGCACAGAAGGAGGCCATTTGGCTCATCAATCCTGCACCGACAACAGTCCCAGCCAGGCTCTATCCCCGAAATCACAAGTATTTACCCTGCTAGTCCCCCTGACACTAAGAGGCAGTTTACCGTGGCCAATCAACCTAATCTGCATAACTTTGGAGTGTGGGAGGAAACCGGAGCACCCAGAGGAAACCTTCACAGACACGAGGAGAACGTGCAAATTTCACACAGAAGTCACCCGAGGCCAGGACTGAACCCAGGTCCCTGGCGGTGTGAGGCAGCAGTGCTAATCACTGTGCCACTGTGCCACCCCTCCACTGTGCCACAATGCCATCCTATGATGAAAGTAGGTAATCTTTATGATGGAGAAGATTTGGGGCACACTGTGATTTTAGGATGTTTTTAGCTGCTAGCTCTGTTGAGAAATTCCTAAAAGACTCCAGTCCTTATAAGTCACTACCTTTATTTCACCAGCCTGTAGCTCAGTGCTATCTTCTGATGTTATCTTCATGTACAGGTCAACTGGCTAAAGGCGGAAGATCTGGTAAAAGGATATAATGACTATCAACTGCAAAGGTCGGATGGTCAGGATCTGGGTGGCTAGAAAAACAGTTAACAGTAAACACTGCCAGACTCTCAGAAGGATTCCTTCATATGGATGAACAACTTAGAAACTGTTCCTTCCAAAAAGCTGTCACTCTGTAAGCAAAAACATATCTAATGAAAGGATTAGCCCACATTCAATGAACATCGGAACTGAATAAATATTGTAACGATAGAATGAAACATCCATGTCAAAATCTTCAGTAAAGAGATTGTGCCGAATCTAATATCAGCATACAGGCTTTTTGTAATCGCGTTCAGGATTTGGGCATTGCCCTGATCTGCAGAGATGATCTGGAATTAGCATGGCATACAAATCAGCTTTCGGATTTTTATAAGATTATCTGCATTACAGGCTAATGCTGACGCATTCTCCAACAAACTCCAAGCGTGTTTGCAGATCATATTTTCAATGTGAAACTCACAGTTTAAGTATGATATCAAATTCTATGCTGTCTAATGTTGTGCAAGTTGATAACTGCGGTTTTCATCAAAATAGAAAGATGATTTTATTTCATGTGGGCTTTCACTGTCTGACATATCATTGCTTCTCCCCTTTTCTTTCATTTTTAAGCATGTCACAGATGCGACAATTGCACTGAGGGATGGTGAAGACTTCTGTCAAACAATTTCTGTATGAAATTATGGATGGAGATACCTGTTACTCAATCCTTTACAAATGTATTTTTCAGCATCGTGCTGCTGAGGTAATTGCGGTGACAAAAGTATTTTAAAAAATTACCTATTGTCGCAGGATTAATGACACCATCTCCCACTCTAATTCATGCCTTATATGGCCACAGATTCTGATTTGCTGCTCAAACCTGACCTTTTCTTCCTTTCTCTATTAATCAGGATTTTCAAGTCTACGTTCATTGTTTTCTACAAATCATTAATTTTTGATTTTCCTTATCTGCTCCCCTAATCTTTCTGAATGCGATGTTTTCCCCTGCCACAGAGGGCCAAACTTGTCCTTTTATTTAGGCTCCATCACTGCTCGCCATCTGAATCTCATGTTTGGGGCGGCATGGTGGCACAGTGGTTAGCAACTGCTGCCTCACAGTGCAAAGGACCCAGATTCGGTTCCCGGTTTGGGTCACTGCCTGTGTGGAACCTACACCTTCTCTCCATGTCTGCGTGGGTTTCCTCCGGGTGCTCCTGTTTCCTCCCACGGTCTGAAAGACGTGCTGATTAGAGTGCATTGGCTATGCTAAATTATCCCACAGTGTACCCGAACAGGCGCCGGAGGGTGGCGACTAGGGGATTTTCACACTAACATCATTGCAGTGTTAATATAAGCCTACTTATGACACTAACAAATAAACTTAAACATAAATCTTTCCTTGACCCAGACCCAAGACAGGGCTGTCAGATTGAGAGCTACGCTTCAGTGAGATGGCATGCCTGAGAAACATGGGCAAGCTAATGTAGTCCTTCAAGAGTGGAGCCTCTTGCCAATGGCTGTCAAGCAGGAATGAACTGAGGCACAGAAGGCAGCAGAGTGACTCGTTTCGCGAAAGATAGTGAGAGGTGAAACAGGGAGGCAAAAGAGAACTGAGAAAAGAATAAAACAGAACAATTTTTTGCTGTGACTTGTGGATATCTGAAGGCAGGAAACAGATAGCATGAAGGAAAGAGATCTGGCAAAGCATGTGTCACTTTTTATTGACGAAAGAACAAGATGCTTCCTCTTAAAAAAAAGTCATGTAATAAATGCAATTTGCATCTCTTTGATTGATACATTGGAATGTATTACAATGTCATGCAGATGTCAAAAGTTGTGATTAAATGGCTGCTGGTTATTTCAATTTACTCTTTTTTTAAAGTTTTTTAATTAGTAAATGAATCCCTCATGGTCAAATGATTAATTACACAATAATTCACTGCAGAAGCTTGTTTCCCTGTCAGGGCACACAAAGAGAATTCTCATAAATTCTTACAAATGGAAAAAGTAAAAGATCGAGGTAATGAATAATAGAAGAGTTGTAAGCAAGCACTGCTTCAACTACCTTTAGCAGCAAAACAAATCTGGCACCCCATGCCATTGAAGGAGTTCTTGGAGGGCATTATCAAATTAAGAAAAGAGAAAGCGTGAAGCATTAATTGAGCCTTTCTCATAACAATTTAATTGCTTCAGAAATATTGTTCCAAATTATAGCATTTGAAAAATGTGAAGGCCTGTAATGACTGCATTGACAATATATTCGGCACTCGCGAAAGAATGGGGCTTGACAAATAAATCATAACCTGTAATATTGAACAATACGATGGCTTTTTGGAAAATACAGAGTCTTAGGAAGCAATAGAAAGTGACTCAAAATGGAGGTGTTGAGCCGCTGTCGGTTCAACTGTGTTGAATTGGCCTAGATAAAGGCCAAAAATATATGTTCCTCGCAAAAGGATCAGCTAATATAAAGAAGTCAATGCATCTAAGAATGCCTCACGCAGAGCCTAGATTAGAGTGCATTGATGGTGCAAAGTTTCTGTGACCTAAATCATGTGGAAACCTGAACATTTCTTTTATTTGATTTGATTTATTATTGTCACATGTACTGGGATGCAATGGAAAGTACTGTTTCTTGCTTTAAAGTTTATTTATCAGTGTCACAACATATTAACACTGCAATGAAGTTACTGCGAAAATTCCCGAGTCGCCACACTCTGGCACTTGTTGGGTACCCTGAGGGTCAATTTTGCATGGCCAATGCACCTAACCTGAAAATCCTTGGAATGTGGGAGGAAACTGGAGCACCTGGAGGAAACCCACACAGACATGGGGAGAACATGCAGGCTCTGCACAGACAGTGTCCCGAGGCCAGAATTGAATCTGGGTCCCTGGCACTATGAGGCAGCAGTGCTCACCACTGTGCCAGCCATTCGTAGAGCAGGAAAGCAGAGGGTGCAGTATGTAGTATTACAGTCAGGGAGTGAGCTTATAAGAGTTGGAGTAGAGTTTTCAAAATGTAGAACGAGAGTTAAAGATAGAATTAGCAGGCATGCTAGGCACAGCCTGCAAGAAATCGCCACATTCCGGCACCTGGAAGACAATCGAATTTCTTTTTCTTACTGGTAAAGATGAGAGGTGTTAACATAGAATCAGAAGCAGCAGAGGCAATTGCCTGTTCAAGGCTACTTTACCCTGCTCCAGGTTCGGAAGAGCATTCCTGACATTCCCACTGTAACGGTTTTGGTTCCCTACACCGGCAATCCTCTGACAGCTCTTTGAATGGGATGACCAGTGGTGGCAGAGTGGTTAGCACTGCTGTCTCACAGCACCAGGGACTCAGGTTCAATTCCCGATTTGGGTCACTGTCTGTGTGGAGTTTGTATGTTCTCCCCATGTCTGCGTGAATCTCCTTCAGGTGCTCTGGTTCCCTCCCACAGTCCGAAGATGTGCAGGTTAGGTGGATTGTTTATGTTAAATTGCCCCTCAGTGTCAGGGGGATTAGCTAGGGTAAATGCATATGGTTATGGGGATAGGCCCTGGGTGGAATTGTGGTTGGTGCAGACTCAATGGGCCAAATGGCCTCCTGCTCTGTAGGATTCTATAATTGCTAATAGTTTACTATACATCAAGTACTGGAAGGCTTCTGCACTAAACTCACATAGGGCGCTCTTCTGCCCTGGATGAAGGAAGCTTTCCTGCTTTAATTTTGGGCCAGATTTGAGCCCAGGTTCCAAAAGTGAAAACTATTATGAATTGATACCACAATCTGGTAATCCTTACCATCATCCAAATGAGACAATGGACTGTACCCTCAGGCCATAGAATCATAGAATCCCGACAATGCAGATGGAGGCCATTCCTCCCATTGATCCTGCACCGACTCTCTGAAAGAGCATATTACCCAGGCTCACCCTGCACCCTATCCCCATAACCCTATACATTTCCCATGGCTAATCTCCTAACCTACATACCTTCGGATACCAAGGGCAATTTAGTATGGCCAATCCACATAACTGACACATCTTTTGACTATGGGAGGAAAACCAGGAAACCTGAAGGAAACCCATGGGGGTATGGGGAAAATGTGCAAAATCCACACAGACAGTCAGCCAAGGCTGGAATTGAACCCAGGTTCCTGGTGTTGTGAGGCAGCACCATGGTCTTAAACAAATTCTTGGCACTAATTCAAAGAATGAGGGAGCGATCCTAGCGATTCTAGTGCCCTGATCGATATTGATCTTGCAACCAGTTCCTGAAAGCAGATTAATTGATCTTCCTCACATTGCTGGTATGGGATCTTGCTATGCACAAATTGTCTTCTGCAGTATCACAGTAATAACTGCACTTCAGAAACATTTCATTGTGCAGTAAAGTGCTCCAGGACGTCATAGAGTTGAGAAAGATGTTCGAGAAATTCCAGTTCTTCCTTCCATTTCTTGTGCTTTTTCATCCTCTGTCAATAACTTGAGAGCAAAGATGGTGATTCGACCCACCAGAGCCCCCCTTCCCACAAATAATTTGCCTCATTACATTCCCTATTAGTTAGTCCACTGAGAGGCAGTTCTGTGGCAATACTCCCCTATTCCCAAAGGCAAACGAGTGAGGGTTTGAGAATATCTATCCATCCCCACATGTCTGCTATTTAATACTAACCTTGTGGCCTCATGTACCATCAATCTTAGCTTCAACAGGACAGGAATCGTAACCCTTGTGTCCCATGGAGCATTTGATCATCTGAATCTATATTTATCTCTATGACCTTCAGTCCCATTAACAACCATATATTTATCCAAATTTTTTTTACATGAGTTAATTGGTGCATCGTCAGCTGCTTTCGCCTGGTGTCTGTTCCATGTACTCACTGCCCCATAATAATACTCAGTCTCAATTTTAAGACCTTTGTTGATGTTACTAATGCAGAATTGATGGGTTAATTGTTTCCTGATTACAGCACGGAATCCTGACCACCAAGAGCGTTTCTTCATAAAAGTTGCCCTATAATTTTATTTGATTATACTACTATTTAATGGGTACTTGTCTTCCCAGTTATATATGGTATTTTTAATTTTCGACTTAGTAAATATCATAAAGAACAAACAGAATCTTCACCTCAGGCAGTTTGATGGGCTCTGAAATGCTCGATAATTCCAATGCACCACCTGCAGGCTCTGCCACATGTGAGGCAGGTGGTGTTTGAAAGATTGGGTAGATGAGTTCATTGAAAGTTTGAGTGCTCTCTCTCCCCATTGATTGTTGATTTCACCTCTGCACAGTCCCAGTGAAGTCCCTTGACGTGCTTGGTGCCCCTCCTAAAGGGAACTGCTCCATTGTGGTCGGTTGTGAGCAGGGATTCCCATGAGTCGACAGGGATGCCCGATCTCTTCAGACTTGCATTGTGGACTTCCCTAAAACATTTCCGTTGTCCTCCTGGGAGTCTTCTGCTATGACCCAGCTCCAAGTAGAGCAGTTACTTCAGGAGTTTGGTGTCAGGCATAGAAACATAGAAAATAGAAACAGGAGTAGGCCATTCGGTCCTTCCAGTCTGCTTCACCATGCATTTTGATCATGATTGATCATCAAATTCAATATCCGAATCCCTGCTTTCCCCCATATCCCTTAAGCCTTTTAACCCCAAGAGCCTGATCTAATTTCTTCTTGAAATTGTACAACATTTTGGCTTCAACTACTTTCTGTGGTAGTGAATTCCACACATTCACCACCCTCTGGGTGAAGAAATTTCCCTTCACCTCAGTCCTAAAAGGTTTACCCCTTATCCTCAAACTATGACCCCTAGTTCTGATCCCCGACCATTGGGAGCATTCTTTCTGAATACAATGAGATGGCGCACTGGACATTGGTGAAAGACTTTGGAGCTCTTGTCTAACTTCCAGTCAAATACATTTGATCTTCCTCCATTTCTGTAATCCAAACCAGGATGACTCAGTTGAAAGAGTTTTGTGCTGAAAATCCCCGAGCTCTTATGAGGCTGGGATTTTCCAGCGCTGCTGCAGTGAATGGAGTTTTGGCTGAGTGCCAGTTTCTCAATCTTGCTGGCAGTAGGACAGATATGAATGAGATTGGAGAATCTCATCCTTGTTACAGATAGAGTTACATTGAATTTTACAGCACAGAAAGAGCCATTCAAACCAATAGGTCTACATCTATGTTTATGCTCCATACAAGCTTCCTCCCACTTCAATTCAACTCACCCCTTCAATAAGTTCTTCTATTCCTTTCTCTCGTGTATTTATCTAATTCTCCCAATTAGCTGATCTTAGTTTTCTGTCTTTTGTAAATGGCCTGAATTTATTTCCTGCCTCTTTCGTGAAAAGAGGAACTGGGAGGAAAAAACACAGCAATTGAAATGTTTTCAAGAAATAACTAGCTGGAAACCAAAAAAGAAAATGCTAGAGAGTCTCAGCAGGTCTGGCAGCATTTGTGAGGGAGGAAAAGAGCTGACGTTGAGTCCAGATGACCTTTTGTCAAAGCTAAAAGGCATAGAAAGTGAGAGATATTTACACTGTGTGATGAGGGAATGGAAGATGAGTCATATTCACAGAAACAAGGGGAAAGGCTGCTAATGGCAGCCCCTAGACAATATAAAGGGCATGAATGGCCAAATGGCAGAGAAGCTGAAATCGGAGGGTAAACTGTGACAGATGAAGATGTGGAGGAGGGGGAAATGGGTGGGAGAGAGGTAAAATTGAGAAAAAGGGAGAAAGGGGAAGCAGAGGGGGAGAAAAGGTAAGGAAGGAGGGTCAAATAAGGGGAAAGGTGGAAATATTGGCCTTCAGCTCCCTAAGCCCTGAGCTCTGGGATTCCTTCCCAAATTCACTCCACTCTCTAACTCCCTAACCTTTTTAAAAAATTCTCCTTAAAACCTCCATCCTTAGCTAAACTCCAATGTTTAGCGACATTCTCTGCAAATTGTTATAAATGCAAATTGTTGCACAGCAGTTTGAGCCATATCTCCAATGCTGGAAGAAGATTGGGACAACCTTCTAGGAAATTCAAGATATGTTAATCATAACACCAAGAAGTAAACAATTCAGAAACAAAATGACATCCTGAAGCACAAACTCAGCCTGAACAACACTCTGTCCTCTTCTACCGTTGCCATCTCAACATATCATTGCTGGACCACTGGACATAAATGTACAAACTATCTCACCTCATACTTTAGCAGCTTGCAGGTGCAGCAGGTGGTCAGGAAGGCGAATGGGATGCTGGCCTTCATAGCGAGGGGGATTGAATATAAAAGTAGGGAGGTCTTGCTGCAGCTGTATAGGGCATTGGTGAGGCTGCAGCTGGAGTACTGTGTGCAGTTTTGGGCGCCGCACCTGCGCAAAGATATTTTGGCCTTGGAGGGAGTGCAGAGGAGGTTTACTAGGCTGATACTGGAGTTGAGGGGGTTGAGCAATGAGGAGAGGCTGAATAAACTAGGCTTGTACTCGTTAGAGTTTAGAAGAATGAGGGGAGATCTCATTGAGACATATAAGATGATGAATGGGATGGATAGGATAGAGGTGGAGAGACTCTTCCTGCTCAAAAAAGACAGTAGGACTAGGGGGCACAGCCTCAAGATAAAGGGGAGGCGGTTTAGAACGGAGTTGAGGAGGAACTTCTTCACTCAAAGGGTGGTGAATCTCTGGAATTCTCTGCCCATTGAAGTGGTGGAGGCTACCTCGCTAAATATTTTTAAGACGCGGGTTGATGGGTTTTTGATAAGAGAGGGGATTAAGGGTTATGGGGAGAGGGCGGGAAAGTGGAACTGAGCCACGACAGATCAACCATGATCTTATTGAATGGCGGGGCAGGCTCGAAGGGCTAGATGGCCTACTCCTGCTCCTATTTCTTATGTTCTTATGTTCTTATGTTTACCTATGCTGCCTTACTCAGCCCTGCCAGCCCCCTTTTGCAGGCCTGCTTTAATGATTTGAGAGAGGATAAAATTCACACACCCAGGAATACATCTTTTGCATTACAAATTACAATTTGCAGGACTGTCCAGTCAATCAAGTCTGCCGTACTTTAACAAGGGAATGCACTGTCAGTGTGCAGTTTGCATGTTCTCCCTGTGTCTACTTAGGTTTCCTCCGGGTGCTCTGGTTTTCTCCCACAATCCAAGGGTGTGTGAGTTATGGTGATTAGCCATGCTAAATTGTCCCTTAGTGTCCCAAGATGTGTAGGTTAGGGGGATTAGCAGTCTGCACCGACCACAATCCCACCCAGGCCCTATGCTCGTAACCCCACATATTTACCCTGCTAATCCCCTGACACTAGAGTCAATTTAGCATAGCCAATCAACCTAACCCACACATCTTTGGACTGTGGGAGGAAACCGGAGCATGCGGAGGAAACCTACACAGACACAGGGAGAATGTGCAAACTCCTCCCACAGTCTGAAACACGTGCTTGTTAGGTGCATTGGCCATGCTAAATTCTCCCTCAGTGTACCTGAACAGGCGCCAGAGTGTGGCGACTAGGGGATTTTCACAGTAACTTCATTGCAGTTTAATGTAAGCATACTTGTGACAATAATAAGTAAACTTTGGTCTTCTATTCTATTTGATTCTACTCTTAACCTACCTGATCTCACCTTCCTTTTATATGTGTTGCTCCTTCAAGACACAGCCTGCAAGATTTTCACACATGTTGGATGATTCACAGTTTCCAACAAGTCAACAGCAGGAAGACTGAATGGATTTTTCTCTCACTCTCACCTCAGTCTCTGTTTCCTTTCCAATGATTGGATTCCCCTCCCCAGCCAACCTGACAGCCTGAACCAAATTGTTCACACATAGAGTATTATTCACAGAGCTGGAAAGCTGACATCCTTCAGCAACAGAAGCACTCACCCCCATCTTTACAATATTTATCACCTCTGCCATAGCTCAGTAAGTTCACCTTTCTTTGGATATGCCTTTTTCACTTGTAGATTCGATCCTTAGCCTGCCATCTCCAATATCTATTGATTTGAATGTGTTCATACTCCAGTGGTTAGCACTGCTGCCTCACAGAGCCAGGGACCCAGGTGCAATTTCAGCCTTGGGTAACTGTATGTGTGGAGTCTGCACATTCTCCCCATGTCTGCGTGGGTTTGCACTGAATGCTCCAGTTTTTTTCCATACTCCACTGATGTGCAGGTTAGGTGGCTTGGCCATGCTAAATTGCCCATTAATGTCAGGAGGATTAGTAGGGTAAATACATGGAGTTATGGGGATAGAGCCTTGGTGGTTCTGTTATCAGTGCAGGCTCGACAGACTGAATGGCTGCCTTCTGTACTGTAGGGATTCTATGATTCTATCATTCTATTTGCACATGTCCTGTCCGTTACTAAGTTCCATTACCTCACTCTGAGCTATATGGGCTCTCCCTTGTTTATTATATATATTTGACTTACCTTTTAGAGCAATGCAGAGATGGGAATTTGTTTCCTAGTGTTCAGCAGGTTTTACTCAGTGTTTTAAAATGTCTGCTCCCATACGTGTAACTTGCTTCCAGCCACTTCTCTGATGGTTGCCTGCTTTACTCTGAGTCACCATCCAGGCTGAACTAATCAAGCAGAGTGAGCATAGATCATCTACCAGACTCACATGATCAAACACAGAATGACTGGACATTAGACGTTCAGTATCCCCTGAATCATTCTTGCGGCCATCAATAAATCCTTTCATGCCCTTGGTGTAACCCTGTATGTGTGATGTCCAACATACGTCCGACCTGACGTATCTGTTTTTCTGTGCCTCTCATTGGCAGCAGATATCTTTAGTTGCTGCTAATCTATTTTTGGAAATTACCACCTGAAATGTCTCTACATCTCTCTTCACTTTAAAAAAAAGTCCAGTAACCCGTCCCTCCTTAGCCCGGTGTCTGTTTTCCTTTCGCAAGCGGGCTTGAGAAGTTCCTCTTTTTTAACAAAGATATATCAACGTAAGCTCTGTCGACAGTTAAAGAAAGAGCACAGGAGGGGTACAAAGGGCTCGCATGGAGTGCAATGGGGGTGGGACACATTTATATGGAGTTCAGAAAACAGTTAAATGCCATGAGAGAAAATAAATCAGTGATCCCTTGCACACAATCAAAAGCTGATCAATCGCTTCACAAAAAAATTGGACACAATAAAGTTAATCTTTCTCTACATTCTAGCTATGACTGTAACACTACATTCTGCGCCCTCTCCTTTCCTTCTCTGTGTAAAGTATGCTTTGTCTGTATAGCACTCAAGAAACAATACTTTTCACTGTATACTAATACTTGTGACACTAATAAATCAAACAAAATCAAATCAAATGAAAGAAATTCATAAAATCTTAAATTGAATTGGTATTAAGAGTGCGGAGGTGGACAAGATTGTTATAACTCAACGCCATGTCTTTCTTCTCCCTCACTCTTTCCCAATTCACACTCACACCTTTAAACTTATATAAGCTCCCTTCCATTCCCACCTCTGGCTGAATTCACTCCTTCTTCTCCATGCCAATCCTTCCTTCTGTACGTGTTGGTTCCTAGTACTGACTCTGCTCTTCCCATCCCATTGGTCCCTGCCAGCACCTGTCAATAACAATGGTTCCTAACTGTTGTGCCACAAAGCCCCCTCCCCGTGCCCTGCCACCACCCACACCCCTGACTCCTGCCACAAAGTGTGCTGCGAAGAATGATTCAAAATGTTGTAAAATTTATGTAACGAAACTGCAACTAACCTTCGTCACCAGCTCTGTGTTCCAGACCCGACGAATCTCGGGCCTCCCGCATGTAAGCCAGCGGGAAAGAGCCGCACATGCACGGTTTAGATTTTTTCAGCCCCATGTATCTTGGCCAACGGGACTTGGAGCTGAAGACAAAGGTTCCTTGTGCCAACACAAAAAGCAAAAACTCAGAAAGGGTGTAAAACCCCCCCAGGAGAAGAAAGAGGGACAGGGAGTGGTTAAAATCAGTATGGGAAGAAGTTAAAGACATTTTTAATTTTTGTTTCGTATGGAGGCATGCCTTAACACACAAAATCACTCATCTCTAATATTAGATGCTCTGTCCAATTAGTCACAATGATAAATTGACTTCCCGCCCCTCAGAATGTCAACAAACACCGTGAAGCCACCACTGTCCCCAGTGATCGCCCACCATCCTGGCTTAGAACCTTTGAAACCCTACAGTGCAGAATGAGGCCATTTGGCCCATTGAGCCTGCATTGACAATGATTTCACCCAGATCCAATCACTGTAACCCCACATATTTACCCTGCTAATTCCCCTGACACTAATGGACAATTTAGCATAGCCAGTGCACCTACCCTTCACATCTTTGGATTGTGGGAGGAAACCAGAACACCTGGATCTGGGTGCTCTGGTAAATAAATCACAAAAAGTGAGCACGCAAATGAAGAGAAGTTTCAATGCAGCTGTACAGGGCTTGGCTGAGACACATCTAAAATAACGTGTACAGTTCCTATTTTAAAGAAAAGATATAATTGAGTTCAAAGAAGTTTAGACATGAATCTCTCAATTAATTCCTGGGAAGAAGACTTAATCTATGAAAAAGGTTGAACAGGTTGGGGTCCATATTGGGATTCAGAAGAATGAGAGGAGATCTATGGAACCATGTACAATCCTGAGAGGATTTGAGGGGGTGAATACTGGGAGGGTGTTTCCACTTGTGGAGGGGACACAATTTAAATACAGGTGGTCTCCCTTTTAAGATGGAGACGATAATAAACTTTTTCTCGGAGTGTCGTTAGTTTGTGGAATTCTTTGCACCAACCAGCAATGGAGGCTGGGTCAGTGAATTTGTTGGTGACAGTGAAGACAGTTCAGAAGGGGTTCACCAGATTGATTCCGAGGATGAATGTGTTGACGTATGAGGAGAGATTAAACAGTTTGGGCTGATACTCACTGGAGTTTAGAAGGATGAGAGGGGATGTGATCAAGGTGTATAAAATTCTAAAAGGGATTGATAGAGTAAACAAGACTGAATGTTGGGGCAACCTAGAACTAGGGATCACAGGTATAGGTTGAGAACGGTAGATTTAAAACTGAGGTGAGGAGGAATTACTTCTCGCAGAGGGTGGTGAATTTGTGGAACTCGCTGCCCCATAGCACGGTGCAGTTTGAATCATTGAATGGTGCCAAGGAGATAGATATATTTCTGATTTTAAAAAAAGCAGATGAAGGAATGTGGGGAACAGGTGAGGAGGTAGATTTGGGACCAGTGGGAGACCAGCTATGATCTGATTGAATGGCTGAGCAGGGTCAAAGGTGTGAATTTGCCAACTTCTGCTCCTAATTCCTATGTTTCTATGTAGGAGTTAGAGAGATTCTTGATAGACAAGGGATAGACAAGAAAGTGGAGTTGATACTCCAATCAGATCAACTTTGAATGGTGGAGCAGGCTCAAAGTACCACTTTATAAAGTGGTAAATATACCACTTTACTGGTGATCAGTATTATAAAAACACAATGATAAAGTGATTCGGTGAACTGGGGCCCAAGGAGGTACCTGGTGAATATGAACGGATTCAACCAAACAAAGGGAGAAGATAAACTTTATCTTAAGGTTAAAAACCCTCGAGTACCGACACGCTGAAGTGTTTTCCAACAGCACTTACCTTACTGTAGCCATGCAATCTCTTTTTATGACCTTTATATTAGATGGATGATGGGCAATTTTTCTTCCTCGTGTAGACTGACAGGGCCAAAGACAACTTATGAAGTCTGGGAAATAGTTAAAGGCAAGAAGTACTTATCTACTGCAACAAAAAAAAGATTGGTTACTAGTAATCAATATAAAGCGTTTTTTTAACAGTTCCTTTTAAGGAACTGTGTATGATGTGGTGCGTTCAGTAACAATTTTTTTGCAGGCACATCACAGTGAGGGACACTGGTTCATGTAAGGTTCACCTATTACACTGCCCTTGTACCAGCTGGAGGCTAACCAGGCTGATAACCCCAAACCGCCTCAGCACAGACCCAATGATTTTTACATCAAACAGCCTGATGTACTGCTGTGCAGTCTACCAATCCTGTTCCACCATTGATCCATTCTTAAATGAGCCTTCCCTGCTTTGTACCATGAGCAATAATTAAAAAAGCAGCACATTGATTTTAACTAATATTATGAAGGATCTGGATGTCCACATGTTCACAATTAAATCCCAAAGACTTTAGCCATCATTCATTGTGCAACAAAGGCTGTTGATTAAAATACGGTCGCAAAAGGAGAACAAATGCCTCTGCAATTAAACGTGACAAAATGTGGGGTTTTCTTTATCTTGTTTTTATTATAACTCTCTCTCCCTCTCTCTTGCACTGATATTATAGCCTCTCATTTTGTTTTCGCTCTGCAGATGGGTTTGGGAGCGTGAAAGGCTGGCAGGACCGAAGATGCCAGTGTCTGATGGTGGCATCTTCACCCAGTTGACTTAGCTGCGTAGGCAAATGAGAGTTGTTGCTCCCTCATGTCTAATCCACCGTGCAGGCCTTCCCTCCTGTTCCTTTAACATTTTATCAAAGTGGAGTTTGCAGGCTTTTTTTTTGCTGCTCAAATTTGGGTTGCAGTTTATGAATCATTATATTTACAGCACAGAAGGAGACCATTCAGCCCAACTGGTCTATGCTAGTATTTATGCTTCATACAAGCCTCCTCTCACCCCCTTTTCAGCAAACCCAATCGCATATCTTTCTACTCCCTTCTTCCTCATGTGCTTATATCTAGCTTTTTCTTATCTACACCAATGCTGCATGGTTATCCTATACAGCATAGGTTAGCTAATATCAGGATTTTAAATGTGATTGATTTGAGAAAGGGACTCGTAAATTGCAGCAAGTTGGCAGGAATGGCAATGATGGCCACAAGAGGGAAGCAATGGCCTAGTGGTATTATCGCTAGGCCGTTAATCCAAAAACTCAACTGTTGCACCTATTATTGGGTGTTGGCTGCAGTTCAGTAGATCTCCTAGTCATACACAGGTTAACTGTAGAACTTTTATTTTTTCTCTTAGGACTACTTACAAATATACAGGAAAAGTTCACAAGTTGTCTCCATGCTGGCTGGTACACAAGTCTCTGTCGAATACTAGACTGACCCCTATGGTGAGTCATGTGCTCATTTACCTCACTATGTCCAGTCCCACATTGACTCAATGACATGAATTTTACAGCCACGCCCACCACAGGAATCAAAGCGGATGAGGGACAGAGCATTGGAAGGTCTGTTGACCTCGGGTGGGATTTTATGGTTTCAGGACAAGCGAGGCTGTAGAATCCTGCCCACTATGTGCCAGACCCCATGAGGCCACACCTGGAATATTGTGTGTAGTTTTGGTCTCCTTACCTGAGGAAGAGTGTTCTTACTATAGAGGGAGAGCAGCGAAGGTTTACCAGGATGATTCATGGGATGGTGTGACTGATACATGGGGAGAGATTGAATCGGTTACAATTGTACTCAGTGGAGTTCCGAAGAATGAAGGGGACATCTTATAGAAACCTATAAAATTCAAGCAGGACTAAACAAGGTAGATGCAGCATGTTCCTGATGGTTGGGGGAGTCCAGAACCAGGGGTCCATAGTCTAAGGATAAGTGGCAAAGCTTTTAGGGCTGAGATGAGGAGAAATGTCTTCAGCGAGTGGTGAATGTGTGGAATTATCTTCCACAAAAAGCAGTCAGGGCCAAAAAATTGTATTTTTTCATTGAAGGACTTTGAGGTGTGTACAGCACGGCTACCTCACAGGGCCTGAGACCCAGCTTCAATTCTGGCCTTGTGTTACTGTGTGAAATCAAACCCTGGCACTGTGAGACAGTACTGCTAACCATAGAGCCACTTTACCTTGGAGAAGAGAAGGTTATTTGGAGAATCAAATTCACGAAAGGCACAGACAGAGTAAAGGAAGAAAAGCTGTTTGATTGGTGGAAGAATCAAGACCAAGAGGGCAGCAGATTTGAAGTACTTATTAAAAGAAGCAATGGAGAACCTTTTTCATGCAATGAGTGGTTAGCATCTGGAATGCACTGCCTGAGGGCATGGTAGAAGCAGGAGCAATGGAGCTTTCAACTTTGATTATTCCTCGTAAAAGAGGAACATGCTGGGTTATGGAGAGAAGGTGGGGGAATGACACCGGGCGCATTACTCATTCAGGGAGCTGCCGCAGACACATTGAGTGAATGGTTATTACCTGTGTTGTTACAGCTCTGTGACTCTATGATATAGTGAACTCAGTTTACAGGGTCTGGCTGATGCAGACCTCTTATCACAGAAACGTTAACTTTGTTTGTGTCTCCACAGCTGACCTGCAGAATCTTTCCAGCATTTTCTGTTTTAATTCAGATTTCTAGCGTCCACTGTATTTTGCTCTCTCGTCAAAGATCAAATTGTTCTTGCTGAAGAGGGTGAAAGTCTCCTTGTTGATCACCCCACAAAAAAGCTGAATTAATGCAAAATGGGAATATTTAGAGGTTTACAGCATGGAAACAGGCCCTTCAGCCCAACTTGTCCATGCTGCCCAGTTTTTACCACTAAACTAATCCCTATTGCCCACATTTGGCCCATATCCCTCCATGCCCATCTTACACGTGTAACTGTCCAAATGCTTTTAAAAGACAAAATTGTACCCGCTTCTATTACTATTTCTGGCAATTTGTTCCAGACATTCACCATCCTCTGTGTGAAAAAATTGCCCCTCTGGATCCTTTTGTATCTCTCCACTCTCACCTTAAACCTAAGCCCTCTAGTTTTAGACCCCCCTACCTTTGGGAAAAGATATTGACTATCTAGCTGATCTGTACCCCTCATTATTTTGTAGACCTCTATAAGATCACCCCTCAGCCTCCTATGCTTCAGGGAAAAATGTCCCAGCCTATCCAGCCTCTCCTTATAACTCAAACCATCAAGTCCAGGTGGCATTCTAGCAAATAGTTTCTGCACTTTTTCGAGTTTAATGATATCCTTTCTATAATAGGGTGACCAGTCAACTTTTTCAATGAAATCATCACTGGAAGGAATTTTATATCTTAGGTCACAAAATATTAGCACCTGATTTATTGACCACTAAATTTATTGGAATAAATGAAACTTCTGAACTCTAAATTCAGCCTCCAGTGGACCAGGAATGTACGGCAGTTGGTGCATTGTCATTAAGGATAATTCACTCCTGCGCTCAGTGTATTGTTTGATTTATGTGAGCCTGTTTACTTTTGATGCTCACTGCACTTTATTAGTTAAGTCTGCCTTGGAATTCAGAAAAAGTCATCAGAGCTGTTGAAAGAAATGGGAGCTCGGGATAGAAGCATGGAGTTGACATTTTAAACCTCGGTGGGAGGAGAAAATGGTTACACATATGGGGTGGCCCCATCTGGCCCCAGAGATGGAAATATTTGGCTCTCCAAATGTTCCCATCCCACCTACGATGATGCCCGTCAAGCCCAGGGCTGGAAAATCCCTGCCATAAAAAGCTAATGCTATCTCCGTGGGGATCTATAGTGTAAAATATACAACACTCAGGAGCGCACAAAGCACCTTTCTGACCCAACTTCTTGCAACTTTGTACCAGTGACCTTCTATTAAATAACCGTGCACTCAGTAAAACTCAAATCCCCTCAGAAGAGGAAGGTCACCCTTCGGATAAATGCTCCACCATCAATCCACTTCCGTCAACCCTAAAATGCTGCCATAATGCTGATTACAGAACCAAAATAATCCAAAGTCCTTCAATGTAGCAGAAGAATTAATTCTGGCAGCTTGTCAAAAGGGACTAAGTTATGCCCTGTCAAACAATTCCAGACCACACAGATATGATATGAGGTGACGCATCAAATTAATAAAGCTGGGTGCAGTATCTATCAAAAAAATTTAATTAGCAGCCATCCTTTCAACTATGCTTCCATAACCTCCCTTCAAGTCTTATGATTTACTTCTGTCTCAGTGTGTCTTTCTCTCCTTCAGTGCAGTGTGTTTCCAATATCTGGGTAATAACCTCCTTCAAAGGTTTCAATATAAAGACTGCAACATAGCTGGTGTCAAGTGATGGAGCAAATGGGGCAATGCAAGGCCATACTCTTTGACTATCAGTCCAAACCACAAGATGGAGGCTTTACAAACCCCATCTGGAAAAGAAAATGAATTCCTATTCATTACTTCAAACACTTAGGGGGGAATTTTCCTGTCCCACCCGCCATGGGGATCATAGTGGGTCAGGGGTGTGGACCATCCAAAGGTCTGTCAACCTCGGACAGGGTATTCTGGTCTTGGGTCCAGTGCCACAGGAAAATCCCCACCTTGGGGTGTTCCAAAGAATTTTCAAAGAATCATAGAATCGCACAGTGCAGAAAACCATAAGACCATAAGACACTGGAGCAGAATTAGGCCACTCGGCCCATTGAGTCTGCTCTGCCTTCAAACATGGCTGATATATTTCTCATTCCCATTCTCCTGCCTTTTCCCCATAATCCCTGATCCCCTTATTAATGAAGAACCTACCTATCTCTGTCTTAAAGACACTCATTGACCTGGCCCCCACAGCCTTCAGCGGCAAAGAGTTTCACAGATTCACCACTCTCTGGCTGAAGAAATTCCTCGTCATCTCTATTTTAAAGGATTGTCCCTTTAGCCTGAGGTTGTGCCATCTGGTTCTACTTTTTCCTACTTGTGGAAACATCCTCTCCATGTCCTCTCTATCCAGGCCTCACAGTATCCTATAAATTTCAATAAAATCTCCCATCATCCTTCGAAATTCCAACAAGTACAGAACCAGAATCTTCAACTATTCCTCATTCGACAAGCTCTTCATTCTAGGGATCATTTTTGTGAACCTTCTTGAGATCCTTTCCAAGGCCAGCACATCCTTCCTTAGATATGGGGCTCAAAACTGCTCACAATACTCCAAATGGGGTCTGACCAGACCCTCATACAGCCTCAGAAGTACATCCCTGTTCTTGTATTCTAGCCCTCTCGACATGAATGCAAACATTGCATTTGCCTTCCTAACTGCCGACTGAACCTGCATGTTAACCTTAAGAGAATCTTGAACAATGATACCCAAGTCCCTTTTGTTCCTGATTTCCTAAGCATTTTCCCATTTAAAAAATAATCTATGCCTCCATTCCTTCTTCCAAAGTGCGTAACCTTCCACTTTTCCACATTGTATTCCATCTGCCACTTTGCTCATTCTCCTAACTTGTCCAAGTCTTTCTGCAGCCCCCTCGCTTCCTCAATACTACCTGTGCCTCTACATATCTTTGTATTATCTGCAAACTTAACAACAGTACCTTCAGTTCCTTCCTCCAAATCATTAATGTATATTGTGAAAAGTTGTGATCTCCACACTAATCCCTGAGGCACACCACTAGTCACCAGCTGCTATCCTAAGAAAGACCCCTTTATCCCCACTCTTTGCCAGGATCTTACCTTAACACCATGGGCACTTAACTTATTTAACAGTCTCCTATGTGGGACCTTGTCAAAGACCTTCTGGAAATCTACATAAATCACATCCACTGTATCTCCTTTATCCAACTTCCTTGTTATCTCCTCAAAGAACTGTAACAATAACCTCCCCTTGACAAAGCCATGTTGACTCAGTCCTACTTTATCATGCAGAAGGAGGCTATTCAGCCCATCAGTGCCCATCTGCACCGACCACAATCCCACCTAAGCCCTATCCCCATCCCCATCACCTCATGCATTTACCCTAACTAGTCTCCTGGACACTAAGGGGCAATTTATCATGGCCAATCAATCTAACCCACACATCTTTGGACATTTTATATCCAATGGAGTGATTCTTTTAAGCATATTCGCTTTGTTGGAAATGTGGAAATCATTTTTTGCATTGCACGCTCCCACAAACCATCTGATATTGACCAGATAATTTGTTTAGTGATGTTGGCTGGGGGGGGTAAATAGTGGCCATTAATCACCCTCCCCATTTCCTGATCTTTCTTTCATTCTTTCACATTGTGTGGGTGTCATTGGGTGGCCCAGCATTTATTACTCATCCCTAATTGCCCTTAAGAAGATGGTGATGAGCTGCCTTCTTGAACTGCTGCAGTCCATGAGATGTGTCGGTACACCCACAGTGCTTTTAGGGTAGGGGTTCCAGGATGTTGACCCAGCAGCAGTGACTGAATAGTGATATACTTCCAAGTTAGGATGGTGTGTCCCTTGGAGGGGATCTTGTAGATAATGGCGTTCCCATGCATGTGCTGACCTTTCCTTCTAAGTGATAGAGGTTACAGGTTTGGGAGATGCTACTGAGGAGTCTTGGTGAGTTGTAATGAATCTTTGACACACATTGTATGAGTTACATGAGTTTAGAGTAAATGCTCTTAAAGGGGTAGACAAGGACTGTAGAACTGCCAAGCTGTGAAGGTATTTAAATACCCAGCACTTTAATAAATAGGTTGCTTGTGTCAGGTCGAGATGGAAAACTTCTGTTCCAGCAGATACAATTGCTGTTTGTTGACATTATCTCAAGGGCTTTCACTGTCTCATTATTTATAATTGACTGTATTCCATAAATAATCATCATCTAGGAACCATGACTGACTTTGTCCTCAGCATACTGCACTGTTCCAATGAATCTCAGGGACAGCACCTCATTTTTTTGATTAGACATATTACAGCCTCAGTAGTGGTTCCTAAATTCACTGTTTGATTGGAAACTCAAAGAAGTTATTAGAAGATGATGTGGGATGATGAATGTAAGTTTGTCTGTTTTTATGGGGGATTAAGTACTTGAGGGGATTTAAATGTTTTTAATGGGCTTTTATGAATAGGAACATTTGTTCAAAGAAAGGGAGAACCAACACCAGTGCTATTTAAAGGGCCAACAACTGTTTTCAATTTAATCGCTGATTGATTTACATTGGCTGTTTGCATTGTAGAAGTGTTTGAAAATTTATTGAGTTGATTAAGTCAACAAGGAGTGGTGTAGCAAGTGCTGAAGAGTTTCAAATAAAAATAGAAAATGCTAGAAATACAAAGCACATCTAGAGGCAGCTGTGGAGAGAGAAAGAGTTAACATTTCAGGCCGATGACCTTTCTTCAGAACTGAAGGGAGATGGAAATACAATAGGCTTTGAGCTAGTGAAAGTGGAGAGTGGGGAAGAAGAGCATAAGAGAACATTTGCCAAAGAGTAGAGGATAGGCGGGATTAAGTGACAAAAAGATGTCATGGTACAAAAAAAGGCAGTGGGAATGGTTATTGTAAAGAAACAAAAGAGTTTCTCAGAGTGGGTTTTAATAGCTGAATAATGAGCAGCAGTCTTTAAAAGCAAAAATACAAAAAATAAGATTAAGACCAGTACATGCAAAAGCCCCCTGCCAAAACAAAATTGGGAGGGGAGGCAAGGAGCAGAATTTATGGTCCAAAATTTTTGAATGCAAATCCAAAAGATTGTAAAGTGTCTAATCAAAAGATAAGGCACTGTTCCTGATCTTCATTGGAATAGTAAGAAGTCTCACAACACCAGATTAAAATCCAACTGGTTTATTTGGAATTATGAGCTTTTGGAGCATTGCTCCTTCATCAAGAGAAGTGGAGCGTGACGGACTAAGTTTCAGTGCAGTGTTGACCAGGAAGAGAGCAATCCATTCAGAATGCTGACAAGGGAGACGAAGATATGTTTGATGGTGCCATCACTTTGGAGGTGACAGGATTTGGAGAGGATGATTCCATTGGATGCAAAGACTGGTAGGTGGAAGGTGCTGACATAGACGCCTATCACAGTTCTGGGAGAAAGGGGTAGAAGTGAGAAGCATTGAGGGATTTATCCCAAGTTCACGGAGTCCTCAGAAAACACTCGCTCCAAGGCCTGGGCACAACATTATGCATTCTCCCCCAACTGTAGAATGCCAGAGAGAATCAGCAGGGATGATACAGAACATGAGAAGCTGCTAGAAGAGGGAGGAGGAGGGGATGGATTCTCCCAGCAGGAGATGTAGGATTCTCAGGGAGTAAATCTGTGACCTGCGCCTCAGTAAGGAACAGTCTGTTAGATGGCTGTCTTTCAGCTGAAAGGTCCTCGCTAAACCTATCACTTGCTGAGACCATGCTGCCAGCGAAGATGACTGTGGCTAGGACTTTCTGCATCTGGCTCCTTCCAGGTTTGCCTTCCACTGTTGGGGAGAAAGGAATATCGTTCACCTTTTCTTGACAGAGAGAAGTTGACAAAGTGAGTCTGCACCTTCACTGGGATTGTAGCCTTTCCTGTGGTGCAGGGTGTTGTTGTCTGCATACACATTGTTGAGACTGAGAAAGCTTCAACATGGGCTTACATTTAGATACTGCAATGATAGCGAAACATGCTGAGGTGTTTCGCAGGAATGATCAGGTAAGGTAGTAGCACATGGTTTGTGTTAGGGAGCACCTCAAAGGAGGAAAGAGAGATGATGAGACAGAGCATTTGAAAGCAGGAACTCTTAGGGCCCAGGTCGCTGAAGGTACAGGGCCAATGTTGGACGCATAGAAGGCCAGAACTGGAAGAGCACAGGTAACTTAGAGGGTCGGAGGGCTGAAAGGGCTTTCAGAAATAAGGAAGGGAATTTAAAAGCCAAGGTCTGGCAAATAGTCGCAAGCACTTTTCCAACAAGGTAAGTCCTGGGAATTGTGTGGCTGTCCGTGAAGGCTAGGAGGGTTACTGATGATGATAGTGTCTTCCTGGCTGTGACTGCAAGGGAACAGAGGGTAGCAGGAGAAAGGAGCACCCACTCCCATAACAAAAACAGGTATCGATGCAGTCGGATTTAAATGTTCACATCTTATTTTGCATCTGCCAGAACAAGTTGTGTTTCCAAATTACCTCTCAGGGCACAGAGACCTCAAAATCTGTGTTCAAATGAATTGAAACGAAAGAAGGTTGGAGGTGATAAAGAACATGAATCCAAACAGTTCCACCTATTCAACAATAACACCCTGAAGCAAAGTAAGGATTATGTGGAAGTGAATGCATTACAGGTTGTACTCATAGTTAGAGCGTGATGTGGAGATGTTAGCGTTGGACTGGGGTGGGTACAGTAAGAAGTCTCACAACACCAGATTAAAGTCTAACAGGTTTATTTGGAATCAAGAGCTTTCGGAGTGCTGCTCCTTCATCAGGTGAGTGGTGAGATAGATTTCACATCATTATCTTGCCATTGTGCCTTTATATGTACTGTGTTTGTGAAACCTACTTCTGCACTCACCTGATGAAGGAGCAGCACTCCAAAAGCTTGTGATTCCAAATAAACCTGTTGGACTTTAACCTGGTGTTGTGAGATTTCTTACTGTGCACATAATTAGAGCGACAGAGAGAGAGAGTGAGACAGAAATGAGAATTAGTTATCTGACAGTCAATTGCAATGAACACAAGGTTAAACCTAAAAGAAGGAGGCAATGGCTTAGTGGTATTATCATTAAATATTAACCCAGAAGCTCAGCCGATGTTCTGGGGATCCAGGTTCGAATCCCACCACGGCAGATAGTGGAATTTGAATTCAATAAAAAATATCTGACATTAGCAATTTACTGATGACTGTGAAACCATTGTCGATGGTTGGAAAAACCCATCAGGTTCACTAATATCCTTTAGGGAAGGAAGCCTGCTGTCCTTACCTGGTCTAGTCTGCAGGTTACGTGGATTGGCAATGCTATATTCTCTCTTAGTGATCCAAGATGTGCAGGTTATATGGATTGACCTTTGTGAATACGTGGAGTCTGGGGATAGGGCAGGTCAGAGGGCCTGGGTGGGACACTCCGTCGGAGGATTGGTACAGACTCGATGAGCCATCCATCATGGCCAATCCATCTAACCTAGTCATCATGGGACACTAACGGCACAGTAGCACAGTGGCGAGTGGCACAGTAGCACAGTAGTTAACACTGTTGCCTCACAGCTCCAGGGACCTGGTTTCAATTCCTGGCTTGGATCATTGTCCGTGTGAAGTTTGCACATTCTCCCTGTGTCTGCATGGGTTTCCTCCAGATGTTCCGGTTTCCTCTCACAGTTAAAAGATGTGCGGGTTAGGTTGATAGGCCATGCTAAAAAATTGCCCCTTAGAGTCTTGAGATGCATAGGTTAGAGGGATTAGCAGGTAAATATGTAGTGATATGGGGATAGGTCCTGGGTGGGATTGTGGTCGGTACAGACTCAATGGGCCAAATGGCCTCTTTCTACACTGTAGGGTTATGATTCTAACGGGGCAATTTAGCTTGGCCAATACACATCTTGAATCACTAAGGGAGAATTTAGCATTGGCAGTCTACCTAACCTGTAGGCCAGAGCCACAGCAATATGGTTGACTCTCAACTGCCCTTCCGAAATGACCTAATGAACCAGTCAGATCAAGGACGACTCCGGATGGGCAATAAACGCCGGCCAGCCGGCAATGTCCATGTCCCATGAATCAATTAAAAAAATGAACTCCGTCCTCCACACTTTTCAATCGGACTATGACATATTCAAACACTCTCCTTTCCCCATAGTCCCTGAAAGTCCCCTCTCATGGCAAAGGGTTGGAGAGAGACAAAGTAACAATTAATGGGCACGTAAGGCTCAAGGGCTTTAACAGGTATAAGGGCAGGAGGGCTGTCCAATATCCAACCATACCTCCCCTCCACCCCATTCCCACCAAACCCACTGCAGCTAAAACTTCAACAGTGGCATGGAGATGATGGGAACAGCAACCCCACCTTGTATTGTGCCCCTCCTCATCCTCCCATCTGGGGAGGGGTGGGGGGACATAGGGAAGCCATAAAGTCCCAGCCACTGGCTTCAAAAGTAAACCAATGGTGTTGAAGAATTGAGTGTGTGATCAGGTATTGTTTAAAAAGCACTTTCCTTCTCTGCCGCTGTCAAAAAAAAAGCTCAGTTGTGTAAAACAAAACACACAGAAAATAATGGGTTGTTGCCAAAATGTGCAGTTTTGCAGAGGCCTGCAGTGCGCTGGAGTTAAAAAGTGCGAAAATAAAGGTCAGCTCAATAATAAAAAAAGAACTGCCATAGATTTTCAAACTATGCAGAGTTTTGAATTATAATTGGGTCATTAATGTTTACTAGAATATTGATGAGGCCTAATTACATCTATGGATTGTGTATCGCCAGCAACTGCAGTTGCACTCGTCCTCAGTTCCACTTCACCTCTCACAGGAGTTAATCTCAGAATGAGAGTCAGACTCAGGGGAGGGTGGGTGAGGGAATGGGTCATGTGCACGTGTATTGTCACAATGTGCTCAAAGCCTGGGTTTTAAGAACCTGGTCTTCTCTTCTTCTTAGTCAGTCTATAGAGTCCATAGATTCCCTACAGAAGGAGGTCATTCGGCCCATCGAGTCTGTACCAACTCTCCATTAGATTATCTCACCCAAGTCCTCTGCCCCTCCCTATCTCCGTAACCTCACACATTCACGATCTAATCCATCTAACCCATATATTTTGGGACACTAACAGGGCAAGTTAGCATGGCCAATCCACCTAACCTGCTCATTTTGGGTCGCTAAAGGAAAATTTGGCATGGCCAATCAACCTAACCTGCACGTCTTTGGAGAGTGAGAGGAAACCGGAGCACCCAAAGGAAACCCAGGCAGACAGGGAGAAAACATACAGACTCCACATGGACAGTGACCCAAGCCGGGAGTCAAACCTGGCTCCCTGGTACTGTGAGGCAGCATTGCGATTCACTGTGCCACTATGTCCCTCGGGATCAAGGGTGGATTGCTTCCACTCTGGTTCCATGGGTTCTGAAATGGCTGATATGTCCAATGTACAATCTACAGACTCTCCCGAATGTAGAGCAAGTAGTGCTTGATGGGTTGGGATATGGGTTGTTTGGGGGTTTGTAGGTATCAACCTCACCTCTGCATGTTCCTGGTGAAGTCTCGATAAATTCGGAACCTTCCAGAATAAACCTTCTCCATTTTGGATAGTCACAAGCCAGGGACTCCCATGAGTCTGTGGGGATTTTTGACCCTTTCAGGAATGCTATGAGGACATCCCTAAACTGTGCCTATTGCCCCTTCTGGGAATCTCCTGGCATAACTGAGCTCCAAGTAGAAGAAACACTGTGGGAGTCTGGTGTCGGGTGCATGAACAATACCTCGGGCCCAGTGTAGCTGGTTTTGAATGATTTGCACCAAGGTGCTACGCAGGTTGGCTTGGGAAAGGATGCTGCCTTTAGAACCTCGTATTATATCAATAGCAGCAAGAATAGGACCCACTACATACACTTTATTCCCCCTTGCTCACCTCATTCCTTCGATGTTTTGAACAAAAATTATT
This sequence comes from Carcharhinus amblyrhynchos, assembly GCF_965287045.1. Taxonomy (NCBI): domain Eukaryota; kingdom Metazoa; phylum Chordata; class Chondrichthyes; order Carcharhiniformes; family Carcharhinidae; genus Carcharhinus; species Carcharhinus amblyrhynchos. The sequence goes on from NC_137331.1 coordinate 38,619,252, forward strand.
TCGATGCGTCTATCTTACCTGGCTTGAGCTGAATTGCTTAAGTAAAGAAGTAAGATGTCAATTCTCCATACTTGCTTGGACACCTTGGGGGCAAGACTTCCTCTGTGCGCAATGGCTAACAAATTCTAACCCCTGTTTACACAGAATGAGTTTACAATTTTTGCTCAGTTAAAAACATCTCCTCATTCATTTAGATTTGTTTCTGATTTAAGTCTTTTTACCTCAGATATGCAATCCACATGTCCCATCTGATCACCTCTCCCATCCTGTTTACATGATACAATCCCACTCAATACACATCAGTAAATGTAATAGAAGGAGTCATCTGTCACTTAGTGGAAGAACATTCCTCCGAGCCAGAAGATTGCTGGGGGGATTAGTGGGGTAAATTCGCAGGGTTATGGAATAAGCCTGAGTATGAGTCGATGTAAACTCAATGGGCTGAATGGCCCCCTTCTGCATCATAAAGGTTCTATGATTCTATTCTGAGGAGATTTGAGTATAGGGATATGGATGATTTGCTGCAACTAAATAGGATGTTGGTGAAGCCACACCTGGAATATTGTGTGCAGTTTTGGTGTCCTTATCTGAGGAAGGATGTCCTTGCTATAGAGGGGTTACGTGAAGGTTTACCAGGCTGATTCCTGGGATGGCAGGTCTGTCATATGAGGAGAGACTAACTCAGTTAGGATTATATTTCCTGGAGTTTAGAAGAGTGAGAGGGGATCTCATAGAGACTTATAAAGTTCTTAACAGGGTTAGACAGAGTGGATAAGGAAAAAATGTTCCCAGTGGTGGGGGAGTCCAGAACTAGGGGTCATAGTTTGACGGTAAGGGGTGAATCTTTTAGAACTGAGGTGAGGAGAAATTTCTTCACCCAGAGGGTGGTGAATGTGTGGAATTCACTACCACAGAATGTAGTTGAGGCCAAAACATTGTCTGATTTCAAGATGAAATTAGACATTGCTCTTGGAGCTAAAGGGATCAAGTGATATGGGGGGAAGATGGATCAGGATATTGAATTCAATGATCAGCCATGATCAAAATGAATGCCGGAGAAGGCTCGAAGGGCCGAATGGCCTTTTCCTGCTTCAAGTTTCTATGTCTCTTTTCTATGTGGCTGCAACTGTTCTGTAGAGGTAAAAAAATCCAGTTACCTGTTGATGGCAACTATCAATCAGAAATTAGGATTTTCTCCAACAATTCGAATGGATCTCAGGCCAGAATGTTACCGTCCCGCCCACCATGGGAATCAGAGCAAGCGAGGGGCAGAAACAGAAAAATCCATTGATTTCAGGTGGGATTTTCCAGTTTCAGAACAAGCGAGGCTGTAAAATCTCGCCCTATTCATTTTAATATCTGAATGATTTTTTTTTCCCTGAACTGTTTCAGAGCAATGCCTCAAAACCATCTCCAAACCGTGGAAGTAATAAAAGGAAGCAAGTGATTTACCAGGAAAAAACACGTATCGTGGGCAGAATTTTACCGGCACATCTGCCCGAGGTTCGTACGATCCCGCCTGAGGCCAATGGAGAATGCTGTTCTCCAAGCGTTGCCCACTGCCGGAATCGGGGCGGGCATGCCGATAAAAATCCCACCCTTGACTTTGTGTAAAAGTGAAGAGTCAGCTAATTTGATGCCAAGGAAGAGGAATAGACCGCACTCAGTGTGTCCTGTGCAGGATGAGTGTAATTGCAAGCGAGTACTGATAGGATCCCGCAGTACTTGTGGAAAGGTCCTCAGAGATGCCACTGATATTTTACGCTGCGTTAGCCGTTATGATGATGTGCTATGACAGCTCTCGAAAAAATGTGCCCCGAGCTTTCAATTGCTCTAATTACTCCTCCACGCCGAGGTTCCCTGTGTAAGAGGAGGTGGGGGGGGGGGCAACCCCCATGCTTTAGCAAAAAGCCAATAATCTTCACATAATCTGGTCCCAGAGCACCGTGTCACTCTCCTTCACCGTAGCTTTTCATAATCCCCGGCATATGGTCGTGTTTTGATGGGCATAAAATTACATCAAGCAAGGTCATTTTAAATAACTGTCAATATCCCTGAACAGAAGCCTTATTGACATCTAAGCCGAGAGCTCAGGGAATTGTCAAGTAGCTGACAGCCTTGGTCCGCGAAAGCTGATCCGCAGGGAGTCAGATTAATATTGATATTAGTAAATTGTTATTGATATAGATTTAAAGGGTATTGTGTAGCTGGCTGATACTGTAACTCAAGTACCGGTGACAGCAAATGGCTTTTTTTCTCTCTCTCTCTTTCCGTGAGGGATTTTTGCGGGACTTTACTTTTCCCTCTGCGCTGTGCACAGCAAAAGATTGTCTTATAATCTACAGCAAGGAGAGACATATCAACAAATCGGAGAATAGAAGCCACTCCAAGATGCAGGGCTTAACCCTTGCTATTCAGCAGCAGAAGACTTGGTTTGTACAGCTTAGAGGAGATTTTTCAGGATCCACAGGGTATACTTATAGCAATCATTCCACCTCCCTGTTGATGCATTTTTAAGTTTTGTTCCCATTCATTTGGGCTGTACAGCGACACAGTGGTTAGCACTACTGCCTCACAGCACCAGGAATTTGCTCTGTCAGTGTGGAGTTTGCAAGTTCTCCCCGTGTCTGCGTGGGTTTCCTCTGGGCCCTCCAGTTTTCTCCCACACTCCAAAGATGTGCAGGTTAAATGGATTGGCCATGTTGAACTGCCCCTTAGTATCAGGGGGACTTGCAGAGTAAATAGGTGGGGTTGCGGGGTTAGGGGTCTGGGTGGGTTTGTTGTCGGTGCAGGCTCAATGGTTTCCTTCTGTGCTGCAGGAATTGTGTAATTCTATAAATTCATCCTGGGGCATTAAAATTATTTTGTCGCTGAAGGTGAAACACGAGTCGGAATTTTACCATCCTGCCCATCACGGGATTCAAAACAGGCGAGGGGTGGACAATGGAAAGGTCCAATGATCTCAGGCAGGATTTCCCATGCGAGACCATAAAATCCTGCCATGATCTTCGTACCCATCCCATTTCCCTCCCCCACCCCCCCCCACCCCTCACACATTCCTCTCCTCACCCCATTCCAATCATCTCTCCGTCAACCCTGACTAAATTTCATAAATTCAAATGCAGCCAAATGGTGGCACATTGGCACAGTGGTTAGCACTGCTGCCTCACAGTGCCAGGTACCCAGGTGCAATTCCGGCTTTAGGTCACTGTCTGTGTGGAAGTTTCATGTTCTCTCTGTGTCTGCGTGTGTTTCCTCCCACAGTCCAAAGATGTGCGGGTTGGGTGGATTGGCCACGCTCAATTGGCCCTTAGTGTCCGGGGGATTAGTAGGATAGATATTGGGATTATGGGGATAGGGCCTGAGTGGTGTTGTGGTCAGTATAGACTCGATGGGCCGGAAGGCTTCTTTCTGCACTGTAGGGATTCTAAGATTCTGTAACCCTGCAACAGTGCTGATTTAGAAGCCAGGAGGATGTTGCTAAATGATTTTCTTATGATAGCACAATAATTGCTTCAAGGAGTATCCAACATCACCTCAATGAGATTCGCATTAATCCTGCCATTTTTCCAAGTAATGGGTTCAGGCACAAGGCCAACATAAAGCTTTCATAACCACTTCTGTTGATTCACTGCAATGACCATAATTATCATAGTTTATGGTTCAGAGAAAAACAGATCATCGTGATTATGGATTTTACAATTCATGGATATTATTGTCGTATTGTACTGTCCTTATTCAGTGACAGATTTTCCTGTCAATCCACCAGCAGATATTATTTTAAAAGGTGTGAGAATAGCTGTATAATTTAATAAATACAGAAAACGTGGTTCCTCACAGCTTCAAGGACCCGGGTTCGATTCCCAAGTTGGGTCACTGCCTGTGTGGAGTCCGCACATACTCCCCGTGTCTGTGTGGGTTCCCTCCGGGTGCTCCGGTTTCCTCCCACAATCCGAAAGAAGTGCTGGTTAAGTGCATTGGCCACGTTAAATTCTCCCTCAGTGTACCTGAAGAGGCGCTAGAGTGTGGCGACAAGGGGTTTTCACAGTAACTTCATTGCAGTGTTAATGTAAGCTTACTTGTGACTAAGGACTAAACTTTAAACTTTAAAACTAGCACTTTGGAATATTTGAAAGAAGTTTATTTTATATTTGGAGATGCTAATGATACCTGATCCAGTCTCCTGGAGTAAGATGGTGTCTCTCCCCCTAGGATACAAAAGGAAGTTATTCGGCCCATCATGTCCATGCTGGCTCCATGCAGGTAAATCCCGCTTGATCACTGTCCTTGCACATTTATTTCTGTTGAGTATCTGTGTAATTTTGAAATCATTAATTGTTCCACTAACCTCCTGGACTCTGAATAACAGGTCCTTACCACTCATGCTTAAAAAGATTCTTCCTCACATTACTTCTGCCTTCCTTGCCAAAAATCTTAAATCTGTGTCTTCTCGTCCTTACCTCAGCAGCCATCGGCAAGTGTTTTCCTTGACTACTTTATCTAAGCCCATTATAATTTTGCGCGCCTCTATCTGCTTCAACAACTCAACCGTCATCCTTGTATCTAGGAAAAACAAAGCAGCATGCCTTAATGACTATCAGCCGGTGGTTCTGACATCCATCATTATGAAAGGTTAGTTATGGAACAAATCAATTCCAGCTTCCCGGACTACCTGGATCCACTACAGTTTGCCTACCGCCACAACAGGTCCACAGCAGATGCCATTTCCCTGGCCCTGCACTCAACCTTAGAACACCTAGATTACAAGGACACCTATGTCTGACTCCTATTTATTGACTAGAGCTCAGCCTTCATCACTATTATTCCCACAAAACTCATCTCCAAACTTCATAGCCTGGGCCCCAGCACCTCCCTCTGTGAATGGATCCTGAACTCCCTAACTCACAGACCACAATCAGTGAGGATAGGCAATAACACTCCCTCCACAATCATCTCAACACTGGTGCCCCACAAGGCTGTGTTCTCAGCCCCCTACTATACTCCTTGTACACCTATGACTGTGAGGCCAAATTCCCCTCCAATTCAATTTTCAAGTTTGCCGACGACACCACCATAGTGGGTCGGATCTTAAACAATGACAAGACAGAGTACAGGAATGAGATAGAGAATCTGGTGAACTGGTGTGGCAACAATAATCCTTCCCTCAATGTCAACAAAACAAAGGAGATTGTCATCGACTTCAGAAAGCATAAAGGAGACCATGCCCTTGTCTACATCACAGGGATGATGTAGAAAGGGTTGAGAGCTTCAAGTTTTTAGGTGTCCAGATCACCAACCACCTGTCTTGGTCCCCTCATGGTGACACAATAGTTAAGAAAGACTACCATGTTTCTACTTTCTCAGAGGACTAAGGAAATTTGGCATGTCAGCTATGACTCTCACCAACTTTTACAGGTGCATCAAAGAAAGTATTCTTTCTGTGTCACAGCTTGGTATAGTTTCCACTCTACCCAAGACCGCAAGGAACTACGAAAGGTTGTGAATGTAGCCCAATCCATCACGCAAACCAGCCTCCCATCCATTGACACTGTCTACACTTCCCACTGCGTCAGCAAAGCAGCCAGTATAATTAAGGACCCCATGCATCCCGGACATTCTCTCTTCCACCTTTTTCCATCGAGAAGAAGATACAAAAGTCTGAGGTCATGTACCAACTGACTCATGAATAGCTTCTTCCCTGTTGCTGTCAGACTTTTGAATGGACTTACCTCACATTAAGTTGATCTTTCTCTACACTCCTAACTATGACTGTAACACCACATTCTGCGCTCTCTCTTTTCCTTCTCTATGAACAGTATGCTTTGTATGTATAGCGCACAATACTTTTCACTGTATGTTAATACATGTGACAATAATAAATCAAATCAAATCAAATCAAATCTCCCCCCTCCACTCTCCTTTGGTCTAAGGGAGAATAACCCCAGCTTTACAAAATGAATCTTCTAATCAAACCACCTCCTACCCCGACTCAATCCCTGGGACCATTCTGGTAAATCTCCTCTGCACCCTCAAAAGGACTGTCACATCTTTCCTGATGGCAACAGGAACAGGATGCAACACTCCAACTGGGGCCTAACCAGATCTTTATCAAGGCTCAACATAGCTTTGGTACTCATGTCTCTATTTATGAAGACCAAGATCCGAGATGCTTAATTGGCCACTTTCTCAATAAGTTCTGCCACATTCAAAGATCGAAAAACCTGCCAGCCATGCTTTCTACACTTGTGGAATTAAGTCTGTGCTGTCTCTCCCAATTCCTTCTGCCAAAATGCAGTGCCCCTTTAGTTCCATCTACCCATTCTGCCGGTCCATCTGTGTCCTATTGCAAACAATGAGTGTCATCCTCACTATCGAAGATTGGAAAAAGAGCAGGGCAGCAAGACTGACTGGATAGCTGTTTCAAAGTGTCAGCACAGGCTCAATGGGCCAAATGGCCTTCTGAATTGTATGGGTCAATGACTCAATTATCTCATTATTCGTTATTTATTTCCTAATGAAGTGTATCATTCACATGTATTTCTAAATTTATGTGGAGCTTTGATCTGATAGATTTAGGGAGTCCAAAATTAGAGATCATGAGAAAAAAAGTAGTCAATGTGGTTGACTCTTATTCATGAAGGCCCCGCCTTTTTAACCTTGTCCCTCGCCTGAGGTGTGGTGACCCTTAACTTAAAATCACCACCACTTGGCTTTGGGTGACTGTCTGTGTGGAAATTGAGTATCTCAGTGGGTTTCCTCTGGTGGGGTTCCTCCAGTTTCCTCCCACAGCTCCAAAGATTCCTATGGCGGGTTTCTTCCAGTTTCCTCCCGCACCTCCCACAGGTTAGGCAGATTGGCCATGCAAAATTGTCCCTTTGTGTCTGAAGATGGGTAAGATTAGGTGGATTGGATATGGTAACTTGCCCCTAGTGTCCAAAAATGTGCAGGTTAGGTGGATTGGCTGTGGTAAATTGCCCTTTAGTGATCAGAGATGTGTATGTTAGGAGGTAAATGCGTGAGGTTACAGGGATTCTTTTTTTAAGTTTATTTTTAAGTTTATTTATTTTTGTCACATATAGGCTTACGTTAACACTGCAATGAAGTTACTGAGAAAATCCCCTAGTCACCACACTCTGGTGCCTGCCCGGGTACACTGAGAGAGAATTTAGCATTTGCCAATGCGCCAAACCAGCATGTTTTTTTGGACTGTGGGAGGAAACCAGACACCTGGTGGTAACCCACCCACAGGCACAGGGGAGAATGTGCAGACTCTGCACAGACAGTGACCCAAGCGAGAATTGAACCCGGATCCTAACCACTGTGCCACCGTGCTGCCAGGATGGGGTGGGGGGGGGGGTTTGTGGGGCCTAGGCGGGATGCTCTTTCGGAGATTTGGTGCAGGCTTGATGGGCAGAATGGTCTCCGTCTGCACTGCAGGGAGTCTGTGATTCTATTGTATGAATCTATGAAGAACTTGACGTGATTGGTCATTACTGTTAAACAAAGTCTTAAGTGCGTGTGATTCCACTTAATCAGTAACACGAGTTCAATTAAATTGCAGTGGCACTCTCGCTAATACTGGCTGTATTCGAAGCAAACCTAGTTGGTTAACCCAGGAACCATTAGTGTAGTATACTAACCGAGATGAGGAAATCCCTGCATACAATCTAAAAAGTGATGAACCATCAGATTAAAATTAAAATATGATTTATTTTTCTCACAGGTGGCAAGTTAGCTTTGCTTTCTGCTTTATCTTCTAAAAATAAATAGCTTGACATTAGCATCAGCACAAATTTATTTCAGAGTTAATGGTTTGACAGTTTGAGAATGAAAATAATTTTCCAAGAATTAGAAACAGTGACATGAGAGGGAATTCCAGAGCACAGAAGCAGGCTATTCAGCCCAACAGATGAACCATAGGAAGCATTCTTTCTGGTTGTATCACAGTTTGGTATAGCTCCTGTTCTGCCCAAGTAGGAAGGAACTACAAAAAGCTATGAATGTTGTCCAATCTATCACGCTAACCAGCCTCCCATCCATTGATTCTGTCTATACATCCCACTGGCTCAGCAAAGCAGCCAGCATAATTAAGGACCCTATGCACCCCGGACATTCCCTCTTCTGCCTCCTTCTTTTGGAAAAAAGATGCAAAAGCCTGAGGTCATGTACCAACCGACTCAAGAACATCTTCTTCCCTGCTACTGTCAGACTTTTGAATGGACTTACCTTGCATTAAGTTGATCTTTCTCTGCATTCTTGGCTTATGTAAATTTACTTATCTGGATAGTTATCCAGGATTTGTTACTCAGGACAGAAAAATCCAAGTTTTGGGCACCTATACAACTGATCACTCAACAACTGATGCCGGCCTCAGCATCCCATGACCCCTTTGACATCCCTTGGCAACCATCTACCCACTTCACCCACACTAACCAACTGAATCCATAACCACATGCCATCCTGCCAATCTACTATTATCCCCGACTTCCATTCTACCCATTTATCTCACCAACCCTACTCACTTACCGGTCCATGCATTCACCCATTAGGCTGTAACTAGTTGAGGCATGGGGGTGTTTGGAAAGGCCCAACTGAAATCAAGACCCTGGGAGTAAAGGTTGTGCCTAGAACTGCTGTTGTTCAAACAGAGGTTGGAAGCTCTTGAGACCAGCCACTGAGGATTCCGTGAAGAATAGCCTCTGGAGTCCCAGTATCTGGATGACCCAGGCCAAAGGTAGGTAATACTGGGAGGGATTTCACAAGGTGAGGGATCATGGAGAGAGGCTCGCTGAGTGAGTGGGCAACAAGGACAGAGGGTTGCCCTTAGTGGGCCACCCTTTCTGATGTTGAGTCCCTCAAACAAGTACTGAAGCCATCCCACTCCCCACCAACCCCCAGACCCCTGGGAGCTAACAAGCTGACAGCACGATTGTTGTAGCTGTCACCATGCCATGTGGCAAATGGCCCATCTGCATCTGAGTTAATACCAGCGGCTGTGGAATGAGGGTCGCAAACTGTCATTAACTGGCCATTTAAGTTTCAGTTGGCGACGGGATAGAAAAGTCAACCATGGGCCTTTTTGCCTACAAATAATTTCTGGCAGAGGTGGGAAGGTGGCGGGCTTCTGGTACGCCATCATCCGCCCTCATTCTATACCCTTCCCACCACCAAGCTCACCATCAGCGAGAGCAGGTGTTGCCAGCTGGCTCACCCACTTGCTCATCCATTCATTCATAAGAACATAAGAACTATGAGCAGGAGTAGGCCATCTGGCCCCTTGAGCCTTCTCCGCCATTCAATAAGATCATGGCTGATCTTTTCGTGGAATCAGTTCCACTTACCCACCCGCTCACCATAATCCTTAATTCCTTTACTGTTCAAAAATCTATCTATCTTTGCCTTTAAACACATAAAACAAGGTAGCCTCAACTGCTTCACTGAGAAGGGAATTCCACAGATTCACAACCCTTTGGGTGAAGAAGTTCCTCCTCAACTCAGTCCTAAATCTGCTCCCCTTTTTTTGAGGCTATGCCCCTTAGTTCTGGTTTTACCCACTAGTGAAAACAACCTCCCTGCTTCTAGCTTACCCATTCCCTTCATAATCATATATGTTTCCATAAGATCTCCCCTCATTCTTCTGAATTCCAGTGAGTATAGCCCCAGTCTACTCAGTCTCTCCTCAGAAGCCAACCCTCTGAATTCTGGAATCACCCGAGTGAATCTCCTCTGCATCCCCTCCAGTGCCAGTATATCCATTCTCAAGTGAGGAGACCAATGTTCTTATGTTCTTATGTCCTCCCTAATGATCCAGCACTATGAGGAAGCTGTTTTGCTGAAGGCAAACTCTGCATTTCTGAAGAAGCTGGGATTGGCACATCCAGATAGAAACGCAGAGCTTCAATATAGTGCAGTAAAGTAGGAACGGAGCAGGCAATCTGATAGTGATTGTCACACCTCAGAAAATCTGGGCCAAAGGTATCGGCCAAGTAGTTATTCCACATTCTCTCTGGTACAGAGGCCTAACTCTTATAGTTTGCGTAATACCTCAAAAAGACAGGGTAGCATTTTGGATCTAACCATCCATCGTCAAATCACTCAGCAATGTATCCATGAACGGGAAGGGAGTGTTTCTCCAGAATCTGGGAATGGCCATCAGAAGAAGTTCAGAACACACATTTGAGAGAAATGAATGCTCACTAAACTAATCCAAGAAACTTGGGTCTAGCGAAATGATATTAATTAATAAGGATAAAAGCTTTGACAAAGGGTCGTCTGGACTCAAAATGTCAGCTCTTTTCTATCCTTACAGATGTTGCTAGACCTGCAATTTTCCAACATTTCCTCTTTTGGTTAATTAATAAGGATATTGAGTGATTAAACTGTTTGGTGCGATCTTACCAGCTTATTACGCCACACTCCCATTGCAGCAAGAATTTGGTGGCCGGCCAAATCTCCATTCACCACCGCGGGATGGAAAAATCCCGATGGCGTGAACAGCCGTAAGATTCTGGCCCTGGTGTCCTGGTCACAAAAGTGGGAGCATTCATTGGGGAAATTCCTGGAATAACGGACCATGGTGAAACATACAACTGTAGCTTAGTTGGTGATACTGTCACCTCTGATTCAGAAGGGTTTGAGTTGAGTCCTACTTCAGGACTTGGGCACAATGATTAAGATTGACACATCCAGTAAGGGAGTATTAAAATTTTGGAGGTGCTGTATTTCAGATGAGGCCTCATACCAAAGTGGATATAGACCAAATGTACTCTATTGAAGACAGCCAATGGAGTTATCCCTGGTGACCTGGCCAATGTTCATCATTCTAATATTCATTCGTGGGACATGGAGTCATTTGCTAGCCAGCATTTATTGCCCATTCCTAGTTGCCCAAGGACAGTTGAGAGTCAACCACATTGCTGTGGCCCTAGAGTCACATGTAGGCCAGACCGGGTAAAGATGGCAAATTTTGTTCCTAAAAGGGCATTAGTGAACTGGATAGGTTTTTCCGACAATCGACAATGGTTTCATGGTCATAAGTAGATTCTTAATTCCAGATAATTTTTATTGAATTCAAATTTCATCACCTGGTGGGATTCGAACCTGGTCTCCAAACATTAGCTGAGTTTATGGATTAATAGTCTAGCGATAATACCACTAGGCCATCGCCTTCCATCATCAGGAAAAAACTGATGATCTAGCATGGTGGCACAGCGTTTAGCACTGCTGCCTCACAGTGCCAGGGACCCCAATTTGACTTCCAGTTTGGGTCACTGACTGTGTGGAGATTGCTTGTTCTTCCTGTGTTTGCGTGGGTTTCCTCCGGGTGCTCCGGTTTCTTCCAACATCCAAAAGACATGTAGGTTAGGTGCATTGGCCATGTTAAATTCTCCCTCAATGTACCCGAACAGGCGCTGGAGTGTGGCAACTAGGGTATTTTCACAGTAACTTCATTACAGTGTGAATGTAAACCTACTTGTGACTAATAAATAAACTTTACTTTATATTCCTGTTTGTGGGATCTTGTTGGGTGCAAATTGGCTGTGCTTTCTACATTACAGTAGTGACTACACTTCAACTGTACTTCACTGTCTGCAACCCATTTTGAGAAGTCCAGTGCTTATGAATTTGCTATATAAAGACCAGTCTTTGTTTTTCAGCCAAAGAAAATCCCAGGTAACCTGTTCCATTTTCTACCTGTGGTGTACCTGAAAGGCTTTTGTTGTGGATTAAATTCACGCTCAAAAATTAGCTCTCAAATTTAAATCTACAGTTTGAGAGAAAAACAGAAACTATCGTGTTGAAAGGGAGTTGTCCTGTCTGCAATAATGTTAGCATCCTGCCAGCATTTATTGTGGGATAGTTATTCTGGTTCAATTCTCCTTTTCAAACCATTACCACAAACTTGTATTTTGCATTGTTACTAATTACAGGCACAGTCATTAGCACATCAGTAATAAATTCCCTTTTGTTCTTGATTATCAGACAATGAACTAAATTTTTACAAGAGAAAAAAATGATTGAGTATGGAGACAATGGACATTGTAGATTTAATATAATTTCATTGTGCTCTCTAATGTGTTATTTACATTTTTATCTGTTTACAGCACATATTCCTGATTCCCACATATGTTTCACAGAGGGCCCAGAAGGCAGGCCTTTTTCTCCCTTGGCAACATAAGAAGATAGGAGCAAGAGCAGGCCATTCGGCCCCTTGAGTCTGTTCCGTCATGGAATGAGATTGTGACTGATCTTGACTCATGCTTTGCTCTCATATGCCATGTTGTAGCTTTGTAAAAGGGTCATCTGGACTCAAAATATCGGCTCTTTTTTCACCTCTGACCTGTTGAGATTTTCCAGCATTTTCTCTTTTGGTTTTGGAATCCAGCATTCGCAGTAATTTGCTTTTATGCTTTTGTACCCTTCTTAGCAAATGCCTACCAATCCCAGACTTTAAAGTGATGAATTACTGCTTTTATTGCATGCAGACTGTTGCATGGTTCTACCAAACTTTGCATGTGGGTGGCATGGTGGCGCAGTGGTTAGCACTGCTGCCTCACTGCGCCATGGACCTAGATTTGATTCCGGCTTCGGGTGATTGTGTAGAGTTTGCGTGTTTTCCCCACGTTTGTGTGGGTTTCCTCCGGGTGCTTCAGTTTCCTTCCACGCTCCAAAGATATGCAGGTTAGATGGATTGGCTGCGCTCGGTAGCCTCTCAGTAACCCAGAAGATGTGCAGTTTAGGTGGATTGGCCATGCTAAATTGCCCCTTGGTGTCAGGGGAATTAGCAGGATAGATATGTAGAATTACAGGCACAGAATCTTGGTGGATTGTTGGTGGTGCAGGCTCGATGGACCGAATGGCCTCTTTCTGTACTGTAGAGATCCAATGATTCTATGATTCAATGAAATGTTTCCTAACTTTTTTCCTGAATGGCCTGGTTCTGTTGTTCTGCAAGTCTTCCCTAACATTGATAAATGTTTCTCTTCATCACCCTTAAATTCACCCGGTGTCCACCATGAGACGACCTCAAAACCATGTTGAGATTATATAAATTAAAGTACCAAGTGTCCAGTTCATTTTTTTTAAAGTGCTCTCATTAATTAACAAAAATGACCACAATCGCATTCCTTCAACTGCATTATCCCCTACAACAACAAACATTGCAATCAATTGCATAATCCCTTTTAAAAACAGGCATTGGAATTCATAGTCCCACTTCCTAGGGGGCAATCCCGAGCCCACGCTTGCCGTCTATGCGAATGACTGGGGGTGGGGGGCGGGGGGACAAGAAATGGAAGTTTGAGATCTCGCCAGCAAGATTGTGATCTCAGGTCTCCCCCACTCCTCATCGGCAAAGTTATCAGGTTCCTACTTGTAGGCAGCACAGTGGCACCCTGGTTAGCATTGCTGCCTTACAGCACCAGGGGTTCCTGGATTGGGTCACTGTCTGTGCAGAGTTTGCATGTTCTCACTGTGTCTGTGTGGGTTTTGTCCGGGTGCTTGGTTTCCTCTGAAAGATGTGCTGATTAGGTGCATTGGCCGTGCGGAACTCTCCCTCAGTGTACCTGAGCAAGTGCCGGAGTGTGATGACTAGGGGATTTTCACAGTAACTTCATTGCAGTGTTAATGTTAGCCTATTTGTGACACTAATAAATTAGCTATCTCAAAGGGCATCTGACCTCCCATCCTGGAACCATATCCAAAGAGATACCTTATCTCTCCAGAATGGGAGTCTGCTTATCCAAGTGAATCCACAAAGTTTAGACCTGCTCCTTCCAGGTCCAATATGTTTGACACATCTCTCACACCAAGATCACACGTGAACAGAGGCCAGTGCTGATTTCTGTGGGTGGCTGCCTCACATGTGTGAAATGGGACCGAGCCCATTCCCACCACCAAGAAAATGGTAGGTACCATGTTCGGTGGTGGCACTTCCAATTTTTGATTTGATTTGATTTGATTTACTATTGTCACATGTACTGGGATACAGTGAAAGGTATTGTTTCTTGTGCACTATACAGACAAAGCATACTGTTCATAGAGTACATGAGGGAGAAGGAAAAGAAAGGGTGTAGAATATAGTACTGCAGTCAGAGATAGGGTGAAGAGAAAAATTAGCTCAATATAAGTTAGGTCCATTCAAAAGTCTCATGGCAGCAGGGAAGGAGCTGTTCTTGAGTCAGTTGGTATGTGTCCTCTTTTATATCTTTTTTCCTACAGAAGAAGGTGGAAGAGAGAATGTCCAGGATGCATGGGCTCCTTAATTATGCTGGCTGCTTTTCCAAGGCAGTGGGAGGTGTAGATGGAGTCAATGAATGGTAGATGGTTTGCGTGATGGACTCGGCTACATTAATAACACTTTGTAGTTTCTTACGGTCTTAGTCAGTGCAAGAGCCATACCAAGCTGTGATATATCTGGAAAGGATGCTTTCTGTGATGCATCTATAAAAATTGGTGAGAATTGTAACTGACGTGCCAAATTTCCTTTGTCTCCTGAGAAAGTAGAGGCGTTGATGGGCTTTCTTAACTATTGTGTTGACATGGGGGGACCAGGAGAGGTTGTTCGTGATCTGGATACCTAAAAACCTGAAACTCTCGACCATTTCCACTTCACCACTATTGATGTAGACAGGAACATGACTCCTTTACGCCCCCTGAAGTTGATGGCTATCTCCTTCATTTTGTTGACATTGAGGGAGAGATTATTGCCATTGCTCCATTTCACCAGATCCTCAATCTCTTTTCTGTACTCCATCTCGTCATTGTTTGAGATCTGACCCATTACAATGGTAATATCAGCAAACTTGAAAATGGAGTTGGAGTGAAATTTGGCCACACAGTTGGAGATGTATAAGGAGTATAGAGATTTTCAGGTTCATCTGCCATTTTCATAAGAACATAAGAGATAGGAGCAGGAGTAGGCCATCTAGCCCTTCGAGCCAGCCCCGCCATTCGATAAGATCATGGCTGATCTGAAGTGAATCAGTTCCACTTTCCCACTTTCTCCCCATAACCCTTAATTCCCTCATCTATCAGAAATCTATCTACCCGTGACTTAAATACATTCAACGAGGCAGCCTCCACCACTTCAATGGGCAGAGAATTCCAGAGATTCACCACCCTTTGAGTGAAGAAGTTCCTCCTCAACTCCGTTCTAAACTGCCTCCTCACCACCCCTCCCCTGCTTATTTTGAGACTGTACCCTCTAGTTCTGCTCTACTTCTAGTTCGCAAAGATTAAGATCACACACCTTGTGAAAATCCAGGTCTAGTATTTTTGAAGCACTTCAGTGTTGTCATGTCAGATCCAGATAATTATCTCATAGATATGAACATCCATTAATTGGTGTTTAATAAAGCAACATCAAACTGAATGGAAAGATGCAATGGAGAAAGGCAACTCCCTAGAAGCTTCACTGAGGTAAGCCAGCCCGATGAAGGAGAAGACAGATGTTAGGCAGTTGATGAAGGGACTCCTTGGCACCCATTTAACGTCTGTAAAATAGGCACAATGAAGACCAACTTGTGCCCTGCATCCTGAGCGAGGCTACAAGTCATGTGATCTAATAAAACAGGCATTGGTTCCCTTACATATACATATACTAAGTGTTTGATAGCACTCATTTACGATAGTCAGGGGCAAGAGGGTAAGTACCATGTGCCTGAATGGTGAAGTCCCAGCCTCTAAAGGTCTTAGTCCTCATACAAATGTCTGGTGTGGCAAAACGGCCATATGATGAATGGGTAGGTCAGTGGTGCAGGTCAATAATGGGTAAACCGTGGGTCAGGCTAAGTGAGTTTCCTGAACCAACAGGGGTGCAACTGGGGTTCAGGGACAATAAGAACACTGAGTTCAGGCTGAAAATCCCTGATCATGAGAAGCTGGAATGAAAAACAAAGAGGTCATTTATGGGGTTGCAGTGTTTAGGGATCAGCTGGGAGAGGATCAAGGAGAAGAAAAAACCCAGCCTGCAGGTGCAGCAGATGGTCAGGAAGGCGAATGGGATGCTGGCCTTCATAGCGAGGGGGATTGAATATAAAAGTAGGGAGGTCTTGCTGCAGCTGTATAGGGCATTGGACGACAGATCAGCCATGATCTTATTGAATGGCGGGGCAGGCTCAAAGGGCTAGATGGCTTACTCCTGGTCCTATTTCTTATGTTCTTATATGTTCATATGTAAGTCCTTACATTCAGGAAAGCAACTTAACTGCTTGGCTGCGGGCAGACCATAGGGCTGATTTCTCTGGGTGTAGCCCATAGAAACATAGATTCATAGAATCCCGACAGTGCAGAAGGAGGCCGTTCGGCCCATCAGGTCTGCACTGACCACAATCCCACCCAGGCCCTATTCCCACATATTTACCCCACTAATCCCCTGACACTAAAGTCAATTTATCATGGTCAATCAACCGAACCCACACATCTTTGGACTGTGGGAGGAAACCAGAGCAACCGGAGGAAACCCACACAGACACGGGGAAAATGTGCAAACTCCACACAGTGACCCAAGCCGGGAATCGAACCCCGGCCTCTGGTGCTATGTGGCAGCAGTGCTAACTACTGTGCCACTGTGCTGCACACGTAGAAATATAGAAAATAGAAGGAGCAATAGGCCATTTGGCCCTTCGAGTCTGCTCCATCATTCATTTAGATCATGGCTGATCATCAAACTCAATATCCTGATCCTCCCTTCCCTCCATATCCTTAAATCCCTTTAGTCCCAAGAGCTATATCTAATTTCTTCTTGAAATCAGACAATGTTTAGGCCACAACTAATTCCTGTGGTAATGAAATTCATACCCTCAGTTCTCACCTCAGTTCTAAAAGGTTTACCTCCTTATCCTCAAACTATATGACCCCTAGTTCTAGATGCCTCACCATCAGGAACATTCTTTCTGAATCCGCCCTGTCTAACCCTGTTAGAATTTTATAAGTTTCTATGAGACCCCCTCTCACTCTTCTAAAGTCCAATGAGTATAATCCCAACGGGTTTAGCCTCTTTTCACATGACAGACCTGCCCAGGTTGACACTGACTGCCTCGGGGCAGTCTAATCTTGGCAGGAGACCTCGGGCCCTTTATTTGCAAATGCCCAAAACAAAAGGCTGACCTTAAGCTGTATTCAGCAGTGAGTTCGAATCCAGACTTGGAAGGGGTGAGTTTACAAATTTACCATAATTTGAAATTAGATCACATGGTACCTTATAGAGAAAAATAATTCACTTTATTCCAGTGTTGCTCTACAGTTCGCAAAAATATTATTCTTGGTAGGTTTTCTCTAATGTTTCAATATTTCTTATTTGTGATTATAGCAAATAACATTGAACTGAGTAAGGTTTGTGATCTCTTTCAGGGTAAAATGCCCCGTACATGTTACGTTGTGATAGTCTGATGGACAGCAAAGAAGTGAGGAGCCGTTTGCCACCATTTTCAAGCAACTGCCTCCAAATTCTAACCAACATTGTCAATCTGCCAACGGAGGCTGGCATGAAATCCGAGTGTGTCATTTGGCAAGAATTTGCATCACCAACTTCATGCTGGAGTACAGTCTGTGCTTGGTCTCCTTCCCCCTGCCCCCCCCCCCCCCACCCCCCCCCCCATCCCCACCCCTGCCAATCCCCATTACCACAGTCTCCCCAGAAACCTTTGGCTACCTATGTCAAAATGCACACTGCATCTGTCTCATTCTGCAAAAATTGGGGTCAACTAATACTCATGCGGTCTCTTGTTTCCCTCCGTCATACCTCCCTCCATCATTTTACAGTTAGTGTGGTGGCAGGGTGCAGGCGTGAGGTGAGGGAGTGGCAGGCTGGCTGGGGGGTTGCAGGGGTGGGATGGTGGAGGGAAATCTCACAATGCCTTTTTGTAAACACTCACAAGGAGATTGGCTAAACTAGCCTGGAGGAATACATGCAATCGATAGCCCTGCTCCCCCATTATTTCAAGAGGCAACATTCCTTCACTGAATGCCTTCCTACTAATGACATCCAACAACTGAAGGCAGGAATGTGTTAAGTGAGTAATTATGGAAGACTACTTTCTCTCAGACAATGCTTGCAAAGCAGAAACTTTAATCTGTTCACACTTCTAACCCTACTATCTTAAATCTGGTCTTTAATAGGTTTTCCAATGATCACTAAGAACTCGGATAGCCAGCTAGTAAAGGAGATCCAAGCGTTAAAAAGTATATTTGTATACCTGGTTTTAGGGCCAGTTTAGAATTCTATTTGACAAATAAAAACCTTGCATTTATCTTGAGCTTTTCACAATTACTCAAATTATTCCAAACTATTTCATGATCAATGCAGTATTTTTGAAGGGTGGCACAATGGCACAGTGGTTAGTACTGCTGGCTCACAGTGCCAAGGATCTGCATTCAAACCCTGGCTTGGATCACTGTCTGTGTGGTGTTTGCATGTTCTCCCCGTGTCTGAGTGGGTTTCCACCGGATGCTCCAGTTTTCTTCCACACTTCAAAGACATGCTGGTTAAGTGCATTGGCATGCTAAATTCTCCCTCAGTGTACCTGAACAGGCACTGGAGTATGGCAACGAGGGGATTTTCACAGTAACTTCATTGTGGTGTTAATGTAAACTGGCTTGTGACACTAATAAATAAACATAAACTCTGAAGTGTATTCTGATTAAAAAGACAAAAATGGCAATTAATTAATTTAAACATTCACAAACAGAAGATTAAATAAAAGAACAGTTTGTCTGTTTTGGTGTTATTAGCTGGGAGATAAATCCTTGTCAGGCTAAATTGCCCCATGGTGTCCAAAGGTGTGCAGGTTGGATGGATTGGCCATGCTAAATTGCCCCTCAGTCATCCAGAAGGTATGCAGTTTAGGTGGATTGGCCATGTTAAATTGCCCCTTAGTGTCCAAAGGTATGCGGATTGGGTGGATTGGCCATGCTAAGTCACCCCTTAGTTATCCAGATGTGCAGTTTAGGTGGATTGACCATGGTAAATGCACAAGGTTACAAGGATAAGGCAGGGGAGAGGGCTTGTGTAAGATTCTCTTCTGGAGAGTCAGTACAAACATGATGGGCCAAATGGTCTCATTATACACTGTAGGGATTCTAAGCTGACTCTATGATTCTTTGTGTCTCAAATACCTCTATTTATTTAAATAGGATTACAATTACTGCTTTTTTCAAACAGAGAACAGAAAATCTTATTGCCTGACTTTGATATGCATATTGGAGCATGAAAATCAAGCTGTTATTCTTCATTTGCTCCAGAATGCCTGGTGTCGAAGAAAATCCTTTTCAAAAAGTGAGAACTGTGCACTGCTGAGTTCTTTGCTCAAAATGTATATGAAATAATGATTTTCACTCAGACAGGATGGCATTAAAACAAGCTGAAAAATTAACCTCCCAACTCAATGGTGTCTTTCAATCGCTCTGTCTGAGTGATGAGCAAACCCAGGAGATTACAAGCATTTGGCCGAGTATTTGAGTCCAGTGTCAGTCAGGTCTTCATCACAGGGGCTCGGATTTATACAAAACATGCATAGAGTACGTCTCCGGCCTATTGAGTTCTGGGCAACCTCAAAACACAAACGGCTGAACTGCAGGAGAATTAACACATTTTGTATGTTTCTGAACTTCAGCGACTTCTAATTCTTGGGGGCAATGGGGTGAGTGAGGGGTGACATGGGACAGGGGGAGGGGAGAGGAAGAGATAATCAGGGTTACCGACTCACTGAAAGCTTTAAATAGGTGAACAATCGACTGGCACTCATTAAAAATCTCTTTAAAATATTTTGATTCAACATAAGGAAAGACTTCAGTCATTTTCCCTGAAATGACATCTCCAAAACAGATGTGTGCATGTTTAAGAGGGTTTATCTTTTTTATTACTAATGTCGCAAGTAGGCTTACATTAACACTGCAATGAAGTTACTGTGAAAATCCCCTGGTCGCCACACTCCGGGGCCTGTTCAGGTACATTGAGGGAGAATTTAGCATAGCCAATGTGCTGAACCAGCATGTTTTTTCAGACAGTGGGAAGAAACGAGAGCACCCAGAGGAACCCCATGCAGACACGGGTAGAATGTGCAAATTCCACACAGACAGTGACCCAAGCTGGGAATCAAACCTGGGTCCCTGGCACTGTGAGGCAGCAATACTAACCACTATGCCACTGTGACGGCCAATGCATGTGCCCAACTCAATTTAATCATAGAATCCCTGCAGTGCGGAAGGAGGTCGTTTGGTCCATCGAGTCTGCACTGACCACAATTCTACCCACGCCCTATTCCCATAACCCTACATATTTACCCTGTTAATGCCCTGACATTGGGGTCAACTTAGCATGGCTAATCAACCTAACCTGCACACCTTTGGACTGTGGGAGCACCTGGTTGAAACCCACACGGACACAGGGATAATGTGCAAACTCTATACAGACAGCGACTGAACTGAACCCGGGTCATGCTGCATAAGGCAGCAGTGTTAACCACTGTGCCACTGTATATGACATATATATGTGTATCTAGATCCAATATTATTTATACATTCATGATTGTGACGTGTGCATATAACATGCAAATCTGTGTGCTCACAAAGGTCTATGTATTGATGATACATGGGCGATTGTTTTTAAGGCTACGATATACGTTTTATGCACAATAGCGTATGCATATTTTCTGTGTGCCCACCTATAATAGTTTACAGCAATTTAAAAAGCAATACTCCAACGAGACATTATTGCCCTCCAGATGTCAGTCATGTATAAATCCCATCATACTGAACGACAAGGTCCACAATGCTGTTTTAAAAGTTCACCGGTGTGTTAAGCGTTGTCATTTAATTTTAAAAATGAGTTCAGTCACTTGTGGGTTTTCTATGTTTCTTGAACCTCACGCAGTTTGAGCAGATCAGTAATTTTATTTTTAAGTGTAAATATATTTTACTCATTGGTTCATTCAGCTCGTCTCTACTAACCTGATGTCGTGGATAAAGAGAGAATTTTATTCTCAGTCATTCTAACCAACCTGCTCTTGTGTGTAATTCAGCGCAAGATCTTTTTGAATGCAACTACCTGAAAAGACTGAGAGCTTAGTGGCAAGTCTTACTGCTTCAATTTCAGCTTGACTCCACTCACAGTCTTGAGCTGTTCCTTCATCCAGCGTTTCTTTCTAGCTATTATTACTGAGTCTAAAGTTCACGACCCTACATTGGACACAAGCACAGTAGCACAATAGATATCAGAAATCTCTGTGTGGCATTCACGTGACATAGCTCCCACGAGGCAGGTATAGAAATGAGCTTATTACAAAGCCTTCTGCAGTTAACCTGCAACAAGATGGGGGGAAAATAGTATCGCCAACAATGGATTGAAAAATGATACAATGTGTGTTATTAGCAATGCAGAAACGGAATTATGAATAATCATATTGAAAGGCAAATAGGCTTTGAGAATCACTCTATAATCTTGATATAAATGAAATTTTATGAGCAAATATGGTGCAAATTTATCTATCTTATTAATTGTCTGCAGACTGAAATAGGCAGATTAAGATGTACATTGGACCTAGCCAACAACTGAAGTAAATCAGAAAAAGCTTTGTCGCTTTTCATAGGGTTATTCTCAAGTTTATAAGGAAAGGGATGATGTGAAAATTAAAGACAGGTAGACTAATGGCAAACCAGATGAACCCCTCCAGATGTTTAAAAACTAAGGGATCGGACCTGACATGTCATTGAGTCTGTTGATTTAGAATCATAGAATAATTTTGATTTGATTTGATTTGTTATTGTCACATGTATTAACATACAGTGAAAAGTATTGTTTCTTGCGCTCTATACAGATAAAGCATACCCTTCATAGAGAAGATAAGGTGAGAGTGCAGGATGTAGTGTTACAGTCATACCTAGGGTGTAGAGAAAGATTAACTTAATGTGAGGTAGGTCCATTCAAAAATCTGATGGCAGCAGCGAAGAAGCTGTTCTTGAGTCAGTTGGTACGTATCCTCAGACTTTTGTATATTTTTCCCGAAGGAAGAAGATGGAAAAGAGAATGTCCGGGGTGTGTGAGGTCCTTAATTATGCTGGCTGTATGCTGATGCAGCTGGAAGTGTAGACAGAGTCAATGGATGGGAGGCTGATTTGCATGATGGGCTGGGCTACATTCACGACCCTTTGTCATTCCTTGCGGTCTTGGGCAGAACAGGAGCCATACCAAGCTGTGATACAACCAGAAAGAATGCTTTCTATGGTGCATCTGTAAAAGTTGGTGAGAGTCATAACTGACATGCCAAATTTCCTCGGTGTTTTGAGAAAGTAGATGCATTGGTGGCTTTCTTAACTATAGTGTCGGCATGGGGAGACCAGGGCAGGTTGTTGGTGATCTGGACACCTAAAAACTTGAAGCTTTCAACACTTTCTAATTTGTCCGCATTGATGTAGACAGGACATGTTTTTCTTTATGCTTCCTGAAGTCAATGATAATCTCTTTCATTTTGTTGACACTGAAGGGGAGATTTTTGTTGCCGCACCAGTTCACCAGATTCTCTATCTCATTCCTGTACGCTATCTCGTCATTGTTTGAGATCCGACCCACTATGGTGGTATCATCAATAAACTTGAAAATTGAATTGGAGGGCAATTTGGCCTCACAGTCATCGGTGTATAAGGAGTATAGTAGGGGGCTGAGAACACAGCCTTGTGGGGCACCAGTGTTGAGATGATCGTGGAGGAAGTGTTATTGCCTATCCTTACCGATTGTGGTCTGTGAGTTAGGGAGTTCAGGATCCAGTAACAGAGGGAGGTGCTGGGGCCCAGGCCACGGAGCTTGGAGATGAGTTTCGTGGGCATAATAGTGTTGAAGGCTGAGCTGTAGTCAATAAATAGGAGTCTGACATAGTTGTCCTTGTTATCTAGGTGTTCTAAGGTTGAGTGCAAGGCCAGGGAAATGGCGTCCATCATGGACCTGTTGTGGCAGTACATAAATTGTCATGGATCCAAGTAGTCCAGGAGGCTGGAATTGATTTGTGTCATGACTAACCTTTCAAAGAACTTCATAATGATGGATGTCAGAGCCACTGGCCAATAGTCATTGAGCCTGCACCGACAACAATCCCACCCTTTCCCTAGCCCCATAACCCCACATATTTACCCCATTAAACCCCCTGACACTAAGGGGCAAATTAGCATGGCCAATCAACTGAACCACGGGCATTACAAAACCCCATCCATACAAACAATGGCAGACGGCAATATCTGACACATAAATGGAAAGTGAAAAATTCCCCTGTGTGTGGCTGCGCTCACCCAGAATAGACCAAAGAAGACATAACAATTCAATACCTAACTCACATACAGAGGAGATATTACAGTGACATATCCTCTGCCCCCCTCCCCCCTCCACACCCCTCCTGCCCCCTTCCCACCACCCCTGCCCCCCGCCACTCCCAATGTGAAATCCTGGCCTGGCCAACTCAAATGTAAGATTATAGTTACAGCTCTATACCCAGCCACATGGAAGAAAGTCTTCCCCTTATGTACAAGTTCCATCCTTCCTTCAGATTCTGGCAGAATACTCCTTGTTAGATAGAACATGCTTGAAATTAAGCTCCTTGGTACTATCAAAAGCCAGTTTGAGTTAAGACCATCTTGCTAATGGACATTTCCAACTCCCCGAAAGCCTTTTTTTTAGATGGCATTATTTTGCTTCCGGGAGAAAAATACATACATAGAATCCCTACAGTGTGGGGATAGGGCTTGATTTGGCCCATCAAGCCCTATCCCCGTATCCCCACATACCTACTTTGCTAATCCCCTTATACCAAGGGGCAATTTAGCATAGCTAATGCACCTAACTCACGCATCTTTGGAGTGTGGGAGGAAACCACGCAGATATGGGGAGAATATGCAAACTCCAAACAGAGAGTCACCCAAGGCCGGAATCGAAACCAGGTCCCTAGGGCTGTGAGGCAGCAGTGCTAACCACTGTGCCACAGCGCCACCCATTAGTACTATGGTCCAGTCAAAATTCTTGTCTTGCTATCCAGCCTAAGGCTGCTAGCCTTCCAATACTGACCTGGAGTTTGCTGGAATTAAATAAAAATTAATCTCTTATTGTCTGTCACAAGAAACAGAGGGAAAAAAGTGATGGGGAAATTAAAAACACGGTACAATTTGGTCAACTCCTTTGGACACTTCTGTTTATTGAGCATAAAAAGTATTGCCATGGATGTATCAAAAGGCCAATAGTGGGAGTTTTGGGGGCGGGGCGGTTGGAGGTAGGAAATCATGTGATGAAAGTGGGAAGACGTCCAACCAAAGTTGGCAACCCTGAAGCAGCCCGATATCATTAGAAACAGCAACACCAAACTAAACAATGAGAAATAGTTTGCAATGACAGAGTGCTGATTTGTGTTGGATTTGATTTGAGTTTGCTTCTATTGTGTCGCCTCAAGCTTCTGAGATCTCTCTGACATCCTCTCAGGCAGAAAGCCATTGCAAGCTGGCTTTCAAACATTCTTAATAAACACTATTCCAGTAGCTGTTCATACACAATGTGCTTTTATCTTGGCCGTGTTACTTGCCTTAGAGTCCAATAGCAAAAATAGGGGGCTATTCAGCCCATCAACCCTATCCTGGCTCTTTGAAACTAATGTCTAATTCAGCCCCATAAAGCTGGCATTTTCTCCATTGCCCTAAGAATTAATTCCCTTCAAGTCCATTCCATTTACCTTTCAAGGATTCCCATCAAATCAGATTTCACCACTCTTTCAGGAAATCATTCCACATCTTATAGAGTCTTAGAGGTTACAGCATGGAAACAGGCCCTTCAGCCCAACTTGTCCATGCTGCCCTTTTTTTTAATCCCTAAACTAGCCCCAATTGCCTATGTTTAGCCCATATCCCTCTGCACCCATCTTACCCATGTAACTGTCTAAACACTTCTTAAAAGACAAAATTGTACCCGCCTCTACTACTACATCTGGCAGCTTGTTCCAGACACTCACCACTCTCAGTGTGAAAAAAATTGCCCCTCTGAATCCTTTTGTATCTCTCCCATCTCACCTTAAATCTACACCCTTTAGTTTTCGACTCCTCTACCTTTGGGAAAAGATATTGACCATCTAGCTGATCTATGCCCCTCATTGTTTTATAGGCCTCTATAAGATGATGCCTTAGCCTCCTACACTCCAGAGAAAAAGTCCCAGTCTATCCAGCCTCTCCTTATAACTCAAACAATCAAGTCCCAATAGCAACCTGGTAAGTCTTTCTGCACTCTTGCTAGTTTAATAATATCCTTTCTATAATAGGGTGACCGGAACTGTACACAGTATTCCAAGTGAGGCCTTATCAATGTCTTGTACAGCTTCAACAAGATGTCCCAACTTCTGCATTCAATGTTCTGACCAATGAAACCAAACATGCCAAATACTTTCTTCACCACTCTGTCCACAGTGACTCCACTTTCATAAACCTTTACACCTGGATCTTTTCCTTCTTTAACTTTCCCTGAGGCTTACATAAGAACATAAGAAATATGCAATAGGAAGTGTGTAATTCCCAAAAGTCTCCTCTTTATTCACTCACAAGAAGTCTCACAATATCAGGTTAAAAGCCAACAGGTTTAATTGGAATCACAAGTATTTGGAGCACTGCTCCTTCATCAGATGAGTCCACCTCCTGATGAAGGAGCAGTGCTTGAAAGCTCGTGATTCCAAATAAACCTGTTGGACTTTAACCTGATGTTGTGAGTCCACTTACTGTATCCACCCCGATCCAATGCCGACATCTCTGCATCATGGTTATTCACTCATTGAACTCGACATTGATGCCATGGACGATAATTTTGCCATTCCCTAATTACCTTTGAAAAGATAGTGGTCAGCTGCTTTCTTGAATCAGTGAAAGCCATGTGGTGTGGGCGCACCCACAGGTTGTTAGGAAAGGAGATCCAGGACTTTAACTCAATGATATTGAACGGACAGTGATATCATTCCAAGGTGAGTAGCTTGGACAGGAACCTGCAGGGGGTGGCGTTCCCATGTGTCTGCTGCTGTCTTCCTTTGAGGTAGTAGAGGGCATGGGTTTGGAAGTTGCTGCTTAAGGAGCCTTAGTGAGATCCTGCAGCGCATCCTATGGATGAGACACACTGCTGCCCCTGTACATCACTGGTGAAGGGAATGTATGTTTAGGATAGGTGACGAGGTGTCAACAAGTGGGCTGCTTTGTCCTGTTTGGTGTGGAGTTTCTTGGGCATTGTTTGAGACACTCTCCCAGGCAAATGGAGAGTATTCCATGACACTCCTGACTTTAAAGTTTATTTATTTGTCATAAATAGGCTTACATTCACACTGCGATTATGTTAATGTGAAAATCCCCTAGTCGCCACACTCCGGTGCCTGTTCGGGTACACTGAAGGAGAATTTAGCATGGCCAATGTACCTAACTTGCACATGTTTGGACTGTGGGAGAAAACCAGAGTACTCGGAGGAAACCCACGCAGACACGGGGAGAATGTGCAAACTCCGCACAGAGCCGGGAATAAATCTGGGTCCCTGGTGCTGTGAGGCAGCAGTGCTAACCGCTGTGCCACCATGCCATCCTTTGTGCCTTGTTGATGGAGGGCAAGTTTTGGGGAGTCAGAAGATGAGTATGTTTGATAAATGAGTTTGATTTGATTTATTATTGTCACATGTATTAGTATACAGTGAAAAGTTTTTTTTGCACACTATACAGGCAACGCATACTGTTCATAGCAAAGGAAACGAGAGAGTGCAGAATGTAGTGTTACAGCCATAGCTAGGATGTAGAGAAAGATCAACTTAGTGCGAGTTAGGTCTATTCAAAAACCTGAAGCAGCCGGGGAGCAGCTGTTCTTTAGTCAGTTTGTATACATTCTAAGACTTTTGTATCTTTTTCCTGATGGAACAAAGTAGAACGGAGTGTGTCTGAGATACATGGGGTCCTTGATTATACTGGCTGCTTTTCCTGAGACAGTGGGAGATGTAGACAGAGTCAACGGGTGGGATGCTGGTTTGTGAAATGGACTGGGCTTCGTTCATGACCCTTTGTAGTTTCTTGCAGTCTTGGGCAGAGCAGGAGTCATACCAAGCTGGGATACAACCAGAAAGGATGCTTTCTATGGTGAATCTGTAAAAGTTGGTGAGAGTCGTAGTACACATGTCAAATGTTCTTATTCTGCTGAGAAAGTAGAGGCTAACTTATTCCCTCTTTGACCATTTCCCAGTCTTGAGGAAAGATCCTTGACCTGAAACATTTACTATTGTTTCTCTCTCCAGATATGGGATCTGACCCAAGAGAGTCACCTTCTGTGGCTCAGGGTCAACCCTTGTTTGATAACCAGCCCACGCAGGCCATGACTTCTCCCAACATGAATCGCGGTCGATACACAAACATAGAAACATAGAAACTAGAAGCAGGAGGAGGCCATTCGGCCCTTTGAGTCTGTTCCTTTATTCAATATGATCATGGCTGATCATTAAATTCAATATCCTGATCCTCACTTCTTCCTATATCCCTTGATCCCATTATTCCCAAGAGCTATATCTAATTTCTTTTTGAAATCACACAATATTTTGTCTTCAATTACTTTCTGTGGTAGTGAATTCACTCTCTGAGTGATGAAATTTCTCCTCATCACTCAGTTCTACAAGGTTTACCTGTTATCCTCCCCCACCAATGGGGATATTCTTTCTGAATCTACCCTGTCTAACCCTGTTAGAGATTTATAAGTTTCTGTGAGATCCCTCCTCACTCTTCTGAACTCCAGTAAATATCATCCTAACGGACTTAATCTCTCCTCATACAACAAACCTGCCATCAGCCTAATAAACTTTCATTGCCATTGCTCTATAGCAAGGACGAGTCTATATACAAGTGTGGGTGGCGGTTAAATTTGGCGTCAGGTCCTCCTGGAGAATCAATAGGTGGTCAAGCGGTTGCCTGTCCATGATTTCCGATTTCACAGGGCTCAGTGCTTTTCAGGCACAAAAATAGACGACCGTAAGTTAAATTCCTCCCCCTCCTCCCTACCAGCACCACCCAACCTCGGGTTAAAACAGTTCATCAGAAATAAAATCTGTAAAACATAATTAGCTGCTTTTCAAAATTGGGATTTTCCAATTGAAAGGTGAATTCATCAGTCCATTTTTTTCCAGCATTTCAAACGATGGCCATCCATCAGCTGTAGCTGTGAAAATGTAAACATGGGACGCAAAACAGTTTGCCTGTCATTACCAATACCAGAAAGAAATGAATGGTAAGAGTAAAAGATTCTGACATGAAAGCAGCTGGCAAAAGGACTCCTGTCAAACAACACATACAGCTCATGGGAATAGTATCCGTCAAACTGACAATCTCTTTTGGAAAGAGAGTCGAACTGACTACATCCAGTTAGTTAGCTAACATTCAAAAAGACCTATTCCAAAAGTGTTCAGTCCACTTCTGTTGTCAGCATTCCGTTGGAAACTTCTAAGCTGTCAGTCTTAAAGAAACTCGAGATTAATTATTATTGGGTTTCATTTTCCGATGCGTAAGCCTTCAGCTACGACCAATGTTCCTGAGTCTGCGGATTCCACTGCTTGGTATGTGAATGAATAAGACTAGTCCACAACCGTTCTTTTAGGCAGACGGCAGTGCTGGAGATAGTGCCCAGGCACTGCTGTGTTAAGTGCCAGGGTACTGCCAGGGGACAGTGCCAAAATACTGCCAGAGGGCAATGCTTCGGCAATTCTAGGGTTCAGTTCCAGGGTACTGCCAGAGAGGCAATGCCTGGGCAGTCTTAGGGTGCAGTGCCAGAGGACTGCCAGGGTCCAGTCTCTGGGCAGTGCCAGAGGGAAGTGCAAGGGGAAGTTTCAGAGTTGTGTTGCCGTACTCTTGTGTTGTCGACTTGAAGGAACAATTTAAGGAGGAGGGGGTGGACTGTCAGGTGTAAAGAGGCTCAATAATGATATTTAAATATATTCAAAACGAGGATCCTGACATTCAACATCGAGATACCAGTTAAGCCATTGGTGGAGGGTAAGGAACGATCACAACACAAATTCCCAACAACATAAAACATGTTCTGGGACTCCTGAGGGATATCTCAGCACCCCCCTCCCCAATTCCAAAAATGTAAGCACCCGGGTGCATAATCATAGAAATTAGAAGCAGGAGTAGACCATTCGGCCCTTCAAACCTGCTCCACTATTCGTATTGATCATGTCTAATCTTTAAATTCAATATCCTGATTCCCTGCTTCCTCCCAGGGAGGTTGGGGCCAGAGGATTTCCCACCAGGCTCCTCAGTGAGAAACACTCCACCTCTGCCACACCCTCAACATTAGAGAATTGCACCCAGCATCTCCAACAACACTGCACTTCCTCAGTGCTACACCACAATGCCAGCTTAGAATTTATGCTTAAGTCTTTGCAATGGAACTCGGGCCCAGAGTTTTCTGACTCCAAGACAAGAGTTTTACCCACCGAGTCACAGTGACCTAGAAAAAACCTAGATAATAACCTATCTTCCCCCACAACCATCTCCAACTCCTCATGCCTTGCTCCTCCTGAAGATCACACTTTTGAGTTTAGAATTCATAGAACTCCTACAATGCTGAAGAAGGCCATTCAGCCCATTGAGTCTGCACCTAAACAATTCTATCCAGGCCCTATCCCCATAACCCCACATATTTACACTGCTAGTCCCCCTGACACAGATTTAGCATGGCCAATCCACCAAACCAGCACATCTTTGAGACCGTGGGAAGAAACCGGAGCAACAAAGAAAACCCAAGCAGACACGGGGAGAACATGCAAACTCCACACAAGCAGTGACCCAAGCTGGGAATCAAATCCAGGTTCCTGGCACTATGAGGCAGCAGTGCTAACCATGGCGTCCCTTTATTTTTTTATTTGGCTTCTTGCTTTTGACTGAATCCTGCGACCACTTCACTTAACGGCTTGTTCCAACGCAGGGTCGTGGGGAGTCGAAGTCTATCCCAACAGACTCTGGGTGTTGGGCAGGGTACACCCGAGATGGGATTCCAGTTCAACATGGGGCACACACTCACAGGGGGGGTCTCCGAACAACAGTCCGGGAAACCCTGCATTAGGCACTGAAATCATGATACACTTTGCAGATTCTTGAATGCAGAATTACACAGTGCAGTGAGGAGTAAGTGTCTGGAGTGAGCATTAAGTGGAGAGGGAGGACGAGAAGGGTACAGATCTCGGTTCCAATCCAGCTCAGAGTGCCAGCTTGTAGAGGAAAGAGCCTTTTCATTCCAGTGACAGGAAAGACCTTTAACAAATTGTGCTTGAATATTCTGAAACCCGGTTCCCAGTAGACGCGACTTCACAAACAAAACCGCTCAGAGTTTGGCACATTTTGGCTCTAATTGGCACTAACTTGGCAACCTCGCTCACAGAGGCCGTAAGACTAATTGATAGGGGAAATGAGAGGTGTGTGTAATAGGGGGTAACTTTTCTGACATGGCTGGTAAGGATACATCAAAAATTCTCTTCACCCCCAAACTGTAGTCTGTCTGTTTAGGGGGAGATGGAAGGGGGAAGGCTGGGAAGCAAAGATTTACCCCATTTGTAAACAAAAATAATGCAACAAAACCTCCATCAGTCGGGCCAACCAGCACACCCAGCAGAGGTAATGTTCCTGTCAAGTCATCTGGACCGTTTTATGGGAAGCAAGCAGCCATTTATTTTAAATACAAAACAGAAAGACTGGCAGAGATTTTGGAAAAAATGATTTGGCCTCACAAGAATACGCTGTCGCCTGTTTCATGTGAGTTTATTTAACAATGGCCCCCGCAAACAGTGATTAACTTCAGACATTATTGGAACGTTAAAGTGTTACAGAAAATTGGCAGTGCTCTTAAAAAGGGTGTTTGATCAAGAGGTGTTATCACAGCAGATTGGAATATGACATTTATCACTTACTCTGATAACACGCAAAGGGCACTACCTCTCTCCCACTCCTGCCCCCGACCGCAGAACGGACATATTAATGGCTGTTGAACCAGCCTTACAGCATCTGATCGAATTTTTCCTCTACCATCGCTGACGTTAGACAATGTATTTGAATTCTCAAGACAGCTGCAGAACCAAAGAGCCACGTCGATGTTTGTCACTGCATGTCACATTACTGAGGGAATGGGGGAGATGGTGAATGCGAATGTGTAGAGTGCGCAAAGAGGATGCACAAGATTGAGGCCAGTTGTGTTTAGAAACAGCAGAAACCAGAGCGGGCTGATTGGTGGGAAGGTGCCATTTTGTAGAGATCGTCGAGGTCCCTGACCAATTTGACCCTGTCCCATAAAGGCGGCACGGTGACACAGTGGTTAGCACAGCTGCTTCACAGCATCAGGGACCCGGTTCAATTCCGGCCTCGGGTCCCTGTCTGTGTGGAGTTTGCACATTCTTCCCATGTCTGCATGGATTTCCTCCAGGTGCTCAGGTTTCCTCAACAATCCAAAGACGTGCAGGTTAGGTTGATTAGCCATGCTAAATTGACCCTAGTGTCAGGGTAAATATGTGAGATTATGGGGATAGGGCCTGGATAGGACTGTGGTTGATGAAGACTTGATGGGCTGAATGGCTTCCTTCTACATTATAGGAATTCTTTGATTCCATCAGCTTCACTAATTCTAAGTGAAATGGGCCAAGGCTTTTGATATGGTAGCTCTACTGCCCCGTACCTACTTCCCCCTGTTGCATGACTCTTTGGATTCCAAGGAGGGAGCAGTCAAATCTGCTCCCTCCTTGTTCTGTCAGGATGCTTCACAACATTGCTGGCAACATCAGGTCTGCTGCCAACAACACAAGTGTGGGAATTTTTCCTTTGCTAAGAAGGAGAGGATACGGTGGGATTGTTTAAAGTTTTAATAAAATTTATTTATTAGTCACAAGTAGGCTTACATTAACGCAGCAATGAAGTTACTGTGAAAATCCCCTAGTTGCCACACTCAGGCGCTTCTGCAAGTACACTGAGGGAGAATTTAGCATGGCCAATGCACCCTAACCAGATTATGGAAGGAAACCAGAGCACCTGGAGGAAACCCACACAGACATGAGGAGAACATGCAAACTTCACACAGACCCAAGCCTGGAAACGAACCCGGGTCCCTGGTGCTGTGAGGCAGCAGTGGGAAACATTGTGCCAGTGTGTCGCCCCCACAGAAGCTCTGAAAATTGAGGATTAATCTTTTGGACAATGCCAGAGCAAATCCAGAGGAGGAAATCCTAGGGGCATTCAAAAAAATATGTTATTACATTTTGTTTCCATTTTCCTTCAAAACACTTATTCGTTAGTTATAAAACTATTACAAATTGAGGGTGTTTTTTGGCTAACAGCCAATGAACTTTCCCAGCCATCAAACTTCATTTCCTGGTCCCAGGTTATCTATTGTTGTAAACAGTTCTCTGTCTTGAGGTGTTGTCCCTCTCTCTCTCTCAAATCTATCTTCATTACCTTGCTCCCCTCCATCCATGCAAATTACTGCCCCATTGTCAAACTCCCCCTCGTCTCCCAAGCTTTTCAATATGCTGCCACTTCCCAAATTCAGTCTCATCTGTCCTGGAACCCTCACCACAATACTAAAACAATTCTTATCACAACTGGCAGTCTAAGTGACTGACACAGGTAAGCACTCGCTTTTTGTCCTTCATCCTTGGGTGACACAGTGGCACAGTAGATAGTATTGCTGCTTCACTGCTCCAGGGACCCAGGTTTAATTCTGGCCTCGGGTGATTGTCTGTGCAGAGTCTGCATGTTCTCTCCATGTCTGCATGGGTTTCCTCTGGGTTCTCTGGTTTCCTCCCACAGTCCAAAGATGTGCAGGTTAGTTGGATTAGCCATGTTAAATTGCCCCTTCGTATCCAGAAATGTGCAGGTTACGTGTATTGGCCCTGCTAAAATTGCCCCTTAGTGACCAAAGGGGCTTAGTGACCATTCAGCTTATTGACCCTGCACCAACAACAATTCCATCCAGGCTCTATCCCCACAATCCCACACATTTACCCTGCTGGTCCCCCTGAAACTAAGAGGCAAGTTAGCATGCCCAATCCACCTACCCTGAAAATCTTTGGACAGTGGGAGGAAACCGGAGAACCCAGAGGAAACCCACGCAGATGCAGGGAAAACGTACAAACTCCACACTGACAGTGACCCGAGGCTGGAATAGAACCCGGGTCCCTGGCACTGTGAGGCAGCAGGTTAGGTGGATTGGCCATGCTAAATTGCCCCTTAGTATCCAAAGATGTGCAGGTTAGTGGATTGGCCATGCTAAATTGCCCATTAGTGTCCAAAGATGTGAAGAATAGGTGGAAAAGCCACTGTAAATGTATGGGGTTATGAGGATAGGGTGTGGGAGAGGTATTGGGTGGGATGTTCTTTCGAAGAGTCAGTACAGACTCGATGGGCCAAATGTCCTCTTTCCACCAACTAAATTCCCACCACTTGCGATGTGCTAAAAAAAACAAGGAAAGCATAAAACAAGTTCTTCTGCATTGATTTTTTTTTCTCTTGTTTCTTCTTTCTCTTTCAATGAACATATTAGTTAGCAACACAAAATATGAATACTCAAACCTGCGAAAAAACATACGGGGTGTGCAATACCATGATTGCTTGTCTGCTTTATTGTCTGACCTCTAATAATATATCAGAACTACAAAGTGGGATAAACCAGATATAGCGTCCACGGATGTAAAACATGTAGTTTTAATAAAAACACCATGCCTTACATTCCATTTAGAAATGGTTGTTTGTTGACTGTTTCTGGTGAATGACGATTTTCTTTTTAGTTGGTTGTTGGCTGTGGTGGAAATGCGATTACAATTTGATTACGTGGAGTGGCGAAATTGTCCTGCATGAATATTCTGTGGAGAAAGGTGGAGAGGTTCCACGTGTTGGTGTTTTGTGCAGAGAAGGATAGGACAGCAAGGCTGATTGGAGGTTTAAGAGGTAACAGTCAGTTACCCAAATAAGGTCAGTTGTGGAGTAAACTAATCCTAATTGTAAAAGGATCAGAGAGAGAGAGAGAAAAAGAGAGAGAGACATGAGAATGTATTTTATGTAATGAATTCTTATCAGGAAAACACTGCCTGAAAGGGCAATGGATTTTTGTTCATTCCTTCAAAGAGCTAGTGGGCATATGAGGGCCGAATCTCCTGTATGATTCTGTAAAACTGTACAGGGTGGCACAGTGGTTAGCACTGCTGCCTCACAGCACCAAGAACGCAAGTTCAATTCTGGCCTCGGGTCACTGTGTGGAGTTCGTACATTCTCCCCGTGTCTCCCTGGGTTTCCTTCAGGTGCTTCGGTTTCCTCCCACGGTTCAAAGTTGTACGGGTTAGATTGATTGGCCATGCTAAATTGCCTTTAGTGTCAAGGGTGTTAGCAGGGTAAATATGTGGTGCCACGGGGATTGGGCCTGGGTGGGGTTGTTGTTCGTGCAGGCTCAATGGGCTGAATGGTCTCCGTCTGCACTGTAGGATTCTATAATTCTACAGCTGCTCACTGCAATAAAGAGTCCAGAATCTGTATTGAATTGCGTATATGAAAAAACTTTGAGGGTTAGTAATAACAGCAGAGAAGAAGGCCATTTGGCCCACTGAGCCAAGGCAAGGTTAGATAGATTTTTGAACAGTAAAGGAATTAAAGGTTATGGTGAGCAGGCAGGTAAGTGGAGCTGAGTCCACGAAAAGATCAGCCATGATCTTATTGAATGGTGGAGCAGGCTCAAGGGACCAGATGGCCTACTCCTGCTCCTAGTTCTTATGTGTCCCTTTTGGCGATTAAAGTTCTCCTTTGTTAAATTACTCCTTTATTCTCTTTCCTCTTGTTCCTGTGATATATCACCAGGGGAGGGCTGAGAGACAGATATTTATGATTAATTCCTCGTTTTCTTTCACATTAGTCAACAGAAGTTGTTTAAGTTCAGGTGGAGGTAGGGAGTCCTGATGTTGAATAAAAAATGGCCGATAACCGGGAACAAGTAAAAGGGGTGCAGGAACAGATTCAGCGACGGTGTGGGGGTCTTTGTTCAGAGGGGGAGAGGTTTGTTCACATCTGACTGAAGGTGGCAAGGCTAGTTAACGAAGCTGTTCAAAAACTGCCCAACTTTTACAGATGCACCATAGAAAGCATTCTTTCTGGTTGTATCACAGCTTGGTACGGCTCCTGCTCTGACAAAGACCGCAAGGAACTACAAAAGGTCATGAGCGTTGCCCAATCCATCACGCAAACCAGCCTCCCATCCATTGACTCTGTCTACACTTTCCGCTGCCTCGGAAAAGCAGCCAGATAATTAAGGACCCCACACACCCTGGACATTCTCTCTGTCACCTTCTTCTGTTGGGAAAAAGATACAAAAGTCTGAGGTCATGTACTAACTGACTCAAGAACAGCTTCTTCCCTGCTGCTGTCAAACTTTTGAATGGACTTGCCTTGCATTAAATTGATTTTTCTCTACATGCTAGCTTTGACTGTAACACCACATTTTGCACCCTCTCCTCTCCTTCTCTATGAACGGCATGCTTTGTCCATATAGCGTGCAAGAAACAATATTTTTCACTGTGTATCAATAGATGTGACAATAATAAATCAAATTTAAAAAAAGCCCATGGGACCTTGGGTTTAATGAATAGAGGCATGGTGGGGGTTGGAGGAGGATAATCTGGCCCTGCCAACGGAGGGCATCATTGTGAGTGAGATGCTAAAACTTGGAGGGCTGTTGGCAGGGATGGAAAATCCTGGCCATAGAGTACAAAAACCCAAAAGTTTTGCTTTATTAATTTATATTTGTTTATGGGGTATGGGTTTCGTTGGCTAGGCCAGCATTTATTACCCACCCTAATTGCCCTTGAGAAGGCGGTGATTAGCTGTCCTCCCGAACAACTGCAGTCCATATGGTGTAGGTACCCTCACCATGCTGTTAGGGAAGTCATTCCAGAATTTTTAAACAGTGAAGAAACGGTGATGTATTTTCAACTCAGGATGGCGTGTGAGTTGAAGAGGAATTTGCAAGTGGTGGTGTTCCCATGAGTCTGCTGCCCTTGTCCTTTTAGAGGATCGAGGGTTTGGAAGGTACTGTTGAAGGGGCCTTGATGAGTAGATGCAGTGAATTTTGCCACTGGTGGAAGGAATAGATGTTTAAAGTGCTGGAGAGGCTGTCAATCAAGTGGTCTGTTTTATCCTGAACAGCATTGAACTTTTCAAATGTTGTTGGAGCTGCACTTATCCAGGCAAGTGGAGAGTGTTCCATCACACTCCTGACTTGTACCTTATAGATGGTGGACAGGCTTTGGGGTGTGAGGAGTTGAGTTATTCTCCACAGAGTTCCCAGCTTCTGATCTATGCAATCCCTCAATCAATAGCCATATCCAGTGAGGGCATTGGGCAGGATTTTCTGACCAGAAAATCCTGCTCGTGGTCAATGGACCTTTCCATTATCTGCACCTCGTGATGGGTAAGATGGGAAAATATGCCCTATGTTGTGTCCAATTCTAGGCACCACACTTCAGGTAGGAAGCTCTGGAGAGGGTACCGAAAGAGATTGACAAAAATAGTTCCAAAAATGAGGAATTACAGTTATAGAATAGACTGGAAAAGTTGGGGCTACTCTCCCTCAAGCAGAGAGGAGATTTAATAGAGGTGCTTAAAATCATGAAGGGCTTTGATAGATTAAAGAAAAGGAAATAGTTTCCAATGGCTGAGGGTCAATAATCAGGGGACACCTCTTTTAAACAATTGATAAATGACACTGAGGCTACATGAGGAAAAAGCTTCTTACGCAACGACTGGTTCGGAGTTAGAAAGCACTGCCTGATAATGTGGTGGATACAGATTCTCAATCACAGATTTCAAAAGGAAATTAAATAGGATAAATAATTGATGGAGGGAAAAAAAAAGCAGGAAAATGGAGAAAGAGTGAGAAATGCTGGATTGCTCTTTGGGAGAGCCAACACAACCCAATGGGCCGAATGGTCTACTTCTACACTCTGCTATTCTATAATTAGTGAACATTGCAGCCACAATGATCTCCAATGATCATTAAGGGATGATTATCTGAATAATTTTCCTACTCATTTTTTTTTGTCACTTTTGTTGCAGATTTTTTCATTATTTTTTAGTTCTTCTCTTTTGGTTATATTTGAAATGTGTTTGTCTTAGCAGAAGGAGGCCATTTGGCCCATTGGGTTGGCACTGACAACAATCCC
Source organism: Carcharhinus amblyrhynchos (assembly GCF_965287045.1). NCBI lineage: Eukaryota > Metazoa > Chordata > Chondrichthyes > Carcharhiniformes > Carcharhinidae > Carcharhinus > Carcharhinus amblyrhynchos. Next base: position 38,656,457 of record NC_137331.1, read on the forward strand.
ACCCAGGTCCTATTTCCGTAATCCCATTCATTTAGCCTGTTAATCCCCTGACACTAGGGTCAATTTAGTGTGGCCAATCATCCTAACCTGCACATCTTTGGACTGTGGGAGGCAGTCGAAGTACCCGGAAGGAACCCATGCAGAGAACATGCAAACTCCAGACAGACAGGCCGGAATTGAACCCGGATCTGTGGCGCTGTGAGGCAGCAGTGCCTCTGTGCCACCGTTATGGGGCTGCAGGAATTATGAGAGGTAGGGAGGGGCGACGCCACAGAAGGATATGAAAACAAGGATCAGAATTGTAAAAGCAAAGCGTTGCTGTACTGGGGGCCAATGTAGGCCAACAGGCGCAGGGGTGATGGGTGAATGGGATTTAGTGCCTGTTAGCTTGCAAGCGATAGATTAGTGGCAAACACTGGTGTCCGCCTGCCCCAGCTTTAGCAGGTCGCTGTTTGTGCTGTGAATATTGTCTGGCTTTCATTTGATCCACCGTGCAGGGTTTCAATAGCACAAACACTCTCACAACGGGAGTAACCTATGGAATCTCGAAGGCAAATACGCTGGTTTAAAAGTATTAGCTCCATTCTGGTGTCACAATGAGACCAGCTTGAATCGTTGTAAAGGAGACAATTTAACCTTTAAAAGTAGTTAATTAGTTTAAAAATAAACAGAAATCTGACCATATCACCAACAGGGTAACTTTTACAAAGTGCGCTTTCATTCCAAATCTTAGGAGACAATATTGCCATCTAGTGACTAAGAGGGAGATGGGTTTTAGTTTCACAGTGGTTCCTTCATGTAAGGACTGATACGTGTCACGACCTCTCACGTAACACACATTGTTATGGCTCCCTCAGTGATACAGGGACTGTATAAACACTCTGTCCATCGCGCACTCTCTTTCCATAGTGCCCTCACAGTGTTTCCAATGAGAACCCTGTGGAGAAACTTGGTTGTAATGTCTGAGAGTCGAGACTGAGAATGCAACCACCGATATGCATGTACACAAATAGCAGACGGTTAAAAGAATTCTTTCAGGCATTGCTATGGGATTTGCAACTCACACCCCCTTGCTGACACATTCCATTTTACTGCCTGACTCTTGCTCCGCAGAATTAGCAGCAATGATCCTATGATATGCACAGCGCCAAGACAATGTGTTAGATAGCAGCTCTCCGGGAGTTTATTAGAGTGGTATTGAATTTGTTTTAAGTCACACCTCATTTCAATACTGAACACTGACTGGTTCAAAGATTCCTCAACCCTCTATTAAGAAATGGTTGAGTACAAGTGCTGTGAATGAGTCTTGATAGGGCAACCCTGTGGTATAGTGGTTAGCACTGCTGCCTCACAGTGCCAGGGACCCAGGTTTGATTCCTAGCTTGGGTCACCATCTGTGTGGAATCTGCACGTTCTCCCTGGTTTCCTTCCACGGTCCGAAAGATGTGCTGGTTAGGTGCATTGGCCAAGCTAAATTCTCTCTCAGTGTAGCCAAACAGATGCCGGAGTGTGGCGAATAGGGGATTTTCACAGTAACTTCATTGCAGTGTTAATGTAAGCCAACTTGTGACACTAATAAATCAACTTAAACTGACCAAGTCACATTGCATGGCAAGGTACCATACTGAATTGAAGAGGGATAAATAGGGAGGGCTGTATTGTTCAGGGCACTGTCTGGCAAATAAAGGACTAACTGCAATGGAATAGAAAGGTTAAAAGGATGAAGCCTTTTGCCTGGAGGCATGCCTATAATGACTTCTGAGTCCGTGTCTCACCAAACTTAGGGTAGGCTGGGAGATTGACAAAGCTGACCTTTGATCTCATCTTTCATTCAGCAAGCCTGTTCACACATCGCCGAGATGCCCATTCTTATTTAACTTCTTAACAGCAAGTGACAAATTGACTCATTGTACTTACACGGTTAGATTGCGAGGGCCGCAATGCAGGATCTGCCAAAGGAGAAATTTGTTCCACATTATCAAAGCACCCGGTGTGGAGCCAGTCCAAATGATTCGCTTCAGTGACCTTGCCTCTTCTGAGCTGTCGCTACAATGGCAGGACCAATACGGGGTGGAGGTTATGAAGGGGAATCGAGATCTACCACTGTGCCATGCTGGCGGCGCTGTAGCATTTCTAGCAGCATGGTGGCACAGTGCCAGAGTTCAATTCCCACTTTGGGTCACTGTCTGTGCAGAGTTCACACATTCTCCCCGTCTCTGCCTGGGTTTCCTCTGGGTGCTCTGGTTTCCTCCCACAGTCTGAAAGATGTGCGGGGTTAGGTGGATTGGCCATGCTAAATTGCCCCTTAGTATCAGGGGGGCTAGCTAGAGTAAATGCATGGGGTTATGGGGATAGGATCTGAGTGGGATTGTGATTGATGCAGACTTGATGGGCTGAATGGCCTCCTTCTGTACTGTTGGGATTCTATGATGATTCTATTTCAGCCATTAGGTGGCAGAAGTGCACTTTGGGATGAAATGACACAAGTGACATCTAGTGGTGGGAGTAAAGTACTGATTGTGTTTACCCCAGTCCAACGCTGGCATCTCCACATCGGGAGTAACCTACTTCAGTGGTTTGACTGATTGCGAGAAGACAGGCATATCTGTGCCATATTACAAAGTGATCACACATTCAACAATGCAGAAGACAAAACTGTGCAGTCCGCAAACAAGAGTGGGCCGCGAAGATTTCATTCAACCACAATCCAGATTTCACCGACACCTCCGCCAGCCCTGCCTTCCAGATCTCTGCCCTCTTCAATTCTGGCCTCTTGCACATTCCTGATTTTCACTGCTCCACCATTGGCAGTCACACTTTAGCTACCTGGAATTGAAGTTCTGGAATTTCCTCCCTAAACTTCTCTTTCTTTCTCTCTCTCACTCACTCTGTCTTTTTCTCTCTCTCATTCCCTCCCTTTCTCTCTCTGTCTCTCTCTCTCTCTTGCTCTATCACTTTCTCGCTCTCTCTCTCTTATTCTCACTCTTTTTCTCTCACTTTTTCTCTCTCTATCTTGCTCTCTCACTTCTCTCTTTCTCTCTCTCTCGCTCTCTTTTTCTCTCTCTCTCTTTCTCTCTCTCTCCCTTGCTCGTTCTCTCTTTTCAAGTTTGCTGATAATGCCATCATAGTGGGTCAGATCTCAAACAATGATGAGATGGAGTACAGGGAAAGAGATAGAGAATCTGGTGAATTGTTGCGACAACAATAATCTCTCCCTCAATGTCATCGACTTCAGGAAGTGTAGAAGAGGACATGCCCTGTCTACATTAATGAGGATGAAGTAGAAATTGTCGAAAGCTTCAAGTTTTTAGGTGTCTGGATTACCAACAACCTGTCCTGGTTCCCCCATGCCAACACTATAGTTAAGAAAGCCCACCAATGCCTCTACTTTCTTGGAAGACTAAGTAAATTTGGCATGTCAGCTATGACTCACCAGCTTCTACAGATGCACCATAGAAAGCATTCTTCCTTGTTGTATCACAGCTTGGTATGGCTCCTGCTTTGCCCAAGACAGCAAGAAACTACAAAGTGTTGTGAATAAAGTCCAATCCGTCATGCAAACCAGCCTCCCATTCATTGACTCTGTCTACACATTCCGCTGCCTTGGCAAATCAGCCAGCGTAATTAAGGACTCCACGCACCCTGGACATTCTCTCTTCCACCTTCTTCCATCGGGAAAAAGATGCAAAAGTCTGAGGGCCTGTACCAACCTGCTTCTTCCCTGCTGCTATCAAGCTTTGAATAGACCTAATTTGCATTAAGCTGATCTTTCTCTACACCTTAGCTATGATTGTAACACTACATTCTGTACTGTCTCCTTTCCTTTTCTATGAACGGTATGCTTTGTTTGTATAGTGCACAAGAAAAAATACTTTTCACTGTATACTAATACATATGACAATAATAAATCAAATCTTTCTCTCTCTCTCTCTGTGTCTCTCTCTTTCCGTCTCTCTCTGTCTCTCTTTTGATCTCTGTCTCTGACTCTCTCTTTTTCTCTCTCTTTCCCTCTGTTTCTCATTCTCTGTCTCTCTTTTTCTCTCTCTGTTGTTCTCTCTTACTCTCTTTCTCTCTCTCTCTCTTGCTCACACTCTCGCCTGCTCTCTCTCTCTCTCTCTCTCACACACACACACCTCCTTTTAGGAGCCCACAAAACCTATTCCTTTGTCCTAGCTTTTGGTCATGTTCCCTGGAATTGCCTAATATGGTTCAAGGTCAACTTTGGCCTGGCAATGCTCCTGTGAAATGCCCTGGGATATTTTACTATGTCAAAGATGCTACACAAATGCAAATTGATGTTGCTACTCCCGCAACAGGGACTGTGATGGGAGTTCCTCTAGTGAATCAGCTCTTAAAAAAAAATTTCTAAAATCAGAGTAAATTGGGATCATTCAATCGCATTTTTATTAAATGTTTTAAAGGTCATCGGTAATGTTGGATAGTTCTGTGTTTGATTATGTGAGTGTGTTTGCTATTGACGCAGACTGCTTGACTGGCAAAAGAACTGTAGGAACAGCTGAAAACCAGAGCTTGAAACATTGAGCAGACATTTTCAAGCATTGTGAATAAAACCTGCTGCATACAGAGAAATTTGTATCACTTCTGCATAGTGCTGAGATATAAAGAACAAAGCCCAAAGATAAGCACAGCACAGGAACTGGCTCTTCAGCCTTCCAAGCCTGTGCTAATCATGATGCCCTAACTAATCTAAAAGAAATCTTCTGCCCTTACTTGATCCGTATCCCTCTATTCCCTCCCTATTCTTGTACTCATCCAGATGCCTTTTAAATGTTGCCAATGTGCCTGCTTCTACCACCTCCTCTGGCAGCGCGTTCCAGGCACCCACCACTCTGTGTGAAAAACTTCCCCCGCCTATCTCCCTAAAACTCCCCCCTCTCACCTTGAACCTGTGCCTCCCTTGTAATTTGCACTTCCACCCTGGGAAAAAGCCTCTGACTATCCACCCTATCTATACCTCGCATAATTTTGTAGACCTCTATCAGGTCTCTCTTTAGCCCCCTTCTTTCCAGTGAAAACAATTCTTCAACCTCTCCACATAGACAACACCCTCGAGACCACGCAACATCCTAGTGAACCCCTTCCACGCTCTCTCCAAAGCTTCCACATCCTTCTGGCAGTGTGGATATATCTAAAGTATGCAATGTTACATGTTTCTATGATGAACAACACGGCTTGGCATACTTCCATTATTGCACCTCATGGACACATTGGCCCTCAGCATCTGTGAAGTTCTCTCAATTACTTGTCAGATCTTCAGCAAGAAGCAAAAATGTATTAACCAAGGTTCAGGGTAAGCACATTTCTCGTAGAGTGAAGGGCAAGTAGAAGTAAGGAATTCTGGATGACTTGGGATATTGAGGCCTTGGTCAAGTAGGAAAAGGAGGCACATGACATGCATAGGCAGCTGGGATCAAGTGAATCCATTGAAGAGTATAGAGGGCATAGGAGTAGCGTAAGAGAGAAATGAGGAGGGCAAAAAGGGTACATGAGATTGCTTTGGCAGATGAAGGTAAAAGAGAATCCAAAGAGCTTCTACAAGGACATAAAGGGCAAAAGAGTAACTACGGAGAGGGTAGGACCTCTTAAGGATCAACAAGGTCATCTATGTGCAGATTCACAAGAGATGGGTGAGATCCTAAATGAATATTTCTCATCAGTATTTAGTGTTGAGAAAGGCATGGATGTTAGAGAACTTGGGGAAATTAATAGTTATGTCTTGAGGAGTGTACATATAACAAAGAAGGAGGTGCTGGAATTCTTAAAGCATATCAAGGTAGATAAATCCACAGAACCTGATGAAATGTATCCCAGGACGTTGTGGGAGGCTAGGGAGGAAATTGCAGATCCCCTAGCAGAGATATTTGAATCATCAACAGCCACAGGTGAGGTGCCTGAAGATTGGAGGGTGTCAAAGGTCATGCCTTTGCTTAAAAAGGGCTGCAGAGAAAAGCCTGGGAACTACAGGCCAGTGAGCCTCACATCTGTATTGGGTAAGTTGTTAGAAGGTATTCTGAGAGACAGAATCCACAGGCATTTAGAGAGGCAAGGACTGATTAGGGGCAGTCAGCATGGCTTTGTGAGTGGAAAATCATGTCTCATGAATTTGATTGAGTTTTTTGAAGGGGTAACCAAGAAGATAGAAGAGGACAGCACAGTTGATGTTGTCTACATGAAGTTTAGCAAGATCTTTGACAAGGTACCGCATGATAGGTTGTTGCATAAGGATAAATCTCATGGGATCCAGGGTGAGGCTGGATGACAGAATACAGTAAGAAGTCTCACAACATCAGGTTAAAGTCTAACAAGTTTATTTGGTAGCAAACACCACTAGCTTTTGGAGTTTTGCACCTTCGACAGGTGAGTGCAGAGTTCTGATCACAAACAGAGCATATAAAGACCAGTATCTCCACAACGTGGATGATAGAAGACAGAAGGTGGTTGTAGAATGTTGTTTTTCAAACTGGAGGCCTGAGACTAGCAGTGAGCCTCAGGATCAGTGTTGGGTCCACTGTTATTTGCCACTTATATTAATGATTTGGATGAGAATTTAGGAGGCATGATTAGTAAGTTTGCAGATGACATCAAGATTGATGGCATAGTGGGCAGTGAAGAAGGTTATCTCCAATTGCAATGGGATCTTGATCAATTGGGCCAATGGGCTGACGAATGGCAGATGGAGTTTAATTTAGATAAATGTGAGGTGATGTTTTTCGAGAGATTGAACCAGGGCAGAACTTAATCAGTTAATGGTAGGGCAATGCGGAGTGTTATAGAACAAAGAGATATAGGGGTACAAGTTCATTGCTCCTTAAAAGTGGAGTCACAGGTAGACAGAGAGTGAAGAAGGCATTCAGCATGCTTAGTTTCATTAGTCAGAATATAGAATACAGGAGTTGGGACATCTTGTTGAAGTTGTACAAGACATTGGTAAGGCCACACTTGGAATACTGTGTACAGTTCTGTTCACCCTATTATAGAAAATATATTATTAAACTAGAAAGAGTGCAGAAAAGATTTACTAGGATGCTACCAGGATTTGATGATTTGAATATAAGGAGAGGCTGGATAGACTGGGACTATTTTCTCTGGACTGTAGGAGGCTGAGGGATGATCTTATAGAGGTCTATAAAATAATGAGAGGCATAGATCAGCTTGATAGTCAACATCTTTTCCCAAATGTAGGGCAGTCTAAAACTAGAGGGCATAGGTTTAAGGTAAGAGGGGAAAGATACAAAAGGATCCAGAGGGGCAATTTTTTTCACACAGAGAGTGGTGAGTGTCTTGAACAAGCTGCCAGAGGTCATAGTAGAGGCGGGTACAATTTTGTCTTTTGAAACGCATTTAGGCAGTTACATAGGTATGATGGGTATAGAGGGATATGGGCCAAATGTGGGCAATTGGGACTAGCTTGGTGGTTAAAAACAACATGGACAATGTGGGCGACATGGACAAGTTGGGCCGAAGTGCCTGTTACCATGCTGTAAACCTCTATGACTCTGGCTCTCTGCGCCCCCGCAGAAATAGAATATATGCTAAATTGCCCCTTAGAGTCAGGGGGACTAGCTAGGGTAAATACATGGGGTTATGGAGATAGGGTCTGGGTGGGATTGTGCTTGGTGCAGGAGGCCAAGTGGCCTCCTTCTGCACTGTGGGATTGTGGTTCTATGATTCTATGGTTATCTTTAGCCGCTTATACCTTTGTTCTAGGAGCGTGAGCATTTTCCCACCAGTGAATTCCTGTGGGAATTCTGGGAGTTTTGTTCCATTTTTTATTAAAATTTAATGTTTATTTAATGGTCTCAAGTAGGCTTACATTAACACTGCAATGAAAATCCCCTAGTCGCCACACTCTTGTTCGGGTACACTGAGGGAGAATTTAGCACAGCCAATCCACCTAACCAGCACGTCTCTCATGCTTTGCAGTATGGTGGATATTACCAACATCTATATATCATCTTTCTGAGTGGAATACGTAGTCCAAATTTCCCTTTTGTGTTGCTCTTGCTGTAGTTGAAATAATGTTGCACATTTCAGAACATTGGACAGAGATCTTTGGTTGAAAGTTAACATTAGGCCAACTTTCCTTCTCAGTGTTTTTGCAAATCTAGTTCCAAAATCTTTCAGAGGAATCATTGGATGTTTCCACATTGATTGGTGAGGGCGATTGCCTTCCAATGGTTAAAAGGATTGAGGGCAGTCAGCCTCAATCTAGCATGGGGAAATCCGCTGTTGAAAAAAGCACTCAGTTCAATGTAAATTGCCGCTATAATGTAGGTCTCATGAGAAAAACCTCTAGGATGGTGAGCAGGAAATTGAAATGGGGCAAGTGGTATTTCGGAGTGGGTGCTGTTAGGATGGAGAATGTTTTTACTCTACATCTAACTTACATTCAGCCAGAAGTATTCAGCCTTATAACTGAAAGCAAAAATCTTCCCATTTGGCATTTCCCAATTTCGATGAGCATAAGAAAAGTATTGGAAACAATCCCTGCTTTCCGTTAACTCTTCCAGTGGCGTTCTGAAAACTCCACTCGCAGTTGCATTTGATGCTGTTAGATTCTTAATTCCAGATTTTGCTTTAATGTTAAATTCAAATTCCACCATCTGCAGTGGCAGGATTTGAACTTTGGTCCCCAGAACATTCAATGAATTTCTGGATTAATTGTCTAGCGACAATACCACTAGGCTATCCCCTCTCCAGTACACTCTACATATAAACAGCCACTGGTATCACCACAGGATTTAACCTGTGTTGTTTCCTGCTAGAGCCTTTTTTGCAACATAAATAACGGAGGATGCAATCACCTGCTCGTCCAGTAACACAGACGGTTAGAACCGAAAAACATAGAATGGATTCTGAGAAAAAAATTCTGTGCGTAGTGGCTATTTTTCATTTCATTATGTTATTCTCCCTTCTCTTTCTCAATCCTCAGGGGAATCTGAAATCCCTTAGGGGAGGCGATGGCTTAGTGGTATAATTGTTAGATGATTAATCTAGAAACTCAGTTAAAATTCTGGGTACCCAGGTACAAATCCCACCATGGTAGATGGTAGAATTTGAATTCAATATTAAAAAAATCTGGAATTAAGAATCCACTGATGACCATGAAACCATTGTGGATTAGCCAGGAAACCCACCTGTTTCACGAATGCCCTTTAGAGAAGGAAATCAGCCTTCCTTATCTGTCTGGCCTCCATGTGAACTCCAGAGCCACAGCAGTGTGGTTGACTCTCAACTGTCCTCAGATAGAGATGGGCAATAGATGCTGGCCAGCCAGCAATACCCATGTCCCATTAATGAATAAAAAAAAGTTCTCCTAACACTTTATCATGTACCATTATCCTGGAAGGGAGAAGAAATAAAACTGGTGCCAAGAATCTTCTGCTTCTGATTTGGTCAAGTTACCCACACAACTCAAACTGCCAGGCACCTGGATTCGATTCCCAGCTTAGGTCACTGTCTATGGTCTGCATGTTCTCTCCGTGTCTGCGTGTTTTTCCTCCGGGTGCTCCGGTTTTCTCCCACAGTCTGAAAGATGTGCTGGTTAGGGTGCATTGTCTGTGTTAAATTCTCCCTTAGTATACCCGAGCAGGCACCGGACTGTGGCAACGAGGAGATTTTCACAGTGCCTGCATTGCAATGTTAATGTAAGCCTACTTGTGACACTGATAAATAAACTTCAAACTATAACTTACACAATCAGTTGACACGGAAGGACTAGCATTGGGGCAGGAGGGTTTTAAAAGCTAAGAGTAGCAGCTAGATAAGCATATGAGGGGATAAGGAGGAAGAAGGACATGTGCAGACAGAGTTGAAGGAGGATCAAAATGGACTACTTGGGCTGAATGGTCAAGTAAAGTTTATTTATTAGTGTCACAAGTAGGCTTACATTAACACTGCAATGAAGCCACTTTGAATATCCCCTGGCCACCACTCTCTGGCGCCTGTTCGGGTACATTGAGAGAGAATTTAGCATGGCCAATGCACCTAACCAGCACGTCTTTCAGAGTGTGGGAGGAAACCAGAGCACCCGGAGGAAACCCACGCAGACACAGGGAAAACGTGCAGATTCTGAACAGACAGTGACACAAGTTAGAATCAAACCCAGTCTCCTGACGCTGTGAGGCAGCAATGCTTCCGACTTTGCCACCATACTGCCCAAAGTGGTCTGTTCTTGTATTGCACTTTCGATGTAATTCTAGGTAATGAGCCATTGTCAAGCCAACACTGGGACCTGACAAGATACAAAGCTTTGGGTTCAGAGAGTTCCCGTCACACTTTTGCCATTAGATGCGGTTTCCATTTCTCTATAATTAATGGGAAACTCTAGAAAGTGGGTGCTTGTCCTCTCTAAGCACTGATACTTAATACAATGTTCAATTGATATCCTGGCTCTTTCAGTCAATTACCTGCAGGTGTTGAGGAAGAAATTTCACAACAGCTTTATCCACTCAGACGTTTTACCTATGGCTATCCACCTTCCTCGGGAGATTTAATAAAGCGGAGAAAGCCCATGACAGTGCAAATGGCACAAGCTCTATCGAGAGCAGAATGAACTGAAAGGGCCAAAGGGTATTTTCCTTGTCCTTACTTTATGACCTTAATAATAATTTTATGATGTTTCAGTCCAGTTTGTCTCATAACTCTTGCAAAACACCCAACGGGCCCTGGGAGGTGATGGGGAAAACACATTTATACAGCTTTACACCAAAAAATCCTCTTTGTTTTTTTGCAGGCTTAACGGGCATCCTGGGATCTACTTTCTATTGTTGCTTAACTTCCCCAGAATGGTAGATAGAACGGTAGACAGAAGATAGGATCAGGAGCATTAGGCCCTTCGAGTCTGAAACCTAGAGGTTTCCTTATGTGAAACCCTAGAGAGCAACAACTGCAAACTGACGTTAGTGCTCTTGATAAAAAGTAAAAACGCCCCTTCTGGTTTTCTGAGCTTTACGAAGTGAATAGATGAACCTATGAGTTTTTATCACTTTGTCTCAAAGATCCCACAGAACAAACCTACCAGTTTGCATGTTCTCCCCTCGTCTGTGTGGGTTTCCCTCAGGTGCTTCGGTTCCTTCCCACAGTCCAAACATGTGTGGGTTAGTTTGATTGGGCATTCTAAATTGCCCCTTAGTGTCGGGGGATTAGCAGGGTAAAAATGTGGGGTTACGGGAATAGGGCTGGGTTGGGATTGTCGTCAGTGCAGGCTCAATGGGTCGAATGGCCTCCTTCTGTACAGTAGGACTTCTATGAAAGAAATAATCCTTATCATCAACTGAGGACTACAATTTGGAGGAATTTAAACAATTGAAGTAGCAAATTGCTGCAAATATTATACTGCATTATTATATGAGGGCAACATGGTGGAAAAGTGGTTAGCACTGTAGGTTCATAGTGCCAGGGACCCGGCTTAGTTCCCTGTCACTGTCTGCGTGAAGTTTGGCAAGAAGTCTCACAACACCCGGTTAAAGCCCAACCAATTTATTTGATAGTAAATTCACAAGCTTTCCGGGTTTGCCCCTTTGTCAGGTGAATGACCTGACTAAGGGGCAAACTCCGAAAGCTAGTGAGTTTACTATCAAATAAATTGGTTGGACTTTAACCTGGTGTTGTGAGACTTCTTACTGTGTTTACCCCAGTCCAACGCCGGCATCTCCACATCATGTGTGAAGTTTGCACATTGTCCCCATGGCTTTCCTTCGGGTGTTCCGGTTTCCTCCCAAATTCTGTGCATTGACTCACACAGGCGCCGAAGTGTGGTGACTAGGGGAATTTCATAGTAACTTCATTGCAGTGTTAATGTAAGTCTTACTTGTGACTAATAAATAAACTTTACTATGCTTTACTGGTGGGGGGGGGACCATAATTGGGGGGTGTGGGAGATCAGGGCTGCAGAGGGGTGGGTGTCAAGGCTGGGCCTGGTATGCTTGGGGTGGGTTTCCTCCCACAGTCTGAAAGACATGCTGGTTAGATGCATTGGCCGTGCTAAATTCTCCCTCAGTGTACCCAAACAGGCACTGGTTGTGGCAACTAGGCGATTTTCTCAGTAACTTCATTACAGTGTTAATATAAGCTACTTGTGACACTAATAAATAAACTTTTAACTTTAAAACTACATCGTGTTATAACTAAGGATGGTGCCCAGGCATTCGAGGACCTACTTCCAGAATCTGGCCGATCTGGAGACCACCTTAGTGGCTACCTCCCTGGAGAAATCAATATAGTTATGGAGGAGCAGTCAGAATGCACTGCTTGAAAGGATGCAAGAGGAAGGATGTTATTAACCTGAAAGGGTGCAAAAAAGATTTACAAGAATGTTACCGGGACTGGAAGGTTTGAATTATAAGGAGAGTTTAGATAGGCCGGGACTTGTTCCCTGGAATGTAGGCAGATAGAAGGTAACCTTATAGAGGTTTATATAAAATCATGAGGGGCATAGATAAGGTGAATAGCCAAGGTCCTTTCCCCATGGTAGGGGAGTCCAAAACCAGAGGGCATATGTTCAAGGTGAGAGTGGAAAGATTTCAAAGGGATCTAAGGGGCAACTTCTCAACACAGAGTAATGCGTATTTTTTAAATTCATTTGTGGGACATGGGCATTGTTGGCTGGCCAGCATTTGTTGCCCATCCTAGTTGCCCTTGGAGGGCAGTTGAGAGTCAACCATATTGCTGTGACTTGAATCCAGATCGTAGACCAAACCAGGTAAGGACGGCAGATTTCCTTCCTTAAAGGACATCAGTATATGGAATAAGCTGCCCGAGGAGGTGGTAGAGGCAGGTACAATTACAACATTTTGGACAGATACATGGATGGGAAAGGTTTAGAGGGAAATGGGCCAAAGGTAGGCAAATGGGACGAGTTGAGCTTAGGAAACCTGATCAGCATGGAAGTGTCGGAGGATTAGCAGGGTAAAAATGTGGAGTTACAGGAATAGGGTTGGATTGGGATTGTCGTCAGTGAAGGCTGGATGGGTCGAATGGCCTCCTTCTGTACAGTAGGACATCTATGAAAAAAAAATCCTCATCATCAATTGAGGGCTACAATTTGGAGGAATTTAAACAATTGAAGTAGCTCATAGGGGCCTGGGGTAGCAAATTACTGCAAATATTATACTGCATTATTATATTAGGGTGGCATGGTGGCACAGCAGTTAGCACTGCTGCTTCACAGTGCCAGGGACCTGGGTTTGGTTCCCTGTCACTGTCTATGTGAAGTTTGCACATTCTCCTGAAAGACCTGTTCTGCGCTATATCTCTCTATGACTCTCTGGTGGAAGCAAATTCGCCAGTGACTTTCAAAAGTGAATCAGGTAAAAAGTTGAAGAGGAAAATTTGGCAGGGTTGTGGGGAGTGAATCTTATTGCACAGCTTTTTCAAAACACAGTGGGCTATGATTCTATAGACTATTAAAAAATATAACCCAGTCTACTCTCTCAAATAAAGCCCTGGCAGCTCCTTTAGAGGACTCTAAACAAATATGAAACAGAGCTATTGGGATCAATCAATTTGTGTCAGGGTAATCAAATTTCATAAGTAGAATATTATTGCACCAATTGCTGTCACATCTGATTTCATTTAGATGGCTAATTCTATTCTCTTGTGTTCTTTGTTAGAGGATGACTATTCACTCAATAAAGCTCTTCAAAATCTCAAGCAGTTGGAGGAAAACCGCTTTTACACAAACAACATCATGCCTAAGCTCTGTTAAGCTTTTTGCGTGCAGACATTTCAAATGTGGTCTTATCTTCAGCAGAGATGTGTGGCTGTTTTTTTTTTGGCTGCTTTTACTGAACAAGGTAAACCCCAGATCAGTCAGAGAATTCTAGTACAGCGGCACAATGGTTAGCATTGCAACCTCCCAGTGCCAGGGACCCAGGTTCAATTCCTGGGGTGAGTGACTGTGTGGCTCCTGGTGTCTATGTGGTTCTCCTCCAGGTGTTCCAGTTTCCTCCCACAATCCAAAGATGGTGGATGGATTGGCCATGCTTTCGAGAGTGGCCTAGTACTTTGCGTCATTTGTGTATGCTTAAAACTGGACCAGCAGATGGGCACCACAACAGCTCAGTGACTATCACTGTTTGCTGTGCAGATACATGGATTTGGGCCTGTGTCTGTGGGAGTTTGCGCATTCTCCCTGTGGTTGCGTGGGTTTCCTCTGGGTGCTCCGGTTTCCTCCCACACCTCAAAGATGTGCTCTTAGGCTGATTGGTGTAACAAATTGTCCCTAAATTATTCTCCCCTTAATCTGGTTTCCAATTGGGGTACCATAAGCATAGACATGGGTCAAGGGTGGAGGAGGAAAAACACATTGTTAAGATGACGGCGCAGGCTCGTTGGGCCGAAGGGCCTGTTTCCCGTGCTGTGTTGTTCTTTGTTTTTTGTTCTTAATTGCCCCTTAGGGTTCCAAGATATGTAGGTTAGGGGACTAGCTGTGCTAAGTTGCCCCTTCATGTCCAAAGATGTGCAGGTTAGGTGGATTGGCCGTGCTAAATTACCCCTTCATGTCCAAAGATGTGTAGTTTAGGGGGATTAGTCATGCTAAATTGCCCCTTCATGTCAAAAGATGTGTAGGCTAGGAGGATGAGCGGGATAGGTGTTTGATGGTACGGAGATAAGGCAGGGGGTGGGTAAGATGCTCTGTTGGAGAGTCAGTGCATGCTCGATGGGCTAAATGGCCTTCTTCTCCACAGTAGGAATCCTATGTTTCTATGATTCAAATGTGCCCCAACTGCAGGGTGATTAGAAGAGCCCTTGATGAGTAAACATGAAATAGTTCATGGAAAAAATCTTTTATTTCTCTATGCAATCCGCCTATGGTCCGCCATTGGCTGAGGGCAGGATGATCTGGTCAATGGGGTTTCCGTTAAATACATAGACGGAGATGAAGTGGGAACTAAAAGGCCTTAAATGGAGCAGGTGCCAGAGTGAGGCGACTAGGGAATTTTCACAGTAACTTCATTGTGTTGTGAATGTAAGTCAACTTGTGGATCAAATAAATAAATGTACATTCCCTCCAAAGGGAAATGTGGGGTAAACAAATCCAGAGCTCCCCGAGTGAAAAATGAGATAGAAATTAAGATAAATAAGAGAAAGTGCGCTTGCATCAGATGTCAGGTCAAAACCACAACTGGAAACCAGGCTGAATATTGAAGGTTCGTGGGGGTGGGGATGTAAAAGTAAATAAGAAAGACAAAAAGGAAAAATGGAAACAGACTGGCAGCCAGAAGGAATCTCAAAGTCTCCTACAGGGATATAAATAGTAAAAGGGTGGCAAAAAGAGCAGGGTCAATTAGGGACCAAAATAGGGATTTAAAAATGGTGACAGGGGACATAAATATTTTGTATCTGTCTCTGCCAAGAAATAAGATGCTGCACAGGCCATGGTGAAGGAGGAGGTAATTCAGTCACTTAGAAGAGTTTAAAATTAATAAGGAGGAGGTAACAGATAGACTGTCTGTACTTAAAGTTGATAAGGCTCCAGGACTTGGTGAGACACTTTGATAGAAATGAGACTGGGAATTGCACGGGAACTGAGTACAATTTGTCAGTCTTCCTCAGAATCAGGTGTGTTGCTGGAGGACTAGAGAATTATAACTGTTACACATTTGTTGGAAAAAGAGTATAAAGGTGAGCCCAGCATCTAAAGACCTTGTCTAAAGACCAAGTTTAACCTTGTGGTGGGAAAGCTTCTAGAAACAACAATTTGGAGCAGAATTGATAGTCACAGGGAGAAATGTGGGTTAACTAAGGAAAGCCAGCTTGCATTTCTTAAGGGAAAACTAACTTACTGGAGTTTTGGAACAAGTCACAGAGAGGTTGATGAGGGCACTGCTGTAGACGTGGTGTACGAGGATTTCCAAAAAGCATTTGATAAAGTGTCACACAACAGATTTGTGAATAAAATTATAGCTCATAAAATAAAAGGGATAGTAGTGACATGGGTGTGAAATTGGCTGTGTGACAGGAAGCAGAGGGCCCAATTTTACCATTTCGATTCTAAGTGCTGAATCTGGGCACAATGACTTGGAAAGCTGTTCCCTGGTGCCCTGAACGCACACAGCCTGAAAAAAAATTGCGAGTCTGAATTGTGCTGTGGGCGGGGCTTATCACACCCAAAACCCTGCTGCTCCGATCAGAGCCTTCAACTGTGCATGCACAGCTAAAACAAAATGAAAAACACGCCCCTGTCACATTGCTCCCAGGTCACAAAAAGCGGATAAAGCGGCCCGGGAGCGATGGCCCCCACAGACATCACCCCACCCCCACAACATAACTGTCCCCCTTATCCACTAGCCTCCCTCCTTCCCCCAGAAAGCCATCTAGTCTCCCCGCTTGTCCCCTCCACCCAAAGAGCGATCTGGCCTCCCTCCTCCCCCCCACCCCACCAGAGATCCATCTGGCCTCCCTCCTCCCCCTCCACAAGAAACGATCTGCAACCCCCCCCCCTGCCCCACCACCCCTACCCCACCCCCCCACCGCCAGAGAAAGATCTGGCCTCCCTCCCTCCCCACACCCCAGTCAGAGAATGATCTGGCCTCCCTCTCTCCCCACACCACCGCCCCCCAATCAGAGAATGATCCGAATTCCCTCCTCCTCCCTCTCCCCAATCAGAGATACATCTGATGCCTCCTTATCCCCCACCCCCCCAGCAGAGAATGATCCCTGCAGTACTGCTCCCCCAGTAGCCCCCATGGCCCAATTGCAGCCCCCACAAGCATTCCCAGGCCAGCCCCAACGCATCCCCTCCCCACCCTGGAGTACTGCAATCTCCAGCATCCCCCCACCCCCAAGCAGAGACGGTCCCTCCTCACCCCTCACCCCTCCCCCCCAACACTGACAGTCCTCCCCTCGGAAGGCAAACCCCCCCACCCTTCCCCCCCTCCCTCCTGCAGACCAACCCCCCCCAGTCCAACTCAATCGGTAGCCTCTCTGCAGCCCAGACCGATCCCTATTGCGAGCGCGCGATACTCCATGGGTAGTGCTGGGGGCACAGGCTGGCACTGTCTGGATGCCCATGCCCAGGGGGCACCGCCCCCCCACTGCCTGACCTCTGGGTGGGGAGGAGGCCCAGTTGCCCTCCCATTTCATTCCAGCAAGGTCTCCCGCTACTTCCCTGATCATGTGGAGCTACTTTAAACCCCACCGAAGTCAAGGGGTGGCAGATGTTATTGGGCCCAGAGGATTCAGTCCCAGGCCCGATAATGATATTTAAATTGCATGAAAGATAGATTAAAATCACTTACCTGGTGTCCCTGCCGGTTTCCAGCGTGGTCTCGACCACGCCTGCTCTCCCGCAGTGTCAGGAACACATGCACAAATCCCACTAATCGGCACACACGCATGTCTCCCAACCCGACCCACCAAAAAATTAGCGGTCACAATGGGAGAATCGCTCCCTTAATATCTCATTTCCATCTAAAGCTGCCCTGGTTCAGGCTGCCTCAATGACTGCTCGCATCCCAGTGGCTCCATCTCTACTCCTGAGAATGCACCCCATGGGATTCACATCTCCAATTACTGGCATACCACCAAGTCTTTCACAGAGCACTACCTTCACTAAGCCAGGCACTGCCCCTGGCTTTCCCCAAATTCAAGTCTCCTGGCTGCCCCGAGCTTTATCTGGCTTCTAGGGCTTCTTCTGAGACCTAAATACCCTTGCTACTTGGCATGGTACAACTGACCATCTGCGACTTTCTCAGCTCCCAAGGACCTCTCTAAATCTTCACTGCCTGCAGGCTGTCAACAGCTTCCAAGGCTTCTCTGCAAACTACATGAGGTCCAAACTGCAATCAACTACTCCTTCCAGAAAACACACACTAATAAATTGAAACTAGAGAGCCATCTTTAGCTTCACCCATCTCCATGATCAGGATTCACTGAATCATTTTAAACTAATCTAACTCTGACTCCCAAAATAAAACATGTCTCTGGGCTGCATTCATTTGCAAGCAGTATAGGCATCACACCTCTGGTTCTCCAGCTAAGTGAGCCCATCATTGTTTCATGGTTCCACGTCCTCTATTCTGACTCTATTAAACAATCATGGGTCACCTTCTGATATGCCATTTTCTTTCAGGTGTTCCAGCAATCTTTAATGTCCAACATTTTAGTTACCTTACCTGCCAAAATTAAACATTATCTCTAAACTATTAGCATGAACCCTGAGCTCGACACTTGTTGCATGTTTATTATTTCCCAAAGGCCCTCCATTTTGTGTGTTTTTCACTTGAGGAGCTGTGTGCTCTAATGAACAATGACTCTCAACAATTTTTACAAATGCACCATAGAACTTACATCATGTCATTACATTTTAATTAAGGAAAAGCTTGTAACGTGAATCAATTGCCCTTGGAAAACAAAGTGAAAAGGTTCAGCAGATGTTGACATTTTTCCGAATTCATAGAATTATAGAATCATACAGCACAGAAAAGGCCCTTCGGCCCATCAAGTCTGCATCAGCACATGTGAAATACCTGAACGCCCACTTAATCCCATTTATCGGCACCTGGCCCATAGCCTTGAATGTGATGGTGTGCCAAGTGCTCATCCACATACTTTTTAAAGGATGTGAGGGAACCCACCTCTACCACCCTCCCAGGCAGCGCCTTCCAGGCTATCAGCACCCTCAGGATAAAAGGATTTTCCTCACATCTCCCCTAAACTTCCTGACCCTCACCTTGAAACTATGTCCCCTCGTGACCGACGCTTCAACTAAGGGGAACATCCGCTACTTATCCACCCTGTTCGTGCCCCTCATAACCTTGTACACCTCGCTCAGGTCACCCTTCAGTCTCCTCTGCTTCAACAAAAACAACCCAAGCCTATCCAACCTCTCCTTATAACTTAACTGTTCTACCCCAGACAGCATTCTGGTGAATCTCCTCTGCATCCCCTCCAGTGCTCCGAAATTGGTAGATACCTTCTGCTGGAATTTTGAAAGACTGCATGGGAAACTCAAGCATCCAAGCTTAATGATATTTCTAAGTATTTATAATGTTTGCTATGCACTGTAATTATACAAATATTCACATAACTGCCCATTAGCTGGTTCATCATTCCCACAGAAACTGATTTCCATGAATGCCTTTTTCACGAACAACTAGTATTTGACTTGGTAACAGGGAAGGATACTGACACCCCTTTAAAAAAGAAATCATTGCAAACTTTGAAATGAGGAAATAAGATTCTGCATCTAACAAACTAGGGGTTGAAGTCAGAAAATGAATAATGTCCTTGCTCTCCCCCCCTGCATTCAGCTAGACAAGGTTAGCACAGGAAAAGGCTTTGTGAAAATGGCCAAAGTATTAGTATTCCTGACACTATATATTTGTGTTTCCTCAGAGCGTTGGTCACTTATCACCGTCAAGATATAATTAGTTGTGAGACTTAAAGAAAAGAACAATTGACAGCAGTCAGCTTATACCTCCTCTGATAATCGAGTATGGATAAGGGGAAAAAAAATTGAATGCGGTATGCAGGAAAAATATTGAGTGCAATAGATGGCTGAGTGCCGACGTGTTTGAAACATTCAACAAATCATTTACACACTGAGCTGTTCTCTTCAATTGGAGAGAGAGAAAGAAAACACAGGAGCCAGTCCATTTATTTTACGGTTCACCCACGGGGAGTTGGTATCTTATCCCTCCCGGGCCAGCAACATAGTTTAATCCTTCAGGAATGTCAGTGGGACAACAGCCACTCCCTCTAGCATGGATCTCAGCCGAGAATTTCCGCCAAATGGAGAAATATGGAGGAAATATTCCTGGCTGCATATTGACAGGTTTAATGTCACTTGTAGAGGTTTGTAGCATGGAAACAGGCACTTCTGCTCAACTTGTTCATGCCGCCCTTTTTTTAAACCATTAAGCTAATCCTAATTGCCCACATTTGGCCCATATCCCTCTATGCCCATTTTACCCGTGTAACTGTCTAAATGCTTTTTAAAAGACAAAATTGTACCCACCTCTACTACTATCCCTGGCAGCTTGTTCCAGACACTCAGCACCCTCTGTGTGAAAAAATTGCACCCTGGACCCTTTTGTATCTCTCCCCTCTCACCTTATACCTATGCGCTATAGTTTTAAACTCCCCTACCTTTGGGAAAAGATGTTGACTATTGAACTGATCTGTGCCCCACATTATTTTATAGACCTCTATACGATCACCCCTAAGTCTCCAACGCTCCAGGGAGAAAAGTCCCAGTCTATCCAGCCTCTCCTTATAACTCAAACTTTCAAGTTCCGGTAGCATCCTAATAAATCTTTTCTGCATTATTTCTAGTTTAATAATATCCTTTCTACAATAGGGTGACCAGAACTGTACACAGTATTCCAAGTGTCACCTTACCAATGGCTTGTAGAACTTCAACAAGACGTCCCAACTCCTGACCAATGAAACAAAGCACGCCAAATGTTTTCTTTACCACTCTGTCCACCTTTGACTCCACTTTCAAGGAGCTATGAACCTGTACGCCAAAATCTTTTTACTCTATAACTCTCCCCAACACCCTACCATTAACACTCACAACCGTTAGTCTGTTAATCATCAAGTAACATGAGTCAGAAGACAGATACCCCACCCCACCCCTGTCTCTCCATAAGCTGTAAACTGCCACTGCTTCCCTGTAGGTTTCATAAAATTGATACATTTTTCACACTGGTGACCGGTGAACTCACCATTGAAAGTCAGGCCCAGTACTTAACAGTGTAAGTACCTTTTTAGGGGTGAGATCCATGTTCGGACAATGTCAATCCACCCCTCCAGTCCAGAGACGAAACAATGTAAACTATGGACCTGCTTTTACACTCAACACCAACTGGCGGGTAGGGTGGAGGGTGGGGAGGCAGTAATATAGGTAGACCAGGGGTAATGGGACAGAGCAAGAATTTGCATGGACAGGATTCATTCTGGGTTCCAGCCAGACCCAACATGATTGCAATTTTACACTGGGCTGGGCAGGACCTGGTGTGGAAAGCCCACCCTTGCCAGCCCTTGCCCATCCTTCCCTGTCCTTGCCCACCCTTGCCTGCCCTTGCCCTAACTAAGGCCCATCAGTGGCCACGTAATGGCCTTTCCCACCCATCCTCGATTTCTAGGCTGATGGGTGGGATTATGTGATGGGCAGAAGGCTGGAAAAAATTTCAGGCAGAATTTTCAGTAACATTAAACCAGCTCTGAAAAAGGCCCATCCAGACTTGAAACGTTGCCTGTCTTACCTGGCTCATGTAAATAGGGTAGCAAGGTGGCACAGTGGTTAACACTGCTGTCTCAAAGCACCAGGGATCCGACTTCAATTCCCTGATTAGATCACTGTCTGTGCAGAGTCTGCACATTCTCCCCGTGTCAGCATGGGTTTCCTCCGGGTGCTCTGGTTTCCTCCCACAGTCTGAAAGACGTGCTGGTTCGTTGCATTGGCCATGTACCTGAACAAGCACTGGAGTGTGGTTACTGGGGGACTTCCACAGTAACTTCATTGCAGTGTTAATGTGAGCCTACTTGTGACACTAATAAATATACCTAAAAAATATTCTCCCTCCACAGATGCTATCAGACCTGCTGAGATTTTCCAGCATTTTCTGTTTTTGTTACAGATTCCAACATCTGTCTTTATCCTAATGTTTAACTCACTGCCATTTCTATTCCTGGAATTCCCACCCTGAATAAGTTTTGCCCTTCTCTCGGACAGAATTTCCATTTGTCTCTTTTGCCCTGTCCACCTTCATTACTTTCCATTTCCCTCCAAGTGTTCAACAAGATGTTTACCAAAAGTCGCTTTCATAGCCACATTTCCTTCCTTAGCAACTGTGTCCATCTCCAACTTACCCCATGTGGGTTAAAACTAAAGTTTCTCCCCATATCTTTCAAATCCGCCCAGATTGACAGGTACAGCTCTGATGAAGGGTCACCCAGACCGGAAGCGTTGGCTCTATTCTTTCTCCACAGGTGCTGTCAGACCTGCTTATTTCTGCTTGAGGTCCATGACAGTGCTATTCACTTGCAAAAAAAATAGACACTTGAATGTTGCTGTAGCACGTCAACATTCCCTTTCTGGGTTGGACAGTTATAGAATCTGTACAGTGCAGAAGGAGGCCATTCAACCCATTGAGTCTGCAGTGACAACAGTCCCACCTTGGGTCCTAGCTTATCCCTGTAACCACACATACTTACCTCACTAATCCCTCCAACCTACACATCCTGGGACACTAAGGGGCAACTTAGCATGGCCAGTGCATCTAACCTGCACATCTTTGGAATGTGCGAGGAAACCAGAGCACCGGGAGGAAATCCATGCAGACATGGGGAGAATGTGCAGACTCCGCACAGATAGTGAACCGAGGCTGGAATTGAACCCGGGTTCCTGGCACTGTGAGGCAGTAGTGGCAAACCACTGTTCCATGGACAATTGACATTTTAAAACAAGTGCAAATATTTTACCTGCAATTGAATGTATCTAACCGGGAATGAAATACACTTTTGGTCATCAATGTTAGAGTTGGTCTGACTCTCCCTCCCCAAAAAAGGCCACAGGGAAGTTGTGACACTATAAACCCTTATTTCAATTGTTGTAGGGTAGTGTTTTGACGATTAACACAAATTAGAAACACTTCAGAGCATTCATACGACGTCTATAGTGGAATTATCTTGCACTCCCGCTGCCCTCCCCAACCTCATGATGGGTTTACCCACAGTGGAGGCAGCTTGCCAATGGCAGCCAGCGGGATCTTCCAGCCCGCCAAAATCAATGCTGATTTACATTCCTGGTCCGTGCTGCCACTGGGGAACCCGAACCAGGTGGGGCTGGAAGATTTGGTTGGTAGGAAGACTGGAGAATTCTGCCCATAACCCATATGATTCAATTCTAACATGTGTGTGCACAGACTCAAGCTTATGTTTTTCATTGTACACAGTTAAAACATGTATATGCCATAAATGCACAATATATATTGTTAAAAAGAGAGACCTGATGACAAATCACCACCCTTTTCTCCTATAGCATAACTTTTTGTGATTGTTTGAAGTTTGGTATTCTTGTGCTTGTCCTGATAAGTGTAGGATGAAAAACTTCAGCAACCTTCCCTTTTTCAGTAATATCCAAGTTCCGTACTAAGTTTATATATTTTTATATATATATATTATATAAGACACACACTCATTGTATGCAGGGGATGAGGAAATGGGGTTATTCTATCTTAGAGAATCTTTCTTTCATCTGAGGCAAGTGCCGTGGGAGGCAGCAGGTTTATTTGAACGAATGATTTCACTTGATTTAAAATAAAGTGCTGTTCCACCGCAATTTGAACCTCAGTAATTGTAACAAGGTGAACTGTGAGGCTGAAGCAGCTGTCAGCAGGCTTAGATATCAACCCTTGAGTGCACAGCCATCCACAACATGGGTGAGCAATAGTCTGGATGTGTCCCAGTGCATGAAGCAACAGCCATGGGGAGGACTGGACAGCAATGACTGAGCTGCCACTGTCTGATCTATTTACTAAGCCTGCTAGTAACCATGGCCCTCATTGAATAAAATGGAGAAATTGCATTTAAGTAGTGCCTTTTCATAACTTGCTCTGACCAAGACTGCGAGGAACTACAAAGGGTTGAGAACGTAGCCCGATCCATCACGCAAACTAGCCTCCCATTCACTGACTCCATCCCGCTGCCTCAGAAAAGCAGCCAGCATAATCATGGGCCCCACGCAACCTGGACATAACCTCTTCCATCTACTTCCATCAGGAAAGAGGTCTGAGGTCCTGTACCAACATAGCTTCTTCCCTGCTGCCATCAGACTTTTGAATGGACCTACCTTATAGTATGTTCATCTTTCCTTACACCCTAGCTATGACTCTAATATTATGTTCTGCATCCTCTCCTTTCCTTCTCCCTTATGTACTCTATGAACAGTGTGCTTTGCCTGTATAGCGTGCAAGAAATAATGTTTTTCACTGCATCCCAATACATGTGACAATAATAAATCAAACCAAAAATCAAATCTCAGCCTATCCTAAAACCCCACCAGAGAGCTTCAATAGGTTCAAAAAGTGAGGCGAAAGAGCAAAAGGAACTGGGGTGGCACAGAGCGCATGATAAAAGAAAAAAGAATTAAGAATTTGCACCGCACCTTCCACAATTTCAGCATATCCCCAAGATTCTTTGCAGCCAATTGTAGCATCGAGAACTGCTTGTGCAGGTGACAGGAAGGAAAGATTGCCAGGAAAGACCTCGAGCCCTGTTGGAACATACCAAATATGGGGACACTTCTCAGTGGGGTCAGAATATAAGAGAACAGTCCTACAGGTAGCACGGTGTTGGGCAGGCACCTTCTTGCAGTGCAGATGGCACGTGTCTAGGTAGGTAAGGGTTTTGGGACGAGAGGATGTTCTCAGGGTAGTGACAGATTTGGAAAACTTGAGTGCCATTCATCGCCTTCTTCTGCTGTCTATTTTCCAATTTGAATTGTGCTGTGGATTTGGATCTTCCAAAAGGAAATCCCAGCAGTTTCACTGTTTAAAAGCACTGAGAATTTTGGAAAATAGAATGGGCGGGAGAAAGGAATAGTAGATCTCCGCAGTAGTGCCTAATGCACAGATTTAAGCAGAGTAAAGTGTCCTCATCAATCTACCTTTAAGAAGTTGACCTCAGGAGTCAGCTTAGGGTGAAGGTCAGGGTACAACTAGTTGTAGAGAGTCTTACAGTGCAGAAGGAGGCCATTCAGCCCATCGAGCCTGCACTGACAACAATCCCACCCAAGCCTATCCCATAACCCCATGCATTTACCCTAACTAGTCCCCCTGACACTAAGGGGCAATTTAGCATGGCCAATCCACATCTTTGGACTGTGGGAGGAGACCAGAGCACTGGGAAGAAACCCATGCAGACATGGGGAGAATGTACAAACTCCACACAGACAGTGACCCAGGCCAGGAATCAAACCTGGGTCCCTGGAGCTGTGAGGCAACAGTGCTCACCACTGTGCTACCATGCCACCCTAGTTTAGCTGCGGTTCAATTGTTGGCAGGACGGGAAGGTCGACCTTGGGCCTTCCTGCAGAGGATTTAATTCTGGTAGAGACAGGAAGGTGCTAGCATTTTAGTCAGCCATCACCCTGCCTTCATGAGCGCCACCAGCGAGGGCAGAAGATTCACCCGTTAACTCTCCAGAGATACTGCCAATCTTAGGGTGAAGGTCAGGGTACAACTAGCTGTAGAGAGTGCCTTCAGTTGCTAATTCTTTAAGCTCTGGGTTAGTCTTCTAGATTAAACCTCTCTGCCTCTCCACCTCGCGTTCTTCCTTCAAAACACTCCTTAAAACCTACCTCTTTGACCAAATATGAATATCTCTCTATGTGACAAAGATATGTCGAGGGGCAGGTAGTATTGAGGAAGCAGGGGGCTGCAGAAGTACTTGGACAGGTTAACAGAGTGGGCAAAGAAGTGGCAGATGGAATACAATGTGAAAAAGTGTGAGGTTATGCACTTTGGAAGAAGAAATGGAGGCATAGACTATTTTCTAAATGGGAAAATGCTCAGGAGATCAGAAACACAAAGGGACTTGGGAGTCATTGTTCAAGATTCTCTTAAGGTTAACGTGCAGCTTCAGTCGGCAGTTAGGAGGGCAAATACAATATTAGCATTTATGTCGAGAGGGCTAGAATACAAGAGCAGGGATGTACTTCTGAGGATGTATAAGGCTCTAGTCAGACTCCATTTGGAGTATTGTGAGCTGTTTTTGGCACCATTTCTAAGGCAGGATGTGCTGGCCTTAAAAAGGGTCCAGAGGAGGTTCACAAGAATGATCCCTGGAATGACGAGCTTGTGGTATGAGGAATGGTTGAGTATTCTGGGTCTGTACTCATTGGAGTTTAGAAAGATGAAGGGGGATCTTACTGAAACTTACAGGAATCTGCGAGGCCTGGATAGACTGGACATGGAGAGGATGTTTCCACTAGTAGGAAAAACTAGAACCAGAGGGCACAATCTTCGGCAAAAGGTACCATCCTTTAACACAGAGATGTGAAGGAATTTCTTCAGCCAGAGAGTGGTGAATCTGTGGAATTCTTTGCACAAAAGGCTGTGGAGGCCAGGTCACTGAGTATCTTTAAGACAGAGATAGATGGATTCTTGATTAATAAGGGGATCAGGGATTATGGGGAAAAGGCAGGAGAATGGGGATGAGAAAAGTATCAGCCATGATTGAATGACAGAGCAGACTCAAGGGGATGAGTGGCCTAATTCTGCTCCTACATTTTATGGTCTTATGAAGACTTGGCGTCAGACTTTGTTTCATGGTGCTCCTATGAAGTACCCTGGGACATTTGACGACATTAAAGGTGCTGAGTGAAGACAGGTTTGTGGAGGAATCGGAACAAAATAACATAATCTTAAATGAGAGATAAGCCATTCAGGGAGAACACAAAGTAGTCAAAGCCTGTATCTATTTCTGCCAATAAGTTGTCAGTTACAGTGGGTTGGGGTAGAGTGGAGAATGGCGGGCTGGATATCAGTTTAAAATTTCAAAAACTGTGACTGTTAGATTTTCACCAAAACAAAATACCGCAGATGCTGGAAATCTGAAAGAAGGGCCAGGATTTTCCATGCCAACCACAGCAGATTTTCCAGCGACGGAGGTGGGTTGCCATTGGCCGATGTGTTCCTGAAGGGCAGAGCCAGTGAGCAAAGCAAATGGATATTGCCTTTGACGGGATTGGAAATTCCTGCCGGCAGCCAATAGTGAGCCGCCTCCGCTGCAGGGTTGGGGGTGTTGTGGGGTATGCGGGCGGGAGTGTGGAGAGGGTGAAAAATCCTGGTTAAAGCCAACTATAGCTGGAAATAGTCTGTTTTGCTGCATTGTATTAAGGGAACTAAAATGGCTGAGTAATGTTGAGAGATGAATCACAATCCAACTGAATGGCAGAACTTGCTAGACAGGCTGAATGGCCTGCTCCTGTTCCTGTGTTTATGTAGTTCCCTGCATATCATTAAACAATCCAGCAATTCTACTCAGTGCGAGCGCGCATCTTAAATAGAAATATCCGTAGCCCTGATGAGGAGAACTTGCTTATTATTGGGCCAATCAATGTGAAATACTTATCCCGTTGACTTATTCTGTTTTGCTAGGGCTTTGAGTTTCCAGGCTACCTTCACAATAAGCGCCACTAGCTGCGAGCCTGAAGGTCATTTGAACACAACCAATTCCCGTGGGCTTGACATTGTTTTAGCTTTCGTTAAGGCAGCACCAGCCAGCAGTGAAAGCTGCCCTCCGCAGATCCGCATCGGAAAGGAAGTTTGGAGGATTCCGCAAGAGTCTTTCTTACCCTCTGAGGAATCTACACCTTGACATACGAGATATCCAACAAATGCCGGATAATTGCATCTCAATTTCTGTGTCATTCGACATTTATGCAAAGTTTACTGTGGATGTTTATTTAAGTGCACCACACTTGTATCAGTTTTATTGGCTGCGACTGGTAGAAAATGAGCTACCTGACCTTTTCTGTGCCTGCCTGCTGTTAAACATAAAAAGCCTTTAGACTAACACTTGTTTCACTTGGAGTATGGTAATTTCCACAGCAGAGCCTGGGCTTTGAGCTTCCAATTCATTCAGCCCCATCAGCTGTGTGTGCAGCTCATATTCAATCATGTTAATCAACCTCTAGATTTTAGATTTTAACCCTGATACTCTACAGCCACTTGTGGTTTTGATCCCCACCTCTTGGCATTAGTCTTTAGACGTTCAATTTGAAAATATTCTGAGCTACAAAGGCTGTAAGCACTAGCTATTTTTCATTTCATTACCTTATCTTTTCTCCTTCTCAATCCTCGGAGAAATGTTCTCCTAACCCCTTACTTTTATCATGTACCATTACCCTGGAGGGGAGAAGAGATAAAACTGTTGTTAAGAATCTTCTGCTTCTGATTTGGTCAAGTCACCCACATGACTCAAACTGCTCTTTGGTTTTGCCCCTTCCACAGTAAACAATGACTCACCTCACACACACACACACACACACACACACACGCACAGACACATATACTCACACACAGTCACACAATTACGCACACTCACGCTCACTCATGCACACACATAGTCACACACACACACACTCATACATAGACACATATACTCACCAACACTCACACAATTACTCACACACACATTCTCACACATACACTCATGCTCACTCATACACACACACACACACATGTTCACACACTTGTGCACACATGCACACACACACACTCACACACACATACACTCGTGCACACATGCACACACACACTCACGCATACACACACACTCACACACACATACGCTCACACACACACACACACAAGCACAGTCACTCACACACACACACTCACACACACACACTCACACACACATACACTCACACACACACACAAGCACAGTCACACACACACACTCACATACACACACACACACAAACATACACTCACACTCACACACACAAACATACACTCACACAGTCAAATGCACATACACACACACACACACAAATGCACACACACACACACACACACACACACACGCTTGTTTCACTAGCATTGGCACAGTGGTTAGCACTGCTGCCTCACAGCGCCAGGAATGCAGATTTGATTCCTGGCTTGGGTGACTATCTGTGTGGAGCCTACACATTCTTCCCGTGTCTGGGTGGGTTTCCTCTGGGTGTTCTGGTTTCCTCCCACAGTCAGAAAGGTGTGCTGGTTAGCATACATTGGCCCTCAGTGTATCCGAACAGGCATGGGAGCACAGCAACTAGGGAATTTGCACAGTAACTTCATTGCAGTGTTAATGTAAGCCTACTTGTGACACTAATAATGTTATAAATAAACACAACTCAATTAGCCAAGAATAAAAATATATGCAAAGATGTACAGATGGATCGGTTATAATAAAATTACCGCTTCATGTCCCAACATGCATAGGTTAGGTAGATTAGCCATGGTAAATGTGTGGTGTTATGAGAATAGAGTGGGGGAGAGGGCCTGGGTAAGAAACTCTGTCAGAGAATCGATGCTGGCTCAATGGGCTAAATGGCCTCCTTCTGAACCATGATTCTATATGAATAGTTAAGTAATAGTACAGACAAAAGTCTAGAGACTGGGGAGTTGATTTTGTTTTTCCCAACATAAAGCCAAGGGTAGGGGTGAGACATGAGGGTAATGGTCACCTGGTGGTGTCTCTGTAGCACCCATTTCACTTTCTCTGTCATCTCCCAATCACATGCTTTACCCAAGCTGCCATCATAAACTGTAAGGATTCTACCACAAAATCTTCAACCTTGCTCGGTCTGAATATGAACAAGAATCACGGCTAAATTTCAGGGCAGCTCTGCACGAAACCAACAACCAGAATCTACAAAGTGAGTTAACCAATCACAGATTGAGCAGGAGCGCTGATGGGCTGAATGGCCTTGGTGTGCATTATCTGCAATTCAAATTAAATTTCATCAATTGTAATTCCATGCTAAACTGCAACCTCCTAAGCTTCTAAACATTTTCGTGAAGATCTATTTCTTGAGTTCAGATAAACTTTTTATCATAAATCATTGGGGGAGGTGATGATCCAGTGGGTATTACCATTGGGTTATTAATCCAGAAACTCAGCTAATGCTCTGGAGACCGGGGTTCGAATCCCATCACGGCAGGTGGTGGAATTTGAATTCAATAAAGAATACCTGGAATTAAGAATCTACTGACGATCATGAAACCATTGTCGGAAAAACCCAACTGGTTCACGAATGTTCTTTCAGGGAGGAAATCTGCCGTCCTTACCCGGTCTGGCCTATATGTGATTCCAGAACCACAACAATGTGGTTAACTCACAACTGCCCTTCAAGGGCAATTAAGGATGGGCAATAAATGTCGGCAACGCCCATGTCCCACAAATGAATAATAAAAAATAAATAAGTGTAGTGATTTTTAGAACACAGAAAGCTCATCAGAAAGCAAATCTTTCAAGGAGCTGTGCTTCATAAAATATTGTTTGGCAATGACTTATTCTTGATGAAGTGATAAAAAGACTGTTATAGTTGGATGCCGTCTTTATCATGATTATAGTCAAGCGGCATGATATGTACTTTGATTTAATTTGCATCATATTGTGTGACCCTTCAGACAAAAGCACAATGTAGGAATAAAATATCATAGCCTCAAGCAACTCACATCAGTTGGAATTGAAAATGTTTCAACCTTTGCCGTCCAGCTAAGTTACAGCTCAAATTAAATAAAGCTTTTGGTAGCTAAAAGATTAGTGATAACATTTGAGGAAATCTGTACTAGGAATGATATCTACTGAGTTATTTGTACTAAAAATGAAGGATGACATGGTGGCACAATGGTTAGCACTGCTGCCTCACAGCGCTAGGGACCAGGGTTTAATTCCAGCCTCAGATCATTGTCTGTGGAGTCTGCACGTTCTCCCCGGGTCTGCATGGGTCTCCTCGCACAGTCCAGAGACGTGCAGGTTAGGTGGATTGGCCGTGCTAAATTTACCCTAGCGTCAGGGGATTAGAAGGGTGAATATGTGTGGTTATGGAAATAGGTCCTGGGCAGGATTGTGGTTAATGCAGACTCAATGGGCCAAAGGGCTTCCTTCTAGACCATAGAGATTCTAGGAAAAAGCACAAATAAAATGAACCGACCAAGGATACCCTAAAACAGAATGTATATTTTTCCTATTTGTGGGGTTATGTTTTGTAATTTGTTTTCAGTTACCAATCCAAAGACGATCTTTCCTCAAACATGATTTTCTGTCAGAAAAACAGATAAGTGGATGGAGCTGAAAACTGTCCATTCATGAACAAATGGTAATAATGTTCTTCTTATGTTTCTTAACCTCTGCCTAAACTTGTATGACAAGTATATGGGGGTGCAGTGTAAATTTACCAGAATGCTATCTTGTCCAAGAGTTTATTTATGAACAGAGATGATACAAAACTACGGTCTTTGCTCCCCCTTGGAATTTTGAAGATTAAGAGGTATTTTGATCAAAGTTTTCAAGGCATTGAGTGCAGGGGACCCACGTTTGATTCCAGCCTTAGGTAACTGTGCCGAGTTTGCACGTTCTCCCTGTGACTGTGTGGGTTCCCTCTGGTTGCTCCCGTTTCCTCTCGCAGTCCAAAGATGTATATGTTAGGTAGATTGGCCATGGTAAATTGCCCCATTGTGTCCAAAAATGCGCAGGTTGGGTGGATTGGCCATTCTAAATTGCCACTTAGTGACTAAAGATGTACAGATTAGGTGGATTGGCCACGCTAAATTACCTGTTAGTGTCCAAAGATGTCTATGTTAAGCGGATTGGCCATGCTAAATTGCCCCTTCATGTCCAAAGATGTGCAGGTTAGGTAGATTGGCCATGCCAGATTGCCCCTTAATGTCCAACGATGTGCAGGTTCGGTCTATTGGCCACGCTAAATTGCTCCTTAGAGTCCAATGATGTGCAGGTTAGGTGGATTGACCATGCTAGATTGCCCCTTAGTGTCCAACAATGTGTAGGCTAGATGGATTGGCCATTCTAAATTGCTCCTTTGGGTCCAAAGATGTGTAGGTTTGGTGGATTAGCCCTGGTTAATGTGTGGGGTACGTGTTGGGGTGAAGGGAAGGGCCAGGATGATATGCTAATTCGGAGAATCAGTGCAGACATGATGGGCTGGATGGCTTCTTTCTGCACTGTACATAGAACATAGAACATTACAGTGCAGTACAGGCCCTTCGGCCCTCGATGTTGTGCCAACCAGTGGAACCAATCTAATGACCATCTAACCTAAACTATTCCAGTGTTATCCATATGCCTATCCACTGACCATTTGAACGCCCTTAAAGTTGGTGAGTCCGCAACTGCTACAGGCAGGGCATTTCACGCCCTTACTACCCTCTGAGTAAAGAGCCTACCTCTGACATCCGTCCTACAATTACCACCTCTTAATTTAAAGCTATGTCCTCTCATGTTAGCCGTCACCATCCGAGGAAAAAGTCTCTCACTATCTACCCTATTTAACCCTCTGATCATCTTGTTTGCCTCAGTTAGGTCACCTCTCAACCTTCTTCTCTCTAACAAAAACAACCTCAAGTCCCTCAGCCTTTCCTCATAAGACCTTCCCACCATACCAGGCAACATCCTGGTAAACCTCCTCTGCACCCTTTCCAATGCCTCCACATTCTTCTTATAATGCGGCGACCAGAACTGTACGCAATACTCCAAGGGCGGCCGCACTAGAGTTTTGTACAGTTGCAACATGACCTCATGGCTCCGAAATTCAATCTCTCTACCAATAAAAGCTAACACACCATACGCTTTCTTAACAACCTTATCAACCTGGGTGCCAACTTTCAGGGATCTATGCACATGTACACCGAGATCTCTCTGCTCGTCAACACTACCAAGAGTCCTTCCAGTAGCCCTATATTCTGTACTCCTGTTACTCTTACCAAAGTGGTAAGAGCGACAGATCGCTCGACAGTCACCAGGCAAGACTGTTCCCTTCCTGTTGGCGAACACTTCAGTGGTCACGGGCATTCAGCCTCTGACCTTCGGGTAAGCATTCTCCAAGGCGGCCTTCACAACACACGACAGCGCAGAGTCGCTGAGCAGAGACTGATAGCCAAGTTCCGCACACATGAGGACGGTCTCAACAGGGATCTTGGGTTCATGTCGCACTATCTGTAACCCCCGTGACTTGCCTGGGTTTGCAAAACCTCACTTACTGTACTGTCTGGAGACAATACACATCTCTTTAAACTGTGATCAGTGCTCCTACCACTCACATTGTCAGCCACTTCAGGTCTTGAACAGCAGGTTAGGTGTAAGGATTCGCATTTTAATCAGTAATCTCTAAACTGTCTGTGCTTTATATGCTCTGTCTGAGGCCAGAACTCTCCATTCACCTGACGAAGAGGGTAACCCCTCGAAAGCTTGTGAGAATATTATCAAATAAATAGGTTGGACTAAAACCTGGTGTTGTCAGACTTTTTACTGTATTCTATCAGCTAGCCAATGCCTGATCCAAACTGCTAAATCACCCTCAATCCCATGCATCTGCATTTTCTGCAGTAGCCTACCATGGGGAACCTTATCAAACTGTAGGGGTTCTATGTTACTGTGAAGGAAAATGTCCACTCTGAAAGGGGGTAGGAGATTGGAACTATCTTCCACTGAAAAGCCACTGATGCTGGGTCAATTATTAGTTTTGAATGGAGATAGATTCCTGTTTAACCAGAGTTATTAAGAGATGTGGGACAAAGATGGGTAAATTGAGTTACATCACAAATTAGCCATCATCTCATTGAACATTTGAACTGACTCAAGGGCTAAATGGTCTAGTCCTGTTGCTATGTTACCGACAAACTTTCAGTACTCCAACTGAGGAATGAATAGTTTTTATTTTGATTACCCCACTTTTTAATTGTTCATAAAAAAATGAAGCAAACCCCAACTAATTTAACAAGGTTCAACTCTCTGAACAGTCTTTGTCTCAGTCACAAATAGATGCTGCAACTGTCAGAAATGAGCAATTACACATTTAACTGCTGCAGATTCTAACAAACACACTGGGTGAGGATTGTCAGTGGTTTGGCTGGATTAATAAGGGTATGCCACACAGGGGGAGTGTTACGCAATATTTGCCTGCCTTTCCTGTTTATCCACAATTTGACATCTACATAGTGGACATGGATCGGGTCTCATTTGACAGGCTATGGCAGAAAGGGCAATTTGCCTCCGTGTCTCTTGTTTCATCTGGACGGTGAAGTTTTATAATTGGCAGTAATACATTGATTGGGTACAATGTGGCTCAGCGGTTAGCATTGCTGCCTCACTGAGCCAGAGGACCGAGTTCAATTCCAGCCTTGGGTCACTGTCTGTGTGGAGTTTGCACATTCTCCCCATGTCTGCGTGGGTCTCTTCCAGGTGCTCCAGTTTCCTTCCACACTCCAAAGATATGCGGGGTGGATGGATTGGCCATGCTAAATTGCCTTTTAGCGTCAGGGGAATTAGCAGGGTAATTACATGGGATTATGCAGGAAGGGCCTGGGTGGGACTGTGGTCAGTGCAGGCTCGATGGGCCGAATGGCCTCCTTCTTCACTGTAAGGGATTCTATTTATGCTAAAACATAGCTGATGCACTATGGGGTCAATAGTAGTTAGCTCTGCTGCCTAACAGTGCCAGAGGCCCAAGTTCAATTCTGGCCTTGGGTGACTGTGTGGAGTTTGTACATTCTTTCCCTGTCTGATTGGGCTTCCTCCCAATGCTCCACTTTCCTCCTACACTCCAAAGATGTGTAGTTAGGTTGATTGGCTATGTTAAATTGCCCCTTAGTGCCCCAGGATGTGTAGTTAGAGGAATTGTTGGGATAACTATGTGGGGTAACGGTGGTAGAGCCTGGGTAGGATTGTTATCAGTGCAGATGCGATGGGCTGAATGGTCTCCTTCTGCACTGTAAGATTTCTATGATTTCTATGAATGAGCCCTGGCATTATACATTCCAGGGTAAATTTATGATCACTGAGGGAATACTTGAGGGAACATTGGAAAGAGTGACGGCAGTAGCTTCAATATTCAGATACTTATTCAAAGTGGGCACGCACATCATATTTTACGTTGAAAGCAGTTCGCTGGGGATTAGACCAGGAATATTAACTTTAAAAATGCTCTGAAATATCCAGATGCTGCATCTGCACGTCTAGAAAAGAAAGTTGTAACCGGGAGTAAATCAAAAAAATACAGATATTTGTTAATAGCATTTAACACAAGCCCTCTACAGGTCAGGGATCAGCTGTGGCAGATGCACAGCAGAAGTCAAATATTACATTTCCTTTTGTTTTTCTTTCCAAAATCCCCCTTGAACTGAAAGATATCGTTATTTTTTGTAAAATGATAGTTCCAGATGTGCACCCATTTCTGTGTAAATATCTCAGTCCTGCTGATTTTGTACAGGGATTCAGACTTGCTTATAAATGTTGTGTAAATTTTAAACTCAGACAGTTTTGGAAAGTTCCATTGGATGTTGATCTAGGCATAACTCACTGCCATGCCATTTGTTAGGAAACCTTCATTTTAAAAACGTTAACTGAAAGGTAGAGATTGTTGGTACATTGAGCATATCTCTTTTAATGAGACATTCCTCATTGAAGCAACCCGAACTGACTGAGTCAATTGTAACACACAGTTGAAAGTCTTATATATCGTACACTTTCAGGTGTTGGTTTAGCTCAGTTGGTGGATGACTGGTTAGTGATGTAGAGCAACGCCATCAGTGTGGGTTTAAGTCCCTGTATCGGCTGAGGTTATTCATAAAGGCTCCTGTCTTCTCAACTTGCCTGAGGTGTGGTGATTCTTCAACATGGTGGCACAGTGGTTAACGCTGCTGACTCACAGCGCCTGGATTCGATTCCCATCTTGGATCACAATCTTGCAGAGTTTGCACATTCTCCCTGCATCTGCATGGGTTTCCTCCGGGTACTCCAGTTTCCTCCCACTGTCTAAAAGATGTGCTTGTTTGCTGCATTGGCCCTGCTAAATTCTCCCTCAGTGTACCCCAAAAGGCGCTGGAGTGTGGCAACTAGGTTATTATCACAGTGACTTCATTATAGTGTTGAAGTAAATGTACTTGTGACGCTAATAAATAAACTCTTTTTTAAAGATGTTCCATGTCATGAAAATTAAGACCTATTTCTCTGATTGTCTCATCTTCCTGTAAAAAAGTAATTAAATATAAAGCACTTTTCCCATTTTCTCTGAATAAATTACATTAATTTTTCTTCAGTTGCATGTTACTCCCTTGCCCACCTAAAATTTAGGCCATAGACATCAATAGTACAATAGTGGTTATGTTGCTGGGCTTGTAATCCCAAGGCCCAACTAATTATCCAGAGATTTTGGACAGAACTCTCTGGCCGTGCATGCCACCCCCCTCACTGCTACTGCCAGCAAGAACGGAGAACTTGGCACTCAGCCAAAACTTCCTTCATTGCCGCCGGAACAGAGAATCCCAGCTGTGGGCAAGGTTAGGAAATTCCGGCTGTGCTTTCAAATCCCACTATGACAGCTGGGAAACTAAATGTAGTTAAATAAATAAATCTGAAATGAAATGTTAGTATCAGTAATGACAACCCTAGTTGGTAAATGCGGGGTGATTGTAAAACCCCATTTGAGTTCCCCTATGTCCATCAGGGAAGGAAATCTGCCATCCTTATTTTGTATGTCATTCCAAAGCCACATTATTTCCTATTTCCACATTATTTCCTCTGTAACTCCAAACCCACAGCGATGTGGATGACTCTTAACTGGCTGTGAACTGGTTAACCAAGGCACTGAGTTGGCATCCTTAAGGGCAATAAATGGTGGCCTGGCGAGTCATTTCCTCAAGGCTGTTCCACATGTGCACAAGTCTTCAGCTTCATCCTCACTGTAGCCCTCTCCTCCCAATACCAATCTGGGGCCATGATGAATATTTCAGCCAACTGTGCCTGCCACTATCACTTCCCACATGTGCAAACTCCAAGGTGTTAGTTTGGTGAAAGGGTGAAGACAGCTGCCAATTGAGCACTGTGCTAATAAGACACACCTATTTGTTAGCTTGGTTTAAGCAAACAATATAGATTCCAATTGTTGAACATTCCAGGAGGAACTTACAACAGCACTGCAGTGTGGAGTTGATACAATTTTCACAGAGCATTTTTTGGCAGATTCTGCTCTTTCATTTGGTGATGCTGCTGAATGCACTGGTTGACAGTTTTGGGATAGTTCGGGAATCAAGTGTGGTGGGGGGGGGGTCACATGTCCTCGGACGCAGTTGTGGAGGTCCTGGAGGAGGGATGCCCTTTACCTATAGAGGGAAAAAGTCCCCCCTCTCTCTCTCTCTCTCTCTCCTGTCTTTTTCTCCTGTTCCACCTAGGCTCATGTCCTTTTCTTCAGTAACCCAAGGTGCCGGCTGGCAAGACGCTGATGAAAAAGTATACCCTTTCTCCTGATGGCTCCAGTAAGGTAGAGTATCACAGCACTCACCTTTCTTAAGTGGCATCCTCAAAGAGTTTCCAGACTGGATGCTGATGGCAGATTTCCTTCCCTGATGGACATAGGGGAACTCAAATGGGGTTTTATAATCACCCAGCATTTACCAACTAGGATTGCCATTACTGATACTAACATTTCATTTCAGATTTCTTAAAGGTATAAAGGTATATCATAGTTCATCATTCACTTCTTGCTGGAGGTTTGAAGAAGACTTCGGAAACGTATTTGAAAGACTTTCTCCCAGTACTCCCAACCATGGAACAACATGGGAGGTTTTCCTCTGTTTAAAGGTACTTTAGAAATGCAGGCTGGTATTGTTGGAGTTCTCACTGATGTGTTACTAAGTGACCGGCATAATGACAAACATATTGGACAATTTTTGCTTTCCCACCAATTCAAAGGTCTTCATCTTTAATCTGCTAATTGTTGTGTCTGGATTACCACAAAGTAACATTTGTGCTGCTGAATATTCATAAGATTCCATTTGACTGGTGGATAATTATTTCCCATTCATATGATGGGTCACAATGAAGG
This sequence comes from Carcharhinus amblyrhynchos, assembly GCF_965287045.1. NCBI lineage: Eukaryota > Metazoa > Chordata > Chondrichthyes > Carcharhiniformes > Carcharhinidae > Carcharhinus > Carcharhinus amblyrhynchos. The sequence continues at coordinate 38,694,042 of NC_137331.1, forward strand.
CGGTAATTATATATTTCATACTCTCCTATTCTGCTCATTGTCAAAAAGCTTTAATATAAGTCTCTTCCAAATTCAGGGGGGTTAATGCTTGCTGAGAAAAGGCAGCGGAAAAAAAAACAAAATCATATCGAGCAGAGGCCAGTCCACTGCTTAAAGTAACAGACTCTTGCCGAGGCCACAGTGTGCAACTGAGAGGGCTTTTGGCCTCAGCATAATCAGAGTTGCGGAAAACACGAGAAGACTGAAGCGATTGAGGCACTTGACCCCGTTTTCCGTCATCGTGCACTGCTCACTCATTCAGGCACCAGGTGAGCGACACACAAGTAGGCCATTTTCACCTTGATGCCAGATCTGTTTTCTTTCCCCTGCTGTCAGCGAGGAATGTCGAGTTTTTTTTTACTGCTACGATGCTGGGTTTCTAGGCAGCTTGATGGAGGCGCTGACTGGAATTTCCCATTTCCTCTGAAAAGATGCCAAAGGCTTCCAGGAACGAAGGCCAAACAGCTAAACCAATCAGAAGGCAACAAACGGAACACAACCATCTACTGATGCAGTCGCGTTCCTGGGCCAACGGCTCGGCGAAGCTTCATTTCGAGTCCTGAACCTCAAAGGTTTCAGAGTGTCCTGGGCGTAAACTTTGATCAGCTTAATTTAGAAGGTTTCCATCCACACACACACTCCGGTTATTTTACACCTTCCAGAGCACAAGGAATTGCCAGAAATTGCCCCTAATATAAATATATTTCCTCAGCACTGAACAAAATACTGTCATACAATCTAGCAGAAGCTCAGAGTCTCAAATGAGGAGATTCAGAAAGAATGTTCCCGATGGTGGGGGAATCCAGAACCAGGGATCATAGTTTGAGGATAAAGGATAAACCTTTTAAAACTGAGGTGAGGAGAAATTTCTTCACCCAACGGGTGGTGAATGTGTGGAATTCACTACCACAGAAAGTAGTTGAGGCTAAAAGGTTGTGTGATTTGAAGAAGAGACTGAATATAGCACTTGAGGCTAAAGGGATCAAGTGACACGGGGAGGGGGGGTGGAATCAGGATATTGAAATTTGATGATCAAAATGAATGGCGGAGCAGGGTCAAAGGGCCAAATGGCCTCCTCCTGCTTCTATGTCTCTATTGGTGAATTTTCCTGTCCTGCCTGCCACAGGAATTGTAACGGATGGGACACATGCAAAGGCTTGTTGACTTTGGGGCGGATTTTCCAGCCTATGTTTTTTATGTAACTAGGAATTACCCCCTGCTGCATCAATGATGTGCTTTGAATCTCAACATCACTTCTGCTTCACTTCACTTGCCTGCCTACTCCAATTCAGGATCACAGGATGTTGGAGCCTATATCATTCAGACACACGCACCCCTCCCTGCCCTGCACCCTGGCTTTATCAAGATGTCAATCCTGTTGTCCATATTGTGATCCTCAGCAGCCATTCAAGAGAATTTATCTTCTACAACTTGCACTGTTGCCACAAGATATTTACCTCTCGTTATTAGAATGACAAGTGTATTCCATCTCCCTTTTATGAAAATAATCTCCAATTTCCCAGCATTTCCCAATGCTAGCATTATGCGCCAGCTCCATAGGGAGGCTAGGAGGGCAAGGATCTTGATCAGGACTGCCAAACCAAAGCCAGCTTTGTGTTGTCGACTCATGCCTACTTATTTCTGACTGCCCATTGGGATGGGATGAAGGTTTACTCTCATTCTGGACTGCATTCAATGTCTGGTCCCACTGGTCAATGTATCATCCTCTGGACATGTGGCCCTTGAGTGTTCCTTCTGAGCAGAAGCCTCTGTATTTGAAGGCATGATATAGGTAAACGGACCATCTGGAAAGGGATTAAAATTAAAGTCACAGTGGTCTCATTCAGCAATTCTGTGGTGAAATCATTCGTAAGTCTTCACTCTAGATCTGTTTCTTTTGCAGACTGATGAATCGAACCCAGACCCTGTATCGCCCAAGGAAGAATAGGAAATATGGAGGCAAAGTGACCATAGTCCCTAATGACTGTAGATCCCTCTAAGGGTCTCCACACCTCAGGTGAGGGGCATGGTTGAGAAGGTGCAGCCTTCATGAATAACCTCAGCCAGTACGGGAATTGAACCTGCACTATTGCCATTGCTCTGCATCACAGACCAGCCATCCGGCCAATGAAGCAAAACCGATTCCCCACACGAAATGTAGCAGGTGAACCACCCTGGCCTTGTCAGTTCCTGTTGTCCAATTATTTGATATAAAAATTGAAATTTGACATTTATTACTCTTGAAATGGAAGAATGATGTGACACTGAGGGTATTAATTAAATAGCGGGCTAAAAAGGTTTCAAAAAATATTTGGATGAGCACTTGAAATATAATATCCAAAAATATGGGACAAGTGCAGGAAAATTTGGGAATGTGAAGGTGGGCATTGTGGCACAGGGGTTAGCACTGCTGCCTCACCACTCCAGAGACTCGGGTTCGATCCTTGGCTTGGGTCACTGTCTGTGTGGAGTCTGCACATTCTCGCCGTGTCTGCGTGGGTTTCCTCCAGGTGCTCCGGTTTCCTCTCACAGTCCAAAGATGTGCAGGTTATGTGTATTGGCCATGCTAAATTGTCCCTTAGTGTATGTTAGAGGGATTAGTGGGGAAAATATGTTGGATTAAGGGGATAGGGCCTGGCAGTGATTAAAAGTAAAAGTTTATTTATTAATCACAGGTAGGCTTACATTCACATTGCAGTGAAGTTACTGTGAAAATCCCCTTGTTGTTCTTGTTGTTGGTGCAGCCTCGATGGGCCAAATAGCCTTCTCCTGCACTGTAGGGTTTCTATGAAAATGGGATTAGTGCGCCTTAATGGTACATATTGCAGACTTGATGGCCAAAGGACCTTTTCTGCACTATCTGATTCTATAACTCTATGGGGTGGGATTTTCCAGCCACGCTCACCTCAAAGTCAGAAAGTCCCGTCCCAGGTCAATGGACCTTTGCATAATCCATGCCCCACCCATGGCGATTCCTGTGGCGGGTGGCAAACTCCCCAATATAATTCTAAGAGGGAAGAAGTCCTGAAGTAGAATTATAAAGTGTTGCTGGACACAGAATTAAAACTTTGCTTGCAACAGACAAGAAATCAAAAGCTCCAATCAACCTCGGCTCGGTGGCACACTGATTAGCACTGCTATCTCACAGCATTATGGACCTGAGTTTGATTCCGGTCTCAAGTGGCTATGTGGAGTCCACACATTCTCCCCGTGTCTGCATGGTTCCAGCAGGTGCTTCAGTTTCCTCCTACAGTCCAAAGATGTGCCAGTTATGTTGACTGGCTGTGGTAAATTGACCCTTAGTGTCAGGGCGGTTAGTAGGGTAAGTATGTGAGGTTATGGGAATAGATCCTGGTTGGGATTGTGGTCAGTGCAGACTCGATGGGTTGAATGGCCTCCTTCTGCACTGTAGAGATTCTATGATCTATGATGACCCGAAGGGGGAAAAAGTCCTGAAATAAAATTATAAAGTGTTGCTGGGTACACCATTAAAATCTATCCCCTTGTTAGTGGCGGACAAGCAATTGAATCCTCCAATCAACCTCGACTCGATCTAACATAAAGACATTTGGCAAATGAATTCAAAAAAGATGTTTTGTTAAACTTTTGATACAGCATTGTATTTCAAAACTACAAAGGCAAGGGAGTGTCCCATGGCTGGTTTGGTTTATCTTATTCTCAATGTGGAGCTGCCGGCATTGGACTGGGGTAAACACAGTAAGAAGTTTCACAACACCAGGTTAAAGTCCAACAGGTTTATTTGGTAGTAAATGCCACTGGCTTTCGGGGTTTGCCCCTTCGTCAGGCGTTTATTACCAAATAAATCTGTTGGACTTTAGCCTGGTGTTATGAGATTTCTTATCTTATTCTCACCATGCTGTGGCCTCTTGAATGATCCAAGAATTTCTAATTATTTCCATGTGAAAAACTGCATCTTAACACCTATCCTTTAATTAGCTTGTACCGCTGAAGAATCTGCTTTTGTGAGCTTTCTTTGTAACCTCATTTCTTGATACAGATGAAGACCCTTCCTTGAGGCGCTTCCAAGGTTTAGGATGTCCCCTTGCTGCTATGGAGACCAAGCAATTCATTGTGTGCAGCCAGACCAGATCGCCTGACAACTGCAGCCTTGTATTTGGAGCCTGTCTTGAATACTGTGCGCAGCGCTGCCCACAAGGATAGCACTCAGGCACTGGAGTCTGTTCAGAGAGGAACCACATTAGGTTAGCACAAACTGCAAAAACTTTTGAGCCTAGATTTTCCTCATCTTGCTGCCAAGTTTAGGGAAAGTATTTGTGCAGCTGGAAATGGCATAAGTCCTGTGCTGCCAAGAAAACCTGCAAACATAGCAAGCCAATGTGGTTTAGTGCACTCAGGGTGTCGAAAGCACCTGCTTCAGACAAGCAGGCATTTCATGCAAATGGGAATTTGGGAATGTGCCAATCCCTTTATTCCCACCTTCCTGGTATGCAGGACATGAACAAAAAAAATTCTGGAGCTAAAAAAACGTCTGTGTAGGAAATCGGTGAAGTAGGCTTCATATTAAGAGCATAAGTAATGGGAGCAGATGTGGGCCATTCGTCCCCTCAAACCTGCGCTGCTATTCAATAAGATCATGGCTAATCTGTTTGTAACCTCAATCCCACATTCCTGCCCGTTCCCCAGAACTCTTGAGTCCCTCATCAACGAAAAATCTGTCTAATCCTGCCTTAGATGTCTTCAATGACCCTGCCTCAGGCCTTCCTGGTGGAATCTCTCAGGTCTCCCAGACTCGTGTATCTCGGCAGCGGGAGGTGGTCCGCTGTTTGTTGGTGGCAGAGTTGTCTGGTCCCACAGCTGTCGATGGGATTTTGCATTGATGTCACTCCATATCAACGTAAAACCTGCAGGGTGCGCTGCTGGCGAGACCAGAATATCCCACTGGCGTGAATGGCCAGAGATTCACCCCGAATGACTCCCTGAGACAAGAAGTTCTTCCTTATCGCTTTCTTAAATTGAAGGTTGCTTATCTCGAAACCTTTCCCCTTGTTCTAGATAGCCCCCCCAACCTCCATGAGGCAAGAAATCCTCTCAGCATCTACCCTGCCAAGCCCCGTAAGAATTTTATTACCCCCGCCTCGCCTTATGCCCCTTCCATGATATTCAATTTTTTACCGTCACCCTGAAACAAAGGACACCCCTTTTAACAGGATCTTATTTACCTTCAATATTCTGCATCTTACGGAATAATTTTCATGGAGGCAACCAAATGAGTGGCACATCCAGATGCCCCATCCAATTGTGGTGTGGTGGTACAATGGTTAGCACTGCTGCCTCACTGCGCCAGGGACCCTGTTCGATTCTGGCCTTGGGTGACTGTGTGGAGTTTGTATGTTCTCCCTGTCTCTGCGAGGGTTTCCTCCGGGTGCTCCATTTTCCTCCCAAAGTCCAAAGTTGTGATGATTGGGTGCAATGGTCATGCTAAATTGTCACTTAGTGCCCTAAAATGCGTGGATTAGAGGAATTAGCAGGTTAATGTGTGGGGTTAAGGGGATAGGGCGATGAGAGGGCCAGGATAAGATATTATGTCAGAGTCAGTATAGGCTCCATAGGCCTCTGTGATTCTAAAGATGGCAGGAGAACTCTGCAGCTGGTGGGAGCACCTGAGGCTGTAGGTGATGGCTATACCACCTGGAGAGTTGGGCACCACCGATGTAAGTGAGAGAACGAGTGGACATCTCAAGGTGGAGGCACCATGTGGGGACTTAAAGGAAATTTAAAACTAAAATATGGCCTCAGTTACCAGGCCAATATTGCAGATAGGAACCTCCCCTTCTAGAAGGTGGTCTCTGTGACCCTCTGGCATCCAGGGATCCGGGACATAAGAATGAAAGGATGAGGGCGCCTCCATCCATCTGCAGGACTTGAGTGATTGATCTGTCAGTGGGCACTCTAATCGGCTTTAATGGTTATCTGCCAAAGGGGGAGGGTGATGAGACAGATTGGCACACCAGCCAATGGACACAAAATTGCCAACTGCTGCTCCTCTGGATCCACCACCTTTGCAAACTGTTGATTGGGCCCTGGGATTCCATCCCAATATGGCAGCAGTGCAGGAATTCTGTCAGGGAGACTCAAGGGTGGAGTTTAGGAGCACGCCCATCCCTTAGGATCAACTCTGCAATAAAATCAAAATCACAAAAATCGATTCTCTGGTTGTTATCACACTGCTGTTTTCAGGAGTTTGTTGAGTGAAAACATGGTGGCTATGTTTGCTAAAATGTGGAGATGCCAGCATTGGATTGGGGTAAACACAGTAAGAAGTGCCACAACACCAGGTTAAAGTCCAATAGGTTTATTTGGTAGCAAAAGCCACTAGCTGCCCCTTCATCAGGTGAGTGGAGCTCCCACCTTTCTCCCCGTAGCCCTTCAGATATTTTCTCTTCTGATTATTATCCAATTCTTTTTCAAATATGACAATTGAATCTGCCTCCACCATACTCTAAGGCAGAGCATTCAAAATCCTAAGAATTTGTTAAGCATAAAATTCCTAAGAACAAAAGGAGTTCTTTCCTCACGTCTCTGTTGGGTTTTTTTTATCAATCACCTCATGTTGGTGTCCATTGGTTCCCAATCCTTCTGCCAATTGAAACAGTTACTCTCTACTCAATCTGTCCAGATCCTTCATGATTTTGAATATTTCTATCAAATCTCCTCTAAATCTTCTCTTCTCCAAGGAGAACAGACTGAGTTTTCCAATCTATCCATGTAACTGAAGTTTCTCATCCCTGGAATCATTCGTGTGAATCTTTTTAGCACTCCCTCTAATGCGTTCACATCCTTCCGGAAGTGTGGTCCCCAGAACAGGATACAGTACTCCATCTGAGGCCTAATCAGTGCTTTTCTTTTACAGGTTTTGTATTCTACACCCCTATTAATCAAGCCTAGTATCCTGTATGCGTTATTAATCACTTTCTCAATCTGCCTTGCCACCTTCACTATAGGGATGGGAAAACTCCACTCAGGGAGTCAGTCATCCCTCCCCATATCTGCGTGTGTTTCCTCTGGGTGCTCCAGCTGTCTCCCATTGTCCAAAGATGTGTAACTTAGGTGGGTTGGCCATGCTAAATTGCCCCTTACTGTCCCAAAATGTGTAGGTTCGATGGATTAACCACGCTAAATGTGTAGGGTTACAGGGAGAAGACAGCGAGAAAGGTCTTGATCTGTCAAAGAGTCGGTGCAGACTCGATGGGCTTTGTAACTATTTGAGGGGGGGGAGTATCCCAGGGCATACGGTTAAAAATCGAAGGGCCTCCCCAGATCAATAACCCTTGGGGAGCTTCAGCTGGGGCTGGTTGTAAACACTTGACCCAGTTAGAACCAGGGCCTACACGTCTCTGGTACAATTACTGAACACTTTCCAATGCGATATAGAATATTTACATAAATCACACGAATGGATGAAAGGTTTCCAGTTCGAACTCACAACCCAATTATTGAAGTGTTTATTTGGAAATGAAAAAGAGCATTTGCATCTTCTTACTGCCTTGCCAGTGAACCTTAATCCCTTCAAATAAGAAGTCTATACTTCCTTTATTAAAGCTTCAACTGAATCCACATTCAGTGCAGTAAGTACCAGCATATTCCACAGATTGACAGGCAGGAATGTGAGAAAGTTAGCTTAAAATAGGTTTATTTTTAAGTTAACCTGAGCTCATGGTAATCAACCTTATTTTCTGAAGGCCCAACTATGTCAATAGTTTCCACCATATTTAGCCTCTTGGCAATACAGAAGTCCCAGTATCAAGCTGCTCAATCAAATCCCTTTTAACTTCCTCTACTGAGTCCCATGAGAGTCTAACAGAAGGGAGCACGCTAATCTGAGCTTCTTCCAATGAAAGTATAATTTGGGCCATTGCTTTGGCCCATTATTGGTACAAGTCATATTCAAATCACCAGTAGAATTTGTACATAATTGGCCTGACCTATTGGGTGGATACTGATTTCCTGGTGGTGCTGTGTTACAGATTGCTTAGGGAGCCCAAGCTGCTATGGTAACGTGCACTTTTACATGCACGTTGTAGTCTGGAGCTATGGATAGCAATACTAGATGTTCCAGCTTTTTTTCAGTCACTTGGCTGATCAGGCCAGGCCACCATGAGTAGGAAAGCAAGTGGCTGGATCCATAAATTATAGAATCCCTACAGTGCAGAAGAGGCCCATTGAGTCTGCACCTACTCTCCAACAGAATGTCTTACCCATGCCTTCTCTCCCCATCCTCTCTCCGTAACGCTACATATTTGCCATGGCTAATCCATCTAACCTATCCATCTTAGGACCTAAGGGCACCAAGGCACAATTTGGCATGGACAATCCATCTAACCTGCACATCTTTGGATTGGTTTTTCTCCAAGTGCTCCAGTTTCCACCTACAGTCCAAAGATGTGTAGGTTAGATGGATTGGCCATGCTAAATTGACTTTTAGTATCTAAAGACGTGTAGGCTAGGTGGATTGGCCATGTTACGTTGCCCCTTAGTGTCCAAAGATGTGCAGTTTAGGTAGGTTTGCTATGCTAAGTTGCTGCATAGTGTCAGGGGAACTAGCAGGGTGAATATATGGGGTTACAGGGATAGGGCCTGGGTGGGACTGTTGTCGGTGCAGGCTTGATGGACAGAATGGCCTCCTTCTGCACTGTAGGGATTCTGTTCGATGATTCTATGACTTTGCAAAAACACTCTGCATAATAAGGCATTATGTTGCTTGCAAAACAAAGTCACAGGAAGCCTTGCTGTCACCCTATTTTATGTATAAAAAGCAGGCGGCAAACTGATCAGCCATCAGTTGCAACATCTGAAAAGCTGAGATCCGAAGTTTCGGATGACTCCATGAATCTATTTGAATGAAGGCTGGTGTAGTTGAAATGAATTGTTTCCTGACTCACCAACACTCTTCAAATAGGAATCAGTTTGCGGGAAGTCTTAAAGGAGCTCTTAATTTTGACCTTTCCTTCCCGACTCCTTGTTCTACCCGAGAAAACATGTTGGTGCTAGGGACGAAGAAAGAATGTTTTTGTTTCTCGCAGAAGAAATAACAGGAGAGAGATTTGCATTTATATAAAGCCTTTCACAGCCTGGGGACGTCTGCCGAGTGTTTTGCAGCCAATGTTTTGCATTCAATATGACGGGGACATCTTGTCCCTCTGGGTGAACATCTCTGGCTGGCTTTCAAACTTGGTTTGAAATACATCCCTTTTATTTAATAGTTTGTAATATCAATTTTTTTTTGACAATTTCTCTTTTATAACTCAGGCAATGAAACTGAAGAGAGTTCTCAACAGAAATACATTCCTATCTGGCAACACTTACTCATCCGTGCTGTATTTAAATAAGGATACAAGAGGCTTTGCAACCTGATTTGCAAGACACAAAATACTACAAGTAGCAATGATCAATCTCGCGCACCTCGACTGGGAGATGATTCTACTCGGAAATAATAGTCAAAATAATATTGAGTTTGTTTCGCAGAATAAGGTCACTCTTGATTTAATGATGAAATGCATTAAATGATGATCGCAAATTGGTTACAAGTACATTTCAGAACCATATCCAGATGACACATCTCTCTTAAGAGTAATTTGTCTCAGTGTGGCAATCTGTCTACTAAAAAGCAGCAAAAGAACAAAGAACACTACAGCACAGGAACAAACCCTGAGCCTGAGCCTGCCTAAACTAAAACCACATGCACTTACAGAGGCCATATCCTTCCATTCTCATCTTATTCATGTATTCATCTAGATGCCCCTTAAATGCCACTATTGTACCTGCTCCCACCACCTCCCTGGGCAACGCGTTCCAGACATCCATCACCCTCTGTGTAAAAAAACTTGCCCTGCACATCTCCTCTAAACTTTTCCCCATGCACCTTAAACCTATGTCCCCTAGTATTTGACTTTTCTACCCTAGGAAAGAACACCTGACTATCCACTGCATTGCAAAATTAAGAATCATAGGGGGAAATTTTACCATCCTAACAACATGGGAATCAGAGTGGGCGAGGGGTGGACCATGTGTGCTGTTCTGGTCACCGCATTAGAAGAAGGATATGATTGCACTGGAGAGGGTACAGAGGAGATTCCCCACAATGCTGCCTGAGCTGGAGGATCTAAGTTATGAGGAAAGATGGGATAGGCTAGGGATGTTTTCCTTGGAGTAGTGAAGGTTGAGCAGGGACCTGAGAGAGGTGGATAACATTATGAGGGGCATAGACAGGATGGATAGGAAGACACATTTACCAGCAGTGGAGGGGTCAATAAGCAGGATGCATAGATTAAGCTAAAAGGTAGAAAGCTAAGAGGGGAGTTGAGGAGATGCTTTCTCGCCCAGAGGGTGATGGGAGTCTGGAACTCACTGTCTGAAAGGGTCATTGAGTCAGAAGCTCTCATAACATTTAAGAAGTATTTAGAGATTTACTTGCACTGCTGTTACCTCCAAGGCCCGGGCCCAAGTGCTGGAAAATGGGATTAGTGCAGTCAGATAGAATCATAGAATCCTTACAGTCCAGAAGGAGGTCATTCAGCTCATAAAGTCTGCACCAACCCTCCGACAGAGCATCTTATTCAGGCCCACTCCTTAATTCCCACATCTTGGCACACTGAAGGACAAATTAGCATGGCCAACCCTCATAATCTGCACATCCTTGGACTGTAGGAGAAAACTGGAGCACCAGGAGGAAACCCATGTAGAACATACAAACTCTACACAGACAGTCACTCAAGGAAACTCGGGTCCCTGGCACTATGAGGCAGCAATGCTATCCACTGTGCCACCCTTAATCCTTTGTTGACCAGCATGGACACAATGGGCCAAATGGCCTCCTTCTATGCTCTGCTGTAAACATCTATTAATTACCACTATGTTAGCATTTGCCCCTTTTTCCTGCATGTGAAAGAATGGTAACATCACATCACACCAGCTCCATGAATACTTAGTGACATCAAGGATTTGCTCCAGCTTCTGCCTTGTCCTCTTCAATCAGACACTGAGATTATTTTTTCACTTGCACAAGGTGGCTCCATAAATGTAAAGGATGTCAAACTCAAGGCAATTAAGAAATGAGAAGACTTGTTACTCTCCTAGAGGACGTCCTACAGTATATCCTGTCTGAGGGAAAGGGAAACATGAACCTGTCTCTGGCTATGTGTTGATGTTAACTTCAATGGAAAGAGAACTTAGGCATGGTGTAGGAGAGGTTGTCAAATCGCTGCTATCATGGAATGATTTCACCTCCAGTATGTTCCCTGTGCATAGAAGGAATTAAACTCAGTAGATAGATAATAACTGGATGGATGGGTGCAGACAGGCTGTGCTGAGGTAGTCACACAAAAAGGTAATTACCTTGGCAATAGATACTGGGTATACAAAAATTCAGGTTCTTTCTCTAGTTCATTTTGTAGAAGGTCTAGTTATATTCCACGTGTAAAAGCTGCAGCAAGATCCTCAGAACTCCTTACCAGCAAGATTGTGCTGAATTCGCTAATATATCATATCACTTACATTAATTTCAATACAATAAGCCATCTCAAAGGGCTTCATCAAGCATTTGCCTGAGGATCAAGAGTTCCCTGGTTAAAATCCCAGTGTCTCCTTCCGTACTTGTTTAGATTTTTGGGGAGATGATGGTCCAGTAGTTTTATCGCTAGACTATTAATTTGGAAACTCCACTAATGTTATGGGGACCTGGGTTTGAATCTTGCCATAGCGGATGGTGGAATTTGAATTCAATAAAAAAATCTAGAAATAAAAAGTTACTGATGACCATAAAACCATTGAGAATTGTCAGAAAAACCCATTTGGTTCACTAATGTCCTTTGGGAAAGAAATCTGTTTTCCTTTCCCAGTCTGGCCTACATGTGACTCCAGATCCACAGCAATGTGCTTGACTCTCAACTGGCCTCCAAGGGCAACCAGGGATGGACAATAAATCCTGATGTGGATATGCCAGCGTTGGACTGGGGTAAACACAGTAAAAAGTCTGACAAACCAGGTTTAAGTCCAACCGATTTATTTGATAGTAAACTCACTAGCTTTCGAGGTTTCTCTCTTCTTCAGGTGAAGCGGGAAACCTCGAAAGCTAGTGAGTTTACTATCAAATAAATCGCTTGGACTTAAATCTGGTGTTGTCAGAAATTTACAATAAATTCTGGCCAGTCAGAATGCCCATGTCTCACAAATGAACAAAAATAAATAAAATAGGAATCATTTAAACCAAGATAGTACATGGAGCAACAGAGCTATGGAGTTATGAGGTCAGGTGACCAAAAACTTGGTCAAAGAAGTAGAATTCCAGGAGCGTATAAAGGAGGAAAATGAGGTAGCGAGGCAGCAAGATGGGGTGGGGGTATCGTAGAACTTGCGGCCTAGGCAACTGATGTCATTTCACCGGCATCCCACCGCGCCCCCTCCTCCCACCTCCCCCAAACACAATGGTGGAACAGTTAAATCAGGGTTGTTCAAGAAGACATAGTTAGCAGAGCACAGGTAACTATTTGGATTTTCAGGCTGGAGATTATAGAGAAATAAGGATCCAAATTTTTGAATTGGAATGTTGCTTGACTGAGAACCCAAGCAAATCAGTCAGCACAGGGGTCAAGCTTGTATGAGTCGGGGTCTGGAATAGCAGAGTTTTGGATGGCCTCAGGTTGACTGAGGGTAGAATGTCAAAGACTAGTTAGGCATGCACTGGAATAGTCGAGTCTGGAGGTGACAAAGGCATGAGTGAGGATTTCAGCAGCAGATGAGTTTAGACAGAGGTGAACTCAGGTGATATTACAGAGGTAGAAATAGGCGGTATGTGGATGGAAGCTCAATTCAAGGTGAAATGTGTCACCAAGATTACAAGCTGACAGGTTGAGCCTCAGTGTGTTGCCAGGGAGAGGGATAGAGTCGGTCGTTAGGGAACAAAGTTCAGAGTGGGAACCAAAAATTAATCCATCTACCCAATGCTTAATTGAAGGACATTTTTGTTCATCCAGTGCGGGATAAGCAGTCTGATAGCTTGGCAACAGTGAAGGAGTCAAGAGAGATGGCAGTGAGGTAGAGCTGAATATCGTCAATGCACATGGGTAGGTTAATGCTGTGTTTCCAGACAATGATGAGGATTTTCCATTCCCTACCTTTGGTTGGCCAATCAACTTTTCATCCCATCCCATGATTCCCAGCATTGGAAAATTGCGGTCAATGTCATGTATAGATGAGAAATAGGCAGAGGCCAAGGATAAATCCTTGAGGGGCACCAGACATAATGGTACAGGAACAAGAAGAGAAACCATTGCAAGTGATGCTCCAACCACAATTAGATAGTTAGGGTTGGAACTGGGAAGAGCAGTTGAGATACTTTGGAATAGAATGAGCATGGTCATCCATGTCAAAGGTTGCAGACAACAAAATCTTAATATCATTATGATTAATGTAACTACATCTTGGAGACAAAAAGAGCACTTATAGATTTTTCAGTGACATTTATATTGACTGCCCAGAACATACCATGGACCGTGGATACACCCTAGAAAGCACCCTTTCTGGTTGTACCACAGCTTGGTATGGCTCCTGCTCTACCCAAGACCACAAGAAACTACAAAGGGTTGTGAATGTAGCCCAGTGCATCACACAAACCAGCCTTCGATCCATTGACTCTGTCTATACTTCCCGCTGCCTTAGAAAAGCAGCAGCATAATCAAAGACCCCACACACCCCGGACATATTCTCTTCCAACTTCTTCCATTGCAAAAAAGATACAGAAGTCTGAGGTCACGTACCAACCAATTTAAGAACAGCTTCTTCGCTGCTGCCATCAGGCTTTTGAATGGACCTATCACATAGTAAGCTGATCTTTCTCTACAGCCTAGCTATAATTGTAAAGCTACATTCTGCATCATCTCCTTTCCTTCTCCCCTTTGTACTCTATGAACTGTATGCTTTGTCTGTATAGTGCACAAGAAACAATATTTTTCACTGTATTCCAATATATGTGACAATAATAAATTGAGTCAAATCAAATCATACAGTCATTGGTGTTACGATGTCTTGGTCAATGTTTCTTCCCTCAATCAGGATGTTAAAAAATAGATGATGTGATGTAAAGATGCTCATTCACTAGCTATGGGGAAACACAATTCACTCATTGACAAGTTAACACTATATAGAGGCTGGCACTGGGTGCTGCAATCAGCTCCTGATACGACTCTGAGCACAGAAGCCCATGCTTACCAGGGTGATTCCCTCACCTGGCTCCTCGACTGGTTCTCCAGGTCATCTGACCCTTTCTCTGTAGCCTGATCCTTAAAGAGACAATCACCAAGTGTGGTCACTATTGCATTGCTTTTTATGGGGGCTTGCTCTGCACAGATTGGCTGCTAACATTTTCTAACGTGCAACAGTATCTACTCATCATAGATCTTTTATTCTCTGTAAATTATGCTGGGACATTCAGAGGTCATGAAATGTGCTATATAAATGCAAGCTCTTCCTTTCCATCTCATAATAAATGTGCTTTTAAAAAATGTGATTAAAGTGAGCACCATTGTGTCTCCAAACTGATTGCTGGGACTGAATATATAAGCATTTTCCTACAAAGGTTCTGGTCTATGGAGCAGCATATTAACACCTTTTCCACACAATATTTTATTCTTAATGATTAACCAAATATGTTGGTGCAGTCCCATGGCTGCAGACTGATTCTGATGCCTCATTGAGCGGAACTAACCACAAAGTCCATTCTCCAACCTAGATGCTACCAATTTAATGACTTCAAAACATGCCCCAGGGCAGTGAAAATAGCAGCTTTCCCCTAAACCTAAATACGGCTGCAACAACGTGCACTCATGGCGAACATTTAAGTGAGCAAAAAGCCTCAAGGTAACTCACAAGACCATTGTCGGACAAAATTTGACACCAAACCTACATAAGGAGATATGTACGAGACATTAAGATAGATAATCGATGGATAGCTTTTCATAGAATCATAGAATCCCTACAGTGCAGAAGGAGGCCATTTGGCCCATCGATCCTGCACTGACTACAATCCCATCCAGGCCTTATTGTCATAACTCCACATATTTAACCTGCTAAACCCCCAACACTAGGGTCAATTTAGCATGGCCAATCAACCTAACCGCACATCTATTGACTGTGGGAGGGAACCGGAGCACCCGGAGAAAACCCACACAGACACAGGGAGAACATGCAGACTCTACACAGTGGTGGAATTTTACTAGCACGCCTGCCCGAGGTTCGTATGATCCTGCCCGAGGTCAACGGAAAATGTCGTTCTCCGAGCCTCCCTTGCCCCTCTGAATCAGGGCGGCTGTGATGGCAAAATTCCAGCCAGACAGTCACCCGAAGCCAGAATTGAACCTGGTTCCCTGACACTGTGAGGCAACAGTGTTAACCACTGTGCCACCGTGCCGCCCATAAGGAACTGTAAGGAGGAGGCAATCAGTGAGACTGCAGTGGGAATTGCAGAGCTCGCAGTCTAGGCAGCTGAATGTCCAGCTAACAATGGGAGGGTAATAAATTCAGGCCCGTGGTTAGAAGTGGAGGGAAACAGACCCACTTCTGTATCTGTAAAGCCTCGGTGCCCTCGAGTTGAGAAGACAATCAGCGAAGCTATTCCAGTGTCTCTGCTGCAAAATATATAGGTTCATAGAGGTTTACAGCATGGAAACAGATGCTTCGGCCTAACTTGTCCATGCCACCCAGTTTTTTATCACTAAGCTAGTCCCGATTGCCTGCATTTGGCCCATATCCCTCTACACACATCTTACCCATGTAACTGTCTAAATGCTTTTCAAAAGACAAAATTGTACCCGCCTCTGCTACTACCTCTGGCAACTTGTTCCAGACACTCACCACCCTCTGTGTGAAAAAATTTCTCCTCTGGATCCTTTTGTATCTCTGTCCTCTCCATTTCAACCTATGCTCTCTAGTTTTAGACTCTCCTACCTTTGGGAAAAGATATTGACTATCTAGCTGATCTATGCCCCTCATTATTTAATAGACCTCTATAAGATCACCCATACGTCTCCTGTTCTCCAGGGAAAAAAGTTCCAGTTTATCCAACCTCTCCTTATAATACAAACCAGCATCAAAGTAAATCTTTTTCTGCACTGTTTCTAGTTTAATAATATAATTTCTATAATAGGGTGACCAGAACTGTACACAGCATTCCAAGTGTGGTCTTGTATACTTCAACAAGATGTCCCACCTCCTATATTCAGTGTTCTGACCAATGAAACCAAGCATGCCAAATGCCTCTTCACCACTCTGTCCACCTGTGACTCCACTTATAAGGAGCTGTGAACCTGTACTCCAAATCTTTTTGTTCTATAACTCTACCCAGTGCTCTATCATTAACTGAGTATGTCCTGCCCTGGATCGACCTACCAAAATGCATCACCTTGCATCTATCTAAATTAAACTCTATCTGCCATTCGTCAGCCCACCGGCCCAATTGATCAAGATCCTGTCACAATCCTAGGTAACCTTCTTCACTGTCCACTATGCCACCAATCTTGGTGCCACCTGCAAACTTACTAACCACGCCTACTAAATTCTCATCCAAATCATTAATATAAATGA
This sequence comes from Carcharhinus amblyrhynchos, assembly GCF_965287045.1. Classification (NCBI taxonomy): domain Eukaryota; kingdom Metazoa; phylum Chordata; class Chondrichthyes; order Carcharhiniformes; family Carcharhinidae; genus Carcharhinus; species Carcharhinus amblyrhynchos. The sequence continues at coordinate 38,710,695 of NC_137331.1, forward strand.
CAAATAACAGTGTGTCCAGCATCAATCCCTGAGGCACACTGCTGGTCACTGGCCTCCAGTTTGAAAAACAATCTTCTGCAACCACCCTCTGTTTTCTGTCTTCAAGCCAATTTTATGTCCAATTGGCTATCTCACCCTGCATGCCGTGAGATTTAACTTCATGCAACAACCTAGCATGCATGAAAGAAGGAAGAAACAGACAGAAAATAAACACCTCTGTAACACCTTTCAATATATCAGGAAATCTTAGTGTGCTTTAAAGTCTGAAGTACATTTAAAGAAAATAGAACTAATTTTCACATGACAAACAGCAATATCTTAATGACCAGATCATCTATTTGTGTTGGCTGAGGGACAAAGATCATCTGGGAAACAAGATATAACTTCCCTTCTCTCAGAATCCATAAAGTGCAAAAGGAAGCCATTCTGCCTATTGAGTCTGCATCAAATCTTTGACGGAACACCTTACCCAGACCATTTCCCATAACTCCATGTATTTAAAGTTTAAAGTTTATTTTTACTGTCACAACTAGGCTTTCGTTAACACTGCATTGAAATTTCTGTGAAAATCCCCTAGTTGCTACACTTGCCACTGTTTGGGTGCACTGAGGAAGAAGTTAGCATGGCCAATGCACCTAATCAACATGTCTTTCGGACTGTGGGAGGTAACTAGAGCACCTTGAGGAAACCCATGGAGACACAGGAGAACGTGAGAACTATCATACTCATACCTTTGGACACTAAAGGGTAATATAACCTGGCCAGTCTACCCAGCCTGCACATCTTTGGAGTATGGGAGGAAACCGGAGCACCAGAGGAAGCCCACACAGACACAGGGAAAACAGCAAACCCCACACTGACAGCCACTCAACCAAGGCTGGAATTGAACCCCTGGTGCCTTGAGGCAGCAGTGCTACTATATTTGCCACCATGCCACCCATAAAGAGTCAACCACATTGCTACGGACCTGGAGTCACATGTAGGCTAGACATGGTAAGGATGGCAGATTTTCTTCCCTAAAGGACCTGAAATAACCAGACTACAATAAGAATTTCATAGCGACTATTGCTGAAACTAGCTTTCAATTCCAGAATTTTTAATTGATTTAAAGTCCACCAGCTGCTCTGAGGGGATTTGAACCCCTCTCCCTGGAGCACTAGCCACTGAATTAGTAGTCCACAGTTGTTTCATGGCACAGGGATATTTTGTGACCAGTCACAAGGACAGATGAGGTTTGGTTTAATACTTCATTCAGATGAAGGCATCTTTGACAGTGCAGCGCTCTCTCACCGTACTACACTGGACAGTCCAGCTCAGATTTTGTGCTCAGGGAGGGAATTCGAACCCACAGGAATCAGAGACCGTGGTCAGAGGAAGACCAGGGTGATGTTCACCTGGCTGAGCTACAGGTAATGCCTGTAGGAGAAACCAGAGGTGGGAGAAAACCTGCTGGTAAATGATAAGCAATGATTAGACAAACAGTGAACAATCCAGTGCCAATTTATAGTGAGGCCACGCATTGAGTTCATGAGAACCTATTGCTCCCTGACCATGCCTGACCACCAGTGCAAGTCAATGATTACACTTTTATAAGTTTCAGTTTAACAGCTCATGTGCTTAGAACCCTTTGCATTTTCTAATCAGACAACCATGTAGAATGAGATAGAATTTACAGCAGAAAAAGAGATTGGACCAATTGGTTTACACAAATGCTTCTGCCCCACATAGCTTTCACTCAATCCAGCCTATCAACGTATTCTTCAATTCCTGTCCCCCACATTGGTATATCTTACACCTTCTTAAGTCTATCTATCCTGCGGTAGCGAGTTCCACATTCTCACCACTATCTGGCTAATATTTTTCTTGAATTCCCTATTGGGATCTTTAGTGACAATCCCTTATTTCTGGCCCTTAGTTTTACAAAGAACAAAGAACAAAGAAAATTACAGCACAGGAACAGGGCCTTCGGCCCTCCAAGCCTGCACCGACCGTGCTGCTTGACTGAACTAAAACCCCCTACCTCCTGGGGACCATATCCCTCTATTCCCATCCTATTCACATGTATAGCAAGACGCCACTTAAAAGTCACTATCGTATCTGCTTCCGCTATCTCCCCCGGCAGCGAGTTCCTGGCACCCACAACCCTCTGTGTAAAAAACTTGACTCGTACATCTTCTTTAAACCTTGCCGCTCGCACCTTAAACCCATGCCCCCAGTAAGTGACTCTTTCACTCTGGGAAAAAGCTTCTAACTGTCCATTCTTTCCATGCCCCTCATAATCTTGTCGACCTCAACTTCCCTCTCCACCCCCACCGCTCCCCCACACCCCAGCAAATATGAAAGCATCTTCCCCATGTTAACTCCATCAAGCCTTTCTTGATTCCTACATCAAATAAAATATTAAAGAGTGCCACAGTTAAGGAGGCAGGAGTGCTAAATCCTTGTGGGCCGCAAGAAGCAAAACATATGGGTGGCACGGTGGCACAGTGGCTAGCACTGCTGCCTCACAGTGCCAGGGACCCAGGTTCAATTCTGGCCTCGGGTCACCGTCTGTGTGGAGTTTGCACATTCTCCTTGTGTCTGTATGGGTTTCCTCCGGGTGCTCCGGTTTCACCCCACAGTTCACAGATGTGCAGGTTAGTTTGATTAGACATGATAAATTGCTCCTTAGTGTCCCAAGAGCTGTAGGTTAGGGGGTTAGTGAGGTAAATATGTGAGCATATGGGTATAGGGCCTGAGTGAAATTGTTGTTGGTGCAGGCTCGATGGGCCGAATAGCCTCTTTCTGGACTGTAAGGACTCTATGATACCAAGGACTATAGCATAACAATTTCTTTATTTTAATGCGTGTAACAATATCAAAGCATTTATAAAAGCAATTTATGATTTTCTAACATAGAGTGCACAGAGGACATCAATCCTCAATTGCAGACAGCAAATAAATAGTGTGCAATGAAATATATATCCAATTGTGCTGCACAGCACCAATCAGTCAGTAAGTAAACAGTTTCCCAAGTTCAGATGCTATGTTAGATCATCTGCCCCAGTAGCATGACACCTTTGTCATTGGAAGAATATCGACTTTGTATCTGAAGCGATGTGCTGCAGCAGGCCAATTCATCATAGCCGTATCCTGTTGGGTACAATCAGAAACAGATCAAGCAAGTCAAACGCAATCAGAATGAATGTTTCTGCTGCTTATCTATTTCTCCTTGTCCTTTTAATTTCAGGTCTCACTGTTGCACACAGCACACCGCCTATTACATGATTTCACACCGCACAAAGTCCCGTGACAATCCCACATGTTCAGAAGTCATTGAATCCCTACAGTACAGGAGAAGGCCATTCAGCCCATCAAGTCTGTACCAACCATAATCCCACCCAAGCCCTATTCCCGTAACCCCACATATTTACTCTGCTAATCACCCTGACACCAGGATCAATTTAGCATGGCCAGTCAACCTAACTCGCACACCTTTGGACTGTGGGAGGAAATCGGATCACCCGGAGGAAATTCACGCAGACACAGGGAGAATGTGCAAACTCAACACAAACGGTGACCCAAGCCAGGAATTGAACCCGGGTCCCTGTCCCCTGTGAGGCGGCAGTGCTAACCACTGTGCTATTGTGGCTGTTGCCAGTAATAGATCCATCAGAGGTCCAGGATGAGGGATCCCTGGCAGGTGGAGGGTTAGGGTGGGGGTCTCGGGAGAGGGAGGGATGGGAGATTGAAAGTCCTTCACATACTTTAGCGCATCAACCCAGGTGTCAATGGGTCCAGAGTGTAGTGACGATGTCAATTAGCATGATTGACTTATCTTAAGTAAACCTCATCTGCAAACATAACAAGGTATCCCATTCACAGGTCTTTGTAAAACCAGTGTTCTTCTAGGGTACAAGAGGCCTCATCCTGGAGTGACCCTAGAACGCACCCATAGATTGTACGTTTAACAGAAATGGGGTCTGTTGTAAGTAGAATTTAACATCCTGAGGCACTTCAGTAGGCAATTGATGCTGACAAGGCAGGGAGTCACAACACAGGGAACTCAAAAAGCAATCCTTCTCAGATTTGTTTGTAAGGTCCCAGGAGCAGTGTCCCATTGTCAGCCATTCAATGCCTGATCAAGGGACACAGTAACAAGGGAAAGGGGGAAATCCACTAAGAGCCAACCTCTGCCATTTTTTTAAAATCCTCTGTCCGTCCCTCTCCGAGTACCCCCAGCCTAACTGTCCACCCGCCAGGGGTCCCTCATCCAGCCCCCTGATAGATGTATTACCGACAACGGCCACCGGTCCTTGTGGCGTTGCCTACATGGACAGCTGCTATCCTCTGATTGGCCAACAGCTCTCGATGGACAGGATTTCCACATCCAGAGTCCTTGATCCCAGGAAGGTCCAGTCATTGGCCACTTGAGTGCTTGATTGACACTTGATTTGCAAAGCTTCCTTGAAGGAGATGATGTGGGGCTCCAAGACGGGTTGGTGAGGCAGGGGTCTGGGGGGGCTGCTGGATTGCAAGACCCTTGTGCGCTGGATTCAATTGCACCCTGCATGTGGAAGCATTGCATAAAGGTCTGCGTTTTTTACCTTTCCCAATTGCCCTTGAGAAGGTTACAGACAGTAATCCTTTAAAAACCTCCATGCAATGCAGCCACACCCACAGTGCTGTCTGTATAGACTTTCTTCCAGGATTTCTATCCACCAATAATGAAGGAATGGTGATACAGTTTCAAGGCAGGATGGTGTGTGTGTGGCTTGGAGGTAGCTTGCAAACAATGGTGTTCCCATGCACCCACGGCCCTTGTCCTTCTAGCTGGTGGAGGTTCCAAGTTTGATGGTTCTGAGGAAAAAGTCTTGTCGTCATTTATTGCAGTACACCATGTAGACTGGTCACAGTCATTAGCAATTCCAAAGATGTGTGGGTTAAGTTGATTGGCCATGCTAAATTGACCCTGAGTGTCAGGAAGATTAGCAGGGTAAATATGTAGGATTACTGAGATAAGGCCTGACTGAGATTGTTGTCAGTGCAGGCCTGATGGGCTGAATGGCCACCTTCTGCACTGTAGAGCTTCTATGATTCTATGATTGTAATCTACAGGAAATGGAACAGTGGATATTCAACCCATAGCAAATGGGCTGGATTTTATCATCTGCAGCTGCCTATGTCCTTCTAGCTGGTAGACATTGTGGATTTGAACAGGTTGCCAACTCTCCAGCAGTGAGTGTCTCCAGGAATTGAAGATTAATCTCCTGTATACGGCTAACCCCTGGAGAAAAATGATAGGGTATTTAAAAAATGGCATTTCCCTTCCAATTTCTTTGAATAATTTTATTTGTTGAGAAGAATATTGAAGTTGGGAAAGGACTATTTCACTGGGCCACTTGGTCTAAGACAAGAAGTCATGTAATGAAAACTCCAAGAATATGCCAAACCAGAGTTGGCAACTCAAGTTGTGTCCCTAGATCAGTCAGGCAATTGTAATCGCACAGGTGTTAATTTGTGCCACTACATCAAAGGGAACTCTTCCTGCGCATATTCAGTTGCATTCTCAGGATGGAATTTTTCCATCCCGCCCCTACGATTTCCGGAATCATAGAGGGCAGGACGCGGACCATGCAAAGACCAGTTGACCTCAGATGGGATTTTCCGGCCTTGGGACAAGCGTGGCTGGAAAATCTTGCCCTCAGTGTCAGAATATCAGCTGTCAGCATTAAAGCACACAAGTTGGTTTGACACAAACTAACAATAAAGTTAAATGTTTAGGCCAGAGTCCAATTATGTGCCAATTAAGCCATACAGATTGCATAGATGGTCCCTGCAAACAGCCTTAACTCAGTGGATATACTCTAAGGAGGGTTTTAACCCACATTTCAGTGTCCACTTCACTCAATCAGTGGGACCCATAGCAAGGATTTCACATTAGCTCTGCACAAACAAGAGATGTAGATTAATCCTACTGTAACATCACTCTGAATACTTCAAACAAGATTCACACTCCTGCAGCTCACAAGAGAGATGTCAGAAGCAGTTGCAAGTGTGTCAACAGCTGCAGTGTGGGTCGTATGTGTATGTGCATTTATTTCTGATATCTTTCTGTTAGGTGGCAGGAGTTACAATGTTTTAATAAGTCTTCATAAGCAGAAGTCCCTTCACCAAAATCCCTTTATTTACAAATTCTAACAGTAGTACACAGCAGTTAGCAGTCTATCTCCAGGGGTATCAGAGGAACTGACACTCCCTTTTAAGTACAAGGCAAAGACTCCCTGATTGGCCCGTCAATTGGATCCTTACTTAGGACATTCACATTCCAATAGGCCAACCTCAATGGCTTGATTGAAGTCACTACAAGTGTTATGTCACATTATTCTGCAGCAAATTGAGACTGGCCCAGCTAAACCTTCGCAGCAAATGGTGGGATGTAAATGCATTCAATAGTTGGGAGTTGAATGCAATTTTCAGTTTAAATGGCTATGTTCTTACATCATACAATCCCTACAATGCTGAAGAGGCCATGAAGACTGCACCAACTCTCTGCCGGAGAATCTTACCCTGGCCCTCTGCCCCACCCTGTTCCCATAACCCTACACAACTAATATGGCTAATCTACTAACCTAACCATCTTTGGACACCAACGGACAATTTTAAAAGTATAAAAGTAGGCTTACATTAAGACTGCAATGAAGTTATGTGGAAATCCCTTAGTCACCAAACTCTGGCATCCATGAGGGTACACTGAGGAAGAGTTTAGCATGGCCAATTCACCTATCCTGCACATCTTTGGACTGTGGGAGGAAACTGGAGTACCTGAAGGAAACCCACGCAGACACGGGGAGAACGTGCAGACTCCACACAGAGTGGCCCAAGTCAGGAATTGAACCCGGGTCTTGGGCGCTGTGAGGTGCACTGTTAACGACTGTGCCACCGCAGTTTGATATTATTTGACCTCCATGATTCCTCTTTCAAGTCCTCAGAGCTATTACTGGGACAACAATACAGGGAGAAGTTGTTCTGTTTGCAACTCATTGGGTGAGAGTGGAGCTGAATGTGGATCCCACAAGGCCTTGAATCATTAAACCAATTGGTCCCTGGCTTTTTGTGTCAATCTGCAAGATTAAATTTTTCCATTTCAGTGACTCATTAGTTTTCCAGAGCTTGTAACTCAAGTAATGCTTACAACTGCCTGCATGCAGTGTCAATGACAACCCTTGCACTTTTGCACCTGATATTTTTGCACATATTCATTAAGATTTACCCAGGTACAGAGGAAAGGGACCATGTAAATCCACTTGGATTACCTTCTATTTACAATGGTACTTAAAAAGCAACAGCCGCTATGAAAATAATCCTGGACTTATTTTAGCTTAGCCTGCACAATATGTCATTAATTAACAGCTCCTGACATCCTCTTTCTTTTGTGTGTGGCTTTATGTCAGTCATGGAATACAAACTTCCAATTTCAATTGGGGCAAAATTGGTCCCAAATTCCCACACATCATATAACTATCATCAGCTGCTCGTGTAGTGTGTGTTATTCTGCAAAAGAAAACTTCTATAAACAGCGATAATTCTTAACCGATTATATTGCCAACTCATAATGACCTGTTGTTTGTGTGTGTGTGTTTGGGATGCAGGTGAGTGTGGGAGTGCATATAAAGTTTAAAATTTATTTATTAGTCACAAGTAGGCTTACATTAACACTGCAATGAAGTCACTGTGAAAATCCCCTAGTCGCCACACTCTGGCGCCTCTTCAACTACACTGAAGGAGAATTTAGTGTAGCCAGGGCACGTAACCCAAGGTATGACTGTAACATTACATTCTGCGCTCTCTCCTTCTCTATGAATGGTATGATTTGCCTGTATAGTGAAACGATACTTTTCACTGTATACAAATACATGTGACAATAATAAATCAAATCAAGTCAAAATCAGCACGTCTTTTGCACTGTGGGAGGAAACCAGAGCACCCGGAGGAAACCCTCGCAGACAGGTGGGGGTGGGCGGGGTTGTGGGTGTGGAGAATGTGCAGACTCCACACAGACAGTGACCCAAGCTGGGTATTGAACCCAGGTCTTCGGCGTTGTGAGCCACTGTGCCACTATGCCACCCCTGTAAATGTATCCTAGGTAGGTGTGTGCGGTTGTATGAATATGAGTGTGTGTGTGTATTTACGTGTGTGCATACATCTGTTTGTGTATATGTGCTTGTGCACTTGTTTCAGTGCATAGTGTATATATATAGTATATATATGTATTTGTGCATGTATGTATATATATAATATATATGTGTGTGTGTGTGTATTTCACAGCTATCAACCATTAGTACAATGCAGGATCAATCCCCAGGCAGTATGCTTAACTACCTCCTCTACAAGCTAATTTACAAGGATCTGGTCATGTTTACATTAGCCCTCTCCCAATGCATGAAAAGAGAGGGGTAAGGTGCAGAATAGAAATGAGCATTTATGAATAATTCAATCTTCCTTGTGGCTATTAACACATTTGCCTTGAATAAAGTGATAATACGTTATCATCTGTGAAATGGAAATTGCATAACAGAGAGTTTCTGGTTACACCAGAGGAAATTAATTTCACAGCGCATCTGTTGGGACTTGACTTGTGAATGCTAAGTATGGGAAAATGCAGCCGTTACGCTTCACCACTTTTATAATTAGATTAGCATGCCTGCACCCATGCTGGAAGACTCTTGCCGAGTGTAAAGAATTACTGTTCCTTGTTTCAAATGCCTAATATTTATAATAATGAAATGACTGAGGCAATTAAGGAAAGTTAAAAATGCATTATGGAACCTTATTATATTTAGCAGATGCTGCGCTAAAGTGATTGTGTGTTTGCCTTATCTGTCTCGTTAAATATTGAGCCCAGCTATCAATAAATGCAATGTATTAATACACAATTGTGCCCCTCAGCTTTGAGAGTTGCAGCCGTCTCACTTAACAAGACCCGGCTTATTATTTACTGACAAGGAAATAGAGAGAAAGAAATAGGCAGGTCAATTCCCTTTAAGGCACGATACAGCTACGCAAGAGAATATACAAATATTTATTCAAACAACCGTACGAGTGAAGTATGATAAGATGTGCCAAGTGTCAATTTAAAGTTTAGTGGCCTGGTGAACTTACAGAGTGGATTGAACTTGTACATTTAAAACATTAGTCTCTTGTCTCCAATTTTAGCTTAGCCTAATATACTTTTTTTATTTGTTCACGGGATGTGGGAGTTAGCATTATTGCCCACCCCTAATATTCCTGGAGGCGATAATAGCGGTAAAAAGTCTGACAACACCAGGTTTCAGTCCTGGTGTTGTCAGACTTTTTACTGTGTTTACCCCAATCCAACGCCGGCATATCCACATCATGACGATAAGAACATAAGAACATAAGAAATAGGAGCAGGAGTAGGCCATCTAGCCCTTCGAGCCTGCCCTGCCATTCAATAAGATCATGGCTGATCTGTTGTGGCTCAGTTCCACTTTCCCGCCCTCTCCCCATAACCCTTAATCCCCTCTCTTATCAAAAACCCATCAACCCGCGTCTTAAAAATATTTAGCGAGGCAGCCTCCACCACTTCAACGGGCAGAGAATTCCAGAGATTCACCACCCTTTGAGTGAAGAAGTTCCTTCTCAACTCCGTTCTAAACCGCCCCCCCTTTATCTTGAGGCTGTGCCCCCTAGTCCTACTGTCTTTTTTGAGCAGGAAGAGTCTCTCCACCTCTATCCTATCCATCCCATTCATCATCTTATACATCTCAATGAGATCTCCCCTCATTCTTCTAAACTCTAACGAGTACAAGCCTAGTTTATTCAGCCTCTCCTCATAGCTCAACCCCCTCAACTCCGGTATCAGCCTAGTAAACCTCCTCTGCACTCCCTCCAAGGCCAAAATATCTTTGCGCAGGTGCGGCGCCCAAAACTGCACACAGTACTCCAGCTGCGGCTTCACCAATGCCCTATACAGCTGCAGCAAGACCTCCCTACTTTTATATTCAATCCCCCTCGCTATGAAGGCCAGCATCCCATTCGCCTTCCTGACCACCTGCTGCACCTGCAAGCTGGGTTTTTGCGACTCATGCACAAGGACCCCGAGGTCCCTCTGCACCGTCGCCTGCTGCAGTTTTTCGCCACGTAAGTAGTAGTCCTTCCTACCATTCTTCCTACCAAAGTGGACCACCTCGCACTTGCCAACATTAAATTCCATTTGCCATTTCCTGGCCCATTCGCCCAGCCTATCTAGATCCTTCTGCAGACTCTCCACACCCTCCGCACAATTTGCCGTTCCCCCAATCTTGGTGTCATCAGCAAATTTCGACACCCTACACTCGGTTCCCTCCTCCAGATCATCTATATAAATGGTAAATAGCTGAGTAATAATAGCGAGCAGCCTTCTTGAAATGCTGCAGTCCATCTAGACTCCTGGGGTGGAATTTCTGTTCCCCTGCTATTGGGAATCGTCGTGAGCGGGATACGAACCATGCAAAGGTCTCTTGACCTCAGGCAGGATTTTCCAGTCTTGGGATGAGTGTGGCTGGAATATCCCGCCTCTAGAATCCCAACAGTGCAGGAGGCCATTCGGCCCATTGAGTCTGCACTGACAACAATCCCTTCCAGGCCCTATCCCACATATTTACCCTGCTAATCCCCCGACACTAACAGCAAGATTTTATGGCCTCACTCGTCCTGAAACTGTAAAATCCTGCCCAGGGTCAACGGACCTTCTCATGGTCACTTGCTGCAATTCCAATGGCAAGGGGGATGGTAAAATTCCAGCTTAAGTATCAATTTAGCACGGCCAATCAATCTAACCCACACATCTTTGGAGTGTGGGAGGAAACCAGAGCACATGGAGGAAACCCACACAGACACAGGGAGAATGTGCAAACTCCACACAGACAGTGACCCCAAGCCGCAACACAGTTCCCTGGCACTGTGAGGCAGCAGTGCTAACCACTATGCCACCATGCTCATTAGGGATGGAGTTCCAGGATTATGGCACAGCGATATAGGAAAGGATGGTGATAAATTTCCAAATCAGGATAACGTGTGAAAATCGAGGGGGAATTTACAGCCAGTGATGTTCTCAAGCATCAACTACCCTTGTTCTTCTATGTGTTATACTCAAGTTGGAGATCATCTGCCTTGAGCTATGTAGCTGTGCGCCACCCAAATTACCACGGCAAGCATGGTGCAAAATCTGAGCTAGCCTCACACTAGCAGAGCGTTTAAGTTTATTTATCAGTGTCACAAGCTTACATTAACACTGCAGTGAAGTTACTGTGAAAATCCCCCAGTTGCCACATTCTGACACCTGTTCGTATAACACTGAGGGAAAATTTAGCGCAGCCAATGCACCTAACCTGCACATTTTTCAGACTGTGGGAGGAAACTGGGGCACCTGGAGAAAATCAACACTGACAAGGAGAGAACATGCAGATTCTGTGTAGACAGTGACCCAACCTGGATATTGAACCTGGGACCCTGGCACTGAGGCAGCAGTGTTAACCAATGTGCCAACATGCCGTCCCTGCTCCCTTAGCTCTTAGCTTTGTAAGATCACATCCTAATGTGAATCAACCTTCAAACTTGCCCAACTCTCAGTTGGCCAGTTTTTAACCCCCTAAACTAGATGGTGCTGTCGTGTACATTCTGTCTCCTGCTTTTGGCCTAGTGAGTGTGATACCAGATTTCATTAGCGGACTGTGCTAATATGGTGCTTGCAGCTTATGGCAGCAGTAGGAATCATAAAACCATAGAACCCCACAGTGCAGAAGGAGCCCACTTGGCCCATTGAGTCTGCACTGACAGCAATCCCACCTAGGCCCCATTCCCACAAATTTAGCCTTCTGAACCCCTGACACTGAGGGACAATGTTCCATGGCCAATCCAATTAGCCCACACATCTTTGGCCTGTGGGAGGAAACCAGAGAACCTAGAAGAAACCCACACAGACACGGGGAGAATGTGCAAACTCCACACAGACTGTCCCCTGAGACCAGAATTGAACCCGGGTCCCAGGCGCTGTGAGGCAGCAGTGCTAACCAGTGCTGCCTAATGGAATGCCACAACTGGTCTTAGTTGGACTGCGGAGGACGGAAATCAAGTAGTGTCCCCATCCAAAATGTTCATGAAGTGTTTTCTGCCAGAATGTATACATATGTGGAGTTGAATGGTGGTATTATCACTAAACTACCTGTCTCTACCACTATAATATCACCCACCTCCACTTCATTTCAACTCATCCACTATTGAAGCCCTTGTCCATCCCTTTACCCCCTTCAGACTATACGTACACACTCCTAGCTGGCCTTCTACATTCTCCCCTCTGTAAACCTGTAACAATTTAAAGCTCTGCTCTCCCTCCCTTTAATTGTGGCAAGTCCTATTCACCCATCACCCCTGTGCTCACCAACATGCATTGCCTCCCAGTCAAACAATACCCCAATTTTAAAACTCTTACCTTTGTTTTCAAGCATACCCTGGCCTCATCCTTCCTGTCTCTGAAATCTCCTCCAACACCATAACCCCCCAGGCTCTCTGCACTCGTCCAATTCTGGCCTCTTGAGCATCCCTGATTTTACTCACCCCATCCTGAACCTATCCACCACCACCACAGTCCCCAGCCACACCTTCAGCTGCCTGAACTCTGGAACTCCCTCCCTAAACCTCTCTTTCCTCCTTATAAGCTACCTCTAACTAAATGGTTGGTCATCTTGCCTAATATGGTATTGTGTGGCTAAATGTCAAATTACGCTTCAGAATGATCCTAAGGAACACATTGAAACACTCTGGGGGGAGTTTTCTCATTCACGGGAAGCATAGCCGGTGGGCTAGGGGGCAGACCATGCAAAGGTCTATTGACCTCAGGCAGGATTTTCCAATTTTGGGGTAGGTGTGGCTGGAAAATCCCACCCATTGAGCCAGATTCTCTGGCCTCCTTTCTGTATTTTTCTTGATGGCAGAAGACGGCACACCATTTGCTGGCAGTGAGATCCTCTGGTCCTGCTGCTATCAATGGGAATTCCCACTGAGGCCACTCCACACTCCCAGGACAATCACAGCAGATGTGCGTCACCAGTGGGACCAGCAAATCCTACTGGTGCAAACGGCTGAGGAATCCTGGCTTATATTATGTCTGTGGTGCTTACGAATGGATATTGTTGTTGCTGGTGTAGTAGGGCATTGGGAGAGGCACCAGTTTACTTCAGACCATGATAAGACGTTTGCTGCAGTTGTACATTTGTGAGACCACATCTGGAATACTGTGCACAGTTTTGGTCTCCTTATTTAGGAAATAGAATCATAGTATCTGACAGTGCAGACGGAGGCTATTCGTCCCATTGAGTCTGCACTGACCACAATCCCACCCAGGCCCTATCCCCATAACCCCACATATTTACCCTGCTAGTCCCCTTGACATTAAGGGACAATTTAGCATGGCCGATCCACCTAACCCGCACATCTTTGAACTGTGGGAGGAAACCAGAACATCCGAAGGAAACCCACGCTGACACAGGGAGAACGTACAAACTCCACAAGGACAGTGGCCCAAGCCAGGGATTGAACCTGGGACCCCGGAGCTGACAGGCAGCAAGGGTAACCACTGTGCCACTGTGCTTCCCATATAATAAAATGCATGCAGTTCAGAGAAGATGACTCAAGAGATACCTGCGATGGGGGTGGGGCTGGTGGGGGGAGGGGTGGTGGGGCTGTATGTGGGATGTATCTTATGAGGAGCGGTTGAGCAGTTTGGGGCCTATACTCACCAGAATGAGAGGTAACCTTATTGAGACGTGTAAGATCCTGAGAGAACTTGCCACAGTGGACGCCAAGAGGATTTTGCCATTTATGGAAGAGATTAGAAGTACATCACATAATTCAAAAATTTGGGGCTGAGGCCAGGAAAAAAATAAATTTCTCAGAGGGTTGTTAGTTTCTCTTCCCCCGAGAGCAATAGAGCCGGGGTCATTGAATATTTTTAAGGCAGAGGTAGATAGATTCTTGACAAGCTTGGGAACATGATAGATTCTTGACAAACTTGGGTTAGATGGGAATGAGTAGTCAATGGGAATCAGAGAAAAATCTCTCCAATGGTTGGAGTCATACCTGGCACAAAGGAAGATCATTGTGGTGGGTGGAGGCCAATCGTCTCAGACCCAGGGCATCACTGCAGCAGTTCCTTCAGGTACTGCCAGAGGCTTAATCATCTTCAGCTGCTTTATCGATGACCTTCCTTCCATCACAAGGTCAGAACTGAGAATGTTCACTGATGGCTACACAATGTTCAGCACCATTCGCAACTCGTCAGATACTGAAGCAGTCTATGCCCATGTGCAGCAAGACACGAACAATATCCAGGCTTCAACTGATAAGTGGCAAGGAACATTCACATTACACTACTGCAACGACCAAATAGAACAAGAGAGAAACTAACCATCTCCCCTTAACATTCAGGGTTCTTCACTGAAAGTGCCTCTATCCACAACCTGGGGATTACCATTGACCAGAAATTTAACTGGACCAGCCACACCACCACTGTGGCTAAAAAGTCAATAAAAAGTCTGACAACACCAGGTTTAAGTCCCACCGATTTATTTGATAGTAGACTCACTAGCTTTCGGGTTCAGGACCTGACGAAGGGACTAACCCCGAAAGCTAGTGAGTCTACTATCAAATAAATCGGTGGGACTTAAACCTGGTGTTGTCAGACTTTTTACTGTGTTTACCCCAGTCCAACACCGGCATATCCACATCATGGCTAAAAAGCCAGGTCAGAGGCTGGCAATTCTGCAGTGAGTAACTTGACTCCCCAAAGCCTGTCCACCATTCACAAGGCACAAGTCGGGAGTATGATGGAATACTCTCCACTTGCCTGGATGAGTGCAGCTCCAACAACACTCGTGAAGCTTGACGCCATCCAGAACAAAACAACCCACTTCATTGACACCCCATCCAACACCTTAAACATTCATTACTCCCACCAATACACTGTGGCATCAGTGTGTATCATCTACAAGAGACACTGCACTGACTGGCTCAGGGAGAAGGTGCAGACTCCACACAGATAGTGACCCAAGCTGGGAATCAAACCCGGGTCTCTGGCGCTGTGAGGCAACAGTGCTAATCACTGTGCCACTGTATCGTTATGAAAGGGAGAGCATTCAAGTATTTGCTAAGTTAAAACGAATTGCTGTCAGTGGGCAAAGATCTTCACAGATCATCAATGTATGGGGTTATTGGGATAGTGTCTGGATAGGATTATGGTTGGTGCAGACTTGATGGGCCAAATGGCCTCCTTCTGCACTATAAGGTTCTATGATTCTATGGATTCGATGTATCTGATCTGCTGTGCCAGCAGGGAGGTCACACCAAATCATAGTAACAGACTTCCTAAAACCAAATGTGAATTTTATTGCCTTCTCCATGGACCTCAAAAGCTTTGTGTTGAAATGAGTAACATTCAGCGAGGATGGTGCCTTATAGAAAATAGAAATCTTAAGATCACCACAAGTTGAATAATCTTAATGGCATCAGCCAGATATCATAAAAAAACACGCTAACAAAATGTAATTTTATTTGCTGTTCTTGACAAGTAAATTATGGGTATGCTGTGCTTTTGCTTGTTTGTGTTTGTCAAGGTGAGGGTTTATGGTGGTGGGGAAAAAAATAAACACATTCACCCTTCACACTAGGGTTAGAATCAATCATTTCCATTTAACACATGAAAACAAGAAAAAGTTTGTTTTCATACAGCACTTCTCTCACCCTCAGGATGTCTGAAAGTACTTCATAGTCAATTAATTATTTCCTAAGTATATTCACTGCATGTAAGTAAACATCAACTACAAGTAGGCATGTCCCCAAAACCACAATGAGTTAAATAACCAATTGGACGATAAGTGTTGGCCACATTTATCTCTATGAATATTGTATCAGTTCCACTCTGTTGGCTAATAATGCACTAATAATGCACTTGTAAATATTTACCTCTCCTGAGAGTCTCTTTAGTCCAAAAGGACTCATCTTCATTTTCCAATCCTCACAATCTACACAACATGTCTTGAACTTAAACACCAAGTTAGTGCCAACAATGTCTGATTAAAAAGGCAGTTTCTACGTTGAGGACACGTGTCTACTGAACACTGGTCTGAGGTTGTGCCAGCCACAATTAAACTGCCAACCACTCACAGTTATTAGGTTAGTGATTTTCTCCCCCCAGTCTTTTAGGGTTCTCAGGTCGAGAGCTCACCAATCCTCCCGCTGCCAATGTATTTTGTCAAAATGCTTAATTAGTACACAGTTCTCTTAGTGTCAGAGAGATGTGCATTTTATTCTCAATATTATGCTTCATTCAGAAGGTTAGGTTGGATGTAATATTTGATACATCAGCCAGAATTCCCTGCGGGGTTCTCCCACTGCAGTGAACGGAGGTTTGGGATGCAGTGAAAAGTATTGTTTCGTGCACACTATATAGTCAAAACATATCATTGATAGAGTACAAAGTGGAAAAGGAAAGGACAGGATGCAGAATATAATGTTGCAGTCATTGCTAGGTTGTAAGTGGCACAGCGGTTAGCACTGCTACCTCACAGCGCCAGGGATCCGGGTTCAATTCCTGACTTGGGTCACTCCCTGGGTGGAGTTTGCACATTCTCCCCATGTCCATGTGGTTTTCCTCCGGATGCTCCGGTTTCCTCCTACACTCCAAAGATGTGCCGGTTAGTTTAATTGGCCACGCTAAATTGCCCCTTAGTGTCAGGGGGTTAGTAGGGTAGAGAAAGATCAGCTTAATGGGCGTGTACACAACAGGTAAGTGTGTGATGTGCAGGTATAAATATTTGGGTGCTGGAGTCATGTTAGCTTGCATTCTGTGCAGATGGGCTAAGTGGAGATGAGAGAACAGGCTATAATTTGGATTCAGCATCAACAATTAGTGTGTGGCTAAAGTGCGCTGCATGCCAAATTGCACTGGTCCTGGGTGCCTGACTGAAATGATTGTTAGGCCCTCTATTTGCACTGGACAATGGGCCTCTTGACTGCTTCTCGATCCTTTGCCAAATGAGAGTACGTGGTTAATTTGCTTGGGCACAAAACAGCCAGCTCCAGTGTGTGGGCTTTAAGGGGGAGACATGAGGCAGTTGCCAACATTTTGAGCTTACCTGAATGCGAGCTAGGTGAAGTAGCTGTGAGGTAAACTTAGAACCCTCTAGCAAAATTCTCCTTGAAGTTCCCAGTCTTAAAGCTGTTTGCAATGCAAGTCTGCTGCACGGTGACAATATATGTTGGAAGCAACTCTCCCAGATCAGAAAATGAATGATGTTCCCTGTCTATCAATATGATACATATTAATCAAAGGTAATGAGATACATAAACTAAGATGCATTGACACTTATAAATAAGAAATATAGAAAGACCACACATAGTCATACATGCATGAAAGGAGTTAAATGAGTATATGATCATATTGAAGAGATTGAGAAGATGCGATAACTATAAAAGCCAAGCTGAGCGCTTTATGAATGTCATTTGAACTTGATATTGGATTACACTCATAAAGTCCTCTCCATCACTTTTTTATTCAATCTATTAAATGGGTCTCTGATAAGCAGAGGCCAATATGTGCTCAGACACAGACATCACGGCACTTTTAGCATTTTTAAGCCACTTTACTTTTCCCATCTTCTTCCTCTTGGCGAATGTCCTCCCCTTTTACCTTGCTCGATGTCTTGAATCCAAAGCACTTGAAAAAGATGAGCGAGATTTCATTTTATCAAAGTTTCAAAGTTTATTTATTAGTGTCACAAATAGGCGTACATTAACACTGCTGTGAAAATTCCCTACCCACCACACTCCAGCGCCTCTTTGGGTACACTGAGGAAAAACTTAGCACAGCAATGCACCTAAGCAGCACATCTTTCAGACTGTGGGAGGAAACCGAAGCACCCAAAGGAAACCCACGCAGACACTGGGAGAACATGCACACTCCACACAATCACCCGAGGCCAGAATTGAACCAGGGTCCCTGGCACTGTGAAGAAGCAATGCTAACCACTGTGCCACCGTGCTGCTATTTTATGCCAGTCATAATTCAGATCACTTATGAAATGTAAACCAAAAAGATGAAGTTTAGCAACAAGTAGAAGAAAATCCGAGCCCCATTAGGGCATAAAGATAACAGATGGAATTTCCCAGCTTGTGGTTTTCCCAAAGAAATTCTAAGGGCGGGATCTCCCAGCCGCATTCGCCCCTAAGCCTGAAAATCCCGCCTGAGGTCAACAGACCTTTCCATGGTCCCGCCCTCGCCACTACAATTCCCGCGGCAGGCGGAATTGGAAAATTCACCCCTGAGTATCAGAACAATCTGAAAATCGGAGAGATTCACTCCATTTTTTTTCAGTGAACTACCCCATGCAATTTTCCCACACTCTGCCAATTTTTTGTCAGTAGGACAGTGGAAGGGTTTGACGGGGGGATGGGGGTTGGGGGGGTGGGAGTGGGTGGTGGTGGAGTGCAGAACCTAAGTTCGCCAAGGAAGCTGACTGTACATTACTAAGTACGTGCCCTGATTTCCTGTATACTGTGCACAAGTTATTAAGATCAGGGACCTGAGGCAAAGATGGGTATTTGAGGTTAAGATGCAGATCAGCCATGATCACATTGTATGGCAGAACAGGCACGGGAGGTTAAGTGACCCCCTCCACGCGCCCCCCCCCCCCCCCCCCCCCCCCCCCCCACACCCATTCTTCCTGCTCTCAGAAAGGGAAATCGATGGGTCAGGGAAAAAATTGGCAGCTGTAGCCATAGCAAATGGTGCATCACATCCTGAGTCAAACATCACCACAGGAATACTAGAAGTTAGTACTCAATGCTTTATTGTGAATTCAGTTTACTCCATGTATTATAACTCAATCCTAGGATGTAATATGATTTAATTCACATGCTTGTTCTTTCAACAACTCAGATTTGATACATGGGTTTTATATTGCTTTTGTTTCCCATTTTATTCTTACGAATATAAAGTTCTACCCTTATTCCTGAGTAAGTACTTTCAGATCAATGGTAAGCAGATAGTTATTTGATTTTGGTTTTCCATCATGTAAATCATGACAATTAATGTGTTAACTCTCTAACCTCTAACATGCGCTCAAGCGCATGTATTCAACATTCTAGCCTTTCTAACAGAAACAAATGTTTTTTTGGGGAGCACACTTTAAGTCAGACATCATATTCCCAGAATTTTAAGAACGAAATGTGTAATCAAAAATTTTCCAATATGTATCAGGGTATTTATGAAATGTGTTAAGGAATCTTCATTTTGGTGAAAATGAATTGGGTGCCACAAATTGGTGAGGCCTAAGTCTGTGCTCACAATTCCTCATGCAACGAGTTTCCTATCCCAATTCTGCCATATCCGGGCAAAGTCAGATACCTAACTTCCCACAGGAAATGTCATTCCAGGCTATTCTCCGATTCTGAGGTCTGGCACCATGGAACGGGAAGAAAAGGTTTACTACATTGATTCCAGAACTGAGGAGTTTGATTTACAAAGAGAGATTGGGTAGTTTAGGCCTATACGCTCTGGGGTTTAGAAGAATGATAGGAGATCTAATTGAGGTGTACAAGATGGAAAGGGGGATTGCCAAAGTAGACATGGCGAGTGAGAGATTGATGTGGGATTGGTTTGATTGGATATATTTGTTAAGAGTTACACATTATAGTAGTTGTTCTGTTTCTTGTTTGCAATCAATGTAAGTTCTTGCTAATTTTCTTACTATAAATATTAACTATACACTTATATAAACTTTGTTTGATAAAAGCTCCCTCATGGGTTATTTCAATCGTTTTTGAAGTGAAACATTTTATGCTTATCCTAGCCAAATTTATGAGGCAAAACTTATGATCCATTTGGGCTCCATTGAACACTTTGGAGTTTTTGACCTGAACCATAACAAGAGGATGTTTCCTTCTGTGGGACAATCTAGAACAAGATGTCATAATTTTAGGATAAGGGGTGCAGATTTAAATCAGAGATGAGGAGAGATTACTCCAAAGACGTGTGGGATTTAGGTCGATTGGCCATGAGTCAAGGGGATTAGTCGGGTAAGTACATGGGGTTACGGGGATAGAGCCTGGGTGGGAATATTGTCAGTACAGGCTCAATGAGCTGAATGACCTCCTTCTGCACTGTAGGGGTTCTATTGTATGGTTCTCTCAAAGGGTCGTGCATCTGTGAAATTCACTATACCAGAGCACAGTGGATTCCAGGACTTTGAATAAACTTAAGGAAGAGGTGGACAGATTTTTAATTAGTAAGGGTTTGGATGGCTATGGTGAGCAGCAGAGAAAGTGAAGTTGAGGCTGAGATGAAGTCAGCCATGATATATTGAATAGTGGAGCAGGCTCGAGGGGCTGAATGGTTTATTCCTCCTTCTAGTTCTTATGATTCTTCTGATACTGAACAGTTTCAGCTCCATCAGAAATATCAGGGCAGATGAATGACACAAAGGCACAAAGAAGGAAGAAAAACAACATGTTTCCAATGAGCTGGATTTATAGGGTTAATAGCATTGTTTGATCATAAGCACCAACTGTGTATTGCAAGCGCAGGTATGTCATTGTCTGAGTTTCTGTAGCCTATTATTATTATTTTTTTTGCTAAGCACATAATCTTGATGGACAGGATCTATAATTAACCCGGATAATTTTGTCAACAGGAGACATAATTCCAAAGTATTTAATTACACAGTTTTCCCATTTCTGAACATTTTGGTAAGAAACTGAATGTCAAACAGGAGAGAAACAAAATCAATTGAAGATTCTAGTACAGATTCCAGTCACCTCGGTCCATCTGGGCTCTTGATTTATTTACTAAATGTTCTTATTTTCCACTGAGCCTGCTGCCAAACTTTGCTGAGGAAAGGTGGAACTGAAATGGCAACTGTGTTTTAGTCTGAAAGGAAAGGTACAAAATAAGCCCAAGAGGGAAAAGGAGTGGTTAAGCATCTGTGTCAGAGACTGGGCAAAATCCATGACACTTTCAGCCATACATCTGGGATTTTTTTCTAGTCGTTCACAAGTTGTGAATGCTGCTGGCTAGGCTGATATTTATTGTCCATCCCTAATTGCCCTTGATAAAGTGGTGCTAAAAACATAAGACCATAAGATATAGGAGCAAAATTAGGCCATTTGGCCCATTGAGTTTGCTCTGCCATTCAATCATGGTCGATATGATTCTCATCCCCATTCTCCTGCCTTCTCCCTGTAACCCTTGATCTTATTGATCACAAACCTATCTATCTCTGACTTAAAGACATTCAATGATCTGGCCTCCACAGTCCTCTGTGGCAATGAGTTGCACAGATTCACCACCCATAAGAACATAAGAAATAGGAGCAGGAGTAGGCCATCTGGCCCTTCGAGCCTGCCCCGCCATTCAATAAGATCATGGCTGATCTGTCGTGGCTCAGTTCCACTTTCCGGCCCTCTCCCCATAACCCTTAATCCCCTCTCTTATCAAAAACCCATCAACCCGCTTCTTGAAAATATTTAGCGAGGCAGCCTCCACCACTTCAACGGGTAGAGAATTCCAGAGATTCACCACCCTTTGAGTGAAGAAGTTCCTCCTCAACTCTGTTCTAAAACGCCCCCCCTTTATCTTGAGGCTCTGGCTAAAGAAATTTAGCATGGCCAATCCACATAATTTGCAATCTTTGGGTATTAAGGGGCAATTTAGCATGGCCAATCTACCAAACCCATACATCTTTGCATACTAAGGGGGCAATTTAGGATGGCCAATCCACATAACCAGCACATCTTTGGATGCTAAGGGGCAATTTAGCATGGCCAATCCACCTAACCTGCATAGCTTTGCACACTAACGAGCAATTCAGCATGGCATATCCACCCAACCTACAAATCTTTGGGCACTAAGGGGCAATTTAGCACGGCCAATCTGCTTAACCTGCACATCTTTGCACACTAAGGGCCAATTTAGCATGGCCAATTCACCTAACCTGCACATCTTTGGACAGGGGGAGGAAACCAGAGCACCCAGAGGAAACCCATGCAGACACAGGGAGAATGTGCAAACTCCACACAGTGAACCCAGGCCTTGGGCACTGTGAGGCAGCAGTGCTAACCACAGTACAACTACTGTGCCACTCGGTACAGGACCAGAGATTCTTGCCGAAAATGAATGGAAAATTTGCCAGATCGTCTAATTTCCCACCCCACTCGCAGTGGCAGATCCCGAAAATCCTGGCCCACATTCCTGAAGCACATTTGTGCTTTTTTAACAAGTATCGTTTGTTAGTTGAGTTTAAGTGAATCCCTTGATAAATGATTCTTTTTTTGAAGTGTGAAAAGTTGCCTTCAAATTTGTGCGTAATGAAATAAGATGCATCACCAAGGCGTTTAGAATTGAGAACTTTTGTGGTGAGTAGTAATTCAACAATGCAATTTCATCTAATGCACTTGCTTTGTTCTGTTGTTCAAAGGGAGCTGTAGTTTTTTTTTCCCTCAAAGAAAACCTGATTTACCTAATATTCCTTCCCTATCCCCTTAGCACAGTCACAGTCTAGTAGAAGATTAATATTTCAGAACTTGTCATGGGCAGTTTCCCTTGACTCTGTCACTGCCGATGTCTGACAAGCTATTCATCATGCTGCTAAGTGTCAGCATTAAATTATCCCTGCTGTTATGACAGCAACATTATTCATCAGGATTACAGCCCTAGTACAAGGGCTGCTTACAGCTGTTACCATCTTCAGTGTCTTATCGATCTCCTTCTCTTTCTTATACACAATGGGACCATCAACATAGAATTTCACCTTTTGCATGGTGATTTTTTTTGTGTGTTTTTGTTTCTGTTTGGTGTCTTTATTTTTCAAAATTCCTATCAAAATATGAATTAAATCCAAGTATTGATAGCGCTGAATGGGACCAATTTACAAATGTGCTAATATCAATCAATGAATCAGTTAGTGATACAATTAGTAAGCATGAAACTATCTCCCAAACAGTTACATTAATAGAATGGCGAATAGTTCAAGACAGCGAAACTAATTTGGACATTTCATCTGTCTGTCATGCTGAAATTATTCGAATCCATTCAATTTTAGATATTTGGGAATATTCAAAATACCTTTTATTAAATGCTTAACACTAATCGATGACACTCTCAAAATAGATGCCCTGGCCAAAAGAAAACAATTTCCCAATTTCCTAATTATGTGGTGATGTGCAAGAATTACACAGTGTATGTTTGGCAGCACAGTGGCACAGTAGTTAGCACTGCTGCCTCTCAGCGCCAAGGACCCGGCTTCAGTTTCGGCCTCAGGTCACTGTCTGTGTGGTGTTTGCACATTCTCCCTGTGTCTGTGTGCATTTCCCCCAGGTGCTCCAGTTTCCCCCCACAGTCTGACAAACATGCTGGTTAGGTGTATTGGCCATGACAAGTTCTTTCCCAGTGTACTGAACAGGTGCTGGAGTGTGGCGACTAGGGGGTTTTCACAGTAACTTCATTGCAGTGTTAATGCAAGCCTACTTGTGACGCTAATAAATAAATAAACTGTAAAGGTACCTGTTAGGCTGTTGACAAGATGTTGCAGAGAGGTTTAGGAAATCCCCTTTTAGAGGACATAAAACAGCATTCCAAGGGAAAGTCCTTTACATATTCTACCATATTAGCATAAAAAGGAGTTAAGGGGACACATTGTTTGCATTCCATTAAGAACTTTCAATTGTGCCAGAAGACCGGTATAGGTTTTAGATACAATTCTGCGGCAAGACATGGGCCAGAACTCTTCGACCGTTCATGCCCCCCAGCTTTGCCAGCGAAGACAGAGAATTTGGCACTCAGCCAAATGTTCGTTCACTGCAGCAGGGTAGGAGAATCCCACCTGCGAGTGAGGTCGGGAAATCCGGCCTATGCAGTTGTTGCTCATTGATACCACATTCTGAAGCAGAATCAGTGTACCATAGCATATCTTATTTGTACAGATTGATGCAATCTCACGTAAATAGTAGTCACATTGAAAGAAAAAATAACAATTGCATTTGTATGACACTGGATGCCATAAAGCACTTTATAGCCAGTAAAGTAACTTATTAAAAATGTAGTCACTGTTGTGTAATACAGCCACCAATTTCTGCACAGCAAGCTCCCACAAACAGCAGTGTGATAGTGACCAAATGATCTGTTTCTGCAATTTTGATTGAGGACTAAAATATTGACCAAGGAGAATGACCCCTTCTCTTTTCAGCATAGTGCCATAAGATCTTTAACATCCACCAGAAAGGGCAGGTTTGCCTCAATTTAATATCTCGGCAGAAGTGTGGCACCTCTGGCAGTACAGCATTTCCTCAGTACTGCACTGGAGTATTGGCCTTTTTTTTATATTCAAAATTGGCTGGAGTAGGACTTGAGTGGAAAACCATCAGGCTTAGAGACAAGTGGGATGGCAACTAGGTTGCAGCAGACATCTAACTTGCCATTTATACCAAATTTGATTATGATGCCAATAACTTGGTTTTTTCTCTTTTTTATTAATGGGACATGGATCTCGCTGGCTTGTCAGCATTTATTGCTCATCCCTAGTTGCCTGAGGTCAGTTGAGAGTTAACCACATTGCTGTGGCTCTGGAGTCACATGTAGGCCAGACTAGGTAAGGACGGCAGATTTCCTTCTCTAAAGGACATTAATGAACCAGGTGGGTTTTTCTGACAATCAACAATGGTTTCATGGTCATCAGTGGATTCTTAATTCTAGATATTATTTTTATCATTTCAAATTCTACTACCTGCCATGGTGAGATTCGAACCTGGGTCCCTAGAATATTAGTTGAGTTTCTGGATTAATAGTCTAGTGATAATAGCATTAGGCCATCGCCTCCTCAAGATCTCACTTTTAACAATTTTTTTTTGCTCTGCTTTCCACAGTGGATTCTCAATAATTGTTGATTTTTTTTCAACTATCTGAACAGTTGAGATTTGTGAATTCACTTCTTTTCATGTAATGGGATACTTCAAACACAGCCACCCCATTAGGGAAGACTGAAAATTGAAAGTCAATGACCTTGCACGAGAAAATTGGTCAATGGGTAGTTTCATATGGTTTGCACTGTCTTCTTGATAATGCAGAAGCAAGGTGGAATCTGCCGCTCAAATGCCTCACAGGGAAATTAAACACTCCCTCTCTCCAATGTTAGAATGTAACCAATGATAACATTGGATATGTTGTAGTGTGGCCAATGGGAACATGCTATAAGGGTCAGCTGACCCAGTTAACTGTGTGACCAATGACAACATGATGTGGTGGTCAGCTGACCAGCTGACTTTGTATAAATAAGAGCCTGTTGGTGGTTGTGGGGAAATTTGGAATGGTCTGGGGGTGGGGCTGCAACTGTTAGACTAATGCAGTGTCTTTATTAGATCCTTTTTCTTTGCTTTATAAATTGAAGTGAGTTTTGTTTTATCTTGTTACCTACAACTGAAGAGTTCTTTCTGGATAATCAATTCTGATGTCCAGGTGAAAATTTCAATTGATGGGCCAAAACAGAACTAAAGTCCCCTCTCAGGCTAGTGGGGTAGAACTATAAGGGACATGTCTGCCATAGCATGTCCAACTTTATTGACACATTCAGTGATTTTTCATCTCATCACTATAAATAGTGAGGTTATAGATATTTTTGCAGACCTCCAATGATGCCTCACATTGCCAGGGACCTGGGTTTGATTCCAGCCTTGAGTCACTGTGTGTGGAGTTTGCATGTTCTCCCCATGTCTGCATGGGTTTCCTCTGGTTGCTTTGGTTTCCTCCCACACTCCAAAGATGTGTAGGTTAGGTGGATTAGAAATGTTAAATTTCCCCTTAGTGTCAGGGTGTATTAGCAAATAAATACATAGGGTGATGGGGATAGGGCCTGCGTGAGATTGTTGCTGGTGCAAGCTCAGTGGGCCAAATCGCCTTTCTCTGCACTGTAGGGATTCTATGATTCATTAAGCTGGAACATTTCAAAGCAGGACTGAAGTCCCAGGTCCAGACTAGTGGAGTAGAACTTGTAGAAAAGAGTTCTTGTAATAACACCATGACATGTCCAACTTTATTAACACAGTCATGGATTTTGTTTTTACTACTGTAAATAGTAAGTCTGTAGGTATGCCTTGGGGCCTATCGTGATGATGCTTCCTGTCCAGTTGCCACTAATGATGTCACTTCCTGCTGAGGAGCTCTCATGATCTCACTTCCTCCTGTAAAGTTTGTCTCTGAGATACAAAAATAGCAGCTAATAACAGTGTGAAGAAATTATTTGTGTAATCTAATTGGCAGTTTCACATCTAATTGTTAATGGTTGGAAGCTGTAATGACTGTATGGAACTTATTAACCATTGGCTCAATTATGCCAGTTACTGAAACTGAAGCAATACTTATTTGCGCCAAATCGTGACATTCGTTTTTGGATAACAAACTCAATAGATCCAAGAACCTTTAATTATGCAGCTGTTTAAAAGGAGATTTATTGCAGTTTCAAGGAAGGCGGGAGTTTAACTGAGGCCTGTATTAAGTTCTTCATTGTGTTGTCACAAGTATCTCAGGATCAAGATGACACTCTGGGTACAGACATGTTTTGCAAACGGCTGCTCTGTCTAAGACAGCAAGAAACTACAAAGGGTTGTGAATGTTGCCCAGTCCATCATGCAAACCAGTCCCCCATCCATTGACTCTGTCGACCATAAGACATAGGAGCAGAATTAGCAGAATCAACAGTTTCTGCTGTCTCACAAAAGCAGCTAGCTTAATCAGGGACTCCATGCACCCCGGACATACTCTCTTCCACCTTCTTCCATTGGGAAAAAGATACAAAAGTCTGAGGTCACACACCAACCCACTAAAGAACAGCTTCTTCAGACTTTTGCATGAATCTACCACATATTAAGTTGAAACCAAAAGAAAAAATGCCAGAAAACCTCAGCAGGTCTGGCGACATCTGTAAGGAGAGAAAAGAGCTGATGCTTTGAGTCCAGACAACCTTTGTCTTTTGAGTTTAAGTTGATCTTTCTCTACACCCTAGCTATGACTGTATCGCTACATTCTGCACTCTCTCCTTCCCTTCTCCTCTACGCACCCTATGAACAGTATGTTTTGTCTATCTAGTGTGCAAAAAACAAATACTTTTCACTGTATCTCAATACATGTGAAAATAATAAATTAAATCAAAAAACTGACATGATATGAATAAAACATACAACTGAACTGTAAGATAAATAAACAACTTTGCTGGCAATTTCTATGGACAGCGAGCTTCAATATAAATGACATTCTGAGCTCATGTTCATCAATTGGAAATCACACAACTTTGAAGGTACAGATACCACCATTAAGGCATTGAGGGGTGATTTGGTAGAAGTCTACAAATTATTTACAGGGAATGTCACGGTGGATAAGGACAAACTGTTTCCAGTGGTTGAGGGCTCTGGAACCAGGGGCCATAATCTAAAAATTAGGGCCAAGGCATTGATTGAGGAGAGATGTTGGAAAACACTTCTACACGTAGAGAGTGGGGGAGGTTTGTAACTATCTTCTTCAAACAGCAGTGGATGCTGTTCAGCTTCAGGCTGAGATAGACAATTTTTTATTGAGCAGGGGTAACAAGGGATATGGGCTGAGGGCAGCTCCATGGAGTTAGGCCATGATCTTATTGAATGGTGGAGCAGGTTTGAGGGGCCTGCTCCACTGCCATTCAATCAGGTCATGGCTGAATATAGGAACAGGAATGGGCTCAAGAGCCTACTCCTGTTCCTATGTTCCTTACTATTCACTCAACCGGGCTCATTTGCTCCAGCACTTGCTTTAAGCAAAGAAGTTGGTATTCAAGCAGCAAACTGTGTTCTTGCAAAGGGAGTGTGGAGGTTTGCTGACTTCTCCAAGAACGTTGGCCTGCCTCGGAACACATAAGAAATAGGAGCAGAAGTAGGCAAATTCAGCCCTCCGAGCCTGCTCCGCTATTCTATTAGATCATGGCTGATCGCTCCCTGGTCTCAAATCCACCTCCCCGCCTGTTCCCCATGTCCCTTTATCCTTTTGTTTAGAAATATATCTATCCCATGCTTGAAATCAGTCAACAATTCAGACTCCACTACACAATGGGGTAGCAAGTATCACAAATGCATCACCCTCTGCGAGAAGCAGTTCTTCTTCATCTCAGTTTTAAATCTACCACCTCTCAAACTATCCCTGTGACCTCTTGTTCTAGATTGCTCAGATCACCATCCTCAACGATAACACTGATATCTGGTCACTGTCATCTAGTTAACTACTGTTAAGCACTATTGCTGTTCTAAGGGAGGACTTTGAGTTGGTAGTACTGCAGATTCTGTTAAGAGCGCAAATATGTTTTGTTATTGCAGGCTCAGTCTAATAAATGTTTAAAAGCATTCTTTGAAGTGCACTTTTATTAAAACCCTGGCTTTAATAGTTTCCATCTGCTTAAAATTCCGACCAGCAGTCACCCTTCCTTCAGAGATTCGGGGGCTGGTGTACCTCTTTAGAAAAGCAAATTTGATTTTTACAAGTCAAATCCTCTGGCAAATGTGTTGAACCGCAGGATTCTGCATCCTGAGGAAGTCCAGCTTTGAACATGGTATTTCTTTAGGATGAAGGAGATTCAATGGTAGCTCTCTCTCATAGTAGAAACCCCGCAAAGAATGGTTCCATTGTGACTCAATCCTCACTGCCAAGGCAAAAAAAAAATCTGCTGTAAAATTTAATATAATGTACATTCACTCAAATATAAAAAGACTACTGCAAAAACCATCTCATGGATTCTGTCTCATTGAAGTGAACCATTTATTTATTTTCCAACCATTCCCTGAACTTGAATCCAATTGGGGATATTTGAAGGAGTGAGGAAGGGGAGGCAGTTTGATTGTTTTATGTTTATTTATTAGTGTCACAAGTAGGCTTACGTCAACACTGCAATGAAGTTACTGTGAAAATCCCCGAGTCGCCACAGTCCAGCACCTCCTGGGATAAAATCATAGAAACCCTACAGTGCAGAAAGAAGCCATTCAGCCCATCAAGTCTGCACTGACAACAATCCCATCCAGGCCCTATCCCCATAATCCTACATATTTACCCCACTCATCCCTCTAACCTACACATCCCGGGACACTATAAGGGGCAACTTACCATGGCCAATACACCTAACTCACACATCTTTCAGACTGTGAGAAAAAATCCAAGCAAACAGAGGGGAGAACATGCAAACTCCACACAGACAAGCTGGGAATCGAACCTGGGTCCTTGGTGCTGTGAGGCAGCAGTGCTAACCACTGTTTAACATTTGAGTCACTGAGCAGTGCAAATCCTGTTCTTGTTTAACATCCCCACATGATTGCTTCCAGCAAGATTCCTGCATAGGGTTCAGGAACGGGTCCCTTGGTTAGTTTTGCTCCTCAACACCTCACGCACTGCAGCCAACTATAATACCTCTACCTCCGTTTCAACACAAATCTGCACAGACTCAAGGATTGAACAGGAGATTCTTTTCTGAACTGTTTTTACACTGGGCAGCCTCCCAACTGAACCAAAGGCTGTGCACTTTGGAGAGTTATGATTCTTCAATTCAGATGCAGGGAAAAATATATCCAATTTGAATTCACACCAGTCATCACTTTAACCTGATTATTAGTATTCCACCCTGAAGCCAAAGGGTTCATAGAATCCCTACAGTACAGAAGGAGGCCATTCGGCCCATTGAATCTCACCCAGGATCTATCCCTGTAATCCCAGCTATTTACCCTGCTAATCTCCCTGACACCTGAGGAGCAATTTATCATGGCCTATCCACCTAACCCGCACATTTTTGGACTGTGGGAGGAAACCAGATCACTACCATAGAATCCCTACGGTGCAGAAGGAGGCCATTCATCCCATCAAATGTGCACCGACTCTCCAGCAGAGCATCTTATCCAGGCCCACCATCTCTCCCTCCCCCATCTTATCCCCGTAACCCCAAGCATTTAGCATGGCTAATCCCCCTATCCTACACATCCTGGGACACTAAGGGGCAATTTAGCATGGCCAATCCACCTAACCTGCACAAGTTGGAGTGTGGGAGGAAACCGGAGCACCCAGAGGAAACGTGGACTTTGTACGTTTTCACCACTTCTGGATGGGCTTCTTCCGGGTGCTCCGGTTTCCTCTCACACTCCAAAGATGTCGGGGTGAGGTGGATTGGCCATGCTGAATTGCCCCTTAGTGTCAGGGGAAATAGCAAGGGTAAATGTATGGGGTTACGGGAAGAGGGCCTGGGTGGGATTGTGGATGGTGCAGACTCGATGGACCAAATGGACTCCTTCTGCTTGTGGGATTCTATGATGGCTCCCACTTGAAAAAGTATTTTATTGCTTGTGAAGTGCTTTCAGGCACTCAAATGTCATGAAAAGTGCAGTACAAGTGTTGAAATTCTATTTTTGACTGCCTCTATTGTCATCTTTCATTAGTCAGTGACAGGGAACAGCAGTATGGAGGGTCGAGGAGAGGGAGATCAAATGGGAACTTTCCCCAGGAATACTTACAAAAGGCAAGGCGGGAATGATCACTGGAGGAGAAAGTGCAAGCAAAATTTTGCTGGGCTTTATCAATCAATTCTACCCTCATCTCCAGACCTAATACATAATGGAGGAGAAATGAGGCTGGTTTCTCTGTATCTTGACTCATCCAATGACACTTATCCAGGGAAAAAAGTTTTTTTTTAAGTTTTATTTACCAGTGCCACAAGTAGACTTACATTAACACGGCAACTACTGTGAAAATCCCCTAGTTGCCATACTCCGGTGCCTATTCGGGTACACTGAGGGAGAATTTAGCACAACCAATGCACCTAACCAGCATGTCTCTCAGACTGTGGGAGGAAACGGGAGCACCCAAAGGAAACCCATGCAGACACGGGGAGAACTCTGCACAGACAGTAACCCAAACCGGGAATCAAAACCATTGTGTCACCATGCCAGCCTTAGAGCTGCGCCCAAAAAAGGAAAGATACGCAAAGGCAGTTCAGAAAATTGGTGAATTTTTTTTATTATTTATGTAAAATTGTATTTATTAGGCACCTCTCAATGTAATAATATGTCCCAAGGTGTTTCGCAGGAGCATTTACAGGACACAATCTAACACCAAGCCACAGAAGAAGATATGGGGTGGGATTCTCCGATTTCGCCCACACCCGCCCACTGCCAGCAAGGTTGGAGAATTTGGCGCTCAACCGAAACTCCTTTCATCGAAACAGCACTGGAGAATCCCAGCCATGGGCGAGGTTGGAGGTTTCTGGTGATTAGAGCAGACCAAGCAAAGCTTGGCCAAACAAATTGGTTTTAAGGAATACTTTAAGGAAGAAAACAAGCTAGAGAGATAGAAAGTTGCAGGGAGGGTATTCCAGAGATCTTGCGGATGAGACAAATGGATTTGATTTGATTTATCATTGTCACATGTACCGGGAGAGAGTGAAAAGTATTGTTTCTTGTGCACTATACAGACAAAGCATATCGTTCATAGAATACACAGGGGAGAAGGAAAGGAGAGAGTGCAGAATGTAGTGATACAGTCATAGCTAGGGTGTAGGGAAAGATCAGTTTAGTATATGGCAGGTCCATTCAAAAGTCTGGTGACAGCAGGGAAGAAGTTGTTCTTGAGTCAATTGGTATGTGGGGTGGAATTTTCCAGCCTTGCTCGCCCAGAAACCAGATAATCCCACCTGAGGTCAATGGACCTTTCAATGGTCCACCCCTCACCTGCTCCGATTCCCATGGTGGCGGGGCAGGATGGTAAAATTCGTCCTGCGATCTCCGACGTTTGTATCTTTTTCCTGATGGAAGAAGGTGGAAGAGAGAACGTCGGCAGCGTGTGGGGTCCTTGATTATGCTGGCTGCTTTTCCGAGGCAGTGGGAACTGTAAACAGAGTCAATGGGTGAAGGTCGATGGGTGAAGGGGTGAAGGTGGAGTGATTAAAATCAAGAGTGGGGGGGGTGGGGGGAGCGGTTACTCAGAGGCCAATATCACAGGAATGCAGGTATCTCAGAGGGTTGTGAAGTTAGAAGGGATTAAAGAGATGGAGGGGGGCAAGGCCATGGAGGGTTTTGAAAATAATCTTGCAAATAGTGACACTTAAATTGTGTTTGTAACATTGGTTGTTGTATCCAGGTGGATATTTAGAGAAATCACTTCTTGAGATGCAGAGCTGCACCGAATGATGTAGCTTGCATACCCCAAATGAGACAGCTTTGTGTCAAATCGTATCCAATGGGGCCAATTTTGCTGTATAAAATTAATTAACGCCTTCCAAAATTGATATCCAATGTGACATGATGAGAATGGTTGTCCTTGCACGGGAGCAGATTACCAATTAATGTTTTATCATAAGGTATCTACCCACCTCCCCCATCCCCCCACCCCCTCTCCCCTCCCCTTCCCTCCCCTTCCCTCAGTCTAATTTCATTCCTTCGCACCATTGTGGTGAAATGTATTATTTAAAACTCAGCAGCTCCACGCGATTAATCTGGAAAAGGACTGTCCGCAAATGCATTTATCAATAAGACCACAAAGAATACGATAAATCACCACGTTAAAATGTGTCATTCTTTGTGGCCAATAAAATCCAACCTATTGACATGTAACAGTGTCAATAGCTATAATGTAGCGATCAACACAATAACTTCAATTACTGCATTTTAAGAAATACTGATATTTCACGGTACTGTTTATCAATGAGGCCAAATGGTATCTAAGTTGGCAGTATTTCATTAACATTGCCGTTTGTGAGAGTTTGCCTCAGTGCATTTCATACAACAGGGGCTACACCCCAAACATATTTCACTTGGTTCCAAAAGCACTTTGATTTATCCGGTGGTCAGCAAGGGTAGACTTTTATCAGCAGGTCCACCCAACGTTCGTACGATTCCACCTGAGGCCAATGGAGAATGCTGTTTTCCAAGTCTCGCCTGCCCCCAGAATCATAGCGGGCATGTTGGTAAAGTTCTGGTGCAAGTCTTTCATTTGTTTTACCCCTTTTTCAACTCTTCCTTTTCTTTTTCCATATGGGTCTCTTCCCAAAGTGGGGAAGGATTGTGGATGGGGGGGGGGCGGTATTCAAAATCATGAAGGGTTTCAGATAGTCCCTCCTCATTAACCCTGGCCAATATTATTTAAAGTTCATTATTAGTGGCACAAGTAGGCTTACATTAACATTGCAATGAAGTTACTGTGAAAATACCCTAGTTGGTATACTCCAGCGCCTATTCGGGTACACTGAGGGAGAATTTGGCATGGCCAATGTGCCTAACCACCACGTCTTTCAGACTGTGGGAGGAAACCAGAGCACCTGGAGGACACCCATGTGGAGAGAATGTGCAAACCCCAGGCAAACAATGACCCAAGCCAGGAATTGAACCCACAGCGAAGCAGCAGTGCTAACCCACTGTGCCACCCTGGGTTGCCCGGCAGCAGACGGTGTGAATGGTGGGAAAACCCATTGACAGCGGCAGGACTGGAAGATCCCACTGCAAGCCAATAGCAGCCCACCTTCTTTCATCTCATGGCAGATGGCTTGGTGACCAGAGAACCAAAATGAAGCTGATCAGTAAAAGAAGTGGAGGTGAATCTGAGGAGTATTTTTATTTTAATGCCCTGGGTTGTTACCATATGGGGTGCATTGACTGGAGTGTTGGGGTGAAAGCAAATTCAATAGGAAATTAGAAGACTCGATGGGAGAATAGCTGCAGGGTTCTGGGGAAGAGCAAGGGCCTGGGACTCATTGGCGAGTACTTTCAACCAGCTGGCATGATGGGCTGAATGGCCTTCTTCCGCACTGCATCATTCTATGATTCTAGTCAGCTGTCTATACATTGCAGATGCCAGAGCATGCCCAAAGGAGCCCCCAGTGCTGGCCATGTCAAGTTTCTTCACTTGGGGAAGATGTCCTGTTTGGTACATGAATGGTGGGCACATCCATGTCCAGAGGTGAAAGCACCAGTAAAATCTGATTGCTTCATGGAGGAGACAGGATTAAGGCAGAACTTAAATAGCAAAGAATGGGGGTCTTTTAA
This sequence comes from Carcharhinus amblyrhynchos, assembly GCF_965287045.1. NCBI lineage: Eukaryota > Metazoa > Chordata > Chondrichthyes > Carcharhiniformes > Carcharhinidae > Carcharhinus > Carcharhinus amblyrhynchos. The sequence continues at coordinate 38,744,808 of NC_137331.1, forward strand.
AATGTATGGGGAGCAATCTTACCAGCTGTTGACTCCACGCTCCTGCTGCAGCAAGGTCGGAGAACTTGGCACCCAGCCAAATCTCCGTTCACTGCAGCGGGAAGGGAAAATTCCACCAGCGTAAATGGTCATAACATTCCAGCTTATATTTTTATTCCATTTTTCCTCAGGAGCCCTATTCTGAACCCCTGGATTGTACCCACATTGACTGTTTCTCACACATTCTTTATGACTTAGTCTCACAAGGCAGCCAGGGTCCTTCAGCTGTTTGTTGCTTCTCACATAGAAACTAGAAGGAGTAGGCCATTTGGCCCTTCGAGCCTGCTCCGCCATTCATCTTGAACATGGCTGATTATCAAATTCAATATCCTGATCCCCCTTTCCCCCCCAATATCTCTTGATCCCTTTAGCCCCAAGAGCTATATCTAATTTCTTCTTGAAATCGGTTAACCTGGGACGTGGGAGCGTTTCACTTCTGAAGCATGGCCTTCTCCCCAGCCCCTCCTTCAATTCGTCAGGCAGGATTCTCTGATTTTGTTTGCCCTGCCCTGTTGCCAGTGAGAATGGAGTATTTGGTGTTTAGCCAAAACTCTATTTACTGCAGTGAGAGTGAAGAATCCCAGCAGCTGGCAAGGTCAGAGGTTTCCAGTGACTGTCTCCACCTTGGTGGTGGGGGACTGGGGGTGAGGTCTTTCCCTCCTTCAGTTGAAGACATGATTTTTAACAAGGTGCCACATAGTTTGAGATGAGCCATTGCTCAAAAGACAACAACTTATCTAGCGCTTTCAACGCTCTTAACATCTCCCAGGCCGTTTCACAGGAGGGATTATTGAACAGAATTTGACTCCAAGCCTTGGGAGGAGATAATATGTGAGGAAAGTGGTCGATTTTAAGGAGCTTATCAAAGGAGGGGCAGTTTGAGAGAGACATGCAGAGAGGTCCAGGGAGGAGAGTCCAGAGCTTTGGGTCCAAGCAGCTGAAGATGCAGGCCGGAATTTTACCAGCACACCCGCCCCAATTCCGGTTGCAGGTGACGCTCAGAGAACGGCATTCTCCGTTGGCCTCGGGCGGTATCGTACAATCCTCGGGCGGACATGCCAGTAAAACTCCACCCACAGTCACTACTGCTGGAGTGAATAAAAGGGAAATGTAAACTCGGTCTTGTCAAATGATTCTAACTTACATCCAGCACTCACAACAAGCTGCTGATTTTTTTAAAAATTCATGGGATGTGGACAACACTGGAAAGGCCAGCATTTATTACTCAGCCCTAATCGCCCTTAAACTGAGTGTCTTGCTCTGCCATTTTAAAGCGAAGTTAAGAATCAACCACACCACTGTGGGTCTGGACTCAAATGTAGGCCAGACCAGGTAAGGTTGGCAGATTTCTTTCACATTAGTGAACCTGATGGGCTTTTGCAACCGACAATGGTTTCACACTCATTGTTAGCTTTTGTTGAATTCAAATTTCACCATCTGCCTTGGTGGGATTCAAGCCCCAGTCCACAGAGTGTTACCTTGGGTCTCAGGATTACTAGTCCAGTGACAATAATGCCATGACATCGCCTCCCCTACCTAAGGTTCAGTACCTACAATCTCCCACTCCACCCCAGTAACTTATCCCTATGTTACATCGGAAGCGTGTTTCGCTCAGATAATCCTGTGTTGTGACTTAACATTGGCGAGGTTTGTTAGGCCAGAGTGCCACCACTGGGCTCCAATGGTCTCCTAGATTTCCAGTATTATTATCAATATGGGTGGCAATGGCTTTTATCAAGAGCTAAACCTATATCATCATCACCCAACACCAATTATTTTACATGTTGTGATTGAAGGAAATCTTAAACACCATAAGAAAACTAACAGCTCCTAGCACCAATCCCCCCTCCCTTCCCAGTTAGGGAACTTGGCCTTCAATATTAACTGACTGACCCCACAGCACATTTTATTGAAGAGTTGATCAACATGGAGCCAATGTGGTTTGTGTTTGTGCGCCCACCTCCCTCCCACAACCCCCACCGCTCCTGTATTATTCCACCCAGAAATCCAGAAATACTGCTCACTTATGATAATATTGAAAAAAATGCATAAGATTCTAATTTTTAATTGTGCTGCCTATTCATTAGGGTGATTGTTGCATGCATCCAGTACTAACCATGCCTTTCATTGGCTGCACACATCAGCAAAAGAACCAACGTCACAACTTCCCAGTTCCATGGGAATCTCACTTGCCCTGCTCAACACTGTCTGTTGCTCTGAAAAGGGCAGGTGTAAATGCAACTGGAGGAGAGACTGAGCAACATGCAGGAAGTGAAGCGGACCTGGAAAACCCTGAGGAATGGCACAATGTGGGACGGTATGGCTTCAAGCTTTTCAGCAGCACCATAAACTCTTATTGGGATCCCAATAAAAAAGAAAAGTTAATGTAATATCAGTTACAACTCCAGTACATTCCAAAGTGCTTCACTACAAGATAGTGCTTTTGAAATAGTCACTGCCATAATGTAGAAAACACATCCAAAGGTGTGTCGGTTAGGTGGATTGGCCATGCTAAATTGCCCCTTGGTGTGTGAATATATGTAGGTGGGTGGATTGGCAATGCTAAATTGCCCCTTAGTGTCCAAAGATGTATAGGTTAGATGGATTAGCCATGGGAAGTTGGCTCTTAGTACGCAAAGGTGTACATGTAGGTAGATTAGTCATGCTAAATGCGCGTGATTACTGGGATAGAGTGGGAGTGGTGCTGGGTAAGGTACTCTTCTGGAGAGTCGGTGTAAACTCTTCTGGGGCAAATGGCCTCCTTCTGCACTGCAGGGATTCCATGGTTCTATGGCAGCTTACTTGTACACAGCAAGATTCCACAACCTGCAATGATCAGATTATCTGTTTTGTGATGTTGATTAAGGGATAAACCACACTCTTCCCCACTCTCATTCCAGGTTGTGCCTCAGGATCTTTTGCCTCCACCTGTGAGGTCAAATGAGATCACAGTATAAAATCTCACATGTAAAGTGGCATCTCTGGCAGAGCAGCACTCCCTCTGCACAGTGCAGTGGATGGGCTTCAGTCTCTGTGTTCGGATTTGAACTTTGGTTCTCAGGGTGGAGAGTGTCAGCCTCTGAGCCACAATCGAGCAAGCATTCATATTTTAAAAGCAAAATACTGTGGATGCTGGGATTTACAATGCAAATAGAAAATGCTGGAAAATCTCAACAGGTCTGACAGCATCTGTGGAGAGAAAATAGAGCCAACATTTCGAATCTGGATGACTCTTCATCAGAGCTCAATTCGAACACGGGTCCCCAGAACTTCACTCTGGGCCTCTGGATTACTAGGCAAGTGAAAATACCACTAGACCATTGCCTCCCTGTTAGGTGGAGAGGGTCCACTGAATTTCCTATTAGAGTTATTGAATCATAACAGTCTGCCTCACATTGGTAATTCCTTCTCCCCATATGGTGACTTTAGAAGCTCCCAGCTGCTTGATGTGACACTCTGAGAAGCTTTGGGGACATCCTGGGCGGGATTTTCTGAGGTGACGCATTTTGGAAGGTCTAATACAGACGGGAAATATACAGTAAATGGCAGAACCCTTCTGAGTATTGATAGGCAGAAGGATCTGGGTGTACAGTTACACAGGTCACTGAAAGTGGCAACGCAGGTGGAAAAGATAGTTAAGCAGACATATGGTATGCTTGCCTTCATTGGCTGGGGCATTGAGTTTAAAAATTGGCAAGTCATGTTGCAGCTTTATAGAAGTTTAGTTAGGCCGCACTTGGAATATGGTGTTCAAGTTGGGTCGCCACCCTACCAGAAGGATGTGGAGGCTTTGGAGAAATTATAGAAAAAATATACCAGGGTGTTGCCTGGTATGGAGGGCATTAGCATGGAGGTTAATTCTCACTGGAAAGACAGAGGTTGAGGAGGCGACTTGGTAGAAATCTACAAGGTTATGAGGAGCATGGACAGAGTGGATAGTCAGAAGCTTTTTCCCAGGGTGGAAGAGTCAATTACTAAGTGGGCATAGGTGTAAGGTGCGAGGGCAAGGTTTGAAGGAGATGTACGAGGCAAGTTTTTTTACACAGAGGGTAGTGGGTGCCTGAAACTCACTGCTGGGGGAGGTAGTGGAAGCGGATACGATAGCGAATTTTAAGGGCATCTGGACAAATACATGAATAGGATGAGAATAGAAGGATATGGTCCCCCGAAAGGGTAGGGGGTTTTAATACAAACATACCAGTTGCGAGCAGTAGGCCATTCAGCCCTTCAGGCTTATTTCCATTCAATAGGAAATAAGATGATGTTATTGTGATCTCATTTCCACATTTTACCTACTCCTCCCTCCACCACCCCCATAACCTTTGACTTCCTTCCTAGTCAAGAATCTACCTACCTCTGCCTTAAAAGTAACCCTCAATAACCCTGTATCTGCTACTCTCAAGGGAAGAGGTTTCCAAAGACTCAGGACCCTCAGAGAAAGAAAGTTCTTCTCATCTCCATCTTAAATGGGAGTCACTCTCTTTTTAAACTGTGTCCCCTAGTTCTATTTTGTCCCACAAGAGAAAACACCCTCTCAGCATCCACTCTGTCAAGGACCCTCAGGATCTTATATCTTTCAAAAAGATCATCTCTCAAACTTCTGAACTCCAGTGGATACAAATCCAATCTGTCTAATCTCTCCTGATAAGATACTGTACTTTGCCACATCCTAAATATCAGTCGAGCGAACTGCAAGTTGCTCAAAGTGCTTGATTCTTTCTGAATGCTCCATCCCTATTTGTGCCCAGTCATGGATTAGGGATGCTCATGATCTGACTTGATTTGATTTATTATTGTCACCTGTATTAGGAGACAATGTAAAGTATTGTTTCTTATATGTTATACAGACAAAACATACCATTCATGGGTTACATAGGGGAGAAGGAAAGGAGAGGGTGCAGAATGTAGTGTTACAGCTACAGCTAGGGTATAGAGAAAGATCAGCTTAATATAATGTATGGCCATACAAAAGTCTGATGGTAGCAGGGAAGAAGCTGTTCTTGAGTCGGTTTATATGTAATCTCAGACTTTTGTATCTTTTTCCCAGCAGAAGAAGGCAGAAGAGAGAATGCTTGGGGTGTATGGGGTCCTTAATTATGCTGGCTGCTTTTCTGAGGCAGTAGGAAGTGTAGATGGAGTCAATGGATGGGAGGCTGGTTTGCATGATGGACGGGGCTACGTTCACAACTCTTTTAGATTCATTGGTCTTGGTCAGAGCAGGAGCCATACCAAGCTGTGATACAACCAGAAAGGATGTTTTCTGTGGTCCATCTGTAAAAGCTGGTGAGAGTGATAGCAGACATGCCAAATTTCCAAAGCCTCCTGAGAAAGTAAAGACACTGATGGGCTTTCTCAACTATATTGTCGGCATGGAGGGACCAGGACAGCTTGTTGATGATCTGTACACCTAGAAACTTGAATCATTCGGAATGGTGGTTCCCTTCAGGTTGCTTTGAGAACATCTCTAAAGCATTTTTTCTGTCCTTCTCCAGGGAGTCTGTTATCCTTATGAGGTTTGGAGTTCTGCAATTGTTTCAGGACACAGTCAGATCCGGGAACTGCATGACCCAATGCAGTTATCGAGCCAACAATGGGCTACATCTTGCTGGTAGGAAAAAAGTGGGCTTGGCAGGACCTTCTAGTCCCACTGAAGATGACCCATGGCAGGGTCCCTGGTGGCAGGATGGGTGAACCACGCAAATTGCCATAGACATCAGTGGAACCAGAAGATCCAGTTGGCAGCCAATGGTGAGCTACATTGGGTGCCAGATAACATGCCATGGAGGGGCTGGAAAATCCCACCTAGTGTGTTCGTGGTGTAGAGGGCAGAATTTTCCAGCCATTCACACCATTGGGATCCTTTGGTCCAGCTGCAGTGAAAGGAAATTTGGCCGAGCGCCAAATTCTCTGCCCTCGCTTGTGGCGATGGCGAGCTCTGAGCCACTTTTTCCTACCAACAAGATCAGGACAATAAATTGAGGGGACTGAGAAATACGTCATAAGTTGTGAATTTCAACAATGTTCAAGTCAATTTACACCCTCCTCCATTTTGTTGCATACCAAACATTTTGTCCTTATGCCAAAAGGTATTTGTACAAAGTTACCTAATTTACATAATATTTAACCTATAAGCATGTCTCAGAAAGCTAAGTCTGGTAGTTAAGAATACAAGGATCTTTTTGAATCATATGATAATTATGAATTCAATGCCAATCGGTAGCTCTGGCCCTGAATTGGAACAATTTAATGCTCTGTCTCATTGCTTCAATTTTTGTTGGAGATCTAAAAACTAAATCAAGTTGCAAACGTGTTTTTTTTCACACATTTCCCCTCTTTCTTCTGTAGCAATCAAATATTTCTTTCGCTCTCTTTCAGTGTTTGATTCAATAATTCACACTCCTTCTTAATCCTTAATCTGTACTAATTAAGGAGTTAGAGCGCTAGTCTCATCATTCACTGAGTTCTCACATGCTCTCACTATGAGGGTAACAGTTTATGGTGAGTAAAAAAAAATTGAGCTGAAAAGTACAGAAAGAAAGGTCTTGCTGACTGCAGGATATGCCATTGCAACAAAAACACTTTGGCACCTGTTCAGGTCAATGTACCTAACCAGCACATCTTTCAGGCTGTGGGAGGAAACCAGAGCATCCAGAGGAAAGCTACTCAGGCACGGGGAGAACGTGCAGACTCTGCACAGACAGTGACCCAAGCTGGGAATCGAACCTGCGTTCCTGGCGCTGTGAAGCAGCAGTGCTAACTGTGCCACTATGCCACCCTGTGTGCAGATTAGGAGGATTGGCCATGCTAAAATGCCCCTTGGTGCCCCAAAGGTGTGTAAATTAGGTGGATTAATCATGGTACAAAAACAGAAAATGCTGGAAAATCTCAGCAAGTCTGACAGTCTCTGCGGGGAGAGAATAGAGTCAATGTTTTGAGTCTGGGTGATCCTTTATCAGAGTTAGTAATGGTGAATATGTGGGGCTACGGGATAGGATGGGGGAGAGGGCCTGGATACGATACTGTGTCAGAAAGTCGGTGTAGACTCAATGGGCCAAATGGCCTCCTTCTGCACTGTAGAGATTATTTGATTCTACTCTATGACATTGAAATATTCACCTACTCTGCTCTCACACACATTTTGATTAGCTATTGTACTGATCCATTTGAAGTTTGCACGGACTGGCAAATTTGCAGAATTCAAGTTGCAATCTTCAAAAGTTGTTTTTTTATTCTCTCTCTATTTTGAAAGAAGACCAATATCAACACTGGATTTTTTTTAAACCTGAGTGTAAGATGATCGCGAAAGGTCCAGAATGGCCTCTGCCTCGGTATTTAAAGACTAGGCACAAGTGCGATGCACCGAGTCACATTCCCTTGAAACCGATACATGTGAATCAGAGTGGAGCAGGACACATCGACGTGCAGAGAAATGTGATATATGTCCTTCTGCAAAAGATTAAAAATGAATAACCCACTTGAAGTGGAGTGGAGGGGATGGGGGGGGTTGGGGGGGGTGCGGGAGATGAAACAGCAACATAGGATAACAAGCGGGTGAGATTTGCTTCCTTTCAACTGTCCTCTTTAGCAGTAATAGGATAACCCTTTAACAAGCTGGTAGCCTATCAAGCTGCCCCTTAGATATGACCCTGGGGTGAAACAGGGAAGTCATCTCTGCTTAAAGCAATTCAGTCTCTGTTGCCAGCCAATAATGAAGTGACCTAAATAATATAAAACCCTTTGCTGCCGTGTGATGATTTTTGTCCGGGATAAGAGTGGGAATCCTCATTCGGAGTCACAGTTCATTTCATTTTTCACTCCTGATGAGATCTGAAGTCGTTATCTGATAAAATTGAACAACTATTACTAGGCTGTGCTGAGTAAAGCCCTTTGACTGCTCTTAACAGAAATCCTATACACTCCACTTTGTCAGCACTTTTGAATTCATCGTCGTACCACGATGATAGGAATAATCTTACCAACTGAGATTGACAGTTCATTTCAAAAATCAATATTTACAATTTACTTCTTTCAAAGTTCATTCAAGAGAAGATTCCATATTATCCCTCTCCAAATAAGCTGATCATATCTCCGGCATCCCCTGGAATGAGTTTTCCCAAAATGTGAATTTTTGGTAAAAATCAATGTCAGCATTGTGCACTTTAATCTTGCCCCTGATGACAGTAAATCTTTATCTTTTTATGGGTAAATGCCAGTGGCTGCTGACACCATTTCCTCTCAGAACAAAGCCTGGTCCATGTGGGCTCTGGTAGATACATGGAACCCTAATGTGGCTGGACATGTTTCACTGGGGTCATTAATCAGACGCACTGACAGCCACCTTCTCCTACAGCTCACTGGTCTGCATTTGTGCTCCATCCGCTGCTGAAGTGGACAGAGAGCGGGTGGGAAGAGTGGGGGGTGGGGGGGATAAATAAAGGATTTGTAGACGCATTCGATGCTATTGTATTTTAATCCCCTGTAATTATCTGTGTAATAAACCCATCTACTCTCTTTGAATTTTCTTCTGCTGGTAAAATAATAATCAATATTCACAAACTAATGGCATTAGCCAAGCTCTTGTCCTTTCTCCTGAGGCAGAGGCGAATGGTGTTTTGCTACGGTAGCTAAAATGCTCTCAGCCCCCTCTGACTATACCGGCAATATCTCTATTTCTGAAGCAGCTTCCTCTACCGTAACCAGAAGAGGAATGTTACAGTAACTGGTGAACACCGACCATTCAGACACCAGCCCGTGCGTGTCTTGTAACGAAGCAGCGTCTGTTTAGAGCAATGTCTTTGAGACTTGGAGCGGGTCTTGCAAAAGTAAAAGAATAAAGTCAAATCAAACCATCTGCTGGCAAACACAGCTGTGCGGTGGCATAGTCCTTTCCAGATTTTTTTTTAAATCTGGAATCTAAAATGAAATGATGTTCCAGCGATGAGTCCCGCCTGGAATTTTAGTTTAATCCGCATCCAATTTCCAGCTTTTATTTAATGTACACTGTCTGTGTGGAGTCTGCACTCCCCGTGTCTGCGTATGTACCTTCTGGGTGCTCCGGTTTCCTCCCACAGTCCAAAGATGTGGATTGGCCATGCTAAATTGCCCCTTATTATCAAAAGATGCGCGAGTTAGGTGGATTTGTCCTGATAAATTAACCCTTAGTATCCAAAGATTGCGGGTTAGGTGGATTGGCAATGCTAAATTGCCCCTTAGTATCCAAAGATACGTGAGTTAGGTGGATTGGCCATACTAAATTGCCCCTTGGTGTCCAAAGATGTGTAGGTTAGGTAGATTAGTCATGGTACAAAAACAGATGTGCCGCCAAAAGAGAAACTGCTGGAAAATCTCAGTGGGTCTGGCAGCATTGGTAAGGAGAGAAAAGAGCTGACATTTCGAATGCAGGTGACCCTTTGTCAAAACTGCCAAAGCTGTGTGGGTTCGGTTGATTGGAGATGCTAAGTTGCACCTTAGTGTCCCAGGATGCGAAGGTTAGTGGGAATGATGGGATAAATGTGTGGGGTTATGGGGATAGGGCCTGGGTGGGATTGCGATCAGTGCAAACTCAATGGGCCGAATGGCCTCCTTCGGCACTGTGGGGATTCTATGATCTATGTAAGCCCTTGTTCAGGTTCCACAAACCAAAAAAGAAAAGCACCGACACAACATCCATCTCTCTGCTATGAATCAGTTTCTGACAAGCTCACGGATAATAAATATGGTGATTAGGAACATTTTGCGATTGGCATGTTGCTTTAAAAGGACTTCCCTTCACCCCTGGAGACCTCGATTTGAACCTTCCACACACACACAACAAAAAAAAAGATTTCACCCTCACTGCTTGCTATTTAGGGTCAAGAACTGAACGGAGTTTGCCTTAATCACCTGTGTCTGAAACAGAAAACTTCACTTCCTGCTGTTTATATTTGAAGTGCTTTTATTGTATGTCCCTTTGTAATAATCAGCGTGAGGGTGTCAACACACAAAGGAGCGAATGTTGTTTTTTCACCTTTTTCAAAGGCATGATGCATTTTGAGATGACACCGATTCACCAAGTGTCGACGGCGTATCAGCCCTTGCTGTGCCTGCAGTAAGGCTGCAATTATTAATCAAATAAACACACAAGGTTTTAAAAGCAACATTGGAAAAATCATGTAACTGTTGTATGCTCCGTGACAGGCTGAGGATACTGCAAAGGGAAACTGAAAAGCCAAGCGGGAAGACAACTAGAAATTAAGTGCTGGGAAAAGATGGATTTTACAACATTTAAGGGAGCCGTAGTGTCAACGGGGGAACCACCGATCTATCGCCAGTCATCTACAGAGGGCTCCTAAAACAACTTGAGGATGAGACGTTACACCAAAGTTCCTGTCTGGTCTCTCAAGTGCATGTATGAGATCCTTTAGCATTATTCCAAGGAAAATCAGTCGAGTTCTCCCCGGTGACCTGGTCACAGAATCATAGAATCCCTACAATGCAGAAGAAGGCCATTCGGCCCATCACATCTGCACCAATCAGAATCCCACCCAGACCCTATCTGTTCAACCCCATGTATTTACCCAACTAATCCCTTGACGCTGAAGGGCAATTTAGCACGGCCAATCCACCTAACCCACACATCTATCCTTCAATCAACATCAGAGGAAAAAACAATCAATTCATTATAGCATTGTGGGAGCTAGCTGCACGCAAACACTGTACATTTCCCAAACTGTAACAATAAATACGCCACAAATACTTTATTGGCTGTTGAGCACTTGAGGATACCTCCCAGCCCCTCTTGCTCAGGTCCTGATGGGTGCTACAGAAATGCAAATCTTTCTTTCCTGGTGAAGAAAAGATATTGGAGAAGTTTGAAGGCTTTTCAAACCAAGATTGAGAAAGAGTTTTCAAATTGACCAAGGAACTTTAGGGATAGGAACAGAGGAACATAAGAATTAGGAGCACAAGTAGGTAACTCAGCCCTTTGAATCTGCTCCGCCATTCAATCAGATCATAGCTGATCTTTCCCTGGTCTCAAATTCACCTCCCCACCTCTTCCCCATATCCCTCTTTCCCTTTTTTTAAATTAGAAATATATTTATCCCCTCCTTGAAACCCTTCAATGACTCAGACTCCACCGTGTTGCTGCAGATTTGGTTTTGTGCAGGAAGGCTTGAGAAGACAGGCTTCCAACGGCCTTACATTTATTGGGAACTTTGATGTAGAAAATAAGAACCTCTCGCTTTCACTTCTCACATCCATGATCTCCTACATACATGAGGAAGCACGTCTCATAGTAGCAAGACATAAACAGAGAGGCAAGTGTTGTTCCTTTCATTAACATTCCTTTAATAAGAGGACTTACCTCCTGTTGATTGCTAACTACTGTTGAAAACTCTCACACAGAGGTTAATGGGATGCAGGACAGATTTGGTGGAGAATTTTGGTGTTTTCCTGATTGACCAATGGTGGGGGTTGGGTGGGGGGAACATTCCGCAGTACATTTTCCCTCATTGGCCTGAGCTTTCTCTTTGCTTTTCATTGCTGTTCCCAAAGGATTAAATGGCTATTGAATGAGAGGAGAGATTATGTAGTCACTGATGTTCCAGACATGAAGGGGTTGGAAGAACCAGTTGGTCTTTCCTACTAGTCAATTTTGTGTGTGGAAAACCTCAAAATGAGCAGTAGTGCATCATTGCACTAGGCATTGGGCCACAGAGTGAGGACATTAGCCTCTTGCTGAAGTTCACTACATAGAATCAGGGGACATAGATTCAAGATAGGTGTAGAGGGGACATGAAGAACTTTTTTACACACGGGGTGGTGGGTGTCTGGAAGTCACTGCCCGAATTGGTGGTGGAGGCAGAGACTCTGAGCTCGTTTAAAAAGTAGCTGGATCTGCACCTTAAATGCTGTAAGCTACAGGGCTCTGGGCCAGGTGCGGGAAGGTGGGATTAGAGAGGGAAACTGGATTTCCTCGAGTGGCATGAACAAGATGGGCCAAATGTGCTGTAACTTTTCTATGATTCTATAGGTGAGTTCCTAACTTCAGCCATTCCTCCCATGAATATGTAAGGAACACCACTGTCTGTGGGGCTGCTGTGATGGAGCTGCCAGCCATCTGATTGGTCAGAAGCTCATGGAGGTGAGACATCCTCCCACATGGGGGCAATAAGTCACAGCCTCAGACAATTAAGCATTAAACTCAGTCATGGCTTCCCGGGCCAGCAGAGTTGGACTTACCCCTGATTTTCCAGCCAGTGGGTGAGGCCATCACCCCTGCACAAAACCCTCTTCTAATTATAGATTTAAAAAAGCGGTGGATCGAGATTCTGCGCTGAGCCAACAACACTCAAAAAGGTCAGTTCCCTCTAGGACAAAACAACCCATTTGAGTGGCATCCCATTCACTAGTTTAAACATTCATTCCTCCCAACGCTGATGAGCAGCAGTTGGAGAATTTATTGTATGTAAGATTCACCAAGGCTCCTTTGACAGCACCTTCTGAACCCATGACTTCTACCACCTAGAGGAACAAGGGCAGCAGATACATGGGGAAACCACCACTTGGAAGTTCCCCTCCAAGTCACTCACCATCCTGATTGGAAAATATATTCCTTCACTGTTGCTGGGTCAAAATTCTGGAACTCCCTCCCTAATAGTACTATGGACATCACATGGGTTGCAGCAGCTCAAGAAGGCAGTTCACCACCACCTTATTGAGGATAAATAGGGGTGGGCAAAGCCATGGCAAAGCCAACCACACCCACATCCTATAAAAGAATAACAAAAGACAATGGAGTTGTGATAACATGGCTGCCATGGAAAAATCTGTAGCTGGATGATAAAAGACAGTGTAAAGAATATCTTTATTATGGAAGCTATGGAAATCATGGATATAATACAATTGTTGCATAGGAGGTTAACAATCAAAATTCAGCAAACACAGCATGGCTTCCAATTGCATCAATTAGACCAGTGCTTCTCAAGTTTTATTCATTCTTGGGCCACTTAGACAGGCCAAAGATCCACACTCAACCCATCGATCCTATCACGGCTGCTTTCGCTTTCCACCATTAAAAAAACACATCAGGATGAATGGGAATGAGCTGATTGATGTCTGCTTCCAAGTTGAAGATTTTCACTTTGATGTCAGACTCCATGTTCTGTCAAATCCTTTTCTTGGTTTTTTAGACTTGTGAATATTGAAAGTCTGACCTTGTAGCTATCTGCTGTAACAGGTACATACAAGTAGTTAATGAAACTACACTGTTTGTGATGATTGTCACTTTAAGCATCAATCTGCAGAGTAAGGGTAATGACTCAAGAACAGCTTCTTCCCTGCTGCCATCAGACCTTTGAATGGACTTACCTTGTATTAAGTTGATCTTTCTCTACACCATAGCTATGAGTGTAATTCTACATTCTGCACTCTCTCTTGTCCTTCTCTATATACAGTATGCTTTGTCTGTATAGCACACAAGAAGCAATACTTTTCACAGAATACCAATACATGTGACAATAATAAATCAAATCAAATCAAGTCAATGACCCGGGGAACCACTCGTAGAGCAGGGCGGGGGATCATCCTGGTAAGTGGAGGCTTCTGTACTGAGTCATTTCAGGAGTTGATTGCAGTCACAATGCTTTGGGCCTCTGTATACTTTTAACCTGCAATAAATCATTATTTTGTCTCCAACCTGGTGAATGAGATTCTTTACAAATGATTCTCAGGCTGTGCATACTCAATTTACATTGATGCTGAGAAAGGAGTTCTTCCCAAGATGCCCCTCTTTGGATGAATAAGTCTATTTGACTCCTCCATGGAGGGTTGGACACAATAGGGAGAATGCCTTAGGTATTACTTCCAAGTGAACAAGATAGTGGGGGAAGTGAAGCTCAAAGCAATTCTCCTAAGTGCCTGTGGAACCCAAACTTATAATCTGATTTGCAGTTTCACAGCTCCCAACACGCTGACCCAAATCATTCGTGAGCTTATGAAATTTGCAAAGTCACATTTCAGCCTAAACCATTAGTTAGTTATACCCCAGGGGTATACTCCAGGGATTCAAGTTTAATTCAAGGGGGAGAGCCACAGGCGAAATGATTGCATCATAGATATCGGAGTATGGCGATTTTGGAGTCACCTTGAATGATATGTTACAGGACAGATTAGCCTGTGGGGTGAATAACGAGGTGATTCAATGGAGATACTTGCAAAGATCAATATACGTTTTAAAGGAGCAATGGAGATAGTAATGGAGAGTCAATTGTAAGCATTGAGAAAGGTCCATAAGAGGCAACATGAGCATTTCCTGGTAGCCCATGGACCCACCTGGAGAGGCCTCGCAGAACACACTTTGAAAACCATCAACCTACAAGATGCACTATAGCAATCGAGAAGACTCCTTTGACAGCAGCTTCTAAACACATGATCCCTAGCACCAAGATGAATAAGAGGAGCAGACACCTTAGCAGGTTGCCCTCCAAGCTACTCATCATTTTGGCCAATTAAAAAACAGTATGCAATGCCATTAAATATTGATCACTTTACTGTTGTCAAGAGTAGAACACCATTCTCCTAAACTCTACTCCTACCACCTGCCTCAATTGCAGAATATTCCCTTCCTCTGCTTCCCTTTGCACTTTCACAGTCGCTGCACCGTACTCTGTTCCACTCCCATTTCCTCCAACATCCACCATTCATTGCAACTCTCACCTCCCCATACCCAGATTTTATTCACTACATGTAACAATGTGGCTATGGCAAGAAACTAGGCCAGCAAAAAGCAATATAAAGATACAAGAAGCTAAAGACAAAATGAGATAACATTTATTTATTAGTTTCACAAGTAAGCACCCAAAGGAAACCCATGCAGACATGGGGAGAATGTGCAAACTTGACACAATTGGTGACCCGAGGCCAGAATTGAACCCGGGTCCATGACATTGTGAGGCAGCAGTGCTAACCACTGTGCAACGTGCCACCCATGTCAGGAGATGGATAAATAACTGGGGCATTATTCAGCAACACCCTTGTAATGAGGGATAAGTTTACATTTATTTATTAGTGTCACAAGTCAGCTTACACTAACACTGCAATGAAGTTACTGTGAAAATCCATCAGTCGCCACACTCTGGCACCTATTCAGGTACACTGAGGGAGAATTTAGCAACATCAATGCACCTAATCAGCACATCTTTTGGACTGTGGGAGGAAACACACACAGCCACAGGGAGAATGTGCAAACTCTGCACAGACAGTGACCCAAGCCAGGAATTGAACCCTGGTCCCTGGCACTGTGAGGCAGCAGTGCTAATAACCACTGTGCCACCATGCCGCCCATCATTTGTAATATTAGAAGCTAATATTAAAAATGAGACAGATCACGAGAGCATTAGGATAGAGTTAAATAGTGAAACAAATGCTTGAGCTGAAGCATCAAGGGGGGGGGGGGGGAGGGGGGGCGGATTCTCCTGTCCGCCTGCCATGGGAATTGTAGTGGGCAGGGGGCAATCCACACAAATGGCCTTTGACCTCGGGCGGGATTCTCTGGTTTTAGGGCAAGTGCGGCTGGAGAACCCCACCCCAGCTTTCTGTGGTGTTCCTGGAGGTGTCAGTCACACTGATGCTGTTGTAATGAATTCCTTGGGCTGAACCTCTCCCGTCTCATAGAATTCTCTCATAGGGCTGAAGTTTGTGGGTTGCTTTATTTCTGTAATGTTCTCATCAATACACGTCCTGTCAATATGAATGTCCATTTTCCAATGGAGTGTGAGGTGAGAGCTGCCAAACTTTATCCTCGCTCTGCTGTTGTGAATTGGTTTTGACCAGTGGTGAAGCTGTTATTTGACCCTGATAATTCCTGCCTCTCTCTCTCTCTCTCTCTCCAAATACACACATCTCTTTAAATAAAGCAAGACTTTTCTGTGGCTCATGTACCTTCAACACAAAAATTGCAAATACATTGAGCCTGCCAAAACAAGCAGTTGCAATGCTCCATCAAAATATTGGCGTACATCTTTCTTATCATTTCCTTTTCACCCTGCCTCACTCATTTTGTTCTTCACAGATTTTCAATTCCTCTCATTAGAATAGGAGAGGCCATTCAGCCCCTCCACTCTGCTCTGCCGTTCATTTTGATCATGCCAGTCTGAATTTTAATTCCATCAACCTGTCTCAGTTCTTAATTCCCATCTCATACTTTCTCTTATGAACTAAATCATTTGCTCTTAGATCCAGGGTTGATGTTGATGTTTGTATTTGTAGAGTGAAGTGAGGGCAAGATCCAAAAAAAGGCAATCAAATAGTTGACAAAGAACAAAGAAAAGTACAGCACAGGAAGAGGCCTTTCGGCCCTCCAAGCCCATGCTGATCATGATGCACTAACTAAACTAAAAAAACCTTCTGCCATTGGTCCGTGTCTCTCTTTCCCTCCCTATTCATGTATCCATCCAGATGCCTCTTAATGTTACTAATGTGCCTGCTTCCACCATTTCCGATGGCAGCACATTCAGGCACCCACCACTCTCTCCACGAAAAACTTCCCCCACATATCCCCCTTAAACTTTGCCCCCTCTCGCCGTGAACCTGTGTCCCCTTGTAAGTGACACTTCCACCCTTGGAAAAAGCCTCTGACTATCCAGCCTGTCAATGCCTCTCATAATTTTATAGACCTCTATCAGGTCTCCCCTCAGCCTCTATCTTTCCAGTGAAAACAATCCTCATAACCAACGCCCACAAGACCAGGCAACATCTTAGTGAACACTCTTTGCACTCTTTCTAAAGCTTCCATATCCTCTGGTAGTGTGGTGACCAGAACTGCACGCAATACTCCAGATACCGCCTAACCAAGGTTTTATACAGCTGCAACATGATTTGCCAACAGTGGTAAAATCTCAGGGACTGGAGTGGTCCGGGGATGGGGCATGGTGATGAAATGTGCTTGGATGAGCATCTCTTAGAGTTTTAGGAGCTGGGAGGACCCCCTGCCCCTGTTCTTCCTGCACTTAATATTGCCCTCTTCACATGCCAGTGCAGACTTAATGGGCTGAAAGGCCTCTTCCTTCTCAACCTCCTGCTGTCCAGGTGAGGTGAGGGTAAAATTAATGAGCATGGCACATGTTGTATATTTAATATCTTGGACCTAGACAGAAATGACACTTGTACCTGTGTGTGTAAATTTACTTGCAGTGTTTTAAGGTGTTTATGCTCTAACTCTGGCTTCCAGCTTTTTTCCTCCACCTTTGTTTACTTTTCTTTATGTCCATACTTAGGCTGAACTAATCAAACACACAATGGGCATCAATCGTAAACAGACTCAAACACAGAACAATTGTACCATTGAACACTGCACCACGTGACATAACTCTCAGGGGAGGCAATGGCTAGTGGCATTATAGCTAGACTATTAATCCAGAACTAATATTCTAGTGACCCAGGTTCAAATTCCACCAGGGCAGATGGTGAAATTTGAATTGAATAAAAATATCTGGAATTAAGAATCTATCGGTGACCATGAAACCATTGTCGATTGTCGGAAAAACCCATCTTATTCACTAATGTCCTTTAGGGAAGGAAATCTGCCATCCTCACCTGGTCTGGCCGACACATGATTCCAGAACCAAGCAAAATGGTTGACTCTCAACTGCCCTCAAAATGACCTAGTGAGCCATTTAGTTCAAGGGCAACTAGGGAAGGGCAATAAATGCTGGCCAGCCAGTGATGTCCATGTCCCACAAATGAATACAATTCTGGTCTGCAGTATATGTTCCTTCCTGACAATATGGTAAGGTAACAGTGAGATAAATGGAAGAGCTGACTGAGTTATGAGGGACAAGGTGGATAGGGAGCAGCTGGTCCCCTCAGTTAAAGGGCCAGTCACAAGGGGACACATGTTCAAATTGAGGGGCAGGAGGTTTAGAGGGGATACCCAGAGGGTGGTGACAGTCTGGAATGTGTTGCCTGAGAGGATGGTAGAAGCAAGTTGTCTTGCATCCTTTAAAGAGTACCTGGATGAGAATGTGACACGTCATAACACTCAAGGTTTTGGGTCAGTTGCTGGTAAGTGGGATTAGGTGAATAGCTCAGGTGTTTCTCACATGTCAGTGCAGACTCAATGGGCTGAAGTGCCCCTTCTGCACTGTGTGATTCAGTGAATAAAAATGGAAGCTCATTACTAGGTACTTCAGAGCATGACACATTATTGTAAAAATTGGCTCCTCCTGCAGAAGCATTTGCTGGAGATATTGTGGAGAACCAATTAAGACCATAAAACCACAAGACATAAAACCAGAATTAGGCCACTTGGCCCATTGAGTCTGCTCTGCCACTCAATCATGGCTGATACATTTTTCATTTCCATTCTCCTGACTTTCCCCCATAATGCCTAATCCCCTTATTAATCAAGAACCTATTTATCTCCATCTTAAAGACACTCAATGACCTGGCCTCCCCAGCCTTCTGGGGCAAAGAGGTCCACAGATTCACCACTCTCTGGCTGAAGAAATTCCTCCCCATTTCTGTTTTAAAGGATAGTCCCTTTAGCCTGAGGTTTTGCTCTCTGGTTCTAGTTTTTGCTACTAGTGGAAACATCCTCTCCACGTCCACTCTATCCAGGCCTCACAGTATCCTGTAAGTTTCAATAAGATCCCCCCACCCCCCATCCTTCTAAACTCCAACGAGTACAGACCCAGAGTCCTCAACCATTCCTCATACGACAAGCTCTTCATTTCAGAGATCATTCTTGTGAACATCCTATGGACCCTTTCCAAGGCCAGCACATCCTTAGATATGGAGTCTAAAATGCTCAAAATGCTCCAAATGGGGTCTGAACAGAGCCTTATGCAGCCTCCAGAATTCCAAAACTTAAAGTCACTTTTTTTCAATATAAATTCCCTCGTAACACATTTAACCCCCACCACCCACCCCCCCCATCCCTCTTGAACATTGGCATTGAATTATCAGTCTTGTATGGGGCAGAAGGCACAATATGTTGATAATATGCTGTTACTCCTATTCAAAAGTGTTTCAAATTCTCTCTTCAGGCAGAAACCTGCCACCACTGTCCATTTGACCTCAGAAAATGAGTAAAAGGATCAATAACCCCTTGTTACCGATCTACGCATCATTTTTGATCTGTAATACCTAGGGCAATATATAGAGGACAGGTAACAAATCATTATGAGGTCATTTGGATGCTGTATCAGCAGAAACAGGTGGCCAAACATCTGTTTCTACACTGTGACTCATCATGAATGCTTGGCTGAACTCCAAGATTCTCAAATGCATTAGCTCAGCAAGGTCTATTTTGATAAGTTGAAATGGAGTCTTTACTTTGATTGACTGACCTTCTTATGAGGTTTTGATAAGTTATCCTTTCTTTGATCTCTTTGGTCAATGTCTGCACAACTATTTGGACCACATTAAGAGGGTTGAGGTAAGGTAAAGAAACTATTATTGGCGCAATGATGGTCTGTCAGTTTGAAACTTTATAGAGTTTTAAGAACAGCAGGTTTTTGAATAGATTTTTTTTCCTCAGCAATTCAACACTTGCCAATGTTACATTATGTTTCATTGGTTCTATTCATTCTGCATACTGAGTGAATCTAAATGCAAGGGCATGGAGGCTTGAAGGTGGTTTGGAGGCCATAGATGGAGCATGGGGAAATGCATGGATAAGATGTAAGATGAGGGTAAGATCTTTTAAAAAAGTTTTCAAAAGGTTCTCAAATGTAGACTGTGGTTCACCGTTCCTCTGACGGCTGTGAAACATGGCTCATCCAGAAATAGATCCAACTGCATAGGAGTTACGGTTGGGGAGGTAGGAGGAGTGGGGGAGAAGGAGATGCCTGTTCCCACAATGGAGCCACCCTGTTCTGGGGTCCAGGATGTGGACTCGCTACCTGTACCCTTATCCTTCACCGGAATTCCTGTTGGGTATGAGGGGGGCCGGTGGGTGAGAATCCTGGGATCAGATGCCGCCCACAATTTTTAAATGGTTCCATAGTCAGCTTGTCTGCAGGAGAGTCCCACCCCTCGTCTTGTGAGTATTTGGATTGGAAACTGGATTGAGAAAATCAGCTCTTGGTTCAACCATCACGCTCACTTGGCTCAGATCAAATGAAGCTAATTAAATACAGGGCAGGAGCTGAACGATTAAAATTGCATCTTCCTTCACGTGGAATAGAAGAGGCTCACATTTAGTTGCTAACACAAGAAGCGAACAAGCTCTGCCCCACACCTGCCACATCACTCCCTTCATGTGAAACTAATTCCATTTGTCCAAATATGTCCCTAGGCCTCTCATTCTGAAAACAATCTCAGATCTATATATTCAGTGGGCACGGAATTTGTCTTCCATTTGTTCTGATACAACAGCCTTAGACAGGCTCAGAGGTAATACTGTCTGCCTGCACTCTGCTGCCACACAGATGTAGCGTTGAATTTTGTGCCTTCATTATAGTGACCTCTCCTAGTTAATGATATTGCTCATTGATTTCTTGTTCTCAAGGAATCAAAGGACTGCAATGAATACACTTGAAATTCTCCAGCGTTGATCTTTTGGAAGGCAAGTCTGATGGCATGAGAACACTTACAATATTGAATGCTGTAAGTTTTCAAATCTAAAAGCTTGTAATGTTAAGACACAGGGATGGCAGAGGCAATGACTGGGAGGAGGAAACAATGATTCTCAGGGAATTTGGATTGTTGAGTTTCCAAAGCATTGCTTTGTTTTTAAAACTGGGAAAATAGAAAGAAATTCTACAGTGTGCCCCTGACAGGCAGACTAAGTCAATACAGGAGCGCAGAATTGTTACAGCTTGGAGGGAAGCTATCACAGACCGTCACATCGGCACTAGTTCTCTGAATGAGCGAAACACCTATCGCGCCATTCCTTCTGATCCAGCTGTAAACTACACCTTATTCCCATTCCCATTACATATTTGACTGAACCTTGCACTGGAAATCAAAGAAATATTTAATTATTGGGAAAAAAAGAGGCATTCTGTTACAACCTGCCCTACGTATTTGACTGAACCTTGCACTGGAAATTAAAGAAATATTTAATTACTGGGGGAAAAAAAGAGGCATTCTGTTACAACCTGCCCCTAGGTGAGGATTCCCAAATGTGTTAACCCGGGTGAGATCCCTCAATTTGTCACATTCTGGCTGGAATATCCCCAAATTATTATGCCCTGGCTGTGGAGGGGTGAAATGGCTCCCTTTCTGAATTCAACCCTCTCTGCTGGACACCACAAAATTAATATAAGAAGCAACCCTCCCATCTTCTGAGATCTTTTCTCAATCCCAATGTTTTATGTTTCAAATGGAGCCAATTAAACTCAGGCCTTCTTGAGTTAAAGGTCGAGTGAGTTTATTAACTACAAAAAGCAGGAAAATGGTAAAACGCCTACATATAAATCATTCATACAGATTAAGTGTGAGAATTGAGCCAAAGTAAGTAAGTGAAAGAAAGATATGCGCAATAGTCCTTGGTTCACGAGGAGTGGATGATTAAGCGCTGAGGCCGTTGTGATTTGAAATTCCAATTTCACTGATTTTAGCAGGTGAATAGGCGGTTTTGAGATTCCAGTGGTCTGCGGGTTGACAGAAAAAGTTCCCTGTTTCTAATTCAGCAAGGATCTGTGCTGATTTGGCTTACTTGCACAGAGAGAGATAGACATATACCTGCAAAAGACCTTTGCATGAGTGCCACTGCTGGCTAGCTTCTTTCACACATTCTGGCATCCCAACACTGATCCTCACATGCACACACATTTAGGGCAGCTTTTCAGCTGGTTTTCATCTCAATCTTTGTATATTCCTGCAAGGCCAAATCCACAGATCTGTCTGAACATTATACACAGGGTATCTCCAGATGCGATGATACTAATCTTCCATCGTCTCCCATTGTTTCCACCAGAGATTGCAATTAATTTTTGTGTGCTTGCCTGTGGGGTTCCATTGTCTCTCAGATTATTACCCATCTGTAATTCAGCCAGTGACAGATAGACTTTACATCATGGAATTGTATATCCATTTTTAAATCTCACAGGTCTTATTTCAAGTTCAACACCTCCAGACATATTTCAATGATTTTCCTTCCTTATTATGACAATTTTGTCTCAAAGCTCTTTGCTTTGCATTCATTAGATCAATTTGCAAGTATATCAAGGTAAGAATCATAGAATCCTACAGTACAGAGGGAGGCCATTCAGGCCATCAAGCCTGTACCAGCCATATCCCAGCCAGGCCCTATTCCTGTAACCCCCCACATTTACCCTGCTAATCCCCCTGACACTGGGTCAATTTAATATGGCTAATCAACCGAACACACACATCTTTGGACCGTGGGAGAAAACCAGACCACTCTGAGGAAACCCACACAGACAGAGGGAGAATATACAAACTCCACACAGACTGTGACCCGAGTTTGGGAGTTGAACCTGGGTCCTTGGTACCCAGCAGTGTAAGGCAGCAGTGCTAACCACTGTGCAACCGTGCTGCCTACATGTTCTATGATAAGGGAAACCACAAATTGATGCGGTATAAGTAGAAATTGCTGGTAGGTTGGCAAATGGACTCTGATTGGTAGAATCATTGCCATGGAGAATGCACCAGTTAATGGTGACTGACAGTTAGTTGTTTAAAACTTAAGCTTGACTCTGATTGCTCAAGGCAATGGCCTGAGGGATGAACCAGTGCATGGCTATCACTTATTTTGTTTAGCTGAAATGACACAATGTGTGTACATATTTTTGCTGTCTGCACAGGACAGGACCTCAAGTATTAGTATACCATAAGACCATAAGACATAGGAGTAAAATTAGGCCACACGCCCCATCGAGTCTGTTCCTCCATTCAATCATGGCTGATTTTTTTTCTCATCCCCATTCTCCTGCCTTTTCCCCATAACCCCTGATCGCTGGCGTCTAATGTTGCAGTTGTATAGAACGTTGGTTTGCCCGCATTTGGAGTACTGCATCCAGTTCTGGTCGCCTTACTACCGGAAGGACGTGGAGACCCTGGAGAGAGTGCAGAGGAAGTTTACCAGGATGTTGCCTGGTATGGAAGGACTGAGCTACAAGAAAAGATTGGGCAAATTGGGACTGTTCTCCTTAGAAAGGTGGAGGATGAGGGGAGATCTAATAGAGGTGTATAAGATTATGAAGGGTATAGATAAAGTGAACGGTGGTAAGCTTTTTCCTAGGTTGGATACAATAATTACGAGGAGCCAAGGGCTTAGGGTGAGGGGAGCAAGGTATAACTCAGATGTTAGAGGGAGGTTTTTCATACAGAGGGTGGTGGGGGCCTAGAATGCACTGCCATATAGGGTGGTGGAGGCAGGCACGCTGGGGTTGTTTAAGGCTTACTTAGACAGGCACATGAGCGGACTAGAGATGGAGGGATACAGGAGACTTTTTCTAAATAAAGGTCAAGTGCTTTGGGACGTCCCTGGGAATCAATTGATTCCTATGGACCTTCCAACATATTTCATGCCTCACTTGCTTTATTTCTGCGCTTCTGGGGATTCTGTAAATGTCTGTCTGAGTTTTGCATGTTTTTTGATGTCTTTTCTTTTACTTCACAGGGGATTCGGTCCGCCTTGTTGACCAACAAGGGGCATACACATGGTGGGTCGTGCGATGGCTGCTCTTGGATGTTGCTTCGAGAGTTGCCTAGTGCTTCACGTCGTTAGTGTACACTTAAACTGGACCATCTGACGGGCAACATGACAGCTCAGTGATTATCACTGTTTGCTGTGCAGATACATGGATTTGGGCCAGTGTCTGCGGGAGTTTGCACATTCTCCCCGTGATTGTGTGGGTTTTCTCCGGGTGCTCCGGTTTCCTCCCACATCCCAAAAAAACGTGCTCTTAGGCTGATTGGTGTAACGAGTTGTCCCTAAATTAGTCTTCCCTCAATCTTCCCCAGTAGGTGTAGACAAAGGTCATGGGGAGAGGAGGGCACTCATAACATTAAAATGGCGGTGCGGGCTCATTGGGCCGAAGGGCCTGTTTCCCGTGCTGTGTTGTTCTTTGTTCTCTGCTGCAGAAGGCTGTGGAGGCCAGGTCATTGAGTGTCTTTAAGACGGAGATAGATAACAAAGAGTTCTACAGTTTCACCACTCTCTGACTGAAGAAATTCCTCCTCATCTCTGTTTTAAAGGATCGTCCCTTTAGCCTGAGGTTGTGCCCTCTGGTTCTAGTTTTTCCAACTAGTGGAAACATCCCATCCACATCCACTCTATTCAGGCCTCCTGTATGTTTTAATAAGATCCCCCCTCATCCTTCTGAATGCCAACAGGTGCAGACCCAGAGTCCTCAACTGTTCCTCATACGACAAGCTCTTCATTTCGGGAATCATTCTTGTGAACCTCCTCTGGACCCTTTCCAAGGCCAGCACATCCTTAGGTATGGAACCCAAAACTGCTTTCAATACGACAAATGGGGTTTGACCAGAGCCTTATATAGCCTCAGAAATACATCCGTACGTGGCTACCAGAACACAATTGTGACACATTGCAAGCCTGACTGACATTCTTAACTTGTCAGTATAATTCTTAGCACAGTGAATATTATTTAGGAAATGTTGTCCAATCGCAGAATCAAACCTAATGCTGGACACGATATTTTGAGTTTTGCAAGCATAGCCTAATTGGATACAGTTTGTACCTTCCTGTTGGGAACAACAGAGGAGACACACTTTTTGATACGATCCAACAGTTGTAGGGGTATACAGCCTATACACCCAGCATCACACCACTGCATCCACTCCCTTATTCCTCCAGAGTGGGCTGCTGCTCCTTTCAAAGCTGCAAGGCCTCAGATTGACCTGCCAATTTTGTGAGTGAGCCTACTCACCATGCGTTTTGGACCTACAGCCTACCCTCCTACACTTAATTAGCAATCTGGGGAATATCGCATTGCGTGACTGTTTCCCATACAGTGTATGTTTCTGACCCACATGGACCCAATGGGAGGGTTGCAGGGAGGGGGAATGGTTCAAAAGCCTGCAAGGAAATTGAACCCTAATTTGTACTTAAATATTAAGGGTGGCAGGTGGCACAGTGGTTAGCATTGCTCCCTTACAGCGTCACAGACCCAGGCCTTGGGTGATTGCCTGTGTGGAGTTTGCATATTCTCCCTGTGCCTGCATGGGTTTCCTCCCAGTGGTCCAGTTTCCTCTTACACTCCAAAGATGTGCAGGTTAGGCAGATTGGTCATGGTAAATTGCCCCTTAGTGTCCCGAGGAGTGTAGGTTCAGGGGATTGGTAGGGTAAATGCATAGGGTTACAGACATAGGGTGGGAGATGGACCTGGGTAAGATGCTCAGTGTAGATTCAATGGGCCAAATGGCCTCCTTCTGCACTGCAGTGATTCTTTCGTGCCCTTGTCCATCTTGAGTATTCCTTCCTATAATAACTCAGGAAGCCTGACTAGAAAGGAACATAATTTATTACAGAACGCAAATTTATTACAGCCACTACCATGTGATACACACTAGTCCCTGCCTGGGACTAGAGTTCAGCAGGCCCAGCCCTGGGCCTGCCTTATAAAAAGTTCGGGTGATGAGTTCTAGCTGGGCAGGCCATTGCCTGTGACCAGGGGAACTCATACTTAATGAGCCCCACAGGGAGATCAGTGATTCCTCATGGACCTCGTGAGGGTTAGTACACTTTCCACTTCAATTATTCAATCCATACATAAGGGCTGATTTCAAGGACCAGCCATTCGTAGGAGGATGAGCTGGTGCGGGTCCAGGTTTCGCCATGCCATATTGTACAACCACTGCTTTGGGAGAAGCTAATTAAAGGCTCATGGGATCCTCACCTAAATAAAATAAATGATTTAAAATTGGTCCCACATTGAATCTTATTGTTTATTTCAGCAGAAGATTTGGTCCACAGAGTTGGGGGCATTTTTTTATTAATTCACGGGATGTGGGCATTACTGACAAGACATTTATTGCCCATCCCTAATTGTCCTTGGGAAGGCGTATTCCATGTGGTGTAGGCAGAATCACGGTGCAGTTAGGGAAGGAGTTTTGGGATTTTGATCCAGTGATGGTGAATGACAACAATGTATTTCCAAGTCAGGATAGCGAATGACTTGGAGAGGAACTGGCAGGATTCTGGAATTTGACCTACTCAAGTAGACTTCCAAAAGAGAGGTGACATTGCAGTTGTGGGTCAAAATCGGATGATATGAGTTTCTTCCCTAAAGGACATTAGTGAACCAGATGGGTTTTTCTGACAATCGGCAATAATTTCATGGTGATCAACAGATTCTTAATTCCAGATATTTTTAATTGAATTCAAAATCCGCCATATGCAGTGGTGGGGCTTGAACCTGCGTCCCCAGAACATTAGCTGGGTTTCTGGATTAATAGTCTAGTGATAATAGAATCATAGAATCCCTGCAGAGCAGAAGGAGGCCATTTGGCCCATTGAGTCTGCACCAACCACAATCCCACCCAGGCCTTATCCATGTAACCCCACATCTTTACCATGCGAATCCCCCGACATTAAGGGTCAATTTATCATGGCCAATCTGCCTAACCACCTAACCTGAACATCTTTGGAGTATGGGAAGAAATCAGAGCATCAGGAGGAAATCCATGCAAACATGGGCAGAACATGCAAATTGCAATGAAGTTACTGTGAAAATCCCCAAGCCGCCACACCCCGGTGCTTACTCGGATACACTGAGGGAGAATTTAGCATAGTCAATGCGCCTAACTAGCGCATCTTTTAGACTGTGGGAGGAAACGGAACACCCAGAGAAAACTCACGCAGACACGAGGAGAACGTGCAGGCTCTGCACAGACAGTGGCCCAAGCCGAGAATTAAACCCGGCTCCCTGACGCTGTGAGGCAGCAGTGCTAACCACTGTGGCACTGTGCCACCTCAAAATAATACCACTCTGCCATCACCCTGCCTCTCTCCCTGCCATCCACACCATCCCCAACTGTAAAACAAGACATGGGGTCCAATATCGGACCCAACGTATTCTCGATTCTTTGGAGGAACACAAATAAAAAACCAATTAGATTTAAAGTGGTTGATTCTTCAGTGGTACAAGCTTCTTGCAAGTTTAGGTAAGAGAAAGTGAATGCCGTTTCTCCTCTTTCTCGGTCAAAATGCTGCAATCTTTCTCCTTTCGCCATTGTTCCGTCACCTAGCAATAAGCAATCAATTCATGCCCTGCGTTGGGTGGGTGACCTTTTGTTGAACCCCATGAATAATGACTTGGCAAAGAGCAGCAGTCCCAGTTATAACCATCAGGTTATTCATGAGGGTTAGTGTAGGAATTTTGACAGCAAACAGCACAAGGCGAAGATGATGTAAAGTTACGAGATTGTATTACCACATCTGTAATGTAAATTTAATTTTTATGACTGTACTTAATTCAAATGTCAAATTCATCAACGATCTCACTGTTATTTGGGCCCCCGGATATGTTAATAACTGAGTCATAAAGCTACTCATTTCCTTAATAACAAAACATTGTTTTCCTTTCATAAGTATTGGTATTTTTAAACTTAGTCTGGCTTACCTACTTTTCCATCATTTTCACAAACTTACAACGTACTTTTGTGCCTTTATGTTGCTTAGAACACACTGTAGACACCAGCTTTAAAGCATCATGTAGTGTTAGCCACGGAGGCACAGTGGTTAGCACTGCTGCCTCACAGTGCCAAGGACCTGGGTTCAATTCCCTACTTGGCTCACTGTCTATGCGGAATCTGCATATTCTCCCCGTGTCTTCATGGGTTTCCTCCGGGTGCTCCGGTTTCATCCCACATTCCAAAACACAGGCTAGTTAGGTGCATTGGCCATGCTAAATTCTCCCGAACAGGAGTATGGCAACCAAGGGATTTTCACAGTAACTCATTGCAGCATTAATGTAAGCCTACTTGTAAACTAAGACTTAGACTTTAAATGGCGATGAAGAAGCAGGCCGTCGAGAAACCAAAAATGTTCCAGTGTCTCTCTTGACCCCAAATCAGAAAGTTATGGGTTCAAACCCCTCTCCAGACCACATGATCAAGGCTGACCAGCGCCGTACTGAAGTAATGCAGCACTGTCAGAAGTGCTGTCTTTCAGCTCAGCCAATAAAGAAGCCCCTCGTGCAGATGGATGTAAAATTGCTCTGTGGTATTATATCACAAAAGAAAAGTGGGAGACAGCCCAGATATTTTAGCCAATAATAGCCAGGAATTTCCTCTCCTGTTCGCACTGGATATGAATGGCAGTGGGAATGGGAAATCCAGACAGGTATCCAAATCCTGTTTCCTATAAATGTAAAGACATGATGCCACTTTCCCCAAACCCCTCACCAGTGACATAATGGGGTTGCCAATGTTGAATATCGGGAACACCATTATAATGAAGTTAAATCTAATTATCCGGTCTCTATGCCTGATAACGCTGTCAACCCCCCGATAGATTATTAATTCACATTGGCGTGAGGGCACACTGATGGGAATTACGACTGGTCTCTCAAGGCTTGCACCTGGCAGGGAGACCCACCAGAAGTGTTGGGGTACGTGCATTGCTCAGGGAGGGGATGGGAGAGGTTCAAGTTCGGGCAATACCCAAGGCACTGCCCCCTGACACTGTCCCAGAACCGTCCCCTGGCCCTGCGCTGGCAATGCCCCAACACTGCCCCTCAGCACCACCCTGGCGTTTGCTGCCGAATACTGTCCTGGCACTGTCCTGGAGGAGGGGTGAAGGGGTGAGGGATATCAAAGTGACTGAGGGACCTGAGGTAGGTGGGGTGGTGGTGGTGGGGCAGCAGGGGGGGGTGCTAAGATGAAGCCGGTAGCAGTTTTTGATGCCTCAGATTAAAGCAAAATATTGTAGATGCTGGAATCTGAAAGAGAAACAGAAAATGCTGGAAAATCTCAGCAAGCCTGACATCATCTGTGGGGAGAGAACAGAGCCAACATTTCGAGTCTGGATGTCACATCATCAGAGCTGATGAAGGGTCATGTAGATTCAAAACTTTGGCTCTATTCTCTCCCCTTTGATGCCTCAGAGAATGAATCTAAACTCCTTCTTCCCCCAGCTTCTAAACCTGCCAGCTATTTCAGTGATAGCCTCTTTAAGAGCTGGTTACATGTGCACCATGTTTGTTTGCGGAGTCAGTGTGGAGTTAACTTCACATCATAACCAAGCATACAGAATGCAGTTATCCAATCTATCACAGGCTGAAATTATGGAACTGGCTCCGTCCTCCTATGGAGCATTTTGCCAGATGGTAATTATTCTTAAAGGCAAAGGCACCTCAGGAAATAGATAATTGTCCTGTCAGCTGCAGCCAAGTATAAACTTGCCCTGCAGACATACCAGTCACCTAACTTGCAGCTCATTGCCCTTTGACCTATGTCGCCACCCCCCCTTACCCCACTTTGCATGGTTGCCAAGTATTAAAATTAAAATATAAACAATAAACAGCTTGAGGTGATTCAAAAATCCACAATTCAGGAATTTGTTACTGTTCACAAATGTGATCAATGTTCTCCCTCAATTTCCTCAGCACTGTCAACTTCTCAAAACACAGAATCAAATAATTGTTACAGCACAGAAGGAGGCTATTCGGCCTGCTGTGTCTATGCTGGCTCTCTGCCAGAGGGAGTCACCTAGTTCTCCCCCCCACTTCCACATATTGGCTTGAAATGTATTTTTCTTCAGACAATGCCTCAATTATCCCTGCATCTACTATGATCTCAGACAAGTGTATTACAGATCCTAATCACTCACTGAGTGACAAAAACTTCCCCTGTGTTGCCATTGCTTCTTTTGTCAATTGACAAGTTTACACTGGTGTACTTTGGCTGGTGATCCTTAGAATCCCTCCAGTGCAGAAGGCAGTTGTTTGGCCCATCAAGTCTACACCCACTCTCTCCCAGAGCATCTTACTCAGGCCCTCTCCTCACACCCCAGCCCCCTAATCTGGCACATTTTACCATGGCCAATCCCACTAACCTATACATCTTGGGAAACACTAAGGAGCAATTTAGCATAGCCAATCCACCTAAACCTGCACAATTTGGAACACTAAGGATCAATTTAGCATGGCCAATGCCCCTAACTGACATATCTTGGGAGACACTAAGGAGCAATTTAGCATGGCCAATCCCCCTAACCCACACATCTTGGAAAATTAAGGGACAATTTAGCATGGCCAATCCACCTAACCTGCGCATCTTTGGACAGTGGGAGTATCCGGAGAAAATCCGCGCAGACACTGGGAGAACGTGTAAACTCCACACAGACAGTCACCTAAGGCCAGAATTGAAGCCGGGTTCCTGGCACTGTGAGGCAGCAGCACTAACCACCGTGCCCACCACTAAAGGGAGCAGTGATAATAAGGACCCCAGTGTTAATAAATTCAGGGGAAGTGCTTAAACAAAAATTTCCCCTTTTGCATGTCAGTTGATTTGTTGAGCAATTCTGTCTGTCAAAAGATCTATTTACGTTGTCCCAGCAGCCTTGCTGCAGTGACTGGGGGAAATCTTTGTCCTAATCCTCCTCTCTAATTCTCTGTAGCTCAACATCTAACTGGTCCATGTTTTCATAAATCTGTGCTTTATTTCTCTTTAATATTTAATAGAAGCCAGAGGAATTCTCACTGCCTCCATTGTAGTCATTCGATGTGAGCTGGAAAAACTTCTAATTGAATATTTGGCCCAATCAAAGGGTACTCACAAAGAAGCAAAGCTCGAGTGACTAAGTTTTGCTTTGTGACTAATCTGTTAAATTACCTGTTACAATGGCACACAGTCGTTCCATTATTAAGTAGTCCTTCCAATCAGATAATCCTTTGGCCCTGGACAGCAGATTCTAAAAATAAGTTGCTAAGAGCTGTGGACAAGTCTGAAAGGAAAGAACAGTTTGCATTGATGAGGGGTGGTGAGCGAGTCATGGGAAAGAGGGAACCAACTATTAACAGCTGTATTCCCTGCCCTCTGATATAACGCAAGATTTTGTGTTCACATTCCAGAACTACTCAATACATCAAGATTGGAGAGGGAAAAAAAAAATGTGAACAAGCCTTTCAGCAAATTGGAACTAACCAAGTACAAGCAAATGACATTGATATTATTTTAATATGCTCAGCCTGATCCAGTTAACATTGGGATCCTTCTTCCCACTAGTTGACAATGCCAAATCTGAGTAACATTTTTGAGCACCAAAAAGAAAGCAGCACAACCACGATTACTTCCACTTAGAAGGACAAAGGCAGCAGATAAATGGGAACACCACCACCTGCAAGTTCCCCTCCAAGCCACTCACCATATGACTTGGAAATATATTACCGTTCTTTTGCAGTCGCTGGGTCAAATCTTGGAATTCTCTTCTCAATGGCATTGTGGGTCAACTACAGAACATGGATTGCAGTGATTCAAGAAGGCAGCTCACCACCACCTTCTCAAGGGCAACTAAGGATGGGCAATAAATGCTGGCCAGCCAGCGACACACATTCCATGAATGAATGAAAGAAAACCTACAAAAGGGTTGTTGATCATTTTCCAGTGAGTGACGGATGCCACAGATATAAGACCATTGAGACACAAGGAGAATTTTCTTTTGAAAGATTGCAGCGAGTCATTATGGGCCTAGGATTTTCTGACTGATTCTTCAGGGTCTGCCGAAAGTGAACCCCAAGTGGGTTCCCCAGTAGCTTAGCTGGCAAGCTACACCAATAGACATTGACTTTGGCAGGACTGGAGGATCTTGTCGGCTGCCAGTGACAAACCACCTCTACCACTGGAAAACATGCCATCGGGTGGGAGGGGTGGAAAAGTTGGTGGAAAATGCGCAACACAACTACATAGTTCTATAGTGCTTTTCATGATCTAAGGATAAACCCAAAGCACTTTACAGCTAATGAAGTATTTTTGAAATGTAAGCGTTCTTGTAATGTGCCAGCAATTTGCACACAACAAGCTCCCATAAGCAACAGTGAGATGATGATTAGTTAATCTGTTTTCATGATGTTGGGTGAGCGATGAAATTTGACTAGGACTACATGGAGACACAGATACATTGTTGTATCCATGAAGGACTTGCTCACATGTCCACCTTCCCGCCCCCAAGCACTGTTTTTTTTCTCAATACAGTACTGATGGATCTAATATAGAATCATAGAATCCCTACAGTGCAGAAGGAGACCATTCGGCCCATTGAGCCTGTACTGCCAACAATCCCAGCCAGGTCCTATCCCCGTAACTCCACATAGTTACCCTGCTAATCCCACTGACACTAATGGGCAATTTAGCATGGCAAATCACCCAACTTGCACATCTTTGGAGTGTGGGAGGAAACCAGAGCACCCACAGGAAACCCAAGCAGACACGGGGAGAACGTGCAAACACCACAAAGACAGTGACCCAAGGAGGGAACTGAGCCCTGGCGCTGTGAGGCAGCAGTGCTAACCACTGTGCCACCATGCTGCCCAAATTACTATGGCCACCTGAGAAAAACATAGGAAATACAGACGTAGAAAACAGGAGCAGAGGTAGACTATTCTAACCCGCAAACCTGCTCCACCATGTCTGAATCTCAGTTGGTGTTCAGTAAGAGACACGAGTTCTGCTTCTTCATAAAATGCCTTTATTTCTTTGATCCAACTCAATTCTCCACCAACAACTTAGTGCCATCTATGGCCCCTTTAAATGACTTCTATTGAATAATTGACATCAAATTAGGACTTAATTGGAAGGTCTGCTAACCTGTTCCTAACACACCATTCATTATGATCATGGTTGATCATCCAACTCATAACTTGATCCTGCCTTCTTCCCATATCCTTTGATCCCTACACCCCAAGAGCTATATCTAACTCTTACTTGAAAACATGCAATGTTCTGGCCTCAGCTGCTTTCTGTGGCAGTAAATTCCACACATTCACCACTTCCTGGGTGAAGAAATTTCTCCTCACCTCAGTCCTAAAAGGTTTGCCTCTTATCCTTTGAATATAACTCCTGATTCTGGACTCCCCCATCATCAGGAACATCCTCACTGCATCTATCCTGTCTAGTCGTGTTAGAATTTTGTAGTTTTCTATGAGATTCACCCTCATTCTTCTGAATCCAGTGAATATGATCATAACCGACACAAATTTCCCCGCCATTCCAGAAATCAGTCTGAGAGTGCAGAGAAGGCCATGGTTTAACAACCCCCTCAACAAGAATGCCAGCTAGAACGTACAAATATATAAAATTATAAACTAACCCAACTCCCTGACTGCCAATCCACAAAACACAGAAAGACACAATAATTTTAAAGTCACACGTGTATGTACCAAATATTAAAATGGTACAGAAAGGATAAATCCGGAGCATAACTTAGAACAATGGCCGAGGATAAAACTTATGTACAGACCATTTAGTTCACAACGGATATCAGGAAGAAATTCTTCACACAAAAAGTGAATGAATATTTGACATAGTCTACTGGATAAGGTGGGTGAATGGAGGCAAACAAAACTGATTGATTCACTAGATGATGAGATGAAGCCTTCATTTCATCAGACCATGAAAGTTGTAATCACTTCAGTGAGGTCCATTAGGTAGGCATCTTGGAGTACGAGCTCCTTAATTGAAGTAATCATAGGAATAGAACCCCTGCAGTACAGAAGGAAGCCATTTGGCCCATCAGGTCTGCACCAATCGCAATCCCACCCAAGCCCTATTCCCATAACCCCACACTTTTACCCTGCTAATCCTCCTGAGTCTAGGGTCAACTTAGCACAGCCAATCAACCTAATCTGCACATCTTTGGGCTGTGGGAGGAAAGTGGAGCACCCAAAGGAATTCCGTGCAGACATGGGGAGAATGTGCAAATTCCACACAGACAGTGACCAAAATCGGGAATTGAACTTGGTCCTTGGTACTGTGAGGCAGCAGTGCTAACCACTGTGCCACTGTGTTGCCCTTTGACTACAATGCCCGATCAGGGAACCTCACCTGTGTATATATAATAAGGAGTCCCAGGGCTACTGACACTTCGGATTCTGAATTTATACCTGAAGCACTCTTAGGAGTGGGATTGAGTTAGTAAATAAAGGGAACCTGGTGAAGGAACACTGGCCTCTGAGGAGTTATTTCAAAGGAGCTATGTAAATGCAGACTCTTTCCTCCTTTCGGAACGAGTCTGTGCTTCCCATTAATGACTTATTCTTTGGTGGAGCGTTGCATACCATATGGTTCATATGTGCAACTGGAAATTATAATTTGACTCATTGCCAAGGATCAAGTGGCTCATTTCCTGATGTTAATCATTTCATTTCCCACTTGGGCTTAATGGCTGCAGAAGGAACAATTCCTCCATTAGTTTCAGCATTGTTTGTGATGGATTATTTAAAATTTGCAAGATTTTAATTTTTGGTTTTCACTCTGAATTGAAGCGCTTTTGTCTTGTCCCCTGAATCTGCTGAAATTCTGGACGGAGGTTGAGCTAACTTTGACCATTGGAGCTGCTGCAGACCAATTGCTAGCGGCCATTGGTTAACATCTTGTAACTAATTGAGTGGTAGATGGCAAACTGGATGGATTGTAACAATTTTTGTATAACACTGGTAGAAACAATGGGTGAAATCTTCCATTTTTGTCAAGTGTCTTGCTCACTGCCTGAAAAAGTGATGAGGCACCTGAAGAGTCCAGGCAGTTAAGAGGACAGCAGTAATCTTTACAGATGCATCATAGAAAATATTCTTTCCGAATGCATCACAGCTCGGTGTGGCTCCTGCTCTGACCAAGACAGCAAGAAACTACAAAGAGTCATGAACGTACCCCAGTCCATCATGCAAACCAGCCTCCCATCCTTGATGCCATCTGCCTTGGAAAAGCAGCCAGTATAATTAAGAACCCCACACACCCAGGACACACTCTCTTCCACCTTTTTCTGTCGGGAAAAAGATACAAAAGTCTGAGATCACATACCAACTGACTCAAAAACAGTTTCTTCCCCACTGCCATCAGACTTAAGAGAGGACCTACCATATATTAAGTTGATCTTACTCTACACCCTAGCTGTGACTGTAACACAATATTCTGCACCCTTTCCTTTCCTTCTCCCCTATGTACTCTATGAATGCTATGCTTGTCAGGATAGCTCACAAGAAACAATACTTCTCACTGTATACCAATACATGTGACAATAATAAATCAAATCAAATCAAATCAAATCAGATCCTCCTGACCAAACACTAATGGATACATCTGGTATACCTAGAGCCGTTAGCCAATCAGAGGCCCACTGCACTTGCACTCAACAGGGAGGGCAGTGGTTCATGCTGGAACTATACACGTTGGAGTCCCAGAATCACAGGCGGACAGCCGGGCCCCATGGGAGTCGGCAGCAAGGGCAGGGAGGTGATGCCCCCTTACCTATGTCCATACCCTCGATCATGCACAGATTATTGCAGATCAAGTGATACTTCCTACCCTGGGCTAGATCCAAGGGAGTCTGTGTAGCAGCCAGAATGTGAGCAGTGCGGTTAAGGACAGAGAAATGTATGCTACTCCTCAAAAATCCAAGAATGATCCCTGGGATGAAGAGTTTGTTGTATGAGGAATGGTTGACGACTCTGAGTCTGTACTCCTTGGAGTTTAGAAAGATAAGGGTGGTGTCTTATTGAAACTTACAGAATACTGCGAGGCCTGGATAGAGTGGATGTAGAGAAGATGTTTCCACTTGTAGGAAAAACTAGAACCAGAGGGCACAACCTCAGGCTGAAGCACTGATCCTTTAAAACAGAGATGAGGAGGAATTTCTTCAGCCAGAGAGTGGTGAATCTGTGGAACTTTTTGCTGCAGAAGGTGGTGGAGGCCAGGTCTTTAAGACAGAGGTAGATAGGTTCTTGATTAATAAGGGGATCAGGGATTATGGGGAAAAGGCAGGAAAATGGGGATGAGAAAAATATCAGCCATGATTGAATGGCGGAGCCGACTCGATGGGCTGAGTGGCCTAATTCTGCTCCTATGTCTTATGGTAAAATCGTTACAGGAAGGAAACCATTGGTTTGTTGCATGAATATAATGAGGGAAGTTAAAAATATCCACATTTAAAATAGACGGAGTTCTTACATTATCTGTACCTGGATATAAATGTTGATTTGTTGGGTATTCTATGGTTTTTTTCTAGATAATTAAGCCCCTTATCTTCAGGTAACTTGTTTGACATCCAAAGATGGAAATATTTTCCAAAACTTTAGCTCAATAGTAATCATTTCAATATTTATTTTATTTATTATTAATGTCAGAAGGAGGTTACTGCGAGAAGTCCCCTAGTCGCTGCACTGTTCGGGTACACTGAGGGAGAATTTAGCATGGCTGGTCCATGTCTTTCCAATTGTGGGGGGAAACCGGAGCACACAGAGGAAACACATGCAGACACGGGGTGGCGGGGGAGGGCAGAATGTGCAACCTCCACACAGACAGGGCTGCAAGCCAGGAACCAAACCCGTGTCGCTGTCACTGTGAAACAGCAGTGCTAAACACTCTGCCGCCCCTGAACTGATCATTAAGCACCTTGGAATATCCTTAAGTTATGAAAGTCCTGATGTGGAGATGCCAGTGTTGGACTGGGGTAAACATAATAAGAAGTCTCACAACACCAGGTTAAAGCCCAACAGGTTTATTTGGTTGCAAACAAACCACTAGCTTTCAGAGCGCTGCTCCTTCGTCAGGTGAATGGGGAGTTGTGATCAAGGCAAAAGGCGCCATGGAAATGCAACTCCTTCTCTTCCCCACCATCCCTGTCCCCCCACAACCCCATTCCCCCCCACCCCACCCTTTCTCTTTGAAAGATTATTTGTAACGGTCTCAACTACAATTTTAAAATGCATTAAACGAGCTGCTCTCACACAAGGCAAGGGGAGATGTCTCTGTAAGCGGCAGCGCACACTATTATTAACTGAGTGATAGGACAAATGGATTATGGATTTTTTTTTAAGTCTCTGACATAACAGTGAAATATCATATCAGTGGAATAACCTGAATTTGTTATTGGATTTCACTGTAAGGAGCATTATTTCACATGTTATCTCCCGCCACTTTGAAACATCATTCAGACAAACGGAGGTTTTCAACCATGGCCAAGAAACAGCAAATCTTAAAAGGCTTGTCACATAACTGCTCTTTAAACAGCAAAAGGGCTTGGAAATTCCACGTGGGTATAATAGAGACGGGCAGGAGGGGAGGGGGCAAAAAAAAGAAAGGCCAGAACTATTGGCTGTTCCGCAAAAGATTCAGAGGCAATAAGAAGAGAAAGCAGACCTTCAAAACCAATGGTGATTTGAGCCCATGAGGATATGGTTTTGTCGGTGAAGTGGTACTGTATTAACAAGGAGATAGGGGCACACTTTTGTAAATTAATCATTTTAATCCACAAGTCTGTCATCCCTAATCCCCGTTGAGTTGATACGCTGCGGTACTGTTGTGTTTTCATTATCACACACTCGAAACCAGAGATCAAAGCCTGCCTTGCTTTGTGGGGTTTAATAAGAGGGCTGCGGTGGCTCAGTCTCTCATACAAAATCGCCCACAAGGTCATCCGCTTGGATCTGAGTGGGCACTTGACGGGAGAAGCGTGCTGTCAGCCCCCTGCTTTCCGACTCCCATTGTCAAGGGTAACTTTGTCCTGTGACCAGTCTCCCACTGTCCCTTATAAGCCTTTCAAGAGCACGACTGGGTTTCTTTTATGTCTGTCATACTGTAATCTGACAAGACAGGACTATCAGGAATTCACCACAAACGCTCTGATTCATTGCAAAGTACCCCGGCCTGGACGCCCATGTGATCCCCTCTGACATCAGTGTGGCAGAGTGCCAGCAGGCTAACCAAGACTGCAGTTTGACAAGCAGTATAAAAGTAAAAGAATACTATAAAAGTAACCAATCCTAGCGCCCACACTAAACTACAGCTATCCATCTTCTGCCATGCTAACATAGTGAGACCATTTCTAGTTTGTGCTTAACATAAGGCAAAGTAAGGTTAGCCCTTGGGTATCAAAGTGCTTTAGCAGAAATCCAAGGTCAAGCTTGGTTGTGGCAGGTACAGCGATCTTGAACAAGTTTCTCCCAGGACTCAAAGTTGACATCCAATCGCTCACCTTGCGGTTCTGCAAATTGACTGCCGTATGAACACAGTTTGGCACCTGCTCAGTTACACTGAGGGAGAATTAAGCATGGCCGATGCATCTAATCGGTAAGTCTTTCAGACTGTGGGAGGAAACTGGAGGAAACCCATGCTGATGTAGGGAGAATGTGCAGACTCTGCACACACAGTGCGCCAAGCTGGGAATCGAACCCAGTCTCCTGGTGCTGTGAGGCAGCAGTGCTAACCACTGTACTATCTTGCCACTCTACGTGAAGAGCTAAGCTCATGGGAGCAGAACAGTTCACCAAACTGCCCTATAGGAAAAAAAAGAATTATGACCAGAAAGCTTATTTCCTACTTTTTACTCTTTCTCGTTTTAAAATATACAAGACCAGTGCAGAGCAGTATTCTTAATTTCCCTTGTTGAGTCTTTTTTCTCCCTTCTGGGTGGTATCACCATTTCATAAGTAGAATAATTGTGTGCAAACAGTCAAAGTTCTGTGGCATTGCCACGCCAAATATTCTCACTTTTGAAAGTCATGAATTGTTTAAATACAAACTCAAACAGGCTGTGTTTGCAGTGTGTTAAAAAGAGAGAGATGTGGAGTGATGAGGGACAGAACCCACTGGTTTAAAGAGTTCACAAGTCCACTGAGTAGATATTTGACCCTTTCACTTTAATTTCAGGGAAGTTGTATATTTTATTAAGCAATTAAGCTTTATTTCTTTAAGTCAGAGAAACTGGGTGTGCATTTAAAAATCCTGAGAAGAAGCAGGTTCAACCCATCAGGCCATTCCATGCACAGCCTTTTTTTTAGGGGGGAGGGAAACATATACTTTGAATCCCACTGAATCAAAAATATGCCAAAATTACATTTGGAAAAAAAGAACTGAGTGGCTGCATTTTGGTTTCATTGAAGCATTCTGAACTTTTTGATTTGATTTATTGTTGTCACATGGCTTGGAAAATAGTGAACAGTATTGTTTCTTGCATGCTATACAGATAAAACATACCATTCATAGAGTACATAGGGAAGGAAAGGAGAGTGCAGAATGTAGTGTTGCAGTTACAGATAAGGTGCAGAGAAAGATCAGCTTATTATATGAAAGGACTATTGAGAAGGCTAACTGGGTAACTTCATCATCCAGCCTCCCTCCCATCACCTAAAAACATTCTGGTGGGGAGCCTGTTAAATTCTGACCATAGAAAAGAAGCAGTATGAAATTCAGGACACAAATCATAGACTTTCATCATAGAATCTCTGCAAGTACAGAAGGAGGCCATTCAGTCCATCAAGCCTATACAACCACAATCCCACCCAAGCCCTATTCCCACATATTTACCCTGCTAATCCCCCTGACACTAGAGTCAATTTAACATGGCCAATCAACCTAACCTTTACATCTTTGGAGGTTGGGAGCAAACTGGAGCACCCAGACCAAACCCAAACAGACACGGGAAGAATGTGCAAACTCCACACAGACAGTGACCCAAGCCGGGAATCGAACCCGGGTCCCCAGTGCTATGAGACAGCAGTGATAATCAATGTACTACCTAATGATTAACATACTAATCAATTGAAAGCAAGCTTATAAAATTCAAGAACTTATAATCAAAACAGCAGATTACTGTTTTCGCAATTAACTAGTTATTCCATATTTAAGATGCCGTGCTTAAATTTTGATTACCACAGCAATAAAAATATACTAAAGAGAAAATAAAAAAAGATAAAGCAGATTCCAATAGTGGGTCATATGGTTTTTCCTCATTTATTATTTTCCATATGCTTTAGATTTTACTTTGAAACGTTTCTGAACTGAATGCTAGAAATTCTTTACCATCTCTTTCACCCCCACATGATTCTTTTACCATCAATGATGCTTTTTTAAAATTTTATTTTTTATTAATGTCATAAGTAGGTTTACATTCACATTGCAATGAAATTACTGTGATAATCCCCTCGTCGCCACACTCCGGCACCTGTTCAGGTGCACGAAGGGAGAATTTAGCATGGCCAGCACACCTAACCAGCACATCTTTTGGACTGTGGGAGGGAACTGGAGGACGTGGTGGAAACCCATGCAGACGCGGGGAGATTCTGCACAGAGAGTGACCCAAGCCAGGAATCAAACTTGGGTCCCTTATGTTGGGAGGCAGCAGTGCTAACCATTTGCCACCATGCCATCCAATCTTCTTTCAACTGTAGCCTTGCAGGGTAGAATCATAGACTATCTACAGTGCAGAAGGAGGTCATTTGGCCCATCAAGTCTGCACCAACAACAATCTCACCCAGGGCCTATCCCTGGAACCGCACGTATTTGCCTTGCTCATCCCCCTGATACCAAATGACAATTTAGCATGGCCTAGCTACCTAACCCACACATCTTTGGACTGTGGAAGGAAACATACGCAGACATGAGAGAACGTGCAAGCTCTACACAGTCACCCGAGATTGGAATTGAACCCAGGTCCTGTGTGGCAGCAGCACTAACCACTGTGCCGTCACAACTCTTGGTACCACCAAATCTCTTATTTTAGGAAGATTAAATATGCAGTAAACTATAACATTGAACTTAAACTCTATTGGGGGGGGAGGGGAGTTTTTCTATTCCACCTGCCAAGGGAATCATTGTGGGCAGGGGGCGGACCATGGGAAGGTCCATTGACCTTAGGTGGGATTTTCCAGTTTCGGGACAAGCAAGGCTGGAAAATCCCACCCAATGTTTGAGTTCAAGGGGATGCGATTGAAGTGAGTATCGTATTGAGTTGGAGGTGGGATTGGCCTTCCAGTAAGTCTCATAGCTGTTGGTCTATTTATTCAGCAAACACAGTTTACTTAAACACCATATCACAGCAGACAGTCTATTTAAAGAGAGATTCTATAACGCTCAGAACTCATGGCTGAAAAGCTCCTGATAAAAGAAGGGTATCTTCTCCAAACGTGAGAGGTGAATAACCACACAATGGCTGCAATTCTCCAATCATATTCACACCCACCACCACTGCAGACAGAACGGGGAATTTGACGCACAGCCAAAACTTCAGTTGCTGCAGCGGGCCTGGAGAATCCCAGCCAGGGGCAAGGCCGAAGAATTCTGGCCAATATATTTGCTGGGAACATTTAAAGAAGCATAGGAACAGGAGGAGGCCATTCAGCCCATCAGAGCCATTCAACTATTCAATGAGATCATGGCCAAAGTGCAACTCCATCCCCATTTCTCTTCCTGTTTTTGATTTACTAAAATCTATCAATCTCAGATTTAATATTCACAATTGATCAAGGATCAATTGCAGTGTTCCAGAGATAGTTCCAATTTTTTTTACCACCTTTGCCTGTTACGACCAAGTGTTGAATGACTCCCCCTTTTTGCTCTCTCCTCAATTGACTGCAACAAGGCTCTTCTTTGTTTGAAAAGGATATACTTACCATTTCAGCTAATACTTAACTATTTGCACACCATGACCATAGAGGAACCAATTGGACAGGTTTTCTTGAGTTTAGTACAAGAAGGGGTTAGATTTATCTAGATAAAATCATGAAATGCACACACAGTCCTCATAGAACAGGGAAGCATAGGGTAGCTAAATGAGAGTATGTAAAAAGACCGAAAGATTATACCGTCAGTAACTTCGTGTCTTGAGTGGCTTCAAGCTGAATTTGAGTATCTCGATGTTTAAAAATGTTGGTGAAAGAGTTGCTTGTTCTTCTGGAGACACAACTGTGGAGTTGCGTTATTTCTTTAAAATTGTTGTCTGTTACATGGAGACACTTATCAACAGCAGGCAAGGTCCAAAGTTTGCAAGTTGTGTGGAGGCAGAGGGAGACAGAGAAAGCCCATTTAACTTCTCAGTTACTTGTATAGTCCTGCTGCGTGTGTGTTTAAAAACACACCAAAGGTGTTGTCTTGTCAAATGACCTCTCTTCTCCAACTGCCAGTAATTCAACACAATCCAATTGTAACTCGAGTAGCGCCTGTCTGCAAAGCTGTGTCACATTGGCTCCCATGGCCCAAGCAATTAGTATTTAATGGTCCATCTCCAACAGTTGAACGCCTCAGGTGATTGTTTTGTTAAAGACGCACTCCTCAGGGATCATTGTGTTTGGTCAGTTTTGCAAACTTGCCGTCTTCATTCCAATGAAGTCAGAATGTAGAAGATATAGTGATGCAAATTAGTTGGCCATCTTTCACTTTTAGTTGGCTGTCAATCATTTTT
Source organism: Carcharhinus amblyrhynchos (assembly GCF_965287045.1). Taxonomy (NCBI): domain Eukaryota; kingdom Metazoa; phylum Chordata; class Chondrichthyes; order Carcharhiniformes; family Carcharhinidae; genus Carcharhinus; species Carcharhinus amblyrhynchos. The sequence continues at coordinate 38,787,157 of NC_137331.1, forward strand.
AGTTTTTGTTTTAGTTCAATTTTATGTTTGCAGCCAATTATTTAAAATCATTGGTTGGCATAAAGCACGTCTTCATGATGGTTAAAAAAGATGTCTTGATTTCACTCCTGAAAGACGTGGTTCTAATTTTGAGACTATGTCCCCTAGTCCAAGAAGTTCTGTCCAGCCACACTTTGTTCCCCTCAATACCTTGAAATCTTCAGACAAATCACTTCTTCACCTGGGAATATAATCTTCATTTCTGTAATGTCTTCACACCTTTGGAGTCCAGGGTCTCATTCTGGTAAATTTACACTGCTGTCCCTCCATGGCCAATATAGCTTTCATAAAGTATGGGATATGGAGTTACTCACGGCAATTCAAGTGTGGTCCAATCAGGGCTTTGTATAGCTGAAACGTGTCTTCCATCCTCTTGTATTATACTCCCATAGATATAAAGGTTCATATTCCATTGGCCTTTTAGAGTATTTTCTATACCTGTTCATTACATTTTAATGATCAACTTACCTGGATCCCAAATGCTCTTTAACCTCCGCTGTTTTGAGCTTTTCACCATTTAGAACCTATCTTGTGTTTTACTTTGTTAGGTTCTCACATTTCCCAACAGTGAAAGCCACTTCTCAAGAATTTTGGCGTTCACTCAATCTATTAGCATTTCTTTATGCTTCCATCTACACAACTTGCATTAAGGCCTATCTTTGTGTTACTGATAAATTTGGATATTTGGCCCTCTATCTGATCGTTAATAAATATCGCAACTGGTGATGACTTCCAGCACAGATCCAATTTGGGATACAATTAGCCACAGCTTTGCAGTTAGAGTATTGCTCTGTCATTCTTAACCTCTGCCTCCTTCCAATTGTTCAGCCAATTTCCTAACCAACTCAGAAATTTCCCTTCAATTCCATCAGCTTTGGCTGAGATAACAGTCATTAATGCTGGGTTTTGTCTATTGCAGCTGGAATTCCATTTAAATAACATCCATAAGCATCCCTGTGTCCACTACTACAGTTAAATGGCACGGTGGCATAGTGGTTAGCATTGTTGACTCTCATAGTCAGGGGCCTGGGTTCAATTTCCGGCTTGGGTCGCTGTCTGTGAGGAGTTTACACATTCTCCCTGGGTTTCCTCCAGGTGTTCTGGTTTCCTTCCACACTCCAAAGATGTGCAGGTTAGGTGGATTGGCCATGTCAGGGGGACTAGCTAAGGTAAATGCATTGAGTTATGGGGATAGGGCCTGGTGTGATTGTGGTCGGTGCCGACCCAATGGACTGAATGGCTTCTTTCTGCACTGTAGGATTCTATGATTCCTCCTATATTCCAAAAATGTGCAGGTTAGGTGGATTGACCATGTTAAATTACCTCTTATGGTCCCATGGTGTATAGGGTTGGAGGATGTAAATAAGTCAGGTTAAAGGGTCTGCGTAAGATGTTCTCTTACCAGAGAGTCAGTGTTGACTCGGTGGGCTGAATGGCCTGCTTCTGCACAATAGGGATTCTACCGTGCAATCTAGATTATTATTTGACTAATATGCAATGTAGGTGTCCCAGAGGACATCCCAACGGAAACTCTACTAGCCTCCAACCAAAGATTTTCCTTTTTTATCATCACTTTTGGTTTCTGATCGTTAAGTCAATTTTCAATCCAATTAGTTAACTTACCAAGAAGCATTGAGTCTCATCTTTTGAAGCTTTGTCTTTGGAACTTTTAACAAGTGCTTTTATGTTACATCTGTTGGGTTTTCCTTGAGCACCAGTTTATCAACCTCTCAAAGAATTCCTGAGGATCCACAAGTGAGGAACGGGTGGAGAGACAGAGGGGTTGGCGGTGGGGATAGTGGGGTGGGGCAAGGGAAGATGGATCTTGGCATGTTCATTTATTTAAATATGTTCATTTATGAAATACATTCTATATCTTCTGAATCCATGCTGGCATTTTTTTGATAGCCTATGATGCTGCTCATTAGCGTTTTTGCTATTAGTATTAAGGAGCATAGGAAAAGGACCAAGGTCATTCAAACCTTCAATGAGATCATGGCTAATCCATATCTCAACTCCAGTTACCAAACTTAGCTCCGTATCCCTTGATACTATAACAAAAATCTATCAGTTACTTTCTTGAAAATGTGGGGAGCCAGTGGTGTAGTGGTATTGTCAATAGCTAGTAATCCAGAAACCTAGGATGATGGTCTGGTGTCCTAGGTTCAAATCCCACCATGGCAGATGGTGAGATTTAAACTCAATAGAATTCTGGAATTAAAAGTCCAATGATGACCATTTTGTAAAAACCCATCTGATTCACTAATATCCTTCAGGGAAGGAAATCTGCCATCCTTACCTGGTCTGGCCTACATGCGACTCCAGGGCCATGGTGATGTGCTTGGCTCTTAAAATGCTCCCTCAAGGGCAATCAGGGATGGGCAATAAATGCTGACCCAGCCAGCAACGCCCACAGCCAATGAAAGAATTTAAAAATGATCCAGCATCCACATTTATTTTTGGTGAGTGGGAGCAGGCAGGGGGTGGGGAAAGTATTAAGTGTGAAAAAGTCGCATGATCCATGTTTGGAAAGGTGCTTCCCTCTTCTCATTCCTAAATGGCACACTCCACTTTGAAAATTAGGTCCCTTGTTCTTGAATAGCTCATTTAAGGAAGCAATTTCTTACATAATGACACTTTTTATTCTTTTTGAAACCTCCTTAAGATCTCCAACAATTTGCCTGACAAAAGCCCCCTGCAACTCCCCCTATCTGACTTGATTAATTGTTGGAGCAGCATGGTGGCATAGTGGTTAGCACTGCTATCTCACAGTGCCAGGAACCTGGATTCAATTCCCGTCTTGGGAGAGTCTGTGTGGATCCTGCATGTTCTCCCTGTGTCTGCGTGGGTTTCCTCCAGGTGCTCCAGTTTCCTCCCACACTCCAAAGATGTGTGGGTTAGGTTGATTGGCCATGCTAAAGTGCTCCTTAGTGCTAGGGGGATTAACAGGGTAAATGTGTGGGGTCATGGGGATAGGGCCCTTGTGGTTGGTGTAGGCTCGATGGGCCGAATGGCCTTCTTCTGCAGTGTGAGTATTCTATGATTCTATTCTAGGATTCTATGATTAATCCCTATGACTAAAACTATGACTAGAAAAATGCCAAGTTTTGCTGTCAGAACTACAATTTGCTATAGCCACTATAACTCTCATCAACTTCTACCGATGTATCACGGAAAACATTCTTTCTGGTTGTATCACGGCTTGGTATGCTCCTCCTCTGCCCAAGACCGCAAGAAACTACAAAGAGTCATGAACGAAGCCCAATCCATCACTCAAACCAACATCCTATCCATTGACACTGTCAACACTTCCTGCTGTCTTCCACCTTCTTCCCTTGGGAAAAAGATACAAAAGTCTGAGGACACATACCAACCGACTCAAGAATAGCTTCTGCCCTGCTGCCATCAGACTTTTGAATAGACCTACCTCACATTAAATTGTTCTTTCTCTACACCCTAGCCATGACTGTAACACTGCATTCCGCTCTGTCTCCTTTCCTTCTCTATGAACTGTATGCTTTGTATGTAGAGAAAGAAACAATACTTTTCGCTATATATTAATACCTGTGACAATAATAAATCAAATCAAATCAAACTACCAAGATCCAATAGTTCTCTTATAAATGTTCATTCCTTATTTTACAGAGCTAGTGACTTTTAACTAAAAGGCAATGATTTATATTATTATTGATAAAAATGTTCTGAGATAGTTTAAACGCAATAAATTCAAACTCAAACAATAATACAGGGAAGTCAATAAATCCTTTATTACCATTTGTTACATACCATAAAGTCAATATCTAAACTTTCAGCACAGGGATGTCATAATCGTTTATGATTCAATGTGATTGTTCATTGAACATACAATCAATGAGTGTTAGTGTTCAGAGAAACACTATATTTTATGACCTAGGATCACATTCTGCGATCAGTGCTCATCACTACATGTAGCTCTTATCCTCAGTTTGTGCTTCAAGATACCCTAAGCACTTTAACAATGGGAAGCAACCCATGACACTTAACAATGGACAGCAGGGTGACACAATGGTTTGCACTGCTGCTTCATTGTGCCAAGGACCAGGGTTCGATTCCCAGCTTGGGTCACAATCTGTGTGAGTTTGCACGCTCTCCCTGTGTCTGCGTGAGTTTCCGCCAGATACGCTGGTTTCCTCCCACATTCTGAAAGACGTGTTGCTTAGGTGTATTGACGCAATCAGGCACCGGACTGTGACGACTAGGGGAATTTCACAGTAACTTCATTGCAGTGTTAATTTAAGCCTTACTTGTGACTAATAAATAAACTTTACCTTTTTACAAAGGTAAAAGAAACAAAATATGGAAAGATGGAGAGGGATGTGGAGGATAAAGGCGTCGAGAAAGAATTGCTTTGGGCTATTATTTTATGCCTGTTGTTGAGAATTTCATGATCACTGGTAGATATGTTTATTTATTATTCTCACAAATAGGCTTACATTAACACTGCAATGAAGTTACTGTGAAAATCCCCTAGCCGCCACACTTCAGCACCTGTTCGGGTACACTGAGGGAGAATTTAGCATGGTCAATGCACCCTAACCAGCACGTCTTTCAGACTGTGGGACGAAACCATGCAGACGCAGGGAGAACACTCAGACAGTGACCCAAGCCGGGAATTGAGGCCATGTCCCTAGCGCTGTGAAGCAGCCGTGCTAACAACTGTGCCACCCCTATGGAGGAGTTGTGTTGCTTAGTTACAACATGGTTTAGTAGGGCACACATGAAGGACTAGCTGATCTTTTCTTTCTGACTTCCTGCATATTTGTTCTGTTCGTCACAAAGTCTTGATCAAATTGACAGAACTTAAAGGCATTTCTTCCCGTAACTGAGGGAATACTGTAAAACATGAGTTCCAAATCCAACATTTTCAGCACTTTTGCATATTGCAAGCTTTATATATTTTGCCTAAACAACACTTGGTTGTGGTGTTAGTCTGCTGAGGCATTAGGAGGTGGAAATGGGATGGTTTGATTGGACAAGTTCTTCAAAGCCTGCCCAATTCTGAGATTGGTGAATGCTAGCGTTTCTCTCAATCCATGCTCAACTTATCCTTCCTTGTAATTGGCTGGGGGTCACTGTTGTGTTCATGAGATTGGTTCCATTCATCAGTATTTTCCCATCCTGCCCACCATGGGAATCGTTGCAGGTGGAATGGGGGTGGGGGAAACAGGGGGACAGGGGAGTGGGGATGCAGGGTGGGGGGTGGGGGTGGTGGCAAACCATGCAAACGTTCGTTGACCTCGGGTGGGATTTTCCAATTTTGGGACAAGTGCAGTTGGAAAATCCCATCTATTGCACTTCTCCCACCTTAAGCAAAGTCTAACCATCACACCCTCCAGTTGAAATTTATTGGGTGGCACTCCATGGTTAGCACTGCTGCCTCATAGCACCAGGGACTTGGGTTCAATTCCAGCCTTGGGTGATTGCCAATGTGAAGTTTGCACATTCTCCCCGTGTCTGCACAGATTTCCTCCAAGTGTTCCGGTTTCCTCCCAAAGTCCAAAGATGAACAGGTGAAGTGGATTGGCCTTGCTAAATTGCTCTTTAGTGTTGAAAGATCAGGGGAATTTGCAGGATTAATGCATGGGGCTTATGGAGATGAGGTTGGGTGGGATGGTCATTCAGAGACTCAATGCAGACTTGATGGATCGAATGGCCTCCTTCTGTACTGTAAGGATACTACTATATCGCACATGTGCTCACTTACATACATTGATTGAGAGGCCTACAGGGCTCCTTTCTTCACCAACCTCATGGGATTTAAAGAGTGATTATTGTGTTTCTGGACTCATTCAGAACCAAGTAGAACTCAAAAGTTCCCATGCAACATACCTGATTAAGTGATTGATTTTAATTCACTCTCACATTTTTCTAAATTGAGTGCATTCAAATCAATTCCTGTTCAGCAGGCAGGTGGGGGTATACAGTGGCGTAGTGCTTATGCCACTGGGCTGGTCATCCAGAACCAGGCTAATACTCTAGAGACACAGGTTCAAATCCAACCGTCACACCTGGTAGAATTTAAATTCAGTTAGCAAACTTAGAATATAAAGTTGATCTTAGTAATGGGATCCGTGAAGCTATCATTGATAGGCTCATCTGGTTCAATGATGCATTTTAGGGAAGGAAATCTGCCATCCTTACCTAGTCTGGCTTACATGTACTCCCAGAGCCACAGCAATGGTGGCTGACTCTCAACTGTCCTCGGGCAACCAGGGACTTAACAAGTCACTCAGTTCAAAAGCAATTATGTATGGTCAACAAATTCTGGCTTTGCCAGTGACCCACACATCATATGAAAGAATAAATAAAATATCTGGGGTTTATGTCCAGTTTGAGAAAGTCCACCTGTTAAATCTCTCTGGACTGAGGTGTCTCCTCGAGAACTATTCCACAGCCAGGCGTCAGGGACCACAGGTCTTTATTCAGTCTACTCGCTCCACACTCCAAACGTTGATTACCCACTCAGTGCGGTTCCCCACAGCTCACCCCACACCTCAGGTCACATGACCCATCCCCTTAAAGGGGCTAATGCCCCAACATGCAGAACACCATCCTCCTTAATAGATAGTAGTAACAGGTCACCTCAATTCTGCATTACTGCAAAAGTAAAGTAAAGTTTATCTATTAGTCACAAGTAGGTTTAATTAGGGGCAGTATGGTGGCACAGTGGTTAGCACTGCTACCTCACAGCACCAGGTATCTGGGTTCGATTCCAGCTTGGGTCACTGTCTGTGTGGAGTTTGCACGTTCTCCCCATGTCTGCGTGGGTTTCCTCCGGGTGCTCCGGTTTCCTCCCACAGTCCTAAAGACATGCTGGTTAGGTGCATGGGCCAAGCTAAATTCTTCCTCAGTGTACCTGAGCAGGCAATGGAGTATGGCTAATTAAGGGATTTTCACAGTAACTTCATTACATTGTTTATGTTAGTCTACTTGTGGCAATAAATAAACTTTAACTTTAAACTTCTTATTTTAAATTAACACTGTAATGATATAACTGTGAAAATCCTCCAGTCACCACATTTCTGCACCTGTTTGGATACAAAGGGAGAATTTAGCATGGCCAATGCACTTAACCAGCGCGACAAAACGCTCTTGATGGCTGGTTCATTAGCCAGCCTAGTTCATTGAGGGGACCTTGAACTGGGATTGTTCTCATTCAGCTCCAGATCCCCATCAAAAGCAAAGATCAAAGAGGTAATGGGGTCTTAGTTGGGAAATAAGCAATAGCTGTATTAGTGCTCTGCACTGGTAGAGTCCTGGCTTCAGCTAGTTAATATTAAGTATTCCTATCCCAGCTAGGCAAAGCTGGGAACACCTAAGCTTTAACACTTGCCAACCCGGGCCTGAATTGGCAGGGATTAGATGTTTCGAGTGGATCTTTACAGGGAGATCATACAGTCCATTTCAGGCAAACAAAAGCTCTGCTGAATGTGGATGCTTCAGTAGATTGGCGTGAAGACTTTAAAACTTTGCAACAATATGGCAGACATTTGACTGAGCAAACCAGGCCCTTTTTGAGCATCAGGTGTGAATTTCCTGCGCTGTTTTTAGTCCAGACTGTACAATGTGCAATGGACAATTTTCAATGAGTTAGGCAAGGGCAGAGCTGTGCTATGTAGCTGCTGTCCATAGTTGGAAATGAACAAACTGGCATCAATTCATGCAATAGAGTTTCAGTCTAGTATGCTAAAGCTTCTCGCTCACATTTCAGGGCATGCTAATGTGGATTTAACAATTTCTAAGCTTAATTATTTTTCCTTGATAATTTTTTCATCGACCTTCTCACCTAAAGTTATTGAACTCTAATAAAACTTTCATTTCCTGCATGCCAACCACTGTCAGGTACCCCAGCAAAAGATGCCCAACACAACACGAGACTATTACTAACTGGGAAGCAGAGAGGGTAGTTGGGTGGTCAGTGCAGGGAGAAAATCCCAGCTTTGTGGAGTTTACACATTCTCCCCATGTCTGCGTGGGTTTCCTCTGGGTGCTCCAGTTTCCTCCCACAGTCTGAAAGACATGCTGGTTAGGTGCATTGACCTAATCAGGCGACAGAGTGTGGCGACTAGGGAAATTTCACAGTAACTTCATTGCAGTGTTAATGTAAGTCTTATTTGTGATTAATAAATAAAATTTTAACTTCAAAGAACATTTCAGCTTCACTCAGCGCCCCTGAACACATCTCTAAAATGTCATGGGGGAGGTGTGGTACTGTGACCCCTTTAAGGGGTAGATCTCTGAGGGCCATCTGATTGGGCCAGACCCTATGGAGAGACAGCATGGGAAATTGAACCAGTCAGGAACAAGGGTGCGTGTCCTGGGATGGTGAGGAACCTCAATTGAAGCCAGGGAGGAGAAGGCAGTAGATATGTATTGCAGTTCTTTAAGCCATTGCTTGTACGTATGTATTGGACACTAAGAGGCAATTTAGCATGGCCAATCCACCTAACCTACACATCTTGGACACTAAAGGACAATTTAGCATGGCCAATCTCCCTAACCTGTACATGTTTGGACACTAAGGGGCAATTTAGCATAGCCAATCCACCTAAACCTGCACACCTTGGACACTAAGGGACAATTTAGCGCTATATAAATGTCAGTATTTCCTTTTCTTTTGGTTTCATAGACAAATAAGGCTTTAGAAAGTCTCCTCCTCTCTGCAGCAGCTTGAACCGAATTTAACGAGTGCAGAAAAAGGGAGGGTTAATTGATTACAACTGGGGAGAACAGCTGAGGCAAATATTGTGTTAAGAGACTCGAGAGAGGCAGCGAGCAACTTAACTGTTTCAAGATCCTCACACGGACGGTAGATCGGGGCTCACTGGCGAGTAATACCAGCTGAGCAAGCTGAAGCAAACACAGCAACTCCCCTGACACCTCTCCCTGCTGCAGAACAGATAAATATTAATGGACGGATAGCTTTGAATAACTTCCATTTAAAATAATTGCTACCTTAATCAAACCCAAAGCATTAATTTTCTGTTAGCTTGTGCGCAAGGACAACTTTTCAGCTCAGTTCCACATGCAGCATTTGCCTTTATACAGCACCCTTCATGACCTTAGATTATCCCAGAGCATTATGCAGCCAATGAGGCACTTCCAAAGTGCAGTCAGTGCCACCATTTTAGGAAATACAGTGGCCAATTTGCGCACAGCAAGATTCTAGAAACAGGTTTTTTTTGACTGAAGAGAAATTAAGAACAAGGGTCGCTGTCTGTGTGAAGTCTACACGTTCTCCCTGTGACCGCATGGGTTTCCTCCAGGTGCAGGTTAAGTGCATTGGCCATGCTAAATTCACCCTCAGTGTACCCGAACGGGTGCCGGAGTTTCACTGTAACTTCATTGCAGTTGTTAATGTAAGCCTGTTCGTGATGCCAATAAATAAACTTGAGTGTTAATATGCCCAACGTAAAAGACCATCAAACAAAATTTGACACCAAGTCATATAAGGAGATGTTACATAAGGGATATAGTGCAGAATAAGGCCATTCAGCCCATCCACTACATTCTTATTGAGGGGGAGATGGGGACGGTCAGATAGCCCAGTGATCAGGGGCATGGGGGCATTGAGTATGCCAGCATTCAGGGGAGGGGCCTGCAAAGAAATTGGGAAGGCCAGTGATTAGGAGGCCAGCAATGATGATGTGTTATTGTGCATGTACCAATCTCCCCACACGCGCAACGGCCCGCTATGCACTATGCTGCCAGCCCCTCGGGCAGGACGAGGCTCCATTCTCCCCACCCCCCCTCCCACCCACTTTCCAGTGTGAATCTCTATGAGGCACTCTGTGATGCACAGAGTGTCGGAGATTTGGTCAGCTAAGTACGCCCAAAAGATGGGTAGGAAATTCTCCCGTTGGGCACTTGATTTTTTTGTTTGGGTGGATTCTGGCCCATATGTTTATCTAGCTTTCCTGAGGATTTGTCTACACGATTCACGTCAACCACTCTCTATTACAGTGCGTTCTACATTCTCACTGTTAATCCGATCCCAAGGCAGCCAGTGAAGTGTGAAACGAGACACTAATACTTTTCTTGATAATGGGTTTATCCACAGAGCGCAGCATTATATATCTCTGCTTCGTAACTGCAGCCTCTCTTTATACTCCTTTAATGAAATCACTAAATGAAATACAAATGACAGGGGTGACAGCCCCCGGTGGGTACACTGTGACTAAAATAGAACATCAAAAGGAAATGTAACTAATTCAATTAAAATATCATTACTGGGGATGATGATGCCTCCCCCCCAACCCCCACAGAGCACACTGGCTGTGATAGGCCTGAAGTGGAAGTCTCTCTTTGTAAGTACTCTAAGTACCTAATCAAACAATGTATATAACCCTATGTATATTAACAGTATAATTAACATAGAATCATAGAATCCCTATATTGCAGAAGGGGGCCACTCAGCCCATCAAGTCTGCACCGACCACAATCCCACCCAGGCCCTATCCCCTTAACCCCCCGTATTTACCCTGCTAATCCCCCTGAAAGCACATCCTTCCTTAGGTATGGGCCCAAAACTGTTCACAATGTTCAGGTACACTCAGGTACCACTCTAGCATGGCTAATGCACCTAACCAACACATCTTTCAGACTGTGGGAGAGAAACAGAGCTCCCGGAGGAAACCCACGTAGACTCGGGGAGAATGTGCAAACTCCACATAGACAGTGACCCAAGCCAGGAATCAAACACAGGTCCCTGGCGCTATGAGGCAGCAGAGCTAACCACTGTGCCATGGTGTCATCACCTCTTGATTAGAAGATTTTTGCACTCCTTATTCTCTACAGTTTATATTTTTGTAGGTGAGTGCAGGAAACAGAAGTGTATGCCTTCAAAAATCTATAGCATTGCCAATTCCATGTCACACTCCAGTCCACTGCGTGATTACAGAACAGCAGACTTTTCCTCAGTGAGTAGAAATTCAGTTTGGGGCAGAAAATTGTCCACAACATAGACTGCATTTGTGGAAAATTTGATGAGAAACATTAAGTCTTAGTGACTGGAGCCGTGTGCAGTCCAGATCAGAGACCTGTGTTTGCAGCAATCTCTGAACTCTCTTCTGACCCTCAGGCGAGCGAGTTCAAATAAACAGACGGGTGAAATCGAACATGCTTGCTAAAGCACTTTCAGGGTCCTAAGTGAAATGCATTTGAGCAAACGTCAACACACTTTCCTGTAGAAAAGAGTCAGCAACACAAAACCACCCAGGAAATTGGCACGCTACAGAACTAATTTGCGACTGATAGTCTGCAAAAAGTACAAAATTGAGCTTCAAATGATACATGAGTCTGTTGACAATGGAATTACAGCACAGGAACAGGCCATTCGGCCCAACCAACCAACTCAAGAATTGCTTCTTTCCTGTTGCCACCAGACATTTGAATGGTTCTACCGCACACTAAGATGGTCCTTCTCTATACCCTAGCTGTATCACTACATTCCGCACCCTCTCCTTTCCTTTTTTATGAACAGTATGCTTTGGCTGCATAATGCGTAAGACACAATACCTTTCCTGCGACAATGATAAATCAAATCAAATCAAACTAGTCCATATTGGTGTTTATGTTCCACGTGGGCAACGTGGTGACACAGTGGTTAGTACTGTTGCCTCACAGCAGTGACCCAGCAGTCTGCACGTTCTCCCCATGTCTGCGTGGGTTTCCTCCGGGTGCTCCAGTTTCCTCCTACACAAAGATGTGCAGATTAAGTGGATTGGCCGTGCTAAATTGCTGCTTAATGTTCCAAGATGTATAGGTTAGATGGATTGCCATGCTAAATTGCCCTTTAGTGTCCAAAGGTGTGTGATTCGGTTGGATTAGCTAACACCATGGAGAGAGAGAAAAATCCAAAGCAGAATTTTGAATCCATATGACCCTTCTACAGAAGAAGAGTCACTCAGATTTGAAACATTAACTCTGCTTCTCTCTTCACAATGCTACCAGAGCTGTTAAGTTTATCCAGCAATTTCTGCTATATAAATGCAAGTTGTTGTTGTTTTGGTGGGCCCCACAGGTGGCAGCACCTTCTCTATGCCTGCAGTGGGTTGAAGGGAAGGACCAAGTTGACAGAAGAAGGCACCATACAATGAATGGATACAATGAGCAGATAAAAGGTTTAGTCGTGGGCACATTCATTTCTTATCACTGGTGTCTGAGACAAGAAATTTCAGTTTATTTACTGGTGTCACAAGTAGGCTTACGTTAACACTGCAATGAAGTTACTGTGAAAATCCTCTAGTCACTACACTCTGGCGCCAGTTCAGGTGCACTGAAGGAGAATTTAGCATGTTCAATGCACCCTAACCAGCACGACTTTCGGACTATGGGGGGAAATCGGAGCACCCGGAGGAAATCTACACAGACACGGGGAGAATGTGCAGACTCCACACAGACAGTGACCCAAGCCAGGAATTGAATCCAGGTCCCTAGTGCTGTGAGAATCATAGAATCTGTACAGTGCAGAAGGAGGCCAATCGGCCCATCGCGTCTGTACCTACCACAATCCCACCCAAGCCCTATTCCCGTAACCCACATATTTACCCTGCTAATCCCCCTGACAGTAGGGGCAATTTAGCATGGCCAATCAACCTAACCCACACACCTTTGGACTGTGGGACGAAGCTGCAGCACCCGGAGGAAACCCGCACAGCAGCGGGGAGAACGTGCAAACTCCACACATACAGTGAAATGAGGCTGGATTTGAACCTGTGTCCCTGACGCTATGAGGCAGCAGTGTTAACCACTGTACTACCGTGCCGCCAGTGCTCAAGGTGCTTTGCATCTCTAGGTAAGTAAACATCTCCGAAGATACTGTCTCTATTTCTTTAATACTAACAGTGTCTGAATACTCATTGTAGCCATGTTATTATATTTTTGTTCTGCAGACCACGAAATAACCAATGGGGGTGATGCATGCTCTGTCACATAATCTAATGGATCCAATCGTTTGAAATTGCTCACTTTCTAAAGCATTGTAGATTGTTTCAGGGATAATTGGTATAATGAGTATTGCCTAAACCAAATGTTCTCTTAGCAAATTGGTTACTTGCATCCCTAAAGCAGTCTTATCTGTAACCCTGCCTCTGGAGCCCCACTGCACTGTGTTTACTGTACTCTATCAAAGCCCCGTTCTCCGCAATTGAATGAATAAAATACTGCGGTTTTCTCACATTGACTGACTGAAATAAAATAATCTATGATGCATGAACAAGTCTAAATGAAATAATAATATCCTTAGTGGTGAAAAATAGATTGGTAATACAGTAATTGAGCAGATTTATTGCCCTCTCCCTGAGCTAGTCTGCCGAAACAGCCTGCTATTTTATTTAATCTCATATCAGAGGAATTATTGGCTGGTAATCTATTGTTAAACATCATTTAGAGTGATGGATGAAAATGTCAGGGTTCTCAACATAATCAATTCATATCTCATTAGCACATATTATTTATGATTCTTATAATGAGACCTGCAGGAGTCTCTGGGGAGGGCAGGAAAGAGAGAGGGGGGAACTGAAAATCTTAGCTGCTGTTGGAATGAAATGAGAAATACTGTAGCTTATAAGTTAATAATGGCATGTATAAAAATGCTCCCCCATTGTAATGATTGTGTTCACTGTCCTCCAAATAAGGTCCACCTTACCCCCCCAGCCCAAGAAAGGGAATGAAGCTTAAAACACCAATCGTTGAAATATAACAAAAAAAGCATTTAAAGTAGCAAAAGGGAAACCTATCAAGTTGATTACAGAGCACGGGATTAATATTTGAAGAGAAACATGTCTTTATTCCGTTACAGTTGGCGGTGTACCTGTGAAGGGGCGCTCTTTTGCATAATGTATATGTGTATTATATGAAGATGGATTAGTATATTATTCCAACTGTAAAATGATTTTGATTTAAGGGATTTATATTTTGTTGCAGTACGTTACCTCCATGGGAGAGACCAATGAAAAGCCAGCCTTGATTCATGGGCCAAATGTGCGGCGGTAATCATGGTCATAGTGTCAATGACTGCCTCAATTAAAGCGCGTTTTGCGAATCATTTGTTGCTCCAGCTCATAAGCATCAATAAAGGAAAATGAGTAATAAATGAGTGTCAGGAGGTACAAAGGATCAGCTCATATTTCAGACGAAAATGAAGACAAAATGTGTCTTTTATTTGACTGCAAAATTCCCATTAACTGTCTCGCTGACAGGGGGGTATGGGGTGGGGGGAGGAGGGAGTGAGGGGGTGGGGAGAGCTGGATCAATAGGTGAATGGTCACAGAAAACAGCTTCTTGCTGCTTAACAGCCGAGGCAAAAAGGGAACTTGTCATATTGTGATCTTTATCAAGTAATCTCCATTACATTGATGTTATGATCCATGAGTATATAGGCATGCTTCAGCACCTTGCTGTTTGATTGAATGTCTTTATAGAATGGTTACAAATTTCAAAAAATGCTAAATGATTTTTACATTCAATAAACCCTCGCCAACTTTATTTTTTTTCTCTCTTGCTTTCCTGAGCTGCCTTTCCGATAGGGAGCCCAGAGATGCAAGAAGAGGCTCTTATTGATTTCCTCATTCTTCATCATTGATAAACTAATTGTACATATTACCAGCCTGCCTTATCCCTAAACTGTTTTATTCAGTATCCACTAATTCATGACAAGTACCAGTCTAATTTTGAAGAGGTACAATGACCTTCAATTGGAACAATATATCTGACTCCCTACGGTCATTTCCCGATTGATGTTATGGCTGGAATTTTCCAGCCATTAAGATCCCACCGACGGTGAACCCCTGCCGCTCGGGCTTATGGAATGGGAAACCCTGTTGACAGTGATGGAACCCACTGACCAGTGGAGGGCTACTCCCTCTAGCCTGAAACATGCTGAGGGGAAATGGAAAGTCCCACTCAGAATGCTCAAAATTGACACTCTTAGGATTTGCTAGTATTATGAAACTACAAAAAAAAAGCATCTGTTGTACAGAGGGATGGCAGGTTAGCACTGCTGCCTCAGAGCACCAGGGACCTGTGTTCAATTCCCAGCTTGAGTCACTGTCCGTGCAAAATCTGTATGTTCCTCCGTATCTGCATGGGTTTCTACTAGGTGCTCGGGTTTCCTCCCACAAGACATGTTAGTTAGATGCATTGGCCATGCTAAATTCTCCCTCAGTGTATCCGAACAAGCGCTGGAGTGTGGCGACTAGGGGATTTTCACAGTAACTTCATTGCAGTGTTTACGTAAGCCTACTTGTGAAATTTAAAAATAAACTTTAAACTTTAGTGTGGAATTTTAGGTGGAGTTTGAACATTCTCCCTGTATCTATGTGGGTTTCCTCCGGGTGCTCTGGTTTCCCCTCACAGTCCGAAAGATGTGCTGGTTAAGTGCATTGGCCATGCTAAATTCTCCCTCTGTCTACCCAAACAGGCGCCGGAGTGTGGCAACTAGGGATTTTCACAGTAACTTCATTTTAGTGTAAATGTAAGTTTATTTGTGACATTAATAAATAAACTTTAAACTTTAGTTCTTTTTATCAGTGCATGGTTAATTTTTAATGGATGGTTGAAGTATCAGGATAAAAAGTCATCTGGTCATATTGGACACCAGCAGGGTTGTTCCCCAGATTACTTCACCTTGTCAACTTCCATACAATACATATTGCAAAGGTTTCTTTTTCTTTTAGCTTGTAAATATTAATTACTATATAACCATTTGACAAAAAGCTTGACTTTCTATTTATATCTCACAGAGAAGGCTGCTGACCCTATAATTAGTGAGGGGGGGGTGCAGTCAAGTGTGCCATTGAGTTGAACAGAGTCAAATCTAGTCACTGAGGACAAACCCATGATGTAAACATTAAGGCCTAAGACAACACTTTTGCAAATTCAAACTCAACGCACCTTCTCATCGACAAGGAATTAAATCCCAGCACATTAACCAGTCCCATCTGTCATTTGCATAATCATAGAATCCCTACGGTGCAGAAAGAGGCCATTCAGCCCATTGAGTCCGCACCAACCACAATCCCACCCAGGCCCACTTCCCATAACCCCACACATTTACCTCACTAATCCCCTGACAGTAAGGGGCAATTTAGCACGGCCAATCCACCTAACCAGCACATCTTCGGATTGTGGGAGGAAACCGGAGCGCCCCAAGGAAACCCTAGCAGACATAGAGAGAATGTGCAAACTCCACACACAGTAAGCAGTCTCACAACACCAAGTTAAAGTCCAACAGGTTTATTTGGTAGCAAAATCCATTGGCTTTCGGAGCGCTGCTCCTTTGTCAGGTGAATGATGAAGGAGCAGCATTCCGAAAGCTATTGGCGTTTGCTACCAAATAAACCTGTTGGACTTTAACCTGGTGTTGTGAGACTTCTTACTGTGTTTATCCCAGTCCAACACCAGCATCTCCACATCAAACTCGACATAGACAGTGGCCCAAGCCAGGGCCCCTGGTGCTGTGAGGCAGCAGTGTTAACCACTGTGCCACTGTGCAGCCCATATATACAATGTATATTATATACATAGATATATAATTAATCAATATAACGTGATGGTCAATGGTTGTTTTATTTCACTCGAGTCACCTCTGTTCCTTGGCAGCATTGTGACTCATTCTTCATTATCATCCCTTTTCAGGCTTCTCACTGTCATTGCCATTTTAATCTAATGAAGAAGCATCAATATTTTCATCGATTGGCTGAGTTCTTTGACTGATTTGTAATCATCGCAGGACATGACATTGTTTAGCTCATCTCTGCTTTTCAAAAGAAAATACAAAAACTTGGGAATGAAAATTGCTCTCTGAGGATTCTTTCAAAAGGAGAATGCAGGGAGCTTGGCGTAGGGGGAACGCAATAGAAAGATAGAAATATAGAAGATAGGAACAAGAGGAGGCCATTTGGCCCTTTGAGCCTGCTCCCCTATTCATCACAATCATGGCTGATCATCCAACTCAATAGCCTAATCCTGCTTTCTCCCCATAACCTTTGATCCCATTCATCCCCTAGTCACGGATACTTTTTGTAGCTAAGGATGTTGAAATGTACAAAGTACACACCGGGATTGGGGCGGGGGGGCAAATGACGGTGGAATATCTCAGTTTCCAACACTGCTCAGATTTTTTCCCAGTGTTGTCATAAGCAGTGCTTAGAGGGTCAATCATTAATTCCTGGACACTCCAGGACACTCCAAAAATAACAAAGTTAATCCTGAATTGGTCAATTTGGACTAGTCAGGACTCGGAGGCAAGTACTTCAGTGAAAGTGTCACATTGATTTGTGTGTCCCATCTCCTGATCATATACAGGGAGTGGCCAATGATATAAGTATGGTCTGTACACCCTCAATGAGATAGTTATCCCTCCTGTCGTGATTCACAACTGCAATAACTGCAGGGGTGGCACGGTAGCACAGTGGTTAGCACTGCTGATTCACAGCTCCAGGGACCCAGGTTCGAATCCCAGCTCAGGTCAATGTCTGTGTGGAATTTGCACATTCGCCCCGTGTATGTGTGGGTTTCCTCCAAGTTCTCCGGTTTCCTCCTACGATCCGAAGACGTGCGGGCTAGGTTAATTGGCCATTCTAAATTGCCCCTTAATATCCCGGGATGCATAGGTTAGAGGGATTAGTGGGTGGATATGGAGGTAGGGCCTGGGTGGGATTGTGGTTGATGCAGACTCGGTGGGCAAATTGGCCTCTTTCTGCACTGTAGGATACTACGATTCTAACCTCTGGCATGAGCACGGTAAGCAGGCAGGTTAACCTGTTAATATTGTGCGACCTCCTCCAGCTCTACAGCCCTCCGAGACCTCTGTACTACTCCAGTGCTGGCCTGAGGCACACTGCTGATGTTCATGGCTTCTCTACTGCAGGCTGTACCTCCAGCGTCCTAGATCCTAAACTTTAAAATTCCCTCCCTAAGCCTCTCCTCATGTTCTCCTTCAGACCAACATTCCTTTGAACCTACTGCTTTCAGCAAACTTCCTCTCCTCTGTCCTAATATCTCCTTCAGCCTCTCTGCATCAAGTTTTGATTTATGAGGCTGGGTGAGGTTATTTGGAACATCTTACTCTATTAAAAGTGGTATATAATTGTTGCCATTCAATCTCTGGGGACTGAAGATTGGGGCACATGCGCAATGGCATCCTTACAGCTCAGCAGCTGGCTTCATCAGCAGAAATAGGCTTCGCCCACTCCTCCTACTGGTGAGAATCACATTTTGCCTCATTTATTTTTCTAAGTGACATATGACTGTGTCTGCAAGCTTACCCAACAAGTGGACGTGATTCTTTTCCATTTTCACTCATTCGACACTGGGAATTTTTTTGTTAAAATCACCCCCTAAGCTTTGGAATTTCTTCCTTCATCTTCTCTGAGTCCCCTCCTTCAGACAAATACTCCTTTGACCCTACCACTTTGAAGAAAACTCTCCTCCTCTATCCTAATATCTCCTTCAACCTCTCTACGTCAAAATTAAAATCTTAAGGCTGGGTGAAGCCACTTGGAACATCTTACTGTATTAAAGGCAAGATGTGAATCCAATTTGTTGTTGCCTTTCAAACTCTGGAGACCTGAAAGAGTTGGGGATTTATGCTGATAATGTTCCTTCTGGTGAACCAAGATATTGCCTGGTATGGAGGGCATTAGCTATGAAGAAAGGTTGAAGAAACTTGGTTTGTCCTCACTGGAGTGTAGGAGGTTGAGGAAAGACTGATAGAAGTCTACAAGATTATGAGAGGCATGGACAGAGTGGATAGTCAGAAGCTTTTTCCCAGGGTGGAAGAGTCAATTACTAAGGGGCAAAGTTTAAAGAAGATGTATGAGGCACATTTTTTACACAGAGAGTACTGGGTGCTGGGAACTCGTTGCCGGAGGACGTAGTGGAAGTGGATACGGTAGTGAGCTTTAAGGGCCATCTTGACAAGTACATGAATAGGATGGGAATAGAGGGATATGGTCCCCGGAAGGGTAGTGGGTTTTAGTTAAGTGGGGCAGCATAGTCAGTGCAGGGTTGGTGGGCCGAAGAGCCTGTTCCTGTGCTGTAATTTTCTTTGTTCTTTGCTTTGAACCGTTACCTGATTCTCAGTGAAGTACAGAGTTGAATATGTTTATGGCAGGTTCCTGGTTGTTTTTTTTGAGCTTGACAATAGACATAAGGGGTTGGGGAACTTTTCCTTCGGTTTAATACATTTCATGAGTGAGCTCTTGTCTTGTATCCCATGTCAGTGCTGGCCTAAGAGAGAATAACATTCTTGTTCCATGTGAGTATTTAAAATTCAAACTTTGCGTGTGTTTTTTTCTGTTTTGAATCCTTCCAACAATTATATGATGCCATTAACAACGCTGCGATCAATACTTGGGCTCCAGCTCACAATTCCTCTTTTTATAAAAAAAAGCACAATTCAAAACAGAAAAGATAAAATAGTTGCATTTCTAATGGAAATTCAGAACAACATACCTCTTAATGAGAATATTAATCTAAAGAGAATATTTTTGTTTGTGTCGATGTCTAATGCAAGAGCAACTGAACAGATAAAAGGGCCATTTGCTCACCCAAACACTGTTGCTATGACCAGATTCCAATGGTGCTATATTGATTCATCAGTTCTTTTGATTCCCTTGTGACGTGCCCTTTCACTACCCAATTTCTTCAGCACTGACTTCTGAGTTGTTTCTCGTTCCGAAAAAAAAACACAAGCATTAACAAGGCAAATTTAATAACCGGAGCGTCGCATGTGTTTTATTTATTAGTGTTGGCAAAGTTTGCTACAGAAATTTTAAAAACCTGCTGGCATTGTTTTTTCAAGGACTTGGGCTGAGCACGATTTCTACAGAAGCTGTAACATCTGGAATGGTCAAGAGCTTTCCGCCTTGGGAGCCCAGGCCATTGCTATGGATTGCCTCCTAATTTTGACTGACACTGCAGTGCTGTCGATTAGTGGTCTTGGATAGGCCAGTATGAGGGGTCAGGAATATTGGAGGATGTCTCATGAGTCAGTTCTGATTTTCAGTTAGACCACAGTTGATCTGCGTCTTAACTCTTTGTATCCGCCAAGGTTCCATATTCCCCAGCACCTTTGCTTAACAAAGCGCTATCAGTTTAAAGTTTATTTTTTAGTGTCACAAGTAGGCTTACATTAACACTGCAATGAAGTTACTGTGAAAGTCGCCTAGTTGCCATACTCCGGCGCCTGTTCAGGTACACTGAGGGAGAATTTAGCATGGCCAATAGGCCTAATTAGCACATCTTTCGGACTGTGGGGGGAAAACAGGAGCACCTGGAGGAAACCCACGCAGTGACCCAAGACGGGAATCGAACCCGGGTCCCTGGCGCTGTGAAGCAGCAGTGCTAACCATTGTGCCATTATGCTGTCCTTCCAGTTCTTGCAGTTTCCTTTGCAGTTTTCTGAAATTTTCACTTGACCCCGTCCCTGCCTGAACAGCTGTTTTGAAGGAGAGGGTTCTGGATTTCCAATGTCTTTGGCCTGAGAAAATGCATCCTGACATCAGTTCTTCAGGAAGAAATGTAGCTAGATGGTTTTGTGGAGTCTAGAACTCCAGTTTAAGACCTTCAGTCCAACTTGTCCATGCCATCCAGTTTTTAACCACTAAGTTAATCCCAATTCCCCATAATTAGCCCATATCCCTCTATACCCATCTTACCCATGTAACTGTCTAAATGCTTTTTAAAAGACAAAATTGCACTCGTCTCTATTACTACCTCTGGCAGCTTGTTCCAGACACTCTGTGTGAAAGAATTGCTCCTCTGGAACCATATATATCTCTCCCCTCTCACCTTAAACCTATGTCCTCTAGTTTTAGCCTTCCCTACCTTTGGGAAAAGATGTTATCTGTCTATCTTATCTATGCCCCTTATTATTTTATAAACCTCTATAAGGTCACCCCTAAGCCTCCTACGCTCCAGAGAAAAAAGTCCCAGTCTATCCAGCCTCTCCTTATAACTCAATCCATCAGGTCCTGTTGGCATCCTAGTAAATCTTTCCTGCACTCTTTCTAGTTTAATAATATCCTTTCTATAATAGGGTGACCAGAACTGTACACAGTATTCCAAGTGTGGCCTTACCAATATCCTGTACAACTTCAACAAGACATCCCAACTCCTGCAGAAGGAATCCCTTTTCTCAGAGGGATGTTGCTTTGCTTTTGACATAGAGGCAGTGATATACGTGGCCTCCACTGGTGCACGTAAGTAAGATAGCCTCAAATGGATCAAAGTGTACAATGCCGTTTTCAATACACTATCATTAATCTTTGGACTTCTCTTCCCCAGGGAGCACTGGGGGCTGTGCCATTGACTATACACAAGGCTGAGCTAACTAGACTTCGCTCACCTCCACGGGCAGTACAGTGGTTAGCACTGCTGCCTCACTGCACTAGGGACCCGGGTTCAATTCTGGCCTCGGGTGACTGTCTGTGTGGAGTTTGCACGTTCTCCCCATGACTAGGTGCTCTGGTTTCCTCCCACAGTGCAAAGATTAGGTAGATTGGCCATGCTAATCAGGGAATTAACAGGATTAAGGGCATAGAGCCTGGGTGGCATTGTTGTCGGTGCAGGCTCAATGGGCCGAATAGCCCCCTCCTGCACTGTAGGATTCTATGATGCTACTCAGGAGTCAAGTGTTATGAGGGTCAGTGGCAGGAAAGCGGAGATAAGACCATGATCTTACCGAATGGCGGAATGGCCTCAAGGGATTGAATCACTTATTCCTGCTTCAGTTTCCGATTCCTTATGGTCGTAGTGCATCACTGAGGCTAAACTGTTCCACTCTCAACATTATGTAAGGAAGCAAAGTGACAGAAACACGCAAGAGAAGGAACTACTAATAAACTTGGATGGAGATTTCTGGCAATGTTGCAATGTAGGCAGGTTGTTAGCAAATGACCCCCTTAGTCAGTCATGGCTTAACGAATCCTCTAATCTGATCAGAGTTTATTTAGAAACAAGAAGCAGGAGTCGAGCATGCTCCACTGTTCATTTTGATCATGGCTGATTATTGAATTTAATGGCCTTGATTTTATTGGCACACCAGCCCTGAAGTCAGGGCAGGCGAGGCTCGCCGAATGGCATTCTCTGGTGGCCTTGGGCATGATCTTACAAGCCTCAAGCGGGCATGCTGATAAAATTCCAGCCAATACCCTGTTACCCCTCTTGTTTCCTGTGGCCTTGCCTCCCTCTATCTCTGCAATCTCCTCCAGCCCCAAAACCTTCAAATCATGGCACTCATTAAATTCTGGCCTGACATCTCACTGAATTTTAACACTTGATGGCCGTACCTTCAGCTGCCTGTGCTGTTTCTTGTCTGACCCTGACCCTACCGGAAGCAATGGACCGTCACTTACAGATACCTTTACTGACCACTCTTCAAAAGGAAGAAATCATATCTCTGTGCAAGAGGTATGTCAAAGTCATGGGTTTATGGTAGTTAAGGTGGGGAAATAAAGCTGGGGGGGGGGGGGGGGGGGGGGGGCGGTGGGGGAGGGGAGGGGAAGGATGGTGGGTTGATGAGAACAGGTTTATTTTTTTAACACAGGGAGTTGTGATTGGGAATGAGCAGCCCGAAAGGGTAATGGAAGTCAGCACTACATTCCAAAGGGAATTGTGTTGGGATTTTCCGGCTGCACCGATCCCAAGACCTGAACATCCCGTCTGAGATCAACCGACCTTTTGCATGGTCCGTGTCCCACCCGCTACAATTCCCATGGCGGCCCGGATGGGAAGATTCCGCCTTTAGACTGCAACAGGAAAAATTAGTGTTGTTAAAAACAAAGACCTGTAAAGACTTGATTACATGAAAAGACTGGCATTCCAATGATTATTCGGCAATTGTGTCTTTGTCTATAAATGCTGCGTTTGTGAAGCCTACCTCTCCACTCACCTGATGAAGGAGCGGCACTCTGAAAGCTCGTGTTTGGTTAAAGCAAATTTGGAGTGGCAAAGTCACGCTGCCTGAGAAAACTTTCTCAACTGCTTTGCTGAAACCAAGACAGTATCACCCTTTTTTAATGGCCACTTAATTTTTGCTGTTGTTAAGTTACTACAGTGCATTAAACCAGAAAAAAATAAATCAATTGGCAGCATCCTGCTCCCTCGCAGAAGCAATTTCTTTGTACATGCCATGCGGTGTATATACAGTAGTTAGTGTGCTGCAGACTCGATGTACCACATCAAGCAGTGTATGTTTCTCGCACAAGTGTCAGGCTGTAAAATACAGGGAGCTCTTACATGGCAGCGAGTGAGGAGTGGATTTAATGCTCCAGCTCAGCAAAGTGTCATGTTCGCTGTGTCCCCACCTCCTTCCCCACTCCCCCCACCCCCCCGCCTCCTTTGACCCATTTTGAAACATCTACTGCCACAGGGCTCTCCAACCTCACTCATCGGCCCTTCAAAGC
This sequence comes from Carcharhinus amblyrhynchos, assembly GCF_965287045.1. Lineage (NCBI taxonomy): Eukaryota > Metazoa > Chordata > Chondrichthyes > Carcharhiniformes > Carcharhinidae > Carcharhinus > Carcharhinus amblyrhynchos. Next base: position 38,810,646 of record NC_137331.1, read on the forward strand.
AAAGTTCCAGTTCCAACAAACTGCCCTCTATTCTCAAAACAGAATTTCAATATATTTGCATTTAGTTGCAGTTCTAAAACCCTCCCAAAAAATTTCCTCAAAAAAAACCTGATGGAAGATGGTCTTCATCAAAGAAATCGTGCCAGAAGCACTGGAACTGTCAATGCTGTCAATACTGCGAGACTGGGAGGTGTCACCTGTAGATTGGTACGATGCTGCCATCCTGTGGTCACAATGGGAAGGTACGATTATGGCTGCAACAAGGGAGCAGGAAAGTTTCCCTCGCTGCATCCAATCTGCCAAACTTCTTTGCATCACAGTTCACCAGCCCACCCCCAAAACCATGCAATCTCCTTGGAGAGGCAGAAACCCACATAAAATTCCAATGAATCCAGGGGAAGAAAGTCCTGTCCAACTGCAGCCAGTCCAGGATGGCACCTGATGATTCCATGCTGAAACTCCCTCCCTACGCCTCACGGCCTTTTCTTTCCTCCTTTAAATCGCTCCTTACAACCTGCCCCTTTCACCAAGATTCTGATTGCTTGCCCTAACATCTCCACCAAGTTAAATTGAGCTTGATAATGGGGCAGCACGGTGGCATAGTGGTTAGCACTGCTGCCTCACAGCACCAGGGACCCAGGTCAATTCCCAGTTTTGGTCACTGTCTGTGCAGAGTCTGCACATTCTCCCTGTGTCTGTGTGGATTTCCTCTGGGTGCTCTGGTTTCCTGTGCTGGTTAGGTACATTGGCCATGCTAAATTACCCCTTAGTGTCTCAGGATAATAGATTAGACAGATTAGTGGGGTAAATATGTGGATTACAGGTATAGGGGGTGGGTGGGATTGTGATCGGTGCAGACTCAATGGGCCGAATGGCCTCCCTCTGCACCGTAGGGTTTCTATGATTACTGTCCCTGTAAACACATATTGCTTAAGGTGTTACAGATGTGGTTGAAGGACACCTGAGAATGATTTTATCGACTAAAGGTGCTGTATAAATCAGAAAATCATAGAATAGAATCCCTACAGTGCAGAAGGAAGCCATCCACCCCATTGAGACTGCACTGACCCTCTGACAGAGTATCTTACCCAGGCTCACCCACCACCCTATCCCTGTAACCCCACATATTTAATCCTATAACCGCACCCCCATCCTCCCCCACCCCTCAGTACATATTTTTGAACACTGAGGGGCAAGTTAGCATGGCCAATCCACCTAACTTGCACATCTTTGGACACCAAGGGGCAATTTACCATGGCCAATCCAACTAACCCCCACATCTTTGGGCACGAAGGGGCAATTTAGCATGGCCAATCCATCTAACCTGTACATCTTTGGAGTGCAGGAGGAAACTGGAGCACCCAGGGGGAATCCACACACACAGAGGGAGAATGTGCAAACTCCACACAATTTTAAAATCAAGGTGTTACTTAAGCAAGAGCCAAAGACTTTGCTGCTAATGTGGCTTGCATCAAGTCTTGCTGACTATCACCTCTGAGATTACTGTTTCATATTGGCCAATATGCAAGCCACAACATTAGCAGCAGAGTCTTTGGCTGGTCTCAAAATCACCAACAACATTCATAGCCCAGTCTGATGAGTATGTCACGGTCTGCGCAGAGCCACATTTTGTTTGAGTTTGTTTTACCAAAGGGAGCATCACAGTGGCAGAGTGGTTAGCACTGCTGCCTCACAGCACCAGGGATCTGGTTTCAATTCCTGGCTTGGGTAACTGTCTGTGCAGAGTTTGCACGTTCTCTCCGTGTCTGCGGAGCTTTTCTCCGGTTTCCTCCCACACTCCAACGATGTGCGGGTTAGGTGGATTGGCCATGATAAATTGAACCTAGTGTCAGGGAGATTAGCTAGCGTAAATGCATGGGGTTACGGGGTTAAGGGCCTAGGTGGGATTGTGGTCAGTGCAGACTCAGTGGGCCAAATGGTCTCGCTCTGCACTGTAGGATTCTTTGAAATGTCAAAGAGACAATAATAAACCATGGATTGACACCAGGTTATGGAAGAATATTGCCTGACAAAGAGTTGCGTTCAATCCAGCCATTTAATGTTGCACAAGTACAATGAAGAACTTGATTCCATAGTGGCACAGATTAGTGTGGGTGTATGATGCTATTTCATCCTACACAATCTTCCATTGTAGAGGAACAGTACAATATGCAACACCAAATAGAGGCAAAGATCAAACTGTTCAGCGATAGTTCATCACAATGGTGGTGAAATAATGTCACTTTCTGTCTATGATTATTCATCAAACAAGGTTAGAGACTACTGTCAGCAATATTGATGTACAAGTGTTTCAAGGGTCGGAATTTGCTGGGACATTTAAGATCACAAGGTGTCTTGACAGGGTGGATGTGGAGAATTTTGCCTTGTGGGAGAATCTAGAACAAGAGGTCTCTGTTCAAACATCACGGGTCGCCCATTTAAATTTTTATTTATTTATTAGTCACAAGTAGACTAACATTAACACTGCAATGAAGTTACTGTGAAAATCCCCTAGCTCCCACACTCCTGTTCAGGTACACTGAGGGAGAATTTAGCATGGCCAATCAACCTAACCAACACATCTTTCGGACTGTGGGAGGAAACTAGAGCTCCTGGAGGAAACCCACGCAGACAAATCTCTTTCTACCAGTGGGTTGTGAATCTCTGGAATTCTCTTCCTCAAGAGGCAGTGGAAGCAGAACCTTTGAATATTTTTAAGGCAGAGCCAGATAGATTCTTGAGTGAAGTACAGCACAGGAACAGGCCCTTTGGCCCTCCAAGTCCATGCCGATCATGATGCCCTAACTAAACTAAAAAAAAACCTTCTGTCCTTATGTGGGTATATCCCTCTATACAATCCATATTCATGTACCCATCCAGGGGCCTCTTAAATGTTGCTAATGTGCCTGCTTCCACCACCTCCTCTGGCAGTGCGTTCCAGGCACCCACCACTCTCTGTGTAAAAAAAACCTCCCCCGCACATCTCCCTTAAATTTTCCCCCCTCACCTTGAACATGTGCCCCTCTTGTAATTGACACTTCCACTCCGGGGAAAAAGCCTTTGACTATCCACCCTGTCCATGACTCTCATAATCTTGTAGACCTTAACAAGGTGGCGTATGGGGTCAGCAGGAGTGTGGGGTTGAAGTTACAACCAGATCAGCCATGGTCTAAATGAATGGCAGAGCGGGGTCAAAGGCCGAATGGTCTAGCCCTGCTTGCAGGTCATATGTTCATGCACAAATTTGAAGGCACTGAGCCAAACACATGGCAATTTGAAACATTATATACCCCCATCATCCCAGTGGCAAATTCATGCCAACATCTTCTGGAGACCTCATTAGAATGTGCCACAGCATGGAAGGTGGAGTGTCACCAGCCAATGGCTAATGTATTGATCCCTCAAAGTTAATGGGTAAAGAGCTAAGAATAAGCAATCTCCCATTAGGATATTGTGAGGCTTGGATAAATTATTTGGCTGTTTATCCGGAACTAAAAGTTAAAGCGTAAGTGATTAAAGAGGGCTGAATACTCAGTGGATCCAATCAGAGTCCATGCTCCAGGAGGGTTCAGGAGATGCACATCGCACATCCTGAACTCCGGGTAGGGCAAAAAAAACCCAAAAAGACGATCGATCCTCGCAGCCTGAACCATCTTCAGCCGTTTCATCAATGTCCATCAGCAGGTCAGATATGGGCCTGTCCTCTAATGATTACACAGTGTTCAGTTGTATCTGCAAACCCTCAGATACTGGAGTAGTCAGTTCCTTGTGCAGACGGAGCTGGACAATATTCAGATCAGAGCTGGCGAGTGCCAATTGGAATACAGCTGGGATTTTATGAACAAACTGGTTGGTCATTGCTAACTAAGAATTTTTTTGAAGAAAAGACTAAAACCACAAGGTGTTAAAATGGTCACCCAGCGTCGGGTGACTTATATAATTTATGGGCGCATGGTGGTTAGACCATGAGACCAAAAGACCATAAGACATAAGAAGCAGTATTAGGCCACTCAGCTCATTGAGTCTGCTCTGCTATTCAATCATAACCCCTGATGCCCTTATTAATCAAGAACCTATCTATCTCTGTCTTAGACACTCAATGACCTGGCCTCCACAGCCTTCTGCAGCAAAGAATTCCACAGATTCACCACTCTCTGGCTGAAGAAATTCCGCCTCATCTCTGTTTTAAAGGATCGTCCCTTTAGCCTGAGGTTGTGCCCTCTGGTTCTAGTTTTCCCTACTAGTGGAAACATCCTCCCTACACCCACTCTATCCAGGCCTCGCAGTATTCTGTAAGTTTCAATAAGATCTCCCCTCATCCTTCTAAACTCCAACGAGTACAGACCCAGAGTCCTCAACTGTACCTCATATGACAAGCTCTTCATTCCAGGGATCATTCTTATGAACCTCTTCTGGACCCTTTCCAAGGCCAGCACATCCTTCCTTAGATATGGGGCCCAAAACTGCTCATAATACTCCAAATGGAGTCTGACCAGAGCCTTATACAGCCTGGGAAGTACATCCCTGCTCTTGTGTTCTAGCCGTCTCAGCATGAATGCCAACGTTGCATTTGCCTTTGTTAGCAATGCTGCCTCACAGCCTCAGGAACCTGGGTTCAATCCCAGCTTGGGTCACTGTCTGTGCTGAGTCTGTACGTTCTCCCCGTGTCTGCATGGGTCTCCTCCAAGTGTTCCCATTTTCTCCCACACTCTGAAAGACATGCTGGTTAGGTGCGTTGGCCATACTAAATTCTTCCTCAGTGTACCCGAACAGGCTCGGAGCATGGCGACTGGGGATTTTCACTTCAACCTCAATATAGGGTTAATGTAAATCTACTTGTGACATTAATAAAATAAAATCAACTTTAAACTTTCTGAAACATAGAATTATCCCAAGTCTCCAAAAAGTTCTGAAGTAATTGGCTGTGGGTGGGGTGCTTTTGGGTGAATGGACACAGTGAGATGGAAACATCTGTGGAATTCATACCTGTATTAGATAATAAGAAGCATTTTACCATGGCCAACTCCCCTAACATGCACATTGTTGGAATGTGGGAGGAAACAGGACCAACTGTGGATAGGTTTATGGACGAAATGGGATTGGTTTAGATTAGTGGGTTAGTGTTGTTTTTTTTTAAAAGCTGGTCGGCGCAACATCATGGGCCGAAGGGCCTGTTCTGCGCTGTAATGTTCTATATTCTATGTTCTAACTGGAGGAAGGTCACACAGACACGGAGGGAACGTGTAAACTCCACACAGACAGTCACCCAAGGCTGGAATCAAACTTGAGTTCCTGACACTGTGAGGCAGCAGTGCTAACCACTGTGCCACTCCATTTGTAGTACTTGAACTGCTCAAGGTTACCACTTCTAAACTCATCAGGGAATACTTTCTTAACAAAGGGAGAAAAATGTTGGTCAGTTAGGTTGCTTCATGGAAGATGATAAGAACATAAGAACTAGGAGCAGGAGAAGGCCATTTGGCCCCTCAAGCCTGCTCCGCTATTCAATAAGATCATGGCTGATCTTTTCATGGACTCAGCTCCACTTACCCGTCCACTCACCATAACCCTTAATTCCTTTACTGTTCAAAAATGTATCTATCTTTGTCTTAAAAGCATTCAATGTCATAGCCTCAACTGCTTCACTGTGTGGGGAATTCCACAGATTCACAACTCTTTGGGTGAAGAAGTTCCTCCTCAGCTCAGTCCGAAATCTGCTTCCCCTTATTTTGAGGCTATGCCCCCTAGTTCTAGTTTCACCCACCAGTAAAAACAATTTCCCTGCTTCTATCTTATCTATTCCCTTCATAATCTTATATGTTTCTTCAAGATTTCCCCTCATTCTTCTGAATTCCAATGAGCATAGCCCCAGTCTACTCAGTCTCTCCTCATAAGCCAACCCTCTCAACTCCAGAATCAACCTAGTGAATCTCCTCTGCACCCTCTCCAGTGCCAGTCCTTTCTCAAGCGAGGAGACCAAAACTGTACACAGTACTGCAGGTGTGGCCTCACCAGCACCTTATACAGCTACAATATAACCTCACTATGTTTTTAAACTCCATCCCTCTGGCAATGAAGGACAAAATTCCATTTGCCTTCTTAAAGATTTGGGATTATGCAAACGCATTTGAACTGAACATTACTTTTGAAATCAGACACAATTTCAAGCGCCCAATTTTGCTGGTTAAATCAAAGTTAAATAAAAACTCGACCCCAGACAGAAAGCACATTCCACTTCAGCTAATTTATTCATTCTTTGCAGTCTTCAGTTTGAGTTCATGATCTTTACTACGGATTTCCGAAGAGAGAAATCTTTCATTTGATGTGTAAACATAGCAGGTTTTCTATCTCTGAGTGTAAGTACAGCACCTGGTATTGACACAGGGGGAAATTAAACTGGACACATTTCAATTTAGAAGTCTGTCCTCCGTTCATGTTGGGAACCGTAGCAACTGAGGGTGGCTACCTCAGGAAGGTTCCGTGCCACAGAACATGCGTCAGATTAAAACACATCCGCAGTAATTGTGATCAGATAAAGGTTAACCGGGTTCCGGCTGCAAATGTTCCCATCGAGGAAATCTAAAAATGAGAAAAAGCAAACAAGATGGAACATGCTGCAATCACATTGTACCCTCGACACGCTCACTGGAATAGGAGCAGTGAGGAATGCCTGTATTTACAAAGAGTATGTTAATAGATAATGGAACTGCTCCATCCTGATATCCCAGCCAGTTTGTTATGGTAAATGAAATGTAGATGAATACAATACTGCTTCACATTGCGAACAGTATCTAATCAAATGTTCAGATCCTGCAACTTTTCTGGTACAGACAACAGTTTTCCAACTGATGTTCCATCCAGTATGCTTTGCAAGCAAAACATCTGCATCTGATATAAACATCTCACATCGCCATTGGGTCACCCCATACAGCAAAGATGTAGAGATGCTACTGTTGGATTGGGATGGGCACAGTAAGAAGTCTCACAACACCAGGTTCAAGTCCAACAGGTTTATTTGCAATCACGAGCTTTCAAAGCACTGCTCCTTTGTCAGCTAAGTGGACACTGAGTGGTCACCACTTGGATTTTAACCTGGTGTTGTAAGATTTCCTACTGTGCCCTAGAGCAAACACTGTTCATACATTGTTCCTCTGTCCATATACACTGCACTGGATGGGGTGACACAGTGGCATAGTGGTTAGCACTGCTGCCTCACAGCGACAGGGACCCGAGTTCAATTCCAGGTTTGGGTCACTGTCTGCGCATGTTCTACCCGTGTCTGTGTGGGTTTCCTCTGAGTGCTCCGGTTTCCTCCCACAGTCCAAAAGACATGCTGGTTAGGTGCATTAGCTATGCTAAAATCTTCCTCTGTGCATCTGAACAGGCGCCAGAGTATGGCAATGAGAGGATTTTCACAGTAACTTCATTGCTTTGTTAATGTGAGCCTACTTGTGACAATAATAAATAAACTTTAAACTTTCCTTCAGCTTAAAACTTACTAACAAGTTTAAAGCTTCACCCATGTAACAGTTATGTGGAGATGCCAGCATTGGACTGGGGTGGTCACAGTAAGAGGTCTCACAACACCAGGTTAAAGTCCAACAGGTTTATTTGCAATCACGAGCTTTCGGAACACTGCTGTAACAGAGATCAGCTGGGGCTCACTAAATAGCTGTCATGCTTCTAAGTTCAATGTTCTTTTTATTTTTTCATGGCATGCGGGTGTTGCAGGCTGGGCCTGCATTTGCTGTCCATTCCTAATTGCCCTTGAACTGACTGAATATCTTGCTAGGCCATTTCAGAGGCCAGTTGAAAGTAAATCACGTTGCTGTTGCTCTGGAGTCACATGTAGGCCAGACCGGGTAAGGAAGGCAGATTTCCTTCCCTAAAGGGAATTAGTGAACCAGGTGAGTTTTTCCAACAATCGACAATGGTTTTATGGTCACTATCACCATCAATTCCAGATTTTATTCATCAAATTTAAACTTCCACCAGCTGCCATGTTAGGATTTGAACGCATTGTCCCCAGGGCATTAGCCTGGATTACTAGCCTTATCACATTATTACTATGTTCCTGTCTTTCCCCATTTTGTTGGTTTTAGTCCCTCTCTGAGCCCACAGTCTATCCTGATAGTCTCTGTGTAGTATTAACTGCAACTTGTGATATATTCATTTGGATGAAATGTTACACCAAGGCCCTGTCAGCGACTTGATTGGATGCAATGCATGCCACCATTCTGAAAAAGAGCAAGAGTGTTCTCCCTAATGTCTTAGCCAATATTTACCCCTTCGTTTGTTTCAGTTTGTGTCTAGGGTCTGTACAGGTTTTTTTTAGGGTCTGCCTGTTACCCTAAGAATGCTACCATAGACTGATTTTCATAAAAACTATTCTTGTTTTCTACAGATCAACAGACTTACAGATCTATGTAAACATCTCAGTAACTCTACATGAGATTACACTTGTGCTTCCTTCCAAATCTCAGTTACCTAATCATTTGACATTGCGTCATAGTTACATCAGTTGTTTTTATTTTTTCATTTGTGGGACATGGGCATTGCTGACTAGCCAACATTTATTGTCCATCTCTAGTTGCCCTTACATTAACATTGCAATTAAGTTACTGTGAAAATCTCCCAGTTGTCACACCCCAGCACCTGTTCGGGTACACTGAGGGAGAATTTAGCATGGCCAATGCACCTAACATTGACAGTGACCCAAGCTGGGAATTGAACCCGGGTCCCTGGCGTTGAGGAAGTTGTGCTAACTACTGTTCCATGGTGCCACCCCTAGTTAAACCTACATTGAGTCCCCCTTGATTTATTACAGTGGGTACTTTTCCACAGGCACAATCCATCAGTGATCACCTTCTCCTTCTGCCAAGAACATCATCCCAAAATGAATCCCACTGGAAAATCCCTTGGTTCCATAAACGAGTGAGGACAAAAAAAGGAATAAGAGAACAACATTCTATCGACAAAAGAAATCACTGTCAATGGGGAGAGAGAATTAACAAAGAAATAGATCCGAGAAAGGCCCAAAAATAAAAACAGAAAATGCTGGAAAGACTCAGCCCATCTGGCAGCACCTGTGGAGTGAGATATAGAGTTAACATTTTGAGTATAACGTTACAGCTGTACAGAACCTCAGTTAGGCCTCATTTAGAGTATTATGTACCATTCTGGTCACCACACTACCACTACAAGGATGTGGAGGCTTTGGAGAGGGTACAGAAGAGGCTTACCAGGATGTTGCCTGGTCTGTAGGGTATTAGCTATGAGGAGAAGTCGGATAAACTCAATTTGTTCTCACTGGAACAGGTTTACAAGATTATGAGTGGCATGGACAGAGTGGAGAGTCAGATGCACTTTCCTAGGTTAGAAAAGTTAAATAGTAGGGGATGTAGGTTTAAGGTGCATGGGAAAATGTTTAGAGGAGACGTACGAGGCAAGCTTTTTTACACAGGGTGGTGAATATCTGGAACGCACTGCCTGGGGAGGTGGTGAGAGCAGGTACAATAGCGGCATATAAGGGGCATCAAGATGAATATATGAATAGGATGGGAATGGAAGGATACGGACTCCGTAAGTGCATACGGTTTTAGTTTAGGCAAGTATCATGGTTGGCACAGGCTTGGAGGGCTAAAGGGCCTTGTCCTGTGCTGTACTGCTCTTTGTTCTTTGAGTCTGTGAGACCCTTCTTCAGGGCTAAAGAGAGGGAGAAATGTCGATGTAATGTGCACTGCTTCAGAGGGAACAGAGCAGGTGGAGTCAAGTAGAAGGTGAGGGGTAGGTGGAAGCCAGGAGAAATTGCAACAAAGATCTTATGAGCAGAAGACAAAGGAAAAATACCGATCCTCTTTGACCTTGTTACTGGGAACCACCCTCAGCATCAGTGGTTCTGAATGTTAGTAGATCATCAGGACACTTTCAGTTTGCAAAGTATATGGAGTTAGGTCATCAATCAGCTGTAATAACATAGGAAAAGGGAGCAGGAGTGGGCCATTCGGCCCCTCAAGATTGTGCCACCATTCAATAAGATCTGATCTAATTGTTGCCTTAACTCCACCTTCCCATCTGCCCCATCCCATGCATGACTTCCTTGTCAATCAAAAACCTGTCTAATTCAACCTTGAATATATTCAGCGACCCAGCCTCCACTGCTCTCTGGGAATCCCAAACACCCAAGATCCTCTGAGGGGGGTGGAGCAGTGGATTAGCACTGCTGCCTTACAGCACCAGGGGCCCAGGTTCAATTCCGGCCTTGGGTCACTGTCGGTGTGGAGTTTGCACGTTCTCCACACGGGCAGAACTGCGTCCGGGTGCTCCAATGTCCTCCCACACTCCAAAGGTGTGTGGGCTAGGTTGATTGGCCATGCTAAATTAACCCTAGTGTCAGGGAGATTAGCAGGGTAAATATGAGTGGTTACGGGTATAGGGCCTGGGTGAGATTGTGGTTGGTGCAGAGTCAAAGGGCTGGATGGCCTCCTTCTGCGCTGTAGGGATTGTAAGCATGAGAAAAAATTCCTCATCATCTCCATTTTAAATAGGAGACTCTATATTTTATAACCATGCCCCTTTGGTTCTAGGTTTGCCTCTGAAGGGCAAACAGCATCTAGCCTGTCAAGTCCCTCAGAATCTGATACATTTCAATGATTTCCCTCTCTTTCCGCGCTAAACTCCAATGGGTACAGGCTCAACTTGTTCAACTTTTCCTCGTAAGACAGACGCTATCATCCCAGGTATCAGCTTTGTGAATCTCCTCTGAACTTCTTTGATGTCACTGAATGGTGGAACAGGCTCGAGGGGCTGAATGGCCTCCTCCTGTTCCTATATTGCTACACTGAAGCGCTCTCACTTCTTGCTATCTAAATGAAACTCTGCTTTGGATAAGAGCTTCCAACAGATCACAGTGCAAAATGGGCAGAGTCCAATTTAGCTGGTGCAACTGGTGTCAACAAGTCTATTCGGCTTCAGAGTTAGCCCCTGTGTGACCTATTTTATCGCAACTTTGCACTAAAGCAAGCTTTGGCACAACTGTATAAAATTACATCTTGTTTTGGCTATTTTAATGCTGGCTATGATCCAGAACTGAGTGACACAGAAACAGCAAGTTAATTATATGTAAATATGACTTGTGCTGTTTTTGTTATATCTCATTATAAGTACCTGCTTGGCTCTGTGATAGTGCTCTCATGTCTGAGTCAGAAGGTCATGAGTTCAAGCCTCAGTTCAGGCGGTAGTCCAATTGGCACTTCACTACACTCCTGAGAGAATATGCAAGGAACACAGGGCAAAACGACCGTTCCCCCTTCTCACTCAGTCATCAACAATTCCCCACAGCAACAACCTGCAAAGGGGGAAGAGAAAGGGAGAGAGGTCAGCATTGACCAGAACCTTTGTTCATAGAATCCCTGCAGTGCAGAAGAAGGCCATTCGGCCGATCGAGCCTTCACCGGCTTTCCGAAAGAGCATCTTACTCAGGCCCTATCTCCGTAACCCCACGTATTTACCCCACTAATCCCCCTAACCCGCACATTTGCCCCTCTCCAAAATCTGCACGCCAATATTTAATCGCAGCTTCTTCCAACGCTGCCACAATCCCTTTAAGAGGAAGCAGGAGGCAAAGATCCATTGCTGCACCTTGTAACTGCTTTATCTCCAGGTATTTCTGATCTTTGCCCACCCCGATTTGACGCATCTACATCAGCATAAAACATCCCTAGTTCAACAATAATTTCCCTCTAAACTGCCTCAATAACGTACTTTAATCCAAATTCAGAATTACAGTTATCGCTACATGAGTGTGACATTTCCATTTCTCACATCAGTTACCTTTATGGCCTCTCTGCGTACAATTGGCAATTTAGTACTAATTTATGCCAAATTATGTTCATTTTTTTGTAATGTGGTTTCTGTTCGCAGTAGGAGATAGATTGAAGCTCATTTCACTTGGAAATCTTACAGACTTAGCAAAAAAAAAGGAGACTTTCCTCCCGCCCTTCTGGGCTGAACTCAGATCCCTTCTCTGCTTTGGGATTTATAAATAAAACCGGCGGGGTGACTGGTACAGAAAAAGGAGCCAAAACCATACAGGGTTTACAGGTGTGAATGCACCAGAATGATAGGTGGGATTTTTTCCTCCTTACCAGTGAGGGGTGGGGGTCATGGTGGCCGAGGTAGAGGATACATCAAAATTTAAAAAAAAATAGTATTCCCAACAAGGGAACCTGTGATGCCGAGTGTTGGGGCAAGTTGGTGGCACCTCGCATTTCCCAATGAGGCATATCAGGATGCAAATTTGCAAAGAGACAGACAACGCCCCACCAGCCTCCCACACACCACATCCCCAGGATGTCTTTCGGTCTGCCAGTGGGTATTCATGCCTGGGGCAAACCTGGCGTCCATATGGCAAAAGGATTTAGGTCAGAAGAAGCGGCTTAGGCACCAAAGGCCCATGCCATCCTGGGTATGGAGGGCACTGAGGAGACCACAGAGAGGAGGTGGGGGTTGGGGGGGGGGGGGGGGGGGGGGGTGGACGCGGGGTAGGTGGGGATGTTGGAAAACATGGAGGAGTACTTTTGGAACACATGGGGGGGAGTGGCTGTTGGAAGACATGTGTTGGGTAATTGGAAGGGTAGCATGGTGGCACAGTGGTTAGCACTGCTGCCTCTCAATGCCAGGGACCCAGGTTCGATTCCTGGTTTGGGTCACTGTCTATGCGGAGTCTGCACATTCTCCCCATGTCTGCATGGGTTTCTTCCGGGTGCTCTGGTTTCCTCCCACAGTCAAAAGACGTGCTGGTTAGATGCATTGGCCATGCTAAATTGTCCCTCAGTGTTACCCGAACAGGCGCCGGAGTGTGGCAAATAGGGGATTTTCACAGTAACTTCATTGCAGTGTTAACGTAAGTCTACTTGTGACACCAATAAATAAACTTTAAACGTTAAGGTTTGGGGTGGCTGGAGAGCAATGAAGGCCTGAGGAGTGTTGACCCGGACAGTTTTTTTTGGAAGGGGTGGGGGAGCTGTTATTTAGAAAGTGGAAGAAGTCAGCACTGTTAATGTTAGAATCTTCGAGGGTGAACTAAGGATTGTAGGAGGGCACTGAGTCCTTGAGAGGAGCAGTGCATTGCAGTCAGAGAGGGTGAGGTCCAGTACAGGCTGGAATAGTTTTCATTGGGGTCGGGAGTGGGGATAGGAACTTCCACACATATCTGGAAAATGTGTAGGGCCAGGGTGGTCTGCAAAAAGAGAAAACTAACAGCAATAGTAATAATATGAATAAAATGGAAAAGTTCTAGGAAACAAGCAGACAACAAGCTACAATATAAGGGCAAGTCATCAATGAGGGCAACAAGGGTCAGATGTGGGCTGAAGGAAAAGGGGCAAAATATGAAGAAAAGGGGACATGTCCTCTCTCTGTCTGACTCCAAAAACCCAAGCTAACCTGTACCCAAACCCTAACTTATACCCAAACCGTAACCCTAACCTGCAGCCCAATCCTAAACTGTACCCTCACCCGTAATCTAATCCTAACTTGTACCCTATCCCTAACCCGAATCTGTATCCTAACCCTAACCCGTACCCACAGGGGCAACAAGGGTTGGACTTGGGCCGAACAATAAGCAGCAAAATATGAAGAAAAGGGGACACGTCCTCTCTCTGTATGACCCCAATAACCTAACCTGCAACTGAATCCCAATCTGTATCCTAACCTAATCTGTGCCCAAACCCTAACCCATTACCCTAACCCTAACACATACTCTAATACATAACTCTAATCCGTGCCCTAACCCTAAACCGTACCCTAACCTGTACCCTAACCCATGCCCTAACCTTAACCCTAACCCTAACCCTAACCTGTACCCTAACCCTAACCCGTACCCTAACCGTAATCTGCATCCTAACCCATAACCTAACCCTAACCCTAAAACCTACCCCATACAAAGGGAAAAACAAGGGTTGGGCATGGGTTGAAAGAAAAGTGCCAGAATATGAAGAAAAGGTGACGTGTCCTCTTGGTGTCTGACCCCAAAAACCTAACCTGTACCCGAACCCTAACCTGTACCCAAACCCTAACCCAGACCCTGATAATCGAAAATAAAAACAGTGAGTGCTGGAAATACTCAGTGGGTCTGGCAGCATCTGTGGAGGTAGAGACAGAATTAATATTTCATGTCTGTATGACTCTTCTCCAAAGATTTTATTACCCTAAAAGTCTTTCCAGTCAAGGCAAAGGCCGCTCTCTCTAGTGTTTGGAGGGCACTATAGGGAAGGGAAACAGCTTCCTGCGCATATGGCTTGCTTGAGCCATGACAAAGAACAATGCTTTGATACACAGGCATGATTCAGGGGGGCATACACCCAGCCTTGGAGACCTGGAGGACCCCAACCTTCTTTGGGTCTCCTACTCTGGGGTAGGTATACCATTAGCAGTCTCAGACCTGATAGGGTCACAGCTAGGGGTGAGGATGGGTTCTTAATGCATGGACACATTGGAGTACCCTGCATGCAAGCCCCAAGGGTTTCTCCCTGATCCTCCTTGTTCTTCTGGGTCCCCAGGTCCCCCCACTGACTCCTTGAGGAGAAGGGGGACCTGGGGAGGAGGTCCCATCCTCATCTTGTCTAACCACTGCACAAATGCACCCATGGCTAGAGTGATGGAGTGCAAGTCAGAGTGCATATCCCTGCGTTCTACTGGACCATGGTCTCCATTGCATCCACTGTCCTTCCCATGAGACCCTCAGATGTGGGAGCCATGACACTAGAGAGCAGGTGGATGCTCTGTTCTCTGTCTCTTGTGCTGCTCGGTTGAGTGGTTCTGACATCACTGCCTGATGTTTCCCTGCGTCGCTTTGCCACTCCAATACCTTTCCATGACAATTTCCAAAGGTATAGCATCTAACACCCGCCTAGTAGAAGTCTTTTCACTAGCAGTCATCATGATACAAGTCGTATTATACAAACTAATGGGGCTAAAGGCAGATAAATCCCCTGGCCCTGATATCTTGCATCCTAGGATCTGAAAAGTAGCCACAGAGATAGTGGATGCATTCATTGTAATTTTCCAAAAATCCTTGGATCCTGGAGAAATATTGGAGGATTGAAAAACCACCAATATGCCACCCCTATTTAAAAAGGGAGGGAGGCAAAAAATTGGTAACTATAGGCTCATTAATCTAACATCTATTGTTGGTAAAAATGTTCCAATTATTAAAGAAGTAATTGCAACACATTTGGAAAATCAAAATCTAATCAAGCAGCATAGAATCATGAAAAGGAAATCATGAAAGGACTAATTTTTTGAAGTTTTTTAGAGGAAGTCTCAACCAGAGTGGATAGAGGGGAACCAGTAGTGTGTTGTACTTAAATTTCCAGAAGGCATTTGACAAGGTTCCTCACAAAAGATTAAGTCATAAAGTAAGAGCCCATGGTGTTGGAGACAGTATACTGGCATGGATAGAGAATTGGCTAATGGGTAGGAAGCAGCAGGTGGGCGTCAGAGGTTCTTTTGCAGGTTGTTGAAGTGTAACCCATGGGGTTCCACAGGGACCAGTGCTGGGACATAACTATTTACAATATATACTAATGACTTGGAGGAAGGAAGCGAATGTACTATAGCCAAATTTATAGACAACACAAAAATAGGTGGAAAAATAAGTTGTGCCAAGGATACAAACAGTTTACAAAGAGATATTGATAGGTCAAGTAAGCGGACAAAAAGTTGGTAAATGTGGGAAAATGTGAAATTGGCATTTTGGAAGGGAGAACAAAAGAACAGAATATTATTCAAATTGGGGAAAACTGCAGAGAGTTGCAACACAACTTTGAGATACTTGTGCACAAAATACAGAAAGTTAGAATATAGATGCAGCAGGTAATCAGAAAGGCAAATGGAATATTCATAGAATTATTCATAGAACCCTACAGTGCAAAAGGAGGCCATTCACCCCATCGAGACTGCCAGGACAATCCACATCAGATAATCTCACCCAGAACCTATCTCTGTAACCCCAAGTATTTACCCTGGTAGTCCCCCTGACACTAAGGATCAATTTAGCATGGCCAATCAATCTAACCTGCACATCTTTGGACTGTGGAAAGAAACTGGAGCACCCAGAAGAAACCCATGCAGTCAGGAGGAGAACGTGCAAATTCCACACAAACAGTGACCTGAGGCCAGAATCGAACCCAGGTCCCTGGTGCTATGAAGCAACAGTGCTAAACGCTGTGCTACCATCCTCCTTTCAAGGGTGTTGGGGTGTAAGAGTAGGGAAGTCTTGCTGCAACTATACAAGGTACTGGTGAGATCACATCTGGACTACTATGAGCAATTTTGGTTCACTTATTAGAAGATATGGTTTCATTGGAGGAGGTTCAAACGAGGTTCACAAGGATGCTTCTTGGTATGGGGGAGATTGTCTTATGATGAAAGGTTAAACAGGTTGGGACTCTACTCATTGGAAAGTAGAAGGGTGAAAGGTGATCTCATTGAAACATTAAGGATTCTTGAAGGCTTGACAGGGTAAATGCCGAGAGAATGTTTCCCCTTATGGGAGTGTACAGGATCTGAGGGTACAGCCTCAGAATAAAGGGACAGTGTAAGACTGAGAGCAGGAGGAATTTCTTCTCTTAGAAGGTAGTCAGACTTTGGAACTCCTTGCCACAGAGCTGTGGAGGAAGAGACCTTGTGTATTTTTAAGGCTGAGATAGATAGATTTTTGATCAATAAGGGAATCAAAAGTTAAGTAGAAAGAGCAAGAAACCAGATGTGAGGAATGTCGGATCAGCCATGATCCTGTTGAATGACGGAGAAGCTCAAGGGGCTGAATGGCCTCCACCTGTGGTGGAGGCCATTCAGCCCCTTGTGGTTTTTTAGGACGCCATATTGTATCCTCTCATCTATGCAAGTGCCTATTACAGACTGGCAAATGGCTCCCAGCATGAGGTCAACTAAAAGATATCCTTGAGCTAAAGTGATGGACAAGGGGATAGTGACACCTTGGCTACCTGTCCTATGGTTATTGGCCAGCGCTATTTGAGCCTGTATTTAACATAAGCCAAATAACCAGGCTTTACAAATGAAATATAGTCTTGGGTGCTCAGAGGCAGGGGGTAGTCCATGTCAGGCAACTGCCTTCTCCAAATGGAGGGAGACGGGGCTGGTGGCAAACTTGAACTTAAATTCACCAACCCCCGAAGTGGGCTTTGAACTCATGTCTCTCGATTATTAATCCTGTAATATTACCGCTAAGCTATCATTTCTGTTATTCTGCTGACATTTCACCAATCATGCACCATGAATCCAAAAATGTTCATAGAATCCCTGCTGTGCAGAAGGAGGCCGTTTGGCACCAACAACAATCCCACCCAGGTCCTATCCACGTAAACCCAAGTACTCACTCTAATAATCCCCCTGACACTGAGGGACAACTTAATCAACCTAACCCGCATATCTTTGGAGTGTCACTAGAGAACTTTCCGACAGTTATCCAGTATCCTTTGTAACCCCATTCATACTCAAGGTCAATGAAGCTGGAAACAAATATTAGGGGTAATATACTGATGAAGCTCTGACAAAGGGTCATCCTGACTTGAAATGTTGGCTCTATTCCCTCTCCCCAGATGCTGTCAGACCAGAGTTAAATTGCTGTTGTGATCCTCTTGGCTAGAAGCTTATGCTGTCAGATGTAATCATTGGAAACTTGGATGCACCTTATTTTTTAGTCAG
The DNA here is from genome assembly GCF_965287045.1 of Carcharhinus amblyrhynchos. Classification (NCBI taxonomy): domain Eukaryota; kingdom Metazoa; phylum Chordata; class Chondrichthyes; order Carcharhiniformes; family Carcharhinidae; genus Carcharhinus; species Carcharhinus amblyrhynchos. Next base: position 38,828,376 of record NC_137331.1, read on the forward strand.
CAAATTATGTCTGTCACATATTCCTTGGGGGGAGACAATGGGCTAGTGGTATTCTCGCTAGACTATTAATCCAGAAACTCAGCTAATGTTCTGGGGGCCTGGAGCCACAGCAACTGGTGGGATTTGAATTCAACAAAATAAAATCTGGAATCAAGAACCTACTGATGACCATGAAACCATTGTCAGGAAAACCCATCTGGTTCACTATTGTCCTTTAGAGGAGGAAACCTGCCATTCTTACCTGGTCTGGCCTACATGCAACTCCAGAGCACAGCATTGTGGTTGACTCTCAACTACCCTCTGAAATGGCCCTTGCAAGCCACTCAGTTCAAGAGCAACTAGTGATTGGCAATAAATGCTTGGCCAGCCAATGATGGCCATGTCCCATAAATGTATTAAAAAATACCCAACATGCATTAGAATGGATGAGGCTGCCACACAATGGATAGTTAGTCAGAACATTTGCCCCCACTGGTGTTCAGTGCTCTTCCCATTCAGGCATGATCTTCAAACTGAATGATAGTGTGGCCAGAAACTACCATTCATAATCCACCATATAACAATCATTCACTACCTCCACCATATAGCTTGAACCATCTGCAAGATGCACTGCAGCAACTCACCAAGGCTCCTTTTGATTTAATTTATTATTGTTACATGTATTAACATACAGTGAAAATGATTGTTTCTTGCGAGCTATACAGACAAAGCATACCATTCATAGAGAAGGAAACAAGAGAATTCAGAATGTAGTTTGCAGTCATACTTAGGGTGTAGAGAAAGATCAACTTAATGCAAGGTAGGTCCATTCAAAAGTCTGACAGCAGCAAGCAAGAAGCTGTTCTTGAGTCAGTTGGTACTTGACCTCAGACTTTTTTATCTTTTTCCGGACAGAAGAAGGTGGAAGAGGATATGTTCAGGGTGTGTGGGATCCTTAGTTTTGGTGGCTGCTTTGCTGAGGCAGGGGGAAGTATAAACAGAGTCAATAGATGGGATGCTGGTTTGCGTGATGGATTGGGCTACATTTATGACCTTTTATAGTTCCTTGTGGTCTTGGGCAGAGCAGGAGACATACCAAGCTGTGATACAATCAGAAGAATGCTTTCTATCCTTTGACAGTGCCTTCCAAGTTCACGATCTCTATCCCCTAGATGTCCAAGGGCAGCAGACACCTGGGAATACTACTCCCTGCAAATTTCCCTCCATGCACCTCACCATCCTGACCAGGTAATGTATCATACTGCAGCTTTATAGAACCTTAGTTAGGCTGCAATTGGAATATAGTGTTCAATTCTGGTCACCACACTACCAGAGGATGTGTAGGCTTTGGAGAGGGTATAGAAATGATTTACCGGGATATTGCCTGGTCTGGAGGCATTAGCTATGAAGAGAGGCAGGAGAAACTTGATTTGTTCTCACTGGGAAGATGGGAGTTGAGGGGTGACCTGATAGAAGTCTAAGATTATGAGGGGCATGGACAGAGTGCACAGTCAAAAGCTTTTTCCCAGGGTGGAAGAATCAATAACTAAGGGGCATAGGTTTCAGGTGTGAGGGGCAAGGTTTAAAGGAGATGTATGGGGCAAGTTTTTTTTACACAGAGGATGGTGGGTGCCTGGAACTCATTGCCGGGGAGGTAGCGAAGCAGATACGATAGTGACTTTTAAGGGGCGTCTTGACAAATACATGGATAGGATGGGAATAGAAGGATATGGCCCCCAGAAGAATAGAGGGTTTTAGTTCAGTCGAGCAGCATGGACAATGCAGGCTTGGAGGGCTGAAGGGCCTATTCCTGGGTTGTAATTTTCTTTGCTCCTTGTTCTTATATTGCCATTCAACTCATTCTCCTAGTACTTGCATCCGAATATTCCTTCGTATCACTGGATCAAGATCTTGGAATTCCCTTCTCAATAGCAATGTGGCTGCACCTACAGCAGGCAGTCTGCAGTGGTTCGAGAAGATGGCTCACCACCCACTTCTTAGTGGACAATTAGGAATGGGCAATGCCTTACTGGCGACCCCAAGAATGAGGACAGGAGGATGCCATTAAAGTGGATGACCCTCTCAAATGTCAAAGGTACTGTTTTTGAGGTTGCTGCTCTGCTCCTGAAACTGAAAATGCTCTGCTTTCAGAGAACATTGGCAGGGTTTCACGGGATCAACCTACAACTCTGAATCATTCCTTGTCTGTGGAGGTACGCTGGTACTGCTTGTTGAACACACTCAGTTTAAAGAACTTATTGACCGCTGCATATTATTGTCTAAATTACCTCCCCCGAGTATTATAGGTAGTCTACATATAACTCCGTTCCCTCTTTCCTTGAGGTACAGCAATTAGCATCCGTGATTAAGCATCCTTTGGTAATATCGGCAGCCTCCTTCATTGTGTGCTGTACATCACTCTGTCCTTATATTCATTATTATCACTCTTAATGCTACCTTGACGAATGCATTCATTTGCTGGTCTATTAGCTAAAATTGTAACATATACTATTGTTGGGCGAGAGTTTAATGGAGTTTACAGACCCAAGTCTTTGAAGATGAACAATATAAAACAGGTTTAAAGCAAGATTAGTAAGCCAATATCTCGGGATTTTTCTGCTGCTGTTTGGAACTATATTCAACCCAAATACGCTTTAGGTTGTAGCTTCAATAGTGAATCAGCCTCTTGCAGCAGGTAACAGTCGGTGCTCTCTTTTTAATAGAGGATCATCATTCCTCTTGCATATTTTATTAAACACTCTGCACCCTCTGACAAGATTATTAAATTATAAAATATTTGCAATATATGTTATAAATTACCTTAACAATTAATGTTTAAGTGCCCCCTAATAATGGTGGAGGAATGCAATTCTTAAAATAAATGAAAAACCATCACTTAAAATTTAACCATCAGTCCTTGATCAAACCCTATAATTACTACAGGTTAAGCAGGCTATCTATTAACCAAGTCCTTGTCTATTCCCTCGGGTGTGTGTTTTTTCTTTCCCTACTTGAAAAGTCGATGCGTACATTTTCTTCAAAGTACATTATTGTTCCAAATTGCAAGTCCGCAGGTAATTTTTTAAAAAAACTTTCAGTTTCTGTGCGCGTGTTCAAATCGGGGTGTTACACGTTGATGAGGAGTTGTACCGTGCCTGTTTAAGGGAGCCCCTAGCAGAACTCCACAGCACAATGTGTGAATGCATGATTTTCAAATTCTAGAGCATTCGCTACAGCCTAACAGAGCCACACGCACCATCCTGACTTGGAAATAAGTCACCATTTGTTCAGTGTCATAGTATCAAAATCCTGGAACACGATTCCACTCAAATATCCAGCCAGAGAACCCTGAACTATAGGATGGCACAGTGGTTAGCACTGCTGCCTTGCAGCACCAGAAACCTGGGTTCAATTCCTGGCTTGGGTTACAGTGTTTGCAAAGTCTGCACTTTCTCCCTGTGTCTGTGTGGGTTTCTTCTGGTTGCCCCCCAAGTCCAAAGATGTGCTGGTTAAGTGTATTGGTCATGCTAAATTCTCCCTCAGTGTACCTGGATTGCTGCCAGAGTGTGGCAAGTAGGGGATTTTCACAGTAACTTCACTACAGTGTTAATTTGAGCCTACTTGTGACACTAATAAATGATAATTAAAAAGAAACAAAGTTAACATTACAATTCAAATATGACATCTTCTTTTGTCCACAGACGCTGCCAGATCTGCTGGGTATTTCTAACACTTCATAATGCTCGAATTGGTTCACAATAATAAAATCGAAGACTAATTAAAATCTTCTAAAGGAAGATTAAAGTTATAAATAATTCTAGCTGCCATAAGTAGGTGTGAGATTATGAAGAAGTTTAACCATTTTCACTCATGTTTGGTTACAAGGTGTTAATACAACATCAAGCACAGAATTTGTGTTTATATCATGTTGAAAACAATGAAATTGGCTAATTCACGCATCTTCATCATAACAAACAAATCATCCTCTCAATCCAATTAATCCCATTAAGCAGACACCATTGTAAGCATGAATACTAATGATACCACTTAACAGCAACTTCACAGAACTATATCTAAAACCATTAAACCAGGGACTGGCAAGATGGTGTAAAGCTATCATTATCTAGTTTGAGAGGTCATTGTATGGCAACAATTGATCTATGTAATGTTGTGGCTATAGCTCTCAATGCCAGAAGCTTTAATATTGGTATCCTTGGACTTGCCTGACCAAGGAGGCAGAAGGGAATGGCAATGTTTGAGCGAATTCCAGTGGTAATGTTTCCAGAATCCCGCAGGAACAAGGGAATGCCCGGACAGGTCTCGGATCTTGACCTTGAGTCCCACTGTATGGAATGACCTCTGCGATACGGGAACGTCTGCCAGACCCCATTGACATGGGGCAATTAAGGAAAGGGCTGGGTAGGTGCAGAGACGCTCCGTCCCCATGCTGATCAGCTATTTGCATCCGATAAGGTGGCCAAGGGAAGGGTGTAGAATCTACCTACTAGAGGTGGATGCTGGGGGTGGCAAGAGTTCAGGACAGAAATTGCACTTGGCCATCAAATTTTTAAAACAAGTGGTTTATTTATTACTGTCACAAGTAGGCTTACATTAACACTGCAATGAAGTTACTTGAGAATCCCCTAGTTGCCACACTCTGGCACCTGTTCGTGTACAGGGAGGATTTAGCACAGCCAATCCATCTAACTGGCGCACCTTTTGAACTGTGGGAGGAAACCGGAGCACCCGGAGGAAACCCGCAAGGAGTGAAAGGGAATGTGCAGACTCCACATAGACAATCAGTCATCCAAGCCAGGAATAGAACCTGGGTCCCTGGCACTGTGAGGCAGCAGTGCTAACCACTGTGCTACTGTGCCACCCTCTGAACAGCTCTATTAAGCCTTCCTTTAACCTTCTGAGTTCTGTGAAAAATAATTTAGCGCCTCCATTCCCTCCACATTCCTGGTACTAGTTAGAGAGCTATTTTCTCGCTTAAATGCATTTGAAATGATCAGCAATCAGTTGGCACTTGGGGAAAAGCACTCAAATGTGAGTCGATATTTCAACCAAGAGAACAGCAGATAGGAAGAAATAAGCAAACTAACTTGCAAGTGATTAAATGCAACATCTCTCCTCCCTCCCGAGCAAATAGAAAAAGGAATTATTTCACTCCCCAGTTGCTCAATGGCTGGCAGTGGAATACAGTTATCTATTGTACACTATATAATTATTCTCATTCCATTAGACACCTAGGAATGGGCCACGCATTCCCCAAGAAGGTCAACGGATCTGCAGGTTGTGTGAATTGAATACAACTTACCCTGCTCTGCCACTTCAATTCACAAACTTGGATCACGTCCCCAAGAATATCAGCATACTGAGATTTGAAACAACCAAGTTCTCGTTATTATGGAACTGGCCACCGGAACAGATTAACCCAGATTAGTGTGGCACGATGGCACAGTGGTTAGCACTGATGCCTCATAGCGCCAGGGACCTGGGTTCAATTCCGGCCTTGGATCACTGCCTGTGTGGAGTTTGTACATTCTCCCCGTGTCTGCGTGGGTTTCCTCCGGGTGCTCCAGTTTCCTGTGAGTTAGGTTGATTGGCCATGATAAATTGACCCTTGTGTCAGGGGGATTAACAGTGTAAATATGTTGGATTACATCAATAGGGCTTGGGATCGTGGTAGGTGCAGGCTTGATGGGCTGAATGGCCTGCTTCTGCACTATGGGGACTCTTTGTACTGTGACTAAATGGTAATTGTTGTTCAGGTTAAATACAGTATGGCTCAGTGTTCCCATTATTTGTGCTGTCTTATTTCAGTGCAATTAGTCCAAAGCTGGCGTTAAGTGTCAATTGCAATCAGCGCAGTGCCATCTTCTGCAAACTTCCTTGTTAGTTTCAAAAATATTGCATTCATTCATAAAACTGACCAAACCCCCACATGGAAGGAATCACCACTGCAGATTTCCTTACTGGTGAGCCTCCAATGGGGCTTTAGAAACTTAGAAAACAGGAGCAGCAGTAGGCCATTCAGACCTTCGAGTCTGCTCTGCCATTCATTGTGATTATGGCTGACCATCCAACTCAATAGCCTGATCCCGCCTTCTCCTCCATATCCTTTGATCTCCTTCGCCTCAAGTGCTATCTCTAACTGCTTCTTAAAAGCAAACAGATTGGGATCTTTTGGCCATGTTTGCCCCAAAACTGGAAAATCCTGCCTGATGTCAATGGATTTTTGCATGGTCCACACCTGCGCTTACTACAATTCCTGCAGTGGATGGGAATTCCAACCCCCTCCGCAAACAATGTTTTGGCCTCAACTACTTTCCGTGGTAGTGAATTCCACAGGCTCACCACTCTCTGGATGAAGACATTTCTCATCATCTGTCCTAAACAGTCCACCCTGTCTCCTCAGACTGTGATCCCTGGTTCTGGACACCCCCACTATCGGGAACATCCTTCTTCCATCTATCCTGTCCAGTCCTGTTATGATTTCAATTCTTTCCTTTGGGCACAAAGACATAAAAGGCACATTTAAAAACTGTCATTTTTTAAAACTAATTTACTAAGAAGCTGACTACTGAACCCATGTAACTAGCAAATGGTTCTGTATATTTTCTAAAATCTTTTAAAATGGGGTTACTCGCAAGTGGTGGCTGGACACGATGATTAAAAATGCTTTCTTGTTGGAGAGAAGGGCATATTCAGCCTTATTAATACAAATGCACCAAGTTACCCCTCTTGAATAAACAAGGAATATTTTTAGGGTATTTTTAAAAGGAAAATTGTGTTCCAAAGCCATGCTTAATTGCACCAGCTCATTGTGGGTTTTGCATTTGGAGGTACGTAAAAAGTTTAAGCAGAGATCTGAGCAACAATTCACTTCTAAAGGAGTATATTTCTGGACGCATTGTGTGTTCAAATTGCCAATTGCACCCAATGTGGAAACTCTGGGCTGAATTTTGATGCTGGGGTTGCGACCCTGATCATAGAGTTCCTACAGTGCAGAAGGAGGCCATTTGGTCCATCTGCACCCACCCACCAACAGAGCAGCCCTTCCTCATGCCCTATCCCAGTAACCCCACATATTTACTCCGCTAATCCCCTCACCTACACAACTTTGGACACTAAGGGGCAATTTAGCATGGCCAATCCCCCTAACCCACTCATCTTTGGACACTAAGAGGCAATTTAGTACAGCCAATCCTGGTCATCAAGGGCCAGATGCTAGCTCTGTCCAAGGAGAGATGGGGTCCACTCCTAATGTCTCAGCAATTTCATTCTCATTTTCATCAGCACTGTGTCCCCCCTCTGTTGCTACATGACAAACAAAAACTCAGTGTTGACTCACCTGCTGATGTTCATTCTTCCTCTTCTATCATCTCCTGCGGTATCGCAGTTAAAGTGAAAATCTGGAGCGAGCTGGAGCACTGAGCTTCCACCTTCGGGCCCATGACTCAGAGCGTGGCTGCCAGACTATCTCCTTAATCATAATTATTGTTTCAAAAATCCGGGACAGGGGATGAAATGCACAAATTGTCCTTGACATTCAATTGCAAAACATGCTTTCTTGCATCCGCAGAGAAGCTCAGGGTTGACAAACCAACCCACTGTGCAGTCATAAAACATTTTGGCCGACAGAACAGATGATTCAGAATATAAATAATCCAAACTGAACACCATTATCAAAAATAAAATTATCACCCTTGCATTCAAATCCCATCACGAGCTTTCCCTTTGTCTCTGTCTCTCTCCAGCCCCACAACCTACGCTTCTTCAGTTCCAGCTTCCAACCTGCCCAATTTCTATCAGCCATCATTGAAGGTCATGCTTTTAGTGCCCTAGGCCCTGGGCCCCCAAGCTTTAGAACTCCCTCCTTTGAGTGGCACTCTGGCACAGTGGTTAGCACTGCTGCCTCACAATGCCAGGGACTCGGGCTCGATTCCCAGCTTGTGTCACTGTTTTCATGGGAGATTGCACATTTCCCTATGTCTGCGTGGGTTTCCTCCGGGTGCTCCAGTTTCCTCCCACAGTCTGAAAGATGTGCTGGTTAGGTGGATAGGCTGTGCTAAATTCTCTCTGTGTACCCAAACAGGCGCTGGAGTGTGGCAACTAGGGGATTTTCTCAGTAACTTCAATGTGAATGTAAGCGTACTTGTGATACTAATAAATAAACTTTTCCATCTCTCTATCTGTCTCTCTCTCTCTCTTTAAGACAATCTTTAAAACCTATCTGTTTGACTGAGCTTCTGTTCATCTGTTCTAATGTCTGGTTCCAAGTTAAAAACATATCTGTTGAAACACCTACAAAGCCTCTTGGGACATTTAACTACATCCAAGATACTGGCCAGGATTTTCCGGCTGGGATTCTCTGTTCTCACTGGCAAATGAGATTGGAAAATTCCAGCCGCTATGCAGTGCAGGGCACGGTGTCACAGTGGTTAGCATGGCTGCCTCACGGTGCCAGGACCCGCGTTCAATTCCGGTCTGGCGTGACTGTATGGAGTTTACACATTCTCCCCATGTCTGAATCATAGAATCCCTTTAGTGCAGAATGAGGCCATTTGGCCCATCAAGTCCACTCTGACAACAATCCCACCCAGACCCTATCTCCGCAACCCCATATGCTAATCCGCTTGACGCTAAGGAACAATTTATCATGGCGAATCCACCCAACCTTGCATGTCTTTGGACTGTGAGAGGAAACTGGAACAGCCAGAGAAAACTCATGCGCACTGCATGGGTTTCCTCTGGATGTTCTGTTTTCCTCTTATGCTCCAAAGGTGTGCAGGTTAGGTGGATTGGCCATGCTAAGTTGCCCATTAGTGACAGCGGAATTAGCGAGATAAATTCATGGTGTTATGAGGATAAGGTCTGGGTGGGGATGTTATGGGTGCAGACTTAACAAACAAAGAACAAAGAACAACCCAGCACGGGAAACAGGCCCTTCGGCCCAACGAGCCCGTGCCGCCGCATCCTCCTACACCTACCCTGCCCTGTGTGTGTGTGAGTGGAACCCCTAACTTAGCCAGATTCAGGGGAGAACAGTGTCAATTTGGTAAACCAATCAGCCTAAGAGCACATCTTTGGGATTTGGAGGAAACCGGTGAGCCCAGAGGAAATCCACGCAACCACAGGGAGAATGCGCAAACTCCCACAGACACAGGCCCAAATCCATGTATCTGCACAGCTAGCAGTGATAGTCACTGAGCTGTTGCGGCGCCCATCTACTGGTCCAGGATCAAGCACACACACCGATACGAAGTACTAGACCACTCCCGGAACCTCCAAGAGCAGCCCACGCACGACCCACCGTGTGCATGTCCCTCGTTTGACAACAAGGTGGACCGACACCTGCGGAATAAAAAGACAAAAACGTTAACATGTAATTCTACATTTCCGGTGTTGTCTCGAGGCTCTGACCCTATTTAATACCCTCTACTATAACCCTCCATCCTTGTTTCGCTCATGCGTCTATCTAAGTAAACCTTAAACAAGTCCAACATGCCTGCCTCCACCACCCTACTCGGTAGTGCGTTCCATACCCCCACGACCCTCTGAGTGAAGAACCTTCCTCTCACATCCAAATTATACTTCTCCCCCCTCACCCTTAGATCGTGACCTCTCGTAATTGTCCTCAATCCAGGGAACAGCCTCTCACTATTGACTCTATCTATTCCCTTCAGTATTTTGTATACCTCTATCATGTTCACCCTTAATCTCCGTCTTTCCAAGGAGAAAAGTCCCAGTTTCTCCAACCTTTCCTCGTAACTCAGTCCTTCCATACCAGGCAACATCCTGGTAAACCTCCTCTGCACTGTCTCCAAAGTCCCCACGTCCTTCCGGTAGTAAGGTGACCAGAACTGGACGCAGTACTCCAAATGCGGTCTAACTAACGTTCTGTACAACTGAAGCATTAGACGGCAGCTCCTATACTCTATACCCCTTCCTATAAAGACTAGCATTCCATAAGCTTTCCTCACAACCTTCTCTACTTGTGTCGCCACCTTCAGAGACATGTGAACCTGCACTCCCAGGTCCCTCTGTATTTCTATACTCCTAATCGGTCTACCTTTTATCACGTAGTTCCTCTCTGCATTATTCCTTCCAAAATGCATCACCTCGCATTTGTCAGGATTAAATTCCATCTGCCATCTATCTGCCCAATATACCAACCTATCTATATCCTGCTGTGTCACCTGACATTCCTCCTCAGTATCTGCCAATCCTGCCATCTTGGTGTCATCCGCAAACTTGCTGATCACACCACGTACGCTCTCTTCCAAGTCGTTTATATATACTACAAAGAGGAGAGGTCCCAGTACTGAGCCCTGAGGCACACCACTGGTGACTGGCCTCCAGCCCGAAAAGGTCCCCTCGACAACTACTCTCTGTCTCCTATTGCCCAGCCATTTTTCAATCCACCTAGCTACCTGTCCTTGTATCCCATGTGCCTTAAACTTGATGGGCTGAATAGCCTCTGTCTGAACTAAGGATTCTGTGTTGTAGAAATTCTTGTTCCATAAAATTTAATTGCAATTCAGATTCAGGTAAGCACTTTGATGTTTTGCTTTTCTGTACAATTTAGAAGTTTGGGGTTTTTTATATGTATGTGAAGCATATTGTTCACAGCCAGTTAATAAACAGACTGTAAAAAGCAAAAAACAAAGAGCAGCAGCTATGTTGGGGCTAACACATTGAACATGCTGCTAGATTTCTGCTCTGTGTGTACAATGCCACCATTAGTCTGTGAGTGAATCCCTGTCTTAAAGCCACAGGGAAGCTCTTATTCTGTGGTTAGAGATCCCACAAACCGCAATTTCACTAAATGCCAACGTCTATCTTAGGTCAAGGTCAGTGCATCCAGTTATGTTGTAAGTCAGGTGGGAAAGGCCACAGAATTCTGAGCTGCAGCCTTCGCTTCTGCTGTTTCCACACAAGCATGATGTGTTATGAAGTGGTGAATTAACAACCACAGCAATGACAACTTACATTCAGATAGTACCTTTAACGTGATGAAAGATCTCAAGGCACTTCACTGCAGCAATATAAAACATTGTATGACTCCAAACCACATAACAAGATATTAGATTAGTTGACCAAAAACTAAGAACCACTAGGAACAATGTAGAGTCAGAGGTTTACAGCATGGAAATGGGCCCTTCAACCCAACTTGTCCATGTCACCCTTTTTTTAACCACTAAGCTAGTCCCAGTTGCCTGCATTTGGCCCATATCCCTCGATACCCATCTTCCCCATGTAACTACCTAAATTTTTTTTAAAAGACAAAATTGTTCCTGTCTCTACTACTACTTCTGGCAGCTTGATCCCGATACTCACCATCCTCTATGTGAAAAAAACTGCCTCGCTGGACTCTTTTGTATTTCTTCCCTCTCACCTTAAATCTATGCCCTCTAGTTTTAGACTCCCTTACCTTTGGGAAAAGATGTTGACTATCTAGCTGATCTATGCTCTTCATTATTTTATAGACCTCCTATGCTCCAGAGAAAAAAGTCCCAATCTATCCAACATCTCCTTATATCTCAAACCATCAAGCTCGGTAGCATCCTAGTAATTCTTTTCTGCACTCTTTCATGTTTAATAATATCTTTTCAATATTAGGGTGACCAGAACTCTACAAAGCATTCCAAGTGTGGCCTTACCAATGTCTCGTATAACTTCAACAAGAGGCTCCAACTCCTGTATTCAATGTTCTGACCGATGAAACCAAGCATGCCTAATGCCTCCTTCATCACCCTGTCCACCAGTGACTCCACTTTCAAGAAGCTGAGAACTGTACCCCAAGAACTCTTTGTTCTATAACTTTCACCAATGCCCTACCATTAACTGAGTAAGTCAGTTTTGAGTTTAATCTGTATTTTGTGCTGTATGGTAAGAAAAGTGAAACCTGGGTTTAGTTTTTGTGAGCTGGATGCCAACAAGTCTGGAGCCCTGTTGGTATCCTTGCATCTTTAATGAGATTTTTCAACTCTTGAAGTGAAGAGAGAGGTTACCAAGAAGTTAGTGGTTTAGCAAATTTAAAGCGAAAACATATATTAAAAACACTGCTGTTGTCGAGTGATGGAGATGCAGAGAGAGAGATGAAAAGAGGGAAGGACTATTCAGTCACTCGGTGTGTGGATACCAGAAAATGCAGGCAGAGACTCTAAACCCTGAAGAAATCCTGCACACTGCCAGGTAATTGAGTTTAGGAAACTCATGCATTTGCTTTTAAGTGGCCGGAACTTCCTGCTCCCATTTGCGGTGGATGCATTTGGCGGCATGAGTGGAAAATATCATGAGAAAACCCTAGCTGTGTTCCTCAGAGATGTAACTGCAGCATGTTACATCACAGAGACTTGGCTGCAAGGGGATCAGGGCTGAGGTCCAAATACCCAAGGATATGTGTCCTATTGGAAGGACAGGCAGATGACAAAGGGAGCAGGGTTGCATTGTTAATAAGGAATGAAGTTAAATTGATAACAAGAAATGATATAGGATCAGAAGACATAGAATCTCAGTGGGTAGAGGTGGGGAACTGCAAAGATAAAAGGACCCTGATGGGAGTACGAGCCCCCTATCAGTAGACAGGATGTGGGGCAGAAAATAAATCAGGAGATGGAAAAGGCATATGAGAAAGGCAATATATTACCATAATCACGGGGGACTTCAATATGCAGGTACACTGGGAAAACCAGGTAGGTAGAGGATCTCAAGAAAAGGAATTTGTGGTATGTCTAAGAGATGGTTTTTTGAAGCAGCTTGTGACAGAGCTTACTAGGGAACAGGCAATTCTGGATTTGTAGATGTGTAATGAGGCAGACTTGATTAGGGAACTTAAGGTGAAGGAATCCTTAGGGAGCAGTCACTACAATATGATAGAATTTACCCTGCAGTTTGAGAGGGAGAAACTGAGGTCAGATATAACAATATTACAATTAAATAAAGGTAACTACAAAGATGTGAGGGAGGAGCTGGCCAGAGTTGATTGGAAAGGGGGTCTAGCAGAGAAGACAGTGGAACAGCAACGGCAAAAGTTTTAGACAGTTATTTGGGAGGCACATCAGAAATTCATCTGGAGGAGAAAACATGCTAAGGGGAGGACGAGGCATCCACGGCTGATGAAGCAGGTCAAGGACAGAATAAAAGCAAAAGAGAAAGCATACAAAGTGGCAAGGATTAGTGGGAAGCCATAAGATTGGGAATCCTTTAAAAGCGAGCAGAAGACAACTAAAAAAGCAATAAGGGGATAAAGATGAAATATGAGTGTAAGCTAGCTAGTAATATAAAAGAAGGTAGGAAGAGTTTTTTTAATATATAAAAAGTAAGAGAAAGGCTAAAATAGCTATTGGATCACTGGGAAATGAGGCTGGAGAAATAATAATAGGAAACAAAGCAATGGCAGAGGAACTGAATAGTTATTTTACATTAGTCTTCATGGTGGTAGACACCAGTGGGATGCCAGAGCTCCAGAAGAGTCAGGGGGTGAGTGCAGTGGCCACCACTAAGGAGAAGATTGTGGAGAAAATGAAAGGTCTCAAGGTGGATAAATCACTTGGACCAGATGGACTACACCCCAGGGTTCTAAAAGAGATAGCTGAGGAAATTGTGGAGGCATTGGTGGTGATCTTTCAGGAATCACTGGAAGCAGGGGGGGTTCCAGAGGACTGGAAAGTAGCGAATGTAACACTGCTGTTTAAGAAGGGAGGAAGGCAACAGACGGGAAATTATAGGTTGGTTAGCCTGAGTTCGGTCATTGGCAAGATTTTAGAGCCCATTGTTACAGATGAGATCACAGAGTATTTGGAAGTGCATAATAGAGTAGGACTGAGTCAGCATGGCTTTGTCAAAGGGAGGTCATGTCTGACAAATCTGTTAGAGTTCTTTGAGGAGGTAACAAGGAAGTTAGATAAAGGAGAACCAGTTGACGTGATTTATTTAGATTTCCAAAAGGCCTTTGACAAGGTGCCACATAGGAGACTGTTAAATAAGTTAAGTGCTCATAGTGTTAAGGGTAAGATCCTGGCATGGATAGAGGATTGGTTGGCTGGCAGAGACAGAGAGTGGGGATAAAGGGGTCTTTCTCAGGATGGCAGCTAGTGACTAGTGGTGTGCCTCAGGGGTCAGTGCTGGGATCACTTTTCACAATATACATTAACAATTTGGAAGAAGGAACTGAAGGTATTGTTGCTAAGTTTGCAGCTGATCCAAAGATATGTAATGGGACAGGTAGTATTGAGGAAGCAGGGGGCAGCAGAATGACTTGGACAGGTTAACAGAGTGGGCAAAGAAGTGGCAGATGGAATACAATGTGGAAAAGTGTGAGGTTATGCACTTTGGAAAAAGGAATGGAGACATAGACTATTTTCTGAATGGGAAAATGCTTAGGAAATCAAAAATACAAAGGGATTTGGCAGTCATTGTTAACATTCTCTTAAGGTTAACATGCAGGTTCAGTCAGCAGTTAGGAAGGCAAATACAATGTTAGCATTTATGCCAAGAGGGCTAGAATACAAGAGCAGCAAAGTACTTCTGAGGCTGTATAAAGCTCTGGTCAGACCCCATTTGGAGTACTGTGAGCAGTTTTGGGCCCCATATCTAAGGAAGGTTATACTGGCCTTGGAAAAAGTCCAGAGGAGGTTCACAAGAATGACCCCTGGAGTGAAGAGCTTGTCTTTTGAGGAATGTTTGAGGACACTGGATCTGTACTTATCGGAGTTTAGAAGGTTGAGGGGAGGTCTTATTGAAATTTACAGGGTACTGTGAGGCCTGGACAGAATGGACATGGATAGGATGTTTCCACTAGGAGGAAAAACTAGAACCAGAGCGCACAACCTCAGGCTAAAGGGACAATACTTTAAAACAGAGATGAGGAGGAATTTCTTCAGCCAGAGAGTGGTGAATCTGTGGAACTCTTTGCCGCTGTGGAAGCAAGGTCATTAAGTGTCTTTAAGACAGAGATAGATAGGTTCTTGATTAATAAGGGGATCATGGGTTATGGGGAAAAGGCAGAAGAATGGGAACAAAAAACATATCAGCTACGATTGAATGGCAGAGCAGACTCGATGGGCCAAGTGGCCTAATTCTGCTCTTATGTCTTATGGTCTTATGTGATCTACCCTTCCCCCATCAGAGGCAGGCCACATTTCCAGCCATCCTACATCAGGAACGTTAGTATAATACATTAACATATTATCAGGGGAGGTGATGGCCTAATAGTATTATCACTAGACTGTTAATCCAGAAACTCAGCTTATATTCTGGGAACCTGGGTTCGAATCCCTCCCCCCCCCCCCATGGCAGGGGGTGGAATTTACATAAGAACATAAGAAATAGGAGCAGGAGTAGGCCATCTAGCCCCTCGAGCCTGCCCTGCCATTCAATAAGATCATGGCTGATCTGTCGTGTCTCAGTTCCACATTCCCGCCCTCTCCCCATAACCCTTAATCCCCTTGCCTATCAAAAACCTATCAACCCACGTCTTAAAAATATTTAGCGAGGCAGCCTCCACCACTTCAACGGGCAGAGAATTCCAGAGATTCATCACCCTTTGAGTGAAGAAATTCCTCCTCAACTCCGTTCTAAACCGCCCCCCCCTTTATCTTGAGGCTGTGCCCTCTAGTCCTACTGTCCTTTCTGAGCGGGAAGAGCTTCTCCACCTCTATCCTATCCATCCCATTCATCATCTTATATGTCTCAATGAGATCTCCCCTCATTCTTCTAAACTCTAACAAGTACAAGCCTAGTTTATTCAGCCTCTCCTCATAGTTCAACCCCCTCAACTCCGGTATCAGCCTCGTAAACCTCCTCTGCACTCCCTCCAAGACCAAAATATCCTTGCGTAAGTGCGGCGACCAAAACTGCACACAGTACTCCAGCTGCGGCCTCACCAATGCCCTATACAGCTACAGCAAGATCTCCCTACTTTTATATTCAATCCCCCTCGCTATGAAGGCCAGCATCCCATTTGCCTTCCTGACCACCTGCTGCACCTGCAGTCTGGGTTTTTGCGACTCATGCACAAGGACCCCGAGGTCCCTCTGCACCGTCGCATGCTGCAGTTTTTCACCATGTAAGTAATAGTCCTTCCTACCATTATTCCTAACAAAGTGGACCACCTCACACTTGCCAACATTAAATTCCATTTGCCATTTCCTGGCCCATTCGCCCAGCCTATCTAGATCTTTCTGCAGACTCTCCACACCCTCCGCGCAATTTGCTGTTCCACCAATCTTGGTGTCATCAGCAAATTTCGACACCATACACTCGGTTCCCTCCTCCAGATCATCTATATAAATGGTAAATAGCTGAGGCCCCAGCACCGACCCCTGGGGCACTCCACTAGTCACCATCCGCCAATCCGAACAGCACCCATTGACCCCCACTCTCTGCCTCCTATTTGACAGCCAATCCCCTATCCACGCTAACACCCTACCCCCAACTCCATGCCCCCGACCTTCTGTAATAACCTCTCGTGCAGCACCTTATCAAACGCCTTCTGAAAATCAAGAAACACCACATCCACTGGCTCTCCTCTATCCACCACCCTAGACACATCCTCATAGAACTCCAATAAATTCGTCAGACATGACTTCCCCTTAATGAAACCGTGCTGCGTCTGCTCTATCAAACAATTCTCCTCAAGATGCCTCGCTATTTTCTCCTTGATGACGGATTCTAACATTTTACCCACAACAGACGTTAAACTAACCGGCCTATAATTCCCCGCCTTTTGCCTGCCACCCTTCTTAAACAACAGCGTAACATTAGCCGTTTTCCAATCTTCCGGCGCTTCCCCGGAATCCAGCGATGTTTGGAAAATAATCACCAATGCATCCACTATCACCTCCGCCATTTCTTTCAGAACCCTTGGATGCATTCCATCCGGTCCTGGGGACTTGTCCACAATCAGTCCCTCCAGTCTGTCGAGCACTGCGTCTCTAGTAACAATCATGTCATTCAGGCCCTCCACTCCTACCATCTTTCCATCACTAACACCCGGCAAATTATTCATGTCCTACTCCGTGAAGACTGAAACAAAAAAGTTATTCAAGGCCTCAGCCATTTCCCCATCAACTACCACTAAGTCCCCCATCTCATCCTCTAAGGGTCCAACGTTCACCCTAGCCAGCCTCTTCCTTTTTATATATTTATAAAAACTCTTGCTATCTTTTTTTATATTAAGCGCTAGCCCAGTTCATAGTTTATCCTACCCTTCTTTATCAACTTCTTTGTCATTCTTTGTTGACATTTAAACCTCTCCCAATCTTCTTCTCGCCCACTACTCTTAGCTACTCCAAACACATCCGCTTTTAATTTAACACTTTCCTTTACCTCCTTCGTTATCCACTTGAATTCAATAAAATATATCTGGAATTAAGAATCTACTGATGACCATGAAATCATTGTCAATTGTCTGAGTTTGCATATTTTTCCCACGTCTGTGTGGGTTTCCTCCAGGCGCTCCAGTTTCCCCCCCACACTCCAAAGATATGCAGGTTAAGTGGATTGGCTACGCTAAATTACCTCTTCGTGTCAAGGGTAAACATGTGGGGTTACAGGAATAGGGCCTGAGTTGCATAGTTGCCAGTGCAGGCTCAATGGGCTGAATGCACTATAGCCATTCTGTAATTCTATGATAATGCTGATGTGAAGTAGGGTTTGTGGAGCCTTGTCTGAAGCATATCACTAACATGGACCAGTTGGGCTGAATGGCCTGCTTTTGTGCTTCAACAGGCTCTGTAACTCTGTACAACGGTTTAAAGCAATCGATTTTGCAGATTTCCAGCTGAATGCTTGTTTATGTTCTATTAATCTCTTCATCTGCCAGTCTTTACTGAGAACAGAAAAAACATCTGAGCAGCAACCCAAATAAATAACAGAACAGAGGAGCTTTATTACTGACATCAAAGTGATGAACTGTCAGCTATTTCTTGGTAATTAACATTTCTCAGTGTTCTGGTAATAAGCAAGGGGTGGATAGTGACCACTGGGATGATAGATTGTAATTATTTAAATACAATGGCTTTTAAACATTCACCGCCCTTTTACAGCACCTGTTGCTTGAGTACTCTTGATGACTTTAAAAGAGTCTGGTACCTTGCATATTTAAACACGTTATCATCATGTGGTCTCTCATCAAAGCTGCATTTCTGGCTTTCCAATTTCCACTCAAACAGCTTGAACTGATGGCACATCCTTGGACACATATTCTTTAATTCTACACAGAGACAATCTATTACTGTCAAACACTTGGCACCTTTTGACTCTGATTTTTTTGTTATTCATTCATGGGACATGGGTGTCACTGGCTGGGCCAGCATTTATTGCCCATACCTAGTTGCCCTTGGAGAGCAGCTGAGAGTCAACCACATTGCTGTGGCTCTGGAATCACGTGTAGGCCAGACCCGGTAAGGACGGCGGTTTCCCTTCCCTAAAGGATATTAGTGAACCAGATGGGTTTTTCCGATAATGGCTTCATGATCATCAGTAGATTCTTAATTCTAGATATTCTTTATTGAATTCAAATTCCACCACACCACCAATTTGGTATTCAAATCCAGTTCCCCAGAACATTAGCTGATTTTCTGGATTAATAGCCTAGTGCTAATACCACTGGGCCATCATCTTCCTATATGTCTCACTGTTTGTCCTTTTTAATCAGTAGACCAGTGCTTGGACCTCAGCTACTTATAGTCCAAGTTAATTGCATAGATGGGTGAACTAAATGTAATTCAGTTGGCACAGACAGGATGGACCAAATGGCCTCCTCTAACACCCTAACAATTCTGGGATTCAGTAATGTTAATCCAGGGTTGCTGATGATGCAAAGTTAGGTGGGAAAGTAAGCGGTGAGGAAGACACAATGAGGCTGCAAAGGATATCAACCGGTTGGATGAGTGGACAAGAACCTGGAACATAATATGAATGAAGTTATCCATTGTGTTCGCAAGACAGGACATTTCTTAAATAAAGAGGGAAAGGGATAAGTTTTGATATTCAGAGGACCAGGATATCCTTGTACGTAGAACACAGAAAATTAGCATGCATGTATAAAAAGCAATTTGGAAGGCTTTATTTGTCTTTATTACGAAGGAATTATAAAAGAGTCAAGAGGTTTTATTGCAACTATATAGAACACTGGTGCAACGACACCTAGAGTACCATTTGTTGTTTTCGATCTTATTCTAAGGGAGGGTTTTGGAAAGTGCAACAAAAGTGACTGGTCTCTGGACAAAAAGGATGGTTCTACAAGGAGAGGTTGAGCAGGTTTTATTTATTATTATTAGTGTCGCAAGTAGACTTACATTAACACGGCAATGAAGTTACTGTGAAAATCTACTAGTTGCCATACTCCGGTGCCTGTTCGGGTACACTGAGAGAGAATTTAGCATGTCAATGCACCTGCCCAGCACGTCTTTCAGACTGGAAGGAAACCGGAGCATCTGGAGGAAACCCACGTAGACAATGTGCAGACTCCACATAGCCAGTAACCCAAGTTGGGGATCAAACCCGGGTCCTTGGCTCTGTGAGATAGCAGTGCTAACCATGAGGCCACCGTGCCACTAAGCTGATATTAGGAAAGTTGGCCAAAGATTTGAAGGGGTGTCTTACAGGAGGAAAACAACGTAGAGATGTGGAGAGGTTTAAGGAGAGAATTCCAGAGTTTAGGGCCTGGGCAAGTGAAGATGGGAATGCCCAATGTGCAGCAATGGCTGCCTGAATACATGTGCTTTCGGTGTTAGTGACGGTGAATGAGGATCTAGGGAGAAGCGAAGAGAATGACAGCAACCTCCATGTATACAGTGACTGAAACAGAAGGAAATAGCAAGAAGTGTAATTGAGACAGAAAGGAAATTGTAGGTTTGTGGAAGGAATCGGGGAAGGATCAGTGGTAGGTAGAGCAGTGGCAATGCATCGAAAAATACAGGTTTTGCAAGGTAATCTCAGTGGGATGACCTTTGGAATCAGCATGTGCAGTAAGTCCAAGGCCTCAATGCACTAACCTGATATTGAAGTAGCCCAGGAGGCTGCTTTAAGGATAGGTTGACATGGTAATTTTAGACTTGCACTCAGTAGGAAAAGATCATATCCATGAACAGAGATAAAAGATTGCTCGCAACTCTTCATACATTTTGCGTGGTGACTGTACATCACTGAACTGATCGCAGGCCACTTGAATTCGACAAGCCGCATCCTTGCACAACTGCGAAGGCAAGAGTCACAATTTGGGAGGTTAATAAAAGCAAACTGCCCTAGTGTGTGGCTAATCCCTCATTCTGATTGCTGGCAGGTACTTAATCTTTAATAAAACCCTCATCATACAATCATTAAAAATAATGACAAGATATTGCTATAAATAATTAAAATGTGTTCAATAAAAATAGCTGATTTTCCTCTGTAACAACTAATTAGAATATTGCAAAACAATGTAACTGCTTTATGAATATTTTACAATGGCACTTGACACATTATTAATAGCAAAAATGACATTCTTGTGAGCGATGTGCCCCTATGGCTGAAGACACTATGCTGCAATTTTTCTCCTGGGTGGCACACAGTGGTTGGCACTGCTGCGTCACAACGCCAGATACCCAGGTTCACTTCCAGCCTTGGGTGATTATCTGTGTGGATTTTGCATGTTCTCCCCAAGTCTGTGTGGGTTTCCTCCCACATTCCAAAGAAGTGCGGGTTAGGTGGATTGGCCATGCTAAATTGACCCTAGTGTTAGGGGGATGAGCAGGGTAAATGTGGGGTTACAGGGATAGAGCTTGGGTGAGATTGTTAGCAGTGTAGTCACCGAATGGCCTCCTTCTGCACTAAAGGATTCTATGATTCTATAATCTCTGGCATCAGCATTTCACCATAGTGTTACACCATTCGTAAAGTTTTGCAAATCCAGTCACCTCTCCATATACAAAACAACATTAATGTTCAGAAAAAGATATTTAGTGAATCAGAACGATGACAAACAATGAGTAATTAGCAGCAACATTTAGCAGGTGCTTCTAATACTCATATTCATAAATAGGTGTACATGATTTGATATATTATTGTCACATGTATTAGTATAATGAAATGTATTGTTTCTTACAAGCTATATAAAGCATACCATTCATCGAGAAGGAAACAGGAGAGTACAGAATGTAGTGTTGCCGTCATAGCTAGGGTGTAGAAAAAGATCAGCTTAACGCAAGGTAGGTGCATTCAAAAGTCTGATGGCAACATTCGTAGAGCACATTTCATAAACACTGGTCATCCCAAAGCACTTTACAATCAAAGTTAATTTCTTAGTCACAATTAGACTTACATTAACACTGCAATGAAGTTACTGTGAAAATCCACTAGTCACCTCACTCCATCGCCTGCTTAGGTACGCTGAGGGAGAATTTAGCATGACCAATGCACCTAACCAGCACATCCTTCAGACTGTGGGAGGAAACCGGAGCATCTGGAGGAAACCCATGCAGACACAGGGAGAATGTGCAGACTCCACACAGGCAGTGAAGGTGGGAATCGAACCCGGGTCCCCGGCACTGTAAGGCAGCAGTGCTAACCTTTGTGATACCATGCCCCTGCAAAATAGTACTTCATTGTGATATCACCACTTTTCCAATGTAGGAAATGCAGCAGCCAATTTGGGCACAGCAAGATCCCAGCGAAACCACTATTACAGTAACCAGTTAATCTGCTTCATGTGTTTTGATTAAGGGATCAGCATCAGTCAACCCACTTGGGATAACCCCACTGCTCTTTGAAGCAGCATCGTGGGGTCTTTTATGTAAACCTGAGAGGACAGGAAAGGCTTCAGGAACCACTCCACTCCCTCATTATTACATTGGAATCTCAGCTTCAATTTTAGGTCTTGGAGTGGGACTTGAATCGACAACCCTTTGACTTGAGACAACTTTGGACTATGGCTGAAATCTTCTGCACCGCAATAAGCAATTATAGAAGTATGATAAATGATTATTAGCAGCAATTCACTAATAGTTCGAGCATGGTATAACAGGAAATTTTGTAATGCAAAAATTTAAAACACTATTCGGAAATTTGTTCCTGGATAAATCACCATGTATCATCACTTCTGCCCACCTTGAAGAATAAATGATCTTATTACTGAGCTGTCCTAGGTCCTGAATAAACAAGGGTTCGCAATGAGTTGAAATAAAAGCAGAAAATGTTGGATAAATGTAGCAGGTCTGGCAGCATCTGTGAAGCGAGAAATAGAGTTAACGGTTTGAGTCAGTATGACCCTTCTTCAGAGATGAAGAGGAGCTCAAATGTACTGGATTATCTAGTTAGAGAGAGGAGGGAGGGAGGTGAAGAATAGAACGTCAGGGATTGGTGGGAGCTAAGCAGAGATTGACAAAGATGTCATGGACTCAAAGCAAAGGGAATGTAAATGGAGGATTAACTAACCCAACCCCCTCCTCCCACACAACAACCCTCCTCCCCCACAGGGCCATCTGCCACTTGTTCTTTAGCTTTGCTGTCACTGAGCACTGACCTTTCTGCTCCTTCTAACACATTCTGCTAATCTACCCCTTACCACCATCAGCACCTTCTTTAATCCTTAATGTCACCATTAACACTTTGCCTTGTATTCATGACATCTTTGTCAATCTCTGCTGAGCTCCCAACTATCCTTGACCTCCTGTTCTTTACCTTCCTCCACCCCTCTCTCTGACTATATGATCCATCACATTTCTAATCCTCATCAGCTCTGGACAAGAGTCACACAATCTCGAAACCTTATAAGTTTCTCTCTCCACAGATGTTGCTAAACTCGCTGAGTTTATGCAGCATTTTCTGGTTTTTATTTCAAATTTCCATTATCCACAGTATTTTGTTCACAACGATGTGTACCTGTACAACAGAGGGACAAGATGAATTTGAACAAGTGGATTCAAATAGCCAAGCAATGTGCAGCTGCATACTTGGTCTGCCATCCTACCAAAATCCGAGCTCTGAGAGAGAAAGTGAGTGCATGAAGCTTTACATCAGAGTCCCATTTACACAGAGGGGAACAAACTACTAGTGCATGTGCTCCCACTTGGGTGATATTTTAGATCGTGTGCGTATAAACACATGCCCCCATACATAATGCACAGCCATACACTTACACACCTATATACACATCAGATCCTTATCTATTTATCATAACTCCAATTCTTTCTCAATCTGACTTCCTTTTTTAGTCATTCATGGGACATGGGCATCACTGACCAGGCCAGCTTTTATTGCCCATCTCTGGTTGCCCTTGTTCCTAGGGCAGTTGAGAGTCAGCCACATTGTTTTGACTCTGGAGTCTCATGTAAGCCAGACCACATAAGGATGCCAGATTTCCTTCTTTAAAGGATCTTTGTGACTCAGATGTATTTTTCCGATAATGGTTTTATGGTCATCAGTAGATTCTTAATTCAGATTTTTTTTATTGAATTCAAACTGCATCATCTGCCCTGGCGGAATGCAAACCCTGGTCCCCAGAACATTCATTGAGTTTCTGGCTTAATAGTCCAGCGATAATACCACTAGGCCATCGCCTCCTCTTCAGTTACGTTCTTCAGCCCATGCAAAAGTGACTTGGGTTTATATAGTGTCTTTGATGTAATTTTTTAAATGGACCCTGGCTTTTCAAACAAGTTCTGACATTCACCAGAATTCTTCCGCCTTGTCACCATGGAATTGGTGCGGCTGACGGGCAGACAATGGAAAAATGGCCATTGACCTCTGACAGGAATTTCCAGACTCGCTCGAGAGAGGCCGTAAAATCCCACCCCTTGAGTCACACAGATAGATATTAGTACCGATGACTAATGGTTTGGCCAAAGGGCTGAAAAGAGGGAAGAGAGCTGGAGCAGTCCAGAGACTTCATGCCAGAGCTCAGAATGGTGTAAGATTGACATCTACTCCTTGCAATGGCAAGTCATCTGCAGTAGAAGACAGGCAGTGGAAGTGCGTTACTTAGAAGCTGCCTAGAGTAGATTCTTAATCAGGTGAGCAGGCACTCACCTGATGAATGGGCAGTACTCCAAAAGCTTGTGCTACCAAATAAAGCTGTTGGACTTTAACCTGGTGTTGTGAGACTTCTTACTGTGCCCACTCCAGTCCAACACCAGCATTTCCACATTATTTCTATGGCAGCTTTCATGATCACATTATCTCCCAAAGCACTTTTCAGCCAATGACTTGATGGAAGTGTACAAAATTATGAGAGGAAGAGAAAGAGTGGGCAGGATAAAATCATTTCCCTTGGTTGAGAATTCTAGAACCAAGGAACATGGATTTGAGAGGGGACATGAGGAAGAACTTTTTTTACAAAGGGGGTGAGGGGGGTGTCTGTATTTCGCTGCTGGAGTTGGAGGCAGAAACAGTAAACCCTTTTAGAAAGCACCTGGATTTGCACCTGAAGTGCCGTAAGCTACAGTGACTATGGGGCAGGTGCAGGAAGATGGGAGTAGAAAGGGTACCTGGGTGTCCTCGGGCTGGCATGGACATGATGGACCGAATGTCCTCGTTCTGTGCTGTAACTTTTCTATGGTTCTACGTGTGCCACTATTGGACTGCAGGAAACCTAGCAGCCAATCTCTGCGTAGCAGGGGCTTACAAACAGCAATGTCACCATCTGATTTTGTGTTGTTGACTGGGAGATTGCTATTGGCTGGAACACGAGGGGAAATGCTCCTCCTGGCTCCTCTCCAAAATAATGACATGGGGTCTTTTATATTGAGAGGGCAGGCAAAGGACTCAATTTGATGTTTCATCCAAGGATACCCATGTCCAAGAGTAATGGCACTGGGAGTGTCAGCCAGGATTTTGTGCTCAGCTTGAGTGCGATGATTTTGAGAGTCTGGGCTGGAGTCTCCAAGCCTGCTAATGGGACTTAAAATATACGGTAATGAGCAATACCATAATTTATGTGTCTCCTCTGGCATGGAGCGACGCCACTGGAAATGCAGCAATGGGAGACTCTACCAGATCGGGCCGCCCAGCGCGGATCCCATGCATCTGGTGCCACTGGAATCTCCCAGTCCACCGCACTAAAAAGTTAGCGCAGCACAATGGCAGAATTGCCCCCTATGTATTTACTCTGCTAATCCCCTTAATGTACACAACTTGGGACACTAAAGGACAGTTTAGCATGGCCAATCCACCTAACCCACACATCTTTGAACTGTGGGAGGAAACCAAAGGGAGAATGTGCAGACTCCACACAGACTGTCACATTAGGCAGGAATTGAACCCGGGTCCCTGGTTCTGTGAGGCAGCAGTGCTAATCACTGTGCCACCCTGCCATCTGGCTGGGGGTTAGGGGTTATATGTCATGGTGAGACATGAATAATCGCTATAGGGAAGCCCATGTGCTGAGGGCACTGCTGCTATTAATGAAGGGGGTTTGTGTCTATGCCATGCCTTGCTGTGAAACCGTGCCTGAGAGAATACCTTAGACAATGGGTCAATCAGGAAAGTAACACTATTGCATGAAACCCTACAGTCTGGTGTGTTTATAATCAGCTGTTCTTTTCCAGTTATTGTTCTTTAACAACCTTTTTATTAAGCGCATAATAATTATTTATAGCAATGTTATTACAGTGTCATTAAACAACTGTTCTTTTTCATATAGTTAATAGTTCCTAAAGTTGAGATATTATGGCTTTGCTAAACGCTAAGTGCCAGTTTTATGGCAAGCACTAAAAATGAAGTGTGACTGGAGTGAGGGAGATTTGTGTTCAAATATTCTAATTCTTTGCTTTAATCCTTTTTCAATAGTCTGCACAGATTTGCAAAATAGTAACTGGCAGTTACACTGAGCATAATGTTTAATGTATTCTGTAATATTAGGGGTTCAAATTACTTTCTAAGCAATGATTAACAGATGGCTTTTCTGTAATATTTTATTTCCAATACTAATGAGAGGAAAATTCACAATTGTTTGGATCTTGTGGTTATACAAACATACGGTGGATGGGTATTATATCCTCTATATAATTTGAAAATCTTTTTTGATGTGAGATGGTGTTTTAAAATGAGTGTACATATCAATGCTGCTAGTCACATATTAGGAACATAAATAAAGAATAATAGATACCTAGAAGGGAACTGTCATTCTAGATGTCTCTTTATACGTACTTATGTATGTGTGATCATGTCTATTTTTCTTAATTTTCAAAAATCTATGTTTAAGTTTGAATGTGTTCTCCTAGAAAGAAATATTCTTGGAAGTTCCTTGGCATTGAAAGGACTGGGGATTGTGCATAATAGTGGTATGTTATGGTTTATTTAAACTTTATTTATTTGTTAGTGTTACAAGTAGGCTTACATTAACACTGCAATGAAGTTACTGTGAAAATCCCCTAGTCGCCACACTTTGGCACCTGTTCGGGTACACTGAGGGAGAATTTGGCATGGCCAATGAACCTAACCAGCATGTCTTTCAGACTGTGGGAGGAACCAGGGCACCCAGAGGAAATCCATGCAGACACGAGGAGAACGTGTAGACTCTGCAGAAAAAGTGACCAATGCTGGGAATCAAACCGGGATCCCTGATGCTGTGAGGTAGCAGCGCTAAGCACTATTTCACCCTCAGCGGTTCACCAAGCAAGTCTGAGTTGCCATGGCAACGTACACTTTGACAAGGGCGGCATGATGGTAGTGGTTTGCAGTGCCAAGGAACTGGGTTCAATTCTGGATTCAGGTGACTGCCTCTGTGGAGTTTCCTAGGATCTGCATGGGTTTCCTCAGGATGCTCCGGTTTCCTCCCACAGTCCAAAGATTGCAGGTTAGTTTGATTGGCCATGCTAAATTACCCCTTAGTGTCAGGAGGGCTAGCTAGGGTGAATAGTTGGTGTTAAGGGGATAGGGCCTAATTGTTGTAGGTGCACGATCAATGGGCCAAATGGCCTCCTTCTGCACTGTAGGAATTCTATAAAGAATGTCATAGTCTGGAGCTATGGTAGTGGTGCCAACGTTCTTTCCACCACGAAGTTGGCCAGAAACCTCTCTCACTCTTGCCATGTGCTGTTGGTGTGTGTTGAAAGGAACTGCAGGTTGATATCCAAACTGCTTGGCCACATTATGACTGGAATTATCCAGATCCTCCCCCATCCCGCACTCCCAATCAGCCCTGGAATCTGTGTTCATATCAGCAGGTCTGGAAGAGCCCACCACATTGAAGGACTGGAGTATTTTGCTCTGAGAGGGAGGTTTCCTTGAATGTCAAGTCCTGGGGAGAGACTTGAACCTAAAGCTTTTGGCTCAAAGGCCAAACATTGCCCATAATGCCTTTTCACATCACTGTGCAATGTTCCAGCACCCCTTACCTTTACTGACTGGCTGTCATTTCTCAGGCAAACAAAACAGCTAATGATCAGTCTGGGCGACATGATGGCCTTACAGCGCCAGGGACCCAGGTTTGATTCTCAGCTTGGGTCACGTCTATGTAGAGTGTGCACACTCTCTCCATGTGTTCATGGGTTTCCTCCGGGTGCTCTGGTTTCCTCACCCAGTTCAAAGATGTGTGGGTTCGGTTGATTAGCCATGCTAAATTGGCCCTTAGTGTCAGGGGGATTGGCAGGGTAAATATGTGGGTTACAGGAATAATGCCTGGGTGGGATTGTGGTTAGTGCAGACTCAATGGCTAAATGGCCTCTTTCTGCACTACAGGATTATATGATTCTATCACATAGCAGCATTTTAGCAACAGCAATTGGGAAGATGACCACTAAGTCTAACCTTTGATTCTTCTTTGTGCACAGATGCAGAACATCAATATCATCAGATCTGTGTAAAATCAAAGATTGCCTAAGTATCCTGTTACACTAAGATTATGAAACTAAAAGTTACAGCAAAACAAAACATTTTATTTCACCATTGCAAAGGCCTTCATTTTTGATTTGACAACTGGTTAGATGCCCATCTAGAAATTGCCCTTTTCCTAAGCTCTTGTGGCTGTCCTAAGTCCTCGGTTACCTCACATAGTGCTCCTCCTCATTCCCCTTGGCAACCAATTGTGGAAGGCTGTGGGCAGTTGAGTACCCATGGTGGGTCACCTTAAGGAGATCCGGCCTTTGAGGGTCTAATCACAGATAGTTCAGAACACAGCTGTGACCCGGGCAGTCTGGCCCCACTGACTATTAACATCACTGACTGAGAGGCTGGCAGGAAGCAGGTATGTGGCCATCTTGAGATGGAGGGTCTGGTGGAGCCAATCTCAACTCAGAAGACTAGGCCTCAGCAACATGGTTGGTCTGATCAGCCATGAAGCTGAGGGGCTGGCAAATATCTGTTCATGTTTTCCTTCTACATTGGCATGCCAAGTGAGATGAGCTTCCATTGAAGATACCTGCTACAGGAGTCTCCATTACTCACTCCACTATTGACTGTAAGACTTCAATGCATACACAAAAATATTTCCATATTCACCAATACTGAGCATCGGCTTACTATTATCAGCGGACCTCGAAGGATTGTGTTGATTATCATGGAATCCCAACAGAAGGAGGCCATTCAGCCCATCTTACATGGGTCCTATCCCCATTGTTTCTTCAGAATGAACTCTTTAAAATGCATCTAATGAAAATATAACAAAACTTACTCCAACTTATAAATCAAAGAAAGGGTTTAATAAAGAAACATCATTACTCCAAATTTGGTGCCTCACCCTGGGCCACTCCAAGCTCCCCACAATTCTGCATAGTTCCTTATTTATCATGAATCAGCTGATCAGTCGAGTATTACACCATTCTGTAACTGGTTCCATGTTTTACTCGATCAGCTGGCCCTTACATCTTGTTCCCATTGGTCACATGACATCCAATACAAAGTTGTCACTGGTTACATTCTAACACCCATAACCTCAAGTAATTACCCTGCTAGTCCCCCTGGAAGGAAACCGGAGCACCTGGAGGAAACCCACACAGGCATGGGGAGAACGTGCAGACTCTGCACAGACAGTGACCCAAGCTGGGAACCTGGGTCCCTGGCGCTGCAAGGCAGCAATGCTACTCACACTGTCACTGTGCTGCTGCCATTCATTGGCAGCAAAATCTTCTGACAATCAGATTTCTCATTGACTGTACCTCACACCACTGGGAAACCCACGCCGAGGGTGTGCCGTTGGTGAGACCAGAAAATCCCACCAGTGTGAACAGCCAAGGAATTTGAGCCTATAGTTGTGTTTTTCTTTTCTTTATATTGACTCAGAAGATAAACATCAAGGCATTCACCTTGGCTAACACAAAAATAGCTAGGTTCATTTATTAAGGATTCAGGAGGTTGGTTGCAATATTACACAGTTGGAGAATTTGTACACAGATCTAAGTTAGGACAGTACAGTGGTTTTGTCGTTAGCACTACATGTCTCACAGTGCTAGGGACCTCCGTTTGTTTCCTGGCTTGGGTCACTGTCTACGTGCATATTCTCCCTGTGTCTGCATGGGTTTCCTCCCATAGTCCAAAGACATGCTGCTCAGGTGCCTTAGCCATGCTAAGTTCTCCCTCAGTGTACTCAAACAGGCACCAGAGTGTGGCGACTAGGGGATTTTCACAGTAACTTTATTGCAGTGTAAATGTAAGCCTGCTTGTGGCCAATAAATAAACTTTACTTTAACTTTAGTAGCTTCCTCAGAACGAACTTGGGACTTAGTCTGAATCACAAGATAGATTACATAATTTTCCCTCTCTCACTCTCTATAACCATAACCACATCCACTTAAAGGTGTATCACAACAGATTGGTCAACAGATTCACACAGGTCTTCTCCGTCCCTTACCCAGAAAGTAAAATGAAATCATTCCCATTCTTAAAAGATTCTACTTCAAATCTTATTCCTCCGATTACACAATAATTGGAAGGTAACATCAAATGTAATTATTATTCCAGGATATACTTCTGCCTTGATATATTAAAACAATGGGAATCAGCTTATCACAATGGGGAAAAGGAAAAGAGATGAGGTGTAAAGTGTGTTTCCGTTTCACTCTTCCTGTTTCCAACCAGCTCATAGAAACATAGGAACTAGGAGCAGGAGAAGGCCATTTGGCCCTTTGAGCCTACTCCACCATTCATTTTGATCATGGCTGATCATCAAATTCAATATCCTGATCTCCCTTCCCTCCCATATTCCTTGATCCCTTTAGCCCCAAGAGCTATATCTAATTTCTTCTTGCAATCACACAACGTTTTGGCCTCAACTATTTTCTGTGGTACTGAATGCCACACATCCTCTGGATGAAGGAATTTCTCCTCACTTTAGTCCTAAAAGGCTTACCGCTTATCCTCAAACTATGACCCCTCGTTCTGGACACCCCCCACCATCAGGAACACACTTTTTATAAGTTTCTATGAGATCCCCTCTCACTTTTGTGAACTCCAGTGAATATAATCCTAACCAACTTAGTCTCTCATATGACAGACTTGCCAACCCCGGAATCAGCCTGGTAAACCTTCACTGGACTCCCTCTGTAGCAAAAATATCCTTTCTTAGAAAAGGACACCAAAACTGCACACACAATACTCCAGGCTTCCAAGTGGTAAACTTTGTTCATGGTGAATCCTTCACTCGATAGCCAATTTCCTCTTACACTGAGGTCAGTAAGCAGTGAAAGACCGAGTGACCAACAGCGTGGAAAACGTGCCATTTCATAGAATCATAGAATCCCTGCAGTGCCATTTGACCCATCGAGTCTGTACTGACCACAATCCCCATAATCCTATTTATTTACCCTACAAACCACCTGACACTAGGGTCAATTTATTATGGCCAATCAACCTAACCTGCACATCTTTGGACTGTGGGAGGAAACTGGAGCACCAGGAGGAAACCCATGCCGTTACGGGGAGAGTGTGCAAACTCCAAACGGACAGTGACCCAAGCCAGGAATCAAACCCAGGCCCCTGGTGCAGCGAAGCAGCAGTGCTAACCCCCTGCGCCATCATCTCACCCCAAAATAAACACAAATCCGCCCGTGATGACACAGCAAACACATTTTTCTTGAAGCAAAGGCAATTTTGAGCACAATTTACATTTGGTGCAAATGACATTACTCCAGCTGCAGAGATTGTGTGCTTCCTGTCAACTCCTGGAAGGGAAGGCAAATGAGATAGTCAACGTGTAGTATAAGGAATAAAAGAAGCACTCTTCATCAGATTACACATGGCTCAAAGTGATAGCCAAAAAGAAAACATAGCAAGCTGACAAGAAGCAACCTGGAAGAATGTAATTACAGAGATCGAGTGTAAGGTTTTCCATAAAGATATTGCAGGTAACTTTATACCATCATTACTATTTTTCATTTCTGTCACATGCATGCAGTACATTTTGCCATTCAATTATGGCTCAATTACAACTAAACATCCTTAGGTCACAGTGCAATGCTAATTGAGTATTGTAATTAATCATTGCCTGGGTCGCATTTCAACTGATATGAGTTTGATCAGTCTATCATTTCAAAACACAATGCAGGACAGTAATGAAAGCAGAGCGTGGATCAGCATGGATACTTCTCCCTTAGTGTTTTATGTATAATATTTAATATCAATGTGCTTAGTGCTACTCTGCAGACCTACCTGAATGTTACTCTGAATGGTGGGAATGATGTCTTGTAATGAAATAGATTCCTATCACAAAAATAAGCTCTGAGTTTAGCCATTTGAGATACCTGTCAATCATCTCTGATTTCTGCATCTATCTGCTATAATGGATTGTTGGATCTCATCTTTCTTCATCTGCTGAGTATTGTAACTTTATCCACTGCCACACTCGGAATAAATAAGCCCGCAGAGCTTTGACTGCTATCTTCTGGAAGAGATGACACAAAGAAGGATGATTGCTTCAGATTTTGTTGTCTTCCCGGGCCACATGATGCATTCACAGAATTAAAATTTCAACAAGTCATTTGCTGATAGCCTCCCTGCTGATGTCGAGCACCCAGCTTCAATTTCTTGTGGCTGTGCAGACGCTGCTAGGGAAATGACGGCTTTTGGCTCTCCGCCATTCCTAAGACGTTCTGTTTGCATGTCTTTGATGCCGTAACTAACAAGGTCGCCTGACTGAGACTTCTGCACAAAGGGGGGGGCGATGTTATCGCTAGACTATTAATCCGCAGACTCAGCTAATGTTCTGGGGACCCGGGTTCGCATCCCCTCGCGGCAGATGATGGAATTGGAATCCAATAAAAAAAATCTGGAATTAAGAATCTACTGATGACCATGAAACTATTGTCAGAAAAACCCATCTGATTCACTAATTTCCTTTAGGAAAGGAAATCTGCCATCATTAGCTGGTCTGGCCTTGATGACTCCAGAGCTACTGCAATGTGGTTGACTCTCAACTGCCCTCTGAAATTACCTAACAAGGCATTCAGTTCAAGGGCAGCTAGGAATGGGCAATGAATGCTGGCCCAGCCCAGCGAGGCCCATGCCCCAAGAATGAATTTAAAAAAGACGCGCAGTATTCAATCCCATTGAAACATCACCCATGTGACCAGTATTCGTTCCCAGTCCAATCACACTACAGAGAATTATAAATTATGTTGCCCGTGTTCAAATTTCTTCACTCTTCACCCCTCTATTTTTCATAAGCTTCTCCAACCGAGAACTCTCCGTAAAAGCCATTGATTCTTGTCTCTTGCACATCCCCGGTTTCCATTCCCCCATCATTGGCAGCCAGGCCTTGGGTTGCTCAGTCTGGAATTCCCTCAAAAACTTCTCTAGCTCTCTAATTTGCTCCTCTCCTTTAGTTTACTCCTTGACACCTACTTCTTTGACCAAACTCTTCTGCACTGATACTGCTCTATGAAGTTTGGGGCCAAATTTTGTCTTGTAACACTTCTGTGAAGCACCTTGGGATCTTTTACAACATCAAAGGCATCAGATAAATGCAAGCTGTGGTTGTTATTACACATCTCAAAGTTGACTAATTACTTTCCACAAAGTTCTGATCACACACAAAATGGCACCTCCAATATAAAATATCGGGGAGGCGATGGCCTAGTGGTATTATCGCTAGACTATTAATCCAGAAACTCAGCTAATGATCTGGGAGCCTGGCTTCAAATCCCTCTGCAGCAGAATGTGGATTTGGAATTCAATAAAAAAAATCTGGAATTAAGGATTTACTGACGACCATGAAACCACTGTTGGAAAAACCCATCTGTCCTTTAGGGAAGGAAATCTGCCGTCCTTACCTGGTCTGGCCTACATGTGACTCCAGGGCCACAGCAATGTGGTTGACAGTCAACTGCCCTCGGACAACTAGGGATGGGCAATAAATGCTGGCCAGCCAGCGATACCCATGTTCTACGAACGAATAAACAAATAGGTGGCAGCCCCACCTTGTTTCAGCATCCTAGGTCAAGCTGTCATCAAGTTGTTGCATCAATGGCCTTTGTTCTGCAATGAGGCCTCAGGTGAGGATATTTTCTGATGATTGTACAGTGTTCACCTCCATTCCTGAGGCAGTCCAGGTTGCATGCAGCAAAACCACAGCAATATCGAAACTTAGTAAGTCATGAGGAGCCTGGGTCTATGCTCAATGGAGTTTATAAGGATGAAAGAGGATCTAATTGAGACTGACAGAATACTGAGAGGCCTGGATAGAGTGGGCATGGAGAGGATGTTCCCACTAGTGGGAGAGGCTAGAATTCGAGAGCACAACCTCAGAATGAAGGCTGGGGGTGGGGGGGGTGGGGGGGGGTTGGTTTAAAATGAGATGAGGAGGATATTTTTCAGCCAGAGGGTGGTGAATCTGTGGAACTTATTGCCACGCAGGGCTGTGGAGGCCAGGTCATTGAGTGTCTTTAAGACAGAGGTAGATAGGTTCCTGATCAAAAAGGGGATCAAGAGTTACGGGGAGAAGGCTGGAGAACGGGGATGAAAATCATATCAGCCATGATTGAATGGGGGGCAGACTTGATGGGCCTTATGGCCTAATTCAGCTCCTTTATCTTAATGTCTAATGTTCAAGAGCCAGAGTATGACTATCGCCAATCAGAGTGCGAGAGTCTGCCATTATCCAGTTATCTCCATAAACATCCGAGGTGTTGCCATTGGCTAAACAATATCATACAGTTTATCTTTTAGGGACATTTTCCCAGGAAGAAATGAAATAAATAAATAAATATTTCAAATTGTAGGCAGCGATTAAGATCCAGTGAATTATTCTTGCCAGAAATCACCAGAAGGCGACTAGACTTAAATATCTCATTGATTAAAAATTAGCTAAAGCCATCTGTTTGAAAATAGAATTATATTTGGTATCTGGAACCACTTCACCAATGCCAGGCACCTGGCAGGTTCGAATAAATGGCCATAAGCTACTTTTCCATCAGTGGCATGGTGGCACAGTGGTTAGCACTACTGCCTCACACTGCTAGAAACCCGGGTTCAGTTCCAGCCTTGGGTAACTTTGTGTATGGAGCTTACACACTCTCCTGGAGTCTGCATGGGTTTATAAAATGATTGTGTTCATGTTGAAGGTAGATAGTCAACATCTTTCCCCAAAGATAGGGAAGTCTAAAACTAGAGGGCTCAGGTTTAAGTGGAGAGATACAAAAGGGTCCAGAAGGGCAATTTTTTCACACAGAGGGTGGTAAGCGTCTGGAACAAGCTGCCAGAGGTAATATAAAGTTTATTTGTTAGTGACAAGTAGGCTTACATTAGCACTGCAATAAAGTTACTGTGAAAATCCCCTCGTCGCCACACTCCAGTGCCTGTTCGGGTACACTGAGGGAAAATTTAGCATGACCAATCCAACTAACCAGCACGTCTTTCAGAATGTGGGAGGAAACCCACACAGACACGAGGAGGATGTGCAGACTCTGCACAGATAGTGACCCAAGCTGGGAATAAAACCCAGGTTCCTGGTGCTGTGAGGCAGCAGTGCGAACCATAATGCCACCATGCTGCCTGATAGTAGTAGAGGTGGGTACAATTTGGTATTTTAAAAAGTATTTAAACTGTTACATGGGTATTGAGGGATATGGGCCAAATTGGGACAATTATGAATACTGAGAGGTATAACCTAAGCAGCATGAACAATTTGGGCTAAAGCTCCTGTTTCCATACTGTAAACCTCTATGACTCTATGATTCTATGAATCACAGGACATCCCAAAGCACTTTGGAGTAAATGGAACATGCTGTTAAAACGTTATAGTATTGGAATCGCAGCAGTCAATTTGCATACAGCAAACTCCCGCAAACAGCAAAGTGATCATGATTCGGTAATCTGCTTTGAGGAATAAATGTCAGTCGGGAAAATGTAAAGTTATGCACTTTAGTAGGAAGAATAATGAAATTGAATATTATTTAAATGGAGAGAGACTGCAGAAAGCTCTAGCACAGAGGGATTTGGGGGGTCCTCATGCATAAATCACAAAAAGCTAGCATGCAGGTTCAGTGGGTAATAGGGAAGGCAAGTGGAATGTTGGACTTTATGTCAAATGGAATGGAGCATACAAATAGGGAAATCTTGCTAAAACTGTACAAGACACTAGTTAGACCACCCTTGGAATACTGTCAACAGTTTTGGTCCCCTTATCTAAGGAAAGACATTGGAGGCAGTCCAGAGAAGGTTTCACGAGATCCATCTCGGGTGTGGAGGGATTTTCTTATGAGGAGAGGCTGTGTAGGATAGGACTCTACACATTGCTGTTTAGATGAATGATCCCAGAAATGAAAAGCTTGACATATTAGTGTGTTTAAGGTCTCTGGTTCCATGCTCTATAGAGTTTAGAAGGATGAGGAGGGAATCTCATTAAACTTACAGAATACTGAAAGGCTTGCATAAAGTGGACGTGGGGAAGATGTTTCCACTAGTAGGAGAGCCAAGGATCCGAGGGCACAATCTCAGAGTTAACAGATGCCCCTTTAAAAAGTAAAGTAAAGTTTATTTATCAGTCACAAGTAGGCTTACATTAACACTGCAATGAAGTTTTTGTGAAAATTCTCTAGTCCCAACACTCCGGCACCTGTGCGGGTACACTGAGAGAGAATTTAGCATGGCCAATGCACCTAACCTACATATCTTTCACACTGTGAGAGGAAACCAGAACACCCGGAAGAAACCCACACAGGCACGGGGAGGATGTGCAGACTCCGCACAGACAGTGACCCAAGCCAGGAATAGAACCTGGGTCTCTCATGCAGTGAGGCAGCAGTGGTAACCACTGTGCCACTGAACCACCCCAAAAGATTCTTTACAACCATGATGAGGAGGAATTCCTTGAGCCAAAGGCTGGTGAATCTGTGGAACTCATTGTCACAGCTGGCTGTGGAGGCCAGGTCACTGAGTGTATTTAAGACAGAAGTAGATAAGTTTTTGATTGGTAAGGGGATCAAAGATTATAGGGAAAAGGCAGGAGAATGGAGTTGAGAAGCTTATCAGTCATGATTGAATGGCAGAGCAGATGGACCTAACAGCCAAATTCTGCTCTTATATCAGGCGATCTTACAATCTCTACCATAACCAGGCGAGACACTGGGGGAGCCCTGACTTGTGATCACACATCGGACAACTTGGAGAAAATGACAAATCTGAGTGGCAGTATAACCTTTCTGAAAATACAATAGTTCCTTGAGTGGAATGGCAAAGTCTAATTAATCAAAAAATAATTATGTCCGGGAATTATGTGAGCGCTGGAGATAGCGAATTGATAACTTGCTTTAGCTGCAGGTCAGACAGCACATTATCAACAACTCTCCATCATGTCAGTGCTTTCCTAACAGAGACAGGCCTCATTACTTAACTAATAAACTATCTCTCTGATAGTTAATTATAAGCTTCTTTTTTTTTAAACAAGCTGTTTCATTAGAAGTTTTTTAATGATCTGCAGCAAAGCTCTTTTAGCATCAGACACCAAGTAGTTGAATATCATTAATAAAAGTTAATACAACCCCTAAAGGAAGTGAATAATAATTAATTTTCTCCTTTTTTCAATTAGTGCGTGATTTGGACAGACAGTGTGATAAATGTACAAATGTGATCCAGACAAGGAACCTGGAAATTGCAGTCAGTGTAAGGGTTACCTTCCCTTAATGGAAAAGATATAAACCTCCTTTGGTGAGCCCACAGCCGGAGTACTGTGTGAAGTTCTGGTTGCCATATTATAGGAAGGATGTGATTGCACTGGAGGGGGTGCAGAGGAGACTTACCAGGATGCTGCTTGGGATGGAACATTTAAATGATGAAGAGAGGTTGGATAGACTTGGGTTGTTTTCTCTGGGGCAGAAAAGACCGAGGGTCGACCTGATTGAGGTGTACAAGACGATGAGGGGCATGCACGGGGTGGATAAGAAGCAGCTGTTCCCCTTAGTTGAAGGATCAGTTATGAGGGGACACAATTTAATGGGGGGTGGGGAGGGTGGAGGTTTAAGGGGGATTTGAGGAAAAACTTTTTTACCCAGAGGGTGGTGACAGTCTGGAACGCACTCCCTGGGAGGGTGGTAGAAGCGGGATGCCTCACATTCTTTAAAAAGTACCTGGATGAGCACTTGGCATGCCATAATATTGAAGGCTATGGGCCAAGTGTTAGCAAAAGTGGGATTAGGGTGGGCAGGTCAGGGCCTTTCATGCATCAGTGCAGACTTTATGGACCGAATGGCCTCTTCTACATTGTAGTGACTCTGTGATTCTTATTGTCCAATTATTTAAAATCATGAGGGCGACATAGTGGCACAGTGGTTAACACTGCTGCCTCACGGTGCCAGGGACCCGGGTTCAATTCCCAGCTTGGGTCACGGTCTGCACAGAGTCTGCACGTTCTTCCTGTGTCTGTATGGGTTTCCTCTGGATGCTCTGGTTTCCTGCCACAGTCTGAAAGTTGTGCTGGTTAGAAGAATTGGCCATGCTAAATTCTCCCTCAGTGTGACCAAACAGGGGCTGGAGTGAGGCAGATAGGGGATTTTCACAGTAACTTCATTCAGACGCCACCATAATCTTCAGCAACAGGTTTTGCTTTCCAGTTGTGCCTGGTTTGTGGAAAATGTAAAGTAGGTCCCATCCATCTCCATAGGGGCAAATGTGTGTTGATAGATTCAGTAGGGTCCAAGCTGAGCGATTTCACCTGGAACCCCCAACAAAACCTTCAGTTGTTTCTTTCTTCCAACATGTTCCGAGATCTTTCCCACCTTGAATTAAGATGGGGTTGGGGGGTTGATGTGCATGGAACATGGCTGATGTTGGATTGGAGATAGGGATAGGGAATGGTGGGGAGGAGGGGTAAGTTTAATCATCCCAGGCGGGTCAGGCGCTGGATGTCCCACCCTTCCTGTTTGATTTGAAGAAAGAATCAACGTGGAAGCATTGTTAATCTCAGCGTGGGAGATCATAAAGCCACTTGCTGCATTCCATTTCACCATTCCAGAATTCACCATTTTGTTTGCCATCTTCGCCATGCAAACCAACAAACAGAAAAAGCGGAAAACAAAAATGCTAAATTTTAAATTAAGTCTCTTCTGCGATGCTTTTTTTTCTGAGGAGCTGTCTGAGGTTGAAATCTGTTAGCAGGAACTATGCATCCTTTGTTATAAAATCCCTACAGCACAGAAGGAGACCATTCGGCCCACTGAGTCTGTTCCGATCACAATCCCACCCAGGCCCTATTCCTGTAACCCTCATTTACTCTGCTAATCCTGCTGACACTAGGATCAATTTAGCATGACCAATCAACCTAACCTGCACATTTTTGGACTGATTTTTTGCTCAAACTTAATGCAAAAAAAATCATATTATTGTCTATAGTGGTGACAGAGCTAAAAATATCCACCGAATGTGCGCAGCAAACTTAGTTAATAAAAATTAAGTCAGCGGTAACCTCAATTTCATTTTACCTGCATTGTTCCTTAGAGGGAAATTTCATGTTTAGTGATTATCTCTTTACTGAATGAGAGAACCACTTCAAGGAATTAAATATTAAATACTCTTGTATGAATTTTGGTTAGAGCAATTATGAATAAAAATCTTTAAGACCAAATCAAAGCTATTTCTCCAAGTGAAGGATGTCACTTCTGGATTAATATCAATCCTTAGTACCTGTCCTTCTTATCAGATCAATAACTCCTCTCGTTTTGCAGAACTCTGGAAGCCTACACCTTCATTGGATGTCAATGCTCTGAGCAAAACTGCAAGAAAATATAAAGTATTGTGAACGTAGCCCCAGTCCATCAAGCAAACCAGCCATCCATCCACTGACTCCATCTACACTTCCCACTGCCTCGAAAAAGCAGTCAGCATAATCAAGGAGCCCTACACACCCTGGATATTCTCTCTTCCACCTTCTTCCGTCAGGAAAAAGATACAGAAGTCTGAGATCATGCACCAACAGATGCAAGAACAGCATTTTCCCTGCTGCCGTCAGACTTCTGAATGGACCTACCATATATTAAGCTGATCTTTCTCTGCGCCCTACCTGTGATTGTGACTTTATGGCTGGAATTTTACCAGCCCCAGAATCGGATGGCAGAATGGAATTCTTCGTTGGCCATGGGCAGGATTTTATGAACCTTATCTGAGCTAGGTCGTAAAATCCCAGCCTATGAGTGGGAATTTATGGCCATGCTCGAGCGAGACTAGAAATTCCTGCCCGAGGTCAACAGACAATTCCATTGTCTGCCTCTGACCCGCTCCGATTCTGTGGCAGGCGCGGTGGTAGAATTCTGACATATATTCTGCACCCGCTTCTTTCTTTTTCTATGAAGGGAATGTTTTGTCTGTATAACATGCAAGAAATAATACTGTATACCAATACATGTGACAATAATAAATCAAATCAAATGGAAAAGTCACCAGGAACTCTCCACTGGTTAAGGAGAAAAAGGCTTCAGCCATTTTCCAGGGGCAAATCGGTTTTTGGCTTGGGTGTCATTGAGGCCAGGAAGACTGTGAAGGGGTGATTTCCGAATGCTATGTTCTTGGCGGGGAGCAGTGTCCAGCAGGAAATTGGGATGCCGGGCTGAACTGTGTGGGCCCGATTTTCACTGCTTGTGTTATGGGGAGGTATCAGCCAATCAATGGGCCCAGTGTCCTCACCAATGAAGCGACATTGACAAATGAGGGGGGGATCTCATAGAGATTTATAAAATTCTAACAGGACTAAACAGGGTAGATACAGGGAGGATGTTCCCAATGATGGGAGAATCCAGAATCAGAGGTCACAATCTGAGGATTCCAGGTAGATCATTTAGAATGGAGTCAGGAGATATTTCTTCACCCAAAGAGTGGTGAGCCTGTGGAATACATTACCACAGGAAGTAGTTGATGCCAAAACATTGAATGTGTTCAAGAGACGGCTGAATGTAGCACTTGGGGCAAACAGGATCAAAGGTTATGGGGAGAAAGCAGGATTAGGCTACTGAGTTGGACGATCAGCCATGATCATGATGAATGGTGGAGCAGGCTTGAAGGGCCAAATGGCCTCCTCCTATCTTCTCCATTTCTATGTTAACTGACCAGATGAGAATGGCCCCAGTTTGACACAAGCCTCCCAACAGACCTATCCCTTGCACCTGCCTGTTTCTGATACTGGCTCCCTTATTAAAATGGTAATCAGGGTCCTATGACTGAAATAGCATCCCAAGGACATATTTTGGGCAGAACTGTCTGGAGATTGAACCATGTACATTCCGGCTAATTCCACAGAATGAATGAACCTGCCAAAAGCGAGTGGCAGCTCCTTTTTTTGAAATCCTTGGGAGAGCAGGAATGCTCAACGAACATAAATCCGGGCCTCTGGTCTCCCGCAGCCTCACCCACTGTGATCACACCACCCCAGCCCTCCCCTGCCTACCCATCCCACCCACCCGAATCAAATGCCCTTAGGCATTAGCATTGAGCCCATCTCCCAACTCTAGCTTCAGTGGGCAACAATTGGCGCATCTCGGCTGGACCGTCATGATATTGAGTCCCACTTCAGGGACCAGAGCATGAACATTAGGCTTTGCAGTACTGAGTGAGTGCCACCCTGCCCATCTTTGGATGACACATTAAACCGAAGCCACATCTATCCATTCAGGGAGATGCAAAAGATCCCTCGGCACAACATTGAAGAAGAGTAACAGAGTTTTTGGTTGATACTTATCCAACTATGCTTAAGCTGCTAGATTATCCAGTTATTTCTACTGTGTGCGAATTGATTGTCAGTTTCCCTGTGGCTACACCTCATAGAATCCCTAATGCGCAGAAGGAGGCCATTTGACCCATCGAGTCTGCACCAACCAGAATCCCTCCCAGCCCTTGTCCCCTTGGCCGCATGTATTTATCCTGCTAATCCACCCGACACTAAATGGCAATTTAGCATGAACAATCCACCTAACCCACACATCTTAGGGTGGCAAGGTGGCACAGTGGTTAACACTGTTGCCTCACAGCGCCAGGGACCCAGGTTCGATTCCTGCTTGGATCACTGTCTACGTGGAGCTTGCACGTTCTCCCCATGTCTGTACAAGTTTCCTCTGGGTGCTCTGGTTTCCTCCCACAGTCTAAAGATGTGCGGGTTAGGTTGATTGGCTATGCTAAACTGCTCATTAGAGCCAGGAGGATTAGTAATGTAAATAAGTAGAGTCATGGGGGTAGGGCCTGGGTGAGATTGTGGTTAGTGTAAACTTGATGGGCCAAATGGTCTCCTTCTGCACTGTAGGGATTCTATGGTCTTTGGAGCGTGGAAAAAGTCTGGAGCATTCAGAGGAAACTCACGCAGTCACGGGGAGAATGTGCAAACTCTACAAAGACAGTGATCCAAAGCCAGAATCGAACCTGGGTCCCTGGCTCTGTGAAGAAGCAGTTCTCAACACTGTGCCATCATGCTACCCTGTTCTGCTGTAGTTCCACACTGTTATTGCTTATTAGCTGTAAAGTGTTTTGCGATGTTGTGAAAGGTGCTATATAAATGCAGGTTATTTCTTTTATTTAATTCAGGGTGGGGCACCAGAATGGGCAGTCAGTCACCCAAAGGTGAAGATCCACATGTATCAGTCCGGTCTCCCTGCTTTCGGGGCGAGGGATTAGAAATTGGAAATTTACCCCTTAAATGCAGCATGACATGCTTCCATTTCATTTTGGCTGCCTGTGGTTTAATAAGAGTACAATCCACTAAGACCTCACAGACCAAGTCTAACTTAACCACAACACCATTCCAGTGAGTCACAATGTAAAACCACCACTAAAGATGAAGA
The DNA here is from genome assembly GCF_965287045.1 of Carcharhinus amblyrhynchos. Taxonomy (NCBI): domain Eukaryota; kingdom Metazoa; phylum Chordata; class Chondrichthyes; order Carcharhiniformes; family Carcharhinidae; genus Carcharhinus; species Carcharhinus amblyrhynchos. Next base: position 38,870,531 of record NC_137331.1, read on the forward strand.
AAGAGCATTCTGATTCAATTGCCCTGTTAAGTCAAGGGCATAACATGGTTTGTAATGTGACTATGCAGATATACAGTTAGCCATGAAAAATGTAGCTTTCTGGTAATTTCACTGCTTTTTTAATTCAAAGACTTGGGCCACTAATCTGTCAAATATAAATTTAAATCCCACCACTGCAGCCATACAATTTAAGTTTTAGTCAATTGCATTATTGTAAAGTGGCTGTTCTCCCCTTTAACAGTGGGGGGACAGAACAAGCTGACTTGTGATGATCTTGACCTGAGGGCCACCATACCTCAGACAAGGGGCAAGGTTGAGAAGGTGGGGCCTTCATGAATAACCTTAGCCAGTACAGGAATTGAACCCATGCTATTGGCATCACTCTGCATCACTAGCCAGCTATCCAGCCAACAGAGCTAAATTAACCCTCCGCTAATTGCATAAATCTGGAATAAAGTTTAATGTTTATTTATTAGTGTCACAAGTATGTTATGTTATAGTAGGTTTACATTAACACTGCAATGAAATTATGTGAAAATCCCCAAGTCGTCACACTCTGGTGCCTGTTCGGGTACACTGAGGGAGAATTTAGCACGGCCAATGCACCTAACCAGCACATCTTTCAGACTGTGAAAGGAAACCAGAGCACCCGGAGGAAACACATGCAGATACGGGGAGAACATGCAGACTCCACAGAGTCAGTGACCTGAACCGGGAGTTGAACCCAGGTCCTTGGCACTATGAGGCAGCAGTGCTAACCACTGTGCCACCGTGCTGCCCAAAGCTGGAATCAAAGCTGTAATCAATTAACCACCATAGGATGGTAAAAACCCATCCAGTTCACAAATAGTCTTTGTGTAGGAAAAGCTGCTCTCCTTACCCACTCTGGATCTATATGAGTTTAGTATACTTATAGTATAGTCCAGTTGACTCTTAACTAGCTAACAACGGCACAGTGGTTAGCACAGCTACCTCACAGTGCCAAGGAACCGGGCTTGATTCCAGCCTGGGGTGACTGACTGTATGGGGTTTGCATGTTCTCCCCGTATCTGTGTGGGTTTCCTCCGGATGCTCCGGTTTCCTCCCACAGTCCAGGTTAGGTTGATTAACCATTCTGAATTGCCCTTTACTGTCAGGGGGGTAATGTAGGGTAGATATGTGAGGTTGGGGGATATGAGTCGGGTGAGATTGGTGCTGATGCAGGCTTGATGGGCTGAATGGCCTCCTTCTGCACTGTAAGGAATCCATTCTCTGAAATGGCATAACATGCCACTCATTTGGACAATAAATGTTGGCCTTGCCCACATCCAACCGATGAATAGTTCAGACAAAAACAGGAGACCTGATCGCTTCAAGATGAACTTATTGTTTATTTTAAAATGGAATAAAGTGGGAAGAGTTTTGTGTCTGTACGATTGCAATCCTGTCATGTGCTATGCAATGAGGACACCTGCTGGCTGACTCTCCCATTAACAGTGAGGTAACACTATACCAGGTTATCGGTGAAAATTACACTCCACCAAAACACTTTTCTTTTGGAGTTTTTCAAACAGCAGCATTGCATTAATTACATCCTTCAGGCATTTCTTTAATAACATCAAGTCACCTTAGCATTTTTAAATCTTCTTAATTGCAATCGATAGGTGAATAAAACTGGAAGGTGACATAGAATTTGCCCGAAATAGGTCATTTAACCCAACCAGTCTGTGCCGATGTTTATGCTCCACACAAGCTTCCCAACACTACCCTCCATCCTAGCCCATCAGCATAACCTTTTGCAATAGCGTTGGTATCATGGCGCCAGAGACCAAGGTTCGATTCCCAGTTTGGGTTCACTGTCCGTGCGGAGTCTGCACGTTCTCCCCATGCCTGCATGGGTTTTGTCCAAGTGCTCCGGTTTCCCCTCTCAGTCTGAAAGATGTGCTGGTTAGGTGCATTGGCCATGCTAAATTCTCCCTCAGTGTACCCAGAGTGTAGTGACGGGGGGGATTTTCACATTAACTTCATTGCAATGCAAATGTAAACCTACTTGTGACTAATAAATAAACTTTAATTCAACAGATTGCATTTTGTGTGGGAAAATATAAGATGTTTTTACATTTTTGTTCTGCAGAAATTTGAACATAAACCTGCTGTCAGAATACTGAGTCCCAACAAGTTGTCTGCCCTCGGTGCACCGACCCTGTCAACGAGTGAAGCTCCTAAACTGGACTGAACTTCCTTTGCTTGTTTGATTCACAGTTCCAAATGTTATTTTGCAGACAAGGGGGCACAATCTTACTGCCTTTTCACATCATGCTCCTGCTGCGGCAAAGTCAGAGAATATAGCAGCGAGTCAAATTCCCCGTTCGCTGCAGTGAGATGGGAAAATCTCACTGGCGTGAAATGGTCGGAATATTCCATGATATGGGTATGCCGGCGTTGGACTGGCGTAAACACAGTAAAAAGTCTGACAACACCAGGTTTTAGTCCAACCTATTTATTTGATAATATTCTCACAAGCTTTCGGGTTAGTCCCTTCGTCAGGTGAATGGAGAGTTCTGGCCTCAGACAGAGCATATAAAGCACAGACAGTTTAGAGATTACTGATTAGAATGCGAATCCTTACACCTTCTGCTTTCTTGCATCTCTGTAAAAACTTGATGTCTGTGTCGATACCCACATCATGACTACTATCGACACCACAAACTGCCGGATCCAAGTGGAGAGGATCTCCAAGAAGATTGCGCATATCGACACAGACATCAAGTTTTTACAGAGATGCAAGAAAGCAGAAGGTGTAAGGATTCGCATTCTAATCAGTAATCTCTAAACTGTCTGTGCTTTATATGCTCTGTCTGAGGCCAGAACTCTCCATTCACCTGACGAAGGGACTAACCCGAAAGCTTGTGAGTATATTATCAAATAAATAGGTTGGACTAAAACCTGGTGTTGTCAGACTTTTTACGGAATATTCCAGCCAGGCTTGCTAGAGGGATGTGCAGCAAGACTCTTTTCATTTATTTTCTTTCATTCAGCCATGGAACACAAGCAACACTGGCAAAGCTAACATTTATTGCCCATCTCTAGTTACCATGGTGACCTACCTTCATAAACTGTCTCAGTACATGTGACAAAGGCCCTCTCAAGTTTGTTAGAGGGTGGCGGCTGCACTGTGCGTCTGATTCGCTTTACATGGCATTTTATTCTACTTGGCTCCTTATTGATTTTGTGGGTTTTTCACAAGGGTGAGAAGGATTTGCAGAGGTGAACTGATGTAGTGGACCTGGTTGATGCAGTTAAGATAATCCATCTACCAGATCCAATGGGGATACGTGGGGCAGCATGGTGGCACCGTGGTTAGCACTGCTGCCTCACAGTGTTAGGGACCCAAGTTCGATTCCAGCCTCGGGTCACCGTCAGTCTAGAGTTTACACATTCTCCCCATGTCTGCTTGGGTTTCCTTTAGGTGTTCTGGTTTCCTCCCACAGTCCAAAGATGTGTGGGTTAGGTTGATTGGCCATGCTAAATTGACCCTAGTGTCAGGGGGATTAGCAGGGTAAATAAGACGGGTTGTGGGAATAGAGCCTGGGTGAGATTGTGGTCGATACAGACTTGATGGGGCATATGGCCTCCTTCTAAACTGTAGGGACTCTTGATTCTATACAAACCAACCACAATTTAATTAAATGGTGAGACAGACTCAAGGGACTGAATGGGTTCCTTATGTTCTGGGCATGAGAGTGGCATTTTGGTAATGTCAGTAAACCTCATACTCCAGAGGCCCTGGAGACATGGGGACATGGGTTCCTCCATAATTCCACCATAGCAGTTTGTGGAATGTAAACTCAATTGATAAAACAAACAGGAATCGAAAAGTTATCTCAGTAATGTTGACTATGAAAGAACTGCTGTACAAACTCATCTGGATGACTAATATCCTTTAAGGAAGGAATTCTGATGTCCAGCATGCGACCACAACCATGAAGCTGAGTCTTAACTGGACGTGAGGTGGAGGCAGGTTCAACTGAGGCATTCAAGAGGGCATTGGATGATTATTTGAGTAGAAACAATGTGCAGGGGTACGGGGAAAAGGCAGGGGAATGGGCACTATGTCATCATGCTCGTTTGGGGAGCCGGTCCAGACAGAATGGGTCAAATGGCCTCCTTCTGCAATGTAATGATTCTGTGAACTTCTACTGCCCTCTGGAATGGCCTAGCAAACCAATGTGAGAAATTTCTAACCAGTTATTAGGGTTTTTTAGACAGTAAGCCTTAAGACACTGACAGAATTACTAACAAAGAGTTAAAACAAGATTAAATCTAACAAGAAAATAGATTATACACATGTGAATGCAGTAAGAGAGTTAAACAAGTAATCATGATTTAATACATATATGCTGATATTTTAAGTATGTCTTTAAGTGTTGTGTGAATTCGTGTTCACTTTAGAGGAAGACAAGTCACCGCAAGGTATGTTGGTTAAGGCAAATAGTTCAGAACCAAAGGCCTGGGAACTCTGTAGTTAGCAAAATTCACCTCAGAAAGTTTCTTAAGCAGGAACAGATATTACAACATTTATGAATAAGTGTATTCATTGCCTAGATTGAGGATGGAAACGTGCCCGGATGTGGGACCACGTGTTTACCTAGTTTGGCAATGATCTGGTGGAAACATTCACTTTGGTCCCTATAGTGGGTGCTTAGGGTAACTTGGTAATGGGGAAGTGACTTTTGCCAAGATGGGAGTTAGCGTCCAATTTAATAGATGAATGAGATATCATTATGCTGGATGGTAAAATGCAATTGGCTGAGGTGTATGATAGGGATTATTATTGACATGTGTATACTAAAGGTGAATGATTTTAAATTAATATAAGGCGGGAATGAATGATAAGAAAATCTATAATTGCTCTGTTTAGAATTGTAAAGGTTAGATCTATGTGGAGAGATCCAACTGGTCTACCTGAGAGCTGATTCGACACTCTGTTGATCTCCTACCAGCCACTGGTCAAATCAAGATATGTCTTTGGTTAGAAGCACTGACTTTGTGAGTCTTGTATTGCCTTTGAGTTTCCCTGACAGTACTGATCACCTAGGGTACCCCATCAACACAAGCCACTCAGTTAAAGGGCAATAAGGGTAGACAACAAATGCTGCCAATGTTCAAAGAATGAAGGAAAATATTCATTTCTATTTTCCCTCCTCCCTTTTCTCTTTAAGAAACTTTTATAGCGTCACAGAATTGTTACAATACAGAAGGAGGCCATTTGACCCAAAATGTCTGCACTGGCTCTCCGAATGAGCAACTCACTTAGTGCGATTCTCCCACCTTCTCCCCGCAACCCTGCACATTCTTCCTTTTCAGATAACAACCCTAATTCTCTATTGAATGCTTCAATTGAATCTGCTTCCATCATAATCCCAGGCAGTGCATTCAAAACTTTAATAACTTGCTGCGTGAAAAAGTTTTTTCTCATGTTTTCATTGCTTCTTTTGCCAATTACTTTAAATACGTATCCTCTGTTTCTCGGTCCTTCCAACAGTGGGAATACTTTCTCCATCTCTACTCTATCCAGACAAACAAACAAAGAGAACAAACAAACCTCTCACCAGATCTCTCACGATTTTGTACACCTCTATCAAATCTTCTCTCAGTCTTTTTTTCCCCCAAGAAAAGCAGCCGAACTTCTCAAATTTATCTCCACAACTGAAGTTGCTCATTTGTGGAACCATTCTCATGAATCATTTCTGCACTCTCTCCAATGCCTCCACAAGCTTCCAAAACTGGGACGCAATATTCCAGCTGAGGCTGAACTAGTGCTTTGTACAAGTTCAATGTAACTTCCTTGTTCACACAAGAATAAATAAGCTGGAAAATCTCACCAGGAATGACAGTATCTGTGGAGAGAGAATAGAGCCATTGTTTAGAGTCAGGATGACCCTTCGTCAGAGAAATATTGCTTTAAGCTCTGTGGAAGGGTCATCCAGACTTGAAACATTGGCTCTATTTTCTCTACACAGATGCTGTCAAATTTAAAATCAAAGCAAAATACTGTGTGTGCTGGAAACTGAAACACAAACAGAAAAATGCTGGAAAATCTCAATAGATGTGACAGCACCTGTGGAGAGAGAATAGGGCCAACGTTTTGAGTCTAGTTGACCCTTCGTCAGAGCATATGTTTTCATTGTCTTCGCTCTGACAAAGAGTCATCTAGACTTGAAACATTAGTACTATTCTCTTTCTACAATGCTGTCAAACCTGCTGAGATTTTCCGGCATTTTCCATTTTTGTTTATGATTCCAGCATCCGCAGTGTTTTTCTTATAACATCCTTGCTCTTGGACTCTATGCCATGATGTTGTTGTTAGCATACTTCCACACCCATATATTGTTTTTTATCCTTTGGGGAATAGTGGGTGAAGTGGTGGAAGGATTTCTGAGCTGATTATCCGTCCATTAAACCACGTTGAATGCTCCTTTTCTGATCCAGCAGTAGGGGCATTACTGCTGTGCCACAAGACCTCCACGTACCCCTACTAATAAAGTCTAGATTACTGTACACTCAATCACCCGTGTTCTCAACCTGTCCTGCCACTTTCCATGACTTAAGCATTTATACCCACTTTAGAATTGTGCTCTTGTCTCTCCATGTTCTTCCTACCAATTTTTACAGATGCAACACAAAAAAAAATCTTTCTGGATGTATCACAGCTTGGTATGCCTCCTGCTCTGCCCAAGACCACATGGAACTATAAAGATTGCTGAATGTAGCCCAATCCATCACACAAACCAGCCTCCCATTCATTAACTCTGTCTACACTTCCCACTGGCTCGGCAAAGCAGCCAGCATAATTAAGGATCCCCACGCATCCTTGACATTCTCTCTTCCACCTTCTTCTCTCAGAAAAAAGATACAAAGGCCTGAAGTCATATACCAACCGGCTCAAGAACAGCTTCTTCCCTGCTGCCATCAGACTTTTGAATGGACCTACCTCGCATTAAGTTGATCTTTCTCTACACCCTAGCTATGACTGTAACTTTACATTCTGCATTCTTTCCTTTCCTTCTCGGTGAATGGTTTGCTTTGTCAGTGTAGCGTGCAGGAAACAATACTTTTCACTGAATACTAACACATAAGACAATAACAAATCAAACCAAATCCCATAAAAGTCAAAATGGATCACTACACATTTCTCCACTTGAACTTCATCTGCCACTTGTTAGCCGAATCCACCAACTTGTCAATGTCCTTTTGAAGTTCTGTATAATCCTCTACACAGTTTGCAAATTTTTTATCATCTATAAATTTGGAAATTGTGCCCAGCCCACCAGGATCTACGTCATAAATATATATCAGGAAAAGCAAGGGTCCCAAGACTGATCCCTGGGAAATTCCATTACAAACCTTTCTCCAGCCCCAAATACTTCCATTAACCACTACTCTCTGTTTCTTGTCCCTCTACCATTTTTGTATCCATGTTGCTACCTCCCCTTTTATTCCATGAGCAGATCAAATATTTTGGATGGCACTTTATCAAATGCCTTTTGAAAGTCCGTGTAGACGATATCCGCAGCATTACCTCCATCAACCCTCTCCTCCAACTCTTCAGAAAATTCCAGCCAGATAACTAAATTCCTATTTCCCTCAAGAAATCCATGCCGGCTTTCCATAAATGATTCACATTTGTCCTCATGATGATTAATTTGTCCCTATTTACTGGTTCTAGAAATTTCCCCACCACCAAAGTTTTCATATCTTTAAGTTCTTAACTAAATTTGTCCTCTCCGCTCCCCACCCCCTGCCAACCCCACACACAACACCAGGATAATCCCATCTTTAAGTCATGAATCTTTACAAGTTCGACCTCGCAGTTCATCTAGAGAAAAGAGGTCAGCTGAAGAGAAACGGAGGAGGATTTTGGGGAGGGCAGCAGCACAAACAATAAAGTAAATAGGGACATCAGAAGGAACATAGGAACAAAAGGATGCCCTTGGACCTCTCGAGCCTGTTCAATGTGAATCATTGCTAATTTGTATCTCAACTTCATCGCCCTAGATATGTGGAGTTACGGGGATAGGGCCTGCGTGGGATTGTGGATGGTGCAGACTTGATGGGCCAAATGGCCTTCTCCTGCTCTTTCGCGATATCTGCTCTGCAAGATCTCCTGAACTAAGGGGCGACTTAGCATGGCCAATCAACCTAACCCACACATCTTTGAACTGTTGGAGGAAACCGGAGGACCCGGAGGAAACCTACACAGACACAGGGAGAGCGTGCAGACTCCACATAGTCACCTAAGCCAGGAGTTGAACCCAATTAATTGATTAATGATGTTGGTTGAGGGATAATTATTGACTAAGACACCAGTGAGCATTCGCCTTGTCTGCTTTGAATACATCATAGGTTCTTTTACCTTTATGTGAGGGTGGACAGGGCTTTAATTTAGTGTCTGATTCAAAATATAGTACCTCCAACAGTACAGCATTCCCTCCCCAGTACAATGGAGTAGCAGATTTGTACAATGATTCTATGATTTGAAAAAACAAGGGCTGGAATCCTATCACCGATCCTGCTGGTGGGAATTTCTCAACCCGTCACAGGGAATGGAGATTTGGCTGGCCACCAAATTCTCCGGCTTTGCTGCAGCAGGAATGTGGCGTAAATGGCAGGAAAGATTGTGCCTACGGGATCTGGTCTTTTATCACTCTATTGTTATTGGAAACCTGCCTCTGTTAAATTGGCTGCCATGTTTCAACCGTTACCATGGTTACTAAACTTCTAAGGCAGTTTTTTGGCTGGAAAGTGTTTTGAGATGTCCTGAGGTCACGACTGATATATTTCTCAATCCCATTCTTCTGCCTTTTCTCTGTAACCTTGGATCCCCTTACAATCATGAACAAATCTATCGCTGTCTTAAGGACACTCAATGGCCTGGCCTCCATAGCCCTCTGAGGCAATGAATTCCATAGATTCACCACTCTCTGGCTGAAAAAATTCCTCCTATTCTTGGTTCTAAAGGGCTGATGTCGACCGAGACAACATTCTGAGTGCCACTGATTTTGAATTGCTGCACAGATATATGTTGGAAAGTCTGTTATTCCTTCAAGTTCAACAACACCCAAAATAAAATGTGATCTAGGTTTAAGGTAAAAGGAGGAAAGTTTAAAGGAGATGTGAGAGGCAGTATTTTTTACACAGAAGTGGTAAGTGCCTGGAAAGCGCTGCCAGAGGAGATGGTAGAAGCAGATACAATAGTAATGTTTAAGAAGCATCTTGCCAAAAACATGAATAGGCATGGAGTAGAGGGATATGGACCGCAGAGAGGCAAAAGGTCTTTAGTTTAGAAAGCGTCATATGTTGGTGCCGGCTTGGTGGGCCAAAGGGCCCGTGCTGTACTGTTCTTTGATGTCTGTTTGTGACTGTTTCCTGTGTATAATATAATTCATGAGGAAGGATAAGAAGGTACTGCTTGCTGCAGCTATCGATGAAGACTTCATGCGCATACCTTAAGTGAATTGAAAACCTCGCAATACAGGATTTTTTTTTAAAAGAAAGACTTGCACTTATGAAAAAAAATACCTTTCACAAAAAGCATTTCGTTGGTTGTGAAGTACTTTTCCAGGTGTCCTGAGATCATGAAAGAATCACAGAATTACAGTTACAGCACTAACAGGAGGCCATTCTTCCCCTTGGGCAGAATTTTACGGCCTTGCCCGGGCGAAGCTGGAAGTCCCCACCCAAGTCGAATAGAGGTTTCTGTTGTTGAACCCTCACCTGCGTCGATTCCGTGGAAGGCAAGGTGGTAAAGTTCCAGCCATTGCTCTACTCCAGTTATCTGGAGGGGCAGCTCAACCCGTCCCACCCTCCTTTGCTCCATAACCCTGCAAGTATTTTTCCAAGGATAGATATCCAATTCAAGGTGCTATGTAAATGTAAGTCTTTCATTCTAACAGAGTAAGTCCCTGTAAAAGATCAATATGAACAAGATATGGTCTACATATTATCCATCTTTATTAATGTTAAAACCTAGTAACCGTCCAGGACAGAAACATGGAGGTGCATTGATTATTGAGTTTTCATGTGTTCATCGCTCCTTGACAGATTTCATTTCCCACCATCCACCAGCAAAATCCCCCCTCTTCCCCTCCCCCGACAACTCTCCAAATCAACAGTCGCCATAGAGAATGAAATTCAGAGATGGAGTTCTATTATTCTAGAGTTACAGGATAAAAATTGGAAACCGTTGAGAAGAGCTTAAAGCATGAACACGGAGGAGAAATGCAACATTATGAAATGAAAAGTGATTATACAGCAGCTGCTAGCCTTTTCGGGGAAAAAAATGAGGAATCGCTGTTTATTACACAGATAATGAGCTTTCCTCCTTCTTGTCACATGCTGTCAAATTTTATTACTGCTAAGGAATATGTGGTACGATAAAATATACAATGATATTAAAAGTGCATATGCTTGGAAAAGGTTAGGCTTGTCATTAGTTATTGTCCCAGATTGTCTGTCATCTTTCCCTCAGGAGAACCCCTCCCAGATGCCCGGATGATAATGCAAAGTTCACTCCCATTAACAACAACAATATAAAGAACTAAATCACTGAAAATGAATCATAAGAACATAAGAAATAGGAGCAGGAGTAGGCCATCTGGCCCTTCGAGCCTGCCCCGCCATTCAATAAGATCATGGCTGATCTGTCGTGGCTCAGTTCCACTTTCCCGCCCTCTCCCCATAACCCTTAATCCCCTCTCTTATCAAAAACCCATCAACCCGCTTCTTAAAAATATTTAGCGAGGCAGCCTCCACCACTTCAACGGGCAGAGAATTCCAGAGATTCACCACCCTTTGAGTACGAACAGTGATGCTGAAATGCATTACTTTCGACCAACTCATCTCCAGTTCAAATTCTCATCCTTGGGTTCAAACAAACACCTCCATTGCTTCGACATGGTTGGCACGGTGGTGACACAGTGGTTAGCACTGCTGTCGCACAACGCCAGGGACTCGGGTCCCATTCCAGTCTTGGGTGACTGCATGGAATTCGCACTTTCTCACTCTGTCTGTGTGGGTTTCCTCTGGGTGCTCTGGTTTCCTCCCACACCCTCAAGATGTGCAAGTTAGGTGGATTGGCCATGCTAAATTGGCCCTTAGTGTCAGTGGGATTAGCAATGTAAATGTGTTGGGTTAACATAGAAACATAGAAGTTGGAGAAGGAGGAGGTCATTTGGCCCTTCAAGTGTGTTCTGCCATTCATCACAATCACGGCTGATTGTCCAACTCAATAGCCTAATCCTGCTTTCTCCCCATAACCTTTGATCCCATTCGCCCAAGTGCTGTATCTAACCATCTCTTGAATACATTCAATGTTTTGGCATCAACTATTCACTCGGCAAATTTCACAGTAATTTCATTGCAGTGTTAATGTAAGCCTTACTAAATAAACTTCACTTTGCTTTACTTCACTTCTTGTGGTAATGAATTCCATAGGCACATCACTCATTGGGTGAAGAAATGCCTCCTAATCTCCGTCCTAAATGGTCTACCCCGAATCCTCAGACTGTGACCCCTGATTCTGGATTCTCCCATCATCGGGAACATCCTCCTTGCATCTACCCTGTCTAGTCCTATAAGAATTTTATAAGTGTCTATGAGATTCCCCCCTCATTAGTCTGAACTCCTTGAAAACAATTCTAACCTTGTCAATCTCTCCTCAAACGGGGATAGGGCCAGGGTGCAATTTTGCTGGTGCAGGATTGATGGGCTGAATGGCCTCCTGTCAGGATTCCACAATTCTGTGATTCTTCCTATCTCTGAGGCATCGTCTGCCCTCCAACCTGGTGCAATCTCTGTGTGCCCCTCCATTCCTCTTCATTGAGCAAATCTCTGATTTTCCTTCACCACCTCCACTGACAACGGTGCTTCCAACTGTCAGGTTCCCTCTGTAAACCTCTCTGTTGGTCCACATTTTCTTGGTCCTATAAGACCAATCTTTAGTCCAATTGGCCAAATATCTCCTTATGCGGCTCAGAACAATTCTGGTAAAGCTCCTGTGACGCATCATAGGAAGTATTACTACATCCAAAACACTATATAAATGCAAATCTTTGTCAATCAATCTCCACTATCTGATGATTTAGTATATTAGTATACCTAGGATGGGATCACATTGAAATAAAACTCAAGTGATGAACATTGACAATGAATGTCTGATACATTTACTTTTGAATTAGCGTACAAAGGTCAATTGCTTGTTTAATGTATTTCTTAACCAAAAGTTGATGTTTCAACAGACTGCTTGATAACCTCCATTAACTTACGTTCATATGCGCAAAGGCAAGGGAAGCAAATTGTTTAAAATAACATGTAATTATATATATCTTCTCTTAGTGAATTATATTATGTTTAAAATTCAGGTGAAAGTGCGCATTGCGATATTAGTTCAGTTGTATGAAATTCCTCTGGTTGCTATCTTGAAAAGGATGTTAAGAATGTAATTAAATAGATTAATGTCTATTATGAGCATATCACAGAATGATAGAATCCCTACAGTGAAGAAAGAGACCGTTCGGCCCATCAAGTCTGCACCAATCACAATCCCACCCAGGACCTATCCCCGTAACCCCACGTATTTACCCTGCTAATCCCCCTGACACTAAGGGGCAATTTAGCATGGCCAATCCACCTAACCTGCATGTCTTTGGACTGTGGGAGGAAACTGGAGCACCTGGAGGAAACTCACACAGACATGGGGAGAACGTGCAGATTCCACACAGACAGTCGCCCAAGCCAGGGATCGAAATCCACATCCCTGTGAGGCAGAAGTGCTAACCACTGTGCCACCATGCTACCCGTATCTGTTAAAATAGCATCTAAGAAAATTCCAGCAATTACAATTAAGTACCACACACAGTGGAATAAACAGCCCAAAGCAATTCACATAGGCCCTGAGCCAGAGAAAAAGATATCAGCAGGACTGAAAAAAGCCTGGTCAAAGAGCTGATTCATCTTAAACAATAACAAATTATATTTATATAGCAACATTAAAGTAGGAAAACAACGTACTTCACAGTGTTAATATTAAATGTCAGAATATGGTGGAATAATAATGCAGCAGCTTGATTTTTTACCTTCAACAAGTTTATTCTACACCTAGCTCAGCAGAAACTGCTCATTGTTCCTGCACAGCAATCATTCCAGCTGTGTCTATTCATACTCTGTTGAAGGTTGAGCCAATAACCATCAACTGTCTTTAATAAGACAGTTAGCTTAACAATGTAACTGCAAAAATCTGCATTTGCTGAGACACTGTCACACAGGGGAGGTGATGGCCTAGTGTTATTATCACTAGAATATTAACCCAGAAACCCAGCTAATGTTTTGGGGACCCAGGTTCAAATCTCCCCACGGCAGATGGTGGCATATGAATTCAATAAAAGCAATCTGTAGTTAAGAACCCAGATGACCGTGAAATCTTTGCTGATTGTCAGAATAACCCATCTGGATCACTAATGCCCTAAGGGAAGGGAATCTACCATCATTACCCAGTCTGATCTACATGTGACTCCAGGGCCACAGCAAATACGGTTGACTGTCAAATGTCCTTGGGCAACTTGGGATGGGCAATAAATGCTGGCCAACTAGCGGTGCCCATGTCCCATGAATGAATAAAAAATTGTTGTAAATCAAGTATGACACTGAGCCACATAAGTAGATATTAGGCCAGATTACCAAAAGCTTGTTCAAGGAGGGAGTCCTTCAGGGGTGTCTCAAAGGAAGCGAGAAATGGAAATGTTCAGGGAGGGTATTCAAGAGTGAAGAGGCTAGGAAGCTGAAGGCACAGCTACCGATGGTGGAGCAATGGAAATCGGGATGCTCAAGAAGCCAGAATTAGAGGTAGATAGGTATTTTGGAGGATTGTAGGGGTTGGAGGATATTCCGGAGAAAAGGAGGCAGAGCCAGAAAGATTCCTGATTAACAAGGGGGTGAAGGTTGTTGGGGGTAGGCAGGAATGTGGTGTTGAGGCTATAATCAGATCAGCCGCGATCTTATTGAATGGCTCAAGGGATCAGGTGGCTCACTTCTGCTCCTGTTTCTTAAATTTGTACATACATTTATACATTCTGTCACCTCGGCATCAGTGCCCTCAGATCCCAATTTATCCCAGTTTCCTGTGTATTTCGAGAATGGCAAAAACCCCAAACAGGTCTGGGATATAATTTATTGGATACAATTCCCGTTGAGATGATAATCAGTTTCCACTATCTCCACAGGAGGTGGCAGTTCCATCTGTATTGTTTCTTCGTTTGAAATGCCTCTGTCTGGAAAAGGATGTCACAGGGTACAATCCACACAGGAACTTTTCAGGCAGTCACACAATTACACCCTCAGAACAGACAACTGACATTCTTAGCCATGGGCACGATCTTTCCAGCCGTTCATAACATGCTCCCACTGCAGGAAGGTCGGAGAATCTGGCGCCAAGCCAAACCCCGGTGTGTTTGCTCTTTCCCAACAGGGGCAATCTCACAGTTGTGGTGTCACCTTTGTAAACCTTCTCTAATATGAAGGCCATAATTGTTTAAATTGCTCCAAATATGCTCTAAGCAAGGTTTGATCAAATTCTTCCTCCAGACATCAAAAAAACTCAATTTTCAAGTTTGCTGCCGAGACCACCACAGTGGTTCTTAAACAATGACGAGACAGTGTACAGGAAAGAGATAGAGAATCTGGTGAGCTGGTGTGACGACAATAATCTCTCCCTCAATGTTAACAAAATGAAGGCGATTTTGTCATTGACTTCAGGAAGTGTAAAGGAGAACGTGCCCTTGTCTACATCAACGGGGACAATGTAGAAAGGGTCGAGAGCTTCAAGTTTTTGGGTGTCCAGATCACTAACCTATCCTGGTCCCCCCGTGCCAACACTATAATTAGAAAGCCCACCAACACCTCCACTTTCTCAGAAGACTAAGGAAATGTGGCAAGTTAGCGACGACTCTCACCAACATTTACAGATGCACCATAGAAAGCATTCTTTCTGGTTGTATCACAGCTTGGTGTGGCTCCTGCTCTGCCCAAGACCGCAAGGAACTACAACAGATCGTGAAGGTAGACCAATCCATCACGCAAAACAACCTCTATCCAGTGACTCGGTCCACACTTCCCGCAGTCTCAGAAAAGCAGCCAGCATAATTAAGGACCCCAAGCCCCCCAGACATTCTCTCTTCCACCTTCTTCCGTCGGGAAAAAGATACAAAAATCTGAGGTCACATACCAACCAAATCAAGAACAGTTTCTATCCTGTTGCCATCAAACTTTTGAATGGAACTCCTTTGCATTAAGTTGATCTTTCTTTGCACCCTAACTAACACATGTAACACTACATTCTATACTCTCGCGTTTTCTTCTCTATGAATGGTATGCCTTCTGTGCAAGAAACAATACTTTTCACTGTATATCAATACATGTAACAATAATAAGTCAAATCAAATCAAAATTGGTGGTTCTAATGGATAAAACCTCCAGAGAATGGATACAAAATTGGCACCTTGACAGAAGCCAGAGGGTGGTTATAGATAGTTGTTTTCTGAACTGGAGGCCTGTGACTCAGGGATCAGTTCTGGCCCCACTGTTATTTGTTATTTAGGCTAATAATTAGGATAAGAATATCGGAGGTACGGTTAATAAGTTTGTAGATGCCGCCAAGATTGGTGGCATAGTGGACAGTGAAGAAAGTTATCTCTGATTGCAACAGGATCTTGATCAATTGGGCCAGTGGGCTGACAAATGGCAGATGGAGTTTAACTTAGACAAATATGAGGTGATGCATTTTGGTAGATTGAACGAGGGCAGGGCTTACTCAGTTAATAGTAGGGCTAGTAGGGCTTTGGGGAGAATTACAGAACAAAGAAATCGAGTGGCACATGTTCATAAGTCCTTGAAAGTGGAGTCACAGGTGAAAAGAGGGTGAAGAAGGTATTTGGCATACTTAGTTTCATTGGTCAGAACATTGAATTCAGGAGTTGAGATGTCTTGTTGAAGTTGTCCAAAACATTGGTAAGGCCACCCTTGGAATACTATGTGCAGTTCTGGTCGCCCTATTATAGAAAGGATATTATTAAACTAGAAAGAATGCAGAAAAGATTTACTAGGATGCTACTGGGACTTGATGGTTTGAGTCATAAGGAGAGGCTGGATAGATTGGGACTTTTTTCTCTGGAGCATAGGAGGCTGAGGGGTAACCTTATAGAGATCTATAAAATAATGAGGGGCATAGACAAGATAGATAGTCAATATTTTTTCCCCAAAGATAGGGGAGCCTTAAACTAGAGGGCATAGGTTTAAGGTGAGAGGGCAGAGATAAAAAAGTGTACATGGGGGCAATTTTTTCACACAGAGGGTGGTGAGTGTCTGGAACAAGCTGCCAGAGGTAATAGCAGAGGCAGGTACAATTTTGTCTTTTAAAAAGCATTTAGATAGTTACATAGATAAGATGGGTATAGAAGGATATGGGCCAAATGGAGGCAATTGGGACTAGCTTAGGGGTTTAATAAAAAGGGGTAGCATGGACAAGTTGAGCTGAAGTGCCTGCTTCCATGCTGTAAACCTCTATGACTGTAGAAGGAACAGTTAAGACATGTGTGCCTCAAGAGATATGATGTCATTCAAACATTTGAAGTCATGAAGAAACTATTTGACACACTTTGGTCAGATTTCTTTGAGAATAACGGGGCAATGCAGTTCACAACATGTGCAGGAACTGTCAAGAACAGTTCATAATTATATCAAGCAGTGTTGAATAATATATTGATGCGCCAGTGTCACATTCTTTCTTTCTCTCTCCTCTCTACTCGTGCCTTCTCCCTGTGAGCACAGATTGATTTAGTGCTAATTACTGCTACACTTGAAGGTAATTTTATGCTGTGTGCAGTTGTTGGAAAACACAAGGGGTCCTTTAAAAAGCTGTCAGAAGGCAAAGACTTTGATCCCATCTGTTTGTGAAGCATTCAGGACCCCAGCTTCTACTGGTGGAGGAACTGCACTCAAACTTACATGGACTTCATCATTTGTCATTCTTATTATGGGCTTCTAATTTTAGTGCTGGTGTGGCATTTATAACATACTGTTAAAAATATGAGCACGCCGACATCCAATTATGTACATCATGTTAATTTACCTTATCTTTATTAACTTTGCTTCTCCCAGTGGCAATATAATACAAAGTTCCTGTCGTATAGCTCCCAGACAGAAAACTGTACAACTGAAGAGAAGCCCATTTAAAGGGGACTTGTCATTTTACTGGTGGTAAGAGGGGGTTGGGGGCAGGGTGCTGAGGTGGTGTTGCATTCCTTTGAAAATGTCGTGATCGGAATATTATACTGCGCATCAGAACCAGCTGGTGCCAGTGTCTCCGCAAGAATTTGATCACTTCAAATGCATTTAAATGAAAAAAATAGCTTTCTAACTACTACTAGGAATGTGGAGAGACAGGAGATGATTTGTTCCCGACAGAACTGAGAAGGTTAAGGGAGGGTACAATAAATGCGTTCAGAGGGTGACGCGGTGGCACAGTGGTTAGCACTGCTGCCTCACAACTCCAGGGACTCGGGTTCAATTCTGGCCTTGGGTGACTGTCTGTGTGCAATTTGTAAATTCTCCCCATATCTGCAAGGGTTTTGTCTAGGTCCTCCAGTTTCCTCCCACACTCCAAAGATGTTCAGGTTAAGTGGATTGGCCATGCTAAATTGCCCCTTAATGTCCAAAGATGTGCAACTTGGGTGGAATGGCCATGGTAAATCACACCTTGTGCCCAAAGATGTGTAGGTTAGGTGGATTGGCCATGCTAAATTGCCCCTTCGTGTCCAAAGATGTGTAGGTTACGTGGATTGACCATGCTAAATTGCTGCTTAGTGTTCAAAGATGTGTAGGTTAGGTGGATTAGCCATGATAGATGTGCAGGGATGGGAGGGTGGAGATGGGCCTGGATAAGAAGCTCTTTTGGAGAGTCAATGCAGACTCTATCGGCCGAATAACCTTCTTCTGCACTGTAGGGATTCTATGTTTGTACGGGAATTATGAAGCGTTTCGATGAAGTAAATAAGGAGAAACTGACCCACTTGGCTGGAAGATCAGTGAGCAGAGAGCAGAAGTTTAAGGTATTTGGCAAGAAAAAACAATTTTATTTTACTAAGTGAGCTACTATGATCTGGAATTCTCTATCCAATAGGGTGGTGGAAACAGAGTTGATAGAATACCTAAAATGGCACTGGAACTGTACTTATAATGATAACATTCGCAGAACTCTGGGAATGTTACTGATGGGATAATCATCAAAGAGCCAGTGAAGGAATAATTAGCAAACCTTCAGCAACGTTACAACGCAAGATCAAATAAACACCGTAGGAATTCAATGTATTTGAGCAATGATCTGATTTATTTATAAACTGAAGAATGGAGCAGAGTTGGAATATTTGGAGAATTCCTAATTTACATTCAAATGTTGGAAAATCGAGTTAAAACAAATAAAATGAAGGATCGGCATTGGGTCCTCAGCTATTCACCATATTCATTTGTGACTCAAGTCATAGGATAAAGGTCCAGATATCCCAAATTTACCTATGATCAAGAATAGGTGGTATTTCAAGCAGTGTAGAAGGGGTGGCATGGTGGCACAGTGGTTAGCACTGATGTCTCACAGCACTAGGGACCTGGGCTTGATTCCTGGCTTGGGTGACTGTCTGTGTGGAGTCTGCACAATCTCCCCATGTCTGTGTGGGTTCCCTCTGGATCCTCTGGTTTCCTCCCACAGTCCAAAGATGTGCGGGTTAGGTGCATTGGCTGTGCTAAATTGCCCCGGAATGCATAGGTTAGCGGGGTAAATATGTGGGGTTACGTGGATAGAACCTAAGTGTTGTCAGTGCAGACTCGATGGGCAGAATGGCCTCTTTCTGTACTGTAGGGTCATGATTCTATGAAATAAATAATTTCATAAAGCAACCAAAAGAGAAAATGCTGGAAAATCTCAGCAGGTCTGGCAGCATCTGTAAGGAGAGAAAAGAGCTGACGTTTCGAGTCCAAATGACCGTTTATCAAAGCTGACACATCTTTGGACGCTAAGCAGCAATTTACCATGACCAATCCAACTAACACACATCTTTGGACACAAATTGGGTATCGAAACATCAGCTCTTTTCTCTTTACAGGTACCGCTAGACCTGCTGAGGTTTTCCAGCATTTTCTCTTTTGGTTTCAGATTCCAGCACCCATAGTAACTTGCTTTTAAATTCATAAAGTAGATCAGATGATCAATATATATTTCCTTTCATGCCTCAAGTGTAAAATCACAGAAATATTGATCAATATGAATGGGCAAAACTGTGTCTAATGGATTTCAATGTCAACAAATATGCAGTTAACCCCAATTGGACCTAAAAAGGATAGTACAGGTACTTTCAAAATGAAAAGTTAGACAGTATGGAGGTCCAAAAAGATTTGGAGGTTCAGTAACACAGACCAGTTTGGCTAAGATTCTCATTCTTTTGGCTCAGATCAAGAGTAGGATCAAGCCCAAGATGGGTTCAATGCCTTACCTCGTCAGCCTGGATCTCGCTTGCCTCTCCTGTGGCAACCATGAATTGGATTCCATGGGAACCAGATCAACATATGCAAATGAGTGTTTAAATCTGCTGGGTGGAATTCTCCAGTCCTCTTTGTCAGTGACAGCAGGGTGTGATCAGCCAGAGGCTGTTTCAGGCCAGATCTTCCCTGCTCCAGGATTTTCCAACCCTTGGGCACTGCAGGAGCCTGGCAAGAATCACTACAGGTCTCCATAAATGAGACTGGGCACGATGGCCGTACCAGAGGGGCGGCTCAGAGGCCATTGAAGCCCCCAGTGGGTGGGGTCATGGCTGGGCATTTCCCATCGGGCAGTGCCAGCCTGGCATTGTCCACATTTTCTATAAGCAGGCAAAACTGATCTGCTTATTCCAGTGATATTGTATAAATCTTCTGAAATTTAGTTTGCAACAATGATTGCATTTCTAAAGTATTCCATTAGCTGTGAAGTGTTTTGTGCCATCCTTCTGTACTATCATATTATTCATTTGGAAATAGAATTTCATTGTTATGCGCATGTACATTGGGGCCCACAACTTCCTGCTACACAGGAGTCATGTACCATGTAACAGTGACCCAGAACGTCTGATCACTGGATGGGTGTACCCTGGGGATACCCTCCAAGACGTGTTATCAGACTCCTTGGAAGACTCACACAGTGACTACCTGGGAATTGTCCAGGAGGTTTGGATTACAAATGGGCAATTGTCCTGCTCTCTGCGACTCTCCTTGGATGGTAATGACTTCAAAACATTTGTTTCTTCACTCCTCTGTCAATGGAAAGTGAACCACGATATCAATGGTCCACAGGAAATACGAGTTTGGTCTCAACTGGATTCCAGTTCTGAGCACCATATTTTAGGAAGTGTGTGAAGGCATTAGGGAGGGTGCAGATAAGACTTACAAAAATAGCTATAGGGAGAAGAACTTCAGTTGCATGGATAGATTGGAGATTCTGGGGATGTTCTCCTTCAGGAAGGGAAGATTAGTAGGAAATCATGGGAGGCATGGTGGCACAGTGGTTAATACTACTGCCTCACAGCACCAGGGATTCTGGTTCAATTCCAGCCTCGGGTGACTGCCTATGTGGAGTTTGCACTTTCTCCCGTGCACTTTCTGCCTGATGGAAAATGCCCAGCCATGTCCCCGTCCATTGGGGGCTTCAATGGCCTCTGAGCCTCCCCTCTGGTATGGCCATCGCGCCCAGTCTCATTTATGGAGACCTGTAGTGATTCTTGCCAGGCTCCTACAGTACCCAAGGATTGGGCACTGCATCTGCATGGGTTTCCTCCAGGTGCTCTGGTTTCCTCCCACAGTTCAAAGAAAGGAAGAAATTGTTCCCATTCGACACAGATTTAATTGGCAAAAGAAGCAATGGCAATGTGAGGGAAAAAAATTCTTTACACAATGAGTAGTTGATTGGCTGTGCTACATTAACCCTAGTGTTAGGAGGATTAGCAGGGCTAATTGGATTATTGTGGGGTTATTGGATTAGGACTTGGGTGGGATTGTGGTCAGTACAGACCCAATGGGACAAATGGCCTCATTCTGGACTGTGCATCTATGAATTGGTAGAATTGTGCAGGAATCATGAGGGACTGGGCAGAACAGAAAGGGAGAAATTGTTCACATTCGACACAATTTAATTGGCAAAAGAAGCAATGGCAATGTGAGATGAG
Source organism: Carcharhinus amblyrhynchos (assembly GCF_965287045.1). Lineage (NCBI taxonomy): Eukaryota > Metazoa > Chordata > Chondrichthyes > Carcharhiniformes > Carcharhinidae > Carcharhinus > Carcharhinus amblyrhynchos. The sequence goes on from NC_137331.1 coordinate 38,891,809, forward strand.
TGGTTAGGATCTGGAAAGTATCCACTGACCCTGTCTACACTTCTTGCTGCCTTGGGAAAGCAGGCAGCATAATCAAGGACTCCACGCACTCCAGACATTCTTCCACCTTCTTCCATTAGGAAAAAGATACAGTTGATACAAAAGTCTGGGATCATGTATCAACTGACTCGAGAACAGCTTCTTCCCTACTGCTGTCAGACTTTTGAATGGACCTACCTAAAATGTTGATCTTTCTCTACACACTAGCTATGAGTATAACCCTATTTTCTACACCCTCTCCCTTCCTTCTCCCCTATGTATTACATAAACAGTATGTTTTGTCTGTATAGCACACAAGAAACAACACTTTTTACTGTATCCCAAAACATGTGACAATAATAAATCAAATCAAATCACGACCTGAGTGCGTGATGGAGACAGGAACGCAACTGGGGCTATCAAAGGAGAATTAGATCATTATCTGAAGATAAAAGCTTACAGGATTGCGGGGAGGGAGCAGGATGAAGTGAATTGCTCCGACAAACAGCAGGCATAGTTATGATAGGTTGAATGACTTCCTTCTCTGCTCGAACTGTTTGATGATTCTGCTTTTCAGAAGGTGTCAAAATGCCCTGGGTCAGTGACCATGCTCAACCACAAGAGGTCAGCATTGGCACAATCATGTGCTGAACATTGGCAAATGGATCCTCTTCACTACTTAAGAATTAAATGGTGCTTTAGTTTGGCTCAGAAAATAAATGCACGGTGAGATGATCTTTTAGAGAATAATGACCACTATTAACCATCAGCAAATCCCATCCCAATCATCCCGGTAACCTGACTCCCAGTCCGTCAATGCCTCAATTTTAGAATTCTCTCTCCGGTGTTCAAATCCCTCCATGGCCTCGTCCGCTCCCTATCTCTGGACTCTCCTCCATCCCCAGAACCATTCAATTCTGGTATCGTGCGTATACCTGATTTTAACTGCCCCTCCATTGGTGGCCATGTCAGGGCCCAGTTCTTTGGAATCCTTTCACTAAAGTTCCCTGCCTCCTGACCTCTCTCTCCTCCTTTAAGGCACTGTTTATTTGTCTCTTCGTTCAAACGTAGGTCACCCATCCTAATATATCCCCTTGGAGCTCAGTGTCATATTTCATATTTGATGACACTTCTGTGCAGTGCCTTTGGGCAAAGTACCAAGTTAAAGGTTCGATACAAATGCAAGTTGTTGTTGTTGTTGCATTCCCAGGCAGACAGCAAAAACATGCTTTCAGCCCCCTTGACGATGCAACTTCAGAGCCCACTTAGTGGTTAGCACTGCTGCCTCACAGTGCCAAGGGTCCATTTCCAATTCTGGCCTTGGATGACTGTCTGTGTGGAGTTTGCACATTCTCCCTGGGTCGATGTGGGTTTCCTCCAGTTGCTCCGGTTTCCTCCCACAGTCCAAAGGTGTGCAGGTTAGGTGGATTGACCATGCTAAATTGCCCCTTATTGTCTAAAGGTGCACAAGTTAGATGGATTGGCCATGCTAAGTTGATGCTTAATATTCCAAGTTGCGTGGGTTAGCTGAATTAATGGGGTTACGGGGATAGGGCCTGGATGGGATGCTCTGCCAGAGCTTGTGCAGGTTTGGTGAGCCAAATTGCCTCCTTCTGCACTGTAGGGATTCTATGATTTTCTGGATCTTTGGTAGACCCCACAATACCAATCAGGGAGGAGTTTTAGGCAAACCTATAAAACTGGACACCTGCAAAAGACAGAAATGTCATTCACAGCCCCAAAGAACTTGCACAGTAACATTATAACTGCTCAAGATGCAGGGAAGGCCCTATTTCAGAAGCAGCTAATGCAGCAGAGTGAGTTAAATTGACAAAGAGAGCAGCTGTTGTTAAGGAGAAGAAGGGAGACAGGAAGAGTGTCCATCAACAGCCCCAAATGACTGTAATTGCTGCAGCAGCAAAAATACAGGCAGGAAAACTATCCTGGCAAAGAGATCAAATGCATCTACGCAGGAAGGTGGGCCACTTCCAGGCTGTGGTCGTAATGAGGAGCCTGTACAGAATACAGGGAAGTGTCGAAAATGCAGCAAAGTCAATGAAATAGATGATGTCCATTATATTGAGATGTCTTCCCTCGGAGGGATCCAGCAACCAAGGAGAAGCTACAGGTGTGCTGACATCCTGGCAGAGGGAAATAAGATACACTTCGAACTAGGCACAAATGCAGCAGTTTTGGTTCTTCCTGTCGCTGAACTGTGATTGAAAGGAAGTCTTCTTCAACTATCAATTGAAAAAGTATACTGGCTGAGAGTGGATAGAGCTAAAGATCATAAAAGAACTAAATGTGAGCTTTGTGCTGATGATGGAGAAAAAAAAACATGGAATATTGGACTTCAAAAAGAGCTGTCCTTTAAATTTTGAAATTGACACAACTCTCAAAGGTACCTGTGGGATGTACAGTCAGCCAGTGCCAGGAATGGCTACAGGGCGTTTCTCTAAGGGAAAATGGAACCTCTCCCTGTGTTTCCAGGTAAGTTGTTTCTAAAATAACCTAAAGACTTATTACCATCACTAGTAAAGACAAAGGAACATAATGGCTATCTAACCTCAAAGACCCTGGGTGTCATTGTCTAGGCAGACTAGTGTATTTTGGTTCACTCTTGGAATAGACAAAGAAAAGGGCTACAAAGAACTAGCAGAGAGAGCTGACTAATGCTTGCTTGCCAACCTGTAGCCTGCCTGTGTCCAACTAACAGTCTTTCTGTGTGTGTGTGCGTGTGTATGTATGTATGTGTATGTGAGTGTGTGTGTGCGTTTTCCACAATGCATATGTGAGATGCAACACTGGAAGCAGTGCCCCTGTAGGAAAGAAATAGCCATCTTTCACAGGCATACCTAAAACTCTCTCTCTCTCTGACTGTGGAAGTCACTCAGACAGTAAAAAGTGATTGCAACTGGAATAAAAAACTGAAATTTCTTTACCAGACCAAGAACACTTGGATTGTAGAGTCCACTATTCACCTTCAGATGTCAGCTATATGGGAATCAAATCATAATGGCTGCAACGCATCATTATCTACACCTCTCGAACTTTAAATTTCCATTTACTCACTACTGGACTCAATTTTTACTTATAACCCGTATGAATGCAGATGCATGTGTTTTACCATTTCCCTTTACTTTTTAGTAGTTAATAAACTTATTCTATCTGAACTCAAGAAAGCCTGGTAAACTTGGCTCATTTTTAAATGTATCTATTGAGTCTGGAAAAGGTGTCCAAGGGAAAGGGAACCTTGTTAGATTAATCCTTTGTTGCTACCAGCAGACGATGGGTTGAATAAAGACAGAGAGACAATTATCCCTTCTCACCTGGACTTGTGTCGGTGGCATAGGGGTTAGCACTGCTGCCTTACAGCGCCAGGGACCCAGGTTCAATTCCCACCTTGGGTCACAGATTAAAGTTTAAAGTTTATTAGTGGCTAACATTGCAATGAAGTTACTGTGAAAATCCTTGAATCGCCACATTCCGATGCCTGTTCAGGTACACCGAGAGAGAATTTAGCATGGCCAATGCACTTAACCAGCATGTCTTTCGGACTGTGGCAGGAAATTGGAACACTGTGAGGGATCCCACACAGACACAGGGAAAATGTGCAGACTCTGGACAGACAGTGACCCAAGCTGGGATCAAACCTGGGTTCCTGGTGCTGTGAGGCAGTAGTGCTAAGCATTGTTCCACGCTGTCTGTGCAGAATCTGCACATTGTCCCCATGTCTGCATGGGTTTCTTTTGGGTGCTCTGGTTTCCTCCTAAACAGGCGCTGTTTAGGCACATTGACTATGCTAAACTTTCCCTCAGTGTACCCAAACAGGCTCAAGCTTGGCAACTAGGGGAGTTTCGTTGTAACTTCATTGCAGTGTTAACATAAGTCCACTTGTGACACTAAGAAATAAACTTAAACTTAAATTTGGGAGTGAGGGAGAGATATTCCAGCTGGGCAGTGACAAATTGAGAGGTCTCATCTGGATCGAGAATTTTTGGGGAACTTCACCAGAGGCCGGTCATAACATCCTCCAATAGTGAGAGAAAGAAATCATAGAAAATTACCTGTGATTCAGAATCAGAATTGTTCCCTCCTGAATGGGAAAATCTCTAATGGAGGAACTGAAGCTGAGATGTTCAACTCAAAAAGCTTCAGAGCTGAATTTCCACGGCTGTACACGGGATGAGGAGGGCTGAGGACAGCGTACCACATCACTCTCAGTCTGTCTACTTACACCCAGTAAAGCTCCTCAGCCACTCTACCCAAAAGTAAAGAAATTGACTTGATATTGAAGCAAGTGGTTATTTCACTTCTGAAAGACCCAACACGCTGGTGGTCAGGGACGGTCCCAGTGCCAAAACCCAATGGATCGATCAGAGTTTGTATAGATATTACCCAGCTGATCAAAGCAGTTGAACGCAAAGTTCATCTTACATCGTCTATTGGACGAGAGCTTAGTAAAATTGGAAAAGAGTTCAATCTTCACAAGGTTGGCTGCAAATATTGGTTTTTGGCAACTGGCTCCCAATGAAGAGTCTAAGTTGCTAACAAATTTCATTCCCGGTCTGGGAGGTTCTGTTTCAATAGGTTATTCTTCAACATCATGGGGTGGCACAGTGGTTAGCACTCATGGCACCAGGCAATTGGATTCAATTAGGACCTTGGGTCACTGCCGGTTTGGAGTTTGCACATTCTCCCCATGTCTGCATGGGTTTCCTCCCACTTTCCAAAGATGTGCAGGTTAGGTGGATTGGCCATGGGAAATGTGTGAGGTTATGGGGATAGAACTTGGGTGGGATTCTTGTTGGAACAGACTCGATGGGCCAAATGGCCTTCCTCTGCACTGTAGGAATTCTATTATTCCATGACTGTTACATTTCAGAGATAAATTTGTAGTTTGGTTGATCATCACAATACAGAAATGGAATTCAGAGACTTTGCAAGAGATGTAGAAATAAGGGTTAATTCAATAGTGTAATAAGCTCATCAGATGCTGTCAACGTCATCAGAAAAAGTGATGCAATATCTATCTCCCTCCCAATGCAGCCTCGTGTAAGATGCACCTTCATAAAGGTTCATTTCCCATAGCATCTGCAGTCTCAGTAAATAGCCTGTATTAGTCTAACAAGACTGTGTTTGCTACTCCCAATGCCTTCTCCTCTATACCAGGGAGACTAAACACAGATTGGGCAATCACTTCACAGAAAACCTTCACTCAGTCTGCAAGCATTACCCCAACTTTCCTGTCATTTGTTATTTTAACTCAGCATCTTGCTCTCACACTCATGTCCATCCTTGGCCTGCTGCAACATTTCAACGGAGTCCAAGGCAAACCAAAGGAACAACACCTCATCTTCCACTTTGGCACTTTACAGCCTTCTGAGTTCAACAACTTGATAGCAGGCACCCTTTTTGCTTTTGGTTTCCTTGATTTGACCCAGTGCAAACACCCACCACCCCTGCTCCCATACCTCCAACCCAAAACCCAACTGTGCCAACTGTCACTTGCTGTTTAGTTTTGCTCTCACTGAGTACTGACCTTCATTCTCCTATTAATACATTCTGCTATTTCACCTCTATGCCACTATTCTTCAGTCCTTAATGCCACCATTAACACTCTCCTTGTTTCATATCCATAACATCTTTGACAACCTCGCCTCAGTTCTGACCCATTCCTGACCTTATAGAATCATAGAATCCTACAGTGCGGAAGGAGGTCACTCAGCCCATTGAACCCATAACAACCATCCCATCCAGGCCCCATCTCCACAACCGCATGCTTTTATCCTAACGAGTCCTCCTGACATTAAGGGGCAATTTAGAATGGCTAATCCACCTAACCAGCACATCTTTCAAAATGTGGGAGGAAAACGGAGCATTCGGAGGAAACCCACACAGACATGGGGAAAATGTGCAAACTCCACACAGACACTGACCCAAGCCGGGAATTGAACTTGAGTCCCTGGTGCTGTGAGGCAGCAGTACTAACCACTGTGCCGCCATGCCACCTCTTACTACTCTGCTCCACCTTCTCCAATCCCCTTTCCAGCACTATAATCCATCACATTTCTACCCCTCTTCAGCTCTGAAGAGGAGTCATACAGACTTGAAGCGTTAACTCTGTTTCTCTTTCTACACGTTGCCAGACCTGCTGAATTTATCCAGCATTTTCTGATTTTATTTTTACCAAAAATATTGTACCTGGCAGCTCTCTTCCTTACTCTCCCCAACTTCCTGTAAGGTCAGTCGTGACGGCGGGTGGGTTTACTGACAGAGATGATTCTTGTGGAATGAGGAGCTCTTCACCCAGAATCCCTAGCAGCAGGGAAACCACTCTATCTCTGGTGCTGAAATGACACTGTCACAGAGATACAGGGCTTTCTCTGCTGCTTAGGATGCTGGGTAAAACATCCACCATTGTACTAGTGATTTTTATAGTGCAGACAGCGACCATGAAAATAAATACTGATCCCTAAGGCATCCATAATGCACAAACACTTCCCTCTGGAGACAAAAGGTGTAGGAATGCTCCTCCGCAGCTCCACAGCAATTGCAATCATTCTCATTTTCCTCTGCTGGCTCAATCCAAGAATTCTGCTCCTGCCCTCCCCCCCCGCTTAATCAAAAAACACCAAAGTCTTAATTTAGCTTTCCAGACTAGCTTCATTCTGTAGTTTAGACCCATTAGGGACAGGGTTAGATGGAGAAGATATGAGCTATCCATACGCTTCACTGGAAAAAAGCATGTGAGAGCTTCGACAGGACCCACATATGATATAGAATCCCCATAGTGCAGAAAGAGACCATCTGGCCCATCGAGTCCGCACCGACCACAATTCCACCCAGGCCCTACCCCCATATCCCGACACATTTACCCACTAATCCTTCAAATCTACATATCTCAGGACACTAAGGGGCAATTTTAGCATGGCCAATCAACCTAACCCACAAGTCTTTAGACTGTGGGAAGAAACTAGAACACCCAGAGGAAACCCATGCAGACACAAGGAGAATGTGCAAACTCCACACAGACAGTGAACCAAGCCGGGAATTGAACCCAAGTTGCTGGAGCTGTGAAGCAGCCATGCTAACCATAGTGCTACCGTGCCCCCCATATCCAAAGCACAGCTTTCTACAGCTGAAAGGCAGTCTTAGGCGACCCTGGGTGCTTGCTGTTCGACAATGCCTCAGCAATGCAATTTCATTACCTTTGGGAGTTCTTGCCTCAATGAGCCTGAAAGTGGTAAATATTTATCACAAGTATATTCAGAGTGATTTCTAATGGTTCACCAATCACCTAGGAAACCCTGGCAGCTCCATCAGCAATAACCAGCACAGCCACTCAGAAGAAAAAGAATAATTTGCATCAGTATTCTGATTTTTCTTATTATTCTTACCTCACACAAATCAGCCTCTCACCCAATGACTCTGCCAACCCTTCCTGCTGCCTCGGAAAGCAGCCAACATAATCAAGGTCCCCACGCACACCGGACATCGCTCACCTGATGAAGGAGCAGCGCTACGAAAGCTTGTGATCCCAAATGAACCTGTTGGACTTTAACCTGGTGTTGTGAGACTTCTTATTGTGCTCTATTAATCGTATGTTTTGTCTTTATAACACACAAGAAACAATACTTTCACTGTATTTCCCAATACAGGTGAAAATAATAAATTATGTCAAATTCAATTTTCCCATTTTGACTGTTTTTTTTCCTTCCAAGTGAATCTGGAAGGACTAATTGCTGTTGATTTTCAAATATGATCTTCAAGCACCTCACTCCAATTATACAGGCTTTCCTTTTCCCATTCCATTGAATAATAAGTGAAATTTCTCACAGTTTTCATTCCTGACAGTTTTCCAGCAATGTGGCCTCTAATCTCTGGATGTAGCCAATTTTAAATGTAGTCAATGCAAACTCTCTCAATTGCATCAGAAATTCGTCTACATACCCGCCTTGCAGGTCAAATGTCTTAATCGGGGTCCCATCTGTCCTCTGAGGGTGGAAAGTAAAAGATCCTATGACACCAACTGAAGAAGAACAGGGGAGTTTTCCCCCACTGTTCCAGTCAATAATTCTCCCTTAACCCTCAGTGGAAAACAGATAACCTGGGTCATTATCTTGTTGCTGTTTGTGGGATCTTCCTTTGCTTGAACTTGCTGGCTACATTCACAACAGGGAGTACATTTCAAAAATGACTCTAAGGCACGTGGATCATGAAAGGTGATATATAAACACAGAGGCCTTTCTCTATCACAGTTATGATTTTCTCTCCGTTACTAGTTTACAAAAAACAAAAAAAGTGTCTTTCAGAAGGATCTGGCAAGTCATCGATACCATAGAAGTAAATATAGAAAATAGAAACAGGAGTGGCCCAAAGTTTCCGGTCAATGATCTTTCACCTTTTCACTTTTTGCCTTCTCTTTCATCTGAAATCTGTGTTCCTCTGGTAGCTGACCCTCCAAACAATGGGAATAGTTTGCACAGAAGCATGCATAGAAACTAGAAGCAGGAGAAGGCCATTCAGTCCTTCAAGCCTGCTCCATCATTCATTATGGTCATGGCTGATCATTAGATGAGCATTATCAAAGCAAATGTGTGACCTAGGTAAATGAGGAGATATTAGAACAGGCGAGGCAGGTTCGAAAGAGAGATAGAGAGATGGAGAGGTTTTGGGAGGGAATTCCAAACGAGTGTCATTAATCTGTTGACAGGATGTGCCCAGTCATAGAAACAAATTAGAAGTAGGAGTAGGCCATTCGACCCTTTGAATGTGCGCCACCATTTATTATGCTGTTCATCAAATTCAGTATCCTAATTCCCTCATGTCTCTTGATTCCTTTAGCCCCAAGAGTTATATTTAATTTCTTCTTGAAACCAGACAAAATTTTGGCCTCAACTACTTTCTGTGGCAGTGAATTCCTCACGTTCACCACCCTCTGGATGAAGAAATTTCTCATCTCAGTTCTGAAAGATTTACCCCAATCCTCAAACTATGACCCCTAGTTCTGGACTCCCCCACCATCAGGAACATTCTCTCTGAATCTGCCCTGTCTAATCCTGTTAGGATTTTATAAGTTGCTATGAGATCCCCTCTCACTCTTCTAAACTCCAGTGAATTTAATCCTAACTGACTTAGTCTCTCCTCATATGACAAATCTATCATCAGCCTGGTAAACCCTCTCTGTACTCTCTCTATAGCAAGGATATCGTCCCTCAGATAAGGAGACCAAAACTGCATGCAAAGGTGTGGTCTCACCAATGCCCTAGACAATGGCAGGAAAACATCCCTATCCCTATACTCAAATCCTCTCGTTATGAAGGCCAACATACCATTTGCCTTCTTAACTGCCTGCTGTACCTGCGCACTTGCTTTCATGAACTGATTGATGCAAGAAGACTCCAAAGTCTTGCTGAGTATCCATCTCTCTAAACTTGCACCCTTTCCATTGATGTCAAAGGGTTTTGATTATTTTCATGAGTGTGATCGCTTTAGCATTGAGCAACTTCATCTGACAATATCATGCAGCAACAATGCGAAATACCGTAGCTCCTGCAGTGTAATTCTTTGGCCACTAGGTGGGAGCATCCACACTCTGATCCCAACATGATGTGAGCAGCCTCACAACACCAGGTTAAAGTCCAACAGATTTATTTGATAGCTCAAGCCACTAGCTTCCAGAGCACTGTCCCTTCATCAGGTGACTGAAAGTTCTGTTCACAAACAGGGTATATAAAGACACAAACTTAATTTACAAAATAATGGTTGGAATGCGAGTCTTTACAGATAATCAAGTCTTAAAGGTACAGACAATGTGAGTGGAGAGAGTACTAAGCACAGGTTAAAGAGATGTGTATTGTCTCCAGCCAGGACAGTTAGTGAGATTTTGCAAGCCCAGGCAAGTCGTGGGAGTTACAGATATCGTGACATGAACCCAAGATCTGGTTGAGGCCGTTCTCATGTGTGCGAAACCTGAGTCTCTGCTCAGTGACTCTGTGTTATTGTGTGTCATAAAGGCTGCCTCTAAGGCTGTTTACCCCAGCCAATGCCAGCATCTCCACATCATGTCCAACACGATGGCTAGTGTCATTATCTGCATTTGGATAAGTGCATTGGCACAACAGCAGTAACCTGTATTCATATGGTGCCTTTAACAGCATAAAACATTCCAAGGAACTTTACAGGAGCATGATAAACAAAACAAATTATGACACAAATCCACGTGAGGAGATAATAGGGCATAATAACCCCCATGATCTACATGGGGAATCACTAATTGACCTCCCAATTGGGCTGCTTGAATATGAGCTCCATGGAGATTGGTAATTAGTCAACCAGGTAGAGCTTGTATGCTGAACCCTGTATAAAGTAAGACCCTGAGAGGATCCATTGACCTTTGTCCTGGTTGAGAACTGTTGTGTTCACCCACAGGGTTGTGGTTATTGTTTGATTTCTTTTTGTGCAATGGAAGTATGGTTCCTTCACAGCTGAACACTGTAGTTATTATGTAGGGCGGTCAGATCAGCCAGGCAGGTTTTAAGGAGTGTCTGAAAGGTTTAAAGTGAGGTGGGGAGTCAGAGAAGTGCAGGGAGGGAAGTCTGGATCCAGGACCCAGGCAGCTTAAGTATGGCCGCCACTTGTGGAGTGACAGAATTTGAGGGTGCACAAGCAGCAGAATTAGAAGTGCGCGCATCTCTGAAGGGATTATTTAAATAGTAACAATGTTCAAGGAAGTAGCACTAAATCATGATGCTCAATCGGAGAGCCAGTGTTAACATGATGGGCTGAATGGCCTCCTTCCACATTGTAACAATTCTGTGATTGTGGGCTGGGGAGATGGGGGGGGGGGGGAGTGTGCAGTGTGGGGTAGGTTCCAGAGGCAAGGAGTGGCGAGGCCATTGAAGGAGTTGAAAAGGAAGATAAGGATTTGAAAATGAGGATGCTGGCCTGTCCAGGAGTCAGTGTGCGTTGGCTAGCGCAAATGTGGGTGGGTTTGGTGACAAGGGAATGGGACTTGGTCCAAGTTCTGACACAGGCAGCAGAGTTTTGGATTGGCTCAAGTTTACGGACAGCAAAACGTGGGAGAGCAACCCAGAGAGCAAATTATACATGAGATTTCTCAAAGGAGTGGAAGGTGGCTTTCGGTTATGTTCTGTTACGTTTAGAGACTTCTCCTTGCCCCTGTCCGCAAAGGAGCACGTCTATCGACTTAGAATGCTAAACTAAACAGATTTCTTAATGTGTCAACAGTGGCCTGAGTGGGCGAGACCTCATCCCTTCGAACAAAAAACAGTATAGCACAGGGACAGGCCCTTCGGCCCTCAAAGCCTGCACCGGTCATGTTGTCTATCTAGACCACCGGCGTGTATCCCTCTATTCCCCGTCTGTTCTTATGTCTATCCGGATAAGCTTTGACTGTCGCTAACATGTCTGCCTCAACCATCTCAATTGGCAGGGCATTCCAGACCCCCACCACTCTCCATGTAAAAATTTTCCTTCCACACATCTCCACTAAACCTTTCCCCCCTCACTTTGAACTTGTGCCCCTTTGTAATTGTCATTCTGTCCTGGAAAAAAGCTTCCAACTGTTCATCCTATCTTGTTCAGATGACTGTAGGCTGGAGGGTGTGAGTACAAAGGTAAAGACTGTCATTCCAGTCTAGTAATGAGAGACACTTACACGGGTGGAGACTATATGTTTCATGTAGAACATATTCTGTCCACAATCTCAGCTGAATGCAGATTCCCACGGCACTTTTTGGAAGTGGAGTGGGGGACTTCTGCCCAGTGTCCAGATCAACAGTTCCCCCTCAATCAACATCGCAAATAAAAATGGACTTCCTGTTTATTATCTCATTGCTGTTTGTGGGAACTTGCTGTGTGTCAATTGGCTTTATTGATTTGTGGGACATGAGTGTCGCTGGCGGGCCAGCATTTATTACCCACCCCTAGTTGCCCTTGAGAAGGTGGTGGTGAGCTGCCTTCTTGAATCACTGCAGTCCACGTGCGCATGATCCACAATGCCATTAGGGAGGGAATTCCAGGATTTTGACCCAGCGACAGTGAAGGAACGGTAATATATTTCCAAGTCAGGTTGATGAGTGGCTTGGAGGGGAACTTGCAGGTGGTGGTGTTCCCATTTATCTGCTGCCCTTGACCTTTTAGATGGAAGTGGTTGTGGGTTTGGAAGGTGCTATCTAAGGACTTTTGGTGAATTGCTTGTAGATAGTACACACTGCTGCTGCTGAGCCTTGGTGATGGAGGGATTGACTGTTTGTAGATGTGCTGCCAATCAAGCGAGCTATTTTGTCCTGGATAGTGTCAAACTACTTGAGTGTTGCTGGAGCTGCACCCAGCCAAATAAGTGGGGAGTATTCCATCACACTCCTGACTTGTGCCTTGTAGATGATGGACAGGCTTTGGGGAGTCAGGAGGTGTGTTACTCACTGTAGTATTCCTAGCCTCTGACCTGCTGTTATAGCAACTGTGTTTATGAGGTGAGTCCAGCTGAGTTTCTGGTTAATGGCAACCCCAAGTACATTGACAATGGAGGATTCAATGATGGTAACACCATTGAATGCCAAGAGGTGATGGTTAGAGTGTCTCTTATTGGTAATGGTCATTGCCTGGCATTTGTGTGGCACGAATGTTACTTGCCATTTGTCAGCCCGAGCCTGGATATTGTCCAGATCTTGTTGCATTTGGCTGCCATGTTTCCTGCATTGCAGCAGTGACTGCATGTCATTGGCTGTCAAGGACATCCTGTGGATGTGAAAGGCTCTATAAAAATGCAAGTTTCTCTTTTTATTCCTGAACCTGATTGCCAGAGAGCTAGGCACAGGAAAGGAGGTGATTGTGATGATGCAGTTTATTTCATTAGCGTCACTCAAAGTGCTTTAAAAAAAAACTGTGGATAATCCACTGCAGATTAACAGGGTGTCATTAAATTGGTGTCAATTTGGATCTCTTGGGATCTTATATGTTTCAAAAAGATCATGTCTTGTTTTTCTAAACTCCACTGGGTATAGGGCCCAACTTGCTCAGGTTTTCTTCATAGGATAAGCCATTTGCCCCAGGAATGGGTTGAACTACACTGAACTGTTTCGAGCATAATTACATAATTTTCAAATCAGTTGACCAAAACTGTACACAGTACTCCAGATGTGGTCTCAACAAGGCCTTGCACAGCTATAATAAAATCTCCCCACTTTAATATTCCATTCTACTTGCAATAAATGCCAACATCCCATTTGCCTTCCTGATCACTTGCTGTACCTGCTTGCTAGCTGTTATAATTCATGCAGCAGAACAGCCAGATCCTGTACCTCATCATTCCGCAGTCTCTCTCCATTTAAATAAAATACGGCATTTCTATTCTTCCCGCCAAAGTGGACAAATTCACATTTTCCCATATGCTACTCCATCTGTTGTTCCCAACAAGTTTGCCTTCCAAACTCTTAGGGCACGATTTCGCCATTGCTTCGCGCCCGTTTTCAGGCACAAAAACTTGGTAAAGTCAGGCGTGAGGCATTTAATGTGACCTGTACCTGCACAGATGCCCACTTTACCAAGCCTGAAAACGATTGCGATCCGAATTGCACCCTAAACGGGTGCTACGGCGATTTCAATGCATTTGCACGCATTTAAGTTGAATTACCAGCATTTCCCCCTTTACCATCGCGCTCACTTGTCCAGATTCAGCTCGAAACAGACATACTCGGCAAAGGTCTGTTTCGGGCGTTCCAGCTTCTGAAGAGGTAAGTTCAGAGCTTCCAATGGCTCTCTGACTCAGGTCAGGAGCGAAGGGGGAATTGGAGGTGGGCCAGATCATTCTCTGGGGTGGGAGGGGTGAGGCCAGATCATTCTCTGCTGGGGAGGAGGGAGAAACGCGAGATGGATCTCCTGTGGGGGGGCAGGGGGTGACCGCTGCCACTCTGAGGTGGGAAGGGCGTCACGATCAGTCTGGGTAGTGGGGAGGTGGGTGGATAAGGGGGACAATTATGTTGCAGGGGTGAGGCGATGTCTGTATGGGCCATTGCTCCTGGATCTCTTTATCTGCTTTTTGCACCCAGGAGTGACATGACAGGGGCTCATTTTTCAATTTTTTTTCACTGCACATGTGCAGTTCAAAGCTCCGATCAGAACTGTAGCGATTTGGGCACATTAAGCCCTGCAATTGTTTTTCCAGGCTGAGTGCGTGTGGGGGCACCTGAGAGCAGTTTTCCAAGTCGGATCTGAATTGCACCCAGATTCAGCACTTAGAATCAAAATCGTAAAATCGGGCCCTTAGAATTATCCTTATTTAGGTTTAAAACACTAGCCTTGGACCCATATGTCTCATCCTCAAATGAAATGAAAAATTCTGTCATGTGATTGCTGTCATCAAGAGGTCATTGACTAATCCTGTCGCACTGTTCATTACCAGGTCCAAATAATTTGCTCCCTGGTTGGCTCGAGAACACACTGCTCTAAAAACTTTGTCCCATATTCAGTCTTTGAACTAATTTTCCAGGCTACCTTTGTCAATCTAATTCACCCAATCTAAATGTAGATTAAAGTGACCCATGGTTCCTTAATTGCATGACCCATTTATCTCTTCCTGTATACTCCATCCTACAGTGTAACTACAGTTAGGGGGCTTATATGCCACTCCCAGAAGCAAACTCTTTTTTATCTATATCCAAACTAATTTGACATCTTCCTCATCTCTCACTACTGTATCAATGTCATCCTTAATTAAGAGTGTTACAAAATAAAATCAATACCTCAAGATCTTTGCAGACTTACTTAAAACACAGAAATCACGCTGTAGGCAGTTGGTCAGATTCTGCTGGACATATCGTACTATAATCAGTGTCTGACTTCAAATGGAGGACATTCATTCACCCAATCCAAAAATTAAAACAGCTCCTTTAAGTTTTCATTAAAAATGTATGTTTTAATTAGATCCCAAACATGTAGCACAACATTGAAATGTGCAAGAATGCTTCATTAGCAAGCAGTTCCTGTTGACCGACTAACAATTTGCAACTTAATCATTTCGTGGGTCCATGTGATGTCCCAAAATCTGGGGATTCATCAGTGCATGAGAATTTTGACAGATTTCTGCCTCCAATTTCCAAGTCCTTTAGTTCCAAGTTAAATGGAGTTTTCTTCCCTTGGTGGTGAACTTGAAGCATTTCACTGACTGTCTCACCGAGTTAGACTGAAGTGCTTTAAGTGTTACGTTCTGCACTGCCAAGAATATTCACCATATCTTTAAGTTTATTTATTAGCATCACAAGCCTGTTTCATTAACACGGCAATGAAATTACTGTGAAAATCTCCTAGTTGCCTCGCTTTGGCGCCTGTTCGGGTACACTGAGGGAGAATTTAGCATGGCCAATGCGCCTAACTTGCACATCTTTCAGACTGTGAGAGGAAACGGAGCACCCAGAGGAAACCCACGCAGACACGGGGAGAATGTGCAGACACCTCACATACAGTGACCCAAGCCAGGAATCGAACCTGATTCCCAAGAGGCACTGCAGCAACTCACCAAGGCTCCTTCAACAGCACTTCTGCATGACTTCCAGGGCGGCAGACACAAGAGAACACTACCACCTGCAAGTTTCCCTCCAAGTCACTTTCCACTTGGAAAGAAATCACCTTGCCTTCCCTATCGCTGGCTCAAAATTCGGAACTCCCCCCGCCTAACAGCACAGTGGGTGTGCCTACACCACATGGACTGGAGCGCTTCAAAAGGGCGGCTCACCATCACCTTATTGAGGGCAACTAGGGATGGGCAATAAATGCTGGATCCAGACAGTGATGTCAGCGCCCCATGAAAGAATAAAACAAAGGCAATGGGCTACATTTTCCAGCTCTTCCTGCCAGTGAGATTTTCCAGTCCCACTGATGACGACCCCTGCCTCACATCCCACCCCCCGCCTCCCCCAACCTATCTGCAACAGATTCCCCAGCGGCACAGGAAGTGAGAAACACAAAATGCCATAGAGACTGGCAGGTCTGGAAGATCCCACTGATTTGATTTGATTGGATTTATTATTGCAACAAACAGTGAAAAGTATTGTTTCTTGCACACTATATAGACAAAGCATACCATTCATAGAGAAGGAAATGAGAGAGTGCAGAATGTAGTGTTACAGTTATAGCTAGGGTATAGAGAAAGATCAGTTTAATATGAGGCACGTCCATTCAAAAGTCTGACAGCAGCAGGGATGAAGCTGTCCTTGAATTGTTTGATATGTGACCTCAAACTTTTATATCATTTTACCTATGGAAGAGAGTATGTCCAGGATGTGTGGGGTCCTTAATTATGTTGGCTGCTTTACCGAGGCAGCAGGAAGTGTTGACAGAGCCAATGGATGGGAGGCTGGTTTGCGTGATGGATTGGGATACATTCACGACCTTTTGTAGTTCCTTGCAGTCTTGGGCAGAGCAGGAGCCATACCAAGCTGTGATATAACCAAAAAGAATGCTTTCTATGGTGCATCTGTAAAAGTTGGTGACAGTCATAGCTGACGTGCCAAATTTCCTCAGAGTTCTGAGAAAGTAGAGATGTTGGTGGGCTTTCTTAACTATATTGTCGGCATGGGGGGACCAGGACAGGTTGTTGGTGATCTGGACACCTAAAAACTTGAAGCGGTCAATGTTGAGTCATCTCCACTATTGGAAAACCTGCCACGGAAGGAGCTGGGATATCCCATCCAACGGATGTGAGGCAGTGAGAGCTGTCATTGATTTGCGAACAAAACAAATTTGCGTGTGGATGATTTTCCCGAGGGGCAGCATGTATGTTTGTCCCAGCTGCTGGGCATGCGCTGGGTGCCTGATACCTCTGCATCATTCAGTAGAACAGAGGGTTAAAAGAATAAAAGAAATGTTGGTGAAAGATCGAGAGTAACACAAGGAAAAATATAATTGGAAGCATTTTGTATATATCCTGTTTAATCGAGGGGATAAACTGGAGCTCAGGTTGTTTTGTTTAAGGGTAAAACAAAATCATTTTTGCAGGCGGTGGTGCTATGATTGCTTGCCTGTTAGACTCCAGTTTTTAATGAAGATGAGTGTGATGGTTTTGTGAACCACTGACAGGGTCAAATTAGCCTCTAATGATTTCTGGAACCCAGTATTCATGTACCACTTTCAACAATGTCAGTCCACAAAACTTACTTCTGTAAAAATATTGGATTTTAATTTGTCCACACCGATGAACAAATGCTTAAACATCATTTGTAAACTATTGCAGTACTTCCTTTTAGTCAGGCCAACAATTTTTCATCTGTCAATTTTAAAGTTTTAAAGTTTATTTATTAGTTTCACAAGTCGACTTACATTAAAACTGCAATGAAGTTACTGTGAAAATCCCCTAGTCGCCACACTCTGGCGCCTGTTTGGGTACACTGAGGGAGAATTTACCATGGCCAATCCATCTAAACAGCACGTCTTTCAAACTGTGGGAGGAAACCGGAGCTTCCGGAGGAAACCCATGCAGACACAAGGAGAATGTGCAGACTCCACATAGTGATCCAAGCCAGAAAGTGAACTCTGGTCCCTGGCGATGTGAGGCAACAGTGCTAACCACTGTGCCACCGTGCCACCTCTCAAACAAGCAATGGCAATAAATGATCAAATCATCTATGTTATGAGGTGTTTGGTTAAGGGTAGGCATTAGCCGGGGCACAAGGACAACATCTCATATTTATATTGTGCCTTTAATGTCGTAAAACATCCCAAGGTACATCATAGAAGCATTATAAAACAAAGAATGAAACTGAGCCTTGTAGGAGATAGCTGATCAGATGAGAAAAGCTTGGTCAAATGGGTAGTTTTGAAGGAGTACCTTAAAGAAGGAAAGTGAGGCAGAGAGGTTTAGGCAGGGAATGTCAGGGTTTAAGGTCGAGGCAACTGAAGGTATGGCCACTTTTGGGGGAGCACAGATACCTTGGAAAATTGGGATTCTGGAAGAGATTACAGAGATAAGGGGCTGAATTTTACTGCCTCGCTCATCCTGAAACCATAAAATTCCACCCAAGGTCAATGGACCTTTCCAAGGTCTGCTCCTCACCTGTTTCGATTCCTGGGGTGGTAAAATTCCAGCCAAAGAGGGACAGGACCATGGGGAGATTTGAAAACACGATGTGAATTTTCAAATCAGGATGTTGCCGGAGTGGGAAGCAGTGTGGATCAGTGAACATCAAGGGTGAGAGAGCCTTACTGTGAGGTCAGACTTGGGCAGCAGAACTTTAGATGAACACAAGATTTTGGAGGGGAGAATGTCGGCGACCATAGAATCATAGAATCATACAGGTTTGCAGCATGGAAACAGGCCCTTCGGCCCAACTTGTCCATAGCACCCAGTTTGTACCATTAAGCTAGTCCCAATTGCCCGCATTTGGTCCATATCCCTCTATATCAACCTTACCCATATAACTATCTAAATGCTTTTAAAAAGATAAAATTGTACCAGCCTCTAATACTGCCTCTGGAAGCTTGTTCCAAATGCTCACCACTCTCTATGTGAAAAAATTGACCCTCTGGACCCTTTTGTAGCTTTCCTCTCTCACTTTAAATCTATGTCTCACATTGTTTTATACACCTCTATAAGATCACTCCTAAGTCTCCTCTGCTCCAGGGGAAGAAGTCCCAGTCTGTCCAGTCCCTCCTTATAACTCAAACCAGCAAGTCCTGGTAGCATCCTAGTAAATCTTTCCTGCACTCTTTCTAGTTTAATAATATCCTTTTTATAATGGGGTGAGCAGAACTGTACACAGTATTCCAAGTGTGACCTTATGAATGTCTTGTACAATTTCAACAAGATGTCCCAACTCCTGTACTCAATGTTCTGACCAATTGAGACCAAGCATGCCAAATGCCTTCTTCACCATCCTGCCTACCTATGACTCCACTTTCAAGGAGTAATGAATCTGTACCCTTAGATCTGTTTGTTCTGTATCTGTCCCCAACACCCTACCATTAACTGAGTAAGTCCTGTCCTAGTTCAATCTATTAAAATGTATCACCTCGCATTTATCTAAATTAAACTCCATCTGTCAGTCATTAGCCCACTGGCCCATTTGATCAAGACGCCATTGCAATTCTAGATAACATTCCTTACTATCCACTATGCCACCAAAGTTGGTGTCACCTGCAAACTTACTAACTATGCCTTCTAAATTCTCACCCAAATCATTAATATAAATGATAAATAACAGTGGACCCAGCATCGATCCCTGAGGCACACCGCTGGTCACAAGCCTCCAGTTTGAAAAACAACCCTCTGCAACCACCCTCTGTCAAGAGTATTCAAGTCCAGAGATACTGAAAACATGAGTGAGGGTTTCAGTAGCAGATGAGTTGAGGCAGGGCCAAGTCAGATGATATTACCAAGGTGAAAATATGTTGTCTTTGTAATGACACAAACATGAATTTAGAAGATACCAGAGTGAACATTTCTTCAACATCTCAGCTTTTGAATTTATGGGCTCAATCCCTCCATCACTTAATATTGCTCTCCCCTTTGGCATATAAATATTAGTGGATGCCGTTATTTTGAGGGTGGTATGGTCCAGGTTAGAAACCGAAAGTGCCTTATGAAGCCCATCTGAATCATACATTTTGCATCTTGAATTTGGCTAGGATAAGCTTGAGATGTTTCACCTCATGTATGATTCAAAAGACGTACAAGGATGCTCTTCGCAAACAAAATTTATTTCAGAATACTGTGAACATATACAGAACAAAAATTAGCAATAATTTTTATTAATTACAAGCGAAAATAAAACAACCACTATAACATATAACCGTTAATCAATGTATATCAGATGTTCCAATCAAAACCAAAATCCAATAAACCAAACCCTTCAATTAGACTTATCATTGCACAGACTAAAGCTCACAACCCAGCTCCCTGGGTTGAATGCAGATTTCAAATGATCTTGAAAACTCAGAGCAGTTTGTAGTCATATCAGCTCTCTAAAAACACCCAAAAATATAGATTCTTTACTATAGCATAGCAATAGACCTTTTAGCTAACTGGTAAAATTTTTAAAACAAAATAGAGAAAGATTTCTTTTCCAGCTTGCTTCCAAGACTGCCTCTAACACTGTAGCCAAAACAAAACTGACAGCTGAAAAAATTCAGTCACTTACTGTCCACAGTTTCTTTCCCTCCTTCTAGCAATGAAATCACCCAAGGCTGTGACTACGATTTTAAAAACTTCTTAAAGGTACACCAACATCCAATAGCAAAATCTAACCAAATGTTTTTGCTTTGGAAGTAACCAAAACAAAGGGAACAACAATTGACTGGGAAACTATTCTTCATAGAATCCCTACATTGCAGATGGGGGCCATTCGGCCCCTGAGCCTGCACTGACAACAATCCCACCCAGACCTTACCTCCGTATCCCTGTGCATTTACCCTACTATGTCCCCCTGACACTAAGGGACAATTTAGCATGACCAATCAACCTAACCCACACATCTTTGGACTGTGGGAGGAAACCGGAACACCCGGAGGAAACCCACACAGACACGGGGAGAACATGCACACGCCACACAGTGATCTGAGGCCGGAATTGAACCTGGGTCCCTGGAGCTGTGAGGCAGCAGTGCTATCCACTGTGCCATCATGCCAACCTTCTCTCATATTCTCTCATAACTCACAGCAGAGCTCACTACTACACAGCTCCGCCATCCATCTGGCTTCAAGGCAACAAGCACCTGCTGCCTGTTGAAAGACATATCCAATTTTCCCTGTCCTCGCCAAATCATCATTTACCTCGGTGCTTGATCGTGACCCTCAATTTCACTCCCCTGGGCTATTTTGGGGCTTCGTTATGTGAGCTCTGGATAACGGGGAAAATGCTCTGCTGAACTCAATAAAGCAATTAGCGGCCTTGACTAATAATACTGACTGGGCCTTTCCTGTCATATTACGCTGATGCAAATCCAATTCCATTTGAATTATTTGCTCGTTTTGAACTCGTATGTTTTCATTCTTTCAAAAAAGAAACAGGCATTCTTCAGAAACAGGCCATCTCAATCCCCTTCCTCCGTGGTGAGAAACATTGATTGGTCGCAGCATTAAATGGAAACAAATGGTTCTATTCAGTTTGTTCTGTGCTTCACTGCAAAACCCACAATTAAATAGGTTAGACTGCCCTCCTTTATTTTGCTGAAGGATCTTTTGATGGGCAAGATGGAGGAAACTTTTGACTTCATTTGATTTACTAGCATCAGATGTGTTAGTATAAGGTGAAAAATATTCTTTCTTGTGCACTGTACAGAATCCCTACAGAAGACGGCCATTCGGCCCATCGAGTCTGCACTGACAATAATCCCATCCAGGCCCTATCCCTGTAAAACTGCATTTTTGCCTCACTAATCCCTCTAATCTACACATCCTGGGATACTAAGGAGCAATTTAGTACGGCCAATGCACCGAACCTGCATATTTTCGGACTGTGGGAGCACCTGGACGAAACCCACACGGACACAGGGAGAATGTGCAAACTCCACACAGACAGTGACCCAAGTGGGGAATCAAATCCAGGTCCCTGGCACTGTGAGGCAGCAGTGTTAGCCACTGTACAGCCATGCTGCCGTAAAGTACAGACAAAGCATACCATACATAAAGAAGAAAAGGAGCAAGTGCAGAATGTAGTGTTACAGCCATGGTTAAAGTGTAGAGAAAGATCAACTTAATGCGAGGTAGATCCATTCAAAAGCCTGATGGCAGAGGGAAAGAAGCCTCCTTGGAATAGATTGAGCACAGCTCCCAGCCATGAAAGAACCATTTACGTTTCAAGTTCCAGATAGATAATTTTTAAACTCTTCTTGATACTCTTGCCATAATTTTTTTGCTCCTACTTCTTCTTCTAACTGGTCACTCAGGTCATTCAGCCCTCGTCAGCTTGTTCTGCTATCCCCTTTGATCATGCAGGTTCAGTGTTTTCACTCTACCTGGATTGCCCCCCCATTAATACTCCAGCCTCTCTATCTTTTAACATTATCAGCTAACATCGGCCTCCATGGCTGCTTGGCAGAGAAAGCTCCAGATTTTCATCATTCATTGGGTGGCACAGTGGCACAATGGTTAGCACTGCTACCTCAGCGCGCCAAGGACTCAAGTTCAATTCCAGCCTTGGGTCACTGTCAGTGTGGAGTTTGCATGTTCTCCCTGTGTTTGTGTGGGTTTCCTCCAGGTGCTCCGGTTTCCTCCCACAGTCCAAAGATGTGTGGGTTAGGTCGATTGGCCATGCTAAATTGCCCCTTAGTGTTAGGGGAGTTAGCTAAGGTAAATCCATAAAGTTAAAGGGATGGGTCCTGAGTGGGATTATGGTTGGTGTAGAATTGATGGGCCAAATGGCCTCCTTCTACATTGCAGAGATTCTATGATTGTGTGAAGACGTCACCTCTGAATGACCTGGCTCTGATGTCACCACCTTCCCATGCCAATGCCCCCACTCTGGCCATCACTTCATACTACCCCAGCCAACCTGAGTTACTAGGCTCTGAATAGTGTCCCCACAGTCACCAGCAAGCATGGGGTCCCTACTGATAGGGCCCTGTGCCTCGACATGGTGAGTTTCACTGTGAGTTCCCCTCTGGTGTCTACAGATTTATAAAGCTGCAACTGATCAAATAAGGTGCTACAGAATGAAAGTTTATTCTTTCTTTCATTTCCTTCACTGTAATTTGAGATGCCTGGAGCTAGAATAAAAACAATTCAAAGTAAGAATGAACACAATTATAACACTCTTCTGTTTGCTATTTGATTTATTATTGTCACCTGCATTGGGGCAGCATAGTGGCTCAGTGGTTAGCACTACTGCCTCACAGTACCAGGGACCCAGGTTCAATTCTGACCTCGGCGTAACTGTCTGTGTGGGGGTTTGCACATCCTCCAAGTGTCCTCTGAGTGCTCTGGTTTCCTCCACACTCCAAAGCGGTGCGGGTTAGGTGGGTTGGCCTGCTAAATTGCCCCTTACTATCAGACAGTAAGTGTATGAGGCGATGGGAATAGGACCTGGATTGGATTGTTGTCAGTGCAGACTCAATGGGCTGAATGGCCTCCTTCTGTGCTGTAGAACTCTATGATTTTTCATTGACTTTTGCGTGTCCTCTATTTCCAACATGACACAGAATTGATGGTTTTTTGGCAAAAAGCACTGAGGCTCTGATGCAGTGAGGTGACACTGTCTGGCAATGCACAGGACAGATCAACAATCGCTCTGCTATCAAAATCTTAACTGAGGAAGAGCTGCCCACCTCAGTGGCAAATCAGGTGAAAGAAGTTATTGACAGTCTCCAGAGAATACACTGAATTATAAGTGACTGATAGCTTTAGCCTGGTGGTACAAATGAGCTTCCAAGGGTACAGCTTTGAAGAATAAAACCTGATCGATTTGTTTGTCTTGCAAGATGCGATGACAATGAGGCGGCATGGTGGCACAATGGTTAGCACTGCTGCTTCACAGCTCCAGGGACCTGGGTTCGATTCCCGGCTTGGGTCACTGTCTGTGTGGAGTTTGCACGTTCTCCTCGTATCTGCGAGGGTTTCCTCCTGGTTCTCCGGTTTCCTCCCACAGTCCAAAGATGTGCGGGTTAGGTTGATTGGCTATGCTAAAGTTGCCCTTAGTGTCCTGAGATGCATAGGTTAGAGGGATTAGTGGGTAAATATGTAGGGATATGGGGGTAGGGCCTGGGTGAGATTGTGTTCGGTGCAGACTCGATGGGCCGAAGGGCCTCTTTCTGTATTGTAGAGATTCTAAGTCATTCTAAGGATTAGTGGGGTTACAGGGATAGGGCCTGGGTGGGATTGCTGTCAGTGCAGACTCAATGGGCCGAACGGCCTCCTTCTGCACTGTAGGGATTCTATGATGAATCCTGCAATCTCTGCCTCCCATGGTTTTCCCAGCTGGACAGACAGAAAACTAACTGCAAGACTCAGTGACCTTTTAGGCTGCTCACACTAAAAAGGGGTGTCGATTGCTCACAATCTCACATAGATCCTAACCTGCCAGAATGTATTAATCTTCAAGCACAAATGCTCATTTTAACTTTCCCTGCTAAACTCACTTGACTTGATTAGGCTCCGAAGAAAAGAAAAACAGAAGTTGAAGCAATTCATTTGCCTGCATCAAATGGAAAAGCTTTAAAGTCAAGGGGAAATTTTGATGGAGATATTTGGAATTTTGAGGGGTTTTGATTGAGCAGAAGGGGTCTCATTGGTGGTGGGGGGATTGGGTGGGGTGGGGTGGTTAGTATAAGCAGAAGGTAATGAGGAAAAAGAACCAAAGGAAGATGAGGAAAATATTGTTTGAATACAGAAGGTTTTATGCTTTTAAATCTGTACTCAAATTCTTTTAAACACTCTAATAATGTCCTATTTCAATGCACTATAGCTGGGATTTATCGAATCATATATTAGAAAGAATCATAGACTCCCTACAATGCAGAAGGAGACCATTCGGCCCATTGAGTCTGCACCGAAAACAATCCCACCCAGGCCCTATTCCTATAACACATGTATTTACCCTGCTAGTCCTTCTGACATAAATGGTCAATTTAGCATGTACAATCTACCTAACCAACATGTCTTTTGGATGGAGCACCCAGAGAAACCCACACAGACACAGGGAGAAAGTGCAAACTCCGTACAGGTAGTGACCCAAGGCCGGAATTGAACTGGGGTCACTGGCGCTATGAGGCAGCAGTGCTAACCACTGTGCCGCCATGCTGCTCACACCTGCCATGAGTGCCCAGGCTTTTTTCCTTAGTGCAATCATCTCCATACTGGAAATCGCTGGGAGAGGGAAGGAGGAGGGCAATCAGGGCTGGTCATTAGCGTGGGGTGTCATGGTCATTGGGGAGGGAGTTCAGGCCAGGTCATTGGGGAGGGGGAAGTAAATGGGGGCTGGCACAGGCACATCAGTGATCGAGGGTTGGGGGATTGGGAAGGCCAGCCATCAAGGGGGTTCTGGGGAATGCCTGCAATTGCAGGGGTAGGGGGCAGTGCACATGCACTGATCCCCGTACTGACAGATCGGTGCATGTGCAGTGGCCCACTCAGTGCTATGATGCCAGGCATGAATAGGCTCCGCCCATCACATTGCAGCATGAACCACTCTCTGGCACTCTGCATCGTACAGAGTCAGGGATTTGTTCCGGTAAGTACGCCCAAACCAGATGAGAAATACTCCTGTTTTCCCACCTGTTGGGTACTTAGATTTAATTTGGGAGATACCCTGCCTATATTATGTGCCCTCCCCTTTCCTTCTCCCTCATGTACTCTATGAACTGTATGCTTTGTCTGTATAGTGCACAAGAAGCAATACTTTTCACTATATCCCAATGCATGTGATAATAATAAATCAAATCAAATCAAAGAGAGTTGTGACGATCTGAGACACACTGTCTGTAGGATCATTGCAAGCAGATACAACAATCATTTGCCAACAGAAATTGAACAAATACTTTGAACAGGAAGCATTTGCGAGGCTATATATGAGGAAAGAGCAGGAGGATAGGGGGAGTATTGCCTGTGTTTTCAAAGAATAGGAGGGTCAGAATGGCCTTCTTCCAAGTATATGATTCCATGTATTGTCATGTATCGTAGAATCATAGAATCCCTACAGCGCAGAAGGAGGCTATTCAGCCCATTGAGGATGCACCAACCACAATCCCACTCAGGTCCTATTCCCATAACTCCACACATTGACCTTGCTAACCCCCCTGACACTAAGGGTCAATTTAGCATGGCCAATCCATCTAACCTGTAGAAATTTGGAGTGTGCGAGGAAACCGGAGCACCCGGAGAAAACCCATGCATACACGAGGAGAATGTACAAACTTCACACAGATAGTGACCCGAGGCCAGAATCGAACTCGGGTCCCTGGCGCTGTGGGGCAGCAGTATTAACCACTGAGCCACCATGCCAAAGCAAGGGAGGTCTCAATAAAGTGCGCTCCCCTTTAAGAAGCCTGGAGTCTCGAGGAATTTTAAATGACTTCTGATTGCAAAGGGTAATCAGCAATTAAGCGTGCGGCTTCTAGCTGCAGGCAGCTCAGTATATCAAGCGAGTAGGTGTGATGTATCAGTCTCATATCTACAAGATCGTTCCGACAGGATTGGAAGACCACAAACTTTCTTCATCACACGCTGTCTGGGAATCGCAAGGCGGCCTGTAAATCCTGTTCAGCTGTATGGTCATTAGAAGCACACTGTAAAGAGTGGGGAGGAGGTGGAGGACTGGGGAAGAAAGATTAATCCAGCTCCAAAGCACAAAAGGGAACCATTACTCCCAAACAGCATGTTAAAGTCAGAGGTCACCAAATTTCATTGTTCCCTGTAGACACACTCACTAATGAGGTCTAACACAAACACCAGTAGAATGCATCGCCAACTTTAGACATCAGTCTGATTTAAAAGCACAGTGCAACTATTCAGTACAAGATTATTTCTGCCAGGCAAAAGAAGTTACCTTAAATAATTAAAACCCACTCCAGGGAAGAATGTATTAAGGGCTTAGCCTTGGAAAGGGCTTTTCTCACAGTAGCTGTGCCCTTCAAGGAAAATAATTAATCCAAAGTCATTGTTACTAATTCCTTTCATAAATCAGCGCCTTTATTAGTTTGCAGTAGGACACTTGGTCATCCTTGTAAATTTGTATTGCAGTACCTCAGCTGTTGTTCAGGGCAATCTCACCCAGCTAGTGTTCTGGCAGAGAATGGTGGCCCTAAGGGGACAGATGCCGATGCCAACATTACTTAATTTGTAGAAGTACGGCACATTTTATTCCCTTCATTCATTCATCTGGGCAACATGTGGAGCCAAAACGGCATGGTGGCATAGTGGTTAGCACTGCTGCCTCACAACACCAAGGAAGTGGGTTTGATTCCCAGTTTGGGTCACTCTCTGTATGGAATCTGCACATTCTCTCTGCGTGGGTTTCCTCCTGGTGCTCCGGTTTCCTCCCACAGTCCAAAGTTGTGCAGGTTAAATGTTTTGGCCGTGTCAAATTACTCTCTGATGCCCCAAGATGTGTAGGCTAAGGGAATAGCAGGGTAAATATGTGGGGTTATAGGGCAGGGGAGTGGGCCTCAGTAAGATGCTCTGTTGGTAAACTGGTGTAGACTGAATGGGCCAAATGGCCTT
This sequence comes from Carcharhinus amblyrhynchos, assembly GCF_965287045.1. Classification (NCBI taxonomy): domain Eukaryota; kingdom Metazoa; phylum Chordata; class Chondrichthyes; order Carcharhiniformes; family Carcharhinidae; genus Carcharhinus; species Carcharhinus amblyrhynchos. The sequence goes on from NC_137331.1 coordinate 38,918,995, forward strand.
GTTCTGCACTGTAAGATACTATGATTCTATGAATAGTTGTATGAAGAAAAACATTTGACAGCAGTTGAACATAAAATGATAAAATTATTTCTTGCATTGAAAGCAGTAACCATTCTGTTATTATAGCTGTTAACTTGTACATTGCTGAAAAAAGAGGCATGCTGTTGAAGCTTTTCACCTCATGCTCATCAGGATACTGACAAGAGTGCCAAATTTCAAAAATCTATTGATTTCTAATAAAATTCAATGTGAATTTCAAATCAACCAAACACTCAATGAAACACTAAGTTTAGCAAAGGGGCTATTAGGAAATGTATTACTGTAGTAAATTTTGGGTTCCTATATCTGGGAGATACCTTTGCAGGCTTTGTTTCGGGTACAACTCATGTTTACTGCCTATGTTTTAAGTTTATATCCCTTATTCTGAATTCCTGTACCAGATGAAATAATTATCCAGCTCATAACATATTGTCCTATGTAGCCTTACGTTGCAAAATGGAGGTAACACTCAACACTATTTCCATCATTAGCATAGAATCCTACAGCCCAGAAGGAGCCATTTGGCCAATCGAGTCTGTGCCGATGACAATCCCACCCAGGTCCTATTCCCATGACCTCATGCATTACCCTCGCTAGTCCCCCTGACACAAAGGGGCAATTGAGCATGGCCAATCCACCTAACCTGCACATCGCTAGACTGTGGGAGGAAACTGGAGTACCCAGAGGAAACCCACACAGACACAGGGAGAACTGTGCAGGCTCCGCACAATGATCCAAGCAGGGAATCAAACCTGGGTCCCTGGCACTGTGAGGCAGCAGTGCTAACCACTGTGCCACCATGCCTCCCTCAATGTAAAATATGGAAGGGTATACTTGCATTGGTGGCAATATCATGAAGGTTCTTTTGATTGGTGCTTGCGTTGACCAATGATGAGAGGCTGAGCAAACTGGCCCTAAACTTGGAGCACTTTTGTTGCCACTAGATTTGGAGGATCTCATGAAGGTAGTGATGGTGATACATTGTCTCCTGTGCTTTGAGATGGCTGCTGCAGGTTGTCCAATTCTGCAAAGCATAAAGAAACGCGGGGATCATTGTGGCTTGGTAAACTACGACCTTGGCCTCGGACTTGACATTTTTGTACTCAACTCTTTTCCTCAGTCGGCTGAAGACTGAGCTGGCACACCGGAGGAGGTGATGGTGAATCATGAAGCATGACCTATCCAATCCCCGTTGAGTTAAGTGAGCTTGTTGAGGGTGTGATTCAGTGATTGTTACAATTGTGTTTGCTGCCACTTAAAATAACAAAAGGAAATAGTACAGGGCAGCTGCCCCAATATCTTTCAGGGGCAAAATGCAAGTGATGGGTCAACACCTATTCTTTCTCTTCACGTCACCCATGGGACAAAGTTGAAAGGATCGAGAGCTTCAGGTTTTTAGGTGTTCCAGATCACCAACAACCTGTTCTGGTCCCCTCATGCCAACACTATAATTAAGGAAGCCCACCAATGCCTCTACTTTCTCAGAAGACCAAGGAAATTTGGCATGTCAGCTATGACTCTCACCATGTTTTACAGATGCACGGTAGAAAGCATTCTTTCTGGTTGTATCACAGTTTGGTATGGCTCCTGCTCTGCCCAAGACCACAAGGAACTACAAAAGGTTGTGAATGTAGCCCAATCCATCACACAAACCAGCCTCCCAACCATTGACTCTGTCTATGCTTCCCACTGCCTCAGAAAAGAAGCCAGCATAATTAAGGACCCCATGCACCCGGGACATTCTCTCTTCCACCTTCTGCCTTCGGGAAAAAGATATCAACCAACTCCAAAAACAGCTTCTTCCCTGCTGCTGTCAGACTTTTGAATGGACTTACCTTGCATTAAGTTGATCTTCCTCTACACCCTAAGTATGACTGTAACACTCCATTCTGCACTCTCATTTCCTTCTCTATGAACGGTATGCTTTGTCTGTATAGCATACAAGAAACCATACTTTTCACTGTATGTTAATACTTGCGACAATAATAATTCAAATCAAATTAAATCAAAATGTTGCTCCATTAATCTGGGACCAGAACAGAGGATAATTAGATTTCCCATTCTTCTGCCCCCAACCAAATCACCGCAACATGTACAGAGGAAATGCATCAAATGAGAAAAATTGATCTTCTTTCTGAGTTGGAGCATTGAAAAACCTTCACTGGGGAAAGATTAAAATGATAGGAGATTGGAAATAACCAGGAATTAAATGAAGATAGAATAAAGAACACATCCTTTTAATCATTCAAATGAAAATAATGTAGATATCATGGCAAAAAGTATCAGGCTGTTCGAGCCATTAATTCCACTTACAAGTTTCACTTCTAAAAATATCAGAGTCAAATCTGACAGGTGTAAAAAGAAATGGCCAGAATTGATGTCCTACAGTGCTGAAGGGAATTTGTTAATTTTACAGTGTGTCAATTTAGATTTACCTAGCTTTCAAGTGGATGAAGAGAGTATTTTATGTCACCAACTGGGAGACTTTTGACATTATACACGATAAATGATGTTAACACAATTTTGTTTCTTGTGGGTGGTCCTGGGAGTCTGCTTTATTCTCTTGCCTTGAGCCAATTGAATCTAAACTGGATTAAGTCTGCTGCAAGCGGCCCACCATGGGAGACACAGTGGCACAATGGTTAGCGCTGCTGCCTCACAGCGCCAGGGACCCGCGTTCGATTTGGCTTGGGTCACGTCTGTGTGGGTTTCCTCCAGGTGTCCATTTTCCTTCCACACTCCAAAGATGTGCGGATTAGATGCATTGGCCATGCTGAATTGCCCCTTTGTGTCCCGGGATGCATAGGTTAGAGGGATTAGTAGATTAAATATGTTGGGGTTAGAGATAGGGCTTAAGTGCGATTGTTGTCAGTGCAGGCTCGATGGACCAAATAGCCTCTTTCTTCATTGTAGGGATTCTAAACTGTAGCCTAAGAAAGTATGGAAACTGCAAGTTTAAAAAGAGGACAACATGCATCTAGGAAACGCAAAACTCTCAAAGGTTTCTGTTTTTTTATAATGATTCACTGTGCCTCCTGTCGCAGGGGTATGTTATCGGGCTGTATCAGACTGAGCTGTGGTCACCATTACCATTACAACAAGAAGAAAGACCTTATATTTAACCAGTGCCTTTCCCAGTCTCAGAATGCCTCACAACACTTTACAGCCAATAAAATGCCTTCTTCAATCCTTATATTCCCATCTTGCCTTGTATTATCAGCAAACCCAGATCACAATTCTCAGCAAAGATAATATGCATTATGGGCCAGGCAGTGCAGTGGGAGAGGTTTTTGGGAAACTATTATTCCCCTCACTTTTCATTTGTGGCTACCTGATTTATATATGTGCATGTACACACACAAACACACACACAACACACAGATGCACATAAATGCACTCACAAATAAATATGATGCACATAAACACATACACAAATACACACACAGACACTCATAAATATACACACAAACACACACTCTCATATGCACAGACTCACACACACATTCGCACACACACAGACACACACACAAACACACACAGACACACACACTCACACAAATAGACACACACACGCACATACATCCACAAAGGCATATAAACACACATGCACACACTTAGACTCACACACACATTCACACATACACACACTCACACACAGGCATACTCACAGTCACACTCAAACACACACAAATAAATACACAAGCAAATAAACACACAGATACACTTACACACATGCACAGACATACTCACACACATCCACACTCACACATAAATACACATACATATTCTCACACACAGCCCCTGGATTACGATACATGTACATATTGTCATATAGACCATGAAATACACACACACATAAACGCACAAACACACATTGGGCACAATTTTCCCATTGTGCCCACCTAGGCAATCATAGCAGGCGGGGGACGGACCACGAAAAGATCCATTGATCTCAAACGGGATTTTCTGGTCTTTGGGGTGAGCGCAGCCAGAAAAATCCCACCTATTGAGTGAGTTATACTTTTATCTGATCGAGATCTTCAGACACTGCAAGGTAGGGGAAAGGTAAAAAAGGGATTACCTTTGACAGTGACACTTATCTGTGTTGTACTTGCTACAAGATATAAATTAATCTTCTGATTAATTTGCATGACCACAGGCTGATGCTGACAAGAAAATTCTTTGTGACGCTATGACAATATCCCTGGACAAATTAATATGGGTTGGCATTTGTACACGATGAATCCATGGTTTATTCAGTGAGCTGAATGAAAGCTGCAATTTTGACCTCTACAAATCCAAGTAAATGAGGTCATAACCACACTTGATAAACTCTCGCCATTATTAATGTACAAATGAGCCAGTGACTTGGGAGAAGGATGAAGGTCTCGTGAATTGCAACTCAGTACGAGTTGGCAGACAACTCACACCTCACCCTCAACAGCAAGAGGTTTTTGTAGAATTTTTGCGTTTGCACACTAATTATCTGTTAAACTCACTACAGAAAGTTAAGTCTAGTAATTAAAAGTGCAAGTGCCATTTTAATGACATGAAAATTGTTATCCTTTTTAATTCTTTCATGGGATAGGAGGGTCATTGGCAATGTTAGCTGCCCATCCCTAATCGCCATTGTGAAGATAGAAGTGAGTTGCCTTCTTGAACTGCTGCTGTCCTTGTGTCGGGGAGAGCATTCTGGAATTTTGATCAGGTGGCAAAATGGCGATACAGTTCCGAATTAGCATGGTGTGTGGCTGGAGGGCAACTTGCAGGTGGTGGTCTTCCCAAGCACCTGCTGCCCTTGTACCTCCAGGCTGCAGTGGTGGCAGGGTAGGAAGTGCTAATGATGAAGCCTTGGTGAGTTGCTGCAGTGCATTTTGCTTACTGCTGCCACTGTGAGCTAATGGTGGAGGGAGTGAATGTTTAAGCTGGTGAATGGGCTGCTTCATCCTGAATGGTGTCAAGCTTCTTGAGCGGACAGCATGCTATCACATTCCTGATTTGTGCTTTGCAGATGGTGGACAGGCTTTGAGGATTCAGAAAGTGAGTCACTGCAGAATTCCTAGCCTTTGGCCTGCTCCTGTAGCTACAATATGTCTGCCAATCAACCCCTCTGGCCAAAAAATTGAATGATTTTAGAATTATGGAACCCAATTTCTTCAAGTTTTGAATTATAGTTGGAGATTTTTATAAAGGCAGTTGAGAGTTAACCCCATTGCTGTGGATCTGCAGTCACATATAGGCCAGACCAAGTAAGGATGGCAGATTTCCTTCCCCTAAAAGATATTAGTGAACCAGATGGGATTTTCCGACAACAGTTTCATAGTCATCAATAGATTCTTAATTCCAGATTTTTTTTTATTGAATTCAAATTCCATCACTAGGCCTGGCAGAGATTTGAACCCAGGTCCCCAGAACATTAGTTAAGTTTTATGGGTTAATAGTCAAGTGATAATACCACTAGGCCATTGCCTCACCAGACAGATATGAATAGCCAGAAAAGTCAATGCTTTGAGGGATATTTCACCTGAGCAGAGGTGAACATTCTGAAACGCTTGTACATCATGAGCTAATCCCTCGATGAAGTGTTTCCAGTGCACAGACGGAAGAACACTGGTCAGGAAATCATGAGTTAATAGGCCATGCTGTTCCTCCCATTTTACATTCATGTTTGAAAATCAGAACTGGAGGTCACCTAGGTGACTCTTGCCCTGATCAATTTGATCTAATTGCAAAGAAATAAAACATTTTCCATGTTTTACATCCAATTTGTGCACAGTGTACTCTTTAGCCTGATCTATCATGTTAAATGCAGGGTAATCATTCACCATAACTACCTCAGCAATTGGCCTTAACCGAATTGCACAAAAAGAATTGTTATTCAGCCGACATGATAAATCATTTCAAAAAGCCATTTTTTGACCTTTATGAGTAAGACGGAATTAAGCTGCAAAAAAATGCAGATAATTTGTGCTGCCGACTCACGTCCTCTTTGGTTGTGCTATACAAATTGAGTTCACTTGGAATTCTTGTAACCGTCATTGTCCTGCAGTCTAAAGCCATTTCAGAGAGAGCAGAATTGTGTAGGGGATAGTGGATCAATAACTTACTTTGCACTCAATGAAAAACAATACAAGAAACAGGACCCCGGGTGAGCCATTCAGCCCATGGAGCTTGTGTTGCCATGCAACAAGTTCATGACTGATCTGCCACCTCAACGTTGTGGCACAGTGGTTAGCACTGCTGGTTCATAGTGCCAGGGACCAGGGTTCAATTACTGGCTTGGGTCACTGTCTGTGTGGAGATTGCACATTCTCCTCGTGTCTATGTGGGTTTCCTCCAGGTGCTCTGGTTTCCTCCCATAGTCTGAAAGATGTGCTGATTAAGTGCATTGGCCATGCTAAATTTTCCCTTAGTGTACCTGAACAGATGCCAGAATGTGGTGACTAGGGGATTACCACCTTCATGGCAGTGTTAATGTAAGCCTATTTGTGATGCTAATAAATACACTTCCCACACTATCTCCATACCCTTTGTAAAGTTTACAGTTTATTTATTAGTGTCACACAAGTAGGCTCACATTAACGCGGAAATGAAGTTACTGTGAAAATCCTCTAGTCGCCACACTCTGGTGCCTGTTCAGATATACTGAGAGAGAATTTAGCATGGCCAATGGATCTAACCAGCGCGCCTTTCAGATTGTGGGAGGAAACCAGAGCACCCGGAAGGACACCCACGCAGACACAGGGAGAATGTACAAACTCCACACAGACAGTGATCCAAATCGGGAATTGAACCTGAGTCCCTGGTGCTGTGAGGCAGCACTGCTAACTACTGTGCCACCATGTCGCCCACCCAAAACACCAAGCAGGCTGTGTCTTGTTTGTGGTCAGCGACTGAACATCTATAACTCACTGGGATAGAGAACTTCATGGGTTAACAATTCTTTGAGTAAAGAATCTTTTCCTTGCCTTAGTCCTAACTGGTCAGCCCCTAATTTTGTGACCGTCACACTCTCCCCCTTCCACAGAAGAAAACTTGCCAGCCAGAGGAAATATCCTCCCAGGATCTATTCTGTCAATTCTATAATTTCAGTGTGTTCACTTTATTCTTCAAGTATTGGCCTAATCTACTCAAACTCTCAAGCAAGAGTTAATCACATTGCTGTAGCTCTGGAATGACATGTAAGACAGACCAGGTAAGGATGGCAGATTTCCCTTCTCTAAAGGACATTAGTGATTCAGATGGGTTTTTTTCGGCAACTACAATGGTTTCACGGTCATCAGTAGATTCTTATTTCCAGATATTATTTATTGAATTTAAATTCCACCATCTGCATAGTGGGATTTGAACCCAGGTTCCCAGAACATTAGTTGAGTTGCTAGATTAATAGTCCAGCACTAACACCACTAGGCCATCACCTCAGGACTTAACAACCTTGAACCCTAGGTTACAATTAACGTTGGGTGTCTGTGCCTCTTTTGATGTATGCCCAAGTAAATTGCAGAGACTATTTGGCCTTGGTTTCTTATCTGTCTCAGCTCTGGGCAGAATATGGAGTATCCATACCATGAAAACATCACCAACTGTGTGGGACAGGCTGGTTGGAGGACAGGGTTGTAATGACTTCAGAGAAGCCCATGGGGGTGGTCCTCTTGGAATATGAGCTCCCTGATTGAAGTCATAATTGTCTGCCCAATCAGGGAACCTCACCTGTGTATAAAAATGGGAGTGTCAGATCTACTGACACTCTGGTTTCTGACCTTATATCTGAAGCACTCTTAGGAGTGGAATAGAGTTTATAAATAAAGGAATTATGCCAAGGGGCACCAACCTCTGAGGAATTATTTCAAGGATCTTTCCTTTTCTGTGATTGTATCTATTTTCATAACCCAACACTTCAGAAACTGGCCCAGGTGAGATGTGAGGAGGAAGGAAATCACCCTAGCACAATGGCACAGTGGTTAGCACTGCTGCCTCAAAGCACCCAGTACCCGGGTTCGATTCCCGGCTTGGATCACTGTCTTTATGTAGTTTGCATGTTCTCCCTGTGTCTGCGTGGGTTTCCTCTGAGTGCTCTGGTTTCCTCTGCAGTTAGGTTAATTGGCCATGCTATATTGACCCGAGTGTAGGGGGATTAGCAGGGTAAATATTTGGGAGTTACGGGAATAGGGTCTGTGATCGATACAGACTCAATGGGCCAAACACCCTCTTTCTGCACAATTGGGATTCTATGATTTCTACCATTACGCCTGGGGTGCGTTGTTGACACTGCAAACCTATTGAAAGCTGCACTGGGTCATACAGGGGTCTTACTGTGCTTAAAGAGATACTTTACTGCTAATAACACTTGAAGAATTAGATCATTTCAGATTCTGATGAAAATAGGAGGTGAAAAACGTGTGAAATATGGTAGATAAATTGTCAGGCAGATTACATCTCTGCTTTGATATGTTCCCCTCCAGTAACAAGCTGGCTTGAAAGTGTAACTACTACATTATTGACAGAGGGCTAGGACATCTGCTGTGGCAGATTAAATAGAATCCTGTCAAGCTATGACTGCTGAAGCAGATGGAGTTTTTCTTCCCAGTTTTATAACACAGATCAGAAGGATACACAGGAAAAAACATAATCAGGTATGAATGTCCCTCACCTAGCTACTCCAGGGTAATTGTATAGTGCACCACTGCACTTCAACCAACGAATTGTCTTTCTGCCTTTGGCTGTTACAGGTGTTATTGGTTGGGTCTCTGGCAGGATTAACATGTGGGATTTAGTTCAAATGGCAATATAATGGAGGACTGACAAGTCCAGCCAGTAGCCTCCCATCTCACAGTGTAACCATTATTGGAAAAGGCCATTGCTTTTCTGTACAAAGGTCCCAGTAAATCCCTGAATATCCCTTTTACTGATTTATAAAGGTTAAAGCACGTTATTGCATAACATGATCAAGAATCCTTAATCTGGAAAGACTGGAGGTAATATATGATGTAATAAAGGAAGGCGGTATCGTGTTGGCATTATTGCTGGACTACTAATCCAGAGACCCAGAGTAATGCTGTGTGGAGTTTGCATGTTCTCCCCGTGTCTGTGCGGGTTTCCTCTGGGTCCCCCCGGTTCCCTCCCACAATCCAAAGATGTGTAGGTTAGGTGGATTGGCCATGCTAAATTATCCCTTACTGTCCAAAGATGTGTGGGTTAGGTGGATTGGCCGTGCTAAATTGCCCCTTTGCGTCCAAGGATGTGCAGATTAGGTCAATTGGCCATGCTAAATTGCCCCTTAGTGAACAAGGATGTGTAGGTTAGGTGGATTGGTCATGCTAAATTGCCTCTTACTATCCAAAGATATCTAGGTTGGGTGGACTGACAATGCTAAATTGCCCCTTAGTGTCCAAAGATGTGTGCGTTAGGTGGAATGGCCATGCTAAATTGTCCCTTTTTGTCCAAAGATGTGTGGGTTAGGTGAATTGGCCATGGTAAATGTGTGGAGTTACAGGGATAGGGCGGGACAGATGGTTTGGTTAAGATACTGTGTCAGGGAGTTGATGCAGATTCGATGGCCAAATGGTGTCCAGCTAGATTGAGAATATTGCTGCTGGACAGATTCATAGGGAGCTCACTGATTTCAAAAACATGCACAGGAAATCTCTGCCCTCACCTGCAGCTGGGAATCTCCAGTGCTGCTGAAAGAGAATGGAGTTTTGGCTGGAATGGAAAATTCTCCATTCTCACTTGTAGTGGGGCGAACATGGATGCGATTGGGAAACGCCTCCCATACTTTCAAAAAGAAGTCCGGTTATTCGCTTCCCATGGACACTAGAAGCGTGGGATGAGCTCAGTAAATTGGCTGTTTGTCCTTAAGGTAGAACATTGCCCAATAATACTGGACACTAAACAGTTGATATTAGTGGGAAAAGAGACCATCATCTGGCATACCCCACCAATAAAGGGCTAATAAACAGTTCAACATATGTAAGCCTATAATCAAAGCTGTATTTCTGGATGTACTGAAGAAGTCTGGCAGGATAGATCTTCAACAGAGCTGAGGAAAGATAGAAAGATGGATAGCTCTAGTGCAGGTAAAAGGGGAAAGAGTGGCTTGTGACATGTGGGAGGACAGGAGGAATTAGAATCATGGAATCCCTACATTACAGAAGGAGGCCATTCAGCCCATCAAGTCTGCACTGACCGCAATCCCACCCAGGCTCTATTCCCATAACCCCACACATTTGTCCTGCTAATCCCCCTGACACTAGGGTCAATTTTTAGCACAGCCAATCAACCTAACCCATACTGTGGGAGGAAATCGGAGCTCCTGGAGGAAACCCATGCAAATACAGGGAAAAAAATGCAGACTCTACACAGATAGTGACCTGAGGCCAGAATTGAACCCAGGTCCCTGGCGCTGTGAGGCAGCAATGCTAACCACTGTGCCACCCTGTATTAGTTAAATGAGAAAAGGTTTATGTTGTAAATGTTCCAAAGGGAGGGACAAGGTTAAAGAAATAAAAGATGTGTCAGAATAAGGGGTGGGATTTTCTGGCCCTTCCTGTCGGTGAAATCTTCCAGTCCCACCAGTGGTGACACTGCCCCGCTTCTTGTTGGACTCAATGTTGAGTATGTTTCTGTTAGTTTGTGTGTGTTAAACCTGTTCCAATTTCATCGCATATATATAATAATTATAACAATTACGAAACTTTTTGGGCAAGGCTGTTTGGCCTCCCAGCCATATGTTTTCTGCCAACTGAAGGTGGCACATTGTTCGCTAGCAGTGAGAGTCTCTGGTCCCACCACTGTCAATGGGAATTCCCACTGAATCGTCCCATGCTGGTGGGAAACCCACGGGAGGGGGTTAGGATTTGGGTTAGGAACTGGAAAATCCTGCTGGCGTGAATGGCAGAAGAATTCCAGCCATCCTATTCACATCCACCAGTGAAATTATTCCCAAGGCGACCCTTGTTTATAAACCACAGGTTACGTGAACCTCTGGGCGCTCCAGTTTCCTCCCCCAGTCCAGAGGTGTGGGGGTTAGGTGGATTGGCCATTCTAAATTACTCCTTAGTGTCAGGAGGACAACCAAGGTAAATACATGGGGGTAAGGGGATAGACCCTGGATGGGATTGTGGCAGATGCACATTTGATGGGCCGAATGGCCTTCTTCTGTATTGAAGGACTCTATGATTCAATGAAAACTTGACTCCACAGCTCAGCATATGTTGGGAAATAGCCACAGGTGAAACTTCAGCCTGGTGCATTATTCAAAAATGACACTGGTGCCTTTTAGAGGATTCAGTGTAGGAGAAACAATGTTCCCATACCTTGGGACTCAGTCTGGAACTTAGTGAGGAATGGAATTTCAGTGAAGGCCAGACACAGGCTAGAGTCCCTTTCTGCTTCTTCCCTTTTTGAGCTATATTTTCTTTTGGTACATTTTTTAAAAAATTTTCAGTCAGACATACAATCATGGGGCCTGATATTAAGGCTTAATGAGTTTGTGTGAAATTCCTATCTAACAGAAATATCAATCGATCTGAAATAAACAGGGCCAACGCTGCCAAGGAAATAAATCCAGTCATTGTTTGAAAGTCAAATTCTGCAAAGGGTAATTTAAAGGTTTGTGCTGCTAAAATGCGCTTGACATTATACTGTGGCGGTGCTAAAGGTTAGAGGATTAGCTGGAAATCAGATAAAATGTAAGTTTCTGTTGTGTTAGCTGAACAAAATGGGTGAAATCATTGACTGGGTGAATGTTGGCACCAGGGAGGGAAATATTTCAGAAACTAAGGTACCGATATTTCTTATTTTAATAGCTACTACAACAACTTGTGTAACCTTTCATTTAGGAAAATGTGCCAATGCCTCTCGCAGGAATATTAACTGACCCAATCTGCCACAATTTCAGGTGGGTGAATATTAAGACAGGTGACCAAAGGCCTGGTTTAAGAGGTAGGTTTTGAGGAGCATCTTAAAGCAGGAGGAAGAGGTAGAGAAATTTCCCGAGGGAATTCCAGAGCGCAGGCCCAGCTGATGACACAGTCGCCAAAAGTGAGACGATGACAGTCAGAAGTACACAAAAGGCTGGAATTAGAGGTACGCAGGAGGCCAAGATACTTGTAGGAGTGCAGCAGGTTATAGAGACTGGGGAGGAGAGAGGGCGGCCCAGGAAGGGATAAAGGGCAGCACGCTTTAAAAAGGATGTGAAGGCATTAGAGAGGGTGCAAAATTGCTGTACAAGAATTAATCCAGGATTGAGGGTCTTGATCAGTTACATGGATAGGTTAGAGAATCTAGAGTTGTTCATCTTCGAGAAGGTTGAGAGGAGATTTGACAGAGGTATTGAAAATCATGAGGGGTCTAGATAGAGATGCAGGAGAAACACTTCGCATTAATGGAAAGGAGAACCTGAGGCCACTGATTTTAGATGATTGGCAAAAGAACTGGCGTGGTGGCACAGTGGTTAGCACTGCTGCCTCACAGTGCCAGAGACCCAGGTTCAATTCTGGCCTTGGGTGCGTCTGTGTGAAGTTTGCACATTCTCCTCGTGCCTGTATGGGTTTCTTCTGGATGCTCTGGTTTCCTCCAGCAGTTCAAAGATGTGCAGATTAGGTGGATGGGCTATGTTAAATTTATCATGTTACAGGCGAGGCAGTAGCCTCATGGTATTATTGCTAAACAATTAATCCAGAGACTCAGCTAATGTTCTGGGGACCCGGGTTCGAATCCTGTCGTGGCAGATGGTGGAACTTGAATTCAATAAAAAATATCTGGACGTAAGAATCTACTGATGACCATGAAACCATTGTTGATTTTTAGAAAAAGCCACCGGGCTCTCTAGGGAAGGAAAACTGTCCTTACCTGGTCTGGCCTACATTTGGCTCCAGCACCACAGCAATGTAGCTGACTCCCAGCTGCCCTTGGGTAACAAGGGATGAACAATAAATATGGTGACCCTCATGCCCCATGAATGAATAAAAACAATTGCCCTTTAGTACCCCAGATGTGTGGGTTAAGAAGATTAGTGGAATAAATACATGGGGTCATGGGTATGGGGCCTGGGTAAGGTGCGCTGTTGAAGGGCAGACACAATGGGCTGAATGGCCTCTTTCTGCACCGTATAGATTCTAAGATCATGAGGAAAAGCTTTGTTAGACAGCAAGTGGTTGGGATAAATGTACAGATTTTAATTAGTAGAAGAACTCAACACTATGGGGATAAAGCAGGAAAGTGAAGCTGAGGAATATCATATCAGATCAGTCATAATCCCAGTGAATGATGGAGCAGACTCAATGGACCGAATGGCCCACTTCTGTTCCTATGTCTTCTGGTCCAGTAGGATCTGGAACATACTGCTTGAGAATGTGGCGGAAGCAGATTCCATTGTGGCTTTCAAAGAGGAATTGCACAAGCACCTGAAAAAAACAAATTATTGCAAAGCTGTGGAGAAAAAGCTGGGAATGTGCAATGTCCTAACTATACTGGGGGATGTGGGTTTCAACAAAAAGATAATTGTGTGATTTGCACATGTAGATTGAAACTAACAACAATTGATTTATTCAAGGACCTCTTGTCTGTACAGAGTACAAACTGAAAGTAATACGGCAGCCTCTGCAACACCCTAATGACATGGTCATCAAATCATAAGATTATCTCTAAGATCAATCTGCAACCACTTAAACATATAACAGAACGGGACCCCAACGTATGTGATTCTTGTAGAGATTCAGTACAGGCACAGTGGGCTGAATTTCCTCCTTCTGTGCACTAACCATTTGATGGTTCTATGATTTGGGAACAGGAATGAATAGGTGTTTTAAAATCAAGATGCTGCCACACTGGGAACAGATGTAGGTTAGCGAGCATAGGAGTAATGGACACTTAATAAACATGTCCTTGGATGTATGAAGTTAAATTCAAGACTTTCAAAAATGCTGATCCTGGTATTGATTTATTAATGGAGAGCAGAATTTCTAATAGAGCTGCCAGTCTCCTCCAAAACATTTATCCCTTAATGAAAACCATTTCAAAAAACAGATTATTACTGAGAATTGTGAGGATTACTTAGAACTTGTCACATCGAAACAGACCATTTGACATCTGATCACCACTGTTTATGTGTTACCTCATCCTCCTCCCATTTTATTTCAGCTAACCCTATCAGCATAAAAACAATGGCTCATTTATCTTCCCTACTTCAGCTTCGCATCACTTTGGCATCATAATAACGCCAGTTGAATTGAATTGATTTGATTTATTATTGTCACTTGTATTAACATACAGTGAATAGTTTTGTTTCTTGTGCGCTATACAAGCAAAGCATTCCATTCATAGAGAGGAAAGGAGAGAGTGCAGAATGTAGTATTACAGTCATAGCTAGGGTGTAAAGAAAGATCAAATTAATATGAAGTAGGTCATTTCAAAAGTCTGATGGTAGCAGGGAAGAAGCTGTTCTTGAGTCCGTTGGTATGTACTCTCAGACTTTTGTATCTTTTTCCCTGACGGAAGAAGGTGGAAGAGAGAATGTCCGGGGTGTGTGGTTTATTTGATTTTTTTACACATGTATTGGGCATCAGTGAAAAGTATTGTTTCTTGTGCACTATAGAGGCAAAGCATATCGTTCATGGACTATATAGGGGAGAAGGGAAGGGTGCAGAATCTAGTATTACAGTCATAGCTAGGGTGGAGAGAAAAATCAACTTAATATATGGTAGGTTCATTCAAAAGTCTGAAGAAACTGTTCTCGAGTTGGTTAGTACGTGACCCAGACTTTTGTATCTTTTTCCCGACAAAAGAAGGCAGAGGAGAGAATGTTCAGGGTGCGTGGGAGTCCTTGATTATGCTGGCTACTTCTCCGAAGCAGTGAGAAGTGTAGACAGAGTTAATGGATGGGAGGCGGACTTGCATGATGGATTGGGCTTTTTTCATGACTCTTTGTAGTTTCTTGTGGTCTTGGGCAGAGCAGGAGCCATACCAAGCTGTGATACAACCAGAAAGAATGCTTTCTATTGTCCATCTGTAAAAGATGGTGAGAATCGTAGCTGACATGCCAGATTTCCTTAACCTCCTTAATTGAAGAGGTGAGTACTGTGAACCCACAATGACAAATGAAAACTGTCCAAATTTCTATCCCAGCCATTAACCTGCAAGCAAACCTCTACAGGAGCCTTGTTGAACATTTTAAAGGGCAGAATTACAAAGAGTCACCCTAAAAGAAATTAAAATATCACCTTTATGTTCCCTGCCAAATTAACATGTGTCAGTGCCATAAATGCCATTAAATGATTGAAGAAAGCAGTCCTCAGGGTAAGTTGCCGTTAATTCATATTGGACATCGTCAGTTTGGTGGAAGGATGCAGAAACCACAGCAAGTAAATGAGTGTGTGTGTTGGAAGAGGTTAGATCCAACATGTGAGTTTTAAACATGTGCAGAACTAATGTAGATTTGCACCCTCTGAGATGAATGCTCGGACATATGTCTGCCACACACGTCTGAGTATATCTGAAACGGCTGCTGTGCAAAATACAGTTTGTTCAAATTCATTAATGTTGACATGATCAGTTTACCGAGAAATTTTACACACTTGTCAGTGCTCTCACCCTTTTAATGACTAGCCACGCAAATTAAATTAGCCTCTTTAAAGAGATTACAACAAATAGTACGTGGAATTGAATTACACTGTGCCCGCAGCATCTTGTCATTCACCCCATAGCGGCAGGTTTAAAGACCAGTTTCAGATGTTCATCTATCTTTAATTAATTCTTGCAATGTGGACATTGCTGCCAAGGGTTGTAGCTTTTGTCCCTCCCAAGTTGTCTTTCAGCAGATAGTGGGATTTCTTCTTGAACTACTCGAGTCCTTATGGTGGAGGTACTCCCATGTGCTATTGAATTGGTGGCTTGGCCCAATAACAATGAAAGAACACTGATATTTTGATTTGATTTGATTTG
This sequence comes from Carcharhinus amblyrhynchos, assembly GCF_965287045.1. Taxonomy (NCBI): domain Eukaryota; kingdom Metazoa; phylum Chordata; class Chondrichthyes; order Carcharhiniformes; family Carcharhinidae; genus Carcharhinus; species Carcharhinus amblyrhynchos. The sequence goes on from NC_137331.1 coordinate 38,934,976, forward strand.
TTGTTGTTACATACGTGATGTGATACAAGTCCAATTCAAGATGGTGTGAGACTTGGAGGGAAACCTGGAGGTGGTGGTGTTCCTATCTGCTTGCTCTCCGTGTCCTTCTAGGTGATGGCAGTCGCTGAATTTGGAGATGATGTTGAAGGAGTCTTAAGTTTGCATTTGTTTATTAGTGTCACAAGTCGGCTTACATTAACACTGCAATGAAGTTACTGTGAAAATCTCCTAGTTGCCACGCTCCAGCAATCCAGACAATCCAAAGATGTTGCCGGTTAGGTTGTTTGGCCACACAAAATTGACTCTAGTGTCAGGCAGCTTAGCATAGTAAATAGGTGGGGTTACAGGAGTAGGGTCTGGGTGGGATTGTGGTCAGTGTAGACTTGATGGGCCAAATGGTCTCTTCCCGCACTTTAGAATTCAATGATTTGTTACCCATCTAAATTGTCCTTAAACTGAGTGGTTTGCTAGGCCGCCTCAGAGGGCAGTTGAGAGTCAACCACATTACTGTGGCTCTGGAGTCATATGTAGGCCAGAGCAGGTAAGGATGGCAGATTTCCTTCCCTAAGTGACATTAGTGAACCAGATCGAATTTCATGATAACCGATGACTGTTTCGTGGTCATCATTACTGAGAGTAGTTTTATATTCCGGATTTATTAATTGAATTTAAATTCCACCAGTGTTGTTTTGATTTTGATTTGATTTGATTTGACTTATTATTGTCACATGTATTAGTATACAGTGAAAAGTATTCTTTCTTGCATGCTTTGGCCATTTTAAATCTTCAACTGGCAATGCAAATGGCTGGTACATGGCACATTGGTTAGCACTGCTGCCTCACAGTACCAGGCACCCAGGTTCTATTCCATGCTCAGGTGACTGTCTTGATCCTATTTTACCATTTTAGTTCAAACTGCTGGGCAGACTTGAATGTTTCAGGTCTGATTTTTAGACCTATTCTCATCCTCCATACACACTCCGCCTGAAAAAATATCAGGAATCCAGAATTGCGCTGCAGAAGCCTGTGAATGGGGCTTAACGCCCCCGAAATCTTGCAGCTCTGATCACCACCTCCAGTTGTGCATGTGCAGACAAAAATGATAGAAACTGCTCCCCTGTCACGTCACGCCTGGGCCAGATAATGCCTCCCCTTGGCCGCGAGAGGCATTGCCCTGCCCCCACAACATTACTGACTCCTTTATCCCCCCCCACTCCCCCTTCGCCACCCAGACTGATCATGGACCTCTCCCCTCCCTTCCCACCACCGATCTCAGGCAGAGTGGCAGCAGACCTCTATGCCGCCCCAACGAACTCAAGCAAAGAGCCATCGGATGCTCGGCACTTGCCTCCTCACTAACCCTCACTAATTGGAATGTCTGAATTGTACTTCTACGGAGCATGTCTGTATCATGACAATTCTGGATGGGTGAACACGGTGGTAAAGGGGGAAGTGCCAGTAAGGTTGGGCGTGCAGCCCATTAAATCACTTTAAATTCATACAAATGCATTTAAATGGGCATCGTGCCATTTTGGGCACAGTCCCAATCACGGCCTTGGCAAAGGGGATACCTGTGTGGCGGCGGGTTCAGATCGCATTACTCACCTCATGCCCAACTTTACCAAGTTTTTGTGTCCGAGATTGAGCGCAACCTGATGGTAAAATCAGGCCCACGGTATATTCTTCCCGTGTCTGTGTGGATTTTTTCTGGGTGCTCTGCTTTCCTCCCACACTCCAAAGGTGTGTAGCCTAGGTGGACTGGCCAAGGTAAATTCCTCCTTAGTGTCAGGGAGATTAGCAGGGTAAATACATGGGACTACGGGGCTAGGGCCTGGGTGGAGATTGTTGTCAGTGCTGGGTCAATGGGCCAAATGGCCTCCTCCTGCACTTAGGATTCCAAGATTTGTATGATAAACAGGTGATGGGCTCCCTGACTCCAATGGAAGTCGATGCAGCAGTGATCCTGATTGGACGCTTGTCACCATGCATGTTGTCCAGTGGGAACAAGTGATTTTTTTTTCTGAATTCCGGGAAGTCCATTTCTCATTGATTCCTGGAACTAACTTGAGTTTTACCTAAAAGTGACATGCCTCATAATGTTAACAGCACGATTGCTTCAGCAAGGGAGACATGCTGAACAATAGGAATAAATTGTGCTAACTCGCAATCACAAAGGACAGAAAAAATTACTTTGAACCTTTTTTTTGAGATTGATCAGGCTGAAAACAGAGAATGTGAATGTAGCAATGTGGGTCATTGAGTGATAGTAAAGATAATGTGATTGGTGAGAGGAGTAGATTTGCAATCAGCAAAACTGGGACGCTACTGTATCTTATTCCTGAGGATATCAGACTGTTCATGGACCAGCAGAACACACTGTAAACTTCTAAGTGGATCGCTACCTCTGGACCGGTCACTGAGCTCTGAAAAATCGACTGCTTGGTAGAACATATTCCCAATTTAATTTTCTTCCCGAATTCTGAGAACTCTAATTGGGTTTGATGTACTTTATGATTAAAGCACAAGGTTGTCATTGAATGTTGCCATGGCTGGAAAAATGTAGCTGGGAGGAGAGATTGGATAGGTTGGGGTTATTTTCCTTGGAACAAAGAAGGCTGAGGGGTGACTTGATAGAGGTGTACAAAATCATGAGGGGAAGTGATAGAGAGACAGGATAAAATTGCTTCCCTCGATAGAGAATTCTAGAACCAGGGGACAGAGTGACGCAGTAGCACAGTGGCTAGTACTGCTGCCTCTCAGCTCAGAGATCCGGGTTTGATTCCCTGCTGGGTCACCGGCTGTGTGGATCCTGCGTGTTCTCTCTGTGTCTGTGTGTGTTTCCTCCAGGTGCTCCGGTTTCCTCCCACAGTCTGTGCTGGTTAGATGCATTGGCCATGCTAAATTCTCCTTCAGTGTACCTCAACAGGCACCAGAGTATGGTAACTGGTGGATTTTCACAGTAACTTCATTGCAGTGTCAATGTAAGCCTACTTCTGATACTAATAAATAAACTATAAAAAATAGATTCAAGATAAGTAGCAGCAGGTGTACAGGGGACATGAGGAAGAACACTTTTATGCAGAGAGTGGTGGGTGTTTGGAATTCGCTGCCTGAGTTACAGGTGGAGGCAGAGATCCTAAACTCTTTAAAAAAATACCTAGATCTACACCTTAAGTGCTGTAAGCTACAGGACTATGGGCCGGGCGCAGGAAGGTGGAATTAGAAAGTGTACCTGGGTGTCCTCGAGCTGGCATGGACCAGATAGGCCAAATGGCCTCTTTCTGTGTTATAACGTTTCAATGGTTCAATGGATTGTTGAGGCCCTTTCTTTGTGATCTGCCCTTCATAGAGGCCATTTGCTCACAGTTTTATCTTACTTCCATATTTTTCTTTCATACAATGTAATATCTTTTTTTTGACTGCTTTATCACTGATAGGAAGAATCATAAAGTGACTCCAAATGAATTCTCAGGAATAGTCAATCAGAAGCGCCCAAACCAATAAATCCCATCACCAGCATATCATGAAAGATTGAGAAACAAAGTTAACCCACATTGACCACAATAGGGAACGCTCATCTCCCTTTTATAAAGATATTAATCTCTCCTAATTAAAATCTCCCTTGGGTGGGCTTTCATTCCTGCCTGGATCGAGAGGTGGAATGGCTGTCATTTATTGAAGTTCATCACTTGAACTGTCCCTGCGCATAGAATCATAGAATCTCTCTACAGTGCAGAAGGAGGCTATTCGGCCCATCAAGTCTGCACTGACACTCCAACAGAGCATCCTACCCATACCCTATCCCCAGCAACCCCACGTATTTACCCCACAAATCCATATAACCTACACATGTTTGGACACTAAGGGGTAATTTAGCATGGCCAATCCACCCATCCTGCACATCTTTAGAGCACCCAGAGGAAACTCACACAGACATAGAGGAAGAATGTGCAAACTCCACATAGACAGTGACCCAAGGCCGGAATAGAACCCCAAGTCTCTGTCACGGCTTCAGAGTCCATCCCTCAACTTCAATCTCAGGGAGATCGGAATCATCCAGCTAAGTTATTATCCATTTCCACCTGAATCAGAACAGAATTCAGTTATTAAAAGTCTTTAGTTCCAGTTTGCTAGTATCTGTGATAGTTTGATTTCGGTGTACTTTTATGTGTATCTGTTCTTGGTATGTGTATGGTGATGATTCAGTCATATTCGCTGCCCATCCCTACTTGTCCTTGGATGTTAGTTGTGGGACTTTCCTTTGAATCATTGCCATACCTGTGGAGATGGTTCCCCCACAATCGGGTCATGTGGCAAATTCTAGTGTATCAACCCAGTGACAATGAAGGAACTTAGTTATGTGTTCCAGATGGGGTGAGTGACTTGGCAAGGAAGTGGGGATGATCAAGCAAAACAGAAAATGCTGGAAAATCTCAGCAGGTCTGACAGCATCTGTGGAGAGAGAATAGAGCCAACGTTTCAAATCTGGATGACCCTTCATCAGATTTCCCACCAGTTTGGGTCACTGTGTGGAGTCTGCATGTTCTCCCCATGTCTGCATGGGTTTCCTCCAGACGGTCCAGTTTCCTCCCACAGCCCAAAAGACGTGCTGATGAGGTGCATTGGCCATGCTAAATTCTCTCTCTGTGTACTCGAACAGGTGCTGGACTGTGGCGACTTGTAGATTTTAACAGTAACTTCATTGCAGTGTTAATGTAAGTTTACTTATGACACTAATAAATAGAATTTAAATTTTAAACATTGTCGCTCTTATATGTATATGTTCACTCCTGGAACATAACTGTTACTTATTGACCATTGCAAGTTGCTCTTAAGAATATTTTAGTGAGACCTTATTTTGAACCACTACAAGTCCATGTGGTGTAGTTACTTCCTACTGCGCTGTTAGGGAGAGAGTTCCAAGATTTTTTTGCCCCAGTGACAGTGAAGGAACAGTGGTATATTTACAAGTCAGTGTGGTGTATGACATGGTGGAGACCTTGCAGGTGCGAGTGTTCTCTTGAGTCTGCTGCCTTTATTTATCCTTCTATGCAAAGTGGTTGCAGTACCAGAAGGCGTTGATAATAAAATTATCAGGGAATGAGAGTTGTCAAAAAGGTTTTGATGAGTTCTGTGGTTGGTGTGCACCGTAGTCACAGTGGATTGGCAGTTAAAATGATGGGTGATGAGTTTAGTGGCAGGACTGCTGATCAAGGTAACTGCCCCAACATGAATGGTGTTCTGGCTATTAGGTTAACCAAATGCATGCTTGGAAACTCCATTATAAAGTATCAGCCCCACAGAGGCTTGTTAAATTGCTCTTGCAATGTGTTATTGTGGAGCCAGTTTCCATCTGCCTGTCGCAAATAATAACGAACAAAGAACCATCAACACAAGTTTATGACGAGCTCAGTATAAATGTGCCAGTTTGTTTCCCATTGTGGCATTAAAGAGTCTATCAATCAGATGCCTAATTATCCAGATCGTTGCAAATAGCAATCATCAGCAGCTAGATGACAAGACATATCAAATCCGTTTTGTTACTTTCTTAATCAAAAGTGTTCTGGTTTCAGCACTATCGCAGAGAAACTAATCTGTTTAACATTATGAGTTGTCAGATTCTGTACTATTTCGAATTTAGTACAATGGCTTCATCATTTGTTGCCAGTCAGAAGATTAGGTGGTAAATTAAAACTTCTACAAATAAGCTATCATCTTATTATTACAGCCAGTATAATGAATGTACTAACCTAAAAGCTTCTGTACAAATATCCACAGATGAAACATAGTGTGTTCAACTGATATTAATATTTAATTTGATGGGCGGCACAGTGGCACAGTGATGAGAACTGCTGCCTCAGTGCCAATGCCAGGGGCCTGGGTTCGATTCCCAGTTTGGGTCACTGTCTGTGTGGAGTTTTCACATTCTCCCCATGGCGGCATGGGTTTCCTTCGGGTGTTCCGGTTTCCTCCCACAGTCCCAAGAAGTACGGGTTAGGATGATTAGTCATGCTAAATTGCTCTTAGTATTGGGGACTTGGCAGGGTAAATGCATGGGGTTATGGGGATAGGGCCTGAGTGGGATTGTTGTTGGTGCAAACTCGAAGGGCTGAATGGTCACCTTCTGCACTGTAGGGAGAATATTTGCTTTTTGTGTTGAGAACTAGAGCAGGGTGTATGCTTGTGGGGGTTGTTTGATTTGGAACAGTGTCGTTAGCTGTTCAGCTTTATAAAATGGGTGGGATTCTCTAGCCGCACTGGTCTAAAAGCTGAAAGCTCCTGCCTGGCCATCAATGGGATTTTACATTATCCACAACCCGCTTGCTAAAATTCCAGTGGCAGGCAGTGTGGGGGAATTCCAGCCAATATCTTGGATTCTTTTTAGAATTGATAAAACTTATGCTAATATTTCATATTGTATTTTCACTGTGTTCTTAAATAAACTTTGCTTGATAAAAGCTCCCTAGTGGATCACTTGAATCATACCTGGAGTGAAACACCCTATGCTCATTCTAATGTCAAAATCAAATAAAAAAATCATAGGGCCTAGGCTGACTTTATCAAACACCTTGGAGTTTCTGGCCTGGATAACAACCGTAGTTAAGTTGGCTCATTTTAAAATAAAATTAAGTCTGAGGAAAAGATATCCACAAGAATCCCTTTGGGATTAAATCTTGTTGTGACTACCAGACAGGGTTGAATAAAGAAGAGAGCCAATTCATCCTTCCTCATCTAGGATTGTAACAATTTGGGGTAGCCCAGCTAGTTGGTGATAAGTTGATCATTTTAGCTTCTCTTCCTCCCTCTAATGCCGCTGGTCCCTTGAATCTTATTTTCAAATAATAATTGTTGGTTACACTAGAAGAATTGGTCTCACCCAGATCAATCATTTTCGGGACAATCGCTTGGGGTGACTTGTAATAGGATCAAATATCCATTGCCGAGGTAAATATCCTGTGGGCAAACCCAGGAGAAAAAATTGTTAAATACTTTAAAACCTGGTACAATTTTTCCACTGAACATTTCTGTTTGATTGTTATTAAGGTATGAGATGTGGGAAAGCAGGTTGGTTAATTGCTGAAAGAGCTGTAGCTGTGAGTTCATGTAATTAGACTTGGATCATTACCTCTGCTTCTCTCCACACTCACTGCCAAACCTGTTGGGTTTATCCAGCATGACCGATTTTTATTTCAGATTTCCAGAATCTGCAGTATTTTGCTCTGATGCCATTGACATGATGGGGGAGGAAGGAGTTAATGCATCTCATAGCACTTCTTTTCATGCAAAACCAACAAACAAAGAACAAAGAAAATTACAGCACAGGGACAGGCCCTTCGGCCCTCCAAGCCTGCACCAACCATGCTGCCCAACTGAACTAAAACCCCCTACCCTTCCAAGGACCATATCCCTCTATTCCCATCCTATTCATGAATCTGCCAAGGCTCCCCTTAAACGTCATTATCGTATCTACTTCCCGGCAGCGAGCTCCAGGCACCCACTAGTTTCTGTATAAAAATCTTGCCTCGTATATCTCCTTTAAACCTATGCCCCCTAGAAATTGACTCTTCCACCCTGGCATAAACTAAATCAATCAAACTCAGCGACAAAGCAAGAAGGGCAGCCTCCCAAAAAGAAAGAAACCACCCAAACCAAAAGACAAAGCTTAAAGGAAACTTAAAACAGCAAAGCAAAAAGTGATTAAAAGGTCAATAATACGTCCCAGCTCCTGCAGTGCCGAATGGGCACGGAAGACCTTGATGGTGTTTGTGGACTCCACAGGCTCCCTCTCCAGGAAAACCCAGCCGCGAATGCAGCCCCAGTAGAGGGGCAGACAGTTGGGTTGGATGACCCCCTCGGTCACCTACTGCCTGGACCTGTTGATGGTAAGATTGGCCAAGCCCAGGAATGCACCAAATAGCATGAGCCACTGAGTGTGCTTGTATGAGAGATGGAAACTATCAGCAGAGTTAGTAATTAATCTGGTTTGCTTCACTGCATCTGATTTAGATTTTGGATTTTAATTAATTCTCATCGCACAGACAGCCTCAGTGACTTTTTGAAGGCAATTCCTCTGATGTTGCCAACAATTATTATTTAAACAACAGTATTCAAGGGACCAGTGGCATCCGAGGGGGAGGAAAAGTTAAAGTTAATCAGTGTCTCTGTGCAGCTTCAGTTATGCTTCAGAGTGACTTCATATATTTGGGCTTCCAGATAGCCTTTAACAAATTTACTACCAACTGCTGGATGTAAAGCGGTTAAGTTCACAGATGATACAAAACTGGAGAAGAGATTAAGTCAGAGGAAAGTTCCAGGGACCTAAAAATGAGAAATAGCTTTGATAGGATCTGTAAATAGACAGAACAATAGCAGTTGAAATGTGATTCAGATTTACTATTGGGTACTTTACACTTATTTACAGTAAGTGTCAACGAGCACATCCAATCAAAAAAATTGATGCTATAAATACTCTTCTGAACGGTGTTGAGAGATTTCACAACGTGAACAAACTCAAAGCTTTAGCATGGCTAATCATCGCGGATGAGCAAGAAATAAACAATAGGAATGAAGTCTGTTGTTAACCATTTGAACAGAATTCAGATTCTAGAGTGGAATTTTCCCCCAAACAAATGACATTATGGACGAGAAAACTAGTGTGATTCGCACCCCATTTTTGAGAGAACCCCACCCCATTTTACTGTATCTGACATGTAGGCCAGGCTGCACGAGGATGGCAGACTTCCCTCCGTGAAGGATGTTAAGTCAACCTGATAGGTTTTTAAAAATAGCAATCAATGATAATTGCTGTGCTGACCATTTCTGAGTCTAGGTTTATGTTCAAGCAACTGCCATGGTGGGATTTGAACACCAGACGATTAGCCCCGTGTTCACAGTTCAGTAGATACACCAACATCAGCACCACCACTTGCCCTGTGAGTGATTGCATTGAGAGCAAGTGATATCTCTGAATTGCAATGGGTAACCATGATGTGGAGATGCTGGTGTTGGACTGGGGTAAACACATTAAGAATTCTCACAACACCAGGTTAAAGTCCAACAGGTTTATTTGGTAGCACAAGCCAGTAGCTTTCGGAGCGCTGCTGTATTGTTCTTTGTTCTTTGTTCAACCTGCACAATTTTGGACTGTGGGAAGAAACCGGAGCACCTGGAGGAAACCTATGCAGACACAGGAAGAATGTGCAAACTATGCACAGTCACCCAAGCCGGGAATTGAATCCAGATCCCTGGAGCTGTGAGGCAGCAATGCTAACCACTGTGTCACCATGCTGCCCCTGCTCATCTAACCCAATGGACAAAATCTTCTATTCCTTCCTCCCTCGTGTTTATCTAGCTTCCACTTAAACACATCTATGTGAGTCACCTCAATCATTCTGTGTGTGATGGCAAGTTCCATATTCTTACCATTTGCTCAATAAGGTGGTTCCCCGAATTCCTATTGGATTTATTAGAATACAATAGAACACAAGAAACAGGAGAAAGAATGTACAACATGGTTCGTCAAGTCTTCTCTTATGATCATGGACGATCTTCACTTTACTCCAATTCACGCCCACTTCCCATTATTATGGTCCTAGTCTATCAGCCCATCCTTATAACAAAAACCATTAAGTCCCAGTAGCATCCTCGTCAATCTCTTCTGCACTCTTTCTAGTTCAATAATATCCTTTCTATAATAGGATGGCCAGAACTGCATAGAATATTCCAAGTGTGGCCTCACTAATGTCTTGTGCAGCTTCAACAAGGCATCCCAACTCCTGTATTCAATATTCTGACCAATGAGCCAAGCATGCTGAATGTTTTCTTCACTATCTGTCCACTTGTGACTTCACTTTCAAGAACCGATGAACCCGTACTCCTAGATCTCTTTATTCTATAACTCTCCCCAGTGCCTTACCAATAACTGAGTGAGTCCTGCCCTGGTTCAATCTACCAAAATGCATCACCTCACATTTGTCTAAATTAAACTCCATCTGCCAATCATCAGCCCACTAGCCCAATTGATCAAGATTCCATTGCAATCCTAGATAGCCTTCTTCGTTGTCCACCATGCCACCAATCTTGGTGTCATCTGCAAACTTACTAACCATGCCTCCTATATTCTCATCCAAATCATTAATATAAATGACAAATAACAGTGGATCCAGCACTAATCCTTGAAGCACACCACTGGTCACAGACCTCCAGTTTGAAAAACAACCCTCTGTAACCACCCTCTGTCAAGAGTATTCAAGCTCAGAGATACTGAATAAATGAGTGAGAGTCTCACTAGCAGATGGGCTGAGGCAGGGCCAAGTCAGATGATGTTACAGCGGTGAAATTAGGTGGTCTTCATAATGACACAAACATGAATTTGGAAGACACCAGAGAGAATATTTCTTCAACATCTCAGCTTCTGGATTTATGTGTTCAATCTCTCCATCGTCTAATATTGCTCTCCCCATTGACACATAAATATTAGTGGGTGCCATTATTTTGAGGGTGTTATGATCTAGGTTAGAAACTCCACAGTGCTTTATGAAGCCTGCCTGAATCATAAGTTTTGCATCTTGAATTTGACTAGTATAAGCTTGAGATGTTTCACTTCAGGTGTGACTCAAAAGGCCCACGAGGGAGCTGTTATCAAATAAAGTCTGGTTCAGAATATACATAATATGTACAGTAAGAAACTTAGTAATTACTTTTATCAATTACAACCAAGAAACAAACAATCATGATAATGTATTACCCTTAACAATGATGTCTACAAAGTTCCAAACAAGCCAATCCCATAGACAAAAAAACCCTTTTCACAGGTTTAACATAGCACAGACTAATGCACACGTGATACTGGGATCAAGGCCATTAGTTGAATTCTGCAGTCAAATGCTCTTGAGACTCAGAACAGTTTGAAGACAAGACAACTTCCCAAAACAGCAGAGAGACTTTGGTCTAGCCCCCAACACAGCAGGTTTTCACCCTTCAGGAAAACAACAGAATTTCCAAAGAAAGAAACAACAGGGCGAGAGAAAGACTTCTTTTCAGCTTATTGTCCCTTCTAAAACTAAAACTTAAACCTATAGCTCCAAACTGAAAAGTTTAAAAACCTATCCAAAAACACATGAATGGTTACGTGTGTCCTGAATGGTTACCCCACTCCCCCACCAACCTTTATCCTGAGACTGTGCCCCCAAGTTATAGATTCCCCAATCAGCAGAAACATTCTCCCAGGGCACAATCTTTTCAGCAATTCATGCCACTCTCCTGCTGTAGCGAAGTCAGAGAATTTGGCAGCCAGCCAAATTCTTGTTTGTTGCAACAAGTTGGGAAAATTCAGCCAACATTAACAGGTCATAGTGTCTCCCCTGTCAAGTCACTTTGGAATCTACCATATCTTTCAATGAGATCGCCTCTCATTCTTCTAACTTCTAGAGAACATAAACCCAGTGTACTTAGTCACTCATCAGTACACTATACTTCTTATACACCTCTGACTGTACGGCCAAATTCCCCTCCAGCTTGATTTTCAAGCTTGCTGATGGCACCACCCTGTGGGTCGGGAGTCAAACAATGACAAGACAGAGTACAGGAATGAGATAGAGAATCTGGTGAACTGGTGTGACGACAATAATCTCTCTCTCAATGGCAACAAAATGAAAGAGCTAGTTATCAACTTCAGGAAGTGTAGTGGAGAACATGCCCCTGTCTACATCAATGGGGGCGAAGTAGAAATGGTCGAGAGCTTCCTGGTCCCTTTATGCAGAGGCTATAGTTAAGAAAGCCCACCAATGCCTCTAATTACTCAAGAGATTAAGGAAATTTGGCTACAACTCTCACCAACTTCTACAGATGCACCATAGAAAGTATTCTTTCCACTTGTATCACAGCTTGGTATGGCTCCTGCTCTGTCCAAGACCGTAATAAAGTACAAAGAGTTGTGAATGAAGCCCAGTCCATCACTCAAACCAGCCTCCCATCCATTGACTCTGTCTACACATCCCACTGCCTCAGAAAAGCAGCCAGCATAATCAAGGGCACCGCATAGCCTGGACTTAATCTCTTCCACTATCTTCCATCGGGAAAGAGATACAAATGTCTGAGGTCACGTACCAACCAACTCAAGAACAGCTTCTTCCCTGCTGCCATCAGGCTTTTGAATGGACCAACGTCACATTAAGTTGATATTTCTCTACAGCCTAACTGTAGACTGTAACACTACATTCACCAGCCTCTCCTTTCCTTCCTTATATATGGTATGCTTTGCCTGTAGAGCATGCAAGAAACAATACTTTTCACTGTACACTAATACATGTGACAATAATAAAACAAATCAAATCAAGTCAACTAATCAGAGGACATTCCCCTTATCCCAGAGACCAATTTAGTGAGCCTTCGCTATACTACCGCCAATGTGAATACTATCTTACATTTGTACCTTCTCGTTTTGGGCTCCCACATACGTGGAAACATTTTCTCTGCATCTATTTTATAAAACTATTTTATAACCTGAAAGGCCTCTATCAGGTCAGCCCTCAGCCCCTTTTTTCAGACTCCCGAATAGAGGTAGCCTCTTATACCCTGTAGATTAAAGTCTACTTAATTACTTCTATTGCACTTCAAGACAGTTCTATAGAAGTATTTTTAAACCCATTATGCCTGTATAATGTACCCATTAAAACTATTACTGTGGCCTGTTTGATATCAATTCACCATAAAGGATCAAAGGATCAGACAGCATATTAAAGCTTTTATGTCCTGTCAGATCTTGTTGAGCTGGTTTCAAAAAGTACCATTACTGTTTATGAAGTACTTTTTCTGGTAAAACAGGAAGGCTGTGAGATCGTGCTTCACTTTATAGTTCTGCGATGGGTTGACAAAGCGGACAAAGGTGAAAGTGCTCTCGAAAGAGTGGGGAGTAAAACAACAGCAACTTGAATTTACATAACTCTTTTAACGGAATAAGATACCCCAGGCACTTAACAGGAGCATCACGAGACAAAGTCTGACACATAACAAGATATTAGAACAGATAATCAAAAGCTTGGTCAAAGGAGACTCTTATAAGAAAAATTGGGAGCGAGGCAGAAAGAGAGGCTTTGGCCTTTTGCAGCTGGAGGCATGGTCACCAATAGTGGAGCAGTTAAAATCGGCGATGTTCAAGAGGCCATAATTAGAGGAACTCAGGTATCACAGAGGCTGTGACTCAGCAGTCTGTGGATTCAAGGGCCCATCGCTAGAAAGATGCATGAATAGCACATTCACGTCAGAGGCATCAAGGACTATCTTCAAGCACAAGGCTCACAATGTTCAGATTGGCTGACAGATTCACAGATGTTGCGGCTGGTGAGGACATGTGTGGCTGAATGTGAGGTTATTCACTTTGGAAGCAAAAACAAGAAGTCTAATTGCTACCTGGATGGCTGTAAATTGGGAGAGGGGAGTGTGCAGCGGGACCTGGGTGTTCTCGTGCTGTGAGGCAGCAGTGCTAACCACTGTGCCAACGTGCCCAATTGTAACAGGATTTAATGTATAATCTATCAGGCAGAAAGTATTGATTGCAAAGGCGTCATGGTGACGGGTCTTCTTACATTTAGGAACACTAGCAGTTAGTGTGCCTGGTGCCAGAATATATGCAAGCCGTGCAGTAAGGTCAGCCTGTGCACACCGACACACACACACACACACACACACACACACACACACACACACACCAATATACCCACACACTGACATATACAGATACACACAGACACACACACCAATGTACCCATACACTGACACACAGGTACACACATGCGCATAACAATGTACCCACACCATGACACACACAGTTACGCACACACACACCGATGTACCCATACCCTGACACACACAGATACACACACGTGCACAACAGTGTATTCCCACCCTGACACACACACACACACACACACACCAATGTACCCATACCCCAACACATACAGATACACGCACAACACAACAGTGTACCCATAGCCTTATACACAGAGATACACACACATGTACAACAATGTACCCACACCCTGACACACACAGATACACAGTCGTGCACAACAATGTACCCACACCCCGACACACACAGATACACACACATGTACAACAACATACCCACACCCTGACACACACAAATACACACACACACAACAATGTGCCCCCCACACTGACACACACAGATATGCACACAGCACAACAATATACCCACACCCCATCACACACAGATACACATACATGCACAACAATGTACCCACACCCTGTCACACACAGATATACACACACACACCAAGATACCCACACCCCGACACACACAAATACATATGCGCACAATAATGCATTCACATTCCGACATACACAGATATGCACACGCACTTGGCAAAGCGCACACACCCTGACACATTCAGGGATACATACTCACACACACAAACACATTAAAACTCAATGATAAAATGAAAAGTTGGCTTTTTATAAGTTCTTCGTGGTGTCCATGGCTGAGGCAGATCCTTTCCCCGCATCTCGGTGCCATTGAGGCTAATTATCAGCAATTTCTAGAGAAAATCAGTACAGATCAGTTCTTGACATTGGGAGAGAAAGGGAAGAAGGGTGGTGTTACTTCTCCATTGGCTGATTTCTTACAGGCTGTCCTTAAACAACCAGGGTGTTGTAATAAAAGATATTTCAAAATGGTCATTCTGGTCATATGACCTCTCTCCTCATAATGACTTCAGATGGTAATTGATAAGCTCATGTCTGGACAGAACATGGTGATTATTTTATGGCCTAGATGGTTAGTTCATTTTCATTCTGAATGGAGTATTCTTCCCTATGATGAGCTAGGAAGAAGACCTTCCATACGGCCGTTATCCTGAAAGACTTACTTGCCCCAAAATCAGAAAATCCCTCCAGAGGTCAATAGACCTTTGCAAGGTCCTGTCCCTCCACCCATTACAATTCCCTCTGGCAGGCAGGACAGGAAAATTCCGCAAATTGTGCCTCTGCCTAAAAGGCAACTTCACAGAACTGCGAATATTCAGAGCCAGAATAGTTTCAGTGCATCTTTAAAGTAATTCTTGATATAGGCAGGTGTGAATTTCCATAAAAATTGACACTGACATGTATAATTGTAATCCACACTGGAAATTTCCAGAAGCTGGCCAACTGGTAATATCAATATGTGTCAGGTGATCTGTGGTAGCCATCTTCTGCCAGTTTCTTAATTTGTTTTTTTAAAAGGCCTTTTAAAGCAACTTGATATATGTTTGACCAGCTAATGAAATTAAATGAGTAATATCACACAGGCACATATCGCATCATTGTGACACAGATTAGGAG
Organism: Carcharhinus amblyrhynchos; assembly: GCF_965287045.1. NCBI lineage: Eukaryota > Metazoa > Chordata > Chondrichthyes > Carcharhiniformes > Carcharhinidae > Carcharhinus > Carcharhinus amblyrhynchos. The sequence goes on from NC_137331.1 coordinate 38,950,318, forward strand.
TTGTGTGCCCTGCGAGACTGTCTTGCTGAAAAAATGGATTAACTTTGTGGGCTAAGGGCTGAGGGAGCAACTGCCAATTATTTGTAATAGTGGTGGATTTAGGAGGGTACGTGGGGAATAAGTCTGCTACCAGCGCAATCATCGACTTCAATTAATAAACCCAACGCAGATTGTTTCAAATTTGAAGATTTGTCAGGCACGATATTCAATGGTATTTCAGTTTAAATGCAGGCTATCAGCAGAGGAAAACTTGAAGTCCAGGCAATGACAACAAACTAAATGCATTCATTAACTGCAGCCGATGAATGTATTATTTATAACTTTAAAACTTTGACATCCATCTAAAATCTAGTTATTTAATTTGATGATGGTTGTCTCAGAACATGAGATAGAATTTTTTAAAGTTATCTCATTATACTATCTAGTAATGTATAGTGTAGAGTCATAGAATCATAGAATCCTACAGTATAGAAGGAAGTCATTTGGCCCATCGAGTCTGTACTGATCACAATCCCACCTAGGCCCTACCTCACAATGTAGGGATTTACCCTCAATAGTCTCCCTGACACTATGGGGCAATTTAGCACAGCCAATCTACCTAACCTGCACATTTTTGGACTGTGGGAGGAAACCGGAGCACCCGGAGGAAACCCACACAGACACATGGAGAACATGCAAACTCCGCACAGACAGTGACCCAAGGCTGGGAATGTGCGTTGCGAAGGCTGCCTTGGAGAATGCTTATCCGAAGATCAGAGGCCGAATGCCTGTGACCGCTGAAGTGTTCTCCAACAGGAAGAGAACGCTATACCCGGTGATTGTCGAGTGATGTTCATTCATCCGTTGTTGTAGTGTCTGCATGATTTCCCCAATATACCATGCCGCGGGACATCCTTTCCTGCAGCGTATCAGGCAGTCCAACCATTATTTTGTAAATTGAATTTGTGTCTCTATATGCCCTGTTTGTGAACTGAAATCCCACTCACCTGATGAAGGGGCAGAGCTCTGAAAGCTAGCAGTTGTGCTACCAAATAAATCTGTTGGACTTTAACCTGGTGTTGTGAGACTTCTTACAATAGGGTAGAGTCAGAGCAGGGTCAAGTTGCTTTGTGCCTCGAGAGGTCAACTCAAAATACGCCAATGGCAATCAAAGAGGCAGATGGTTTCACATCAGGTCTACTCCAGTCTCATCTCTTGTTTTTCTCTGAGATACACTGGAGCTTCTATCAGTTCCATGCTGTGAATTCAGACTCTGACTCCTTAGTGCAACTAACTGCATATCAGGATGGGAGCTTCTTTATCTAAGCTGGCTTGTGAAATTTTGCCTGAATTTCTTCGGCATGATCTTTATCCCAGCATGTGCTGCTGAAATGATCCTTTAATTAGGCACCCTTTGTCACTTTTCTGGGACTGATATCTCTTACCTCTTATGATGGAGGGAGGATACAAAGAAAGAGAAATTGGGCTATTAGCACCTGTTAAGTTGAATGCTACAGGTGCCCTTTTATCACCTAAGTAACAATCGCAACGCACGCACATTTGCGAGATGAAACATGCCAGACACCAGACTGGTGAGGGCTTTGTGCACACACACACACACACACACACACACACACACACACACATTCACTCATACACACTTATACACACACTCACGTGCACACACACACTCACTCACACACACATTCACTCACACACACTCACACACACTCTCACACACATACACAGTGAGCATCCACAGGGAAGATGCAGAGAACGCAGGTCACGCATATCAGAACTAGCAGCAGAAGCAGGCCATTTGGCCTTCTGAACCTGCTCCGTCATTCAATAATACGACAAATGGGATTAGGTGGGAGGTCAGTTGTTTCTTGCATCTTGGTGCAGACTCAATGAGTCATTCTTCGCTGTACCTCATCAGTATTTACTATTGAGAAAAGTATGGATGTTAGGGAACTTGGGGAAATAAATAGTGATGTCTTGAGAAGTGTACATATTACAGAGAAAGGTGCTGGAAGTCTTAAAGCGCATCAAGATAGATAAATCCTTGGGACCTGATGAAGTGTTTCCCAGGACATTGTGGCAGGCTAGGGAGGAAATTGCAGGTCCCCCAGCAGAGATATTGGAATCATTGATAGTCATGGGTGAGGTGCCTGAAGATTGGAGAGTGGCAAATGTTGTCCCTTTATTTACAAAGGGCTGCAAGGAACTACAGGCCAGTGAGCCTCACATCTGTGGTGGGTAAATTGTTGGAAAGTATTTTGAGAGATAGGATCTATAGGCATTTAGAGAGGCAAGGACTGATTAGAGACAGTCAGCATGGCTTTGTGAGTAGAAAATCATCTCTCACAAATTTGATTGAGTTTTTTTGAAGGGGTAACCAAGAAGGTAGATGAGGGCAGTGCAATTGATGTTGCCTATATGGTCTTTAGCAAGGCCTTTGACAAGGTATCGCATGGTAGGTTGTTGCATAAGATTAAATCTCACGGGATCCAGGGTGAAGTATCTAAATGGATACAAAGTTGGCTTCTTGACAGAAGCCAGAGTGTAGTTGTACAGGGTTGTTTTTCAAACTGGAGGCCTGTGACCAGCAGTATGCCTCAGGGATCAGTGCAGGGTCTATTGTTATTTATCATTTATATTAATGATTTGGATGAGAATATAGGAGGCATGGTTAGTAAGTTTGCAGATGACACCAAGATTGGTGGCACAGTGGACAGTGAAGAAAGTTAACTCCAATTGCAATGGGATCTTGATCAATTGGGCCAATGTGCTGATGAATGGCAGATGGAGTTTAGTTTAGACAAACGTGAAGTGTTGCAGTTTGATAGATTGAACCAGGGCAGGAATTACTCAGTTAATGGTAGAGCACTGGGGAGAGTTACAGAACAAAGAGATCTAGGGTTACAGGTTCATAGCTCCGTGAAATTGGAGTCACAGGTGGACAGAGTAGTGAAGAAGGCATTTGGAACATTTGGTTTCATTGGTCAGAACATTGAGTACAGGAGTTGGGATATCTTGTTGAAGTTGTACAAGACATTGGTAAGGCCTCACTTGGAATACTGTGTGTAGTTCTGGTCAACCTATTGTAGAAAGGATATTATTGAACTAGAAAAAATGCAGAAAATATTTACTAGGATGCCACCAGGAGTTGATGGTTTGAGTTATAAGGAGAGGCTGGATAGACTGGGACTTTTTTCTCTGGAGTGTAGGAGGCTGAGGGGTGATCTTATAGAGGTCTATAAAATAATGAGGGGCACAAATCAGCTAGATAGTCAATATCTTTTCCCAAAGGTAGAGGTGTCTAAAACTAGAGAGCATAGGTTTAAAGTGAGAGGGGAGAGATACAAAAGTGTCCAGAGGGGCAATTTTTTCACACAGAGGGTGGTGAGTGTCTGGGACAAGCTGCCAGAGGTAGTAGTAGAGTCAGGTACAATTTTGTCTGTTAAAAAACATTTAGATAGTTACAGGGGTAAGATGGGTATAGAGGGATATGGGCCAAATGCGAGCAATTGGGATTAACTTAGGGGTTTAAAAAAAGGGCGGCATGGACAAGTTGGGCCGAAGGGCCTGTTTCCATGTTGTAAATTTCTATGACTTTATGTATGATTCTCTGATTCTATGAATAAAATCATGGATGATCTGATTGTGGCCTCAACTCCAATTTTCTATCTGCAAACGCACCCCCTTTCCATCCCCTCTCCTCACATAAAATCTTGATGGGACTGGACTGGACAAGCTAGATGCGGGAAGAACATTTCCGATATTGGGAAAGTCCAGAACTAGGGGTCACAGTCTAAGGATAAGGGGGAATCCATTCAGGATGAGGTGAGGAAGAACTCCTTCACTCAGAGAGTTGTGAACCTGTGGAATTCTCTACCACAGAAAGCTGCTGGGGCCAGTTCATTAGATATGCTCAAGAGGAGCTGGATGTGGCACTTGCAGCTAAAGGGATTAAGGAGTATGGAGAGAAAGTGGGAGTGGGATACTAAAATTGCATGATCACCCACGATCATGTTGAATGCTGGCACAGGCTGAAAGGGCCGAATGGCCTACTCCTGTTCCTATTTTTCTATGTTTAACCCTTGTCTGTCCAAAATCTATCTGATTCATGCTTGAATTAATTCAATGACCCTTCCTTTGCTACTGAGAGAAAAACATCTCATCTCAGCCTTCAGTGGGAGACGCCTAATTTTTAAGTGATCTCGTTTAGTCCTAGGCTTCTCAGTAATGGGGGATATCCTCTCAGCATCCACCCTGCCAAATCCCCTGTGTATATTTCAATAGGATCACCCCTCATTCTTCTAAACTCCAATGCATCGAGGCCCAGCATGTTCAACCTTTCTTCATTAAGGGTATAACAGTCAGCAAGCAATGCTGATTTGAAGAAAGTGTTACCAGTTTGGAGGCCCACACTCCAACAAATGCCCCCTCTTAACCTCAGGACAGTTGCCTGGAGTCTCTCCACCCGTGGATGCGGCTTGGGTCACTGTCTGTGTGGAGTTTGCACGTTCTCCCTGTGTCTGCGTGGGTTTCCTCCGGGTGGTCCCGTTTCCTCCCACAGTCCTAAGATGTGCGGGTTAGGTGGATTGGCCATGATGAATTCCCCCTTAATGTCAGGGGGACTAGTTAGGTTAAATGCAAGGAGTTATGGGGATAGGGGCTGGGTGGGACTGTGGTTGGTGCAGACTTGATGGGCTGAATGGCCTCCTTCAGAACTGTAGGGCTTCTATGATTATATGACAGACTGAATGGCTTCCTTCTGTGTTGTGTGACTCTAACTTGCGATGTCTACGAAAGTTTATTTAATGTAGGCTTACATTAATTAACATTGCAATGAAGTTATTGTGTGCAAAGGATTCTACCCACTGTATAAATGCCCTCCATTTATACTCTGCGGCCTGATTGCACTCCGACAGTTAGTCAATAAACATCATGCCAGCTTGGCATCCATCACAAAATTGCAATCTCCATTTGAAAGCTGTGAAGTTCGAGCTTTGGTCTGATGGTTTATGAAGTGACATGTGCTGGGATTCGTCCTTGCATGTGGTCCTGCCACTTTGTGTTTACTGAATAACTGTGTGTGAAAGATCGCAGGGTGACATTGCTATCTGCCTCCAATACTGGGTGTAAGATTGAAGACTTCACTCCAACTTGTCCTAAAACAGCAAGGAAATGCGGGGACTCATTGGCAATCGTACCACCTTCAAGACATGACCTGCCATTACATATTACATTACTGAATCGACTAAAATGCTACCTGTTTATGTTGCTGTGTTGTAAAAATCACTTTGCAGAGGTCCTGTGACCGACAGATGCAAATCAGGACTGGATAATCTTGGGTGATGCAGTCTCAGATCAGATCTGTCTGCGAAGCGCTTGGACACCCTGAAATATGTGAAAGTTGCTACATCAATGCAAGTTCTTCTTTTCCTACTAAATAAGGTTTTGGAGGTGGAGATGCCAGCGTTAGACTGGGGTGGGCACAGTAAGAAGTCTCACAACACCAGGTTAAAGTCCAACAGGTTTATTTGGAATCTTTCGGAGCACTGCTCCTTCATCAGCTGAGTGAACGTAGGTTCATGAACACGTCATATATCGGCAAAGACACAATTGCAGGGTCATCACAGATTGGAATGTGAAGAATGGCTGGAGTGTGAGTCTTTTCAGGTACAAACAGTGAAAATGGAGAGAGAGATAATCACAGGTTAAAGAGATGTACATTGTCTCAAGTCAGAACAGTTAGTGAGATTTTGCAAACCGAGGCAGCATGGTGGGGGTTACAGATAGTGTGACATGAACCCAAGATCCCGGTTGAGGCCGTCCTCATGCGTGCGGAACTTGGCTATCAGTTTCTGCTCAGCGATTATACATTGTTGTGTGTCTTGAAGGCTGCCTTGGAGAATGCTAAGCCAAAGATCAGAGGCCGAATGCCTTTGACTGAACTGTTTTGCGACAGGAAGGGAACGCTCCTGCCTGGCGATTGTTGTGCCGTGTCCGTTCATTCATTATTGTAGCGTCTGCATGGTCTTGCCGATGTACCATGCCTCGGGAGGTAAAATTAAAGTTTAGAAAGAGGAATAAAAATCAGATCACTGACAGTAAGAAAGTGAAATGAAGTCCCTGACTGTGTGGCTCATGCCCCTCTTTTGGCTGCAATTACTCCCCACAGCTTCGTCTGCTAACTGACTCTTCAGAGTCAGTTTGGCTTGATTATGTTTGTCTCAAGGTTTTGGTCATTTAAAACTTGTGAAGCACGCACACCTTTCTGGAATCTGTGCTGCTGAATGGTGTCTGGTGAATTAAATTATCCTGCTGTTTTCAGAGCTGACAGAATGGAGGCTGCCGCTTTTCTGTGCATATGTTCTTGGCTGGTGCGCGACACAGAATTAAAGCCATTTTAAACTTAGAGCAAGGCCCGTGAGGGGTGACAACAAGAAGTGATTTTTTTTTCACACAAAGCAGAGTGAAAATCTGCAACTCCCTGGGTCCCCTAAAAGCAGTCAAAGTGCTGAGGGGAGGGGGGCACTAGAAGGATGGGTTTGCTTTGATTAAAATGTTCAGAACTAAGATGGTCGACTTTTATCAGGGAAGGTTTTAAGGGTTATGGAGACAAGCTGGATAAATAGCACAAAGATACAAGTCAGCCATAGAATCATAGAATCCCTCCAGTGCAGAAGGAGGCCATTCAGTCCATCGAGTGTGCATGTCCACAATCCCACCCAGGCCTTATCCCTGTAACCTGACATATTTACCCTGGAAATCCCCTTGATGCTAAGGGGAATTTAGCATGGCCAATCCCCCTAACCTAATCATGATCTTGTTAAATTGCGCTACAGACTCTGCAGCCTGTTCCTATTCCTGTGATTTCTCATTTTTTGGCAAATGCTGACAGATACACAAGGTTCCAATCAAAACTCCGAGAACAGAAATGATCATTAACATTGCAGCTGTACCAACTTCTGTCAAGAGTTTAGAGATGCAAAACGTTTCAAACGGGACAGTGCAAGGGGAGGAGAGGGCAAGTTCTGGGTTAGGATAAGGGAGGTGGGGAGAAATTAAATGACTAAAGGGAAGAGGGCAAGGGGAGTGATAACGGGAGAAGCAAAAAGGTAAAACTTGTATCTAAAAGAGGAGTAAATGTGAAATTCATCATCAACAGGGAGGCAATGGGAATAATATTATTGCAAAGCTATTAATCTAGAAACTCAATTAATGTTCTGGGGACCCAGGTTTGAATCCTGCTTGGCAGATGGTGAAATTTGAATCCAATTTAAAAACCTTGGAATTAAAAGTCTACTGATGACCATGAAATTTTTGATAAGAGAAGGGATTAAGGGTTATGGGGAGAGGGCGGGAAAGTGGAACTGAGCCACGACAGATCAGCCATGATCTTATTGAATGGCGGGGCAGGCTCGAAGGGCCAGATGGCCTACTTCTGCTCCTATTTCTTATGTTCTTATGTTCTTATGAAATCATTGTTCACTCGTGTCTTTTAGGGAAGGAAATCTGCCATCCTTACCTGGTCTGGCCTACATGTGACTCCAGAGCACAGCAACGTAGTTGACTTTCCCAGTCCTCCAAGAGCAACTGGGGATGAGCAATAAACTCTGGCCAGCCAGTGACTCCCATGTCCCACAAATGAATAAAAAAAACAGTTTTTGCCTCACACCCTTTTGTCAATTAACCCCTCCTTCCTTCCACCCACAGATATTCCCCTTTGTTCTTTCTTTTCCCTCCTCCACTACCTCCCCTCCCTCTCCCTTAAAATCTATGACATCCCGGGCGGCATGGTGGCACAGTAGTTAGCACTGTTGCCTCACAGCACCAGGGACGCGGGTTTGATCCTCAGCTTGAGTCACTGTCTGTGCAGAGTTTGCACATTCTCCCCGTGTCTGCGTGGGTTTCCTCCAGGTGCTCCAGTTTCCTCCCACAGTCCAAAGATGTATAAGTTAGGTTGATTGGCCGGGCTAAATTGCCCCTTAGTATCCAGGGATGCATAGGTTAGAGAGATTAGCAGGGCAAATACGTTGGGTTAGGGGAAGAAAGCCTGGGTGGGATTATTGTCAGCGCAGACACGATGGGCCAAATGGCCTCCTTCTGCACTACTGGAATTCTATGACTCTATGATCTCTAAGGAAACTCCGTCCTGAAAAAGGTAACATTGACCCAGAATGTCAATTCGGTTTCTCCCTCCATGGTTGAGTATTTCCAGAATTTTCTATGCTTTGTTATAGTGTTTCACTCTGGTAACTGGAATCAGATCTTCAACAAGCAGGTTAGGATTGCAATTACTGTCTAAAAATAAAAAAAAAATCTCATCCTGGCATGCAGACTAATAGCAGCAGCAGATCTATGAATTCAAAGAGGATAAGTTTGCTCAGGTATGGAAGCACAAGCAATTAAAAGAGAAGTTACATTCCTATCACATCTTTGTGATCCCCCAAATCACTGCAACAAAAGAGTATTGAATTATATGTGCCGTTCTGCAGGCAACAGCCAATATATAGATAGCATGGTCCCCTAAACAAAATGAAAATCTGGTTAAAACAGAAAGCATATATTTTAACTGAAGATTATTACTGGCATACTGTCGATGTGACATTCGTCAATTTTCTCTAAACAGGCATGAATGAATTATGAAGTTAACTGAGTGAGAATTCTATATTTCCAACAAAAAGATGGGGTTAGTTTCCTAGCAATGGGTAGGTGGAGGGTAAAGGTATGGGTTGAGTACTTTTGTTTGGGAGCTCCAAAAAATAGTTCAATAATAAACCAGAGAGTTTCATTGCCGCATCATCACTACAGTGGCAAGCTAGTCAGATTACTTAAGGCGTTACTTAAGGGGAGGCAGTGGCGTAGTGGTAAGGCAATGGGACTCGTAATCCGGATGCCTAGGCGATGTCTTGGGATCACAGAGTTTATATTCAAATTAAAATTCAACATATGAATAAAGACCTGGAATTTGTTGTTCTAGAAGCCCCTCTGCTGTCTAGCCTACACATGACTCTAAACCCACAATAAGGTGGATGAGTTTTAACTTGGAAATGGGCTTTCAGTTGTACCAAACTGCTATGGGTAAGTTGAATGCAATAAAACCAGATGGGCACATGTATTGATTTGATTTATTATTGTCACATGTATTGGGATACAGCAAAAAGAATTGTTTCTTGGGAACTGTAAAGACAAAACATACCATTTATAGAGTACATAGGGGAGAAGGAAAGGAAAGGGTGCAGAATGCAGTGTAACAGTAATAGCTAGGGTGTAGAGAAAAATCAGCTTAATACATGATAGGTCCATCCAAAAGTCTGATGGCAGCAAGGGAGAAGGTGTTATTGAGTCGGTTGGTACATGAACTGAGACTTCTGTATCTTCTTCCTGATGGAAGAAAGTGGAAGAGTGTATGTTCCAGGTGCATGGAGTCTTTGATTATGCTGGCTGCTTTTCCAAGGCAGCGGAAAGTGTAGACAGAGTCAATGGATGGGAGGCTGGTTTGCGTGAGGGACTGGGCTTCACTCACAATCTTTTTTAGCTGAGGCGCTGGAAATGAGGACAGAGTACCCAACCCTTTTGGGCCTGCAAAGGCCGCCTTAGAGGTTGAGCTAAAACTGGGAGAGCTGGGAGAGCTGACCCAACAGATTAGTCAGGCAACAGCCTGCCATCATCACCATCACTATCTTTGGATCTGCACAAACTCTTTGTAGTTTCTTGCAGTCTTGAACAGAGCAGGAGCCATACCAAGCTGTGATACAACCAGAAAGAATGCTTTCTATGGTGTATCTGTAAAAGTTAGTGAGAATCGTAGCTGACATGTCAAATTGATAAACTGGACAATGGTTAAACATTTCCTTTTTGTGATAAACCTACTTTCAGTTTGAAGTTCAAAGTACACTTTTTATTATACATGGAATCCCTCCACAGGCGAATCATAGAGCCACTACAGTGCAGAAGGAGGCCATTCGGCCCATCGAGTCTGCATTGAATCTCTAAAGGACCATCTTACCCATCACCCACCTTGTTCCTCCCTGCCCTGTTTCCATAACCCTGCATATTTGGCATAGCTAATCCATCCAACTTACACATCTTAGAGCAACAAGTTTCACCACCGGAAGGGAGGTGACGTGAATTGCATGCTGTTCATTCTTCTATATGGGATGGTCAGAAAGTCTATAGCAGGGGCTGTCTGGCTGAACATAACTCCACTTTGTCCTTACATTAACTCAGTTGGGAATACTCATGCTGCTGAATCAGAAAGGTTGAGGGTTCAAGTCCCATTTCAGAGACTTGAGTATGAGGCTGACACAGTGGTTTGCACTGCGGCCTCACAGTGAACAGGAGCCTGGGTTTGATTCCAGCCTCAGATGACTGCCTGTGGGAAGTTTGGGCCTGGTTGGGATGCTCATTTGAAGAGTGAGTGCAGAACTTGATGAGCCAGATGGCCTCTTTCTGCACTGTAAGGGTCCTATGGCTCTATGGACACCTCCATGCCAGTACAGAAGGAGTGCTGTACTGCCAGGGGTGCTGTCTTTTGAATGAAAGGTTAAATCAAAGCTTCTCTTTCTTCCCAGGATGTGAAAAGTCCCATGCCACCCGTTCACAATAGTGCAGGTCAGTTCTCCTGATGGTCTAGACAATACTTACCACTCTCCTACCGCAAAAAAAAGACCATTTTGTAAGTTTCTATTTGTGGGAGCTTGCTGTGTTTATTTGAAAGTTTATATATTAGTGTCGCAAGTAGGCTTACATTAACACTGCAATGAAGTTACTGTGAAAATCCCTTAGTCACCACACTCTGTCGCCTTTTGGGTTCACTGACGGAGAATTTAGCACAGCCAATTACATCCTAACAAGCACGCCTTTCAGACTGTGGGTGGAAACCAGAGTGCCCAGAGGAAACCCATACAGACACGGGGAGAATGTGCAGACTCTACACAGGCAATGATCCAAGTTGGGAATCGAACACAGGTCCCGTGCTACGAGGCAGTAGTGCTAACCATTGGCTGCTGGGTCCCTACTTTCAAAGGTGGCTACATTTCAAAGCTGCTTAATTGGCTGTAAAGTGCTTTGGCGCTTCCTGTGATTGTGACAACAACTATATAAACGGCAAGGGACCATTTTGAGAAATAATTTTAAAAACACAGGAGTCGATTGGGATTCTGCAGTACGTCTCTGATGTACGTCTGCATCAGATCCCATTGAGTGCCTTGGGGCATGCTAACTGAAGCATCAAACCCAAATATAACAAACCCTGGTATCATGACAACCCCTCAAGTGAAATGTCATTTTCTTGCTTGGAAGTGTGTTGTGGCAGCATAAAGCTTTGGAAATTTGTGTTGGGAATAGCAAAAACAGGCCAAGTGAACACATTGGTGTGCTCTGTGAGTGATAAAACAGATGGCATTCTTACATCATTTAAGCTTGACAACAGTGTGATTAAGCAGCGTGATGTAGTGGCGGGGATGCCCATAAGAAACTATTAGAAATAGGAACATGAGTTGGCCATTCGGCCCCTCAAGTTTTCACGACCATTCAAGAGGATCATGGTTGATCTAACGTTCCTCACGTCTAAATTCCTGCCTTTTCCCCATAACCCTACATTCCTTTACTGATTAAAAATCTACCTACCTCAGCCTTAAACACAGAACATAGAACAATACAGCACACAAGCAGGTCCTTCAGCCCACAGCGTTGTGTCGAACATGATACCAAATTCAACTAATCCCTTCTGCCCGCCCTTGGCCCATATCCCCACATCCCTCCATTCCTTGCATATTTGTGTACTTATCTAAAAGTCCCTTAAACACCCCTATTGTATCTGCTTCCACTACCATCCCTGGCAGTGCCTTCCAGATACCTACCACTCTCTGTGGAAAAAACATGCCCCTCCCATCTCCTTTGAATTTTCCTCCTCTCACTTTAAGTGCGTGCACCCTGGTATTAGGCATTTCAACTCTGGGGAAAAAAATCTGACTTTCACCCTGTGTCTATGCCTCTGATCATTTTGTAGACTTCTTTCAGGTCTCCCCTCAACCTCTGCCACTCCAGAGAAAACAACTCAAGTTTGCCCAGCCCCTCCTTATGGCTCATATCCCCTAATCACAGCAGCTCAAGAACTCTGCTCCCACAACAAAGATTCACAGCCTTCTGAGGGAAGAAATCCCTCCTCATCTAATTCTGAAATTGGCGCCCCTTTATACTGAGACTGTGCTTTCTGGTCACCGACTGTCCTGTGAGGGATGATGTCCACTATTAAGAGGTTCCCATTTGCTCAGAGGTGAATCCTGCAAGCTGTGTCATCCACAAGAGCAATTAAGCACGCAGGCAAGAGAGCAAACAACTTCAAGCACAACAAAGCTGTTGTTTAGCCTGGCAAGTGCAACCAATCCAGATGGTTGCAGTATAATCTGGGAGAGCTGCCCAGTCATGAATACTGAAGTAAACAGTTTGCACACACATCGCTGTTTAACAATGTTCAGAGCTTACAAGGCCTCATCCTCCTGCACAGCACAGTTGGAGCAAACATTTTTCTTCCTTTGAAACCAAGCTTTGGCTTCTGAAGTGTTAAGCCAATTAGTCTCCTTGTGACATGATGGCCTGTTTCACTGGGACCTTCGATTCTCACTCTTTATTTTAATTCATCCGTGGGACATGGGCGTCGTTGGCTGGCCAGCATTTATTGCCCAACCCTAGTTGCCCTTGAGAAGGTGGTGATGAGCTGCTTTCTTGAATCACTGGTGTCCATGTGCCTTGGGTTGATCCAGAATGCCATCAGGGAGGGAATTCCAGCGACTGTGAAGGAATGGCCGATATATTTCCAAGTCAGGATAATGAGTGGTTTGAATGGGAACTTGCAGGTGATGATGGTACCATGTATCTGCTGCCCCTGTCCTTCTGGATGGAAGTGGTCATAGGTTTGGAAGGTGCTGCCTAAGGATCTTTGGTGAACAGCCGCAGTGCATCTTGTAGGTAGTACGCACCATTGTTACTGCGCGTCGGTAGTGGAGGGAGTGGATATTTGTAGATGTGGTGCCAATCAAGCGGACTGCTTTGATGTCAAGCTTCTTGAGTGTTGGTGGAACTGCATCTTACATGTAATTGATGATACCAGAATTGATTCACTTTGCACCTTTCTCCACCTTACACCAGGCAAAAACAGGCTAAGTGTTGGTCATCACAATTTACCACCAAGCCTCTGACAAACTGTTCTTAAAGCACGCCTGTTGCATAAAGGGTCAGGCTGGTGAAGGATGAAGGAAATGGCACAGTGAAAGAAAGCGAGAGGCTCCATCCACTTTGACAAGGCAAACTGCTTCTGAGTGAGCCCAGTGTCAGAAGGACTCACCCGTTTTTTTTGTTTCAATCATCTCCAGCAAGTCAGAGTTGATCTCTCATCAACATTCCAGCTCTCATTTTGGAACTTCCGATTAATTTACAACCTTTCTTTAACAAAGGGAGCCATGCAAATACAAGCAGCTGTAACCTTTTTACGAGTCAGTAAGTGCTCATTCCCTGGATCTGAGTCACATAATTACTTTATGACTTAATTGTTTAAAGGCCAACATTAATTATTTAATTTATTTGCTTCCTAGCAATCAGTTGAACTGCTGAGGTCTGTATCACTCCATGGTCAGTTACTGAGTGTATTCAAGATAGAGGTCGATAGATTCTTGGGTACAAAGGTAACTGAGGAATGCAGGTATAGGATAGGGAGAGTAGATCAGATTGGGTCTTAGTGAATGGTGGTGCAAGCTGGAAAGGCCAAATGGTTTTACTCCAGCTACAATTTCTTCTGTTCTTACATTGTATGAGCATCTTCCAACAGTTTGAGAGAAAAAATGGAGCTGAATTGGGCAGTGCAGCTGATTTTGAGGGACTGTATGCAGTACCAAAGACTGGAGAATGGGCCTGGGGATGCATATGTGCATGACTGATGGGATGTGCTCTGGATGCCATCTTGTTAAAAGGGTTTGTGTGTCTCCCTAACAACCACCAGTAGCATTGAAACATAGAAACAGGAGTTGGCCATTCGGCCCTTCGAGCCTACCCCGCCATTCATTTTGATCATGGCTGATCATCAAATTCAATATCCTCATGTATATTTTGATTTGATCTGAATTGATTTATTATTGTCACATGGATTGGGATATAGTGAAAAGCATTGTTTCTTGCTCACCAAATAGATAAAGCATGCCATTCACAGAGAAGGAAAGGAGAGGGTGTCAATTGTACTGTTACAGTCACAGCTAGGGTGTAAAGAAAAATCAAATTAATATGAGGTAGGTCCATCCAAAAAGCCTGATGGCAGCAGGGAAAAAACTACTCTTGAGTGGGTTGGTATGTGACCTCAGGCTTTTGTATCTTTTTTTCAACGGGAGAAGGTGGAAGGGAGAATGTCCAGGGTGCATGGGGGTCCTTAGTTACGCTGGCTGCTTTTCTGAGGCAGTGGGAAGTTTAGATAGAGCCACCCCACACAACCCCCATCACCATCACACACAGCAGTGCCATTTAAATAGTTCAGGGAGTACATAAATGTTAAATGTGGGTTTTCTTTCAGTCTGCTTGTAAAATTGTGCATGTTTTGGCAAATTCCTGCAATAAGCATTGCCTGCAGGAAGTGATCTGTCTGACGCTGAAGTATGTTTTTACTTATTTAAATTATTCTCAGAAGGCTAAGGAAATTCGGCATGTTCACTATAACTCTCACCAATTTTTACCAATTCAGAAAGTATCCTTTCCAAATGTATCTCAGCTTGGTATGGCTCGTACTCTGACCAAGACCATAAGAAACTATAAAGAGTATGAATAAAGCCCAGTCCATCAAGCAAACCAGCCTCCCATCCATTGGCACCGGTTATAATTCCTGTTGCCTCAGAAAAGCAGCCAGCATAAACAAGGACCACACACACTCTGGACGTTCTTTCTTCCACCTTCTTCCGTTGGGAAAAAGATACAGAAGTCTGAGGTCTCGTATCAGCCGACTCAAGAACAACATCTCCTCTGCTGCCATCAGATTTTTGAATGGACCTACCCTGCATTAAGTTGATCTTTCTCTGCACCCTAGCTATAACTGTATCATTACATTCTGCACCCTCTCCTTTCTTTCTCTATGAACAGAATGCTTTGTCTGTTTAGGGCACAAGAAACAGTACTTTTCACTGTATACATATGGCAATAATAAATCCAACCAAATCAAATCAAATCAAAACTTTGGCACTGCCCCAGCACAGGCTGGCAGTGCATCGGTGCTAAGTGACAGCGGTAGGAGGCCTAGTTAGGGCATTGCCTGGCTATGCCACTTTTCCCCAGGGATGGGGGGGTGGGGGGCTATGATTACCACTGAGCCCCCAGAGAGATCCCTTCAACAGGTTGGCACCTGGCTAAACCTGTTGTAAACCTCGCCAACACCAGGTCACGTCTGCAAGGTATGAATATTTAGGGAGGGGGGAATCACATGGTTGTGGGGGGGGGCAGATAATTAGATCAACATTTATTTGAATGTATTAAAATCAGGTTATTACCCATTACGGGGTTGTGCCTGATTATGTCACCAGCGAGCAGTGCGGAAAATCAGGAATGGCAATCTTGCCGGTGGGATACGGAATTTCCAATTCTCTCTGGATTTTGCTCTCCCACTGGCGATCCCAAGCACAGAGAGCCTGGGCTCAAGATCCCGCTCCCCAAAGGGTCCATATTTTTAATTTCTTTTTGGGCCTCACTTTTCCTTTGTGAAGAACTAGTCTTATTTCCTGTGAAATACTCGAAACATGTTTTCTGAATGTTTTCTTTCATTAACAGGCTGTTTAACACTCTCCAGCACCATGGAAGGTTCCAGGCTACATATAATTTATCTTTATTACCCACCTCTGAGATTCAGATTCCAACATTAATTCACTTCCTTTTGCTCCAGGAGAAAAAAGCTTTTAATTTAAATTGTTCCACTGAGAGTAATTTAAATAAACTTGCTTCACAACTCCACTGAGAAACAAGTGTTAAATTTTGTAGGTCACATATAAAACCACACATGGCAGAGCAGAGAAAGAGGACATTTGGTCCATGCTGTCTGTTCTGGCTCTTTGGCTTAGTGCTACTTCCTTGCTTCTTCCCCATAGCCCTGCTATTTTCATAGAATTGTTGAGTGCAGTAAGAGGCCATTTGGCACAAATAGGCTTACACTAACACTGCAATAAAGTTATAATGAAAATCTCCCAGTCGTCACACTCCAGCACCTGTTTGGGTACGCTGAGGGAGAATTTAGCACCACTAATGCAGCTTTTGGACTTTGGGAGGAAACCGTAGCACCTGGAGGAAACCCACACAGACACAGGGAGAGTGTGCAGACTTTGCACAGACAGTGAATCAAGTCAGGAATCGAACTCAGGTCCTTGATGCTATGAGGCAGCAGTGCTAACCAATGTGCTACCGTCCTTGTGTCAAATTCCCCACGTAACCCTGTACATTGATCCTTTTCAGATAACTGTATAATTCCCTACTGAGTGCTCCGATTAAACACACTTCTCCCTCCACACCCCATAGACCATGCCGTAGCCTAACCATTCGCTGTGTGAAAAGGTTTGTCTTCCTATCCCATTATTGCTTCTCTTACTAATTACTTTAAATCCTCTCATTGTCGGTCCTTTCACAACAGCTTCTCCCTCCATACTCTCTCCACTGGAGATAATTGAAACAAACCAAGACACCACCCCCCCTCATGATTTTGAACATTGAATCTGACTGGATCTTGAATCTGCTTCTATCACTCTTTCAGATAGTGCATTCCGTATCATACCAACTCAAACTAAAATACTTAAATGGGATATTTTGGGCCTACTCACCAGTGGCATCCTCCAGTCCTGCCGAAGGCAACCCTCCCCCCCTTCCACCCACCTCCATGGCGGGTTCCCAAGTAGCCATACACAATGCCATAGACCTCAGCGGGACTGGAGGCAACCATCGCTGGAAATCACACCACGGTTGGGGTACGGAAAGTCCTGACCCTTATTTCATACAACCGTACTAATTTATAGAATCCTACAGTGCAGAGGGAGGCCATTTGGTCATCAGGTCTGCACCGACCACAATCCAACCCAGGCCCTATCCTCATAACCCCATGCATTTACCCTAGCTAGTCCCCTTGACACTAAGGAACAATTTAGCATGGCCAATCCACGTAACCCGCACATCCTAGCTCTGTGGGAGGAAACCAGAGCACCCAAAGGAAACCCATGCAAACACGGGAGAACGTGCAGGCTCCACACAGACAATGACCCAAGCTGGGAATCAAACCCGGGTCCCTGGTACTGTGAGGCAGCAGTACTAACCACTGTGCCACTGTGCCACTCCTCACTGCGCAACCATGTCGCCCCAATGTGGGGAGCAGGGATAGGCCATCCAGCCCTTTAAGCCCGCTCTACCTTTCAATAGGAGCATGGCTGATCCGATTGTGACCTCAACCCCACTTTCCCACCCATCTCTGATAATCTTTGATTCCCACGTCAGTCAATCCATCCACCACTGGGCAGCACGGAGGCACAATGGTTAAAATTACTACTTCACAGCACCAGGATCCCAGGTTCAATTCTGGCCTTATGTCACTGTCTGTGTGGAGTTTGCATGTTCTTCCTGTGTCTGCATGGGTTTCTTCCGGGTGCTCCAGTTTCTTCCCATAGTCCAAAAAGATGCACAGGTTAGGTCAATTGGCCATGCTAAATTGTTCCTAATGTCAGAGGGGTTAGCAGAGTAAATGTGTGGTGTTATGGCAATAAGGCTTGAGTAAGATTGTGGTCGGTACAGACTCGATGGGCCAAAGGGCCTCTTTCTGTACCGTAGGGATTCTATGATTCACTGCCTTTGGAAATACTCAATAACTCTGCCTCTACTGCTCTCTGGGGAGGAGAGTTGGTATGGGACAGCGCAGTGGTTAGCACAGCTGCCTCACAGCACCAGAGACCAGGGTTCAATTCCCAGCTTGGGTCACTATCTGTGTGGAGTCTGCATGTTCTCCCTGCGTCTGCATTGGCTTCCTCTGGGGACTACGGTTTCCTCCCACAGTCCAAAAAGCATGTTGGTTAGGTGTATTGGCCATGTTAAATTCTCCTTCAGTGTACCTGAACAAGTGCCGAAGTGTGGCAACAAGGGGATTTTCACATTAACTTAATTGCAGTAATGTAAGCTACTTGTGATACTAATAAATACACTTCAAACTGAGAGTTCCAATGATTCACAACCTTCTGAGAGAAGAAGAATCTCCTTAGCTCCATCCTAAATGGGAGACCCTGTATTTTTACCTGTGCCCTCTACAACCAACACCACTGCACCCCCCCACCCTAGATCTGGCCATCCTCACAAGGGGAAAGATCCTTTCAGCATCCACTTTATCGAGCCCTTCAGGATTTTATGTTTCAATAAGGTTACCTCCTCCAAACTCCAATGCACACAAGTCCAACCTGTCCAATATTCTTTCATGAGGAACTCCCTTTGTGCCGGGAATCAGTCGAGTGGACCTCCTCTAGACCAATTCAGCACAGTCATGTTCCTTCTTAAATAAGGAGAACAAAACTGTGCACAGTAATTTCAATGTCATTTTATTGGTTTGATTCATTATTGTCACACATATTAACATACAGTGAAAACTATTGTTTCTTGCGCACTATTGAGACAAAGCATACCGTTCATAGAGAAGGAAAGGAGAGAGAGCAAAATGTAGTGTTACAGTCATAGCTAGAACATAGAACATAGAACACTACAGCACAAACAGGCCCTTCGGCCCATGAGTTGCGCCGTTCACATCAATACCTACCAATCCATAGACCTATCTATAACCCCCAATCCCATTAAATCCCATATACTCATCCAGAAGTCTTTGAAAAGACCCCAGCGAGTTCGCCTCCGCCACCACTGACGGCAGCCGATTCCATTCACTCACCACCCTCTGAGTGAAAAACTTACCCCTAACATCACTTCCGTACTTGCCTCCCTGCACCTTAAATCTGTGTCCTAGGGTGTAAAGAAAGATCAAATTGAAATGAGGTAGTTCATTTCAAAAGTCTGATGGCAGCAGGGAAGAAACTGTTCTTGAGCCGGTTGATATGTGACGTCAGACTTTTGTGTCTTTTCCCGATGGAGGAAGGTGGAAGAGAGAATGTCCGGGGTGCGGGAGTCCCTAATTATGCTGGCTGCTTTGCCGAGGCAATGGGAAGTGTAGACAGAGTCAATGGATGGGAGGCTGGTTTGTATGACTGTCCTGTACAACTGTAGCAAAACACCTTGACTTTTGTATTCCATTTCCCCTCAGGTTCAATATTACAAAATAAAAATTAAATACTGTGAATGCTGAAAACCCACAATTAAAACAGAAATCACTGCAAAAACTCAATATTCTGGCAGCATCTGTGGCGTGTGAAACAGAGTTAAAGTTTCAAGTCCATATGACTCTCCTTCAGATGCATTTGCCTATTACCTTCAAGCTGTACCCTCCTATTAGTGGGAACAATCTTTCCTCATTTACTCTCCTAATTTTGAACACTTCTATCAAATCTCCCCCCTAACCTTCTCTGCTCTAACAGGGAAAAATCTCAGCCTCCCCAGTCTCTGTGCACAACTGAAATCCCTCACTTCTGGTATCATTCCGCTCAATCTCCTCCACACCGTCTCCATGGCCTTGACATCCTTCCTAGAATGTGATGCCTAAAATGGACACACTACTCCAGCTGAGGTCTAACCGGTGATTTATAAAAGGACTTCCTTCTACTGGTCATTTGAAAGTATGGGTGGCACAGTGGTTACCAGTTCTGTCTCACTGCGCCAGGGACCTGGGTTCAATTCCAGCCTCAGGTCACTGTCTGTGTCAAGTTTGCATATTCCCTCCATGTATGCTTGGGTTTCCTCCAGATGCTCCAGTTTCCTCCCACAGCCCAAAGATGTGCAGATTAGGCCAAATGACTCCTCAGGGTGGGACTTTACAGTTTTCGGATGAGCAAGGCCATAAAATCCTTCCCGAGGTCAATGGACCTTTCCATGGTCTGCCTCCCGCCAGCTCTGATTCCCGTGGGGGGGGTTGGACAGTAAAATTTCAGCTTTAGTGTCCCAAGATATGTAGGTTAGATGGGTTAGCCAAGGTAAATGATTGGGGTTACGACGATAGGGCAGGGGAGAGCACCTGGATAAGATACCCTGTCAGAGAGTTGGTACAGATTTGATGGGCCGAATGGCCTCCTTCTGCACTGTAGAGATTCTACGATCTATACGACCTATAATTTGAACACTGTTTTCCCCATGGAATTGGGGAGCAAGCTTGTTATAATTACCCTCAGTGAAATGTATTAAATTAAAAGCATTTATTTTAATGAAAAACAAATGAATTAATGTTGGAATCTGAAACTCAAAGGTTGGTAACAAAGGCAAACTGTACGTACCTTGGAACCTTCTTTTGCTTTTTCTTGTTTGAACACACTTGATATGTTTGTAATGAAACACATTGAAGCAATAAATAACAAGCATGCAATCACAACTTCAATCACAGTGCATTATACTTGTCAAATCAGTACAATTACTGAGTCAATTCTGATCAAATAAACTCACACTTTTCCTCAATAAACCTGTTAAGTTTTTCAGCCGCAGTTGTGAAGTTACAAGTTTCAGCTTGAAGCAAATCTTAGAGACATGACTGCAGTATACGTTTTTGATTAGCTAGTTATTTTAGAAAAGGAAAACTTTGCAATGTTCAAGACTCCTCAAACCACGTAGCTCTGCAACCTCCTCCAACCCTAGTAACCTCTGAATTTCTCCACTCCTCCAATTCTGGCCTTTTGTGCATGCACAATTTTCATTGCTTTGTCATCTTCGGCTGTGACTCTAGCTGCCATGGTCAGGGCAGCATGGTGACACAGCGGTTGGCACTGCTGCCTCACAACACCAGAGACCTGGTTTCGATTCCTGGCTTGGGTCACTCTCTGCGTGGAGTTTGCACATTCACCTTGTATCTGCGTGTGTTTCCTTTGGCTGCTCCAGTTTTGTCCCGCTTGCGAGTTAGGTGGATTGGCCTTTAGTGTCAGGGGGACTATCTAGAGTAAATGCATAGGGTATTGGGGATAGGGCCTGGTTGGGGTTGTGATCGGTGCAGACTCCATGGGCTGAGTGGCCTCCTTTTGCAATGTAGGATTCTTCTGTGAGCTCTGAAATTCCCTCTTTCAAATGCCTGTCTCTTTGCCTCTTTTCTTTTCCTATGACAACCACCATAAAATTACCCCTTTCATCAAACCTGTGATCATTTGTCTGAATCATAGAATCCCTACAGTGCAGAAGGAAGCCATTCAAACCACCAAGTCTGCACAGTGCATTCTACCCAGGGCATCCCTCCTACATGACTAATACACCTAACCTGCACATCTTTGGACTGAGGGAGGAAACTGGAGCACCTGGAGGAAACCCATGCAGACATGGGGAGAATGTGCAAACTGCGCACAGAGACAGTGACCCAAGGCCAGAATTGAATCGGATCCCAGGCAGCTGCACTAACTATTGTGTCACTGTGTCTTCTTATGCAGCTCGGTGTCAAATTCTACTTTAAGGGTGCTATATAAAATGTGTTGGATGTCTTGTGGCACAGGGGTTAGCAGCCCTGCCTCTGAGCCAAACTCCAGGTTTGAGTCCTACCCTGGGACTTGTTGGCCAAGGAAGGTGCATTCATAATGGGGCCAAACAGGTTGAGTTTGTCAACCTACAAACCTTCCAATTGCTGGGGATAGGAGATGGAGAGACTTCTGGTCAGCCACACTTGATGTGGAGTGGCGCCCATCAAGCCGTAAGCCCCTAGTGACACCCTAGTGACCTGTTCTGGCAATTACTAGCTATGGAAACAGATGAAAGTCTGCCTTAAAATACTGATAGGTGCAGGAAGAGATTTGGAATGTATTGTTGTTGATAATTCAACTTAACAAAGCCAAGGCAACATAAGCAGAGTATGCCAGAAGTAACGTCTAGCATTCCCCAGCTCTGGAGAGACGATAGCCTAGTCGTATAATCATTAGACTATTAATACAGAAACTCAGCTAATGTTCTGGGGACCCGGGTTCGAATCCCATCCACCACGCCAGATTGAATTTGAATTCAATAAAAAATATCTGAAATAAAGAATCTATTGGTGACCATGAAACCAATGTTAATTGTCAGAAAAACCCATCTGGTTCACTGATATCCCTTTGGGAAGGAAATCTGCCGTCCTTACCTGGTCTGGTCTATATGTGACTCCAAAGACACAGCAATGTCGTTTACTCTCCAAAATGGCCTATCAAGCCATTCAGTTTCAACGGCAACAAGGGATGGGCGATAAATAGCAAGCCAGCGATGTCTTATGTCCCACGAATGAATGAAAAAAATACTGGTGGAATTTATCCAGCTAAACTGCAGTGATAATCATAGCCAGTCACTGATGATTTCCTGTCGCTTGACCAGTCGGACTCACTCAACCTAAATAGTTCCGGCTTACTGTCTTATCTGTAACTACGCAGGAAGAGTGAAGAAAATATAAAAAGCAATGACTGGAAGAAGGCCAGCTGAGTTTTCAAGCCTTTCTGATGTGAAAATACAGGTATGAAATTATATAACACCTTTCACCATCACAGGATATTCCAAAGATCTTTATGCAGAGTGAAGCATCTTTTGTGGGAGTGTTGTCACTGTTGTTGGCACCGCAAATACAATGCCCACTCTATGCACAGCAAGCTCCCACAAACTGCAACAAGACAAATAGCAAGATGATCTCTTTCAGTCAGTCTGACAGCATTGGTGAAGAGAGAATAGAGGCAACATTTAATGTTTCGCTCTGCAGATGCTGCCAGACCTGCTGAGATTGTCCAGCACTTTCTGTTTTTCTTTCAGATTCCAGCATCCATAGTATTTTGCTTTGATCTCTTTCTCTGTTGCTGACCAAGAGGTTAAAAACAGGGCAGTTCACCTCCTCCGCCCTGGAAAACTCCCCTAGATTTACAGTTTATTTGTTCGTGTCACAAGTGAGGCTTACATTAACACTGCAATGAAGTTACTATGAAAATCCTCCAGTCGCCACACTCCAGCGCCTGTTCGGGTGCACTGAGGAAGAATTTATCATGGCCAATGCACCTAATTAGCACATCTTTCAGACTGTGGGAGGAAACCCTTGCAGACATGGGAAGAATGTGCAGACTTAGCACAGACATGGCACAGTGGCACAGTAGTTAGCGCTGCTGCCTCACAGCACCAGGAATCCGGGTTCAATTCCAACTTTAGGTGACTGTCTTTGTGGATTATGCACATTCTCCCTGTGTCTGCATAGGTTTCCTCCAGTTTCCTTCCACAGTCTGAAAGATGTGCTGGTTAGGTGTATTGCCCATGCTAAATCTTCCCTCAGTGTACCTGGACAGGCTCTGAAGCATGGTGACTAGGGGATTTTCACAGTAACTTCATTGCAGTGGTAATGTAAGCTTACTTGTGACTAATAAATAAACTTTATTTCGACAGTGACCCAAGTGGGAATCGAACCCGGTTCCTTGGCGCTGTGAGGCAGCAGTGCTAACCATTGCGCCACTGTGCCACCCCTGCCCTTCTTCAAAACAGTGCCTTAGGATCTTTGACGCCCACCCAAGAGGATATCTCATGACCGGCATCCCCAACAGTCCACCTCTCAGTACCATGTAGGGAGCATCCGCCTAGGTTTAGTGCCCAAACTCTCCAGAGAAGGACATTGAACCCACAGCCTTCTGACTCAGAGGCCAGCGTGCTGCCAACTGAGCCCCAGCTGAAAGTGAATCACGCCGTGAATCATCCTCACCATCATCTGCAAATGCTCCCAGCCCACGGGCTGTCTCAGGAGAGGCAGAGAAAATACAGGGAGGCTGAGTTCAACAATGAATGGGGGCTTCTGAGCGGGACTTTCTGTGAATACACATGCCTGAATTTCCCCTCATCGGATCACCCATGTTCATTTGCCCCTCGCAATAACAATACAGCCAGGGTACTCATGTTTCTTTTGATCCTGTTTGTAATTCCACAGCAGGAAGAAGAAGTCATCAATGTGGCAACTGAAAGACATATAAGTGCAGTCTGCACTGCTAACCACTTACTTGCTGCAGGCCCACCTCCCAGAGTAAATGCTTGAATTGTTGTCATGGTACTTGCTGGACTAAAGTCATTTGAAAAACTGGTGAGGAACAGAGTTGATAAAAAAGCCTACCCATGTGTTAGTTAACATGCCGCATACACTGCTGACCTGAACACATTTTCAAACTTTGCTCGACACTGTCCCTGAGTTAATCTGTTGAAAATATGTCAGTTCTTTTTCAAAGCCACGATGATCTATTTAATAACACAGACACTAAGCGCAGAGTTAATTAGCATTCTCACATTTCATTTGCATTTTTATATATACGTGTATTTTTCTCGTCAAAATCTTAATATAGACAGACAAGGGGCTAATGACGTGGGGCCAACTAAGTCTCTAAATGGGGGTGGGGGATGGTTGTGGATGGAAATTATTTGATTTGATTTTGCATTCAACCATTTTTAGAATTGGAGATACTTAGCTTCACTTCTCTGAAGTGATTTCACAGAATTGTAGAAATTCACAGTGCAGAAGGAGCCTGGAAGCCATTCAGCCT
Source organism: Carcharhinus amblyrhynchos (assembly GCF_965287045.1). Lineage (NCBI taxonomy): Eukaryota > Metazoa > Chordata > Chondrichthyes > Carcharhiniformes > Carcharhinidae > Carcharhinus > Carcharhinus amblyrhynchos. The sequence continues at coordinate 38,974,947 of NC_137331.1, forward strand.
ATTGTCACTGGACTAGTCAAAAGCTGTCCTGATCGCTGTTCCCGCTCTGTGTCTCTCAATGCTACGAATGCATCTCCAAGAATTTTTTTTTCAAACGTGAATAGTATTTTTGCCTCCATCACCCTTTTGGTTCATGAGTTCCAGATCTCCAACACAACCCAACCGGACACAACCCTACAGGGTCCGCTATCCCCAACCTGACCCAACCACCCATGTCTGACACCCCATATCCCTGGTGTCTAAAACCCCCAATGCCCCCCCAAACCCCTGATGTCCAACCACACCCCCAGCCCCCAATGTCTGACACCCCATCCCCCCCAACGTCTGACATCCCCCACACCCCTGATGTCCAACAACCCTCCACACCCCACTCCCCCCCTCTCACATTCGACCACCAATGTCTGACTCCCTCTCACCCCTCCCAATGTGAACCAGGTGGGTTTTTCTGACAAACTGTAGATTCTTAATTACAAGATTTTTTTTACTGAATTCAAATTCCACCATCTGCCATGTTGGGATTCAAACCCGGGTCCCCAGAACATTAGCTGAGTTTCTGGATTAATAGTCCAGCAATAATACTACTGGGCTATCATCATTGTGAAATTGTTGGGAATGGATGGAATTAGTACCTCAGCTGATTGAATTCTGAACTGAAACAAACAGAGCATAATATTGAGCCTGATGTTAAATGAATATTTCACCTAATCTCATGCATTTCTGATTGGCCAGTTGGATTAAAATGAAGCACGCTGATTGTAATAGTTAACATGCTACTTACACGTGTCAGAGTAATCATCAATTGGCACTGTAAATAGCACCCTTGCAATTGTTCTTCAATTTAATGAGCACGTTCTTCCTTGATGAATTCACAACTTGCATTTTTGAAATGTACTCAATACTCTATATCCTGATGACCGTAAATTTCTGCTGATTTTATTTACATTTTTCAGTTCCAATGAATCAAAGTAATCATCTACTCTAATCAGCCCATTAATCAAATGATGTTGACTCATTGTCACAGAAACAAAATGCTCAGAAAGTGTTTGCCTCGTCATAAAGGTTGACCCACCATATTACTTACTTTGTTAGCCCATATGGTTGCGGTTACTGAATTTCCTTAATGTGGTCATTGTCAGATAACACGATAAAGTGCGTCGAGTTTCATTGGAAAACGTAGGGAGTTTAACACAAAAGTTGGAAGGTTTTTGTGTGAGGTGGCAGGGTGAGGGGGGGTTTAAAATCAGATGTGTTATATGGCCCCCAACTATGTACTTCTCAAGAACAGCTTCTTCTCTGGTGCTGCAAGAAACGATGTGGGTATGCCGGTGTTGGACTGGCGTAAACACAGTAAAAAGTCTGACAACACCAGGTTTTAGTCCAACCTATTTATTTGATAATATACTCACAAGCTTTCGGGTTAGCCCCTTTGTCAGGTGAATGGAGAGTTCTGGCCTCAGACAGAGCATATAAAGCACAGACAGTTTAGAGATTACTGATTAGAATGCGAATCCTTACACCTAACCTGCTGTTCAAGACCTGAAGTGGCTGATAATGTGAGTGGAAGGAGCACTGATCACAGTTTAAAGAGATGTGTATTGTCTCCAGACAGTACAGTAAGTGAGGTTTTGCAAACCCAGGCAAGTCACGGGGGTTACAGATAGTGCGACATGAACCCAAGATCCCTGTTGAGACCGTCCTCATGTGTGCGGAACTTGGCTATCAGTCTCTGTTCAGCGACTCTGCGCTGTCGTGTGTCGTGAAGGCCGCCTTGGAGAATGCTTACCCGAAGGTCAGAGGCTGAATGCCCGTGACCACTGAAGTGTTCGCCAACAGGAAGGGAACAGTCTTGCCTGGTGACTGTCGAGCGTTGTTCATTCATCCGTTGTCGTAGCGTCTGCATGGTCTCCCCAATGTCGCTGAACAGAGACTGATAGCCAAGTTCCGCACACATGAGGACGGTCTCAACAGGGATCTTGGGTTCATGTCACACTATCTGTAACCCCCGTGACTTGCCTGGGTTTGCAAAACCTCACTTACTGTACTGTCTGGAGACAATACACATCTCTTTAAACTGTGATCAGTGCTCCTTCCACTCACATTATCAGCCACTTCAGGTCTTGAACAGCAGGTTAGGTGTAAGGATTCGCATTCTAATCAGTAATCTCTAAACTGTCTGTGCTTTATATGCTCTGTCTGAGGCCAGAACTCTCCATTCACCTGACGAAGGGGCTAACCTGAAAGCTTGTGAGTATATTATCAAATAAATAGGTTGGACTAAAACCTGGTGTTGTCAGACTTTTTGCTGCAAGAAACTACAAAGGGTTGTGAATGTAGCACGGTCCATCACGCAAACTTACCTCCCATCCAATCTACACTTCCCACTGCCTCGGAAAAGCAGCCAGCATAATCAAGGACCCCACATATCCCAGACATACTCTCTTCCACCTTCTTGATTCGGGAAAAAGTCTGAGGGCTCAAAAACAGCTTCTTCCCTACTGCATCAGACTTACCTGATGATGTAAATACCCATTTACCCATCATCCTCTACAATGGGCAGTACGATAGCAAAGTGATTAGCACTGCTGCCTCACAACACCAGGGACCCGGGTTCAATTCCAGCCTCAGTCACTGTCTGTGTGGAATTGTATGTTCTCCCTGTCTCTGTGTGAGTTTCCTCCAGGTGCTCTGGTTTTCATAACTTCGTCATTGGCACTGCACCTTCAAATCAATAAGCTCTGCAATTCCCTCACCGAACCCTCTTCACCTTTCACCTTCTCTTGTCATCCTTTAATACTGTCTGCTAAACTGACCTTATTGACCCAAACCTTTGCTTTACCTGTTCTAACATCTCCTTACGTGATTCAGTATGAAACTTTTATTGATGCAGTTCTTGTGAAGTATCTTTGAACTTTCTGGGTGGCATGGTGGCACAATGGTTAGCACTGCGACTTCAGTTCCAGGAACCCAGGTTCGATTCCTGGCTTGGGTCACTGTCTGAATGGAGTTTGCACATTCTCCTCATCTCTGTGTGGATTTCCTCTGGATGTTCCAGTTTCCTCCCATACTCCAACTATGTGCAGGTTAGGTGGATTAGCCATGCTAAATTGCCCCTTAGATAGATTAGCCATAGTAAGTAAATATGGGGACAGGGCCTGGGTAAGATATTTTGTCAGAGAGTCAGTAAAGACTCGATGGGCAGAATGGCCTCTTCTGCACTGTAGGGAATCTATGATTTTACTACATTAACAGCACAATATAAGAGTGAATTACGGATAGATGAATTGATTGGTGATTTATAGTCCAAACCTCATCTATTTAGATTGGAAACTTATCTACTGTTTGTAGGATGGTGCTTTTGTTGATATCATAGAATTCCTACAGTACAGAAGGAAGCCATCCAGCCCATCAAACCTGCACTACAACAATCCCACCCTATCCTCATAATCCTATATATATCTACTGTGAAACTAGGATCAATTTAGCATAGCGAATCAACCCGACCCACACATCTTTGGACTGCTAAGCTGAAGTTCCAGTGAAAGTTTCCACTTTGTTTCCTTGGGACTCGCACTTCTGTTGAGCTGGATAGTCAGGAGATGAAGACAAACTGCTGTGGGGGGCAAGACCTCTGAAGATGGTGGATGATGTTGATTTGAAAAAGATTGGAATAGAACCTATAAAGGGAACAGCTGGACCATGTTAATCAAACTCACGCCAAATAATTCTGTTTATTTGTTCTTTTTACCCAAATGTAATAACGTATGGTATAGTGGTATAATGGGGAACTCCCCTGCCTCTGAGCCAGAAGCTCCGGGTTCGAGTCTCACTCCAGGACTTGACGGCCAAGAAAGGTGGGTTCATAATGTAGCCAAACAGATCAAGGAGCGGACTGCAAATCGCACCAATTGCAGGCAATGAGGGTGGGACAGATTCCTGGTCGAACAAGCAATGGAAATGAAATTGGATCCTCTACCATCACTGTCCATAGCTCCAGACCAAGACGTACATTTATGAGTCCATGTTGCCACTGCAATCCTGATTCCCTGAATCAACCATCACAGTTGAACATACTGATGTGTTAACTTGTTGCCATGAAAGAGTGTTCAGTAACCAAACTGCCATTTACCGCGCTAAGTAGGAACAATGTCTCATTAAAAAAAATCCCGAACAAAGAGCAGTTTTACGAGAAATTTAATGAATTACCTGATATTCCATTTATTAATTATGCTCCATTTAGAAGAACATTAAATCCACACGTTGGAACACATATAATAATAAACTACATTTTTAAAGTGCTTTTGAAACCTAAATAAATCTCCAAGCACTTTGCTGCCAGTGAAGTACTTGTGGTAATATTATAATGTGAGAAATAGCGGCAGTAGATTCGTTGGCCCGAGCATGTGAGAATAATTAGATAATCTGTTATATATTACAACTGATTGAGCGATTCATCTGGCCAGAGTGGCATGATGGCACAGTGGTTAGCACTACTGCCTCACAGCATCAGGAACCCAGATTCAATTCCAGCTTCAGGTCACTGTCTGTGTAGAATTTGCACATTCACCCCGTGTCTGTGCTCCGGTTTCATCCCACACTCCGAAGATGTGATTAGCCATGCTAAATTTCCCCTTTGTGTCAAGGGGATAGGGCCTGGGAGGTGGGATTGTGGTTAGTGCAGGCTCGATGGACCTAATGACCTCTTTCTGCACTGTAGAGATTCTATGGTTGTTGTTGAGGAGAACTGCTCCTCTTTGATAAAGTGCAATGAAATATTTTACAACAGCCTGAAAGAGCAGAAGTGACCTTGGTTTTTGTGGTGTTCAGTAATTCAATTGTCCTGTGTTCTATTATGTGAGTCTGCTAACTGATCTATGCTCACAGCTCTTGATTGGTTAAGCCTGGGTGTGGACTCAGAGCAGAGAAAACAGGCACCGCAGAAGCTACTAGAAGCTGAGCTTAATCATGGTGCGTACATTGTCTGATTGCAGAACTATTTTCAAGTGGCAAAGTTGTTAGCTCTACTGCCTCACAGCGCCAGGGATCTGTGTTTGAGTCCCGGGCTGGGTCACTGTCTGTGCAGAGTCTGCACATTCTCCACGTGTCTGCATGGGGTTTCCTCCGGGTGCTCCAGTTTCCTCCCACAGTCTGAAAGACATGCTGGTTAGATTAATTGGCCATGCTAAATTCTCCCTCAGTATACCCGAACAGGTGCCCGAGTGTGGCGACAACAGGATTTTCACAGTAATTTCAAAGATAAGCGTACTTGTGACACTAATGAACTTACGAGAAAGCTCTTGCAAATTAACTTGTTGCAGTCTTAGAAATTAGAGTCATGACTATATTGTTCTGAGAAAAATAAAATATACAACAAAGACACTGAAGCATATTTAATATCCAAAATGCTTCTTGTTATTGGAGGTATGGGTGCACTGATTTAGATCAGTAGTGTTGCTTTTTAAATAAAAAGTAATCCAACCTGTGGGATACATCACAATAAATCAGATTGTAAGAACCAATGTCATAATTTCTAACGTTACATGGCACTGTGCAGCTACCTGAGGTTAACATTTGAATACCTTTTTAATAAATTGATGAAAAATGAAACAGATGGAGCAACTGGTTTACCAGGATGACATGGTTGTATGGGTGGTTAGCACTACTGCCTCACAGACCCAAGGATCTTGGTTCAATTCTAGTCTTGGGTGACTGAGGAATCTGCACATTCTCCCAGTGTCTGCATGGGTTTCCTCTGGATGCTCCAATTTCCTCCCACAATCCAAAGATGTGTAGGTTAGGTGGATTGGCCATGGGGTTATGGAGATATGGTGAGACAGTGTGAGCCTAAGCAAAGTGCTCTTTCTGAGGGCCGGTCCTCACTCAGTGGGCTGAGTGGCCTCCTTCTGCACCACTGGGTTTGTCTGAAATCTATATTCTAGCAAGGAGATTCATTTTGTGTCATTACTATGAAAGCTGGGTTAATGCACTGCAAGGTGTGGTAGAATTTGAGATTTGAAGAGCATAACTGGGGAGGTGAGCTACAAAACCTCTCGGACAATTGGGGACAAACCTCATAGGCAAACTTTCAGAGAGCACAATGATAAATGTTAAAGCAGCAAGTTTGTACAGCCCAGCAATCTCACACCAGTCATGACCGACAACAAGATAAACAGATACATCTGCGTTAGTTCTATTTGCTCTTTGCTATTGTCAATTATTTCATTTCATATCCATGGATGGCTTACCTCCAAGCATCTGTCACTGCTATCCCTTTGAGACAAAGCAATGAGAGACATGGGGCACCTTGGGATGACCGTTAGAAATCCTGTTTAAATACAAGTTGTCACAAAGCCACTTTGAAGTTGCTGCAGCAATAAAGTACTTTTTTATCAGCATAAAGTGGTGTAATTAAATGTGGTCTGTTCCTGGAGCTCCAATGCTTCAGACAAATGGCCCTGTCAACATCCATCTGTCAATGGTTACTTAGTGCAACCTATCAGTATACAGTGAGATCCCTCACTTTTATGTGAAATTATGGATACCCAGGCCAAAATTGAAAAAAAAACTTGGTGTATGTGTTAGGCATGGACAGAAAAGATCCCATGACACATTTTCAAAGAAGAGCAAGGGAGATCTCCACCTCAGTGCTCTGACCAGTTTTCATTCCTTGACCAATCAAGGGATGAATGCATCAAGATATCAATGGAGTGGTTGGATGGACAGTGCAGTGGTAGATGATATTTAACCCTGATAACTGCGAGGTGATGCACTTCAGAAGAAGAAGCAAGACGAGGGAGTATTTAATGAACGACAGGACACTGGGAAGCTCAGACGAATAGATGAATCTTGGGATATTATTTCAGGATCCCTGAAGTCAGCAGAGCACATGAATAGGATGGTGAAGAAGGCATATGGGACACCTTCTTTCATCAGTCATGGTGTAGCATATAAGATCAAGGAGGTAATCTTGGGGATGTACAGAGTGTTGGTTAGGCCACAGCTGGAGTACTGTGTGGAGTTCTGGTCACCGCCCTATAGGAAGGATGTGAAAACACTAGAAGAGATACAAAGGAGGTTCACCAGGATGTTGCCTGGGATGGAGCATTTGAGATATAAGATTCGGTAGGCTAGGATAGTTTTCTTTAGGGCAGAGAAGGCTGAGGGGGTACATGATTGAGGTGCATAAGATTAGGAGGTGTATGGACAGGGTGAAGGAGAAGATGTTCTCTTTGGTTGAGGGGTCAATCACAAGGGAGCTTAGCTTTAGCGTAAGGAACAGGAGATTCAGAAGAGAAAAGATCACTCAGGGGATGGTGGGAATCTGGAATGCACTACTGGGAAGGTAATGGAGGCCAGAAACCTTATAACCTTTAAAAAATATTTGGATCAGCATTTGAAGTGTCATAACACTCAAGGGTAAAGGCAAAACACTGCAGATACTGGAATCTGAAACCAAAATAGAAACTGCTAGAAAATCTCAGCAGATCAGACAGCATCTGTGGGGAGAGAATAGAGCCAACGTTTCTTGTTTGGATGACCTTTCATTGGCTCTGACAAAGAGTCATCCAGACTTGAAACATTGGATCTATTCTCTCTCCGCAGATGCTGAGATTTTCCAGCATTTTCTGTTTTTATAACATTCAAGAATATGGGACAAGTGCAGAAAAATGGGATTAGGGTGCCGTTAATGGCAATTATTGTCAGTGCAGACTCAATGGGCCGAAGGGCGTTTTCTGCATTGTTTGACTTTATGACATTTCCTACGTGACAATATTGACTGCACTTCAAAAAGTATTTCATTGACTGTGATGGGATGTCCTGAGTTGTGAAAGGTACTATACAAATCTTTCATTCTTTAGATTAAGGTCACCAGCCATGCTAGATAGACAGACAGTAGGTGGATTGGAGAGAAGACTGTGGATAAAGAAAAAAAGAAGCAAACATTTTTCTGTCATGGTCTGTCATATCCTCAATGTTTCATGCAGAGGTGACTCTCTTTCACAGTGTGTACTGGGGGGAAGCGTGAACCTACAACCTTTTAGACTGAGAAAGGAGTGATAATTGGCGGATGCATTCATCTCACATCTTATTAGGTCACTGAACACATCAAAGCATTCACACGATGAATAATTACTGTTTCTGTTTGCAGAAGACAGTTCTTACGTAGACAAACATGTCAGTCAACAGTCATCAAACACAAACAGCAAGGAATGAGGATGGTTCATGAAGTCCCTTGAGGCTGTGCCACCATTTAGTTGCCTTAGCTCCACCCACCCGCCTTGCTTCCACAGGTCCTTGTCGACAAAAATCCACCAAACCCAGTTTGGACATTTTAATTGACCCTCACCCCAACCTCAATGGCTTTTTATTTGGGAGTGAAAGTTCTGGATTTTCACCCCTTTGTTCTGGATGCCCCACCAGAAAAAGGCAATTTCTCTCCATTGACCCTAACCAATAGCTGGCATAAGGCTTAGGTTTTGCATTTTTATTAACGGTCTTTATAGTATTTTATAACGATAACATAACTCAAGGCATTGCTTAAGATGATACATTCTGTTATAAAGTCAGGCATGCTATGCAGTATATCGTACATTATTTGAGTAACTGACCCTTTGTAGTTCTATTTGATGTTAATTAAACACAAGGGTTTAATTACTATTCAAGTTGTGGAGCTGAATTCTTGCTAATTATGTTTGGAGAGGCCAATTAAGAGGCTATGTATTTGATTCCAGTATTTTCTGTTGCTGGATTCCCCAAACCCTGTTCTGTCAGCATCGGACAGGGTAAGGCCAGAGGTTTTAATTCCACCTTCCCCCTCCAGGTCAACCACTCACCCTCTAACCCACTGCTCAACACCTTTCTAACCCGTGCCCCCACAATGTTCACTCTGTGTTAACATCTTCTCTACACCTACCGTATCAAATCCCTTCATAAGTCTGTTCAGCCCACTAATGTGATTCCAGCTCAGTGACAGGGACTGAAACTCCTTGAGCCAGGCAAGAATGGGCACATAACCCCCAAAAAAGTAGACATTAGGAGAGGTAGCCAGAAGCTTGATGGAAAAAAAGATGAGTTTTGAAGACAAAGCGAGAAGTGGAGAAGTTTCAGGAGGGAATTCCAGAGCTTGGGGCATAGCATTAAATATTATGTTAATTCTATTGTTATAGTTGAAGAGAAACAGGTGAGAATCTTGATTAAGTAAGCGTTTTGAGCACAGCTCCATTCATACCCAGATGTTCCGGTGTGTCTCAGGCATCCCACGCCCGTTGGGCACCACAGAGGATGGGGTGCATCATCAGCCCCAGAAACACTATTTTAATCTAATTAGTTACATTTCTATTTGATGTTTTATTTTAGTTTGAGTGCCACACCCATGGGATGTCACCCCTGTCATTTTTGTTTAATTATTGATTATTGTTTTTCTTAAAAGAGTTAAGGAGATGTGCGGCACAGTGGTTAGCACTCTTGCCTCACAGGCCAGGGGCCCAGGTTCAATTCCCATCTTGGGTCACTGTCTGTGTGGAGTTTGCACATTCCCACTGTGTCTGCGTTTCTTCCAGGCGCTCTGATTTCTTCACACAGTCCAAAAATGTGCAGGTTAGGTGGATTGGCCATGCTAAAATTGTTGCTTAGTGTACCAGAAATGTGCTGTTCATTTATTAGTGTCACAAGTAGGCTTACATTAACACTGCAATGAAGTTATTGTGACAATCCCCTAGTTGCCACACTCCAGTGCCTGTTCAGGTACACAGAGGAGGAATTTAGAGTGGCCAATGCACCTAACCAGCACACCCTTCAGACTGTGGGAGGGAACCGGAGCACTCAGAGGAAAGACAAAGGGAGAACAGACAGTGACCTGGGCTGGGAATTGAACCTGGGTCTCTAGCACTGTGAGGCAGCAGTGCTAACCAATGTGTCACTGGGAGCCTGGTAGGAGACAAAATATGTAATGATGCATTCTGTAAATAAATCAACTATCAAGAAAAGGATTGGTATCCTTCAGTCATTTGTCCTGTCTCCAATTAAAATCTTGATTTGAGAAATAGGCTGATTTCCCCTGCATTCAAGCATTTCCATGAACATGATAAGGGAAGCCTGGCCATTGAGTATCAAATTACTGATGTTCCCCAATCTGGATACATGGGCCGTTCTCATTGCCTACAACAGATGCCAAGTGAGGAGGATTCCAGGGAGATAACAGAAACCAGAGCCTTGTACTCACTGGAATTTAGAAGAATAAGAGGACACTTCGTAGAAGCATTTACCATCCTGATGGGACTGGACAGCCTAGGTTTGGAAAGAGTGTTCCTGATGTTGGAAAAGTGCAGAACTAGGGATTACAGCCTAAGAATAAGAGGTTAGCTATTCAGGACTGAGATGAGAAAGAACTTCTTCGATCAGAGAATTCGAACCTGTGGAATTCTCTACCATAGAAAGCTGTTGCGGCCAGTTCATTAGACGTCTTCAAGAAGGAGCTGGACTTGGCCCTTGTAGATAAAGGGATCAAGGGATATGGAGAGAAAACTGGAATGGGGTACTGAAAGTGCATGATCAGCCACAATCATATTGAATGATGGTGCAGGCTCGAAGGCCTGCACCTATTTTCGATGTGTACTTGCCATGTAGCTGGGCAGAATCTGAGCAGTAATAGGCACCTAGACGAGTAAGTAGCTATCCACCTAAGGCGAATAGTAAATCATATTCAAAATACAGATTAATCCTTATGCTCACTGCTCAAAAAAGTTTTATTGGACACATTGTAAAGTTTTGATTTGGTTCAGACTGAGTGAGTTTCATTCCAATTAATTAGGCGCAGGGGGCACAACACGACCAGATTGCTGTGCTCTGATGCATGAACATGATCGACTGTACTAGGCCAAAGGGAGAGGAAATCTACACGCTGATGGTTTCATGATTGACGTAAAATATTCATCTGCTGTGTGCCACCGATTCCTGCACACTTTTTAAAGAAATGACATTGTCATGGAACCACCCTTCGATGCGTGGACATGACACTTGAACAGTATTAAGATTTCTGGGAAAACTCCAATACATTAACATGATGTATCAAAATCCACACAGCTACAACAAGTGGAGGATATATATGGACACAATATGTGCCCAATTTTTAGCGCCAGATTTTAATTCAATCGTTCATACTCTTAAATACTTGTTGACCTGTGCATGCTCAATCATTGGTAGCAACGCATCTCAAAGAATGATTGAGTTTGAAATCTGGAGCACAGTCAAAAGCCAACGTCTTTCTTCCATCTGAATGGCCTCAGTCATGGGTTACAATTACCCAGGATGCGTAGCACTCTGCAATGAGGCAGCACGGTAGCACAGTGGTTAGCGTTGCTGCCTCTCAGCGCCAGGGGCCCAGGTCCAATTCTAGACTTGGGTCGCCATCTGTGCAGAGTTTGCACATTCTCCCTGTGTGTGTGGGTTTCCTCCGGGCGCTCTGGTTCCCTCCCTTAGTCCAAAGATGTGTAGGTTAGACAGATTGGCCATGCTAAATTGCCCCTTAATGTCCTAAGATGTGAAGGTTAGGTGGATTGGCCATGATTAATTGCCCCTTAGTGTCCAAAGATGTGCGGGTTAGGCAGATTGGTCTTGCTAAATTGTCCCTTAGCATCCAAAGATATGCAGGTTAGGTGGATTGGCCATGGTAAGTTGCCACTTAGTGTCCAAAGATAAGCAGGTCAGGTGGATTGGCCGTGCTAAATTGCCCCTTAGTGTCCAAAGATGAGCAGGTTAGGCGGTTGGCCACGCTAAATTGCCATTTACTGCCAGAAGGATTAGCAGGGTAAACATGTGGTGTTGTGTGATTGGGGCCTAGGGGGATTGTTGTTGGTCCAGGCTCAATGGGCCAAATGGCCTCCATCTGCACTGTAGGGATTCTATGATTCTATGAATGGTTCATTATCAAGCTGAATTATTTCAATATAGGTTGAGTTTCTGTGCCCTGTTCCTTTCCGGCTGGGAAGCCATTTTGCTGTGGAGGTGCCAGCATTGGAATGGGGTAAACACAGTAGGAAGTCTCACAACACCAGGTTAAAGTCCAACAGGTTTATTTGGTAGCAAACGCCACTAGCTTTTGAGATTTTTGAGATTTTGCAAGTCCAGGCGAGTCGTGGAGATTACAGATAGTGTGACATGAACCTAAGATCCCAGTTAAGGCCTTCCTCATGTGTGTGGAACTTGGTTATCAGTCTCTGCTCAGCGACTCTATGATGTTGTGTGTCATGAAGGCAGCCTTGGAAAACACTTACCCGAAGATCAGAGGCCGAATGCCCATGACCGCTGAAATGTTCCCCCGCAGGAAGAGAACAGTCTTGCCTGGCGATTGTTGAGCAATTCTCCAAGGCAGCCTTCATGACACACAACAGCGCAGAGTCGCTGAGCAGAGACTCATAGCCAAGTTCCGCACACATAACTAAACATGCTGAAATACCTGAAAATCCCAGTTTTCAAAAAGAAAACAAAATTTTCATATTTCTTTCAACGCAATTAACAGTCGCGACTAGAAGCTAAGTAGCTTTTTGCTAGCCCACAGCATGTTTTCCAGCAGTAGAAATGGCTCCAACATTGGCCGCCAATGGGATCTTCTGGTCCAGCTGACGTCTGCGAAGTTTTATGTGGTTCACCTGTCACGATGCGAGGGAACACGCAGTGGGCGGTTGGTCGCCTTCAGCGGAATCTGAAAATCCCACACAGCGGACCCAAAACCGGGAAAATCCTGCCCGAGGTCAACGGATCCTTCCATGGTCCGCTCCTCATCCGCTATGATTCCCGTGGTGAGCGGAATGGGAAAATTCTCCCCAACATCTTTGGTCTTCTCAATATTTAATTGGGGGAAGTTCTTGCTCACCCACTGGATGTGGAATAAGCAGCCTGATCACTTTGCAGCTTTGGAGGAGAGGAGAGAGGTGGTGGGAAGGTACAGTCGTAAGTGTGGGAAATGATTCTGTGCTTTTGGGTGTTGTCGCTGAGAGGCAGCACGTAATAGGGGAGGGAAAAGGATAGATCTTAGACATTAGAGATAATGTTGGAGGAGCAGAGAGAGAAGCCATTGCAAGCGATTCTTTGGCTACAATAAAATATCTAAGAATGGAACTAAGTTTAAGTTTATTAGTGTCACAAGTAGCCTTACATTAACACTGGAATGAAATTACTTTGAAAATCCCCCAGTCGCCACACTCCGACACCTGTTCGGGTACACCGAGGGAGAATTTAGCATAGCAAATGCACCTAACCAGCACATCTTTCGGACTATAGGAGCACCCGGGGGAAACCCACGCATGGGAGAATGGACAGAAAGTGACCTAAGCCAGGAATCGAACTTCGGTTCCTGACGCTGTGAGGCAGCAGTGCTAACCACTGTGCCACCATGCTGCCCACTAGACAGGACCAGTCATATCCAGTCAGAATATAGAGTTGGAGATGATTGGTGTGGTCAACCAGCCAAGAGCGACAGACATGTAGCACAGTGGTTAGCACAGCTGCCTCACAGTGCCAGGAACCCAGGTTCAATTCCGGCTTCAGTTTACTGTCTGTGTGGAGTTTGTACATTCTCCCTGTGTCTGCCTGGGATTCCTCCAGGTGCTTTGGTTTCCTCCCACACTCCAAAGATGTGCAGGTTAGGTGGATTGGCCATGCTAAATTGCGCCTTAGTGTCAGGGGGGCTAGTCAGGTGAATTTGTGAGGTTACAGGGATTGGGCATGGGTGGGATTGTGGTCGGTGTAAACTTGATGGGCCGAATGGCCGCTTTCTACACTGTAGGGATTCAATGATTCTATGTCATGAATGACCAGCAGAGATCACTTACCTTTGTCATTGTTCCAGTCACACTGGATTATGACATTGACAAGGCCATTTTGGCACCTTGGCAGGGGAAGGGATGCAATTGGAAGTTTCAAGCACAGAGTTCCTGGGAAGAGAGGCCTGGCTTTGGGAAGCAAGAATACATTCAAAGATTCTGGAGTGGACAGGGGAACTGAAGATGGAGCGATAATTCACAAGGACTGAAGTTAAGGGCTGAGGACAGGGTTGATGTCCTGGAATTATCCCTGAAGAGGTCAAACACCCTCACCACTCGTGGGATTCCCTAGCCTGTGACCAACCAAAATGGAGAAGGTTCATTTGGGAAGGTACCAAACACTTTGAGACAGCAACAAAGTCAAGGCAAAGTCAAGGCATCGGAGAGAACACAGAACCCTCCAAACAACCCATCCACCTGATCCTTCAAACAGCACCTGCCCACAGGTGGCAGAGTCTGTGGATTGTGCATTGGACTTTAACCAGCCATCAGGGTGCCATCCAACTGAATTGGACTGCCCAAGATAAGGGTTGGTTTTAAAATCCATTTTTTCAAATCCCTTGCTCCTACGTCATTCCTAATCTCACCCCGTTTAAAACAAAAAGAATTTTTGTTGGATAGAGAGTGGACAACCTCCTGAATCCATCACAGACTCCCACATCTATCTACATTCCTTCAGAATTTTCTGTTTGCATTGACACAGCTTACAGTTCCTGCAAATTTAGTTTGATTTTCAAATTTAGAAACAAACATCTCTCCATTCCTTCTCCGAAGTTGTTAACGGAGATAATAAAAGCTAGTCCAGCCATTGGGGATCACATGCTGCAAATCAGAAAGTCTTCCCTTTATCCAACTTGCTGCTTTGAATTTAATCCACGTAACAGGGGTCTGTCTCCCCTGCCCACTGGAAAGATGTCTGGAGCCTAACTTCACCTCAACAGGGGACGGCCCACTGTAGTAAATGCCCCCAGGCTCTTAGGTGGCACCATTGGGCCTTCTCTGTGATCAAGGACTGTGGGCTACTGGCCAATCAGAAGGTAGAAGCTCCCCACTACCCAGAGTGCCATTGGGAGCCAAGACAGTGACTGGTAATGCACCTGTCAGAAACCCACAATCAACAAGGAGCCCTCGGCCACAGGTGACTGAGGGTAGCATGGGGAGTGGGCGGAGGGGGGTGCGTGCGGGGTGGCTGTGCATGTGAATAGGAGAAGGGGGTTGGAAGCAAGGGCGACATAGTGGTTGGCACTGCTGCCTCCCAGTGCCAGAGGCCCAGGTTCAATTTCTAGCTTGGATCACTGGTCGGTGCAGGCTTGGAGCTGAAGGGTCTGTTCCTGTGCCGTAATTTTCTTTGTTCTTTGTCTGTATGGAGTCTGCACATTCTCCCCGTGTCTGCATGGGTTTCCTCCAGGTGCTCCGGTTTCCTCTCACAGTCTGAAAGACATGCTGGTTAGGTGCATCGGCCATGCTAAATTCTCCCTCAGCGTACCCAAACAGCTGGAGTGTGGCAACTAGGGGATTTTCACAGTGACTTCATTGCAGTGTTAACGTAAGCCTACCTGTGACACTAGTAAATAAACTTTAAACTTTAAAACTCAGTTGTCCCCCATTTCCAATACCAAGTCCCTCAATCACGTTCTGAGTGCATTTGAACGAAGATGCCCCTCCCCAACCCCAGAGATTTTTGGGCTCCCAGTTTGGCAATCCCTTTGCCTGCTGTTGAACCAATAACAGCAGCAGTAGAAGCATAGAACCCCAACAGTGCAGAAGGAGGCCATTCGGCCCATTCAGTCTGCACCAACCACAATCCAGACCCTATCCCCATAGCCCCACATATTTACCCTGCTAAACCCCCTGACATTAAATGGCAATTTAGCATGGCCAATCCACCTAACCCGCACATCTTTGGACTGTGGGAGGAAACTGAAGCACCCGGAGGAAACCCACGCAGACATGGGGAGAACGTGCAAACTCTGCACAGACAGTGACCCAAGCCGGGAATTGAATCCAGGTCCCTGGCACTGTGGGGCAGCAATGCTAACCACTGTACCATTGCGTCGTCCATGAGGCCCGAAGGACTCAATTAGCATCTGGCTGTGAAGGCTGTCCACGGTCCTGTCTGCCCCGGACTTTCATCAGCCAGAGGGCTGTGTAGACCCCACCTCAATTCCCCCCACCCCACACCCCACCACCTAATTAAATGTCCCTCACCTCCAAACTCACTTTGGCTTGGAGGAAGGAAGAGGGAAAGGACATTAAATTCAACCCTCTGCCTCCTACCTCCCAATCAGTAACCATCCCAAGTTACATCCAATTGTGTGGCTTCCGTTGTCGCTAATATAATTCCTGGTACACAAATATCATCAAATACCTTTTACAAGTTCATTGGACAACCAGTTTGATTACCTTTACATTTAGATAGCCCCTGCCTCCCATGAAGATGAATATTACCTTTTGCTAAAAGCAAAGGAAAAAGGAATTCAGACAACAAAGTCATCAACTTGTACTTTTTATTAACATGCTTAAGCTATTACAATAGTAATCTTTTAAATGTCAAACAGTATGCAAAGTGCTCCAACAGATATTGCTAAACAAAGAAATTAATTTCTAAGGTTACAAAGATAGTTTTGGTATATTGAAGTGATCCAGAGATGTTGGACTCTGCTCCTACCAGGTTGATATATTCCATTTTATAAAGCTATCCAATTAGCCCAACACACCACTCTGTGCCCAGAGCCCATCAATTCTTTCCCTTTCAAGTATTTATCCAACTCTTTTCTAAGAGTTCCTATTTAATCTGCTTCCGCTCTTTCAGGCAGCGCCTTCAGATCACAACTTGCTGCATCAAAAGGCTCTTTTATCTATCCTTTAAATCTGTCTCCTCTGGTTACCAACACTGGCTGTATGAAAAGCTGTCTTTTTAACAATATCAAAACCCATTGAAAAGATGTACATGAGTTAGAAACTGTTCATGGAAGGTTTACTAGGCTAAGCAGAGGAGTGGGCTGGTTGCCATAGAATCCCTACAGCACAGAAGGAGGTCATTTGGCCCATCGAGTCTGTACCAACCACAATCCCAGCCTACTCCTGCAACCCCACACGTTTACCCTGCTCATCCCCGACACAAGGCTCAATTTAGCATGGCCAATTAACCGAACCCACACATCTTTGGACTGTGGAAGGAAACTAGAGCATCCGGAGGAAACCCATGCAGACACGGGGAGAACGTGCAAACTCCATTCACACAGTGACCCAAGACGGTATTGAACCTGGGACCCTAGCACTGTGAGAACTGTATGCCACTGTGCCACAGTGCCATATGAGAAAAGACTGGAGAGGTTAGGTTTATATCAACTGGAGTTTAGAAAAGTAAGGGGAGACTTAATCAAAATCTTTCAGATCCTGAGGGGGCTAGGCAAGGCGGATGTAGAGAGGATGTTTCCTCTTACCAGAGAATCTAGAACTAGGGGTCACTGGTTTAAAAATTAGGGATCGTTCATTAAGACAGAGATGAAGAGAATTATTTTCTCTCAGAGTCTTTGGAACTCTCTTCCTCAAAAGGCAGTGGAAGCAAAGACTTTGAGGCACAGCAAGATAGATTCATGATTAACTAAAGGGTGAAAGGTTACAGGAGTTGGCAGGAATGTGGGGTTGAAGTTACAATCAGATCAGCCATCATCTTATTGAATGGCGGGGCAGGCTCGAGGGGCCGAGTGGCCTATTTCTGCTCCTAATTCATAGGTTCATCTGGTTTTTTGAACACCGATTAAATATCAATACTAAATCCAGAACTTTAATTATAAAGCAAGAGATGCCCAAATACACATCTATATATTTAGCATTGCCCTCAGTTTAAAGTGCATTTTTTAAATTAATATATATGTATATATATATATATAGAAATATTTGAACCTCATATCTGAGCAGAATGTTGATAGTCTCAGAGAATATTGTTCTTTCTACAGGAAAGACACACTGGATAAAATTGGACAAACTCACAGCGTGAAATGATAAAAGATCACATTATCATCTGAAGCACTGAAAACACTGACAGATTTAGATCGACAAGTGTAATAAATACTCACACAAATGCAAGCATGCACAACATAAAGCACTTGCACATTATAAACAACAATATTTATCTGAACACTGATAGGTTCATTCATCTCTGTCAAAACAACATTCTAATATTCGAGAGAGTGAGTTTTTTGGCTAAGCCCTGTTGTCTCCCTGGCCGACTCTCTGGAAAGGTATACAAATTATCAAAAATAAATGTTTGCAGCCTTTGAGACCACATGGCTTGACAGCCATCCAAGGGAGTGAGCTCAACCCATTTGCTGATTTTTTTCCAGGGCTCTGATGCCTTGCATGGTTTAAAACAGTAACTCACTGGAATGACTGGTATTGACATCAATTCAAATTATTACCATCTGCCACACTCTCAAAATGAAATATCTTACAAAGAATTTTGATGTCTTTTCATTTACATGTGTTGAAGTTGCTGCCAATTCTCACTCAAGCTGATCGTCGCCAGGGAGAATGGTTGGGAGGCGCTGCCGAGTTTGATGTGTCCACAGGATCCATTCTTATCTGTCTCATCATAGCCAGGGAGCATCTTGCAATGGCTTCCCTTCCTGCTCCCACACTGTTACCTCTGGTGACACCAAGGATCTATCTTTGGTCCTCCTCTATTTCTCCCCCACATGCCTGCCGCGACATCATTCAAAGGCCTGATCTGAGTTTTCACACGTATTCTGATGAGACCTAACTTGTCCTCGCTACCACCCCTCTCAACCCCGCTGCTGTTAAAAATTGCCAGACTGCCTATCCGGCAGCCAGTGCTGGAGGAATAGAAATTCCCTCCAATTAAATATTGGGAATATCGAGACATTGTTTCGGTCCCTGTTCTAAACTCCATTCCCTAACTGCTCACTCCACCCCTTTCCCTGGCAAGTGCCTGAGATGAAGTCAGTCTGTTTGCAACCTTGAGATCACATGTAAATTTGGGATGAAGTTCTAACCTCATACCTGTGCTATCTCCGGGAGCAGCTTTTTCCATCTCCCTAACATTGCCTCACTCCAGCCCATCTGAGCTCATCTTCTGCTGAAACTCTCACCCGTCTCACCAGGCCTTTAGTTATACTCTTACATTATTCTAACAAGATTCAGTAACTGTGGGTGGAGTTCTCCTCCAGAACCAGAAATTCCCACTGCAGTCAACGGACCTTTGGCTTGTCCGCCATATTTACCATCCTGCCGGGACAATTCCCACAACAGGGCAGAACTGGAAGGTTTATATGTTCTTGCATTGCATATACATATGTATAAACTATATGTTCATGCATTGCATATACATGTGTATAAACTATATGTTCTTGCACCGTGTATACATATGTATATAGGTTCATGTGTCACTATGAGCAGGATTTTCCAGCCTTGCTTGTCTTGAAACCGAAAAATTCTACCCGAAGTCAATGACCTTTCCATGGTCCGCTCCCTCCACCCACTCCAATTTCCGTGGGGGGGTGGGGGGATGGTAAAATTCCACCTCTAAATGTATACATATGCACACATATGTATAAACTATGTATACATGTGTAAACTATTCGTTCATATGCCATGTACACATACGTATAAACTTTATGGCCTCATTATCTCGTGCAGAAACATGGGCTGTGTCAAGAAGGAGAGGAATGGCGACTGAATACTGATGAGATACAGAAGTTGAGATGGATGATTGGAGCATCAGGAAAGGATGAAATCAGGAACCAGAACATCAGGAGATCAGTGAAGATTGTGGGGACATTGATGAGATTAGCTAAGAGAAAATTAATCTGGTCTGGTTATCTGCTGAGGAGAGATAGATTTGATTTCATTTGATTCCTATTAACATACAGTGAAGAGTATAGTTTCTTGCGCGCTATACAGACAAAACATACCGTTCCTAGAGAAGGAAATGAGAAAGTACACCTAGGATGTAGAGAAAGATCAACTTAATGCGTGGTAAGTCCATTCAAGAGCCTGACAGCAGCAGGGAAGGAGCTGTTCTTGAGTCAGTTGGTATGTGACCTCAGACTTTTGTATCTTTTACCCAACGGAAGAGGGTGGAAGAGAGAATGTCTGGGGTGCATGGAGTTCTTAATTATGCTGGCTGCTTTGCTGAGCCAGCAGGAAGTGTGGACAGAGTCAATGGATGGGAGGCTGGTTTGTGTGATGGATTGGGTTACATTCATGACCTTTTGTTCTTTGCAATCTTGGGCAGAGCAGGAGCCATACCAAGCTGTGATACAACCAGAAGGATTGCTTTTTATGGTGCATCTGTAAAAGTTAGTGAGAGTCATAGCTGACATGCCAAATTTCCTTAGTCTTCTGAGAAAGTGGAGACATTGGTGGACTTTCTTAACTATAGCGTTGGCATGTGGGGACCAGGACAAGTTGTTGGTGACCTGGACACCTAAAAACTTGAAGTTCTCGACCCTTTCTACTTTGTCCCCGTTGATGTAGAGAAAGAGAGATGGAGATAGAAAGAGGACGTGATGAGATGCGTGATGGAGTTGGGACTGTCAGGAAGAAGGAGAAGGTGTGATGGTGAAGGGTTTCAATGCAGCGGGATTGGAGAAGAATTGTTGACTGATTGGAGGGAAATGGAGTGCTGTGGTGATCCCAAGCAAAATGGCTAAAGCTGAGGTAAAGAGGAGTGGACCTTAAGAATTCTAACTTCCGTGTGATTAAGGCTGAACAAAAAGTGGTTAAAAAAACCCAACATATTACATGGAAATAAAAAAAAATGGCATTCATTCTGATTTGGCTTTCAGAATATATATACAATGGAGGGCTCATTAGAGCAGCTGAGAATGAATATTGTGGCTGTAGATCTATTAGGTTACCATAGAAACTGGTTGATCCAACAGATGAGACAAAGCCACCATTGACAGACTCCACTGTGACTGTAAAAAAAAACTTTAGACAGTCAATGTCAAAGAATTATAGGAGGTCGATGCTTGGGCATTACGGAAAGTTAAAAGCTTTAATTTAATCAGCATCTTGCGTCTAAAGTCTGCTTGACAACAGGTGAAGAGAGTCTGAGAAAGAATCCAAATTTCAACCACTATGGATACAGGACTCTTGGCCTGTTTCAGTTCAGTCTAGCTACCCCGATGGGGCGACCAAAGTTCAGAGCTGGCGGCCATTGAATTGTTGTCAGCAACAGTGAGAGCTTGGAGGCTGACAATTAAGAGGGAAAATTGCTGTGGGTCTGGATCTGTGCAAGTGTGGATTCAGTACTTCCATTTGGCCCCAGTATTGCAGTTTTTTATTGCCCAGCCCAAGTTGTCCTTTAGCAGGTAGACCTATTTATTGCCCAGCCCAAGTTGCCCTTTAGCAGGTAATGGTGAGTTGCCTTCTTGAATGGCTGCAGTTCCTGAGGTGTAGCTACACCCAGAGTGCTGTTAAGGGATGAAATTCCAAGATTTTGACCCAGCAATGTGAAGGAACGGTGATATATCTCCAAATCAGGATGATAAGCAACTTGGAGGGGAACTTCCAGGTGATGCTGTTCCCAAGTATCTGCTTTCTTTGTCGTCTGGATGGTAGTGGTCATAGGTTTGGAAAGTGTTATCTAAGGAGCCTTGGTATGCTCCTGCAATGCATTTCTAAATGCTATACACAGCTGCCACTGTTCATTGGTGGTGGAGGGGTTGAACATTAGTGGAAGAGGTGGCAATAAAGAGAAAACCCAAAACAGGCTGCTTTGTCCTAGATGGTGTTGAGTTTCTTGAGTGTTGTTGTAGCTGCACTCATCCAGGCAAGTGGAGAGTATTATATCACACTCCTGAATTGTGCCTTGTAGATGGTGGACAGGCTTTGGGGAGTCAGAGATGAGTTCACCACAGGATTCTTAATCTTTGACAGTATTTATACAACTAGTCCAGTTCAGTTTCTGATCAATGGTAAGATCCTCTCTTGTTGGAGATGACTATTGCTTAGCACTTGCGTGGCGAGAAATGGTACTTGCTATTTATCAGCCCAAACCTGGCTACTGTCCGGGTCTTGCTGCAGTTGGGCATAGACTATCCCAAAGCCAATACGAAAATCCTGTCCCGTTTCTCATTGGCAGAGGACGTGGGATAGATGTTTCCATTAGTGGGAAAGACTAGGACCCAAGAGCAGAGCTTCAGAGTAAAGGGACAACCCTTTAGAATTGAGAGGAGGAGGAATTCCTTCAGCCAGAGAGTGGTGAATGTGTGGAATTCATTGTCACAAGAAGCTGTGGAGGACAGGTCATTGAATGTATTCAAGACGGAGATAGATAGGTTCCTGATTGGCAAGAGGATCAAAGGTTACGGGGAAAAGGCAGGAGAATGGGGTTGAGAAACTTATCAGCCATCATTGAATGACGGAGCAGACTTGATGGGCAGGAATTCCTGGCCGCACTCACCCTGAGGTCAGAAAATTCTGTCCGAGGTCAACGCATCTTTGCATGATCTGCATCCCACCTGCTAAGATTCCCAAGGCGGGCGAGAGAGGAAAATTCAGCCTGATGGGCCGAATGGACTAATTCTGATCCCATACCTAATGGTCTTCTGATGGAGTGGTAATTGCAGAAATAAAGAAGCAAAAAGGTGGAGCCAAAGGTAGTTTAACTGGGAAAAGCAGAATCGTTCTCAACAATTGCTATCCAAAAACAAAGAGTTCTTGAGCTGAAATTCAATATTTAATGCGGAAAACTGTAAAATGTCTATTTGAAGAATGAGGTGCTCCTTTTTAGGTTCATATCAAGCTACATTGGAACATAGTCACAGACTGAGGACAGAGAGGTCTGTGTTGGAGTGAAGGGGTGAATTAAATGCATGATTAAAGTTTCTGCCCAGTATGCTTCTTATGCTGTTCTTATCCAGCTCTTATGCTGCTGTCAGTGCCAGATAAACAAGGGTTGCACCCTATGCACACAATTAACACTGGCAAAATTCCTCAGCTCGTCCTGAATATGCTGTGATCAAGCTGAGTTTCTTCCTGTGCTGGGAAAGGTCGCCAGTGAGGAGTGCGCAGCAGAGGAAAGGCTCCCAGCTGCTTCTGTATAAAGAAAAGTGTCGATGGAAAAGGCTCCTTGCTGTGTGATGAAATGAATCTCCACAAGGTGCAACCTGTGACTTCTGTGTAGAAATCACTTGCTCGGTGTTCCATCAGAGTAGTCATCAATGCATCACTTCAATAACAGTGTCTGCAAGTCTAATTCTGATGCCGCTATGTAACGTTCCATGGTTGTATGTTTTAATTTACAAATCCAAAGAATGCATTGCATTATTAATAACACAGAAATGCACAGTGAGATTATGGAAGATCTGGAAGGCTATGGTAGGCTGTGCTTTTATGTCCATAGCAGTTTGATTCCTCATTCAGTGTGTGATCAGAGCGAAAGCAAGCACTTTGTGGCATGTTTAATTATCCTACCTTCTCTGTTTACCATTGAATCCCTACAGTGCAGGAAAGGCCATTCGGCCCATCAAATCGGCACTGATTCACTGACAAAGCACCCCACCCTGGCCCTCCCCACCCGCCCAATCCCCATAACTCACGAAAGAACAAAAGGAGTTAGTCAGAAATAGCTCATTTGTTGTAAGACTCCTGAGACTATTAAAGTGTTTCAGGAATAAAGAGAGAAAACGTTGGAGTCTAAAACTAGAGGGCATAGATTTAAGGTGAGAGGGGAGAAATACAAAAGGGTCCAGAGGGGAAATTTTTTTCACACAGAGGGTGGTGAGTGTTTGGAACAAGCTGCCAGAGGTAGTAGTAGAAGTGGGTACAATTTTATCTTTTAAAAAGCATTTAGACAGTTATATGAGTACAATGGGCATAGAGGGATATGCATCAAACATGGGCAATTGGGACTAGTTTCGTGATAAAAAAAAGGGGCGGCATGAACAAGTTGAGCCAAAGGGCTTGTTTCCATGCTGTAAATCTCTGATTCTTTGATTCTTCATCTCCCAATTCAATGGAATCAAAGCTGAGGAGGAAATGGAGCAAATTGGAAAGAAAGGCTCGAAAAAGGCTGGCACTTTCCACAACCATGGGGCGTTCCAGTGTAATTTATAGCGAATGAAATATTCTTTGAAGTATAGTCACTGTTGCAATGTAGGACTTGTCACAGCCAATTTGTCACCAGACGTGGCAACAGATAATGAAAAGATAACTTGTATTTTTGTGATGTGCATTTCCTGGAGGAAAAAATTCTATCAAAAGGAAAATCACTTCATCAACTGGAGTAGTAATGCTTTACATTCCAGCCTGAACTACTATTACACATACTTGGAAAGGAAAACATTGCAGGATCATGGGGTTAGATTATCGGGAGTGAGATTAATTGAATAGGTCTCTTAAAAGAGCCAGCGTTGCAGCTTGGTGGTTAGCACTGCTGCCCCACAGCGCCAGGAACCTGAATTCTATTCCAGCCTCAGATCACTGTCTGTGCAGAGTTTGCACGTTCTCCCCATGTTTGCATGGGTTTCCTCCAGGCGCTCCAGATTCCTCCCACAGTCCAAAGATGTGCAGGTTAGGTGGATTGGCTGTATTAAATTGACCCTTAGTGTTAGAAGAACTAGCAGGGTAAATACAAGGGGTTACGGGAATAGGGCCTGGGTGGGATTGCTATTGGTGCAGGATTGATGGGCTGAATAACCTCCTTCTGCACTGTAGGGATTCTGGATTCTGTATAACTACAATGGGTTCCCTCTTTGCTATATCATTCTACATCTACAATTCTTCCTTTGTCTCATTAAGCTGCACACCAGACGATTTTCCAGGCTTCGCATTCATGTTCAACATTTGTACCCAATCCTAATGTCATTTGCTCTGTCACACAATGGAACTCAGGACGTGCAGCCTGGGACCTGCCCCCGAGCCATTCTCCTGCAACCTTCATCATCAAGGATCATGAATGATACCCACATGGGATCGGCTAAAAGGTGGCAGAGCTGGGATGGTTCTGATCCAAATGCCTCGAATTTACCCATGGTGTAGAGATGCCAGTGTTGGACTGGGTTGGACAAGATGACAGGTCACACGACACCAGGTTATAGTCCAACAGATTTATCTGAAATCAGGTGAAGTAACGTAATGAAGGAGCAGCACTCCGAAAGCTTGAGATTTCAAAGAAATCTGTTCAAATTTACCCATAGAACCCATGCGTCAGAAAGAAGGGAATGAAAAAATGGGTGGGAGGATGGATTAGAAAAGATGACAAATAAAGAAGGTGAAGGGAAACAACTGGGACACATTACATTGAATTGTGGCTGTGAACAACCTCCATTCAAAGCTCTCAATGGGCTTGATCCTTGGTTCGCTGGCATCATTTGCAAAGATGCAGGGCCCTTGAAGGCAGCCAATGCTGAAAGCCTCAATAGGCACAGATAGTCTAGGGTTGCGATGGTGGTGCCGTGGTAATGTCACCGCATTAGTAATCCAGAGGCCCATGCTAACGGTCTAGGTACACGGGTTCAGATCCCACGACGACAACTTAATAAATCTGGAACTGAAAGCTAGTCTTAGTAATGGTAACCATGAAACTATCATTGATTGTCATAAAAACCCACCTGGTTCACTACTGCCTGTTCAGGGGAAGGAAATCTGCCGTCCTTACTCGTCCTGGCTTACATGTGACTCCAGGCCCACAACAATGGGTCTCCAGACTCTCAATTGCCCTCTGAAATGGCCGAGCCAGCCACTCAGCTCAAGGCCAATTAGGGATGGGTAACAAATGATGATGCAGCCAGTGATGCCCACATGCCATAAAAGAATAAACCAATGTTTCAATCTTTGGACATATGCAAGGATAAATAGAGGGAAGGGTGTGGCTACTGTGCTTAATACCAGGATGTGCCCTTTCCTGGGAATTGTAATGAATGCAAAATGTTCGATCAAGATGCTCACAGCAAATTAATGAGTGAATTTATTGAGACTGCTGGAATAAACTCCTCCCTTCCTGTGGATAAATTGCTGATGCCCCCAAGGCAAAAATTAGGTCTGAGTCATACTGCCATATTGTGCCTAATGTCCTCCTGCACACTGTTACAGCTTATTCCTCAACACCTAATGCCACACCCCGGAATGAATCTGCTGCCTCTGGCCCTTGTCAAGTCAACAGCCTTTACGTGCTAACATAAAATGCATGTGTGGTGATCGTTACAATATTACCTGCCGCTCACTGTGCTGCGCCCTGGTTCACCGCTCACACGTTGGTGCAGCTGGTGGATGGCACGACGTCGGACCGCGTGCGGTACTTCTTGGTGCTGTTTAATGGTAAGGTGGTACGGACCTTGCATTTGAACACCTGCTGGTAGGACTTGCGGAAGTTTTCCGACAGGAAGGCGTAGATGATGGGGTTGACGGAGGAGTTGCTGTAGGCCAGACAGTGCGCCGCTATTCTGAAGGCGAAGGAGGCGTCGGTCAGCGGGAAGCTCCCAAACTCAGACCACAGGTTGATGATGTGATTTGGCAGCCAGGAAATGCAGAAGACGACAATCACCACCAGCACCGTCTGGGCAGTCTGCAGGGGACAGGATACAAAATCAAAACAAACACCATTCCTTTGTTACCGCACATCAACCAGTGGTTCCTTTCATTCCTGATCCTTGGCCATCCTGGTTCGTTCATTGATTTTCATAGAATCATAGAGTCCACAGTGCAGAAGGAGGCCATTCCTTCTGCCCTCACCAACAACAATCCCACCCTATCCCCATAACCCCACATATTTACCCCCCTAATTCCCCCTGACACCAAGGGGCAATTTAGCATAGCCAATCCACTCAACCCGCACATCTTTGGACACAGGGAAAACATGGAAACAGGCAGTGACCCAAGCCAGGAGTCGAACCTGGATCCCTGGCGCTGTGAGGGAATAGTGCTAATCACTGTGCCACCATGCCACTCAATATATTTGAATGTAACAAAAACATTGAAGAAGGGATAATATCTAACATGTGTAAATAATTTGGGAAGTGCTTAACATTCATGGCAGGGATTATGCTTGGCCCCTGGTCCTTGCTGTGAATGAAGATTTTGCTAAATATATAAGCTCACTTCTTTCTTCCTTTCTGCCATTTTGTGAGTAGTTCACGCTGAAACCTTCATCCATGCTCTTGTTATGTCTAGACTTTACTATTCCAATATTCTCCTGGCTGCTTTCCCAAATTCTACTCTCCATAAACATCAGTGAGCGGGGGGTGGGAGGGGTGTGCGGTCTTACGGAAACAATTCAAAGTCCAGGATTAGTGTGAAAACTGGAGAGTTTCTGATTTATTTATTGGGCGAGTACAAATTTGCTTCCTTATCCACGTAGACGCCTTGGGGACATTATACTAGAGGGTGGCACGGTGGTTAGCACTGCTGCTTCACAGTGCCAGGGGCCCAGGTTCAATTCCAACCATGGGTCACTGTCTGTGTCGAGTCTGCACATTCTCCCTGTGGGTTTCCTCCGGGCGCTCCGATTTCCTCCCACACTCCATAGATGTGCGGGTTAGATGGATGCTAAATTCTCCCTTAGTTTCCCAGGATTCACTAGTTAGAAGGATTAGTGGGGTAAATATAGGGGATTACGGAGATAGGGCCTGGGTGGGAACATTGTCTGTGCAGATTAGGTGGGCCAAATGGCCTCCTTCTGCAGTGTAGGGATTCTATGATTTTAAAGTGGATAGTGAAATTGATACTCCAATTATAGCTACATCATATTCACCAAGAGGGCTTCCTTTCATTTTAACATAACAAAGCCTTCAGATTCAATGATATGAACCATTTCATTAGTGCCTCGTGAACATGATGTGTAACCAAGGAAACATCATTATTCTTCTGATCCCGAACACATTGATTGCCATGGGAAAACAGGTCTGTCCATTAGTAACTTTTTGCATCAACACGAGTATTATTACTCCCAGGCTGCATTTAAGGTTAAGCATTAATTAACTCAACTTTTTGAGGGCAAGTTTTTTTTTTAAGTTCTATTTACTCTTCAAAAATATTGGAATTCTAAAACAGAATTCCCAAAATTTCCCATCACATGCTGTGGCAAAGGCTAGCTGGTGATGGAGGGGGAGTCAATGGAGAACCCAAGTGCCTAGTGAATGACTGGACAAATAGGTCTATTACAGTGGAAGGGTTGAAAGCGCGCAGAAGGGAATAGGATAGGTTAGAGTCAAATTGGGTACAGGGTGGCACACTGGCACTCTGACACTGTGGCACAGTGGTTAGTACTGCTGCCTCAGAATGCCAGAGACCTTGATTTGATTCCTGACTTGATTCCTCACTGTCAGTGTGGAGTCTGCACATTTTCCCCGTGTCTGTGTGGGTTTCCTCCGGATGCTCCAATTTCCTCCCACGGTCCAAAAGATATGTTGGTTAGATGCATTGATGCTAAATTCTCCCTCAGTGTACCCTGAACAGGAGCCAGAGTGTGGCAACAAGGGGATTTTCACAATAACTTCACTGCAGCATTAATGTAAGCCTACGATGGCACTAATACATAAAATTTTAAATTTTAAAAATGAGAAACTAAGGGAGTATTGGAATAGAAAGAGAAAACCAATAAAGGAAAAATCAAGAAAAAAAAATTAATAATCTTGAATTTGAAAACCGCTGAAAAATCCCCCTGCAGGAATGGGACTTCATTGTTTGAAATGTACCCTTTCCAGTGTGGAGAGGTTGAGAGGCTTTGCAGGAGCACAAATCTCTTTATTGAAAGGGTGCCTACCACATGAGGGTGGGCCCCATGGTCTTGTGGCACAGTGGGTTAGCTTCCCTGCCTCTAAGCCAGAAGCTCTAGGCTCAAGTCCCACCCCAGGACTTGATGGCCAAGGAAGGTGCGCTCATACTGTGGCCAAACAGGTTGAGTGTGTCAACGTGTCAATCTGCAAAATCCCTCCAAACATGCTAATGGCTAGCGGTGAGAGACTCCTGGTCAGCCATGCTTGATGTGAAGTGGCGCCTCTCAAGGCAACAGCCTAATGACTTGTTCCAGGAATTACTAGCTGTGGAATCAGAGGAATGTCTGCCTTAGGGCATCACTAGATTTGGGAAGGGAAACAACAACATAAAATGCTACAAATTTTAATTCTTATAAACCAACACAAATCCAACTATTTCCTGAAGCTCTCAGGCAGATTGATGATAGAGGGATGGAAAGCAGCTGGCAATTTGTAACAAATGGTGATCTTGGTTTACCCGCGGTAATAAACGACTGGATGATTTAAAGCTCCACACTCTCTTACTCTCCTCCAGCATCACATTATCAATGTTGATAAATGGCACAATGTAACTCCCTCGAACATGAGATTTGTCTTCTTGATTTTCTTTTATTCATTCAGGGGACATGGGTGCCACTGGCTGGCATTTAGTGCCCATCCCTAGTTACCATTGTAGGGCACTTGGAATCAATGGGTGCTTTTCTGGTTGGCAGTTGGTGACTAGCAGAGTGCCACAGGGATCGGTGCTGGGGCCTCAACTGTTTACCATATACATAGACAATCTGGAGGAGGGGGCTGAGTGTAGGGTAACAAAATTTGCTGATGACACAAAGATGAGTGGAAAAGCGAATTGCATGGAGAACGCGGAAAGTCTGCAGAGAGATCTGGATAGGCTGAGTGAGTGGGCGAGGACCTGGCAGATGGAGTATAACGTTAGCAAATGTCAGGTTATCCACTTTGGTAGAAATAATAATAGGAAGGAATATTATTTAAAGGGTGAAAAGTTGCAGCATGCTACAGTGCAGAGGGACCTGGGGGTCCTTGTGCATGAATTGCAAAAACCCAGTCTGCAGGTGCAGCAGGTGATCAAGAAGGCGAATGGAATGTTGGCCTTTATAGCGAGGGGGATAGAATATAAAAACAGGGAGGTCTTGCTGCAACTGTACAGGGCACTGGTGAGGCCGCAGCTGGAGTACTGTGTGCAGTTTTGGTCCCCTTATTTGCATAAGGATATATTGGCCTTGGAAGGAGTACAGAGAAGGTTCATCAGGCTGATACCAGAGATGAGGGGGTTAGTTAATGAGGAGAGATTAACGAGACTGGGCCTGTACCCGTTGGAGTTTAGAAGGCTGAGGGGGGGATCTTATAGAGATTTACAAGATAATGAAGGGGCTAGATAGGGTAGAGGTAGAGAAATTCTTTCTGCTTAGAAAGGATAGCAGAACTAGAGGGCACAGCCTCAAAATAAGAGGGGGGGAGCAGTTTAGAACACAATTGAGGAGGAACTTCTTCACTCAAAGGGTGGTGAATCTCTGGAATTCTCTGCCCATTGAAGTGGTGGAGGCTACCTCGTTGAATACACTTAAGTCACTGGTAGATAGATTTCTGATAGACAAGGGAATTAAAGGTTATGGGAAGAAGGCGGGGAAGTGGAACTGATCCACTTCAGATCAGCTATGATCTTATTGAATGGCAGGGCAGGCTCGAAGGGCTAGATGGCCTACTCCTGTTCCTATTTCTTATGTTCCTATGTTCTTATGAAAGTCAAATACATTGCTGTGGGTCTGGAGTCACATGCAGGCCAGACCAAGTAAGAATGGCAGATTTCCTTCCCTAAAGGACATTAGTGAACCAGATGGGTTTTTCCAACAATGGTCATCAGTAGATTCTTTTTTTATATGAAATTCAAATTCCACCATCTACCATGACGGAATTCGAATCTGGGTTCCCCAGAACATTAGCTGAGTTTCTGGATTAATAGTCTAACTATAAAATGACTAGGCCATCTCCTGCCAATGATGGCTTAGCCAAACTCTTTCCAGGTGTGAGAGAGTGTGTTTATTTGTGGCTGAAGGCATTCCTCAGTGTGGAATAATAGTGTGGCCTCAGCAACGTGGATCAATTCTCTGCTGATTTCCCTTATCCTGGATTTCAGAGGAGCCCTCTGTCAGTCCGGTTCTGTCGCCAGACACTCTATGGATAACCTGGAGACAGATGGCAGCAGCAAAGGGAAGGATAGGCCAGAGTGTTGATACCAGAATATAACCCAGTTTGACCTGACTGCAGATATCAAATGGCTCTGTGATTGTCTTGGAAAGAGGAGATTACAGTGAGCAGATTTAGTGGGCAGCCAACCTTCTCCAGCAGTTTAAATAGACGGCCTCTGCTCACATAGTCAAATGCCTTGGTGAGAAAAGCAGCATTTAGTGGGCACCTAGTTCACAGCATTTCACTTAAAGCTGCCAGGCTGAGACCATCGTGTCAATTGTAATTCTTCTCGTTCTGAAACCACTCTGGGATTTGGGGTAGATGATTCAGCCAGAATCTGCAATCTGACAAGGAAAACATGGACAAATCCAACTCCCGACTGCCCTCGATAGTTGTTGCAATCTCTGTGCCTGTCCTTGTCCTTGCATAGGACGGTGACATGGGATAGCACAGTGGCACAGTGGTCAACACTGCTGCATCACAGCACCAGAGATCTGAATTCAATTCCAGCCTCGGGTCACTGTCTGTATAGAGTTTGAACACTCTCCTCGTGTCTGTGTGGGTTTCTTCCCACAGTCCGAAAGATGTGCACTGGCCATGCTAAATTCTCCCTCAGTGTACCCAAACAAGTGCCAGAATGTGGCGACTAGACAATTTTCACTGTAATTTCACTGCAGTGAAAATGTAAGCTTACTTGTGACACTACACATACACTTTAAAAATGATCACAATCTTTGCTTCACGCTGATCCTGATGCAGTGCCCCCCTCCCTCCAGCAGAGACAGAGCAGTTTGTACAGATATTGCAGAAGTCCCAGTTTCCTGTGCTTGACGTCAGCGAGTGGTACAGCCTCAGCACCTGGAGCTTTGCCCATGATAAGCAAATCAGTAGCTTTGCTGACATCCTTCACTGTGGGTTCCATATCCAGCTCTGCCATTGCAGGTGGGATTTCTACAATGTCCAGAATGTCCTCAGTGACAGAACACAACTCAAGGTTGTGTTCCATCCATCTCTCCAACTGTTCATGGCAGATTGTGATGATCTCCCCCGCTTCTGTTTCCAAATGGAGCTATTGTCTTCGCTGATGGACCTGTTGCCTCCTTAATTCTTTCTTACACATCCCTTGCACTGCCTGTGGTGAAGGGCCTGGGTATTCTGGTAGAGTTGTAACCAGTGGTCATTGGCACGATGGCTAGCAGTCTGTTGGACATTTTTTTCAAATGGTTCTAACTGCACTCAAAGTTTTCTCACTCAGATCTCTCTCTTCTAATTAATGAGAGCAGGCCACTTGGTTTCAGTCACCGGTTACCTCACAGTGATATTTAGCCTTGTGCCGTCACGGTATAGTTTCCCTATGGCTTTCTCTATTGCAAAGTCTCAGCCAATCAGTATCAACTTCCCAAACTATCATCTTCTTCCCTCCTATGGTATAAATTGTTGTGAACATTTGAAATTTGGTATTCTTGCATTTGTCCCAATGAGCGCAAGATGAACAACTTCAGCAACCTATTTCTTTTTTCAAGCAATATTCAAGTTCTTTATCACCAAGGATTATGGAGAAAAAGATATTGTACTGTTGGAGGTGCTGACATTCAGGTGGACATTAAATCTGTTCATGTAGGTGTTAAAACATTTCATAATGTTATTTGAAAACCAACATTGTGTTCTCCTGATTTATTAGTTAGCATTCCTCACCCAGCTAATGCCATCAAAATGGAAATTAATTTTACTCATTTACTCACTTGCCATTTTCATCGAAACTCCATAGTACAGAAGGAGGCTGTTCAGCCCACCAAGTCTGCACCGGCCACAATTCCACCCAGGCCCTAACGCCATAACCTCATGCATTTATCCTAGCTAGTCCCCCTGACACCAAGGAGCAATTAGGATAGCCAATCCACCTAACCTGCATATCTTTGGACTGTGGGAGGAAGCCGGACCACCTGGAGGAAACACACACAGACACGGGAGAACGTGCAAACTCCACACAGACAGTGACCCAAGGTCGGAATCAAACTCAGGTCCCTGGCACTGCGAGGTAGCAGTGCCAACCACTGTGCCACCATGCTGCCAATGAATTTTACTCACTTGCCATTTGTAGGACCTTGTATGTAAATCGAGAGTAACACTTGACTACACAACTGAGACAAGTTTTAAAAGTAATCCATTCGTCATGAACCGCATACACGAGGATAGGATAGGAGCATCAGGTAGATGAAAGATGATGTAATTCCCTCTTAGACATTACGAATGCTTCCATTTTATAAATTGCCTAATTATCATTTGCGTAAAAAAATTCCATCTAACTTTCTCATTTATGATAATATTCATTCTGAGCACGGAGCTCCTTCTTTTAATTCATTTAAGGGATACAGGTGTCACCGGCTGGGCCAGTATTTATTGCCCACCCCTAACTACTCACCATTTTAGAGGGCATTTTAAAGTGAACCTCATTGCTATGGGTCTGGAGTCACATGCAGGCCAGACCAGGTAAGGATGGCAGATTTCCTTCCCTAAAGGACATCAAGGAACTAGATGGGTTTTTATAACAATATAGTCAACAACAGACTTTTAATTCCAGATTTCTTTGTATTGGATTAGATTTCACCATCTGCTGTAGTGGGATTTGAACCCAAGTTCCCCGATCATACAGAACGAGACTATTTGGCCCATTGAGTCTCCACCAACCACAATACCACCCAGGCCCTATCCCTGGAACACCACATATTTACCCTGCTAATCCCCTGACACTAAGGGGAAATTTAGCATGGCCAATCAACTAACCTGTACATTTGAGGTGTGGGAGGAAACTGGAGCACTTGAAGAAAACCCACACAGACATGGGAAGAAATTCAAACGCTACAAATAGACAAAGACCAAAACCGGGAATCGAACGTAGGTCCCTGGCACTGTGAGGCAGCAGTGCTAACCACTGTGCCACCCATCATGCCCCGTGTCTCTGGATTACTAAGACAATGACAATACCATTACATCACCATCTCCCCATTACTTATTCACCAGCCATTCAAAATCATTAATTATTAATTCTCTCAAATTTATTCAGTATTTTTTGAAGATTTCCATTAAGAAGGTAACATTTCCTATTCCAGTGAATGCAGTCCTGGGTTTTAAATACATGTTTGATTCTATTCCTGTAAAGCCATGCTGTATCATTCTCATGATTCCAATAATCTTTCCATAAGAGTGTTAATACAAGCATATGTCAACAGTGGTCCAAAGAATATCTTCTACAGATTTCCTGTTATACTTTTGCTCACCCGAAAGACCCCCCCGTTATACTTTTGCTCTTGTATAAGACCCAAGATCTCCTGATTGGTGTCCTTCCATCTATATATAAGATACTGAACGTACACAAATCCAATCCATTGGAGATGTGATAGCTTCACTTCACTGGTGTCTATAGTGACCAATGTAAGAGGCAGGTTCTGTCACAAGTGCTGTGTGCGAAGTGGTTGTCAGATGCCTTTGTTTGCTGTTGGCACCTGATGCCAAGACGCTGTGGCCATTGAGCATCCTGGTGGGTACACACTGTACCACAATTGCCATTTTCCAGGTGCGAGAGTCATTGTTTAGCTGCTTCAGATCACAATCACAAGCACGTGGCTCCAACTATCCCACCATACAGAAAATGCAAATATCCTCCGCCCAGCAAACGTGAGATTTGTGCCCCAATGAACACTTTCTTTCAGGGATAACATTGGTAGTAGGTCTCAGTGTCATCCGAGATCTAGCCATTGGCATCAGTTTGACCTGCTTATTTCAAGCAGACGCAAGCTTCCCAGCACTCTCCATACCCTCACCTACCACAGTGCACACTGCAATACTGACCACCTGGGAGCAGAGTGAAGGTGCAACCTCAAAGGTTTCACAGTTCCAAAAAAATGCGGCTCATTCCGCATCAACCTCACCATAGAATCATACAGTGTAGAAGGAGACCAGTCAACCCATCAACCCTGCACCAGCCACAATCCCACCCAGGCCCTATTCCCATAACCCCACATGTTTACCCAAGCTAGTCCCCCGACACGAGAGTCAATCTAGCATGGCCAATCAACCTCACCAGTGCAAGAAATGGTGCCGACTACCAACACTTCAAGACTTAGCAGGAATTGCCGATGTTGACCTCAATGAAACGTGGGAGTCACTGAGTTCAATCAAATATGAGGCAGCAGTTGATAAAGGCAGAACCTGCAACAGAGATTGGCTTGCCACCTGCTCAGCTGGGTGAACATCTGTCCTTGGAAGCAAGAGCAAAGCCCTCGCACAAGGTAATGCGCAAGGTAAGCCCAGCAGCTGGAACATTTGAAGATAGCCAAGACAGTCGTACAAAAGACAGGGAATAATAAACACTGGATCAAACTATGTCAAGAAATCCAAACTTGCCCATGACAATGGAAACCTGGGTGCCATGTATGATGGGGTGAAGAAGGCATTTGATCCCAACATCACCAACCAAGGTTGCTGCCCTGAAATTAGCAGATGCTGACATCTTACTGACAGAAGGCCCCGCAATTCATGTCCCCTTTTATTCGGCTTTAATTCCTCCAATCAAATTCCAATTTTAAAGACTTGTGTCCCTAAAGCTTTTTGTCTCTACATCATATCCTGTCCATTTTCTTTTTCTCCTAAAAGTTTCTTTGCAAGGAATTGCTTTGGATGCCAAGCGGTTGTTTTTCCGAGCAAGGGAAGCTAGAATCTGGAGCCATGATCTCAGAATAAGGGGTCAGCCACTATTTAGGACTGAGATGAGGAGAAATGTCTTCACTCACAGGGTTTTGGGATTCTCCTCACCAATTGCTGTAGGTGTTCAGTATTTAGGTATATTCAAGACAGA
The DNA here is from genome assembly GCF_965287045.1 of Carcharhinus amblyrhynchos. NCBI lineage: Eukaryota > Metazoa > Chordata > Chondrichthyes > Carcharhiniformes > Carcharhinidae > Carcharhinus > Carcharhinus amblyrhynchos. Next base: position 39,010,553 of record NC_137331.1, read on the forward strand.
GAACAAAGAGCAAAGAACAATACAGCATAGGAATAGGCCCTTCGGCCCTCTAAGCCTGCACTGACCATGCTGCCTGTTTGAACTAGGACTGCCTACCCCTCCGGGGACCATAACCCTGTATCCACATCCCATTCATATATTTGTAAATATGCCCCTTAAAACTCATTATCAAATCTGCTTCCACTATCTCCCCTGGCAGCGAGTTCTAGGCACCCACCATCCTCTGTATAAAAAACTCGCCTCATACATTTCCTTTAAACCTTGCCCCTCTCACTTTCAACCTATGCCCTCCAGTAACTGACTCTTCCACCCTTAACATCAGCCAATCACGGATTTTTGCATCCTTTCCCTCTGCAGTTTATTTATTTTACAGCAATGGAAAGACACCACCACTGACACAGCCACTAGGGAATGTTGCTAGACTCATCTCAGTTTGAGAAACATGCTCCTCTTTGCTTCTAGTTCATTATCTATCCCTTATCCACGCTCCCACTTTAGCTAAAAGACCATGACTTTTAGTTTTCTCAATAGTGCATCTTTTGAAAGTGCTCATGCCTCAGTTTGCCACTCAAACTGAACCTGCAGCCTCCCTGGTCAGTAACCCAGTTGAACACCCTTCAAAGTAGTTGAGCATGATCTGTCCTTCTTGAACCCAGGTAGACAAGGCTTGCATTCCCTTGATTTTCAAAGGCAAAGGAAAACTCTAACTAAGGTGTTTCAGGAGATTAAAATGGGTTGATAGAATAAATGAGCAGGAACCATTTCCTCTGGAAGAGGGAGTTTGGAACAATGTGGCATAACTTTATAATTAGGGCACCCATTCAGAGGTGATGTCAAGAATAGCTTCTTCAGACAGTGGTTTTACGGTCATTAGTAGATTCTTCAATAAAAAATATCTGGAATTAAGAATCTATTGATGACCATGAACCCATTGTCGATTGTTGGAACAACCCATCTGGTTCACTAATGACTGTGCAAGAAGGAATTCTGCCATCCTTATCTGGTTTGGCCTACATGTGGCTCCAGAACCACAGCAACACAGTTGACTCTCAACTGCTCTCTGAAATGGCCCAGCAAGCCACTCAGTTTAAGGGCAACTAGGGATGGGCAATAAATGCTGACCAGTCAGTGACGCCCATGTTCCATGAATTAATAAAAAAAAACAAAGGATGATGGAAACCTGGAAGCCTCTCCCCCAAGATGTTGCTAGCTCTGGGGAACTACTGAAAATATAAAAACCAAGACTGATAAATTCTGTTGGGCAAGGATATTAGAGAATTACAAAACTGAGGCAGATTGATACAATAGAGCCTGCTTCAGAGGTCAAATGGCCTCTTCCTGTTCCTATACTGCTCCACATTACCGCATAACTTTCTCATTCTTCACTTCAGTTGCTCCTTACTATGGGCTCTCCCTGTTAGCCAACTAGTAATATGCAGCTAACTTGGTTTTTGGCTTCCCTTTAGTGAAATGGGGACTGACATTCCTCACCCTCTAGCCCTTTGGCATAAGTATTGCTTACAAAGAATTTGTGATTTGAAAATTCTGATTAATACCATTAATCTCCCTCATGTTTCTTTTTTGAGATAGAGAATTTGGTAAACTGGTGTGGCAACAATAATCTCTCTTTCAATGTCAACAAAATGAAGGAGATTGTCATTGACCTCAGGGAGCATAAAGGAGAACATGCCCCTGTCTACATCAACCGGGGATAAAATAGAAAGAGTCGAGAGCTTGAAGTTTTTAGGTGTCCAGATCACCAACAACCCCCCATGCCGACACTACAGTTAAGAAAGCCCACCAACGCCTCTACTTTCTCAGAAGAATAAGGAAATTTGGCATGTCAGCTATGAATCTCACCAATTTTTTACAGATGCACCATAGAAAGCATTCTTTCTGGTTGTATCACAGCTTGGTATGGCTGCTGCTCTGCCCAAGACCATAAGGAACTACATCAGGTCGTGAATGTAGCCCGATCCATCACGCAAGCTAGCCACTGACTCTGTCTACACTTCCCACTGCCTCAACAAAGCAGCCAGCATAATTAAGGACCCCACGTACCCCAGACACTCTCTCTTCCACCTTCTTCCATCGGGAAAATGATACAAAAGTCTCAGGTCACATACCAACCAACTCAAGAACAACTTCTTCCCTGCTGTTTTCAGACTTTTGAATGGACTTCCCTTCCATTAAGTTGATCATTCTGTACTCTCTCTTTTCCTTCTCTATGAACAGTATGTTTTGCCTGTATAATGCACAAGAAACAATACTTTTCTCTGTATATTAATATATGTGACAATAATAAATCAAATCAAAATCTAGAACAGCCTCAAGTCCCATTCATTTTAATATTTTCTCAGAATTGACGAATGCAGTTATCTTACCCAGTCTTTTTCCCCTAATTAAATTGATCCAAAATACATCCAACAGAAAGTAGAATAAAGAACAGTACAACACAGGAACAGGCCCTTCAGCCCTCCAAACCCATGCTAATCATGATGCCCCAACTAAGCTGAACAAAACTTTCTGCCCTTAATCGGACTGTATCCCTTCATTCCCTCCCTTTTCATTTATCCGTCCAGATGCCTGTTAAACATTCTGCTTCCACCAGCTCTGAAGCATGTTCCAGGCACCCACAACTCTGTGTGAAAAGCTTTCCCCTCACATCTCCCTTAAACTTTCCCCCTCTCACCTCAAACCTGGTGTCCCCCCCACCTCGTAATTGACATTTTGGGAAAAAGCCTATTATCTGAAGATATTGTTGAATTCAGGCAATGGTTGACTTTACAATGTTTGAGTTGTAGCGTTTACAAGGTTTATCAGTTGACATGTTGTTTCAACTTTCCCAAGTAGGTTTCGACTCTGCATTCATACTCACAGTGATGTTCAAATCCTGCTCCAATGCATTGTTATAGCACTTGGTAACCCTTTGTTCCTCCAAATTAGCGTACAATGGACTGTTCATTGCCTGCATTCCAGTGATTTTTTTCAGTCAATAAATAGGTTAATGTTGAGATATTACTCATCTATAATTGATTAGTACAAAACTTGGTGAAAACAAGGCTTACGGCCTTGGTTCAGGAACCAATTCTTCATTTATAACATTATTCTCATAGGAAAATCAGTTCCGAGTTAAGATGTTTCAACTTAAGACATGGGGGGGTGATGAGGGGGGGCAATTCTCCCATCCTGTTGCTTTTGTAGTGCACTGGGCTGGAAGATATCAGCGGCGGCCGATTCACAGGATTCGCGCTGGGCATCCAGGCCTTTGCACATCTCCCAGCCTAAGTTTTTCCATGCTGGCATATTCGCGCTGAAAATCAGTATAATGGCGATTTACATTCATTAACATACCTTAGCATACCACTAGCACAACTAGAATCTCCATCCCAGCCAGTGCCTCCCCCCTCCAGCATGGCGTCATGCTGGCAGGGTTTACAACTGCTCTATAGAAGTCAGGACCTGGTGTGGCAGCATCGAACAGGAGTAAGGAGGCAAGTTTTATGGGACTGCAGCTCCCCTGGATTGCAGGGGAGGCTGGAGGCAGGGCCAGGAAAATTTCTGCTTGGGATGGGGAAGTTCCAGGGCAGCTGCAAGTGCTGCCCAAGCCCAGGGATGTAGCATGTAGTGTCTGTGGGGGTAGGGTCTATTACTGAGTGCTGGTCAGACTGCTGTCTGCATTGCGGGGAGGTGGGCTGCAGTAGTTGCAAGCAGTTACATGTATCTATCAATCTAACGTCCACCATGCAGAATGGATCTCAGTCTTATTGATCTAGAGCTGGCCATCATGGAGATGGCTGAGGAGGAAGAGGCAGCTCAGAGGGTGGAGGGCGTGGAGAAGCCATTCCAGGAGTAACCAGTGGCAGGCCCTCAGGAAGAAGGGCGGGGGGCTGCCACTGATGGCCATGAGGTGGGAGAGCAGTCTCCCGTAAAGGTGGCCTAGAGAAAGGGGATGCAGAGGGCTAGGCGATACCAGGAGGTCAACTGGGGATCTCAATCCACATGATCCTCCATCACCATCTCTCACCTCACTCCCACCCCTTCCCAGCCTCTCTCACCCCATTCCCCACCCTCCTTCACCCCTCCCCTTCTCACCCTCTCTCACCCCACCCTTCCCACCCTCTCTCAGCCCACCCCCCCTACCTTCCCACCCTCTCTCACCCCATCTCCCACCCTCTTCAATCCTTTCTCAGTCCATACCCCCCAACTTCGAGAAATATCACAACAAATAACCTGGGCCTGGGCTGGCGGTGGTAGCAAATCTCTGGTGAAGGCTAGAGAATGATGACGACTCACTGTAAGGCACACTGGGATCCTGCCCTTGGTGCCAGTCACCAAGTCTGACACCTATTTGTTCTCCGAGTGCACACTGGCACCTGGGCCCATGTAGCAGTAAGGGTTAGGAACACAAGCGTGCGGGGCAATGGGTTCAGGGGGGTGGGACGATACCAAGGGATGTTGTTTGACTAAGAGTCCAGGGGATGTGGGGGAAAGTAGGACAGGTGGTCTGTAATGTTTGGCCAAGGTGCTAGTGTCATACAGCACAGCAGCCTGTGTTTCAACGTGGGGGATTGGGATACACTCAGTTATGTGGGGGGAGAATCAGAGACAGGTTAGTCACAGCTGTGAAGTGCAACAAACATTTAATATTGCTGTTAACATTAACAAAAACTTAACCCTGACTACTGGTCAGATCCTCTTATTGACCCTACAACTTTCTACTCTTGTGCAGCCGACTGTTTTATCTAGGTACTCCCCCAGGATGCACAAGGAGGTAGAGGCACCCAGCTGTGATCTGTGCCCTATTGCCTGTGATGCTGTTGGTGGGTGTCCCCTGTGGGGCCGAGACCTGGAGGGCCTTGGCCAATTTGCAGATGACACTGATGTTTCTGTGCCACCCTGTTTATCCAGCTGGCCCTGAAATGCCCCACTGTGAGGAAGGGGGGAATTGGAAGGCCTCGGGACATCCAGAGTGTCCTCGGTGGAAGGCCCAGCATGGGCTTGTGCCCAGAGACCCCGGGACACTCCATGGGACACCAGGGCAGCTGGACTGAGCTCCAAAAGCCCTAGTGTCACCTGGCTCTGCCAGTCCTGGAGGTCCAGATGCGTGTGCTCCATAATGTGTGATCCGCTACAGCTTCCTGCAGGCGAGCCAAGCTCTGGAGCCCCTCAGCAGCAGCCCTCGAGCCTTGTCGAGGCTCACAGCTGCGGCCTGCTCTAGAATCCCAGCGAGAGTGTCAGGCATGGCCAGCAGTGTCTCCAATATGCCCCTGACATCCATGGCCATGGACTAATGTACCTCCAGAATGGCCTGGACCCTGTCACCCATGAGGCCAAATCCCTGTTCTAGATTTTCCAGTGCTGTCACCACACTTGCAGTGTTGGCCTGTGTGCTGGCACCACCTCCTGCAACAGCACTCTGTTTGACTCTTCTAAACAGCCTTGCAGTCGCAGCATGATTGCTAACAGCCCATCCACAACTCCTGGGTTTCCTGATGCATTTCTACCAGCTTCAGGATGAGCGAGCCCTGAGATCCAGCATCTGTCTTGGGGATAGCTCAATCCTAGCCTCCAGCAGGCCTACATGTGCCCGAGCCCTCGGATGTGTCCGTCTCCAACCAATGTGCATCAGTGGCTGTGATGTGCTCACCAGTAGTTGGCCCAGAAGCCTCAGTAATGACGTGACTCACCGTGTCGATAGTCTCTATGTTGGTGGGTTGTGTTGTTGGTGGCTGTGCTGATTCATGGTGCTGTCCTTAGGGGATTCTTCAGGGCATCCCTCCAAGGTGTTGTCCGAGATGTCCATGGGGGTTGGTTCAGGAGCAGCAGGGTGGGGGGTGGGGGTGCTTTTCCCATGGGGACATAAGGGGGATTGAAAGCATGCTGCATGGAAGGGCATGGGGTGCAATGTGTGTCAGGGTTAGAGAGCTCATGTTGGCCATTTTGGTGATATGGAACCACACTGGTGGGGGGGGTGCCACAGGGGTTGCAGGCAGTTCTTGGGGTGGGGGGGGGGGGAGCACAGTTGGTGGCTGCCCTTGAGGTGTCGAGGGATAGTTTGACATTGTAAGCACAGCACAGGTTTCAGAATGAGATGCACACTCACCTTGCTGCCCAAAGAAGGTCATTCATTTTCTTGCGGTACTGCTCTCCTTACTGAGGTATCAGGGGCCTGGCATTCACAACAGCTGCCACTGCCTCCCACAACGCGCTTGCTGTATAACCCCTTGGGTGATGGCCCCAATGGGGTACAGCAGCTGGTGCCTCTTCTCTAGTGTGCCCAGCAGGCAGACCTGCTCACTTTCAGAAAATCTGGGGCCACCTTCCTGGTGTGGCTGCATGTGTATCCATCATTGCAGCTTATATACAGCTCTGGCTTGTTGAGGAAGTCCAGGTGCAGTCGGTTTGGGTCAATCATGGGCCATTAGTTAAATTTCATTGTAAATAATGTACAGGCAACCTGGTTTCAATAGAGCGAGAGCCATCTCCAAAGCTGCTGATTGGGTGAACTCAATAAGGTAGTGTGACCGGGGGTGGTGGGGGGAGGTAGTAAGTGGTGCAATGCTCAAGGCTTTCACTTAACAAGGGGCAATGCTCGCAGGCAAGGGGTGTGAATGGCGGCACAGCACTGTGTGTGAGAAGGGGGAGGGAGGATGGGGAACCAGCAATGTCCAGGTCAGTGGGGGATGGAGAGGCCGGCAATGTCCGGGTCAGTGGGGGTCGGAGAGGACAGCGATGTCCGGGTCAGTGGGGGACGGAGAGGACAGCCATGTCCGGGCCAGTGGGGGATGGGAATGCCAACGATGTCCAGGTCAGTGGGGGACAGAGAGGCCGGCAATGTCCAGGTCAGTGGGGGATGGAGAGGCCGGCAAAGTCCGGGTCAGTGGGGGACGGAGAGGACAGCCATGTCCGGGTCAGTGGGGGACGGAGAGGACAGCCATGTCCGGGTCAGTGGGGGACGGAGAGGACAGCCATGTCCGGGTCAGTGGGGGACGGAGAGGACAGCGATGTCCGGGTCAGTGGGGGTCGGAGAGGACAGCCATGTCCGGGTCAGTGGGGGACGGAGAGGACAGCCATGTCCGGGTCAGTGGGGGACGGAGAGGACAGCCATGTCCGGGTCAGTGGGGGTCGGAGAGGACAGCCATGTCCGGGTCAGTGGGGGACGGAGAGGACAGCCATGTCCGGGTCAGTGGGGGACGGAGAGGACAGCCATGTCCGGGTCAGTGGGGGACAGAGAGGACAGCCATGTCCGGGTCAGTGGGGGACAGAGAGGACAGCCATGTCCGGGTCAGTGGGGGACAGAGACGACAGCCATGTCCGGGTCAGTGGGGGACAGAGAGGACAGCCCTGTCCGGGTCAGTGGGGGACGGAGAGGACAGCCATGTCCGGGTCAGTGGGGGACGGAGAGGACAGCCATGTCCGGGTCAGTGGGGGTCGGAGAGGACAGCCATGTCCGGGAAAGTGGGGGTGGGGAAGCCAGTGATGTCTCTGTCAGTGGGGGACGAGGAGGCTGACGATGTCCGGATCAGTGGGGGTTGGAGAGGATAGTAATGTTCGGGTCAGTGGGGGTAGGGTGACCGGGAGGCCAGCGATTTTCTTCTGGGGATGTAGGGGGATGAGAGGCCAGCAATGTGCACAGGGGATTGAAAGGCCAGTGACATCAATACTGGGAGGACTTGTTTAGCGATCCCCCAGAGCTGTGCGGGCACCCGCTCAGCGTGCCAATTTCAGCCTCTTCAGCGGATTAGGCCCCACGTGTGGATTTTTTGCTTGATTCACGCTAGTGCCTTCTCCAGTGCACAGAGTCTGGGAGATTCATTTTGAAAACCCGGCTGATAAGAAACTATGTGATTTACTCCAGTTTTTGGGCAAATTCGACACTTGGAATTCTTTGGGGAAAATCACCCCTTTGGCTTTCAGAAACCCATTGTGCCATAAGTCTGAGGATTACCTCAGTAATGGTAACCAACCATTAGTCGCATGTATAGATCTTCGCCCAAATAATTGGTTTGTTATCTTGCACTAGGTCTATGTATACTAGTAAAATCGTTTAAACTCCAACAACTATGCATTGCATGTTAACCTCTTTCAAAGATAATTTGCATTTATATAACACTTTTAATGTAATGAAAAGCATTCCAAGGTAATTCACGGGGGCATTATCAGATAAAATTTGAGTCACATGAGGAGAATTTTGCATTGTCAAAGGGTCTGAAAGAAAGAGAGAGAGAGGGAGGATAAAGAGATTAAATGGTTAGAGAGGGTATCCCAGGACTTGAAAGCCCAGGCAGCTGAAGGTAGGGCCGCCAATGGTAGAGTGATTCAAATCGGGAATGTGTAGGGAGACCAGATTTGGTGGTGGATCACAAAATCAGCTTACCTTCTTCTTCGATGTTTCGGATTTCTTTGACATATTACGCAATTTTTTGTGCAAGTGATTCAGCACCTGAAAATAATATAAGCGTTGTCAGAAAAATTGCCGATAAGTCTTGTTTTCCAAAAGAAAAGCGCAAAATTATGTCTAATTTTGCAATAAAGACAGACAAGGCTCAAAGCAGTTCAGCAGGTCAAGCAACAGAGAGGGACATGGAGCCAGTGTTTCAGCTTGGTAACTGTCGTGGTTCCCCAAGACGACAACTTATTTAACCCGATTGAAACAGAGAGTCTGAGTTGTAATCCTCCAAGCAATGGACTTTATTTCCAGTACAACAGAAATAAAGCCGGGATGTCCGGAACACTCCATCGAGCCATCGGCTTACAGTCTTTTTAAGCACATTTCAGCTCCATACCTCAAGATCCTTATCTCGCTTTTACGACCCACTGACCCTTTATCTGTCTTGCTTGAGATTGATCACCCCCTGTTTCCTCTCTTTTCTTCTTGAAACCATGGTGGTTATATCCCTTGCTTTTATCTTTACGACTCTGCTTGTACACTAATAGTGGTTTAGCTGACTTAGGCCGAATGTGAAGAAAACATGCTCACTTTATTACTTTCTTTTTATTACGGTCAATCTCAAGCTGGACAGATGGGTTGTGTCCATTGTCCCCTAAGGGACTATTGGTTGCATTTGCTAGTAAGTAACTGCTATACTGCTGCTCTGGGCCTCCTGCTTTGATCACATTTGCTACACTTGATTATATTAGGTTACAAATCAGCTATACTGGATTACCCATCCTACCCATCCTAATTCTACTTCAAGGAAGACATTCTAATACTATCCTTGCTTCCGTATTTCATATCCAGTTTAGGCACAATTATTCAGTACAAATTCTCTAAGTACTAACATGCTTACATATTGAGTACAAATTTCCTTACATAACCTTATCGGAACTGGACAATGTTAAAAATGTGACAGCTTTTAAGTAGGGATAGGATGTAGGAGAAGGCCATTTGGCCCTTCGAACCTGCTCTATCATTCAAACAAATCATGGCTGATCATCGACCGTTATATCATTTCCCCCCAATCACCATATCCCTTGATGCCATTAGTGTTCAGAAATCTATTGCTTTAATGATTGAGCTTCCACAGCCCTTTGGGGGGAAGGACGGGGGGGGGGGGGGGGGGGGCGGGTTAGTGTGGCAGAGACATAAAATTAAGGAAAGCTCTTGTCCCATTCTCATCAATCTTTTGCCATTCCATCACTCCTTCCCTTCACCCCATCAGAGACCTCCCATAGAAACTGGAAGCACAAGGAAGTTATTCGGTCCTTTGAGCCTGCTCCAACATCCATCTTGATCATCAAATTCAATATTCTAATTCCACCCCCCACCCCCACTTCCTCTCATACCCCTTGATCCCTGGAGCTCCAAGAGCTATATCTAATTTTTTTTTGAAATCACACAATGTTTTGGCCTCAACAACATTTGGTGGTAGTGAATTCCACACATTCACCATCGCATCGCTCTCACTGCCCCTTCCTTTTCCCTGACTCTATGCCTGCCTGGAAACGGCTTTTGGCTGGAATTCTCCGACCTCACCCATGTCTGGGATTCTCCAGTCCCTCACCGTGAATGGAGATTTGCTGGTTATGGCAGCAGTGGGTACGAGACCAGAGAAATCCAGCCTCTGTTTCAGCATCATAGAGTGAATGCAAGCAGGCTTTTTCCACTGAGGCTAGGGGAAAAATAAACTAGAGGACAGGGGTAAGGGTGAAGGGGGAAAAGTTTAAAGGGAATTTTGGGGGGGGGGGCTTCTTCACACAGAGAGTGGTGGGAGTGTGGAATGAGCTGCCAGATGAAGGGGTAAATGCGGGCTCACTTTTAATATTTAATTGACACTTGGACAGGTACATGGATGAGAGGGGTGTGGAGGGATAGGGTCCAGGTGCAGGTCAGTGGGACTAGGCAGAAAAATGGTTCGGCACAACCAAGAAGGGCCAAAAGGCCTGTTTCTGTGCCATAGTGTTCTATGGTTCTATCTGTCATTTGTGGCAGTTGCTGAATTTGCATTGAAAATCCTGATGATCATTTTTAATTGTTTAAACTGCAGGAGGAGTGGATCAACAATTTAAAGTTTATTTATTAGACACAGGTAGGCTTACATTGACACTGCAATAAAGTTACTGTGAAAATCCCCTAGAGAGCTTTAAAAACAAATACGCTTGGTAGATTTCCAAATGCAAACATGGCCAACATTCTGAATGCTGCACATATAAAAGTTACTAAAATATCAGATCCCCATGTTTGCATATCCATCTTATACAGTATTGATCAGAAATACTAATCCAGATAGATATCAACAGTAGCGCAGCAGTGATCACAATTTCTGCTGACAGAACCACAGGGACTGGGGACTTGTGAAGATTGCTGTGTAATGTAGAGCAGGAATAATGCTAATAAATATTTTGCGTTCTTTTAAAGAAGAACTTTGCATTCGGGTGTTTTTCCATGACATCGTGACAGAGAAAACAACAGATTAAAAGGAAAAAAAATGAATATCTTTCATGTAATTCCTCCTGTGTACCAAGATTAATATAATGGATGTTGTTTTCAGTCACATAGGCTGTTGCCAGTTAGCTTACATAGATGTTTATGGCTCGGGATAGAAATAGTGAATCCAAATAAAGAAAATGTGGAAGGGCAGGAGTGTGTTTTTCACTGCAAATCAATGAAATGGCATTAGCTAGATACCTTGGGAAGTATTTTATTGCATAGGGGCACACTCACAACCATTGATCCAAGGAGTTTAACTCAAGTACAAAAGATTGATGCAAGTACAAAGCTCTATAATTTGGGGGTGGGGGGGGGGAGTGGGGGGCTGGGTGTACACTGAAGCAGTGAAGCAGCAATTTACATTGAAATGAAAAATCTCTCGCCCCTTTATCTGGACATTTTGTAAACCCAATGGTGCCCAAACAGTGCTCAAGACCTCAAACAGTGACAGTGCTGGCGATCGGAGGTAAGCAAGAGGACACAGTGCAGCAACAAAACATAAATACAATTCCTCCAAAGGCTTTTTGACAGAATGGGAAAAGGAGGAAACTGTTGGCAGGAGGGTCAGTAACCTCAAGACATGGATTTTTGGCCAAAACAAAGAATAAAGGAGAAACATTTTTTACTGAGTGACTTTTTTATGATCTGGATCACATTGCCTGAAAGTGTGGTGGGGGAGCAGCTTCCAAAAATAATTTAGATCTCCATTTTTAAAGGAAAAAATGTAGCAGGGCAGTGGAGAAAGAGGAAGAGAGAGAGAGACTGGTTCTCTCAGTGAGCTGGCACACGTGCAGTTGGCCCAAACAACCTCCTTCTTCCATGATGCCAATTTAAATTCTGAATTTTCTACATCTCAGCAAAGAAAATTGCCTCAGATGTAACCCAGCTTCAAATTGAGAGTATTCATCTGTCACTACTCAGATCCAATCCTAGTTTCAGGCACATAAGACACCAGATCCAATGGGATATTCCTGGAGATTTAACCTTTTCTACCCGAGGCTGACTAAAGACTGATTGCAATAACAGCAGATCCCTCCACAAGCCAGATAAATAAATTGTTTCACGTTCCTTTCACTGGCAAAACGCTCTTGAAATGCTTTCCAACAATACAGGGGGACTAGCTAAGGTAAATGCGCTAGGTTGTGAGTATGGGGCCTGGGTGTAATTGTGGTCAGTGCAGATTTGATGGGCTGAATAGCCTCGTTCTGCGCAGTAGGATTCTCAAGTGGAGAACTGAGTTCAATTCTGACCACCACAATTTAAGAAAGATGTGAAGGCACTGTGAAGAGGGCAGAAAGGATCCTAAAAAGGAAAGACCTGCCAGTCTGACATTAGTAAGAGGGAAACTGCAAGAATCTAGAATAAAGGATGTGATTACAGGACAGACTGGGCAATAATCAACATGGATCTATGAAAGGAAAATTACGTTTACGTGGAGTTCTTTGAGGACGGAATTAGTAGAATAGATAATGAGAATTGATATATGTGGCAACATTTTCAGAAAGCTTTAGGCAAGAGGCGAATAAACAAAGTGAGGGCACATGAGGTTGGAGAATATATATTGGCATGGATTGAGAACTAGTTAATGGGCAGAAAACAAAGAGGAGTAATAAATGGGTCATTTTCAGGCTGGCAGGCTGTGACTAGTGGGATATCACAAGGATCAGTGCTTGGGCCCCAGCTAGTCACAATGTATGCTAACAAGCTGGATGTGGGGATTAACTTTAATATTGCTGTGTTTGCAGATGACACAAAATTAGTTGGAAGTGAGAGTTGTGAGAGGATGTAAAGACACCTAAGTGATTTGAAAAAGCCAAGCAATTGCACAAAAGTTTGGCAGATGTACAGAGAAAGATGAGGCTAATCCACTTTGGTAGGAGAAACAGAATACAGAGTATTTCTTAAATGGCAAAAGACTTGGATGTGTTGAAATTCAAAGCACCGTGGGTGTCCTTGTAATGAAAGCTAGCGTGAAAGTACAGCAAGCCATTAAGAATGCAAGTGGTATGTTGACCTTTATTTCAAAAGGATGAGAGTTTGGGGTCTCATTACAACTATACAGGGCCATGGCAAGACCACACGGGATATTGTGCGCACTTTTGCTTTCCTTACTAAAAGGAAAGATGTACTTGCCATGAGGGAGTGTAACACATGCTCACTTACTTCATTCTTGGAAGGGATAGATTGGAGAAGCTGGGGTTGTTCTCTCAAGAGAACGTTGAGAGATTTGACAGAGATTCTCAAAATCATGAGGGAGCCCAGACAGAGTAGATAGAGAAGATTTGTTTCCATGGAGAGTTGAGAGTCAGAGGATAATGATTTTAAAAAGTTGAATGGCAAAAGAAAGAGGGCTGACATGCAGAGAATCATTTTCAAGCAGTGAGCGTTTTGGATCTGGAATGCACTGCCTGATAGTGTGGTGGAAGCAGACTCAATCGTGGCTTTTATAGGAACATAGAATAGGCCATTCAGCCCATCAAACCTACCCTGCCACTCAAACAGATCATGCCTACAGTAAGCCACCAACCCCATATCTCTTTATATCATTAGTATCCAGAAAACTATCAATCCCTGTCTTGAAGATGCTCATTGATTGAGCTTTCACAGACCTCTCGGGTAAAGAGTTCCGAAGATTCACCACCCTCTGAATGAAGAAATTCTTCCTCCTCTCTGTCTTAAGTGGCCTGCCACTTATTCTGAGAACATGCCCTCTGGATTCAGACTCAAGAGCCAGAGGAAATATTCAAACCACAGCAACCCTGTCCACACCTTTTGGCAAGCTTCAATGAGATCACCTCTCATTCTTTAAAATTCCAACGAACGCAGACCCAGTCTCCCCAATCTCTTCTGGTAAAACAAAACCGTCGTCCCAGGGATTATTCTGGTGAATCTTCCCTGCACTTTCTCTAAAAGGAGCTAGTAGCCAAACTAAGAATTATACTCTGTGAAAGGGTTAAAAGATGCGGTTTAGCAGAATAATCATGCCCACTGCTAGCTGTGAGACAATACACAGTGGCACAAAATTATGGGCTGTCAGTTCTCAGGCAGAAACAATGCAGGCCATTTCTCATAAATTGTAAGACAATGTGGAGCTGTTTAGAGAACAAACTGATCTGAAGGTAACATGGGAAAGCGACATAGTGTCTCAAACCTCCTTATTCATTAACACTGAAAAATTGAACAAGGCGGAGATAATTGATACCTACAAACTAGGTACCAGTACCAGCCGTGTGTTAAAGACAATTTGGACCTGATAAATTAGATCAGTTAGCATATTCAAATATTTACACTGATTGGATATTATAATTAAGTAGACGTGCGAATGTTGTGATTGGTTAATAACACCCATATCCTATGCATAATGTAACCCTAATCAATAGTTGTGAGTGGGCATTTGATAACTTCTATTTTTCTATACATCCCTGATTGGTAATTTCTTGTAACCGGACTTAATTGTTTGAAGAATTCTTGAATCAGAGCCTTTCCCGTGGTGAATCTTTAGAACTGGCCCTTATCACAGTTCATATTAAAAGCCTTGTGCAAGGGTGAGAGCGAAGTTCACTGTAGCTAAATAGCTGTATTTTCTCCCTAACACCCTTCATGTAACCATACCCTTTCTTTGATAAGGAGGCCAAAACTGTACACAATACTTCAAGTACCATCTGACCAAGGCTCCTTAGAGTTTGCAAAAGTAACTTTATTCCTGCAGTCAAATTTCATTGCTATGAAGGTCAACATACCACTTGCTTTTCTAATTGTTTGCTGCACCTTCACTGTAGTGACTCATGAACAAGGACACCAAGATCCCTTTGGACATCAACACTTTTCAACTTCTCACCCTTCAAGGAACACTTTCTCCCTTCGTACCTCCCTTACCGAAGTGGGTAGCACCATACCTAATCATGCTTCATTATGTCACGTTCCCACCGCCTCCCCCCCACCCCCTAACCACCCCGACCCAAGCCTCTCTCCAGCCCTCCCAAACAACACTGGTTCCAATCCAGTGTGCTAATTCATTGCACCTAACCATTCTGCAATTTTTCTGGGGGAAAAAAAACATAATTTGTGACTTATTCCCCACCTTCCCACCCACCGTCCCCCCCACCCCCTCCCCAGGAACTGTCAATGAACAATTACAACACGTTTAGATAATATCTGGTTGGACTTGCTCTTAAATGAAGGGTTTAAGCTTAAGGTCTGACTGAAAAGCAGCAGCAGTGATTTTTAAATGTTCTTTTGTGACATGAGCGTGTAGCTGGGAAGGACAACATTTATTGTCCTTCCCTAATTGCTCAGGAGTAGGCGAGCTGCCTCCTTGAACTGCTGCAATCTATCTGGTCTAGGGTACACCCACAGTTGCTGTTTGGCAGGGAGTCCCGGGGTTAATCGTGCCTGTGCGTGGTTTACAACTATCATACCAGCCGTGTTGTATTTTTGAAAGGTGAGCAACAATCCGGCCCTCACAAACTGTGACAACTTTATAATACCGTCCAACATGTCACCGGCAATAAATACAACGGGGACATGCCTGAAACTGTTGTTGAAGCCACGAGATTGATGTTCACTCAACTCAGCTTTTCCCCGATTGCTGTAATTGGTGTGTGTGCGTTTTAAATTAAATTTACAAAACGCAACCACAAAAAGATAATGGATTTGTCAATGAGTCAGAATCATTCTCCAGCTTAGCGTTGGACTAACTCGGCACAATCTGTGGTGGCGGGGTGGGGAACTTTGCAACTTTAACGGGATGGCTATTAAATCAGGAATAATTTTAATGGAATGACCCAAAAAAAACAGGGTTAACTCTTGGGATGACCTTTCAGATAGGGATAACTTTTGGAATGACCATTCAGACAGAGTAGCTTCAAAGGGACTGTGATTAAAACAAGGATAGTTGATCGAATGACGATTAAAACAGGGATAATTTTAATGGAATGACCACTGAAACAGGGACAATAATGGAAGCGCCATTAAAACAGAGATAATTTTAACGGAATGACAATTCAGACAGGTATAACGTAAATAACTGGAATGGAATGGTTATTTGAATAGGGACTGCCATTGAAACATGGATAACTGGCGGAACCGCCACTAAAACAATGATTAAGGATGGTTTATATTTTATCCTGGGACTGGGGTCGAGATGCAGATCCTCACTGATGATCAGGCTGATTCCCAGGGAATAAATCAGTTTCTGTTTGCCGTTTCACCCATTAAGCTACCACTCCGACACTGTCACTACACTGCCAAATTGGATTGGCAAAACTTTGCCCTTACCTTGGCATAGCAGTAACAGATGAGAAGCAGGGGCAGCAGGTAACCAACCACGAAAGTGGCCACCTTGTAGACCTGCCGGTGGGACAGGACTCCCCAATTCTCCCAGCAGAAGGGACCCTTGTCGTTCTTGCGGACCAGCATGTGGTAATAAGCGGTCGGAGAGGCCATGGCCAGGGACAACAGCCAGATGAAGAGCATGCTGAGGAGGGCATTCCTGGACACCCGAATGCAGGAGGACTTCCTGGAGTGGACGATGGCGATGTAACGGTCCACGGCCATGGCGGACAAGGTGAAGATACTGACCAGCACAGACACGGTGAAGAAGTAGTGGACGAACTTGCACAGGAAGGCGCCGAAGATCCAGTCGGGCAGGACGTAGTAGGTGGCCTGGAAAGGGATACAGAAGAGCAGGTAGGAGAGGTCAGCGATGCTCAGGTTGAGGATGAAGATATTGGTGGTGCTCAGGGCTTTGCCAGGCTTGCTTCGAGCCAGCACCGTGATGACCAGCGAGTTGCCCAAGACCCCGAGGCAGAAGATGAGGCTGAAGATGAAGAGGACAATGAAAGTATCGGTGTTGGTCTGGTGCTGCTCCTCTGCTGCCGAGCACCCTGCAGCCGTCTCATTGCCCTGGCTACTGCTTTGGTTTGCATCCATACTGACCAACCGGGTTTAAACTGTGAACACAAAGCACGTCCTCATCGTTACAAACACATCCCCATCATTACAAACACATCCCCATCGTTACAAAACACATCCCCATCATTACAAGCGCATCCCCGTCGTTACAAACACACCCTTATCATTACAAACTGCAAAGAGCAAACACATTCTCACTATTACAAACTATAAAGTCAAACACATTCTTATTACAAGCCTTTTGCAAAGAGCAAACATCATTACAAACTGCAGACAAGAAGGAAACAATTATTACAAGCCTTTCGTAAAGTTTCCTATTTTAAGATTCCTCTAAAGTTAGTGCAATCCTCAAATGAATTCTTCAAATCTAGATCCCTGCAACGACCAAACCCATTTCCAAATGTGCATCCCGGCTCACAGTTGAGTTCCTCACTTCAAACTCACTTGCTAACTGCAGAATGATGCCTGGATAATCTTTCTCACACAAAAAAGACGCACTCTAATTTCTTGCCCGCTTCTTGGCAGTTTCCTATGTCTCTGCCTTGTTTAAAACTCTGCCTGCCGTACATGGGGCTGATTTGCCTTCAACACTTTCCCATGTACTAGACGAGCTGCTTATCTGACTGGAGGCTTTAGCTTCTGCCACCTCTTCGCTGTCAGTCATCTCTCAGCCTCCACGCCAGTCTCTCTCTCTCACACACACACACTGCTCCAGCGACCAATTGAGAACCCAATCTCCTCTTGTAGTGAAATATAATTGACAGATAGGACCATAGTGAGTAGGGGATTAATCCCATAATTGGAATATCATCGGAAGCTTTTCAGTTACCGAGCTGTTCCTGATTTAATGAGGTCCGATATATTATTTTATTGCTTGACATATTTTTTCAAATCCAAGGCATCACCAGAGAAACTCTATTAGCACAGCTCCACTGTAAATATTACTCAGGGAGCTGACAATGGTCTGTGCACACATGAGCCAGTGAGGAGTTCTGTGGGAGAATTGGAATGCACTACAAGGGAAGTTTGGCAGGTCTCCAGCTATGTTCAAACAACATGCATTTATATAGCGCCCTTAATGACCATGGGGCACCCCAAAATGTGTTGTAGCCAATGAACCCTTTGAATTGTAGTCACTACCTACAAAAAAGAAACACGTGCATTTATGTATCTTCCATAACCAGCAGACATCTCAAAGCACTTTACAGCCAATGCAGGGTTGTAATTGCAGGAAACACGGCAGCTAATTTGTGCACAGCAGGATCCCACCAACAGCAATTTTGTCGTCACCACTTAACATCATGGTGGCACAGTGCTGCGTCACAGCGCCAGGGTTCTGGGTTCGATTCCAGCCTCGGGTGATTGTGTGGAGTTTGCACATTCTCCCCATCTCTGTGTGGGTTTCCTCTGGGTGCTCCACAACCCCATGCATTTACCATTGCTAATCCACCTAACTTGCACATCTTTGGGACACAAAGGAGCAATTTAGCGTAGCCAATCCACCTAATCTACATATCTTTGAACTCTAAGGTGCAATTTACCATGGCTAATCCCCCAACCTATACATCTTTGGGCACTAAGAGGCAATTTGGCATGGCCAATCCACCTAACCTACACATCTTTGGACACAGGGACAATTTAGTATGGCCAATCCACCTAATCTACACATCTTTTCACACTGAGGGGCAATTTAGCATGGCCAATCCATCTAACCTACACATCTTTGGAAACAGGAACAATTTAGCATGGCCAATCCACCTAACCTATACATTTTTGGAGCGTGGGAGGAAACCGGAGCACCCAGAGGAAATCCACGCTGACATGAGGAGAATGTGCAAACTCTGCACAGACACTCAAGGCCAGAATTGGACCCATATCCTTAGCACTGTGAGGCAGCAGTGCCAACCACTATGCTAAGACTGACCGATAGATGACAGATAACTACCTATGGGACTCCAGTCTGGATTTTCTGCCAGGGTTAACTCCCTTAGCCATCTTTTCTCCCCCCACCCCATAAGGAGATGGGGCTATTTACTCATAGCTGGGACTCAGGTTTGTGGGCATCAAGGTATAATCACACACCAGTGGGCGTACACACCAAATGACTGGGGGCCAGGTCTCCTCCATGCTCCCTGTAGTTCAGCCTAGATCCATGAGGTACCAGTTTATATAAGATCAATAAAGTCAGATCTATTCACCCACCCAGCGCCATAGTTATTTTTCAACCAGCATCGCTAAATTAAACTAATTGTCTGGACATTTGAATGTGATCTTTCTGTGCACAAGTTGGCTGATATGATTCAGATAACATTTGTTGTGAAGGTCAGTTGCTGTTGGGAAAGGTCGATGGTAAAAGTTGATCTTTCTCTGCACCCTAGCTATGTCTGTAACACTGCATTCTGCACTTTCTCCTTTCCTTTCTTCCCGGTACTGAGCCCTGCGGCACACCACTAGTGACAGATCACCAGCTAGGAAAAGACTCTTCCACTACTACTCTCTGCCTCCTATTACCAAGCCAGTTATCAATCCATCTAGATACCTGTCCTTGTATTCCAAGAGCCTTAACCTTTTCAACCAGCCTACCATGAGGGACTTTGTCAAACGCCTTACTGAAATCCATATAGACGACATCAACGGCTCGTCCTTCGTCAACCGTTTTTGTCACCTCCTCAAAAAATTCTACCAGATTTATAAGGCACAACCTCCCCTTAACAAAGCCATGCTGTGTGTCCCTAATCAGATTGCAACGCTCTAAATGCACATACATCCTATCTCTAAGAATCGTCTCCAACAACTTCACTACCACTGATGTAAAACTCACCGGCCTATAATTACCAGGGTTATCCCTACTACCCTTTTTAAACAATGGTACCAGGTTCGCTATCCTCCAGTCCTCTGGGACCTCACCTGTGTCCAAAGAAGAGACAAAGATCTGCGTTAGAGGCCCAGCAATTTCATCTGTCGCCTCCCTAAGCAGCCTAGGATAAATGCCATCAGGCCCTGGAGACTTATCAGTTTTAATGGTACCTAAAAACCCTAACACTTCCTCCCTCGGAATGGATATTTCCTTCAACTGGTCTACAGCTCCCTCCAAGACAGTACCGGACATCAAGCCCCTCTCCTTCGTGAATACTGATGCAAAGTATTCATTCAGGATCTCCCCCATTCCCTCGGACTCTAAACACAGTTCCCCTCCCCTGTCCCCAAGAGGACCAATTTTTCCTCTAACCACCCTTTTGTTCCTAACACAGGAGTAAAATGCCTTTGGATTTTCCTTAATCCTGTCTGCCAAAACCATTTCATGCCCCCTTTTTGCCCTTCTAACTCCCCGTTTGAGCTCCCTCCTACTCTCTTTGTATTCCTCCAATGCTCTCTCCGTCCCCAGTTGCTTAGACCTAACATACGCCTCTCTTTTCTTCCTGACCAAGTCCTCAATATCCCTAGTAATCCACGGCTCTCTAATCCTACCTTTCCCATCCTTTTAACCAGCACGTCTTTCCTACAACCTTTTCAGTTTTCCCTTGAAAGACGCCCACATGCAGAACGTGGACTTACCCTCAAAAAACCTCTCCCAATCAGTATCCATAAGTTCCTGCCTATGATGGAGATGAGGGGATAGATTCTAGGTGAGAAAGGGGCTGAAAGGTTATTGCAGGTTGGCAGGAACGTGGGGTTGAGGTTACAATCAGATTGGCCATGACCTTGAGTGGTGGAGCAGGCTTGAGGGGCTGAGTGGCCTACTCTTGCTCCTAATTCTTGTGCTTGTTATGTAATATTAACAAAAATGTTTTACTAACTTTTGTGTCATTAAATAAGTGGCTAATGAAGAATCATTTAAGGTTTAAACAATTCAAACTGGGGGAGTAAGGAAAGATATGGATTGCATTTATTTTGCCACTTTCACAACCACAGGATGTGTCACAGCACCCTATAGCGAGTAAAGTACTTTTAAAGTGTCAACACTGTTGTAATATAGGAAATGTGACAATCAGCTTGTTCACAGAAAGCTCCCACAAGTTTTATCCCACAAAAAATGATGGCAAAAATTGTCAAATATTCTATTGTTCCCTTGTGATATTGGTTAAGACATAAATATTGACCCAGACACCTGTTCCTCTTTAGAATAATACCTTGGGATCCATAACATCCACCTGGGACAGCAGACAGAGCCTTGGTTTAATACTTCATCCAAAAGATGGCATTTCTGGCAGTACGGCCCACCCTCAGTACTGACTCCCTGAACAGTGAAGTACTCCCTCAGTACTGACCATCCGACAGTGCGGCACTCCCTCAGTGCTGACTCTCTGAACAGTGCAGTACTCCCTCAGCACTGACCATCCAAAGGTGCGGCACACCCTCAGTACTGTCCCTCTGACAGTGCGGCACTCCCTCAGTCCTGACCCCCTCCCCCTCTCCTCCCTGAGAGTGCAGCACTCCCTCAGTACTGACTCCCTGAACAGTGCAGTACTCCCTCAGTACTGACCCTCTGACAGTGTGGCATTCCCTCAATACTGACCCTCTGGCAGTGCGGCATTCCCTCAGTACTGACCTTCTAACAGAGCAGCGTCCCCTCAGTACTGAACCTTCGACACTGCAGCACTCCCTCAGTCCTGAACAGCTGACAGTGCAGCACTTCTGTGGCAATAAAAAGTATCTGGAATTAAGAATCTATTGATGAAGATGAAACCATTGTTGGAAAAAGCAGTCTGGTTCATAACATCCCTTTAGGGAAGGAAATCTGCCATCCTTACCTGGTCTGGCCTACATGTGATTTCACAGCAGTGTGGTTGACTCTCAACTGCCCTTGGGCAACTAGGGATGGGCAATAAATGCTGGCCAGCCAACGACGCCCAAGCCCCATGAATGAATAAATGAAAAGTCTACGTGACCTCAGCGACCTTGCTTAGATCCCTCACTGCCCTTCCCCCCAGAAGGATGGCAACTATCAACTACATGTCCGATGGCTGTGCATCAGTGAAATCAGATTGCCTATTGACTTTCTAAGGCACAAGAGATGGGAGAAACAAAGGAACACTTTGCTCCAGAAAATGCAAAACCACACCAATCGTACAACAGCACTTTGCAATGTGCAACAAAATAGAATAGGCAATGAGATACAACTGAATGATCCTCCTCACAATCTAGCTTGGAGAGAGCCTAATCTCAACACAACTGAGGAAGGCACTTAACCTGGATTTAAATGGTAATTGAAGCATGATTGCTTGATGAACAGCATTATGAGGGAAAGCAAAGAGGACTCGCGCCAATCCCTCATAAAACCTGTTCCTACAGATTTACTATGCCTCTCTATTGCTGCACAACACCAAATATTCCTGCATGTATAAAAAGGTCTTTACATCTCCACTCTCTGGGAATGGTTTGTAATGAAGATTAGGCCGCAGTAAAGGACAGATTGAACACAAAAATCCACCCTGCTCCTTTGCACAAGATTAATCTGCATGTCATTCTTTAAAAAAATTAATATTTTTGCACTGAAGCTTAATCTACCTTCATCAAAATCTTAGGTTAACTTGTTTTACCACTGTGTCAATAAATTGTCATTTTCTTCACATAACGACGGGTCCCACCATTATTAACTAATTCACACATTTGCCAAAAGAAAATGCCCAGTGGCTGAATCGATTAGTTTTTAATGCTGGAAGGAGATTAAAGATCATGAGTAGCCTACTTGTGGACTTGGTTCTGATCTTGTTTGCTTGCACTGTGTGCTTTGAAATGACTCTGGGATAATGATGTCACATCTACTGACTCTATGGAATACTAATATTGCTTCTCCCGCGCACAACTTCTTGTGATAATAGTTTTAGCTTTGTCTCCACCACTGTTAAGGTGACCCACACAGATTTCTGTGCTGCTCCTGCCTCTGAAGACATCAGCAGCAACATAAATACGTTGAATTAGGGATAGTCACCTCTCTTTTCTGGTCCCCATCAGGCAGAGGGGTACAGCCTATATGTACAGGGCAGCCTTACTTATCCATCCAATTGGAGGGCCAGAAGCAACTTGAGCCTTTAAACATATGTGAGCCTCTACTGTTACATGGTCTTTCCCTTTCCGATCTCTATAAAGTTTATTTATTAGTATCACAAGTAGGCTTACATTAACACTGCAGTGAAGTTACTGTGAAAACCCCCCTGCCACAGTCCGGCACCTGTGTGGGTACACTGAGGGAGAATTTAGCATGGCCAAAGCACCTAATCAGCATGTCTCTCAGACAGTGGGAGGAAACCAGAACACCAGGAAGGAACCCACCCAGACATGGGAAGAACGTGCAAATTCCACATGGACAGTGGCCCAAACCGGGATTTGAACCTGGATCCCTAGTGCTGTGAGGCAGCAATGCTAACCACCCTGCCACCATGCTGCCCCTTCCAGTGTTACAACCCTCCAATGATCCTCCAACTCTGACCTCTTGCTCATCCCTGATTTCCTTCACTCCAGCATTGGCGGCCAGGCCTTCAGCTGCCTCGGCCCTAAGCACTGGATTTCCCACCCCAAACCAACCTGCTTCTCCCCTTTCTGACATGCAGACACCAGATGAAATGCATCAACCTCTGTGCAACTGCTCTACCCAGGACTTCATGGAATTACACAGATGTGACAGCGCAAGAATAGACTCACACTGAGCTTGCCTTGACAAACGGAATTAATTTTAAATTGTCAAACTGTAATTGTTCTTTTTGTAAAAGAGAAAGATTGGCCTGCCCTTCAAATCTATAACCACATTAGCAGTTTGAAATAACATGTAGGGTTAGCTTCTGGCCTTTCATTGCTGCCACACAAGTTCAAATCCAGGCCAGGCTAATAAAATGAAATCTCTCTCCGTCTGCTATGCTAACTGAATTTGGGTGGGCTTCAATTAATTATTGGTGTGTGTATGTAAGAACTTCATAAATTGGCTGGTTTGTGTAAGAAATGGAAAAAATGCAACAGTGATGCAGTAAGGGAAATCATTATAGCTTTGGTCTAAGCGAGGGCTGAATTCAACAGGTGAAGTGAGAGTGACTGTCCTTGACATCAAGGAGCCCAGTTCATGGGAATCCGGGAAAGTGCTCCATTGGTTCCAGCATACCTAGCAAAAAGGATGGTTGTTGGTTGTTGGAGGTCAAACATCTCAGACCCAGTCCTAGTTCAAATTTTCAGCTGTTTCATCAATGACCTTCCTTCCATCATAATGTCAGAAGTGGGGATGTTCATCGATGATTGCACAATATTCAGCACCATTTGCAACTCCTCAGATTCTGAAGCAGCAAGACCCGGACAATATTCAAGCTTGGACTGATAAATGGCAAGTAATATTCATGTCACACAAATGCCAAACAATGATCACCTACAACAAAATATAATCTGACCTTCTTTTCCTGCTGTGGGTTTGCCGGCGTTGGACTGGCGTAAACACAGTAAAAAGTCTGACAACACCAGGTTTTAGTCCAACCGATTTACTTGATAATACTCACAAGCTTTCGAGGTTTCCCTCTTCGTCAGGTGAATGGAGAGTTCTGGCCTCAGACAGAGCATATAAAGCTCAGACAGTTTAGAGATTACTAATTAGAATGCGATTCCTTACACCTAACCTGCTGTTCAAGACCTGAAGTGGCTGACAATGTGAGTGGAAGGAGCACTGATCACAGTTTAAAGAGATGTGTATTGTCTCCAGACAGTACAGTAAGAGAGGTTTTGCAAACCCAGGCAAGTCACGGGGGTTACAGATAGTGCGACATGAACCCAAGATCCCTGTTGAGACCGTCTTCATGTGTGCGGAACTTGGCTATCAGTCTCTGTTCAGCGACTCTGCGCTGTCGTGTGTCGTGAAGGCCACCTTGGAGAATGCTTACCCGAAGGTCAGAGGCTGAATGCCCGTGACCACTGAAGTGTTCGCCAACAGGAAGGGAACAGTCTTGCCTGGTGACTGTCGAGCGATGTTCATTCATCCGTTGTCGTAGCGTCTGCATGGTCTCCCCAATGTCGCTGAACAGAGACTGATAGCCAAGTTCCGCACACATGAGGACGGTCTCAACAGGGATCTTGGGTTCATGTCGCACTATCTGTAACCCCCGTGACTTGCCTGGGTTTGCAAAACCTCACTTACTGCACTGTCTGGAGACAATACACATCTCTTTAACCTGTGATCAGTGCTCCTTCCACTCACATTGTCGGCCACTTCAGGTCTTGAACAGCAGGTTAGGTGTAAGGATTCACATTCTAATCAGTAATCTCTAAACTGTCTGTGCTTTATATGCTCTGTCTGAGGCCAGAACTCTCCATTCACCTGACGAAGAGGGAAACCTTGAAAGCTTGTGAGTATTATCAAGTAAATCGGTTGGACTAAAACCTGGTGTTGTCAGACTTTTTACCATCTTTTCCTTGACATTCAACAATAGTACCATTGCTGGATCTCCCACAATCAACGTCCTGGGAGCTTACCATTGAACAGAAACTGAACTGGACCAGCTATAGGATGAGGAAGCAGTGGCATGGTGCTACTGTCACTGGAGTAGTCTCATAGCAATACCCTGAGAGCCCAGCTTCAAATCCCACCACAGCAAATGATGAAATTTGAATTAGATCAAATTCTGCACTCTAATGATGACCATGAAATTGTTGTAAAAACCCTATTCGTTTACTAATTTCCTTGAAGGAAGGAACACTTGCCTGGATGAACACAGCTTCAACTGAAGTTTTACAAGCATGTGGAGTTTGCATGCTCTTCCCGTGTCTACGTGAATTTCCTCCGGTTTCCTCCCACAATCTAAAAATGTGCAGGTTAGCTGATTGGCAATCCTACATTTTCCCTTAGTGCTCAAAGATGTATCAGTTAGGAGAATTAGTAGGGTAAATGCATGGGCTTAGAGGAGATAGGGTCTGGGTAAGATGAAATGGTGCAGACTCAATGGGCTGAATGGCCTCCTTCAGATCTGTAGGGCTGCTATGATGGGCATGTACCAAAATGCTTTACAGCGAATGCAGAACTTAGTGTCAGTGTCATAAAGTAGGAAATGTGACAACCAAGTTGTACACAGCAAGCTCCCACAAACAGCAATGCTATAATCACCAAATTGTTTTAGTGATGGTTGCGTGATAATTATTGGCAGAAATACTGGGAATAACTTCCTCACTCTTCTTCAGAATAGTGTGTCCACCTCAGTTTAATGCCTGATCTGAAAGATGGAAACTCTGACAGTGCTGCACCCGCTCTGTGTTACACCGGGGAGTGTCAGCCTAGGCTTTGAAGTATCGGATCAGTTCCATCGCACAAGCTGAGGACACTTGACTGTATCTTCCCACTACCCTCAAACCACCGCTTCCTGGCATTACAAAAATGTACTTTCACTAAATCATTTCTTACTAATGTCGACCGTGACTCAGGTGGTAACACTCCTGTCCACTGTTCTTCGCTCTGTGAGGCTCCTTGGGCCATTTTATAATGCTGAAGTTTCAATGTGATAGTCAGTTGCTGTTATTATCAGAAAAACAATTAAATATTGCATCAATGATGCGGCAATGATTTGTTCTGAAGTTCCTGATAAATAAGCAGAATTATTCAAATTCCTGAACTATTGAAAACAAATTGTTCATCCAAAGAAATCCCTCAGAGGCTTGATTAAAATGATTGCCATTTCTTATCAAGTTGTTAACATTCGATAAATTCTAAAGCAAGCTTATTAAGCACCCAACTTTGAATGCACAATAAAATAAAGAACAATACAGCACAGGAACAGGCCCTTCAGCCCACCAAACCTTCACTGACACATGACATCTTTTTAAACTAAGGACCTTTTGCCTCTACATGTTCCCTAATGCTCCATTCCCTGCTTATTCATGCATCAGTCGAGGTGCTTCTTAAACATTGCTATCACCTCCTCTGGGAATGCATTCCACTTACGACTCTCTGGCCGGAATTTTACTGGTACACACACCCCAATTCCGGGGGCAGGCAAGGCTCGGAGTATGGCATTCTCCATTGGCCTCAGGTGGGATCGTACAAACCTCGGACGGATGTGCCGGTAAAACTCCGCCCTCTGTTAAAAATTGCCTCTCACATTTCCTTTAAACTTTCTCCCTTTTACCTTAAACCTATGTCAGCTAGTAATCTGGGTATTCACTGATCTGTCTGGACACTTTCAGACCCACACCGTTGAGTGCAGAGCTGGTTGTGGTGCAGTTAGATCTCACTGTCTTACTGAATCACAGAACTGGCTTCAAGGGTAAATGACCTCCTGCCATTCCTACATTCCTGCGCACCAGGTAGGAAGTGGAGTTCCACTGCTGGTCTTTGAACAGCACCATGTGATCTTTCACACCTCCCAACAGGGGCTTAACTCCTCCTCTAAAAGACTGCACTTCCTTCAGTAATAGGACTGCAAGTGTCAGCCTGGATTTTCTGCTCGTGCCAGTGTGTTGAATGGTTCAATTGTCAGGAGAAGCAGTGGTGTAATGGTATTGTTACTGGGCTAGTAATTCAGAGACCCAAGGCGATGTACTGGGGACCCAACTTTGACTACGGCAGATGGTAGAATTTGAATTCAATAAAAATCTAGAACAAAACGTCTAATGATGACCATGAAACCATTGTGAATTGTTGTAAAACTCCACCTGGTTCACTCATGTCCTTTAGGGAAGGAAATCTGCCATTTGTACCCAGTCTGGCCTACATGTGACTCCAGACGCACAGTAATGTGCCCTCTGAAATGGCCAAGTGAGACACTCACTCATGGACAATTAGGAATCAGCAATAATTGCTGACCCAGCCAGCGATGCCTACACCCCACAAATGAATAAAGGAAAAATCCCACATAACACTACTGGCTGCATGTCCTGCTAGCGTATATTTTAGGGTTGCTCTGCTAAATTAAGTAGCACAAGGCCTTGACTTGGGGTGGTTTTTGAAGGAAGGTATCAAGGTAAAGTAATTTTAATTCAACTGTTCAAGAAGGCAGGGAGATAACGACTAAGCATTGAGGCATCTATCCAAGGGCAGCAGACTATGTTCCTAACCCAGTGAAGAAGCAGAATCTATGGGTTGGGATGTTCTAGCTGCACTGCTCTTTCCAAACTAAGATTGTGTAAAACCTTTATAGGATATAGACATGAGGATGATGATTTGGAGAGCATTCATTTTCCATCCTTGGCGTGAATGGATGGAAAATGGTGCAGGCACATGAGCAACAATAAAATAACCAACCCAAAGGTGTTTCAGTGGGATACAGGGAGTGAGGCAATGGAAGGTGTTTTGCTCCAATTCCCAGGAGCTTAGACGCAGAAAGCTTTTCACAGTGTTTCTTCCAAACTGCGCCTCTGCCATCCTAAAAATTCAGGCCAAAGGAACCTAACCAATGTTTGAGAAGAAGATGCCCATTGGGAGCTGGCTCACCTTCGTCAGACGATGCCATGAGATCTCTTGTGTGCACCTGAGCGAGCCGGTAGTAACTTAGTTCAACAAGTCACCAGAAAGACAGCAACTGTGACATCGCATCACCACCTGCACTGGAGCTTCAGCCGAGATGAGGGGGGAGTTTTAGGGCAGGTTTTCCAGCCGCACTTGCCCAAAGACTGGAAAACCCCTTCCGAAGTCAACAGACCTTTGCATGGTCCTGTCCTGCTTGCTATATTTCCCGTGGTGAGCATGTCAGGAAAATTCCACCCTTAATCTTGGGAGTTGTCAGGAGAAGAGTAGATACTGTGGTAGTGCATGGGAATACCACAGTCCTCCAGCCTAAATATCACATTTGAGATGCTGATTTGGAACCAACTGCCCAACACACTTCAATGTTTTGGGAAGTTAACATCCCAGCACCTGCTCCCATTCCCAACCACTCCACTATTTTTTTTATATTCACTCATAGTATGTGGGCGTCGTTGGTTGGCCAATATTTATTGCCCAATCCCAGTTGCCCGAGGGCATTTGAGAGTCAACCGTTGTGATGACTTCAGCCAGGTTAATGAGATTGGCTTGCTGGAGTATGAACTATCCTAACTGATGGTTAAATCAGGGAGTCACATGCTCTCTATTTAAAGCAGGTGTGTCAGACTCTCTGCCTTCATTCTGCAGGGAGCAACTGTAGAGCTGGCTGTGTACAGATGTATGGTGTAAATAAAGTAACTTGGTGATGGGACTTCAGACTTCATGGAGTTATTACAACCACATTGCTGTGGCTGTGGAGTCACATGTAGGCCAGACCGGGTAAAGATGGCAGATTTCCTTCCCTAAAAGGCATTAGTGAACCAGATGGGTTTTTGCAACGATTGACAGTGGTCTCCTGGTCATCATTAGAA
Organism: Carcharhinus amblyrhynchos; assembly: GCF_965287045.1. Classification (NCBI taxonomy): domain Eukaryota; kingdom Metazoa; phylum Chordata; class Chondrichthyes; order Carcharhiniformes; family Carcharhinidae; genus Carcharhinus; species Carcharhinus amblyrhynchos. Next base: position 39,039,693 of record NC_137331.1, read on the forward strand.
TTTCAATTCCAGATTATTTATTGAATTCAAATTTCACCCTCTGCCATTTGAACCTGGGTCCCAGAGCATTAGCCTGGGTCTCTGAATTAATAGTGCAACAACAATGCCATTACGCCACCACCACCCCCTAATATGATCCAATCCAAAATGGCACTTGTACTCACCCCTTGCTCTTTTCCTTCTGTGGTCTCAACTATATAGCAGAGAAATCCACTATTGGCGCTGGCAGCTTCAACACCACTTTTCCCACTCGCTGCCACACTCCAAAAGCGGAGAAAATTCTGCCAAATGGCTTCCATCTTTCCAAGATTTACCTGGAGGAACTCTCTGTTTATCCGGTACTGGATATCAGCTCAGCAGCGCGGTAGCTCAGCAATGAAGTGCGATAAACAAGCGATAGCGGAGGAGTCAAGGGAGGTGGTGGTGAGGTAGTTCTGAGCGGTATCGATGAATGAAAGCAAACTAAAGTTAAAGTTCATTTATTAGTCACAAATAGACTTATATTCACACTGCAGTGAAGTTACTGTGAAAACGTCTAGTCGCCACACTCTGGCACCTGTTCGGGTACTGAGGGAGAATTTAGCATGTCTAATGTACCTAACCTGCACATCTTTGGGAGGAAACTGGAGCACCCATGGGAAACGTGGGGGGAATGTGCAAACTCCACATTGACAGTGACCCAAGCCGGGAACCTAACCCAGGTTCCTGGTGCCGTGAGGCGGCAGTGCTAATGCTTGTGACACTATGCCATGTCTACTTAACACCTAGCTCAAGTCAAAGCATTACTACCTGAGCACACACTGACATGTTGGACTGCACTGGCACCAATTCACATCTGGCGTTCCATAAGCAACATGCGTACATATCCCAAAGAAAGGAAAAGAAGTATACTCTGTGTTTGTTTTACCTCTGTAGTACTTCATAAATGTTGGATCCATCCAGCTATTCTCATCATTGAATTGTGTTTTGTATAACTGATTAAAAATGAACATTTTAAAATTAAAGGTTGTATTCCTACACCTTGCATCAGTCTTGTCTTCTGCCCTTATTTCTTTCCGGACTGATATTGATTAAGCGCTGCAGAAAGGATCACAAAAATTTTAAATGTCAAGAGCCATCTGGACCCTGAAATTAAATATAAATTAAGATGTGGCTTGATTGATTGCAGTATCAGTGAATGACTGATGTTCAGCATTTCGTTTTCAGAAAGCATATGTTCAGGGGGCTTGACAGAACTGTGGTTTTGCTGATAGCTCATAGATGTGCAGTAATTACAGAATGTACAACACAGGGTTATGCAGTGATAATTGTGAGACCCCGATGATATTAAAAGTTATGCAAACCAAAACCAAATTCAAAAGTCTACACAAACATAGAAAATCGATGGTTCCATCAAGCCTATCCCAACAGCTGAACACAGGAACAGGAGGAGGCCATTTGGCCCCTCTTGCTTGTTCTGTCACTCAGTGAGATCATAGTTGATCTGCAGTCCAATCTATACTTGCTTAGAACCATAGAATCCTGACAGTGCAGAAGGAGGCTATTCGGCCCATCAAGTCTGCACTGACTCTGACAGAACATTTCACCCAGGCCTTCTCCCCCAACCTATCTCTGTAACCCTACACACTTATCATGGTTAATCCATCCAAACTACACATCTCTGGACATAAGGGGCAACTTACCATGGCCAATCCACCTAACCTGAACACTGGGTTAGATGCTCACTCAGAGTGTAGGTGCAGGCTTGATGGGCCAAATGGCCTCCTTCTCCACTTTTGCACTGTTGGGATTCTATGGTGATTAAACACTTATTCTACCACCACCACCACCACCACCACCCCAGCCACCCCTTCCATCCCCCCTCCCTCCCCCACCACCAATTCCCACTTTCCAGGCAAGGCAATAAGAGGGAAAAAAATGCTTGGAAAATCCAGGTCTATAATTGGGGATTGGAGTGAGGGTGGCAGATGGAGTGGGTCCCAATGGTCACTAGTTCTTCCCAGCCCTATGAGGTTTGGAGTGATCTGTGGATGGAGGGGATAGGTAAAAGCATTAACTCGATGTTGCCAGCACTATAATATTTGCAATTACAGGGTCAGTGATGGCAGTGTTTGCACAATGGCTCCCCCCAGAGATGGCAACCATGCATGCAACTGCACATGCCATAGGCTGAAAACACAGCCTTTTCTGCTTGAGAATGAGGAGAAGGAGGAAGTCTAATTGTGAAGAATGAAGCAACAAGGGCGTTAAACAAGTATTTGAGAATGGTGATGGACTTGAAAACTAAGGCATAAAATAGAAACACATGGAACGGGTGACATGGATAGATTGCAGGAAAGGAATTGGCAAACATTAGCAGAAATTAAGATGGATAAATCACTGGCCCCTGATGGCTCGAGCCCTGGGATATTAAAAGAAGAGGTTAGCAAATTCACCAGGGGCAAGTTCTTAATCTTCCTTAAGTAAATAAACAGTGCTTGATTCAAATTAGAATCCATAACTTGAGGTAAAATTAGTAAATGTTTAGATTTTTTTAGAAAATCATTCATGAGGCACAGATGTCACTGGCAAGGCCAGCATTTATTGCCCATCCCTTGTTGCCCTTGAGAACTTGAGGGTGAGCTGCCTTCTTGAACAACTCAATGACTTGCTAGGCCATTTCATAGGACAGTTGAGTGACAGCCACATTGCTGTAAGTTAATTAAGGATTTATTAAAGGCATGTCACATTTGACAGATTTAGTGCATTTTGCAGACGGGACTAACAAAAAACAATTCATGAAATGTGGCCAGATTGTCAAAAGTCATTTGATAAGGTGACTCAGAAATGTAGTATGAGAGGAAATGTCACAAGCAGGGCTGCATCCTCTGTTCTTTGAACGAAATAAATGAATGTTGCTTGTGTTCGGAAAGTGTAGCAATTGGGACATCCAAGCAGTCAGGGCCTACTTTCATTCTCCATGTATATATTGTTAAGGACCAGATCAGAAACTTCAAAGTATTTTATGAAGTTAGCCTAGGCCCTAATTTTTACATTTGGTTTCGGCATGAGGATGAGTTTGATTTGATTTGATTTATTATTGTTACATGTATTAACATATAGTGAAAAGTATTGTTACCTCCATGCTATACAGACAAAACATCCCATTCATAGAGAAGGAAACAAGAGAGTGCAGAATGTAGTGGTACAGTTATAGCTAAGATATAAAGAAAGATCAACTTAATACAAAGTAAGTCCATTCAAAAGTTTGACAGCAGTAGGCAAGAAACTGTCTTGAGTCAGTTGGTACATGAGCTCAGGCTTCTGTATATATTGTATTTTATGAAGTTAGCCTAGGCCCTAATTTTTACATTTAATTTTGGCATTAGAGTGAGCATAAGGTCTTTCACTCCAGATATAATTCAAATGACCCACTAGAAAGCAATTATCAAAGCAAACTTTCTTTAATAACGCAAAATATAACAGAAAGAATGAGCACAACTTTTATCAATTAAAATACTTAAACATAACAAAGTATAATCCTTGACAAGCAGCTGTCTCTATTGTTCCAATTTAGCACTTCACACAGAAACCAAAGATGTTTACATAGACACAGATTTCCAGCCTTTTGTCACCTCTGGAGAGTCAACCAGACATACTCCTGTCTTTCTCATTCTCATGCATGGATAGACTGGCACTCTTTTCTCTGAACCATAGTAGGCTGAGTGGTGATCTTATAGAGGTCTATAAAATAATGAGGGGCAGAGATCAGCTAGATAGTCAATACCTTTTTCCCAAAGGTAAGGGAGTCTCAAACTAGAGGGCAAACAGCAGAATCTCAGAGGAAAGGCTTATTTCTTGGCAGATTCCACTCTCCGCTTCAGACCGATCAAGAGATACAGAGAAAGCGACCTCTCTCTAGAAAAGTCCCAAAAGCAGACTGCCTCGAGTTCTCTGTGAAAGCCTCACTCTACCAGTATTATGACCTCACCTGTCAATCAACCTAATCAATGTCCACTCTGAAACATCCCAGGAGAAAACACAAATAACAGAACCCTGCATTAATTCAGATCAAAACAAACACTGCTTCGATTAAGATCAATTATGTTGCTGCAGTAACAGTACAGTTCTTCTGGATCCAGACAAAATGGCTCTGATAAATTGGAAGGGACTTGGGACTCATTTGGCCATACATTTAGCTTTTAAGGAAAATCTATAGGGAAGAGAGTTAGCTATAGAGTTGAAAGATAGGGGGAGGGATCACCAGAACTCAGAGCCCAGGCAACTGATGACATAGGGGCCAATGGTGGAGCAAATAAAAACAGGAATGCAATTAATAGTGAGGATTTGATTTTGATTTGATTTATTATTTTCACATGTATTGACATGCAGTGAAAAGTATTGTTTCTTGCGCACTATACAGACAAAGCATACCATTCATAGAGAAGGAAATGAGAAAGTGTAGAATGTAGTATTACAGTCATAGCTAGGGTGCAGAGAAAGACCAACTTAAGCAAGGTAAGTTCATTCAAAATCTGACAGCAGCAGGGAAGAAGTTGTTCTTGAGTCGGTTGGTACGTGACCTCAGACTTTTGTATATTTTCCCCAATGAAAGAAGGTGGAAGAGAGAATGACTGGGGTGCTTGGGTCCTTAATTATGCTGGCTGCTTTGCCGAGGAAGTGGGAAGTGTAGAGTCAATGGATGGGAGGCTGGTTTGCATGATGGATTGGGCTACGTCCACGGCCTTTTATAGTTCCTTGTGGTCTTGGGCAGAGCAGGAGCCATACCAAGCTGTGATACAACCCAGAAAGAATGCTTTCTAGGGTGCATCTGTAAAAGTTGGTGAGGGTCGTAGCTGACATGCCAAATTTCCTTAGTCTTCTGAGAAAGTAGAGGTATTAGGGGGTTTTCTTAATTATAGTGTACTTCATCCCCATTGTCAGGGGCATGTTCTCCTTTAGCTTCCTGAAGCCGATGACAATCTCCTTCATTTTGTTAACATTGAGGGAGAGATTATTGTTGCCGCACCAGTTCACCAGATTCTCTATCTCATTCCTGTACTCTATTTCATCATTGTTTGAGATCCAACCCACTATGGTGGTGTCGTCAGCAAACTTGAAAACTGAATTGGAGGTGAAGACAGAGGGAGACTGTTAATGTATTTCAGCAGGCTAGTGGAATGAGCAGATCATTGATTGATGCAGTCAGCGTGGTTAAGAGGGAGCTGATGAATAGTCTAAGGGGTTCAAATAGATAATTCTTTGAAAGTATGTGAGAGTCAGAAAGACAAAGGGAGACCCAAAATGTTACAAATAAAGATATTTCCCTGTGTATTTTCCTTGTCTCCTGCTACAATCTTGGCAGACAAACACTGGAAATCACAAAACAATGAAATTATTGACTGTTTCTCTAAGGATTCGACCTGACGAAGAAACAGGGTTTCCGAAAGCTTGTGGGTTTACTATCGAATAAACTTGTTGGACTTTAACCTGGTGTTCTGAGACTTCTTACTGTACTAGCTCAGAGCCAGAGATGAAAGTCAGCATAGCCATTGCATCCACGTGGACATAAACAGCACTGAAACATTCAACTTCGAAAGTTATCTTGCTTAAGAAACTGCACAATTGTGCTTTGGAATCGAAGGCTTACCCTTGTCCATTTAATCTGTTTACAATGTGGATAATTTAACATAGAGATGCAGGATTCTGCAGATTTAAAGGGGAATCCCTGTGGAATGTGACACTATAGGATACAAGAGTAAGTTTTAAGTTTATGGATTAGTGTCACAAGTAGGCTCACATTAACACTGCAGTGAAGTTACTGTGAAAATCCCCTAATCGCCACACTACGGCACCTGTTCGAGTACTGAGAGAGAACTTAGCACGGCCAGTGCACCTAATCAGCAAGTCTTTTGGACTGTGGGCAGCCGGAGGAAACCCAGATGGAGTAATGAAGCAACAGTGATTCTAATGCAATGCATCAATAGGCCAAGTAAGCGTCCTCATGGACAATTTCATGAGTTCCATTACAGAAGATTATAAAGTCATAGCAAGTGTGGAATATCTATTCAGCAGAGTGTGGCAGGGGTAGAAACTGTGAAAAAAGAAAAGACAACTTGAAAGAAGGCCAAAAGGAGGTTTATTGAAACCATAAAATGCATTGACAAAGGTTTTTCTGCGGTGAATAGAAAATAAAATCTCAGTTTGATCGTCAGTGATAAGAGCTCATTGAATGATAATTGTCAGTAAAAGAGCAAGGAGGGAGAGGAGGAGAATAGAATCAGAAAGAGGCCATTCAGCCCATTGAGTCTGCACCAACCACAATCCCACCCAGGCCCTACCCCCATATCCCTACGTATTTTACCCACTGCTTCCTCTAACCTACTCATCTCAGGACACTGAGGGGCAATTTTAGCATAGCCAATCAACCTAACCCGCACATCTTTGGACTGTGGGAGGAAACCAGAGCACCCAGCGGAAACCCACGCAGACACAAGGAGAATATGCAGACTCCACACAGACAGTGGCCTGAGGCGGGAATTGAACCCAGGTCCCTTGAGCTGTGAAGCAGCAGTGCTAACCACTGTGCTACCGTGCTGCCCTAAACAATATAACACAGATGGAACATTGAATGTTTTGCCAAAGGGAATGGATGAGCCAGAGGTAAATGCATTCTTAATAAAAAATAATAGTGTGATAACTCCCTACAAGATCCATGGGGAACCACTGATTGATTTCCTTGTGAGGCTCATTAAGTATGAGTTCCCCTGGTAACAGCCTGTCCAGCTGGAACTCTATGTGAACCTTTTAAAAGGTAGACCCAGGACTGGGTCTGCTGAACAGTAGTTCTGGGCAGAGAATAGTATGTGTACACCACAGTAATGGTTATTTTGCATTCTGTATTAAACTGTGTTCCTTTCAAGTTGGGCTTACTGAGTCATTATATTTGAAGAAAGCAGGCTAATGGAATTTGTTTTGGTTTGCTCCAATATAGACAAGGTGGGTTCAATGGCCTCCTTCTCTGTCATCATAAATTTATGTGCTTCTGGTTAATGAGTCAGGATGTTGGTTTATGGAAAGTGTATTTATTAAATGCCCAGTGTTTCTGTGCTGACTCAATGTATTCTCAAAGTGGAAAAATTCCTTACACCTACCCTTTCCAGATTTAAGATGTGTCTCATGAGAATGAACCTCATCACTCTGTAAGCAAATACATTCCAGCCAAAACAAACATCATTGAGTCAATGTACATAAACCATGGAAGCACAATGTTCCTTACATAACAGCACTGTCTTGGAAAATGAATGCCATTGATGGAACAGTGTAGGAGATTGCTGTATCTCTATGTTAAATTATCCACATTGTAAACAGATTAAATAGACAAGGGTAAATATTTGATTCCAAAGCACAATTGTGCAGTTTCTTAAGCAAGATAACTTTTAAAGTTGAATGTTTCAAAGCTGTTTATGTCCACATGGATGCAATGGCAAAGTACAGAAAGATGTAGATCATGTCAGCATGATTGGTCCAAAATTGTCCTCTTTAGTTCCTTTTTATGCAACTTAAATGTATGGCTCCACAAACTCAATACTGTCATCAAATGGAAGATGAAGCTTTGGGCCTATACTGAAGTTCCAAAAATTGCAGGAAGCATAGTTATATTTATTTTATGAAGAATAGAAGACAGATAGATATTTGTCTAAACACAAACAATTAAAGGGGAATGGATGAGACAAAGGCCATTGCTTTTTAAACAGAAAATAATAGTATGATAATTCCCATGAGGTCAATGGGGGATCACTGATTGATTTCCCAGTGGGGTCATTCAGAATGAGTTCTCCTGGTAACAGGCAATGGCCTGCCCAGCTGGAACTCATTACTTTATAAGGCAGGACCAGGACTGGACCTGCTGAACAGTAGTTCCTTACATATAACTGCAACTGCAACCCTGTGCAAGAGACACAAATGAAAGACTTGGGTTTCACAACAAGATGTTCCAAAGCACTTTCCAATCAATGAAGTAACTCTGAAGTACTCACCGTTATAATGTAGAAAACATGTCAGCCAATTTGTGCACAGCAAGCTCCCACTAACAGCAATGTCATCTATCTTTGTGAAGTTGACTGTAGTAGCATCACCCTTGAAGGGAGGACATGTTCTGAGGTTCACGTGACAGGTTGGTTTTGAGAAAGAGTGAACCAAGACCGCAAGAGGCAGGAGTGCAACCAGGAACTCAGCTCAAAGGGGGCATTGTTTTGGGGACTCAGAGCTGCCACTTTTGAACATCAGACTCTAATCTTTATCCCAAAGTTTGTTTGTTGGCTGGAGTTTACCACTTCTTAATCACAAGTCATGCTGCAGTTGAAGTTACCAGAATAAATCAAAATAAAAGTTTTAGAATTCATCCTGCAGTTTGTTCAAAGCTCCTAGAGACATTGATAAATAATTTATTCTTTAGCTTCAAATCTTTGAAAAGAATACATTTCTTTCCAATGTCACTGTTGTGTGATTGACAGTGAGCGCACTATAAAACATATGTTATTTAATCAACACGATCTGCTGAATAGGAGCAATATTTATACTTGAATAATCCCAACCTCTTAGGTCAAAATCTGTTGATGAGGACCCACTTCAGTGAGATTTTTTGATACAGTTTCATTTCCACAATTGTCTCAACTTTTCTAAAAGGTAAACATTAGGGAGATGACATCAACTTGCGCACATTTCTCATATTCCATATTTACAAACCTAATTCCTTTGGTTTATCATGGATGTATTAATAACTTTTTTTCTTAAAGTTTTAAAGCTTATTTATTAGTGTCACGTGTAGGCTTACATTAATACTGCAATGAAGTTATTGTGAAAATCCCCTACTCACCATATCCAGCTCCTGTTTAGGCACACTGAGGGAGAATTTAGCATGGCCAATGCACTTAACCAGCACGTCTTTTGGACTATGGGAGGAAACTGGAACACCCAAATTGTTAGAGTGGAACCAGTGATAATATTGGATCTGTTGGAATGTGAGGAATGATAACAAGATTCAAGGGTCAGCTAACCCAGAAAACCATATAATCAATGATAGAATGATGTGATGATCAGCTGACCAACTGACTCAGCATAAATAAGAACCTGTTGGAAATTGTTAAATTACTTGGAGTGGCCCAGGGCGAGGCCTCAAGTTTAGAGTAATGAAGTTTCTTTATTAAACCTTTTCTTTGATTTATAAGTTGGAGTAAGTTTTGTCATGTTTTTATTGTCTACATTGGAAAAGTTTCTTCTGGATCAACACAGAGGAAGCCTATGCAGACATGGGGAGAACATGCAGACCCCGCACAGACAGTGACCCAAGCCGGGAATCGAACCCAAGTCCCTGGCACTGTGAGGCAGCAGTGCAAACCACTGTGCCACCATGCTGCCCACTCATGGGGTGTGATGTTGTTGGCAAGGACAACATTTATTGCCAATCCATAGTGATCTTTCCAAAGGAAGTGTGGGTTGTCTTCTTGAATCACTGTATTCTGTGTGATGACTGTACCATCACTGCGCAATGAGGGAAGAAGTTACAAGATTTTGGCACATATAGAATGAAGGAATGATGAGGTGTCTTGGTAAGCTTGTGTGTGATCTGGTGGGGAACTTGGAAATGGCATCTTTCCGAGTACCTGCTGTCCTTGTCCTTGTAGGTTTGGGAGGTGCTGACCAAGAAACCTTGGTGAGCATGTTGGTTCAAATCCCTTGAACACATCTCTTGTATTCATACGGAATTACATATTGTGATAATTAACATTTTCAGTCCTCTGAAATCTTGAATCGGGGATAAGGTTGCCAACCCTGGTGCGGTATCTTCCTGAAGGTTTTACATAACCTCCTGTCTTGAACCACATTGTCTCAACGTACTCTTCCATCATTTCTCAGATCAACTGAAAAAGAAAAATAATTGTTATGGTTTTATTGGATTAAACTTAACTGTTAGTGAAAGAACCAGGTTTAAAAAAAAAATCTTCCCACTGTACAGGGGAGGCAATGCCTAACATTATTATCGCTAGACTAATAATCCAGAAACTCAACTAATGTTCTGGGAACCCGGGTTTGAATCCCACCATGGCAGATGGTGGAATTTGAATTAAATTTGAAAAAAATCTGGATTAAAAATATACTGATGACCTTTGTCGGTTATTGGAAAAACCCATCTGGTTCATGAATGTCCTTTAGGGAAAGGAAATCTGCCATCCTTACCCACTCTGGCCTACATGTGATTCCAGAGCAACAGCAATGTGGTTGACTCTCTACTGCCCTCTGAAATGGCTGAGCAAGCCATTCAGTTCAAGGTCGACTAGGGATGGGCAATAAATGCTGTCCCAGCCAGCGATGCCCATGAATAAAATATATATAAAACTGCTAACCAACAGTATAAAATCATAGAAAAATACAGCACAGAAGGAGGCCATTCGGCTGGAATCAGGAACCTGTCTCCCCTGGATAATTCGCACTGTTGATAATGCAATGAATCTTCAAAAATAACTATCTTAACTGTGCTGGCAACAAGCTCCATGAACAAATAGTGGCACCAGGTGTTACCAAGAAACAGAAGCTGCCTGCAAATTTTCAGTAGTACAGGCAGACAGCAGCCCTGATGGAGCCTGCCACTGCCTTATAGAAGACAAAAGAAGCATGCAAGGACCACCCAAAGTTTTTACATCTGCCGGCATCGAATCCCACAGCGGTGCACAAGCTGTTGGGTTCAGTGAAGTACAAATCAAAAATTACCTTATCACTTTGCACCAGCCTGTTAACTAACTCCTCAAGGTGTTTACTGAGCTGTTAGCTTGAAACAAAATGGGTTTTCCGTCCGTCCCCCTACGTTTGTAACTCCAAAAATTGTGTTGCAATCTAATAGTGGCAGGATGTGTTGCTGGCCTCCAGAACACCATTTCCAAATCGTGCCCGGAGCCATTCCCGCCCCCCCCGTACTGACAATTGAAAATCCAGTTTATCTCCACTTTGTGAACGAGCTGTCCAATAAGTCCCACTAACCACCCTCCAATCCCCTCCACCCCCACCATCTCATCAACCACACCCCCAGGTGCCAGAGTGTGGCGACTAGGGAATTTTCACAGTAACTTCATTGCAATGTTAACGTAAGCCTACTTGTGACACTAATAAATAAATTAATTAACATTCCCCCCTCAATTCCAATCCCAGCTCTTCCCCCACAGCCTGGCAACTTAGCCAGAAGTTTATAGCAACAATCACTTTGGTGAGAACTTCTCAAAGGAGGCCAGTATTATTCCAACTCATTGTTAAATTCTGTTTTAAAGGGTCCTGGTTTTAATTTTTTGACCCAGGTTCGATTCCTGGCTTGGGTCACTGTCTGCGTGGAGTTTGCATGTTCTCCCCGTGTCTGTGTGGGTTTCCTTTAGTTTGGTCCCACAGTCTGAAAGATGTGCTGGTTAGGTGCATTGGCCATGCTAAATTTTCCCTCAGTGTACCCGAACAGGCACCAGAGTGTGGCAACTAGGGAATTTTCACAGTAACTTCATTGTGTGATGTAAGCCTAATACATAAACTTAAATCATAGAAATCGTAGAAACCCTACAGTACAGAAAGAGGCCATTTCGCCTATCGAGTCTGCACCGATCACAATCCCACCCAGGCCCTACCCCTGTTTCCCTGCATATTTTACCCATTAATCCCACGAATCTACACATCTCAGGACACCAAGGGGCAAGATATTGAGGTTCTTAATGAGACAATTGCATATACCCCATTTTGGGCGGGCAGATGGGAAAGGTTTTGGGAGTGTTTAACTCCACTCATGAAGAAGTGCCACAAGGGTTGATGGACAGGCCTGCCAATGGGGCATAGAAACTAGAAGCAGGAGTAGGCCATTTGGCCCTTAGAGCCTACTTCGCCATTCATTATGATCATGGTTGACCTTCAAATTCAATATCCTGATCCCCCCACTTTTGTCCTTCGTTTCAGCCTGCTGATGAAGGGGCCAGTGTTTTTAGACTTAATTTGTTCACTGATTTGAGGCCACCTTAAAAGATAAAGGGGGCTGGTAGGGGGCCTTTAAGTTGATGGCTTCTGACTGACCTCCAGTTCACAGGCTAACCCTTCTCCCAGTGAGCATCCCAATTGGGCACAGAGGGTCTCCTTCCCATCAGATGGCATCTTAGTTTGCCACTCTGAGATGGCAGGGTCGAGAGCGAGCAGACCACTTACTTTCAATTACCCCTCTCTGTAAACTCCAGCCCCAAGTGTGGTTGAGAAGCTATTTGGTAACGAAATAAAGAATGCCAATAAGAAAGATCAAAGTATTTCTTGACCTTTGCAGTAAATGTCACTCTCAACATAGATGGACAGAAAAGAACTGCTCCCAATATTAGACGACAAGATTTATTAATGTCCCCACAATACTTATTTACTTGGAACAACTTGCGTCTATTTAATGCCCTTGGCATAATACAATGACCTGAGGTGCTACACAGGAACAATTATTAAGCAACATTTGAGCTATATAAGGAGACATTTATGATAGATGATCAAAGGTTTGATTAAAAGAAGTAGATTTTAAGGCGGGAAGGCTGGAGGATAGTGAGCTTATGGAAGAAATTCAAGAGGGTAGCCCCCTGCAGGCAGCAGAGAGAATGGCCACCATTGTTGGTACAATTAAAATCTGGGATGTGCAACAAGCCAGAATTGGAGCAGCACAGAGATCTCAAAGGGTTGTGGGACTAGAGGAGATTATAGAGATCCGACATTATAGAGATTGGAGGGATTGGGAAACAATAATAAGAATTTTTAAACTCAAGTGTTGCGAGACCCAGTCTTTTTTTTAATTAGTTGACAGGATCATGGAGTCACAGAAACCCGACAGTGCAGAAAGAGGCCATTCAGCCCATCGAGTCTACACCAATCACAATCCCACCCTGGATCTATCCCCATAACCCCATGCATTTGCCTTAGCTAGTCCCCCTGACACTAAGGGACAATTTAGCATGACCAATTCACCTAACTTGCACATCTTTGGAACGTGGGGGGAAATCAGAGGAGCCAGAGGAAAGTCATGCACACACAGAGAGAATCATAGAATAGAATCATAGAATCCCCACAGTGCAGAAGGAGGCCATTCAGCCCATCAAGTCTGCACCAACTCTCCGACAGAGCATCTCACCCAGGCCCACTCCATCCGCCCTATGTAACCCCACATAGTTAGCCTACAAATCCCCCTAAGCTACATATTTTGAGACAATAAGAGGCAGTTTTAGCATGGCCAATCCACCCAACCTGCACATCTTTGAACTGTGGGAGGACCCAAAGGAAACTCATGCAGACATAAGGAGAACACAGAGTGGCACAGTTGGCACTGCTGCTTCACAGTGCCAGGGACCCAGGTTCAATTCCAACTTCGATCACTATCTGTGTGGAGTTTGCACGTTCTCCCTGTGCCTGCGTGGGTTTCCTACAGATGGTCTGGTTTCTTCCCACTCTCTAAACGTGTGCTGGTTAGATGGATTGGCCATGCTAAATTGACCCTAGTGTCAGGGGAATTAGCAGGATAAATGTGTGGGGTGACGGGAATAGGGTCTGGGTCGGATTGAGGTCGATACAGACTCAATGAGCTGAATGGTTTCTCTCTACTGTGGGGATTCTATGATTCTATGAACATGCAGACCCTGCACAGTCACCCAAGGCCAGAATTGAACCCGGGTCCTTGGTGCTGTGAGGCAGCAGTGTTAACCACTGTGCCACCATGCTGCCCATCATTAGCATAATGATAGCTTAATCTATTCAAATGAATTCAAATCACATGACTATGTCACGAGGTGGCGAAAATCGGAAGTTGTGACTGGTTGGCAAGATTCGCAACTTCTGTGTTTAACATCAGCTTGAGTCCTCTTGCTGCCAGAATGTGGTTAGGTCAACATTCATTGCCTATCCCTAAATGCCCTAGAGAAAGTGGGTGACGAGCTGCCTCCTTGAACCACTGCAGTCCAAAGGATAAAGGTCAGCTAGCACCGGGGTGACAGATGAACAGGTCTTGGTGCACATTGGAATATGAGCAGCATAGTTCTGCAGGAACTCATGTTAATGGTGATTGAGAACGGCAGTCTTGGTCAAAACCAAGGCTAACAAAGGCAGGAATGAGGGACAAAGGTGATCATTCGTCAGCAAAATACTATTCACCTCCTTGAAAGCAATTCCAAAAGATGCTTCAATTCCAAAAAAGGGTCACATTGGACTTAAAATGTTCCTCTCTCCACAGATGCTGCCAGACCTGTTGCGTTTTTCCAGCACTTTCTCATGTTATTCCAAACAATGCCGGCTTTATTACCTCGAGGGAGATTTCATGAAATCCCTCCAGTGCATCGAGTCTGCACCGACTCTCTGACAGAACATTTTACCCAAGCCCTGTCCCCCTCCCTATCCCTGGAAACCCAGACATTTCCCATGGCCAATCCCTCTAACCTACACATCCGGTAGCACAGTGGTTAGCTTTGCTACCTTACAATACCAGGGACCCAGGTTCGATTCCCAGCCTGGGTGACTATCTATGTGGAATCTGCAGGTTCCTCCCATGTCTGTATGGGTTTCCTCTGGGTGCTCCGCTTTTCTCCCACAACCCAAAAGATGTGCTGGTTAGGTGCATTGGCCCTCAGTGTACATGAACAGGCATGGAGTGGGGCAACTAGAGAATTTTCACAGTAAGGTCATTGCAGTGTTAATGTAAGCCTACTTGTGACTAGTAAATAAACTTAGCTTTGGACTGTGGGAGGAAACCAGAGCACCAGGAGGAAACCTAAATAGCCACAGGTAGAAAGTGTAAACTCCACACAGACAGTGACCCAAGGCTGGAATCAAACCCAGGTCCCTGGCGCTGTGAGGCAGCAGTCTAACCACTGTGCCACCATGCCGCATGCACCCATCTAGTTCTTTCCAGAGTTGCCAACCCATTCCTCCATGACCGCATCTCCACAGTGCCCCCAATGCTGTGCCCCCCCTGTCAATGGTTTAACCTCCAGATTACTCTAAGCAAAGCCATGAGAGAAGTGTCAAATACTATCAACAGATTTAAGGCCTATAAGAATAGGCCTGTCTCAAAAACAATTGAGACTTTTTCATTCATATGCAATATCCAAGCTTGTAAGCAGAACACTTACTATTTCCAAAAGAACAATTTATCATTAAATCACGTATCGACACCTGTCAATTTAATACAAATTTTTTTTAACAGTTCTGGCACATCAGTGACTGTAAGTTGGGAGAGAAGGGAATCATAGAAACCCTACAATGCAGAAGGTCGTCATTCGGCCCATCGAATCTGCATTGACAACAATTCCACCCAGCCTTAACCCCACAACTCCACACATTTACTCTGCTAATCCCTTTAAACCGCACATCCCAGGACACTAAGGGGTAATTTAGCGTGGTCAATCAACTTAACTCGCATATCTTTGGACTGTGGGAGGAAACCAGAGCACCCGGAGAAAACCCACACTGACATGGGAAGGATGTGCAAACTCCATACAGCCACCCAAGCCGGGAATCGAATCTGAATCCCTGGCACTGTGAGGTAGCAGTGCCAACCACTGTGCCACCATGCTGCTGGCTTCTTGTTTGACCAGAGTTTGAGCCCTCTGGCATCCAGGAAGTGGCTAGGCCAACGTTCATTGTCTGCCCCTAACTGCCGGAGAGAAAATGGGTGGTGAACTGCCTTCTTGGAATGTGATGTAAATTAAAATATTCTCCATCAGCAGCTTTGATTTTAAATACAAAATGAGACCCCCATAACATTCCAACATTACACACTTGGACCTGTAAGTGTGGTCTTACTGTTGTTGGCTTTGCTCTGCATCAGCTGTCACCATTCAGCAATATAACATTCAAATAAAAGATTGAGGTAATCTATAGAACTATCGAATCCCCACAGTGCAGAAAGAGGCCATGCGGCCCATCCAGTTTGCACCAATTCTCTGGAACAGCATCCCACCCAGGCCACATCTCCATCCTATCCCTGTAACCACCCCCCCCGCCGCATTTACCATGACTAACCCACCTAACCTTTGCACTTTTGGACATTAAGGGGCAATTTACCATGGCCAGATCACATAACCTGCACATCTTTGGACATCAAGAGGCAATTTAGCATGGCCAATCCACATAACCTGCACATCTTTGGACACTAAGGAGCAATTTAGCATGGCCAATCCACCTAATCTTCACATATTTAGAACGTGAGAGGAAACCAGAGCACCCAGTGGAAACCTATGCAAACACCGGGAGAACATGTGAACGCCGCACAGTCACCCAAGGCAGAATTGAACCAGGGTCCCTAACATTATGAGGCAGCAGTGCTAACCACTGTTTAACCATGCCGCCCAAAGAAATTTTATGTCGTGTATTCCAAAATCTCAATACGTCTCAGAGCACTTTCCAGCCAGCCAAGTAATTTTGAGTCATTTTGGATTGGAAATTGGAAGCACAGCAGCCAATGTGCACAGAGCAAGATCCCCCAGTCACCACTGTGATAGCAGCTCGATAATTTGTTTTAATGATGCTTGTTGAGCGTTGAATATTGGCCAAGACACCGGTGGTGTTGATTGTTCTCTGATTGCACTCACGTGAAGTGCCAAGGGGTACTGTGTGCGTTGTGTGAATGTGGGTTATTGTTGAAGGTGGATTCAAAGTAGATCAATGTTTTTCCAGTTAGTGCTGCTAGGTGGCACATGTGCTGCAGAAACTGTTAATTCACACACGTTAAATGACATTTTAAATTGGGTCTAGTGAAACACCCATAACGCTTAATCTGTGTAAACCGGTCACTCTGTTCTGACATTGCATTGTCTAAATTATATGTTTTTGTCTCAGGTTCATGTGAAGCAAAGTCAAATATATCAGATTTACAATAGAATGTTCCCATCAATTTAAAAGTTTAAATTTTATTTTAACCACAAATAGGCTTACATTAACACTGCAATGAAGTTACTGGAAATTCCCCTAGTCGTCACACTCGGAGCCTGAAGGAGAATTTAGCACGGCCAATGCACCGAACCTGCATGTCTTTCAGACAGTGGGAGGAAACCAGAGCACCCAGAGGAAACCCACGCAGGCACGGGGACAACATGAAATGTTATTACAAGTGCATCGAGTGAGTTGGTTTAGCTCAATTGGCTGGACAGCTCTGATGCAGAGCAAAGCCAACAGTGTGAGTTCAATTCCTGTACCAGGTAAGGTTATTCATGAAGGCCCTGTCTTCTCAACCTTGCCCCTGCCTGAAGTGTGGTGATTCTCAAAGGGCAGAGTCATCCTGTGTACCTTTACAAGAAAAATTCTGTTACTACATGGTTCCAAAGTGCCAATTAAGTACTTTCGAAGTGTTCCTACTGTTGTAATGTCAGAAGCGCAGCTACCAATTTACGAATAGCAAGATCCCACAAACAGCATGAGATAATCTGTTTTTAGTAATGTTGGTTGAGGAATAAATCTTGGCCAGGGCATGAGAAAAAATTTCCTCTTCTTCTTTTGAATGCTGGGCGATCTTTTAACATCTCTAGACAATGCAGCACTCCCTTAGTGTCTTTTCATGGGTACACCTGGTGCGGTGAAGACAAATTTCCAACTTGATTTGGCTGGTGCCATTGTTTTTAATTGATTTGAAAGAGCACAAGGAGACCATTTGGTCCATTGTGCTTCTGCTAGCTCTTTGAAAGAAATATCCAATTTAGTCGCAACTCACGACTTGCTTTATCTTCATAACCATGCAAATTGATTCTTTTTACATACAGATCCAACTGGTTTTTGAAAGTTACTATGAAATCTGATTCCACCACCATTTCAGGTAGTGCTTTGTACAGATCTTAACGACATGAAGAACTTTTTCAATCTCCTCTTTAGTTCCTTTTCCGATTCATTTTAAATCAATGATGTCTGGTGTCACTTTACAGCAGAAACCATTATGTCCATGTGCTCTATCTGGGCAGCACAATGGCACAGTGGTTAGCACTGCTGCCTCACAGAGGCAGGGACCTGGGTTCAATTTCCGACTTGGGTCACTGCCCGTGTGGAGTCTGCACATTCTCCCCGTATCTGGGTGCTCCGGTTTCCTCCCATAATCCAAAGGTATGTGGGTTAGGTGGATTGGCCATGCTAAATTGCCCCTTAGTGTCAGGGGGACTAGCTAGAGTAAATGCATGGGATTATGGGGATAGGGCCTGGTTGGGATTGTGGTTGGTGCAGACTTGATGGGTTGAATGGCCCCCTTCTGCACTGTAGCACTCTAAATCAGGGTGAGCACTAGTTTAATAGTAATACCACTAGGCAATTAATGCCAAGGAGCTAACTAACATTGTGAAGGCACTGGTTCAAATCCCACCATGGCAGCTGGTGTAATTAAGTTTGATGAATAAAATCTGCAATAGAAAGCTGGCCTCAGTAGCCATGATTACTTCGCTTTTTATAAGAATCCATCTGATTTACTAATGTCCTTTAGGGAAGGAAATGACCCATCCTTACTTGGTTTGGCCGACATGTGACTTCAGATTCATATTTGGTGTGGTTGATGTTTTTGGGGTGACCTACCCAGGAAACTGCCCCCACAGCCACTCGAGGGCTGGAGTGTGAGAGTACAATTCTTCAGTAATATCTAATTGTTCCTGTGGCTTGCCTTTGGTGTGACTTCTTTGGAGCTACCTCCCTAGCAGTCTCAGACTTAACGATTGGCTCTTAAATGGCCCAGAAAACCATTCAGTTCTGCAGCAATTCAAGATGGGCAACAGGTACCATTTGGTGGCCACATACCATGAAAGAACCTTTTCTTTAAGAGCATACGTGATTTTGAATGTTTCTGTTCCAAAGAGAACAGAAGTCCCTTAACCCTACATCAACCTGGTAACTCTCCCCTTTGCCCTTCCAGTCTTTCCAAATTATAGTGCCCAGAATCCTACACAAAGTTTCAGCTAGTGTTGATCAAGCAGGGATTTTATAAGTGTTTAGCACCACTTCTTTGCTTTTGTGTTCAATCCCTACAATACAGAAGGAGGCCATTCAGACCATTAAGTTTGCACTAAATTGCTAACAGAGCATCTCACTCAGGCCCACCCCCATAACCCTGTGCATTTCCTCTATTAATCCCCCTAAACTACACATCTTTGGACACTGAGGCAATTTAGTATGGCCAATCCAGTCAACCTACACAGGTTTGGACACTAATGGGTAATTTGGCATGGCTAATCCCCTAAACTATATTGTGGGGCAATTTAGTACAGCCAATCCATCTGAACTACACATCTTTGTACTCTGGAAGGAAACCAGAGTACCCAGAGGAAACCCATGCAGATGCAGGGAGAACATGCATCCTCCACAAGGACAGTGACCCAAGGCCAGAATTGAACCCAAGTCCCTGGCACTATGAGACAGCAGTGCTAATCACTGTGCCTTCTTAATAACTTCTCCCAACGCTCTGCTGATCTGCGCTGAACCTATGGCAGAGAAATGGGGAGACCATCTGTAGAATTCAGAGCTTTTTTTTATCAAGTTTCTCCTCACTTCAGTTTAAAAAGATTTAATCCTCACCCTCAAACTCTGGCCCCGTGTCCTGGACTCCCCCACCATTGGGAACATTGAGTTTAATGTCCATCTCCTTAACCACTGAGATTCAACGATTGAGAAACAAGCAGAAGACTGAGAACTGGGGTGAATTCAATCCTAGAATCCCTACAGTGCAGAAGGAGGCCATTCGGCCCATCAAGTCTGCACCGACCACACAATCCCACCCAGGCCCTATTTCCGTACCTCTACATATTTACCCTGCTAATCCCCCTAACACATGAGTCAATTTAGCATGGCCAATCAACCTAACCCGCACATCTTTGGACTGTGGGAGGAAACCCAGAAGAAACGGTTGTGCAAACTCCACACAGACAATGTCAAATGATATATAGAAAGAAAAATAAAGAGAGGGAAAAGAAAGACTGGAGACAAGAAAGATTAAAAAGAGACAGAATGGAGAAGTAACAAAATATTCAATATATAAAAATTGACATTTTTGGAATCTCTGAGCACCTGAAGGAAATAAACTTTCCACATTTATTTGTTCACTTTCTGGGCCAGAAATTTTGACTAAGAATCATTAATAACTGTTACGCTGTTAAAAAAGCACTTGCGCTGTCAATTACCTGACATAACTTTCTGTGGTGAGTTTAATGGGCAAGTAACATGCAAATGCAGTCAGATCCTAAAACGTCAGTGGATTTGGAGAGTAAGATCCCGTTTGTGCAAAGCCAATAATACAGCTGCGCAAATCATCTCACAATTTGTGTTTTGTGACTCATGGGAATTTCTTTCTCACTTCAAGGATGTTGGGAAATCCATACAGTAAAAACAGTAAGTGTTAATCACCACTTTCCAGCAAGGTTGTAACCTAATTACAGTAACAAAGACGTGCATATTATACCTTTGGGTTACATGTTGGATTGTATATTGGGCTCACCTCCAAGTAGCGACTGTTACAGAAATTATTAATATCATTTTACCTAAGGAAATGTCTAAAGCAGACCGGAATCTTACACAGCTCTGATGTCCCGTTTTCCTTTAAAAGAAAATAATTTATCATCTCAGTAACTCTACCTACCAGCTTTGTTTGAACCAATCAAAGGGTTGGTACAGAGTTATGTTCTCTCTGCACTGTACCCACGAAACACCCTCAAGAGAGGCACAAGATTGGGTTAGATACAGAGTAATGGTCCATCTGCACTGTCCTTATAAATCACTCCCAAGACAAGTACATCATGGGGTTAGATATGGAGTAAAGATCCCTCCACATTGTCTCGATCAAACATTCCAGCAGAGGTACAACATGGGGTTCGGTAAAGAGTAAGCCTCTTCCTACACTAACCGCATCAATCTCCCAGTAGAGGTGCAACACTCGGTTAGATACAGAGTAAGTCTCCATCTACTCAGTCAACATCTGTTCCCAAAGGTAGGGGAGTCTTAAACTAGAGGTCATACGTTTAGAGTGAGAAGGGAGAGATACAAAAGTGCCCAGAGGGGCAATTATTTCACACAGAGCATGATGAGTGTCTGGAATGAGCTGCCAGATGTAGTAGTAATGACGAATACAATTTTGTCTTTTAAAAAGCATTTAGATGGTTACATGGATAAAATGAGTATAGAGGGATATGGGCTGAACATGGGCAATTGGGACCAGCTTAGTGATTAGAAAAAGAGATGGCATGAACAAGTTGGGCCCAAGGGCCCGTTTCCATGCTGTAAACCTCTTTGACTTAACAATGGTCTGTGGCCATTTTAATTGTTTAGCTACTTTCTCAGACGAAATGAAAAGGGCTTCTACATCTTTTTACTTCCAGTTTCTGAAGTTCAAATTCTCTCTCTTTTTCTTTTTCCTCTGCCACTGCCTACCTTTGTCTTTTTTATTTATTCATGAGACACAGGCATCACTGGCTGACCAGCATTTATTTTAAGAATTCTCACAACACCAAAGTCCAACAGGTTCATTTGGTAGCACAAGTCACTGGCTTTCAGAACGCTGCCCCTTCATCAGGTAAGTGGCATTTCCATTCACGAACAGGGTGTATGAAGATACAAATGCAATTTACAAAATAATAGTTGGAATGCAAGTCTTTACAGGGAATCAAGTCTTAAAGGTACAGACAATGTGAGTGGAG
This sequence comes from Carcharhinus amblyrhynchos, assembly GCF_965287045.1. Classification (NCBI taxonomy): domain Eukaryota; kingdom Metazoa; phylum Chordata; class Chondrichthyes; order Carcharhiniformes; family Carcharhinidae; genus Carcharhinus; species Carcharhinus amblyrhynchos. The sequence goes on from NC_137331.1 coordinate 39,061,361, forward strand.
AGAGGGTTAAGCAAAGGTTAAAGAAATGTCTCCAGCCAGGACAGTTAGTGAGATTTTGCAAGCTCAGGCAAGTTGTGGGGGTTACAGATAGTGTGATATTTATTGCCCATCCCTAGTTGCCCTGGAGCAGCTGAGAATCAAACACATTGCTGGGACTCTGGAGTCACATGTAAGCCAGACCAGGTAAGGATGACAGATTTCCTTCCTTAAAGAACATTTGTGAACCAGATGGGTTTTTCTGACAATCGACAATGGTCATCAGAAGATTCTTAATTCCAGATTTTTTTTAATGAATTCAAATTTCATCTGCCATGGTAGGATTCAAACTCGGTTTCCCAGAACATTAGTTGATCTTCCAGATTCCAATTCAAGCTGCCTCAATTCTTTCTCTTGTTGCAACTATTTCATTTGTAATTGAATTTTAGCCAATTCCAACGATTCAAACTGTACCTCTGGCAATTTTAAAATCATAGAATCCTACAGTGCAGAATGAGGTCATTCGTCCCATCAAGTCTGCACCGACAACAATGCCACCCCATGCTATCCCCATTATCCCATGCATTTTACCCTAGTTAATCTGCCTGACACAAAGGCACAATTTAGCATGGACAATCCAAATAACCTGCATATCTTTGGACTGGGGGAGGAAACCAGAGCACCCGGAGGAAACCTACGCAGATCCGGGACAAACATGCAAACTTAACACAGACAGTGACTCAAGCCGGGAATCGAACCCGAGTCCCTGGTGCTGTGAGGCAACAATGCTAACCACTGTGCCACCATGCCGCTTTGCTAAGATATTGCTGAAATTATCTTGTCCTTCCTCATCCTTTCAGGCAAAGTCATCTTTAGCTGGTTCACCAAATCCAAACACTTTGTTTCAACCCCACTTTGTAAATCACCCTGAGTGACTTCTTCCAGACCCAGCAAATCTTCAGCCGTTGAAAGATCCATTTTTCACAAAGCACTCACTATTTAAACTAATCGAATACAACACCTGAAAAAAAGCACCAGTTCCTCAAAATCCATTGTCTTTAAATTCAATAGTTCCAAATCAAATAAGGAATTATACATTTTAATTCGGCAAGAGCCCCCAGGTTTTACGTTCAGAAGTCAGACTAGAAGGTTGGGAGGGGATCTCACAGAAATGTATAAAATTCTAACAGGGTTAGACAGGGTAGATTCAGAAAAAATCTTCCCGTGAGTGGGGAATTCCAGAACTAGGGGCTCAGAGTTTGAGGATAAGGGGTAAATCTTTTGGGAGTGAAGTGAGGAGAAATTTCTTCACCCAGTGGAATACACCACCACAGAATGAAATTGAGGCTGAAACATTGAGTGATTTCAAGAGGAAATTCGATTGTGTTCTTGGAGCTAAAGGGATCAAGGGATATGGGAGGGGATCAGGACATTGAATTTGATGATCAGCCATGATCAAAATGAATGGCAGAGTGGGTTCAAAGGGTCAAATGGCCTTCTCCTGCTTCTAGTTTCTACGACTAGACCCCAACAATTTGTCTATTTTGGCATAAGTATGAGATTAAGATACTTCATTCCATGAATAATTTTACTGACAAATGAGGAATGTTTTATAGTAAAACACATTTTATTTAATAACACTGTTTAATTATAATGGAAACAAAATGAAGCACCTTAACTATTACCCATTTGAACAATATTTAAACATGAAAAGAAACAACTTTAATTTCTAACTTATCACTGTTTCAGTTCCAAGTAAGCAAGATTCTTCTTGCAGACTCAAAAACCGCTTTAAATATAGTTAGCAACATTGGATATACATTCCATAGTGGAGAATAAACAGTCTTGAAAATTGCAGAGAGTTTTTATGTTTCAGAGGGCAGCTTTCAAACCTTTGTCCTCAAACCAAACACAGACAGAACTGAACTGAAAGCTGTTTTTCCCTCTGCTACAAACTGAGCTCCTCCTACTAAGCACATTATCACATGACCCTATACACCCAAACCCACTTTCCATTCCTTTAGTCAAAAACACCAAGGGACCTTTGTGTTTTGTAAATGAAAGTCATTAGCTCTATCCTAAGTGAATACTATATGGCTAAAATGAATAATTATCCTACTTTCCCAACAGTTGAGCTACATTTCCGCCAGACATACTGACTACTTATGGAATTTTAAAACAGTCCCCTTAAACGTAATGGGTGGGATTTTCCAGCCACATTCACCCCAAAACCAGAAAATCCCATCTAAGGTTAATGGACCTTTGCATGGTCTGCACCCCCCTCACCCCGCCCCTGACATTCCCCACCCCCCCCCCCCCCCCACCCCCCCACTGCCTGTTACAATTCCTGTGGCAGGCAGGATGGGAAAATTCTCCTCTATAAATCCATAGCAATAGCAAACTTATCATCACACGCTTGTCACCCATTGTTTAGTGCTTGTCCCATTTGTTGTCAGTTGAAGCCACTTTATGAGAAAGAAATAGAGCATAACCACCCCAATACGCTCAATCGTGCTTAAGTACTTTGGGAATCAGCAGGTTGTTGTTTGCTCTGTTGCGAAAAATTGAGAGTCACTAACCATAGCAGAAAGTTTCAAACTTTAATAGGGAAAAACAGAAATGCCAGAAAAAAACACAATGAAACCAAACATTGCACAAATCAAATAAATTTGTGTATCTAATTAGTATTACACACTTGAATTACACCATTTTACAAAATTTACAGATCAGAGTCTCTGCTGAATTCAACTCAAGGAATCTTTGCTTTTTATTAATGTCTCCAGAAACATAATTATTTACCTTCCAGATTTCTTTTGTCACAGTCTCCACAGGTAGTTCCTGGTTGCAGAGATGCAGATGAAAAATGTTGGTGGTTGGGGAGAAAGGATTAAAGAAGGATTTAATTGAGTTTTTGAAGGGGATTTTCCAGACCTTCTTCTCAGTGGGACCAGAAGATCCACAAGTTCCCCAACAGCAGAACAGGTAAGCCATGAAAAACACTGTTGTCTTTAGCAGGTGTATTTTGTCTGTATAGTGCGCAAGAAATAATATTTTTTGGCATGGTGGCACAGTGGTTAGCACTACTGCCTCACAGTGCCAGGGACACAGGTTCAATTCCCAGCTTGGGTCACTGTGCAGAGTCTGCATGTTCTCCGCATGTCTGCATGGGTTTCTTCCAGGTGGTCCAGTTACCATCCACAAACGTGGAAAGACATGCAGGTTACGTGCATTGGCCGTGCTAAATTCTCCCTCAATGTATCCGAATAGGTGCCAGAGTGTGGCAACTAGGGGATTTTCACAGTAACTTTTTGGCAGTGTTAATGTAAGCCTACTTGTGACGGTAATAAATAAACTTTAAAACTTAAACTTTTCATTGTATCCCAATACATGTGACAATAATAAATCAAATCAAAAATTTATAGACTATCTGGTCATTAAACTCATTGCTGCTTGTGAGAGCTTGTGTGCATTTTGATCACTTGGGTTCCTTTGCTACAACAGTGGCGACATTTCAAAGTTATTTCTTTGGTTGCAAAGCACTTTGCTAAAGTAACACTCCAAAGTTAGGAGAGATAACGTGTTAAAGCAAGTTTTTCTTTCAGTCAGTGAATCACACCACATGAAGCGAGTAATATTATTTATAGCACCTGATGTCGAATGTTCCATGTGCTCCACATTGATTAGCTGCAATTCCCCGTGTGAGCCGTGACAAAGCAAAGAGTTCTCCTTTGACAATATTGACTTAGAGTTCAAAGCAGCGTGAACTCTCATCATCAAATCTCAAGCGAAGGAGTGGTTCATACGTTCAAAACTAAAAATTGGGTCATTTCAGTAAAAAAATCAGTTGAAAGTGATGTGGGAGTATTGGAAGTGCTGTGTTCACTGGCTGCTCAGATAAGCTTGGAGTCTTGCAGTATTGTGTAACAAGGAACTGGATGATTGCAGCTTATTAAGGAATTACCGATCAATGCAATGGTTTCCATGGCTGCTAAGTGATTGCGACAGAACATTCTGTGCTCTGCGTCTACGCAAGGCCATGAACACGTAATAGGCATGGAGTTAGGCAAACAACATTCAGCCCACTGCAAGATGTAAACGTCCCTCTCATTCTTTGTATTAGGGCACTCCCTCACAGCGCCAGGGACGCGGGTTCAATTCCAGCCTCGGGTGACTGTATGCAGTTTGATGTTCGCCCCGTGTCTGCGTGGGTTTCTCCCAGATGATCTAGTTTCCTCCCACATTCCAAAGATGTGCTGGTTAGGTCGATTGGCCATGCTAAATTGACCCTTAGTGTCAGAGGGATTAGTAATGTAAATACATGGGGTTACGGGGATAGGGCGTGGGTGGGATTATTGTCGGTGCAGACTCAATGGGCTGAATGGCCTCCTTCTGCACTGTAGGGATTCTATAAGATCATGAGGGGTATGGATCACGTGAGTAGGTAGCAGTTGTTCCCCTTTGTGGTGGGGTCAATTGCGAGGGGGCATAGTTTTAGAGTGAGGGGCAGGAGATTCAGAGGGGATTTGAGGAAAAACCTTTTCACTCAGAGGGTAGTAGGAATCTGGAATGCCCTGCCTGGGAAGGTAGCAGAGACTGGAAACATTACAACTTTTAAAAAGTGTTTTTGGATGAGGGCTTCAAGGATATGGGACAAGTGCTAGAAAATAGGATCAGCATCCTTTAGTGGTAGCTATTGTCAGTGAAGACTCAATGGATCTTTTCTACACTGTATGACTCTGAGCGGAATTTTACGGCCTCACTCATCCTGAAACCATAAAATCCCGCCCGAGGTCAACAGATGTTTCCATTGTCTGCTCCTTGCCCACTCCGATTCCCATGGCAGGCGTGATGGTAAAATTCCAGTCTTTACCATCAAGTTGCGCCCATTTTTGGACGCAGAAACTTGGTAAAGTTGGGTGTGAGGTGAGTAGTGCGATCCGCATGCACCTCCACGCTGGTTCCCCCTTTACCAAGGATCGAAAATGGCCGCAATCAGGACTATGCCCGAAATGGGCGTGATGGCCATTTAAATATATTTGCATGTATTTAAATTGACTTAATGGGCTGTACATCCAACTTTACCGGCACTTCCTCCTTCATCATTGCGTTCACCCATCCTGAATCGGCTTGAAACAGACATGCTCTACAAAAGTCCGATTCAGGCGTTCCAATTAGTGAGGAGGTAAGTGGCTGGTGTTCAACAGCTCTCTGCTTGAGATCGATGGGTGGGGGGTTCCATTGCCACTCTGCCTGTGATCGTTGGGGGCAAAGGGGGTCTGCTGCCCCTCTGCCTGAGATCGGTGGGGGAGGGGTGAGGTGTGGGGGTGGGGAGAAGGGGGTCCGCTGCCATCCTGCCTGAGATCAGTGGAGGGGAAGGGGGGTCCGCTGCCACTCTGCCTGAGATCAGTGGGGGGGAAGAGGGGGTCTGCTGCCATCCTGCCTGAGATCAGTGAAGGGGAAGGGGGGTCCGCTGCCACTCTGCCTGTGATCAGTGAAGGGGAAGGGGGGTCCGCTGCCACTCTGCCTGTGATCAGTGAAGGGGAAGGGGGGTCCGCTGCCACTCTGCCTGAGATCAGTGAAGGGGAAGGGGGGTCCGCTGCCACTCTGCCTGTGATCGGTGAAGGGGAAGGGGGGTCCGCTGCCACTCTGCCTGAGATCAGTGGAGGGGAAGAGGGAGTCTGCTGCCCCTCTGCCTGAGATCGGTGGGGGAGGGGTGAGGTGTGGGGGTGGGGAGAAGGGGGTCCGCTGCCATCCTGCCTGAGATCAGTGGAGGGGATGGGGGGGTCCAATGCCATTATGCCTGAGATCAGTGAAGGGGAAGGGGGGTCCGCTGCCACTCTGCCTGAGATCAGTGAAGGGGAAGGGGTGTCTGCTGCCACTCTGCCTGAGATTGGTGGGGGAGGGGAGGAGGGGTGGAGAGGAGGGGGTCCGTTGCCACTCTGCCTGAGATCAGTAGAGGGGAAGGGGGGGGTCCACAGCCACTCTGCCTGAGATCAGTGGGGGGTGGGGAAGGGAGGAAGGAGCTCATGATCGGTCTGGGTGGCAGGGGGAGTGGGGGCATAAGGGAGTCAATAATGTTGGGGAGGTGGGGTAATGTCTGTGGGGGCCAGGGGGAGGTATTTTCTGGCCCCAGAGCAATGTGACAGGGGAGTAGCATTCTATCTTTTTTTCACTGCGTATGCGCAGTTGGAGGCGCCAATTGGAGCTATAGGTTTTCATAGAATCCCTACAGTACAGAAGGAGGCCACTTGGCCTATCAAACCTGTATTGACCACAATCCCTCCCATTTCCTTCCACAATCCAAAGACGTGCTGGTTAGGTTCATTGGCCATGTTAAATTGCCCCTTAGTATCAGGGAGATAGGCTAGGATAATCATATGGGGTCCTGGGGATAGGGCCTGGCTGGGATTGTAGTCAGTGTAGAGTTGATGGGCTGAATGGCCCCCTTTTTGCATTCTTCCTCCTTATGTGAGAGGGCGTGTTGGTGCTCACAACTGGGAGCCAGAGAGAATTGAGTTGATTGGTGCGTAACCAATTGTTGAGTTGAGCTGGGTATCCACAAGACTCTTGGGTAGTGCCTTGGGATGCTAATTTGTTTTAATGCTCTTCGTCAGCTTTCCACACCACACGGCTACAACCGGTGAAACCTTGCCTTTCAAACTGCTTGATTGAAATGTGATCCATTCCTGAAATATTATTAAAACTTGCAAGTTCTTATAAAAATGGATAATCATAGAATCCCTACAGTGCCAAAGAAGGCCGTTTGGCCCATCGTGTCTGCACCGACCACAATTCCACCCAGGCCCTATCCCTGTAATCCCATGCATTTACCCTATTAGCCTCCTTAACACTAGGGGGCAATTTAGCATGGCCAATCCACCTAATTCACACATCTTTGGGCTGTGCAAGGAAACTGGAGCACCCAGAGGAAATCCAAGCTGACATGGGAAGAATGTGCAAACTCCATACAGACAGTGGCCCGAGGTCGGAATTGAAGCTGGAGTCTGGCACTGTGAGGCAGCAGTGTTAACCACTGTGCCACCGTGTCACCCAAATGTTGTTTGCATTCCTTTTGGCCAACCTCTCATATTCTATCCTCCGTAAACATGAGATCAGCCAGAAACTACCACCCATGTCTTTACTCACACCAAGTCCTGTTTACTTATCAACGCTGCTATTCCCTGTCAATTTATCATCTTTGTTTTCAAATCCCTCCACAGCCTCACCTCTCCCTATCACTGTAACCTCCTCTAGCACTACAACCATCTCACTACTCCTCCAATCTGGCCTCTCACACATCTGGAACATTCTGTTGTTCCACCAACTTTGCTTTCACATGTCTCAGTCCCAAATCCTGGAATTCCTTCCCTAAACCTCTCCAACCTCTCTCTCCTGCTTTGTGACACCTAAACCAATTTTGTTGGCCTTGCTTTTGGCCAGCAGAAGACCATAAGACATAGGACCAAAAGTAGACCATTCGGCCCATCAAATCTGCACTGCCATTCAATGAGATCATGACTGGTCTGATGTGATAATCCTCAACTCCACTTTCCTGCCTTATCTCCATAATCTTTCATTCCCTTTTTCAATATCTCTTTTTGTGACTCAGTGTCTGTGAGGTACATTGGAATGTTTTCCTATCTAAAGATACTATTAAATGAGAAGTTTTCTTGCTCTCTCTTTAGCGATTGAAGTTCTACAACACTAAAATTCTCTAAACTGGCTATTTTTAAAATGTCTCGAACCAACTCTGTCAATGTAACACTGAGAAAAATTACTAGTTTTATTTATTTAGTGTCACAGTCAAAACCTGAAAGATAAAGCAAATATGTGGTCATTGGCTGGACTCTATCATAAAGTCATTTTTTTCTCTCTGTGATGTTAAAAGATTGAAAAACAGCAAATGTGACGCCACTGTAAAAAAGGAGGTAGACAAACGACGGGTAACTACAGGCTGGTTGGCTTAACTTCTGTAGTAGTGAACATGTTTGAGTCTATCATCAAGGAAGAAATAGCAAGAAATCTGGATATAAATTGACCCATTGGGAAGACACAGCATGGGTTCATGAAGGGAAGGTTATGTTTGACTAATTTGGTGGAATTCTTTGAGGACATTACGTACATCGTGGACAATGGGGAACCTGTGGATGTGGTATATCTGGATTTCCAGAAGGTATTTGACAAGGTGCTCCACCAAAGACTGCTACATCAGATAAAGGTGCACAGTGTTACGGGTAATGTGTTAGCGTGGATAGAAGATTGGTTAACCAACAGAAAGCAAAGAATGGGGGTAAATGGGTGTTTTTCTGGTTGGCGATCAGTGACTAGTGATGTGCTTCAGGGATCAGTGTTGGGACCACATTGTTTAAATTTACGTAGATGACTTGGATTTGGGGACCAAGTGTAGTGTGTCAAAATTTGCAGATGACACTAAAATGAATCACAGAGCAAAGTGTGCAGAAGACACTAAAAGTCTGCAAAGGGATATAGATAGTCTAAGTGAGTTGGCAAGGGTCTGGCAGATGGAGTACAATGTTGGTAAATGTGAGGTAATTCATTTTGGTAGGAATAACTGCAAACTATTATTTAAATGGAAAACAATTGCAACATGCTGCTGTGCAGAGTGTGGCCTTGTGCATGAATCATAAACGGTTGGTTTGCAGGTGCAGCAAGTAATTAAGAAGGCAAATGGAATTTTGTCCTTCATTGCTAGAGGGATGGAGCTTAACAACAATGAGGCTATGTTGCAACTGTATAAGGTGCTGGTGAAGCCACACCTGGAGTACTGTGTACAGTTTTGGTCTCCTTACTTGAGAAATGATATACTGGCACTGGAGGGGGTGCAGAGGAGATTCACTAGGTTGATTCCAGAGTTGAGAGGGTTAGCTTATGAGGAGAGACTGAGTAGACTGGGGCTATTCTCATTGGAATTCAGAAGAATGGGGGGAGATCTTATAGAAACATATAAGATGGCGAAGGGAATAGTTAAGATAGAAGCAGGGAGGTTGTTTCCACCGGCAGGTAAAACTAGAACTAGGGGGCATAGCCTCAAATTAAAGGGGAGCAAATTTAGGACTGTGTTGAGGAGGAACTTCTTCACACAAAAGGTTGTGAATCTGTGGAATTCCCTGCCCAGTGAAGCAGTCGAGGCTACCTCATTGAATGTTTTTAAGGCAAAGATCAATAGATTTTTGAACAGTAAAGGAATTAAAAGTTACGATGAGCGGGCAGGTAAGTGGAGTTGAGTCCACGAAGAGATCAGCCATGATCTAATTGAATGGCGGAGCACACTTGAGGGGCCAGATGGCTACTCCTCTTATATTCTTGTGTTCTTATGAAAAATGGAAAATTGTTGCTTTAGCAAATGGTTCAGTCAGTTATCTGATACTTTGCAGCAGTTTCAAGTAACAGTGGCTACGGGGGTGAGAATTCTGGTCCAGCTAACTCCAAACAAAGGATGATACTAATGACATTAGATGTCCTAAAATCACAGTTTTCGATAAAGGGAGCAATAGTTAAGTTAACTTGACACCAGTGTCTCCAAAAACAAAAGGACTCCCAACTCCAATCAAACACTTAGATCCCAGCCTTGGGAATGTACATCGTGGGTGGGACTTTATGTTTTCGCTCACCCCGAAATTGTAAAATCCCATCTGAGGTCAATGGATCGTCCATTGTCTGCCTCTCACCCGCTCCCATTCCCATGGCTGACAGGGCAGTTAAATTCTGGCCCGTGTCCAACATGGAGGAGGCATGTCACATGACCTCTCCCAAGCTGCACCCAATTATCACCTGTTGGAACTGAACTCTGGCAGTTCTTGTTCAACTCCCAAAGTGAACAGGACTCCAGGCAATGGCCTGTGCTGTCTACCATCAAGCTAGTGGCAGCAGAAAAATCTCGGATCCTTATCAAACCTGCCGACAGCCAGAACATCGGAATCAGTGCCTCCAAAAAACTCACTCTATATGCCTTCTCCTGTCACACAAGTCTCATTCTAGAAAGACAAAGAATTCAACAATTAGCCAACCTACCCTTAGAAAGAACATAACAGTTGATTTCTGATCCCAGAGTCTGGATACGTGTAAAACCGATATTTGTATTTTTATTAGGGTCGTCTCCTCTAACCATAGAATCACTAAAGTCTAGAAGTAGGCCATTCAGCCTGTTCTTACAGCACTGCACCTCCAAAAGAGCGTCCTACACAGGCACAACCCCCTGCCCTTTCCCAGTAACCCCCTGCACTTACCATGGTTATTCCACCTAGCCCACACATCTTTGGAGTGTGGAAGGAAACCAGACCACCCAGAGGAAACCCATGCAAACATGGGGAGAACATGCAAACTCCACACAGACAATGACCCAAGGCCGGAATTGAATCCAGGCCCCTGGCACTTCAAAGCAGCACTGTCAACCACAGTGCTACCGTGTCACCCAGCTGTTAAGAAATCATGATAATGTAGAAATCACAGAAGAGCGGTGTACTCCAGGACCATATGCATTGCCATACAGGCAGTTAGTCCAGATAGGACATCATGATTGGCGCAGACTTGGAGGGCCGAAGGGCCTGTTCCTGTGCTGTACTGTTCTTTGTTCTCCCCCATAACCTTTTTCATTTTTCCTTATCCCCCATTAAGAGTATGAGCATAAACAGGTGTTAAGAGTTGGAGAAAATACATCACCATTTATAAAGGGGGAATGGTGGCACAGTGGTTAGCACTGCTGCCTCACAGTACCAGGGACCCACATTTGATTCCTGGCTTGGGTCACTGCCTGTGTGGAGTCAGTATGTTCTACCCATGTAGGCGTGGGTTTCCTCCGGGTGCTCTGTTTTCCTCCCACAGTCCGAAAGATGTGCTAGTTAGGTGCATTGGCCGTGCTAAATTCTCTCTCAGTGTCCCCAAACTGGAACGTGGTGACTCAGAGTAACTTCATTGCAGTGTTAATACAAGCCTACTTAGAAACATTGAAAATAGGTGCAGGAATAGATCATTCAGCCCTTCGAGCTTGCACCATCATTCAATATGGTTATGGCTGATCATGCACTTTCAGTATCCCACTCACGCTATCTCTCAAGACCTCTTGATCCCTTTATCCACAAGAGCCACATCCAGCTCTCTCTCAGACATAGCTAATGAACCGGCCCCAGCAGCTTTCTGTGGTAGGGAATTCCACAGGTTCACAGCTCTCTGAGTGAAGAAGTTCTTCCTCATCTCAGTCCTGAGTGGCTTAACCCTTTTACTTAGTTTGTGACACTAATAAATAAACTTAAAAATTATCACACTGCTGTTGGAGTTTGCTGTGTGAAAATTAATTTCCTCTACAACAGTGACTTCAGAAGTATTTAGCTGTCTGTCAAACACTTCTGAACATTCTGATAAATAGGAAATACTTAAGTTGGGGGCTCTGGAGAAGAATCACACGGACTCGAAAAGTTCTGTTCAGACCTGCTGAGTTTTTCCAACATTAAGTTTTTATTTCAGACGTTCTGAATTCTTTCTGCTGTGCCCTACCCTTCTCCTGTTGCAAAGCGATGCTGACAGCATGGGTTCATAGGATCATAGAATTCATGCAGTACAGAACGTGGCCATTCGGCCCTTCAAGCCAGCACTGACAACAATCCCAGCCAGGCCCTACGCTGTAAATCCCACATATTTACCCTGCTTATCTCCATAAGGGGCAATTGAGCATGGCCAATTAACATAACCCACACATCTTTTAGATGAATTCCCGTACCATACCATCTGAAGTTATTCATGAAGGCCCCACCTTCTCAACCTTGTCCCTCACCTGAGGTGTGGTGATCCTCAGGTTAAATCACCACCAGCCAGCTCTCCCCCTCAAAAGGACAGAGCAGCCTATGGTCATTGAGGACTATACGACTTTATCCTTCTCCTGATTTAATTTGATTTAATTTGGTTTGATTTATTGTTGGCATACAGTGAAAAGTATTGTTTGTTGCGCGCTACACAGACAAAGCATATTGTTCATTGGGAAGGAGACGAGAGGCTGCAGAATGTAGTTTTACAGTCATAACTAGGATGTAGAGAAACATCAACCTAATGCAAGGTACGTCCATTCAAAAGTCTGATGGCAGCAGAGAAGAAACTGTTCTTGAGTCGGTTGAAACATGACCTCAGACTTGTGTATCTTTTTCCCGACGGAAGAAGATGGAAGAGAGAATATCCAGAGTGCGTGGGGTCCTTAATAACGCTGGCTGCTTTTCCGAGGCAGCGGGAAGTGTTGACAGAGTCAATGGATGGGAGGCTGATTTGCGTGATGGATTGGGCTACATTCACAACCTTTTGTAGTTCCATGCAGTCTTGGACAGAGCAGGAGCCATACCAAGCTGTGATACAATCAGAAAGAGTGCTTTCTATGATGTATCTGTAAAAGTTGGTGACAGTCGTAGCTGATATGTCAGTTTTTACTTTCACGGGAGGTGCTGACAAATCCGATAACATTACATTCTGCACTCTCTTGTTCCCAATGAACAGTATGCCCTGTCTGTACAGCGCGCAAGAAACAATACTTTTCACTGTATGCCAATACATGTGACAACAATAAATCAAATCAAATTAAATCAAATTAAATCAGGAGAAGGATAAAGTCGCATAGCTCTAGATGACCATAGGCTGCTCTGTCCTTTTGAGGGGGAGAGCTGGCTGGTGGTGATTTAACCTGAGGATCACCACACCTCAAGCGAGGGACAAGGATGAGAAGGTGGGGCCTTCATGAATAACTTCAGATGGTATGGTACGGGAATTCATCTAAAAGATGTGTGGGTTATGTTGTTTGGCCATGCTTAATTGCCCCTTAGGGCATTTGATACCCATCCTTAATTGCCCCTGAACTGAATAGCTTGCTCAGCCATTTCAGAGGGCAGTTGTAAAGTCAACCAGATAGCTGTGGTCTGGAGTTAAGTGTAGGCCAGACCAGGTAGGAACAGCAGATTTCCTTCCCTCAAGGGCATTAATGAACCAGATGAATTATTTTGACAATTGATGATAGTTTCACTGGCGTCTTTGCTTTCAATTCCAGATATATTCATTGAGTTTAAATTCCACCAGCTGCTGTGGTGAGGTTTGAATCCATGCCTCTGTATTTCTAGTCTGGTGACATTGCCATAATACCACACTCTTCCTTGCCTCACAAAATATCCAAAGGCCAGCAATCCCACGTACTTATCCAAGGTTCATTCTTCCAGGTAACCTTTAACCCCAGCAGAAAATGCAAGGGGAAATAACTTTATTTGAATCCCACTCCCCCACCCCCACCAACTCCCTCCCGCCCAACACTGCCAAACCCAGTAGATAAGCCTGCCACTTTGGGCCCTGGGCTGTGTGCAAGAGGGTGGGATTAGAAAGGGCACCTGCGTGTCCTCAGGCAGGCATAGACAAGATGGGCCAAATGGCCTCCTTCTGTGATGTAACTATTCCATGGGTTCACGGAGCTATGTAGAGCACCTCAAGATCTATCTGCACTCGGTTACACCAAACCATTTCTTTATTATTTTAACCTCCAAACTAACTGTGTTACTTTTTTTCTTTGATAAACAAATGAAAACATTTCCATCTCTCCCCTGCTTTTCACATCCTGGGTGTGGGGTGGTGTTAGGGCCTGTGTAATTTCCCAAACAATCGAGCGAAAGGACATCCAACCCAGTAACAGCTGATCACTGGCTGTTGCATCCATTACTTTGTAGTTCCCAATTACAAACAAGCCTTTTCATCACTGGGCAGAAACCAGGGAGGGGATTAAAGCTGGCTGAAGATTCACTTTCACCTGTGTTATGCTGCTATCAAAGGAAGGACAACGTCATCCCCGATGAACCATGGCTAAAATGTGAACAGTTACTGCTACACAGGCAGTTAGAGTCGCCAGCTTGCGTGTAGCTTGACCTCACGGGCATCGAATGATATAAGTGACCAAATGAGAAGGGTGACCAGATTTCTGTGTTTTCTGTAAATTCTCTGCTTTGTTACCTCTGTTTTCCACCCCCCACCCCACACACACCACCACCACCACCCCAGGCTCAGTTCCTGTTGTTAATCTGGGAGTAATATTGATTGAAAATTGTCTCCAAGAGCCAATTCTTCTATGACGGGTGGCATAGTGGTTAGCACTGCGTCTCATTGCGCTAGGGACCAGGGTTCGATTCCTGGCTTGGGTCACTGTCTGTGTGGAGTTTGCACATTCTGCCTGTTTCTGCATGGGTTTCCTCCGGGTGCTCTGGCTTCCTCTCACGGTCCAAAGGTGTGGGCGTTGGGTGCATTGACCGTGCTAAATTCTCCCTCAGTGTACCCGAACAGACACCAGAGTATGGCGACTTGGAGATTTTCACAGTAACAAGTCAGGAATCAAACCTGGGTCCCTGGCGCTGTGATGCAGCAGTGCTAACCGCTGTGCCACTTATTTAGTCACAAGTAAGGCTAACATTAACACTGTATTTAAGTTACTGTGAAATTCCCCTAGTCGCCACACTTCAGCACCTATTCGGGCCAATGCACCTAACCAGTATGTCATTCAGACTGTGGGAGGAAACCAGAGCACCCAGAGGAAACCCATGCAGTCACAGGGAAAACATGCAAACTCCTCACAGTGACCCAAGCCGGGAATCGAACCTGGGTCACTGGTGCTGTAAGGCAACCGCGTCGCCTTTTGAACATGGACTTCCAGCATTACCTGCGTTGCTGTATTACTAGTCCAGGGACAATAGCAGTGCTCCTCTTGTGAGAACAGACAGGGCTTCAGTTTAACCACTCCTTGGATAAATGGCACTCCCTCAGTGCAGACATTATTTGCTCAAATCCCAGGAGTGGGACAACCTTCTGAGTCAGGGTGTGGGGTGCCACCCACTGAGCCACAATGACAGATCAGAGAGATTTAGCCATTGACATTCAAAAATCACTAAAAGCAAGTGGGCTCAAAGTGCAGAAAACACTTTTCAAAACCAGTGGCTTTTATCAGGAGGGGACTGAAGTGTGGAACCCACACTCAGTAACAGTCATACAAAGTTCTGGTTAGATTCCAGAGAGCTATGTACAGTTCTGGGCATCGTGACTCAGGAAGGATAAACTGACCTTGGAAGGCACGTGTGCTACAGATTAACTGGAGATGTTATTGAGGCTTATAGGGTTAAATTGTAAGGTTAGGTTGAGTAGACATATTGCCTCAAGTATTGAAGATTAATTAATTGAGGGAGTTTGGGAGGATTAAAGCTGTAATTGCAGAGAAACTATTTCCTTTGGTAAGGTAGAGAAGAGTCCTGAACAAGGGGGCAGGCAAGATAGGTTGTTCAGGGGAGATGTCAGGAAGCATTCCGTCACACAAAGGGTGATGGGAATTTTGTAAATTACCCTAGTTTCCCATTCACACATATATAATTATGAGGTGGCATGGTGGTTAGCGCTGCTGCTGCACAGCACCAGGGACCTGGGTTCGATTCCCTGCTTGGGTCACTGTCTGTGTGGAGTTTGTACATTCTCCCCATGTCTGCTTGGGTTTCCTCCAGTTTCCTCCCACAGTCCGAATGACGTGTTGGCTCGGTGCATTGACCTGAACAGGCGCCGGGGTGTGGCGACTAGGGGAATTTCACAGTAACTTAAATACGGTGTTAATGTAAGCCTTACTTGTGACTAATAAGCGACACAGTGGTTAGCACTGCTGCATCACAGCGCCAGGGACTCAGGTTTGATTCCTGACTTGGGTCGCTGTCTGTGTGGAGCTTGCACATTCTCTCTGTGTCTGTGTGGGTTTCCTTTGGGTGCTCCAGTTTCCTCCCACATTCTGAAAGATGTGCTGATTAGGTGCATTGACCTGAACAGTTGCGGAATTGTGGCGACTAGAGGAATTTCACAGTAACTTCATTGCAGTGTTAATGTAAGCCTTTCTTGTGACAAAAATAAACATTTAAATTTAAATAAACTTTTACTTTATTATTCCAAAAGGGAATATAAATAGGCATCACAGTGCCTCAGTGTTTATCGTTGCTGTCTCATACACTCGGTATCCCAGTTGGGTGACTGGCTACATGGAGTTTGCACATTCTCCTCATGTCTGCATGGGTTTCCTCCAGGTCTCCTGTTTCCTCCCATAATGTGCAGATTAGGTGGATTTGCCATGCTAAATTGCCCTTTAGTGTCCAAAGATGTTTAAATTAGGTGGATTGGCTACACTAAATTGCCCCTTAATGTCCAAAGATGCGCAGGTCTTTAAAAAGAAATTTACTTATTAGCGTCACAAGTTGGTTTACATTAACACTGCAATGAAGTTACTATGAAGATCCCCTAGGAGGGGGAATTGTTCATGCCAAATTGCCGCTTAGTATCTTATGTTCTTAGATGTATAAATCCGGGAGCATTAGTGGGGTAAATATGTGGGGGTTACAGCTATAGGTGTGGGCTGGGTAACATGCTTTGTCAGCGAGTCAGTGCAGAGTCGATGGGCGGAATGGCCTCCTTCTGCTCCATTCTATTCTAATCCATACCTCCCTTGGGACTGGAACGCGCAAGAAATTTTTTTTTCAGTCCAACACAAATAAACGTAGACCTACATCCAACATTTAATTCCCCTGCAGTGAAGGTGCTTGTTTACTGATTGGGAATCAGTGTGTATGTGATGATAATTTTTTAAAAATCGGAGCCAAGATCGACAGAGCGTGTGCTGAAACTGAGAGAAGGATGGGGAGAATAAAAATGTGACAGGTTTGAATGGGAAGTTGTTGCTGCACGTTTGCTGGGGAGAGGGGGAATGATGGTAGCTCTGTTCCCAGGTCTGCTCCAGGCTGTTTCCAATTGCTGATTGGGCTGCATTTCATTAAGTAATCTTCCCCCACCCAGTCTTTACAGTACCTTGACAGAGAGAGAGAGACAAAAACAGGAAGTGTACAGCATTCTCACAAGCCCAATGAAACTAGCTTGAGCCACTCCATTGGTATTAACACTGCGCTGCTGCTGGGGACAATTTACTATTGTAATCGAGATTGAGAGAGAGACAGACAGACAGAGAGAAAGAGAAAGCCTCGGGGTGTTTGATGCATCGTTTCAAAGGGAAGGCGATTTCGGGTACGTGTGAGTAAAGGGGACATTCAGGTGGGAAGAAACCTCCTCGTAAATACACCGTGGAAAAGGGGAGATGAGTAGTATCGGCGCACGCACACACAGCAGAGGACATCTCGGTTTGATTTTATTAGGAGTTGCTCCTGGCTCTGTTTTGTGTGTGTGTGTGTGTCTTACAAAGCAAAAGCATTGTGCAATGTATTGACACTGTAACCACCTCTGTTTACGGAGCATTCAGAGCTTTGTAGGGGAAAGCCAGGACACTACAGTCTTCAGAATGGGCCATGTGTGTTGCATTGAGTGTGTGTGTTTTACAAAATTAATGTCAGCAGTTGTTCTGGCCCTTTCTACAAAGCAAGTGCCGTGCAGTTTCCGGTTACTGATATGGCGTTGCCAGTTTCAATTGAGTGATTCCTGCATGGGCTTGATTTTTTTTCTCTCTCCTATTATCTGCAATTCCTTTCCTAAGATTCTACCTGTTCTCCTTCCTGTGATGTCCTTTCACCATCCTATTCTCTCTCTCTCTCTCTCTTATCTCCCTACAATTCCTTTTCTCTGACAATACCTGCCTGTGGTGTCCTTTCACACGCCTGTTCTCTCTCCCTCTCTCTCTCTCCCCTTTTTATCTCTGCAATTACTTTCCCAAGCCTCTAGCTGTTTTCCTGTCCATTGTGTTCTTTCACCATTCTGTATATGTATTTGTGTGTCTTCTGAACTGGGTGCTTATTTGGGATTTTTTTTTACTCCCCAAGAATGATGGGGTGCAGAAGGAGGTCATTTGACCCATGGAGTCTGTGCTAGCTCTTTCTGGAAGAAGATTCCAATTACCTCCCCCTTCAGTCTACACCTCTGACTTCTCCACTTCCAAGCATTTATTCAATTCTCTCTGGAAAGTTTAGGTTGGATCTGCTCCCATTGCCAGTTCAGGAGGTGTGATTACTTTTTTGTCATTCCTCTGGTTCTGCCAGTTGATTGCAAGCTCTCCTTGCTGATGTTCTTCTCCCCCACCAACCCTACCTGAAGTGTAACGTGAACCTTGCAAGAATGCAAAAGTTTCTTGTCTTGGGTGGGGCCTTTGGAGTTGTTGCTGCAGAGTTTAGATTTTATGATGTGATTGTCCATATTAGTACATGATGCTGTGGCTACAGTAGTGATGTAGCCAACTTTCCTGAAGTGCTGGGAGCAATTTAGTTTGAAATATTAATCTAGTTTGTTCTTGAATCCAGTGCCTTCATCTGTGTTGGAAAACGTTTTGTGTGTGGGAGGGGGAGTGGGGTTGGTGGTAGTGTGATTGGTTTTCCCTTATTGGAGGCCCCTATGAACTGTTACCATTGCTTGTGTAATATTGCTGAGGGACCTGGGTTTGATTCCCAACTTGGGTTACTCTCTGTGTTGAATTTGCACATTCTCCCTGTGTCTGCATGGGTTTCCTCTCACACTCCAAAGATGTCCAGTTTGGGTGAATTGCTAAATTGCCCTTTAGTGTGTCAGGGGACTCTGCAGGGTAAATACACACGGTTACAAGGATAGGGCCTGGCTGGGATTGTTGTTAGTGCAGGCTCAATGGGCCAAATGGCCACCTCCTGCACTGTAGGGATTCTATGTTGCCATGGAGAATTGGCACGTTGATGACCTCAGCCAGTTAAAGTCAACTTGCTAACCAGTCGGCATCCTTTTTTCCTGTACCGTAAATTGTTGTGATTGTTTGAAATTTGGCATTCTTGTGTTTGTCTTCATGAGTGCAAGATGAAAAATTTCAGCAATATGGTGATACTCTTCAAAGAGAAGGAAACTTATTGGCTGTAAGATGATTTTAAGAAGGGTGGGGAGGTGCAGGGGAGCGGAGACAGTTTGACGGACTGTCAGGAAGGATCCAGTGAGGTAAAGGAGACTTTGAGATTCACTTCAGTATTGATCTTGGGAGGCATTGTGTTGTGAGGCTGAGTGTATCTACTGACCAATGGTGATACTTCCAAGCAGAATGGGCAACCATTCAGAGTCTAGGATCATATAAGTTTGCATTGGACCTTGTGTGTTTTGCACCAATTGTGTTACAGGGTATGGCTTGCTCAGGGAGCGGTAGAAAGGTTTACGGGGAAAGTTCAGCTGCTATTGAATTCTGCAAATCTGCCTAGCTCCCGGTGCAATGTTTTGCTTATTCGATGGAGAGTTGTATTGTATTCTGAGTTAGGGAGGTATAAATGAGCATTTCCGCGCAAGAAGACTAATATCGTCATTTTAACAGCTTGCCTGGTTAGATTTGGGAAATAATTAGTAGCTGAAATCTTGTGCAGCCGGCAAAATGTAACTGATGCAGCTCATTACAAAAGCTGAATGTAGTTAGCAAGTCCTAACTCTCGGCAAATTAACATGCAAATTGACAGGTGCCCATCAAGGCTCAGGGGGTAGCACCCTTGCCGCTGGCTGAGGAGAATGTGGGTTTGTGTCCCATTCGCGGAGACTTGGCTGGCAAGTGGCACATTGGTTAGCACTGCTGCCTCACAGTGCCAGGGACCTGGATTTGATTCCTGACTTGGGCCACTGTCTGTGCAGAGTTTGTACATTCTCCCCATATCTATGTGGGTTTCTGCCGGGTGCTCCAGTTTCCTCCCACAGATTGAAGGACGTGCTGGTTAGGTGCATTGACCCGAACAGGTACCGGAGTGTGGCAACTAGGAAAACTTCACAGTAACTCCATTGCAGTGTTAATGTAAACCTTACTTGTGACTAATAAATTAACCTTAACTTCTTGATTGCTGTTGGAGCTGTACCCATTCAGGTGAGTGGGCAGTATTGCATCACACTTCTGACTTGTGCCTTGTAGATGGTGGACAGGTTTTGGGGAGTCAGGAGGCGGGTTACCTGCTGCAGTATTCTTAGCCACGGTGCCTATGTGATGAGTCCAGTTGAGTTTCTGGTTTCAAGGATGTTGACACTGGGGAATTCAGTGATGGGAACACCATTGAATATCAAGAAGCAGTGGTCAATATGTGTCTTTCATTGGCTGTCAAGTTCTTGAGGATATCCTGAAGTGGTGAACGGCGCAATATAAATGGAAGTTCTCACTAATGGTCTTAATATCCAGCAGTGCAGTGTTGCACATGATCAAACATGTTATGCTAATTTGAATACTGGAAATATTACCAGACGACACAGTCTGAGAATAAAAGATCGACCCGTTTTAAGACTGAGATGAGGGAAATTAATTTTCTCTCAAGAAGGGTCGATAATACATGGAATTATCTTCCCTAGGGATGGCTGGGTCATTGAATTTATTCAAGGCAGACAGATTTTTAATCGATTATAGGGGGGCCAGATGGCAATGTGATTTTGATTTGATTTATTATTGTCACATATTAGTTTACAGTGAGAAGTATTGTTTCTTGCGTGCCAGACAAAAGCACTCCGTTTATAGAAAAGGGAAGGAGATGGTGCAAAATGTAGTGTTAAAATCATAGCTAGAGTGCAGAGAAAGATCAACTTAGCACAAGTTAGATCCATTCAAAAATCTGGCTGCAGCAAGGAAGAAGCTGTTCTTGAGTTGGTTGGTACGTGACCTCAGACTTCTGCATCTTTTTCCTGACAGAAGAAGGTGGAAGAGAATATCTGGGGTGCGAGGGTCCTTGACTATGCGGGCTGTTTTTCTGAGGCAGCAGGAGGTGTAGACAGAGTCAGTTGATGGTAGACTGGGCTTCATTCATGACCCTTTGTAGTTCCTTGCAGTCTTGGGCAGAGCAGGAGCCGTACCAAGCTGTAATACAACCAAAAAGAATGCTTTCTGTGGTGCATCTGTGAAAGTTGGTGATAGTTGTAGCAGACATGCGAAATTTCCTTAGTCTTCTGAGAAAGTAATGGAGTTCAGACCACAACCGGATTGGCCATGATCTTATTGAATGGCTGAACAGCTTACTCCTGCTTCTTAAGTCCTATATTCCAATATCATAAGCCATCCAATTGTTTGTCGTTCTGAAAGAACAATTATTCCGTCAGATTCTTGTGCAGTTCTGGGATGTGTTTGAACTGAGTTCATAGGATACAGAAGATCAGGACCGCTGATATTGCCTGAGTTCCATCGCACAACTTGCTAATTTTAATATGAAACACTCAAATCAACATTCAAAAGAGAGAGGCTTTCATTGATACATTACCTTCCGTGAACTTGGGGCATCCCAAAAAGCTAGATTTGTAGTGTCACTGTAGGATTCATGACATGACAGTAAATTAATGCAAAGCAAGCTCCCACAAACCTCAACAAGATGACTACAATATCTGTTTTTAAGTCTTGGCTGAGGAATGACTATTGTCCAAGACACTGCAGTAAATGTCTATGAAATAGTGACCTTGGGATTTTTCACACTCATCTGAATGGGCAGACATGGTCTTGGTTCAACATCTTCTCTGAAAGACGACACTTCTGATACGGCAGTGCTCCGTCACGAATGCTGGCTTAGATTTTATGCTCAAGTATCTGGAGTAGACCTTGAATCCGTGGCCTTCTCACCCGATAAATAGAAGTCCTACCAAAGTGACATCTTTATTTGACAACAACTGCTGTAAATCCAGAGCAGACACGTGTACGTAGAAATGCAGCTGCATCAGATGCAAAGTATCTTACATAATTAAGTTTGAGTCTTCAGTGGGATTTAAAATGCATTGCTTTGCACCACTACAAACAGCACAGTGGTTAGCACAGCTGCCTCACAGTGCCAGGGATCTGTGTTAGATTCTCGGTTTGGGTCAATGTCTGCGTGGAGTCTGCATGTTCTCCTTCTGTCTGCGTGGGTTTCCTCCGGGTGCTCCACTTTCCTCCCACGGTCCAAAAGACGTGCAGGTTAGGTGCGTTGGCCATGCTAAATTCTCCCTCAGAGTACCTGAATAGGCACTGAAGTGCGGCGACTGGAGAATTTTCACAGTAATTTCATTGCAGTGTTAATGTAAGCTTACTTGTGACACAGATAAACTTTAAATTGTCACTTGGCATCTCAAGGAGTGTAGGTTAGGGGGATTAGCCATGGTAAATGCTTGGAGTTATGGGGATAGAGTGGGGCTTTGTCCTGGAGTGAGATGCTTTTTCAGACTTGATGGGCCAAATTGCCCCCATGTCCACAGTAGGAATTCTATCATTAAATCCAGCTGTCAAAGTGTCATCCCCAGGATTGTGTTTTGTTTCTATTACCTATATATAGTTCATCATGGGCTTACCTGTGCTAGCTTTATTTCTATCCTCCTGAGTGAGGTACATGTCAGAAAAGAATGCCACTATTAGTTTTAAGTTTACATTGTTTATTTGGTATCATGAGTAAGATTAAATTCACACTACAACGAACTTACTGTGAAAACCCCATGGTCGCCACACTCCGGTGCCTGTTTGGGTACACCGAGGAAGAATTTTGTATGGCCAATCCACCTAACCAGCACATCTTTCTGACTGTGGGAGGAAACCAGATCACCTGGAAGAAACCCACACAGACACAGGGAGAATGTGCAGCTTCCACACAGACAGTGACCCAAGCCTGGAATTGAACCCTGGTCCCTGGCGTTCTGAGGCCACTATGTCACCCCTTGGTAACAGTCCTGCTTCAGGTCAGCGATTCCAGCTCTACTCCAGATACCTGAGCACAAAGTATAAAATTTATGTTTGTTTATATTCTGTGAGGTAGAGACAAGTGGGTTCAGATCATAGAGTCCACACAGTGCAGAAGGAGATGATTCGGTTTATCGAGTCTGCACCACCACAATCCCACCCAGACCCTATTTCCGTAATCCCAGATATTTACCCTGCTAGTCCCCCTGACGCTAGGGTCAATTTAGCATAGCCAACCCACCGAACCCGCACATCTTTGGACTGTGAAAGAAACCAGAGCACCCAGAGGAAACCCACATAGATATGGGAAGAATGTGCAAACTCCACATACAGTATGTGTGACCCAAGTCGAGAATCGAACATGGGTTCCTGGCGCTGGGAGGCAGCAGTACTAGCCACTGTGCCGCCCCCAGTGATTTGTACATTCCAGGTTTATGTCCAGTCAGTGATTTAAGTGTTTACAAAAAACCCAGAAATAGGCAACATTTTAAAAAGCAATAGATCTCCCAAATCTTGGCAGTCACATTAATCTGGTGCATGGCTTTTTTTTTATTACAGTTGTGCTTGCCCATATTTTAGTTGGGCATTAGCAAACACAATGCCAGCTTCTGTGCGTCTCCTGGGTCACTATTTATGAGATGTATAAGTTGAAAAGTTTCGCAGTGTAAATTTCACCTATGTATGATTTCCTGTTGTTTGTTCATTGTTGCCAAATCACATTTGCTTCCAAGGTTGTAGTTTAACCTTGAAGTGCCTGAAATGATCTGCCTACCTGTTCTGATGGATTACATTGCTATAGTGTTTACTATACACACCAATTAAGCAGCGAGTGGGGCAATGCTCCAACTGTAAAGTTTTATCAGCATGAAGCAAAGATAAGTGTGCATGGTTAATGCTCCATTTTTCTTAATAAAGAGGAACACATTGTATTAGTGCTGCACCTTATGTGACCTCTACGCATTTGTGTACTGTCGTCACTATTTCAATCCAGGAAATGATGCAACTAATTCACGTACAGCAAGCTCCCATAAACAACAATGTGACAATCTGATCAGTTTTTTATTAGTGGCTTTGATTGCAGTGTTGACCAGGAGACTGGATGTGTTGGATCTTTTACATCCACCTGGAAGAGTAGAGGGAGGTCTATCATAATGGCAAGCCACTCTGGGGCCATTACATTGGCTCCTTATGCTGGTGTGTTAGCCTAGATTGTGTGGGACTTGAGCAGGACTTGAACACACACCTTTCTGATCTGGGTCTGAGTCACATGCTGCCTTTTAAAGGGGATTTTCAGCCTCCTGTTGCATGCTTAGTTTTACTGGTATCTGTGCCTTTCGCATTTCACTGCATTCTTTAATTAGTTCCATTCCTTGCTCATCCACATGCAGCCAATGAGTCTGACAAATTTAGCCACTTCCTCTTGGGAACTCCAATTCCAGTGTGGAGTGCTTTTGAGATAGTTTAATTTGGCATTTAACAACATGTATTTATATAATGCTTTTAACATAGTAAAACTGTTTCACATGAGCATTCCTGGACAGAATTTGAGCCCGAGCTATATCTATATCAGGGTGTAAGAGGAACTGGTTAGAGGTGGGGGGAGGAGGGAGGAGCCCTTTGTGGGGATTGTGTATTCAGCTGAATTCAACCAGTACAGAGACTATGAAAGACAGCATGTAATGAGCAAAAAGAAGAAAGATAGTCAGCAAGCACTGGCTACCCCTTCTGCTGTGACGATACAAGTGTGAGATTGATGTACTCTTCTGAACACTTTTATTTCCCGCCCAGCTTGTCACCCCAACTGGAGGGTCCGATTACAATATTACACATTACTACCTTAGTCAATAACACTCTATACCGCTCAGCAGCATTAGGAGCGCATTAGTCCCTCATCCATTGGCCAAGGTTTACAAAACACATTAAGAACACAGTTTAAGTTCATAATATTTGGTTAAATTCTGGTTTATACAGACAATATCTTGCATATTGTATTAGGCACACGGTGAATCCTTATTCTATATATAAGGCACCTTGTGATCTTTACCTTTAACCTAGCCTACTTATTAGAGTAAATTTAAAATGAGGGACTTTTATACTATGAAGTTTACCCTCCTTCATAGGTGATGATAGACAGGTGACCAAAGTTTGGTCAGGTAGATAGATTTGATTTATTATTGTCACATGTATTGGGATACCGTGAAAAATATTGTTTCTTCCGTGCTGTACAGACAAAGCATACTGTTCATAGAGTACATAGGGGAGGAGGAAATGAGAGAGTGCAGAAAGTAGTGTTACAGTCATAGCTAGGGTGTAGAGAAAGATCAACTTAATATAAGGTAGGTCCATTCAGAAGTCTGATGGCAGCAGGGAAGAAGCTATTGTTGAGAATGTCAGTGCGTGATTTGATTTGATTTATTATTGTCACATGTATTGGGATGCAGTGAAAAGTATTGCTCCTTGCATGCTATACAGACAAAGCATACTGTTCATAGAGTACTAGGGGAGAAAGATAGGATGCAGAACTTTTATATCTTTACCCAACAGAAGAAGGTGGAAGAGAGAATGTCCAGGGTGTGTGAGGTCCTTGATTATGCTGGCTGCTTTTCTGTGGCAGCGGGAAGTGTAGGCAGAGTCAGTGGATGGGAGGCTGGTTTGTGTGATGGGCTGGGCTACATTCACAACCTGGGCAGAACAGCAGCCATACCAAGCTGTGATACAATCAGAAAGAATGCTTTCTATGGCGCATCTGTAAAAGTTGGTGTGAGTCGTGTGTGCTTTAACTAGGGATAGACTGACACTGGGGATAGAGATGGGTGCAGTTACCATGGGGGAAGGAGGATGCTATGTAAGCTATTCACTCTTTCTTGGAGCCTCCCCGCACGTGTGTTTCATGGCAGGAGAATCTTTTGGACCTTGGGTCCCGCTGCTATCAATAGGATTTCCCACTGACTGCACCCAATGTTGCCAGGAGCCCCATAGTGGGGGTCTATCAGCAGCAAGATTAAAGGGTCCTGCTGGCATGAACAGCCGGAGATGCCAGTCAAAGCATTTCTTGGCAAGGCCTAAGGCTCAATATATTGTTTTACTTGGTCTGCTCTTGAATCCTGATTGTTGTAAGTTGCTACCATTTCTCTCTGACTTGCATGTGTCAGTAATGCAAATCCCTGCCTCTTCAGTTTAACCCTAGAGTTCAGGTTTGACGATTCCTTCACCTCTGTGTGCAGAACATGATGTGGAGATGCCAGTGTTGGATTAGGGTAAACACAGTACGAAGTCTGACAACACCAGGTTAAAGTCCAACAGGTTTATTTGGTAGCAAAAGCCTTTTGCTACCAAGTAAACATGTTGGACTTTAACCTGGTGTTGTGAGACTTCTTACTGTGTGCAGAACATTCCAGAGATCAGGCAAGGACATGTTCGTTTAAGCTGTACCGTTCCAGTCTGCTGTTGGCGAAGCCAAAAAAAAACATTTAAAACAGCATGAATCATGAGATTGTGGACTAATGCTGGAGTAAAATATGCAAATAACTACGTACGAGAATTTGGCTTCTCAGTCTGTTAATGAAAACAACCATGTGTGTTTTGTTCTTAAATAAATCTCTTCCTCCCACTAACCCAGTTTGTAGCCTGAGTCTCAAGCTTGCTTGCCTGTTACTTTCCAAAGCAACAACTTGGATGTCCATCATTGGTGGCAGGAATTGGGTGGGGGGGCCTGATGGGTGAGACACATTAGCCTGGATTTTGCACTCAATGGCAAATGCTTCACAGACTGTGGAGTTGTGCACTGGAACTTGGAGTAATTGCAAGCCCCTTTCTACTCCACACCCTCTACAGGAGAGCTAGGACCTGTGAACAGGGCATTGTATATCCCATTAACTAATCAGATTATGTAATAATCAGTGCTTAAACTAGGAAGTGTGAATTTGAATATCCAATACCAAATCATGTACAGAAAGTGAAGTAGACAAGAGAAGGAAGAGTTTGGAAATAAATCCTTAAGTTTGTTTATATTTTGAATTTTCAATAATACAAAACGAGAGAATGAGAATCCACATTTGTAAAAGTAGTTTCGAACTTTGGAGAGGTTGTTTAAAATTTATTTCTTGGCCACAACTAGGCTTGCATTAACACTGCAATGAAGTTACTGTAAAAAAAATCCCCACGTCGCCACATTCCGGCACCTGTTTGGGCACACTGAAGGAGAATTTAGCATGGCCAACGCACCTAACCAGCACGTCTTTCAAACTGTGGGAGGCAATCGGAGCACCCAAAGGAAACCTACACAGATACGGGGAGAACCTGCGCAGACGGTCACCTGAGGGTGGAATCGAATCTGGCTGTGAGGCGGCAGTGCTAACCACTGTGCCACCCCTATTAATATGGTGAGCACTCAAAGCCTCACTACAGTTTATACTACACAATATAGTATAAATGGCAGCAACAGCTACCTTGTGTAAATACTACAATTCTTCACACTTATGTATCTATATTGTTTTAGTCCTTACTCTATTGTCCTTTCAACAGACAATTGTCATTGACACTTGATGTGTTTATTTATCTCTTTACAATAAATGAGTTAACCCTTTTCTTGAGAAATCAATTTCACTCCAGTTTCTGACGAGCCCTTTCTCTCACTTGCAGCTCTAAAAATGTGTGCCTCAATCTTCTTTGGAACAGCATAACCTTTGACTCACTGTGAGTATTGCTATAAAGATATGTAATTATGTCCCATTCTATCCATCCAGTTTGCTACATGTTGTTCTGTCCATTGTTTTGAACATCTGTCTGTGTTCATCTGTTATGAATGGTGAATTGTATGGTTGTGAATGCACCTTTACTGACTGCTGGCCAAATATTATATTCATAAAATGGCAACAAATCATATCCAAAGTCTTCTTAATGAGAGAGACAAGTAGCTTGAGAACATGACAAAGCACTGTCGGAAATGTTTGCAGTCATTTGAAGAAGAAAACTTGACTATTGTTGAAATAAGAGACCCGCTGCTGAAGTCTTTCATCTGTCATGACTTCTTTCATATAGCCGGGTTTAGAGCTACAGCTATAATTTTACATCTGAGCTGATCAGGCCAGGATTTCATGTCGGAGTGGTGGTGTGTATCGCTGTAATGTCTCCTCTGTAATTTGAGTTGGGCATTGAATTGTTCTGGTGGATTTTCACCTAGCACATTGTGGAAAGGATGCTCATTGCGCTGCTCCATTTCCGAGATGAATTTGAGCATGGGGAGGAGTGCATTGAGGTGTATAAGGAGATTATTGCAGCTGCAGATTCACGTGCAGCAAATGTATCATCCTATACACATTGAAAATATGCAAGGGGAAGGGGGTGAGGTGTCAATTGAAAATGGGATCTTGTGGAAACCCGGGAAAATGTTAAATCTAGAGTGCATCCCAGTGCAACACTGTCTATTTATGCATATACAGTATCATTAAAACTGAACTCCCTTAACACTGCGCAAATGCAAAGAATGTAAGTTTGATAAGTACAGATCCAGAAGGTGGTGCACATTTGGATTACTAGGGAACAGTGACCTGGCACAAATAACAAGGAATGAAGAAAATTACAGCACAGGAACAAGCCCTTCACCTCCACCCCCCCCCCCCCCCCCCCACCTCCCCCATGCCTACACCAACCATGCTGCTGACTGAACTAAAACCCCTTACCCTTCTGGGGACCTTATCCCTCCATTCCCATCCTATTCATATATTTGCTAAGACGCCCCTTAAAAATCATTATCGTATCTGCTTCTGCTACCTCTCCTAGCAGTGAGTTTGAGGCATCCACCACCCTCTGGCTTTTAAAAAAAAAAGAAAAAAATCTTGCCTCGTACGTCTCCTTTAAACATTGTCGCTCGCACCTTAAACCTGTGCCCTCTCGTAATTGACTCTTCCACCCTGGGAGAAAGCTTCTGATGATCTAATATGATGTTCGCTTCCTTGAGCAGCACATTGCAAAACAATTCAATCACGTCAGACAAGCTCATGGACATGGTGTTGTTGTTGAAATAGCGTATAATTTTTGTGAAGGTGAAGGAGTCCTTCACCATGCATGTGCAGAGTATCATCTTGCCGACCAATCAGCACCCCTTTTCTTGTGCAGTATAAATTGCTTTCTTTTGAAATTTGGTACTCTTGCATCTGTCCTAATGAGTGCAAGATGGAAAACTTTTTTCAGCGTGCTGAAAAAAGTTTTCCATCTTGCACTCATCAGGACAGATGCAAGAATGTCAAATTTCATTATGTTGCTCCATTTCTGAGATTTTTTTTCTCTCTCCAACAATCCTCATACAACAACAAATTGAAGAGAAAAAGGTGAAGGAGATAAATTAGAGGCTGGAGAAGATGGGGGAATTAGAAATCTTTTAGTTGCCATCTTGGGTTTCAGTTGAGCTGAACAGTTGGACACAGCAGAAGAAATGTTGAGGATAATTTAATTGTATTTAAACAAAGCAATTCATGTT
Source organism: Carcharhinus amblyrhynchos (assembly GCF_965287045.1). Lineage (NCBI taxonomy): Eukaryota > Metazoa > Chordata > Chondrichthyes > Carcharhiniformes > Carcharhinidae > Carcharhinus > Carcharhinus amblyrhynchos. The sequence goes on from NC_137331.1 coordinate 39,090,457, forward strand.
ACATCTGCAATAGTGCTTTCCTGTGCAGAACATTGATCGAGGCATTTTTAAATGAAACCTTTATGAGCACCCTGAGTGAACTATTCAGGAATGGTCAAAACTGAACTTACTTGTGGATCACAGTAATTCTTAGTGCATACAGTTGGTTCAAAGAACATTGAGTTTTTAATTGGGTGCTGGAACTTGGTGTGGCCTTCCCGCTTCATTTAAAAAAAATACAAACTTGCAGTGCAGCGTCAGGAAAATATAGAGTGTGAGCTAGTTACCAAGGTGGTGGTGAACTGCCTTTTTGCAGCCCGGGTGCTGAAGGTTCTCCTGTAGTGCTGTGAGGGAGCTCTATAATTCTGACCCAGCAACAGCAAAGAAATGTGCTGTGTGATTCCCACATGTTTTTTTTTGGTCCTTTCTAGGTGGTAGAGGTGGCAGGTTTGTGACTTACTGTTGGCATGTTTCTGAAAAGTATTTTGTAGGTGGTACACATTGTGGACACAATCATGGATGGGCTGCCAATTTTTGGGGCTTCTCTCTGTCCATCCTAAAGGTTATGATGTGGACATGCCAGTGTTGGACTGGGGTAAACACAGTAAGACGTTTCACAACACCAGATTAAAGCCCAACAAGTTTATTTGATAGTAAACCCACAAGCTTTCAGAAACACTGTTCTTTTGTCAGGTGTGTGGAAAGTTCTGATCAGAGAAGGGCATATAAAAGCACACACAGTTTACAGAATACTGATTAGCTGTGGGGACTCGCATTCTAATCTGCTATTCAAGTCTTAAAGGTGCAGACAATGTGAGTGAGATAGCATTAAGCATAGGTTAAAGGGATGTGTATTGTCTCCAGACAGAACAGTAAGTGAGATGTTGCAAGCCCAGGCAAGTCATGGAGATTACAGATAGTGTGGCATGAACCCAAGATCCCGGTTGAGGCCGTCCTCGTGTGCGGAACTTGGCTATCAGTGTATGCTCAGTGACTCTGCGCTGTCATGTGTCGTGAAGGCCGCCTTGGAGAACGCTTACCTGAAGATCAGAGGCCGAATGCCCGTGACCGCTGAAGTGTTCACCAACAGGAAGAGTCTTGCCTATGCTTAATGCTATCTCACTCACATTGTCTGCACCTTTTAAGACTTGAACAGCATATTAGCTGTGGGGACTTGCATTCTAATCAGAATTCTGTAAACTGTGTGTGCCTTTATATGCCCTTCTTTGATCAGAACTTTCCACACACCTGATGAAGGAACAGCATTTCCGAAAGATTGTGGCTTTACTATCAAATAAACTTGTTGGACTTTAACCTGGTGTTGTGAGACTTCTTACATTGTAAAGGTTTACAGAATGGAAACAGGCCCTTTGACCCAACTTGTCCTTACCGTTCAGTTTTTACCACTAAGCCAGTCCCAATTACCCGCATTTGGCTATATCCATCCTGTAGCTGTCTAAATAAATGAACAGTCGTATATCATTACATGTCTCTGATGTATTAACATAAGAACATAAGAAATAGGAGCAGGAGTAGGCCATCTAGCCCTTCGAGCCTGCCCCGCCATTCAATAAGATCATGGCTGATCTGTCGTGGCTCAGTTCCACTTTCCCGCCCTCTCCCCATAACCCTTAATCCCCTCTCTTATCAAAAACTTATTACGCATTATTACACATTATTATACGTATTATTACACATTATTCATCCCAGTTCACAAAGCATGTGATTTTCAAGCTCTTTGTAAATGATTTTCAACCATTTAAGCAGAACAGTCAAAGAATGATGTTCCCTCTGTGTGTGGGACCATCATATCAGGAATGCCGAACCAAAAATTATCTTTCTAATGTTTGCTTTACTGCAATTCAAGGAAAACTTGATTTTCGATTTGATTTATTATTGTCACATGTATTAACATACAGCAAAAAGTATTGTTTCTTGCACACTATACAGACAAAGCATATGTATACATAGAGAAGGAAAGGACAGGGTGCAGAATGTAGTGTTAGTCATGGTTAGGGTGTACAGAAAGATCAACTTAAGGCGAGGTAGGTCCATTCAAAAGCCTGACAGCAGCAGGGAAGAAGTTGTTCTTGCGTCGGTTGGTATGTGACCTCAGGCTTTTATATCTTTTTCCGAAGGAAGAAGATGAAAGGGAGAATGTATGGGGTCCTTAATTATGCTGGCTGCTTTCCCGACGCAGCCGGAAGTGTAGATGGAGTCAGTGGGTAAAAGGCTGGTTTGCATGATGGATTGGGCTACGTTCACGACCTTAATTCCTTCATACCACCAGTAAATTGTACATGCTCCGGATGGTCAGACTTACCCAGGTTTACATAGGGTGTACAATATCAAGGCAATCCAGTCCATGCTGGCATTTATGCTGTTCCACTTGAGCCTCCTTCACTCTTTCCTCATTTAAATCTCCCATCATAATCCTCTATTCCCTTCTCCCTCAGATGCTTGTCTAGCTTCCTCCTCGATACTACTCTCATGGTTCGGTCCCTGCTCGTTCTGTTCCACTTTGCAGCGCTGCAATATTGCTCTCCAGGGCAGTTTGGCATAGCTAATAAACACTGACCTTGCCTGTCGCTCACACCCCATGAATGAATTTCTTTTTAAAAGTCAGCAACATATGTTTTTAATCCAACATCTTGTATACAATGGCAACCTTTTGTATGTCCAAAAAAGAGCATATTTATTTTTGAATAGGGTGACGTTTTTAACACGGTGGCACAGTGGTTAGCACTGCTGCATCACAGTGCCAGGGACCGGGGTTCGATTCAGGCCTCAGTTCATTGTGCAACTCCACACAGTCATTCTTCCTGTATTTGCATGGGTTTCTTCTGGGTGCTCTGGTTTCCCCTGTCAATCCAAAGATGTGCATTGGCTGTGCTAAATTGCCCCCGAGTGTCCAAAGATTTGTAGATTAGCCGTGCTGAATGCGCAGGGTTACTCAAAGAGCAGGGGGAGTGGCCTGAGTAAAATGTTGTATTGGAGAGTTGGTGTAGATGGGCTGAATGGCTTCCTTCTACACAGTAGGGATACTATGAGAACAGTCTGTGGTGTCTCTGTTTCTTGTGATCAGTATCTAGACAGTAGCCTGCAAGGTCAAACGACAAATCCTTAGATACTGAGGCACGTGAAAAACCGGCCTGCTCTGGGTTACGATTTGGAGTGGGGGTGGGGAGGTTGCAAAATAGAAATTTGAGCTAAAGATACACAGCAAGGCTCTCCATTATCTGGGAGTGTTGATTATCCTGATTTGAAATGGTAAGCTGGACTTGCCCTCGTTATCTCTCACGTGCTGGTCTGTTTTGTATGTCCAAAGCTCCTTTCTTCACTCATTTATTTCTGGTATTGAATGTTGTTAATTTTTTTACCATTCTTTAAAAAGCCCCACACTTTTGTAATGCTGATAGATACCATCACAACATGATTTTTAGCGAAACAGATTCCTATTGCACTTCTAAAATTTAAATTCCATAAATTTGTAATCTGTTTTAATATCCAAACATCAACCACACAACCATCTTTTATAGTTCTGCTGATTTGAGATAGTCCAAGATTCCATTGTTCAATTCATAGAATCCATACAGTGCAGAAAGAGGCCATTCAGCCCATTGAGTCCACACCAAATCTCTGAAAGAACATTCCACCCAGGCCCTCCCAACTGCCTTATCCCTGTAACCCCGCGCATTTACCCCACTAATCCACCTAACCTGAACATCTTAGTTTTAAGTTTTATTTATTGGTGTGACAAGTAGGCTTACATTAACACAACAAAGTTATTGTGAAAGTCCCCTAACTGCCACACTCCGGCACCTTTTCGGGTACACTGACGGAGAATTTATCATGGCCCAAGCACCTAAACCGGCACATCTTTCAGACTGTGGGAGGAAACCTGACCATGCGGAGGAAACCCACGCAGACACTGGAAGAGTGTGCAGACTCTGTACAGTTACCCAAGTCGGGAATTGAACCCAGGTCCCTGGTGTTAAGGCAGCAATGCTAACTGCTGTGCACCATGCCAGTCATACCTAACAATTGCTCACTCCATAACAACAGTACAGCACTAAACTTTCCATTATGTTGTGATGGTTACCGGAACACTAAAGATTGTCATGAAAAATTATGTTGCAATTGGCTGATATTTGGCCAATTCTACTTGCTAAATCATTTTTTTAATAATGCCTCTTGCAACATAATGTGTAATTGAATGGACCTTCAATTTAAAACAAAAAGCAATACCTCAGGTGTTCCAATGTCAACACTTTCCAAACTTGTGATCTCTGCCACCTAGAAGGACAAAAGCAGCAGCTCTGTGGGAACACAGGGCAAGTTCCCCTGCCAGCCACACACCGTCCTGACTTTGGAAATATATCGGCCATTCCTTCAATGTCGCTGGGTCAAAATTCTGGAGCTCTATTTCCTGACACGCTGTGGGTGTACCTACACCACAGAATGCAGTAGTTCCAGAAGGTGGTTCACCATCACCTTCTCGAGGACAATTAGGGATGGGCAAGAAATGCTGGCATTGTCTGTGACACTATCTTTAGATCTTAAGGGATTGGCTTTTAACATCAACTTGGTGAAAAGGCTTATTCTTTTAGCGGCTGTGGGCTTATAACTGACCTTGAGTCTCAAACTTAGCGTCACCTATGAGTCAGAAGGTTGTAGCTTCAAGTCCCACTCTGGAGCTGTGAGCTTAAGATCTAGGTGGACACCCATCGCACAGTTATGAGAAGATGCTGCACAGTTGGAGGTGACTTTTGATGATAAAGCCAGGGCTCTGTCTGCTTTCTCAGGATGCTAGTTTTTAAGAAGAACAGAAGGAAATATTCCTGGCAAATATTTAATCGCAGATCCCTCAAAAGATTGAGGGGTGACCTCACCCAATCATGAAAGGGTTTTGATTAAGTACTTGGGGCGGGGAGGCAGAGATGGACAATTGCGGGGGGTGGCAAAAGCTAAGAAGCCACAAATGTCAGAGTCATTAATAATCACCATTACTGTAGCACAGTAGTTAGTACTGTTGCCTCGCAGCGCCAAAGTTTAAAAAAGTTAAGCTTGTTTATTAGTCACAAGTAAGGCTTACGTTAATACTGCAATAAAGTTACTGTGAAATTCCCCTAGTTGCCACACTCCAGTGCCTGTTCAGGTCGATGCACCGAACCAGCACGTCTTTTGAAATGTGGGAGAAAAACTGACCAGGAAGAAACCCATGCAGATATAGGGAGAACGTGTAGACTCCATACAGACAGTGACCCAAGCCAGGAATTGAACTCGGGTCCCTGGCACTGTGGGGCAGCAGTGCTAACGACTGTGCTGCCCTGTGCCAGGGACTGGGTTTCAATTTCAGCCTCAGGTCACTGTCCATGTGGAGTCTGCATGTTCTCCCTTTGTCTACATGGGTTTCCTCCGGTCTCCTCCCACACTCAAAATTAGGTTGATTGGCCAAATTAATTTGCCCCTTAGTGGCAGGGAGATTAGCAGGGTTGATATATTGGATGACAGGAATAGGGCCTGGGTGGGAGTTTGGTCAATGCAGACTCGATGGGTCAAATGGCCACCTCCCTCCTGCACTACAGGGATTCTGTTCTATGAATAACTTTACCCAGGTTTGTGGAACTCACTGTCACAAGCAGTTGAGACAGTGTAGATATATTTGAGGGGCAACTCAGTGAACACAAGAGAAAGGGATACGAGGATAGGGTGACCAGTTAGGCAAAGAAAGATGGATGGAGGCTTGTGTGGAGTGTAAATACTAGCATGGGCAGAATGGCCTGTTGCTGTTAATCATCACACCACTTTGTGGGAGCTTGCTGTGCACAAATTGCTGCTTTCCCTATATAACAGCAGTGACTGCACTTGGCTGTGAAGTATTCTTTGGGGGCTATGGAAGGTGCTATCTAAATGCACAGCTTTCATTTACTTTTCTGCCTGTCTCAGATCTTGCAGGTGAGCAGCCTGTTCTATACTAATAAAGTCTCTGACCTGGTTTTTGAGCTGCCAGGAGTTGATTGCCCCACAAGTGTCGACATAGCAGAGCTGGGAGCTTTCAAACAATCTGTGCTGATTGGTTTCCTTCCTAGTTTGAACAACACTCATGATGAACCATTACATTTTAGCAATGACATCCCATCCTGTTGACATTATAATCATTGCCGGACAAGGCTTGTCATGTAGCTGCTCTCTGTGATCTGGCTGCTGTTTAGCACAAGTCAAATTTTTTTTTGTTAGTTGCGCATCCAAGTTGAACACAAGACCCCCTCACTCATGCACACCCCAGAACAGAGTGGCAGTGTGGAGGCAGTGACTTCCTCACAGGACAGCCGGTGCTTTGTTCGATGTCTGTCCGCTAACTTATTACAAAATTGGTCATAGTCTGTGTTGAGGTCTGATTTTTGTTTTTGTCATTCATTTCAATGCACAATACTGACCTTGTTTTACATGGCTGCGTGCAGAACAACTTGAGTGATCTCCACACTATCTTCCAACGTAGCTTAGAGGAAACGTCAGACACTGACAGAAACAGGTACAGCAAAATTAGGACGGCAAATGGAATGTCGTCATTTGTCGCAAGGGGAATGGAGTACAAAAATAGGGATATTTTGGTACTGTTGTACAGGGAGTTGGTGAGAGCGTGTGGACAGTTTTCTGGCCTCCTTCTTTAAGGAAGGATATAATAGCATTAGAAACAGTTCAGGGCAGGCATTGGCCTATGGTATTATTGCTCCATTATTAATCCAGAAACTCAGCTAATATTCTGGGGACCCAGGTTCGAATCCTGTCGTGGCAGATGGTGGAAATTTGAATTCAATCAAAAATATCTGGAATTAAGAATCTACTTTTGAGCATGAAACTGTAGATTGTCGGAAAAACCCATAAAAAGTGAATTACGGTTTATCTTTCACCAGAGTGTCAGCCCTGGTGTAATTGGTCCACAGCCTCTGACTCAGAAGGTTGTGGTTCAAGCCCTGCTCCAGAGACCTGAGCACAAACATTTAGACTGGGCACCCAGCGTAGTACTGAAGGTATACTGCACTGTTGGAGGGGACATCAGATCCTCTCCAGTTGATGTCAAAGATGCTATGACAGTATATTGAAGAAGAACAGGGAATTCACCATGGTTTCCTGGCTGATGTTTATTTAACTACATCAGGAAAAGCTGATTATCTATTTGTCATATTTGTAGCAGCTACATGTGTGCAAGCTGGCTGCTGTGAGAGCAGCAAATACATCTCAATATATTATGTAAACACGCCCACCAAAATCTTGCTGGCATTTAGGCTGGCAGAATCCTATGGTCCTGCCAATGCCTCACCCCACCCCAAATTTCCTCACTGTGATGGCTTGGTTCAACAGGTAACCTCTGACAACGACGGGATCATAAGATTCAGTCTCACTGCCAATGAGTAGCAAACCATCTCCTGCCACCACCATGTATGTCACCGGAGGGAGAGAAAAATCTCACCCACCATCTTGCTTATCCACTCTGACCGGGTGACTTCATCTTGGTTCCAATATAATTGATTGCTTGTTGCAAAGCTTTGAAACCTTTATTAGCAGTCCTTGAACATCTGTGTTTGCTGTAAAGAGACCCAACAACAGGCCTTCACGAACTGAACTGCCGAGCCCTGTGCTTATTTAGAGTCTCTCCAATTCATTTTAAACAGGGAATTATCTGTGCAGACAACAATGGGAGATTTATGCAGGCACTTGATAACAGCTCAAGCACATGCGCTGGCTCAAAGCTTGATCAAACACAAAGACAGAAGATGAGAGCATTTATTGAAGCTGTAATTGGAGCAAAGCACTTGTAGTTACTCCTGGCAATTTGCAATTCAGCTACAAGAATGTGACGTGAGCATGTTTTTGATTTATTATGGTCAAATGCATTGGTTATTTTTTGCCTGCTGTATAAAGCATATCGTTCATAGAGCACATGAGGAAGGATGAAAGGAGAGGGTGCAGAATATAGTGTTATAGTCATGGCTAGGGTGTAGAGAAAGATGAACTTAATATAAGGTAGGTCCATTCAAAAGTCTGGCAGCAGGGAAGAAGCTGTTCTGGAGTCGGTTGGTACGTGACCTCAGACTTTTGTATCTTTTTTTCCCAATGGAAGAGAATGCGTGGGGTCTTTAATTATTTTGGCTTCTTTGCCGAGGCAGCGGGAAGTATAGACAGAGTCAGTGGATGGGAAGCTGGTTTGTGTGATGGGACTGGGCTACATCCACAGCCCTTTGTAATCCCTGGGAAAGACACTGTGATTCAAGAATCTGTTTTGACACAACTTTTGTCAAGTTGCAACTTCTTTTGGCTGTGAATCACTGGCTGTTATGGTCACTTTTCATCGCAAAAATAGTTATATTTTTGAACTAACAGTTATTCATAAAAATGCTAATTATAAACAAAAACATGTAAGAGCTCATTATAAAAGAGCTTTAAGGGTTTTGAGAAAGGAATGGCACTCCCCTCCAATATTCTGCATTTGTTGCTCAAGGGATTGCAATTTAACTCGGTCTGTTTTTTTTCTCTAAATCTCAGTGACAAATGTATCAATTTTTTATTCTCTGCCACATTTCTGTATAATTGGCCAATGACCTATAATTGAGCTCAAAGGGAATCTGTCAATATTGAACCATGTTCATGGTTCAAGTTGTACTCTGACCTGATCTGACCCCCAGATGAGATTGCAGATGTAGTCATTGCGAGGAGTAGGATACTGCATTACAGCTGGTCCCTTGCTGCCCAACCCCATTCTGTCAGTGTATTGATTGACACGGCAGCAATTTTGCACCACACCCGACCACTGACTTCGGGGCCGATTGACTCTGCGCATCTGTAACCTGCTGTGAGGAGAGAAACACTGGCATCACATGATGCCAATCTACCACCTGGTTTCGGTGTCAGCAGAATTATCAACAAGGAATTCTAAAAATAAGTGGTACCTAGTGCAGTGCCGCAGTGTTGAAGGACAAAGCTGTGTAGCCATGTCCTCTACATTGATCAGTTAGTTATTCACTGACATGTTACACATTTTTTTGAAGTGTTTTTCTTCTTTTAAATGTAGCAATCAGCTTGATGGGTTGGATGTAAAGAGAGAACCCGCATTCTCTACCACATGGGATGTTCCTTTGCACCTCTGGCAAAATGCTGAGAAAATTGCAAATCTCAGTCTAATGTAGTGCACTGTCTACACTTGTGTCTGGCTACACTTGCCGCTGCCTCGGCAAAGCAGCCAGCATAATTAAGGGTCCCAAGCGCTCCACGCATTCTCTCTTCTAGCTGTGGCATGATGGCACAGTGGTTAACACTGCTGCATCACAGCACCAGGGACCCGGGTTCAATTCCAGCCTTGGATCATGTCTGTGTGGAGTCTGCACATTCTCCCTGCATCTACGTGGGTTTCCTCCAGGTGCTCCGGTTTCCTCCCATAGTCCAAAGATATGTGGGCTAGGTTGATTGCTCATGCTAAATTGACTCATAATGTAGGGTTAAAAGTTGGGTTACAGGAATAGGCCCTGGGTGGGATTGTGGTCGGTGCAGACTCAATGGGCTGAATGGCCTCCTGCACTGTAGGGGATCTTTTCCATCGGGGAAAAAGATCTGAAAGTCAGGTCACGTACCAACCAAGTCAAGAACAGCTTCTTCTCTGCTGCTGTCAGACTTTTGAATGGACTTACCTCGCACTAAGTTGATCTTTCTCTACACCCTAGTTATGACTCTAACCTTACACTCTGCACTCTCTCCATTCCTTCTCTATGAACAGTATGCTTTGTCTGTATAGTGCTCAAAAAATACTTTTCACTGTATACTAATACATGTAACAATAATAAATCTGATCAAATGGATTATCCAATAGTGCAACAACGATGCCAGGGAAGGTGATGGCCCAGTGGTATTATCGATAGCTGAGTTTTTCGAGTCTAATGTTCTGGGGGAGACCCGGGTTCAAATCCAGCAACGGCAGATAGTGGAATTTGAATTCAATAAAAAAATCTGGAATTAGGAATCCGCTAATGACCGTGAAACCAATTTCGATTGTTGGAAAAACCCATCTGATTCACTCGTTGGTTAGGGAAGGAAATCTGCCGTCCTTACCTGGTCTGGCCTACCTGTGACACCAGAGCTATAGCAATGTGATTGACTCTCAACTGCCCTCAGGTAACTCGGATGGGCAATAAATGTTGGCCCAGCCAGCGATACATATCCCGACTCATTACAAAATGCCATATTGTTTGTCCCCTTGTTACATCCAGAACATAATGTTTTAGGGAATTATCCTGGACACTCTCCACAAATCCACTTCTTTTACTGACAGCTGCTTGCTTGCCTCTCCTAGTCTATGTTTAAAGTTAAAGTTCCCCCATTAATAGCCTTTGCTATACAGTTGCCTAATTTCTGCATCTACGCAATGTAGCACTTCACCAGATGGTCTATGCACAGCATCTATTACAGTTTTATATCCTTCACTATTCCTCAGCTCTACCCATGAGGTTTCCACTGCTTTCCCCTCTTTATATTCTCGTTCACCAGTGAAGTGATTTTGTTTCTAATCAGTAAGGCTACTCCATCCCCTCTCCCGTTTTCCCTATATATCCTGTAAGTCTCACAATCCGATTATATTTAGTTCCTAATCTCGACCATCCTGTAGCCATGTCTCAGTAATGGCTATGATATCATCATCTCCAATTTGAATTTGTGCTGGCGATTGTTTAATTTATTCCTTCTCTGAATTAATATATCAAATTTGAGACAAGGCACTTGCCATATCTATTTCTGCACTTTAGGATTTGGCAAATGCAAGTGCCTAAGCGTTTAAAAAGATGTGCACCTGTGTGTAGTGTGTGCACGTTTAAATCCCAGATGATTTGGCTTTGTCCCTTTGGGGTAATCAGAAGGAAATGAACTTGTAATGAACCAAATAAGCATACTCCTCCAGTTAACAAAAGGGAATTGAAACTTCAAACAAAAAGGGGAAAAAAAAACACTCTTACACACAGCCCATTTTATTTTCAGTTGCAAGTGAGGAGCAGAGGGAAATGGAAAAACTATTTTACTCAGCTAGCTATATCTCAGACACCTGAATGGGTAGTAGAAACAGATTTGATTGTAACTTTCGAAAGGGAATTGGTAAATGCGGTGGGCAGGATTTTATGGCCTCATTCAGTCCTGCTCGAGGCCAATGGAGATTTCTGTTCTGGAACCTTGTTTGCTCTGGAATCGGTGCAAGTAAGGTGGTAGAGTTTTGGCCTGTACTTTGTTTATAGGCCTGTTGGGGGGAGGGGAGGGTGGAACTCGGGGAGTTGGACTAACTGGAACCACTCTGATTGACAGGGTTGTCAATCCCATCTAACCCATCCCCCACTGTTCTCATGCCCTTCCCTCCCTCCCAGAACCAGGATAGGGTTCCCCTTGCCCTCACTTTTCACCCCACCATTGAAGGACCATTCCCTCCAACTCCAGCATGATGCCAACATTCAACACATCTTGCCCTCACTACCATGCCAGCGTTCCGCAGGGACCGCTCTCTCTGGAACACCCTTGTTCACTCCTCCATGAAACCCAACACCTCAAACCATGGCACCTTCTCATGCAAACACAGAAGGTGCGACACCTACCCCTTTTATCTCCTCCCTGTTCACCATCCCAGGTCCTAAATACCCCTTTCAGGTGAAGCAGCAATCTGGTCCATTGCATTCGCTGCTCCCAATGCGGTCTAGTCAACGTCAGAGAGACCAAACGCAAACTGGGTAAACACCTTCGGTCAGTCTGTAAGCAGGACCCAGACCTTCCTGTCATTTGGCACTTCAACACACCACCCTGGCCTCCTGTCCCCATGTCCGTACTTGGCCTTTTGCAATGTGAGAAACCTCATAACATCAGATTAAAGTCCAACAGGTTTATTTGGTAGCAAAAGCCATTAGCTTTCAGAGTTGCCCCTTCATCAGGTAAGTGGGAGTTCTGTTCACAAACAGGGCATATAAAGACACAAACTCAATGTACAAAATATCGACAAGCTCGGTATTTCAACACAGACATCAAGTTTTTACAAACCCCAGTCCAATGCCAGCATCTCCACATCTTTTACGATGTTCCAGTGAAGCCCAACGCAAACTGGGAGAACAGCACCTCAACTTCTGACTGGGCACTTTACAACCTTCAGGATTGAACTCTTGAGTTCAACAACTTCACAGCGTGAACACCCCCTCCTTCTTCACCCCTTTTCCACTTATTTTGTTTCTTCTTTTCATCTCATTCATCTATTTTATCATCCTTCATTCTCACTTCCGTTTTTCCACTTCTCCATTCCGTTCCTCTTGCTCCCGCCCCCAACTGCCACATTCCTCAGGCAGTCCCTTTACCATCTGTATCTCTATTCTGCCATCCGCACTCTGATCACTTAATGGACACTTTAAGCACCTTTTCTTAGCAGCCTTCATCCTCATATACATTTCCTTTGTGCAATTACAGGCCCTCCCCGCATCCCCCCACCTTCATTGTGTAAATCTCTTCTGTTTTTTTGCTCTTAGCTCTGACAAAGAGTCATCCAGACTCAACATTGGCTCTATTCTCTCACCACAGGTACTGTCGGACCTGCTGAGATTTTCCAGCGTTTTCTGGTTTTGTTTCAGATTCTGACATCTGCAGTATTTTGCTTTTATGGACTAACTGAAAAGCTGGCATAGGCTTGATGGGCTAAATGGCCTCCTTCTGTGCTGTAACATGAGTTCACTCACTGTACCACAAAATGTTGCAAGTATTTTGAAATCAACATCAGGAAAAGTGTCAACAGTGACTCAGGATTGACGAAGCTTGAGCTAATTTGTGCTTCTCTCTCTCTCTCTCTCTCTCTCTCTCTCTCTCGTATTCACACCTTCTCTCGCTTTCTCTCAGTTGTGCGTCGTGCAAGAGGCCTCGTGGTAATATCGCTAGATTATTAATTCAGAAACTCAGCTACTGTTCTGGGGACCCAGTTCAAATCCCACCACGGCAGTTGGTAGAATTTGAATTCAATAAAAAATATCTGGAATTTAAGAATCTACTGATGACCATGAAACCATTGTCAATTGTTAGAAAAACCCATGTGGTTCACTAATGCCCTTTAGGGAAGGAAATCTGCTGTCCTTACCTGGTCTGGCCTACATGTGACCCACCATATTGCCACAACACTGCTTAGCCAAGGTGTTCAGGTCAGAGTTGACTCAAATTGTTTTTAGCTCTTAGTATGCATGATGAACTAATTCAAAGCCATTTTCAATATGGCGGCACGACTGGTGTCTCCTAGTTGTCCAAGTTTTGACGCTGTGGAGTTGTTTGCCAGGCCAATTTTAGAGGGCAGTTAAGAGTTAGCCATCTTGGTACATGTGTGGTGATTGTCCTTTCAACGATCAATCTGCAGAGTGAAGATCACATGACCCACGGAACCAATCTGGGAGCAGGGTGGGGTATCACCCTGGTGAGTGTGGGCATCTGGACTCAGTCATCTCGGGAGCTAATTGTGGCCACAATGCTGGACGCCTCTGTGTGGTTTTTAACCTGCGAATGAACGAGTTTTCCCTAAACTAGTGAGTGAGCACCTTTTACAGTGTGGGACTGGAGTCACATATACGGTCAGGCTGGATAAGAGAAGCAGCTTCCCACTCCTGTAAGCACACATGAACCGTTTGGAATTTTACAACAATTTGATAGCTTCAGAAGCACTTTCTCACTGAAACCAACTCTTACTTTTTATAACAATTTTTTTTTGAAAAAACATCTTAAATTCTTGAGGTGACGCTACGTAGGATTTTCATTATTGATCTCTGGATTACTAGTCCAGTCACCATGCCCCAAGCACCTAGCAACTGAGTAAGGCTGGTCATGTAGCCAGAATGCCTGATGCTCACCTTACCAGAGTGATTCTCCGATGGAGAGCTTAGTGAGTGTGCTCTTTATGGTGGTTAAGGTCTCTAAAGACTGCACTGAGTCCTAGCAGAAGGTCACACAGCAACGCTGCATCTGAGAGACCACCACCACCTCAAGGGCAATTAGGGATGGGCAGACCCAGATGCCCACATCCAATCAAAATAGTTTTTTTAAATTTAATTTCTGCAAATGCTTTGGTGCACTGCAAAATGTGAAATTTATGATATAAATGGAGGATTGTTCCTTCTTTGAAATTTGCCTGCAAGACAGGAGCCATGTGAAATTTCTGCTGAATATTACATGCAGTATGTGGTGGCACAGTGGTTAGCACTGCTGCCTCTCAGTGCCAAGGACCCGGATACGATTCCCGGCTTGGGTCACTGTTAGTGTGGAATTTGCACGTTCTCCCCTGTCTGAGTGGGTTTCCTCCAATTCCTCTGCTTTGGTTAGATGAATTGCCCATGCTAAATTCTCCCTCTGTCTACCTGAACAGGTGCCAGAGTGTGACGACTCGGGGATTTTCACCGTAACTTCATTGTAGTGTTAATGTAAGCCTACTTGTGACTAATAAATAAACTTTACTTTTCCTCCTACAGTCCAAAGATGTGTGAGTTAAGTTGATTTGGCCATACTCAAATTGCCCCTTAGTGTCAGGGGGATTAGCTGAGAAAACGCATGGGGTTACAGGGATGGGTTTGTGGGCGGTGCAGACTCGATGGGCCGAGTGACCTCCTTTGCTCTGTAGGGTTTCTTTGACTTGATATGGCTGAAAAAAGGAGAGACCTTTTTGTTGAAACTTGCATTCACAAGGACGATTTGCAAAAATATCAAATTCCCCTGATGAGTGCAAGATGAAAAGCTTTGATAAAAATTTATGTTTTTTTTAGCAGTACACTGTTTCTGTCCTATCAAGTGACTGTGTGAAGTATTGTTGTCATGGGGCATGGGGATTACAAGCTATTGTGTCCAGACCTGACCTGAAAGTGGGTGGGATTTCACTTTGTAATGATACAGAAAGAAAAGCAGAAAACTGAATGGAGAATTGTGCGAGCAGAAATTCTCCACCGTGCAAAAAATAATGCATGTTTACTTGTGCGTTGATGCAGGACCCGGACATTTACATGCTATTGTATTGTTTTTCCATTTTGTTTAGAGGGATGACTTGCTTTTATTTATGCAACATTCTTTTTTTACGGCTTCAGGTAGTCTTGGAATACTTTTAAGAACCAGCAAGCTACTCTTTGAAGCTGCAATATAGGGAGCACTGCAACTATCAGTGCATAGCAAGATCCCAGGACAGCGAAGGGATCATATGGAGATGGTCCGATTGGTTTTAAGTGATAATATTGGGTGAGGATGCTCGCTAGAACCTCCCTGTGCTGCATTTCAGAATCCTGCGGTGGGATCCTCCTATGTACCCCTGGAAGATAAAGCCTCAGTACCACCCTGGCACATCAGCACACTCCGCTCTAGCCCAGGTTTTGAAAGCCAGTGGCCAGAATTCTCCAACCTCATTCACGACTGGGTTCCACTGCAGTGCATGGAGATTTGGCTGAGCACCAAGTTCTCCATTCTTGTTTGCTGCGGGGCATGTGGGACCAGAGAATTTTGGCCAGGTCCTCTTCATGGGATGTGGGGGTCACTGCCGAGGCCTGCATTTGTTGTCCATCCTTAATTACCCTTAAACTAGGCAGTTGGAGTAAATCGCATTACTGAATCATGGAATCCCTACAGTGCAGGAGGAGGCCATTTGTCCCATCAAGCCTGCACTGAATCTGAGTGCAGTGCCCTCTTTCTCCTGCCCTAGCTCCATAACCTCACAAATTTACCTTGGCCAATCCATCTAACCTGCACACCTTTGGACTATGGGAGGAAACCCATGCAACCACTAGGAGAACACACAAAGTCCACATGACAGTGATCCAAGGCCAGAATTGAACCCAGGTCCCTGGCGCTGTGAGGCAGTAGTGCTAACCACTGTGCCATCTTACCATCAATGTGCGAGTCTGGCATTGCAGATAGATTTCCTTCCCTAAAGAATATTGTTGAAGCAGGAGAGGTTTTGAGAGAGTTGATGTATTTCATGGTCACCATCAGTGATCACTAGTTTCATATTCCAGATTTATCAATTGAATTTACATTCCACTGGTGTGATTTGAACCTATTTCTCCAGAGCATTAACCTGGGCTTCTGGATTACAAGTTAGTGCCATTACCACTATGCCACCATCTCCCCAGTGTTCTGGCTTATTGGCCACTTTGTACTTTGAGTGTGTGGTGGATAGCTACTAGTGTTGGAAGCATGTTAGAGAATGTTTGGTTGTTGATTTTTTTTTAATTATTATTTATTGTCACAAGTAGGCTTACATTCACACTGCAATGAAGTAACTATGAAAATCCCCTCGTCACCACACCCCAGTGCCTGTTCGGGTACACAGAGGGATGCTTTAGCATAGCCAGTGCACCTAACCAGCATGTCTTTCAGACTGTGGGAAGAAACTGGAGTGCCCAGAGGAAACTCACCCAGACGTGGGGAGAACTTGCAGACTTCACACAGACAATGACCTAACCAGGACCATGGCGCTATGACGCAGCAGTGCTAACCACTGTGCCACTTTTTAGCCTCAGGCAAATTCATTGTTGTGCAATACTGTTGGAGTGTCTGCCTGGTGGAGCATGAGTGTTCATTCTGTGGTGAACAATTGCTGCATTGTTTTGGGTCTCCACCTGAAACTCCATTGCTTTAACAAAAAGCAATGTTTGCAGTTGTATAGTGCATTTCACAACCTCAAGATATTGCAAAGCAATGTACAGCCAGCTAATTTTTATATTTTTGATCAGTAGTCACTAATGTAATGCAGGAAATGTGGCAGCCAATTTGTGCACCGCAAGCTCCCACAAACAGCAATGATGATGGCCAGACAATCATCTTCAATGATGTTGGTTTGAAGAATATTTATTAATTTAGTTAATGGAATGTGGTCATCGTTGGACAGGCCAGCATTGATTGCCCATCCGTAGTTGCCCTTGAGAACGTGGTGGTGAGCAGTTAGCTTGAACAGTTGCAGTTCATGTGGTGTAGGTACGTTCACAGCAATGTTTGGGAGGGAGTTCTATGTTTTTGACCCCTTGACAGTGAAGGAATGGCGATTATATTTCTGATGGTATATGTGTGGCTTGGATGAGACCTTGCAGGTGGTGGTGGTGGTCCCTGCCATCTTGGTCCCTTTTAGATGGTAGAGGTAATTGGTTTGGAAGTTGCTACCTAAAGGAGCTGTGGTGAGTTGCCACACTGCCCCTTGTGGATGGTGTACACGCTGCTTTCATTTGTGCGCTAGTACTGAAGGAAGTGAATGTCTAAAGTGGTGGCTGGATGGAGTGACAATCAAGAGGGGCACATTGGATTCTCTGTTCTTGAAGATGGGTGGGGGGGGTGCAGGTTGGTTGTTTGTGTCCTGTCTTTATGTCAGTGTGAAATCCAACTTTGACATTTCGTGTTTTTTTTTCCTACTCTCATCTCCGATACTGCCTGACGGAAACTAGGGCAGAAAATTCACCCCAGTGAGTTAACTCTCATGGAGAATTGTTATTTTCCAGGCAGTTTTTGTGTGTCTCCACAATGCACCTGGTATTTATTTCATCCTGGTACTTCTAACTGGGCAGCACTGTAATACAGTGGTTAGCACTGCTGCCTCACAGTGCCATAGACCCAGGTTTGATTCCTGGCTTGGATCACTGTCTGTGTGGAGTTTGCACATTCTCTCTGTTTCTGCGTGGGTTTCCTCCCACAGCCCGAGATGTGCAGGTTAGGTGGAGTGAGCATGCTGATTTGACCCTTTTGCTGGAATTTTATCTTACCCCCGAGACTTGTAAAATCCCACCCGAGGCCAATGGAGAATCCTGTTCTGCGAGCCTCACCAGCCCTGATTCTGAGGCAGATGAGGTGGAAGAATTCCAGTGTTCGTGTCTAAAGCTGTGTAGGTTAGGTGGATTGGCCATGATAAATGTGTGGGGTTACAGGGATAGGACACAGCAGAGGGCTTGGATAAGGTACTCTGTCAGAATTTGTGCAGACTCCAATGGGCCAAATGGCCACTTTTGCACTGTTAAGATTTAAAGTGGTTTCATGAGGCGATTTGATTCCTCAGTAAAGTTTTATATCTGCCCACCTGAGTTTCCGCAGGATACCGATGAGCCAATGGCCTCCTGTCACCATCATTGAAATAAAATCCCATCATCTCTCCTATTGCAAGAAGGAAGAACCATTTATTAAAAAAGGCATCATGAGTAGAATGGGAATCTGATTCCTATTATGCTCATGAATCTGAACCTATTAGCATCTGACCCTTCTGAATTGAATAATCTAAATGCAGTTGAGGCAGCAGGTTTTAAAATTGGTTACTTTTGTCCGGGGGAGGGGTGGGTGGTGCGGGTAAAGGGCTTTCCTGATTTTTGAATCGACAGTGCTCAGTAACAATCCTGGAATGTAGGTTTGAAAACAATGCAATGGAGCGGCACGGTGGCACACTGGTTGGCACTGCTGCCTCACAGTGCCAGGGACCCGGGTTCGATTCCCGGCTTGGGTCACTGTCTGTGTGGAGTTTGCACATTCTCCTTATGTCTGCGTGGGGGTGCTCCGGTTTCCTCCCAGAGTCCAAAGACGTACAAGTTAGGTGAATTGGCCATCCTAAATTCTCCTCCGTGTGCTCAAACAGGTGCCGGAGTGTGGTGACGAGGGGATTTTCACAGTAACTTCATTGCAGTGTTAATGTAAGCCTTACTTGTGGCACTAATAAATAAATTTTACTTTTGGGTGTTTTTAGTGAATTATCAAATATCTTGGATGACAGAAATCTGGAATTCTCTTCGTCCAAATGGTTGTTGAGGCTCAAATTTAATTGAAAATATTTGTGTTGAGGTTAATAGAAAGGATTCAGTGACTTGGTGGAGCTGAGGGTTTAGAGGCATCTGGATCCAAGGCCCATTGGTGGAGTTGCAGATTGGCCCTGATCATGATGAATGGTGGAATAGGCTATAGGGATGTCTCTTATTCCAATAGATATCTCCAAGGATGAGTGGGAGGTGGCTCACTGATTCTTAACTCTCGCAGTCTAATTGGTGCAAGGTTCTAGTCAGTCTCCAATAACAAATGGTTGTTAAAAGCCAGAAAAATGGGCCCTAGCACTCCGGTGTGCCTAAGGTGATTGAGAGACAATGGGAAACTGTGCAGGGCCCAGGGAG
Organism: Carcharhinus amblyrhynchos; assembly: GCF_965287045.1. Classification (NCBI taxonomy): domain Eukaryota; kingdom Metazoa; phylum Chordata; class Chondrichthyes; order Carcharhiniformes; family Carcharhinidae; genus Carcharhinus; species Carcharhinus amblyrhynchos. Next base: position 39,109,587 of record NC_137331.1, read on the forward strand.
GAGGCTCACTCAAACTCTTTGGGCTCACTGGGAAGAGTGACCCTAAGAAATTTCCCGACCAGTCCTTTCACTGAAACAATAGCCAAGCTCCCAGTGAGGTCAGAGAAACCTGATCCCCACGTTACCTCTCTGGGGATCATTCATACACAGAATCATAGAATCCCTATGGTGCAGAAGGAGGCCATTCAGCCCACTGAGTCTGCACGGACAACAATCCCACCCCAGGCCCTAGCCCACAACCTCTCACTTTAACTCTCTAATCTACACTATATATGAGCAATTTATGAGCAATCAACCTAACCCACACACCTTTAGACTGTGGGAGGAAACTGGGGCACCCGGAGGAAACTACACAGACACAGAGAGAACATGCACCCTCCAGACAGTCAGTACCCGAGCCAGGATTTGAACCCAGGTTCCTGAAGCTGTGAGGCAGCAGTGCTAACCACTGCACCATATACATGAATATATGTGTGAAACAGAAACTGAAATAGGCCATTTGGCCCCTCAAGCGTGCTCTGCCACTCGATAAGATCATGTTTGTTTTGAATTCCACATTCCCACCTTTTAATTCATTCGTGGGACGTGGGTGTGGCTGGCTGGTCATCACTTATTGCTCACCCCTAGTTGGCCTTGGAGGGTAGTTGAGAGTCAATCACATTGCTGTGGCTTTGGAGTCACATGTAGACCAGACCAGACCAGGTAAAGATGGTAGATTTCCTTCCCTGAAGGACATTAGTGAACCAGATGGGTTCAATTCCGACAATTGACAATGGTTTCATAGTCATCAGTAGATTTTGTTACAGATTTTCTAATTAAGCTCAAAATCCACCATGTGCAGGATTTGAACCTGGGTCCCCAGAACATTAGCTGGATTTCTGGATTAATAGTTTAGCAATAATACCTCTCGGCCATTGCCTCCTGTACCTCCAATAAAGCTTCCATCCTGGTCAGAAAAGGGAATCAATCGACCCCTACCTTAATATTCAGTGACCCTGCCTCCACCCTTGCCTGAGGGGAGAGTTCCAAAGTTAAAAATGCTCTTTGTGAGAGAAATATTCTCCTCATCTCTGTCCTAAAAGGACAATTCATAATTTTAAAATGTTGTCCCCTACTCTGGACACCCCACAAGAGGATGTATTCCTTCCACATCCATGTTGTCAAGAGCTTGTCAGGATCTTGTATACATCAATCGGTCACCCCTCACTCTTCTAATCTCCAGTGGAAACAAGGCCAGTCTGTCCATTCTTTCCTCTTAAGGTATCTAGGTATCAATCTAGTAAATCATTGCTGAACTTCTTTTAATGTACTTGCTTAAATAAGGAGACCAAAACCGCATACAGTATTCGAGATGTGGTCTCCCCAGTGCTTTGAGGACAGTTTATCCTTCCTTTGTGAACACAGTTTAAAATTGGGAGCCGTCGATCTCTGTGGGATGTTGGTAAGGTGACTCTTGTTTGATGTTGTCATCAAGCTTTGATGAGGTGTCTTACCATATCTTTGAGGCTTTGCTCCTCCTGTGACAGATGTGAGATAGCCGGTGTAGTTGTACTTGAAACAATTTATTAAGAGCTATTGACAAAGACCCTCTAGGTAAGTACATAATTTTCAGGACCGTCTGTTCTGCACCTTGCTGTCTGGGTACCTGTTGATCATCTGACTCCTGATGTCACAGTTAGATCGTTAACAGCATCACTGTCTCATTAGCATAACCGCTAACCCATTACTCTACAATTTTAACTGCCTTTCCTACCCCCTCCGTCCCTAGATTCTGCTGAGAAGGGGTAACATTGCCCTGTATACCCATCTTCCTACTTTTGCCTACTCTGGTTTCAATCTTTCTCACTCCCAACTTTAGAAATGTTAGTGTTCTGCTTTAAGGGAGTGTGCTTAATAACTTAATGCTGTCCAATCTTGTGCTTTACTGGCCTGCTTTAAATGCTTCCTGATTTACTATGGAAACTTGCACTTGTATAGCGTTTTCAATGTAGTCATAGGCACTGAGCTACGTCAGGAGATGTGGAAACCGGTGACCAAGAGGTGCATGTTGGGGCAGAAGAGAGTTGGAGGGGCTTTAGGTGGGGTATGTAGTTCTGGAGCTCAGTGGCTAACGGTTTTTATCAACATTTTAAAATGTGTGTTTTAATTGAATGATTTGTGCTTTCACCAGCTGCATGGTGCAATTGTCGTCAGTGGATTGTAAATCGTGCAGAAATTGATTTGATTATTGTCACGTGTATTAGTATACAGTGAAAAGTATTGTTTCTTGCGCTCTATTCAGACAAAGCATACCGTTCATAGAGAAAAGGAGACAGTGCAGAATGTAGTGTTACAGTCATAGCTAGGGTGTAGAGAAAGATCAACTTAATGTGAGGTAAGTCCATTCAAAAGTCTGACAGCAGCAGGGAAGAAGCTGTTCTTGAGTTGGTTGATACGTGACCTCAGTATCTCCCTTCTAGAGAATATCGGGGAGCAGCTGTGAGGAATAAAATTTGTTGGAGACTGGAAAATGCACAACCTATCTTCTCAGGACTTTCTATTTATTTCTCTCAAAATCTGGAGGGTTATATGACAGCTTTGATGAAAGTTATTGATAATGACAGGGACTTCTAATGCTTCACTGATTGATCTCTTCATAGACCCAGAGGAACCCTCAGTCCTCTATTCACCCATCATTATTTATCCTTTTAAGATGCTTCTCTTAACAAAAAAACTCCTCCTAATTCAAGTTAGAATGTTGCTTAGTTATCTGAAGTACTGGCTCTGTCGGAGGTCAGTGCAGACTTGATGGGCTGAATGGCCTCCTACGCTGGAGGAATTCTACAATCTACGTTGTTCTTGATGGTTGAGTAGTAGATGGAATAAAGTTACATTACCGTTTCAGCATTTCTGACTTGATGTACAGATTATGCCATAGAATCCTCCAGTGCAGAATGAGGCCATTCGGTCCATTGAGTCTGCACTGACCACAATCTCGCCTATCCCCATAACCCCACATATTTATCCCGTTAATCTCATTAATCTACAAACCCCAGGACATTAAGGGGCAATTTAGCATTGCTAATGCACCTAACCCACATATCTTTGGACTGTGGGAAGATTCCAGAGCACCCGGAGGAAACCCACACAGACATGGGGAGGACATGAAAACTCCACACAAATGGACAGTGATCCAAACCGGAATCAAACCTGGGTCCCTGGGACTGTGAGGCAGCAGTGCTAACCATTGTGCCACTGTGCTGCCCTTAATTGTTTAAGGGCAGTATGGTGGCACAGTGTTTAGCACTACTGCCTCACAGTGCTAACCATTGGTTAGAGCCCAGATTGTTTAAGCTTTACTGCACATTTAATGATTGGCACTGTTTTTCTGCTTTGTGGTTCAGTACCTGTTTTCAGATGAGCCATCTCCGTGCATTTCCCTTGCCCCCTTCCACATTAGTGGTTCACTAATGTCCTTTAGGGAAGGAAATCTGCTGGTCTACATGTGACTCCAGAGTCACAGCAATGTGGTTGACTCTCAGCTGCTTTCTAAGGGCAACTAGGGATGGGCAATAAATGCTGGCCAGTCAGCAGTGCCCACGTCCCACGAATGAATTAAAAAAAACAGTCTTTGTCTGCATGTTTGAAGGAAAGGAGTTGAGGTGACTTGTGCAGAGCATTGTCTGGGATAGGGGGAGAAAATGGCCTGCTTCTTTACTGTAAATTCAGTACAATTCATTACCCACCCCCCAGTCCCTTAGAGATTTCAAGGCTGGAGTTGCTACATTCCATTTTGCTCGATAAGGCTATTGAGGAGAGGCTTCTAAGGTGGGTGCATTGAGTTTGTTGAAGTAAACATTAGGCATGATGTAATCCAGTGAGAGAACAGGCTCGAGAGGCTGAATAACCACATGGGTGTGTGTTTACGTGTTCTCGCATGTAGGTGTTCATGCGTTGGAGTTTGTTGGGATGATTAAGCCTCAGTACGTAATCATTTGTTCCTATCAAGATGGAAACCGAAGGAGTAACAGCACCCCACCCTGAGTTAGACCCACCCAGTAAGACAGTTCATCTCTAAATGATTACCATTCCTCATCTGGGCATTTAGGATGATTATAAAGGTTACTGGTTGACTTGATTTGATTCATTATTGTCACATGTATTGGGATGCAGTGAAAAGTATCGTTTCTTGTGCACGATATAGACAAAGCATACCACCCAAGGAATGCATACAAGAGGAGAAAAGGAGAGTTTATTAAATTTTAGATTATTTATTTGTCAGTCACAAGTAGGCTTACATTCACACTACAGTGAAGTTGCTGTGAAAATCTTCAGTGCCTGTTCGGGTACACTGAGGGAGAATTTAGCCTGGCCAATTTACCTAACTGGCACATCTTTTGGACTGTGAGTAGGAAACCCACGCAGACTGTGGGAGAAAGTGCAGCCTCCTACAGACAGTGACCCAAGCTGGGAATTGAACCTGGGTCTCTGGTGCTGTGAGGCTGCAGGGACATCCACTGTGCCTCTCCCATAGGAGGAGAGAGTGCAGAATGTAGTGTTACAATCACAGCTAGGGTGCAGACAGATCAACTTAATGCAAGGTAGGGGGTCAGACTTCTGTATTTTTGAAGAAAGAATAGAAATCCATCAACAAAAATCTTTTGAGTTTTATTGAGCAAGCAAAATACTCATTCCTTTTGTTTTGGAGACAAACTGGACAGTTTGCAGTGAGCTAATGCCATCTTCCTGGGCATACTGGCAGCTATAAGGAGTCTACAATGTCCTTATCTCTCCTTCAGAAAATGATGAAAGAACAAAACAGCTCTTAAGTTGTCTTATTAATCTCTGTTCCCAGAATGCCTCATTCCTCACCCTAATATTTTATGGGTAACTGCATATTTCCCCCAGACCAGTCATGTTTTGGTTCTTAATGGTTAAGGTCACCTCCTTGCACGGTGACTATTGACTTTCTTGCACCGTTTCTACCTGTGTCCCATTCTCCATTTTGAGAAGTATAGGTGGGGAGTTGCACTGGAAGTCCACACCAGAGGAGTGCAGAGACCTCGGTAGGTCGTGGGGCTGGAAGAGGTGACGAGGGAGGAGTGAGGCTATGGAAGGATTTGAAAACGAGAATGAGAATTTTAAAGCTGAGTGCTTGCTTGACTGGGCTGCACAGTGTTAGCACTCACAGTTCCAGGGACTTGGGTTCAATTCCCGGCTGGGGGTCACTGTCTGTATGGAGTTTGCACATTCTCCCATGTCTGCATGAGTTTCCTCCGGGTGCTCCGGTTTCCTCCCACAGTCCAAAGATGTGCTGGTTACGTTGACAGGCCATTGTAAATTGACCCTTAGTACTGAGGTATTAGCAGGATAAATATGTAGGGTTACAGGAATAGGGCCTGGGTGGGATTGTTGCCAGTGTAGCCTCAATGGTCCAAATGGTCTCCTCCTGCACTGTAGGGACTCTGTATGATTCTATGTAGTTCAGTGAGTGCTGGATCGATTGGGGAACTTGACTTGGTACCAGTTTTAGGATGATTTTGGGTGTACAGAGGATAGAACATGGGAGAGTAGCCAGCAAAGCATTAGGATAGAAACAGAAAATGCTGGATAAACTCAACAGGCCCAACAGCATCTGAGGAAAGAAAGACAAGGGGAATGTCTGGAGTTTGTCTGATTTCAGAGCTGATGAGGGATACAAATGTGATGGAACACACTGTAAGAATAGTTGAATCTAGAGGTAACACAGGCATGAATAATAACAAAGTAACTAGCATGTCATAGTAAAATGTTTCAAGTTGATATTAACATTTTATAGATGAAGGGAATATTAGGATCATTTGACCAGGTTCGGAGGGGAATTCCACGCCCCCCCCCCCCCCCCCCCCATGGTGTGTTTTCCAACAGAGTAGGCAGCTTGCCACTGGTGGCGATCTTCCAGTCCCGCCAATATCTACGCCGTTCTGTGCAGCTCACCTGACCTGTCACTGGGGAAACCCACCATTGTGGAGGGGAGACTCCTTTGGCAGAACCAGAAGATCCCTGTGGCAGGAAGGGCTGGAAAATCCTAACCGTAATGTTTAAAAGGGGAGGGGGGATTTGTAGAGGGAAGTCCAGGGCTCAAGCCCTAGGCAGCCGAAGGTATGGCCACCAACGGTGCAGCAGTGTAAATCAGATGTGCACGAGAGGAGGGCAGAGAACTCAGAGACCGCAGAGCTGGGCAGAGGTAAGGGGGGGTGCGAGACAACGGGAGAGATTTGAACAATGTATTAAAATAAAAGATACTCGACTATTGGATTGGCAACCTATGTAGATCAGCAAGTTGTAGACAGAACTGCAACAAATTGCTTAAAGTTATAGTCACATGAATTATATTAGCCTCATTCCAATAGTCAAGTTTTTCTCTGTAGTGAGCCTATTATCTGTGATTTTACATCTAATGAAAAAATTGCCCAATATATTCATATACAAAACATCCTTTAGTTGCCATTGGGGACATCTGCATGTGTGGGGCAATTGGAAACAATTTCATACTTCTTCTTTCATGAGAAGTAAGCTTGTTTTCCTGGACATCTCGGCTTCTCGATGTAGATTTATTTATCTTATGCAAGATTTTTATTTGATGTTGATCTGAGCTATATTCAGCATTATAAAATAGTAGGCAAGCCTCCTATTGCAGACTCAAGTTAATATTAAGCTTTATCACAGACTGAAAGTACACCATTTCTCCTATTTTCATTAAATGCACACTTTCAAATTTGGGCACAATCTTGTACGATTCTGTCAGGCTATGTTTGGAACCCAAATGATATTTTTGGTAGATTCTCTTTCTTGTGAATGAAGCAAACAAGTTCAAAGGGAAATTAATTGCCAAAGTCCATTAATCAATCCACACAATCTTCCACTTGTTTAGGCATGGATCCTTAACCACATGAGTAAGTCTCAAATTGGCAGGAGGTGGTAGCCATTTTATGACTGAGATGAGACGTTTCTTCACTCAAAGGAAGTCTTTGGGAATTCTTTGGAATTCTCTACCCCCAGAGCTTTGGATGCTCAATGTTGAGGATGTTCAAGATGGAGATGGATAGATTTTTTTGGATAGTAAAGGAATTGTGGGACATTTGGGGTTTGTGCAGGAAGGTATATATGGTGCTGAGGTAGAAGATTTATCCATGGGCAGACTACAAGTGTCAAATAGCCAACTCTTGTTCTTAGTGCTTGCAGGGAAAGGAGACAGGTGCTTGACAAGTCAGGATGGAGAGGGACACTCTCTGAAGGTCTAACTGTGTGTTAAATAGCTGCCAGGATGTGAGCTTCAGGAATTAACGACCCAGTTATAATTGCCCCATCGTGAGTGGCCATGCCTTTTGTTATCCAGATCCCTACACTGCTCTATCTTTCTCTTGACCCATAAGACACTGCTTGGAACTTACCTCTTTGGGACAGGATTAAAAGTTTGGTCGATGCCTATCTCCTCTTGTAATTGAGTGCCAAATTTTGTCTGATGAAGTTCCTCGGGGCTTGTTATGTTAATGGTGCTATATAAACGCAAGTTTGCTGAGACAATGGATTGAGAGACTTGAGGATTAAGAAGCTTGAGGGTGTATGTGTACAAGATGTTTGACAAGTTGTTAAAATAGCATACAGAGTACTTGCTTTAGCAGCAGCAGCACAGCAAGAAAACAAAACCTTTATACACTGATTAGCCTCTGCTAACATTGTGTTCAGTCCTGTGCACCACACTTTAGGAAAGATACCGAGGATGCTGGAGAGAGTGTCTCCAGGGATGAGGGGTTTGGATTATATAGAGAGACTGGAAAATTTGGGATTGCACTTCACTTGAGATGCAGGGCAGATAGAAGAGGGATGGTCACCATCATGGGAGATTTTGAGAGTGTAAAAGGGAGAAACTTTTGATTTATTATTGTCTCATGTATTGGAATACAGTAAAAAGTATTGTTCCTTGCGCACTATACAAACAAAGCATATCATTCATAGTGTACATAGGGGAGAAGGAAGGAGAGGGTGCAGGATGTAGTGTTACAGTCATAGCTAGGGTGTGGAGAAAGATCAATTTAATATAACGTAAGTCCATTCAAAAGTCTGGCAGCAGGAAAGAAGCTGTCTTTAGTCAGTTGGTATGTGTCCTCAGACTTTTTTGTACCTTTTTCCTGACGGAAGAAGGTGGAAGAGAGTGTGTCCGGGATACGTGGGCTCCTTTAATTGTGCTGGCTGCTTCCCCGAGGCAACGAGGAGTGTAGACGGAGCCAATGATGGATTGGGCTACATTCACAACCTTTTGTAGTCTCTAGTGATAGAGGGTTAGTAGATTAAAGTAATTGGGGAAAGAAGATTGAAAAAGGAACATAACAATATCAACCTTCATTTATATATTATGTTCCTGCAGTGAATTTCCTTTTGTCTGCATTGGGACTAATAAGCATTTAATAAGCATCTGTCTTCCTCAAAAGAATGAAACAGCCCCCTTTTTATTTAAATGTGATCCCACACATTCTTTACTTGACTTGCTTCTGAAAGCCTTTGCTGTTTGCTAGTAGGTTCTAATATCACACTTAACCCTCTCCCTTAACTTCCCACATCTGAGAGTTTCATTTTGTCTTTTGCCCTTTCGGCCCCGTACATCTTTAGTGTTGCAATGTTTGAGTGTTTTTCAGTACCTCTTCCGTCCCCTTCATTTGGAAACCAGGCTGTGCCAACTGCTTGTAACACAATTGTCTTCAAACCTGTGGAGAGAAACAGAGGTAACATATTGGGTCTAAATGATGACAGAATTTCTGCACTTCTGTCAAAGGGTGGTTTTTAACCCAAAACATTAACTCTGTTTCCCTCTCCACAAATGCTGCCAGACCTGCTGAGCTTATCCAGCATTTTCTGCTTTTCTTTCCGATTTCCAGCATCCACAGCTGCGTGTTCTTGCGTGTCTTCAAACCTATTGTTGCCGTGCCTTTTAAAAAAAAAATTAAAATCCAGGAAGCAAAATTGACAATTTTGCATGGATCCCGAGAGGTAATCACAGCATGTACAGCATGGAGACCCTTGGCCCAAACTGGTTCGTGCTGACAGAAATGCCCATATAAGCTAACCCCATGTGGCCCAAATCCTTAAACCTTTCCTACCATGCATCTGTTCAAATGCCTTTGACCACATTTAAAATGTCCCACTCCTCCGGCAGCTCATTTCACATATATACCACTCTCTGTGTAAAAAAAAAAGTTGCCCTTCAAGTTTTCATTAATTCTTTCCCCTCTTAAGTTAAACCTATGCCCTCCAGTTCTCAATTCCCAACCCTGGGCAAAAAGGCTTGAGCGCATTCACCCTATCCATGCCTCTCATGATCTTACACATCTGTAAGATCACCCCTCAGTCTCCCGCATTCCAAAGAAAAATGTCCTAGGCTGTCCAATCTCTCCCTATAACTCCGTCCCTTGAGTCCTGGCAACATCCTTGTAAATCTCTTCTGCGCTCGCTCCAGGTTATGTCACATGATCCTTCCTATCTCCAACCACATCCATCCCACGCACCTGCCATTGTCACCCCTCACTAATGCCCTTTAGCGAAGGGCATCTGCCGCCTACATGTGACTCTGGAGCCACAGCAATGTGGTTGACTCTCAACTGCCCTTTAAGGATGGGCAATAAATGCTGGCGACACCCATGTCCCACAAATGAATTAAAAAATACGTGCCCACCTTGCATCATCCCCCACCGTCCCATGGTCAAAAAGGAAAGTAAGCCGTAGAAGCCTGCAGTACAGAAGGAGGCTATTTGGCCCATCGAGTCTGCATTGGCCACAATCCCACCCAAGCCCTATCTATCCCCTTAACCCCATGCATTTATCCTTGCTAGTCCCCTGACGCTAAGGGGGAATTTAGCATGGCCAATCTACCTAACCCACACGTCTTTGGATTGTGGGAGGAAACCCACGCAGACACAGAGAATGTGCAAACTCCACACAGACAGTGACCCAAGCCCGGGAATTGAACCTGGGATGCCTGGCACTGTGAAACAGCAGTGCTAACCACTGTGCTGCCCCATCTTTTTCTTGATTGACAGTCAAAATTCATCTAACTAAGCAGCCTTCTCCCTTTTTCTTTCCCGTTCAACACGAATGTCTGGAGATTGAAGGACTATACTGGAGATTTGGCAGCACTCCATAAACAGGAAATTGGCATTGACTTTGGGCTGTCATTCTGCCAGTGTCTAGTTTGCAAACACAGCCAAGACAGACCTCAATCCTCCCGCTCCAGTATTTAATGTCTGAATCAATACTTTGCCTTTCAGAATTGAAATTACAATGCTAAGTGATCTTCCAAATGCATTTGTCTTGCAAACATCTATGAAGCTGTTTTTTATTTTAATTTTCATATTTGGTTGTTGCCATCTCTAATGCATCCAACATCAGTGCCAAGGGAGACTTGCACGTCCTCTGTCTTCATGTTGTCTAATCTGTTGTCTTTTTTCTTTCCGTTTTGCAGCTCTCAAGGGTCAGAATGGGCAACCTATCTGGTAAACATGATGGCCATCATCCTATTACTGACCAGGATGACAAAGTAAGGACATGTGTTCGATTAATTGATGTGATTTTTTTTTAAGTGTGCGCACATAGGGAATCTCCAGTTTGAAAATTGGACATGCTATGTAAAGTCACTTAATATTGGATCAGATATTGATTCAATACATTTAGCTTAGTTAAGAAGGTACTTGTGTTTATATATTCACTTTTCATGAGCTGAGAATGGCCCAAGCACTTTACAGCCAATGAATGTGTTGTAACAGTTATAATATATTTCAAAGCGGCAGCTTATTTCTAAACTGCAAGCTCTCTCAGTCCCTACAGTGCAGAAGGAGCCTGTGCAGTCTATCGAGTCTGCACCAACAACAATCCTGCCCGGGCCCTATCCTCGTAACCCTACATATTTACCATCCAAATCCCTCTGACACCAAGGGGAAATTTAGCATGCCCAATCCACCTAACCCACACATCTTTGGACTGAGAGGAACCCGGAGCACCTGGAGGAAATCCACACAGACGCAGGGAGAACATGCAAACTCCACACAGACAGTGACCCAAGGCCTGATTTGAACCCAGGTCCCTAGCACTGTTAGGCAGTAGTGCTAACCACTGTGCCACCGTGCTGTACAAACCACCATATGATAATGTTGATGTGATTTATTTTATTTTTCGTTGAGGGATAAATATTGGCCAGGGTGTTGGTGAGAACTCCTCTCTCCCTCGCTTTCATAACAGCGACCAGGAAATCCTTTCATACGCACCTGAGTGTACACCATGTGCCAGTCTGCTCAAGCCTCTGCAGTGGGAGGAGGAGTGGAGAGGGACATCGTCTGAGCTATGGGCCATGCGAGCTACCTGACAAGCCATCTGAGACTCTCCAATTGTCGGGAATGTTCTTTCCCAGACAGGCTGACCTCTCCCGTTCTGAAACTGCTTCCAATTATTTGGCCACCACAGGATTTCCAAAGCCACCTCATGCGGAGCTGCCGGTCTGATTCATAAAACAAGGCTGTGGTTATAGAGCTAGCTGACTTGCGAGATAAACAGGAAGCTATTGCACCAGCTGCCCTGCCTTCTTCAAAGCTGCAAGTCTTCCTGGAAATGAGGCCTGGTTGCACTAGGCCTCTGTCCCGTAATCCAAATGGCCTTCACCTGAGTATAAAGTAGGGGCTCCTTCTTGCCTAGGATTGACCACTGTACTGCTGTAAGCAAACCTTTGTGCTTTTTTAATCTTTGAAAACTTTTGTTTGTGTAGTTTTTTTTTAAATTAGAGAAGCAGGGGTGAATGTAGTCAAGGGGACCTGTTTGCTTTTCTGTTGGTGTGGAGTGATAAACCCTGAGAATGGGCATGTTGGGAGCAGCCATTAATTGGGAGTGGGGGAAGGGGCGGGAATGGGGAAGCTTATGAAAGCTCTTGGATTGCTTCCTGTTGGCAGCCCCTCGCGAGAAGAGCGCGTTTGTTTTGATTTAATGTTAATCGGAGCAGGTCATCAGGCGGTAACAAGGGGAGCCAGAATGCCAGCAAACCACTTCCGTCCCTGTTACCTGTTAAACATAATGGCCGTCATCCTGTTACTGACCAGTGTAAAGTCTGACAACACCAGGTTTTAGTCCAACCTATTTATTTGATAATATTCTCACTAGCTTTCGAGGGGACTGCCTCTTCGTCAGGTGAATGGAGAGTTCTGGCCTCAGACAGAGCATATAAAGCACAGACAGTTTAGAACATAGAACATAGAACATTACAGCGCAGAACAGGCCCTTCGGCCCACGATGTTGCGCCGACCAGTTAAAAAAACAATGACCCACTAGCCTATACCAATCCCTTTTCGTCCATAAACCTATCCAGAGATCTCTTAAACGCCCCCAAACTAGATGCATTTACAACTGCAGCAGGCAGGGCATTCCAATCCCTCACCACCCGCTGGGTAAAGAACCTACCCCTGACATCCGTCCTGTAGCTACCCCCCCTTAATTTAAAGCCATGCCCCCTCGTGCTAGCTTTCTCCATCCGAGGAAAAAGGCTATCACTATCCACCCTATCTAAACCTCTAATCATCTTATATGTTTCAATAAGATCCCCTCTTAGCCGCCTTCTTTCCAACGAAAACAACCCTAGATCCCTCAGTCTCTCCTCATAGGACCTCCCCACCATACCAGGCAACATCCTAGTAAACCTCCTCTGCACCCTCTCCAACGCCTCCACATCCTTCTTGTAATGCGGGGACCAGAACTGCACACAGTACTCCAAGTGCGGCCGCACTAGAGTAGTGTACAGTTGCAACATTACACTGCGACTCCTAAATTCAATCCCCCTACCAATAAACGCCAAGACACCGTACGCCTTCTTGACAACCTTATCTACTTGATTCCCAACTTTCAGGGATCTATGTACACACACACCTAGATCCCTCTGTTCATCCACACTATTCAAAGTCCTCCCGTTAGCCCTATACTCGACACATCTGTTGCTCCTACCAAAGTGAATTACCTCACACTTCTCCGCATTAAATTCCATCCGCCACCTCTCGGCCCAGCTCTGCAACCTATCTAAGTCTCCCTGCAGACTATGACACCCTTCCTCACAATCTACCACACCTCCAACTTTGGTGTCATCAGCAAATTTACTAATCCACCCAACTATACCCTCATCCAGATCATTAATAAAAATTACAAACAACAGTGGCCCCAAAACAGATCCCTGAGGCACACCACTCGTAACTGCACTCCATGATGAATATTTACCATCCACCACCACCCTCTGTCTCCTATCTGATAGCCAATTCCTGATCCAACTTCCTAGATTACCCACAATCCCATACATCTGCATTTTCTGCAGAAGCCTACCATGGTGAACCTTATCGAACGCCTTACTAAAATCCATGTATACCACGTCAACTGCCTTACCCCCATCCACCTCTTTGGTCACCTTCTCAAAAAACTCAATAAGGTTAGTAAGGCACGACCTACCCGCTACAAAACCATGCTGACTATTTCTAATCAATTCATTACACTCCAAATAACTATAAATCCTATCCCTAATAATTTTTTCTAAAACCTTGCCCACAACAGAAGTAAGACTCACCGGTCTATAATTCCCGGCAAAGTCTCTGTTCCCCTTCTTAAACAATGGGACAACATTCGCTATCCTCCAATCCTCCGGGACTACACCAGAGACCAATGACGACCTGAAGATCTGAGCCAGAGGCTCTGCAATCACCTCTCTAGCCTCCCAGAGAATCCTAGGGTAGATCCCATCCGGACCAGGGGACTTATCTATTTTCAGCCCCTCAAGAATTTCCAGCACATCCTCTTTATCAACCGTAATACTGTCTATTTTACACCCCTGCAACCCAATGTCCTCCTCAGCTATATTCATGTCCCCCTGCGTGAACACCGAAGAGAAATATTGGTTCAATACTTCTCCAATCTCCTCCGGTTCCACACACAACTTCCCCCTGCTGTCTGTAACTGGCCCTAATCTTGCCCTGACCAACCTTCTGTTCTTGACATACCTATAGAACGCCTTAGGATTCTCCTTAATCCTATCAGCCAAAGTCTTCTCATGTCTTCTTTTAGCCCTTCTCAACTCACTCTTCAACTCCCTCCTAGCCAATCTAAAGCTTTCTAGTGCACTATCTGAGCCCTCCAATCTCATCCGAACATAAGCCTCCTTTTTTTTTTTTAACCATCGACTCAACTCTTTTAGTGCACCACGGTTCCCTAGATCTACCAAATCCACCATGCCTGACAGGGACATACCTATCAAGGACTCGCAGTAGCTGCTCCTTGAAAAAACTCCACATTTCAGACGTTCCCAGTCCCTGTAATCCCCTAATCCAATCCATGCTTCCTAATTCACTCCTGATAGCCTCATAATCGCCCTTACCCCAGCTAAAATTGCTGACCCGAGGTTCATGCCTATCTCTTCCCATCACTAAGGTGAACGTAACCGAATTGTGGTCACTATCACCAAAATGCACACCAACTTCCAAGTCTAGCACCTGGTCTGGCTCATTTCCCAGCACCAAATCCAATATAGCCTCACCTCTAGTTGGCCTGTCTACATACTGAGACAAAAAAAAACCTTCCTGCACGCTTTGTACAAACACTTTAGAGATTACTGATTAAAATGCGAATCCTTACACCTAACCTGCTGTTCAAGACCTGAAGTGGCTGACAATGTGAGTGGAAGGAGCGCTGATCACAGTTTAAAGAGATGTGTATTGTCTCCAGACAGTACAGTAAGTGAGGTTTTGCAAACCCAGGCAAGTCACGGGGGTTACAGATAGTGCGACATGAACCCAAGATCCCTGTTGAGACCGTCCTCATGTGTGCAGAACTTGGCTATCAGTCTCTGTTCAGCGACTCTGCGCTGTCGTGTGTTGTGAAGGCTGCCTTGGAGAATGCTTACCCGAAGGTCAGAGGCTGAATGCCCGTGACCACTGAAGTGTTCGCCAACAGGAAGGGAACAGTCTTGCCTGGTGACTGTCGAGCGATGTTCATTCATCCGTTGTCGTAGCGTCTGCATGGTCTCCCCAATGTACCATGCTTTGGGACATCCTTTCTTGCAACATATCAGGTAGACAATGTTGGCCGAGTTGCAAGAGTATTTACCATGTACCTGGTGGATGGTATTCTCACGTGTGATGATGGTGTCCATGTCGATGATCCGGCATGTCTTGCAGAGGT
The DNA here is from genome assembly GCF_965287045.1 of Carcharhinus amblyrhynchos. Taxonomy (NCBI): domain Eukaryota; kingdom Metazoa; phylum Chordata; class Chondrichthyes; order Carcharhiniformes; family Carcharhinidae; genus Carcharhinus; species Carcharhinus amblyrhynchos. The sequence continues at coordinate 39,124,791 of NC_137331.1, forward strand.
TGCTGTGACAGGGTTGTGTGGTATTGTGGTCACTGTTCTCCTGAAGGCTGGGTAGTTTGCTGCGAACAATGGTCTGTTTGAGGTTGTGTGGTTGTCTGAAAGCAAGAAGTGGGGGTGTGGGGATGGCCCTGGCGAGATGTTCGTCTTCATCAATGATATGTTGAAGACTCCGGAGAAGATGTCGTAGCTTCTCCGCTCCGGGGAAGTACTGGACGACGAAGGGAACTCTGTCCACTGTGTCCCGTGTTTGTCTTCTGAGGAGATCGGTGCGGTTTTTCGCTGTGGCGCATCGGAACTGCCGATCTATGAGTCGAGCACCATATCCTGTTCTTACGAGGGCATCTTTCAGGGTCTGGAGGTGTCTGTCACGATCCTCCTCATCTGAGCAAATCCTGTGTATACGGAGGGCTTGTCCATAGGGAATGGCTTCTTTAACATGTTTAGGGCGGAAACTGGAGAAGTGGAGCATTGTGAGATTGTCTGTGGGCTTGCGGTACAGTGAGGTGCTGAGGTGACCGTCCTTAATGGAGATGCGTGTGTCCAAGAATGCAACTGATTCTGGGGAATAGTCCATGGTGAGTCTGATGGTGGGGTGGAATTTGTTGATATCATCATATAGTTGTTTCAGTGATTGTTCACCATGAGGCCAGAGGAAGAAAATGTCATCGATGTATCTAGTGTACAGCATCGGTTGAAGATTCTGTGCAGTGAAGAAGTCTTGTTCGAACCTGTGCATGAAGATGTTGGCATATTGAGGCGCAAATTTGGTCCCCATGGCTGTTCCATGTGTCTGGATGAAAAACTGGTTGTTGAAGGTGAAGACATTGTGGTCCAGGATAAAGCGGATGAGTTGTAAAATTGCATCTGGAAACTGGCAGTTGTCAGCATTGAGTACTGATGCAGTCGCAGCAATGCCATCGTCGTGGGGGATGTTGGTGTAGAGCGCTGAGACATCCATTGTGACGAGGAGTGTCCCTGGTTCTACTGCTCCATGTGTGAATGAACATCGCTCGACAGTCACCAGGCAAGACTGTTCCCTTCCTGTTGGCGAACACTTCAGTGGTCACGGGCATTCAGCCTCTGACCTTCGGGTAAGCATTCTCCAAGGCGGCCTTCACAACACACGACAGCGCAGAGTCGCTGAGCAGAGACTGATAGCCAAGTTCCGCACACATGAGGACGGTCTCAGCAGGGATCTTGGGTTCATGTCGCACTATCTGTAACCCCCGTGACTTGCCTGGGTTTGCAAAACCTCACTTACTGTACTGTCTGGAGACAATACACATCTCTTTAAACTGTGATCAGTGCTCCTACCACTCACATTGTCAGCCACTTCAGGTCTTGAACAGCAGGTTAGGTGTAAGGATTCGCATCTTAATCAGTAATCTCTAAACTGTCTGTGCTTTATATGCTCTGTCTGAGGCCAGAACTCTCCATTCACCTGACGAAGAGGCTGTCCCCTCGAAAGCTAGTGAGAATATTATCAAATAAATAGGTTGGACTAAAACCTGGTGTTGTCAGACTTTTTACTGTGTTTACGCCAGTCCAACGCCGGCATACCCACATCATGACTGACCAGTGTGACAGAGTAAGGACATGGGCAACCACCCTAATGGCGGAATAATATCTTACAGCTACTTTCTGCTGGTTCGGTTGGTGGAGTTAAAAGAAAAAGTCGCCAGTCGCTTGTTTTGAAGCACAATGGCGATTTTTGCAGAAAGGTTTTGAGGTGTATGTATGTTCTGTTTCTTTCTCAAAAGAATCCTCTGGCAAATTTTCCCCTTCTGCCAGCCATGGGAATTGTAGTGGAAAGATCCATTGACCTCGAGTGGGCTTTTCCAGTTTTGGGGCGCGTGCAGTTGGAAAATCCTGCCCCCCGTCTCCCTCCCCCGTTCTATCGGATACTGATTGTAGCAGGCTGAATATTCTGGCCGCGCTCACCCCAAGGCTGGAAAATTTTGCCCAAGGTTAATGGCCATCTGCACGGTCCATGTCCTGCAGCAGGGAAAATTCCACCTACGTCTTTTGAAAACATTGACCCCCCCTGCCCACCTATGATAGTCATCGAGGTTTACAGCATGGAAATAGGCCCTTCGGCCCAACTTGCCCATGCTGCCCTTTTCTCTTAAACCCCTAAACTAGTCCCAATTGCCCACATTTGGCCCACATCCCTCTATACCCATCTTAAAGAATCATTGAAATCCTACAGTGCAGACAGAAGCCATTCGGCCCATCAAATCCGCACCGACCACAATCCCACCCAGGCCCTACCCCCATATCCCTACACATTTACACGCTAATCCCTCTAACCTACTCATCTCAGGACACTAGGGGGCAATTTTAGCATGGCCAATCAACCTAACCAGCACATCTTTGGACATGTAACTGTCTAAACACTCTTTAAAAGACATGATGTTGGTCTTTTGTCAGTAATACCAGGTGATGGCTACCGGTAGGGGTGGTGCTGGTTTTCAGGGTGAGGGGGAGCCAGTGAATGATCATTGACCTTAAATGGGATTTTGGGTGGAAAATCCCACCCCTAGAATCTGTATTTGATGGAGTGGGAGAGGGAGGCGGGGGCAAGATTTTACAGCTGCGCTCGCCCCAAAATCGGGAACTCCCCATCCGAGGTCAGTAGGTTTTTCCATGGTCCGCCCCTCACCTGATATGACTTTCCTGATGGAAGAAGGTGGAAGAGAGAATGTCTGGCGTGTGTGGGAGTCCTTGATTATGCTGGCTGCTTTCCAACACAGCGGGAAATGTAGACAGAGTCAATGGATGGGAAGTTGGTTTGTGTGATGGATTGGGCTACGTTCATGACCCTTTGTAGTTTCTTGCACCTGGAGCAGAGCAGGAGCCATACCAAGCTGTGATACAACCAGACAGGATGCTTTCTATGGTGCATCTGTAAAAGTTGGTGAGAATCGTAGCGGGCATGCCAAATTTCCTTAGTCTTCTGAGCAAGTAGAGGCGTTGGTGGGCTTTCTTAACTATAATGTTGGCATGGGGGGACCAGGACAGGTTGTTGGTGATTTGGACATCTCAAAACCTGAACCTCTTGACCATTTTCACTTCGTCCCTATTGACGTAGACAGGGGCATGTCTTTCATTGGATAAAACAATAAGCTCAAAAGGGTGAAAGGTCTACTCCTGTTCCTAGGATCCCAAGCGTTCAAGCTTCCTTAAACTGTGCATGTTTTTTTTTTCTGAAGAACCAAAGAATAGTTTTTAATATATATATGTATCTATACATTCAGATATATATATATATATATATATATATATATATACGTTATGTGTGTGTGTGTGTGTGTGTGTGTTACCACAGTTGTTTTCATTGGAACTGTTAGCGGGAGAATCTCCATTCTGGAAGTGTGATTGGAAATACTTCTGGCAAATTGGAAAAGATAGGGAGAGAAATCCACACCCTGTGCAAAAAGTAGTTGGAGCAGGAAGTTACCACAAGCCTCCTGAAACTAGGAGCAAGATTCTCTCTCTCTCTCTGCTTCTGTGAAATTCTTTCTGAGGGTGTGGGCCTCGCTGGCTAGGCCAGTGTTTATTGCTTATTGCTCATTCCTCGCTTTTGTAGCGAGGGTCAGGGTAGGTTTCCAGAGACTTTGCTAATCCAAGTGAGATGAAAAACCACAAGAACAAATCTACAAACTGCTCTGGGCGATTTCCTTTTTTTCTCTTTTGGTTGTTTCGTGATGATGTGTCGAGAACTTTAGCAATTGTACCTGCAGAGGGCCGTTGAGTAATTTAAAAACAACAAGCAGCCGGAAATATTCAAGCAGGTCTGGCCGAGGGCGAAACAAAAGAGTTTCAGGTAAAGTGACCTTTTTCATCAGATCTGCAAAGAGTTGAGAGGGAAGAGGTTTCTTCAGACAGTGCAGAGGGTGGGGGCGAGCGGGGGTGGGGTGGTGGGGAAGCAAGGGCAGCTCTGTGATTGGGTGGGAGGTCAGAGAGATTAAATGGCAAACGGGAAGCGAGATAGACCAATCGAAGAAACAACAGATGGTTGGGGGGAGCTGAAAATGACTAGAGCAGAGTCAGTGTCAGCTGCTGCTGTCTGTGTGACTGGGAGCAGGTGGTTGTGACAGGAAGTATTGCTTTTAAAAGGGGGGCTTTGGGTGTGTGGAGAATTGATAATGGCCATGTTTATCTTCCACATGGGAGTTTCATCATTGCAAACTCTCTTGCAGAGGATTTTTACTTTGATTATAATACACAGAACAAATGAACTTGTGATACCCCCCCCTTTTAAATCAGTGTACAAAAGTAATTCATTAGCTATCTGTCATTGCTGGAAAATGTGTATTCTTTTTAAATGAAGGGTTTTTTTTTCCATTAAAGGGAAAAAGCTGTAGGTGGCACAGTGGTTAGCGCTGCTGCCTCACAGCGCCAGCGACTCGAGTTCAATTCCAGCCTTGGGCCACTCTCTGTGTGGAGTTTGCACATTCTCCCTGTGTCTGTGTGGGTTTCCTCTGGGTGCTCCGGTTTCCTCCCACAGTCAAAGATGTGCCGGTTAGGTGGATTGACCATGCTAAATTGCTCCTTAGTATCTTGGAATGTGTAGGTTAGAGGGATTAACAGGGTAAATATGTGGGGTTACAGGGATAGGGCCTGGGTGGGATTGTAGTTGGTGCAGACTCGATGGGCCAAATGGCCTCCTTCTGCACTGTAGGATTCTATGCTTCTAATATTGTTCCATCTGGTTTCCTCTCAGGAAGTCAGAACGCATAAATTGTGAATTATGAGTTTGCTGGTGTGCAGGGGGGAATAAACCTGCTGTTTATAAACAAGCTTAAATTTTTTTGCAGTTGAGAGTATGCCAAAAATGGTCCCAGTTATTTTTTACGTAAGGCTTGCATGATTTAATAGTTAGCAGGGTTATTTCCTAATTGCTAATGAGGCCTATGTTTGTTGATTAATTACCTCCTGTGTGAATATCCTGAGTAACCCTCAGCGGACTTGATCTGCCAAAATAAACACTGGTGGCTGGTTTGGTTTGTGTGGCCTTTTGGCATCTTCAAGATTATTGTAAAACGTAAGCGATCCCCAAAAATTTGAAAATTCCAAATATGGGGTATCATAGAATCTCTACAGTGCAGAAGGAGGCCATTCAGCCCATCAAGTCTGCAGCGACCACAATCCCACCCAGCCCAAATCCTCGCAACCCCACACATTTTCCCAGCTAGTCCCCCTGACACTAATCCAAACTAGCAACAGTAAACGCTTGAAATGGACACAAATGAGCGCAAATGGACCACGTTTGGAGTATTGTGAGCAGTTTTAAGCCCCATGCCTAAAGGAAGGATGTGCTGGCCTTGGAGGGGGCTCCAGAAGAAGGTTCACAAGAATGATCCCAGGAATGAAGAGTTTGTCATATGAGGAGTGGTTGAGGACTCTGGGTCTGTACTCAATGGAGTTTAGAAGGATGAGGGGGGATCTTATGAAACTTACAGAATACTGCGAGGCTTAGATAGGGTGGACGTGGAGAGGATGTTTCCACAAGTAGGAAAAACTAGAACCAGAGGGCACAACCTCAGGCTAAAGGGACGATCCTTTAAAACAGGTGAGGGGAAATTTCTTTAGCTAGAGAGTGGTGAATCTGTGAAACTCTTTGCCGCAGAAGGCTGAGAAGGCCAGGTCATTGAGTGTCTTTGAGAGATAGGTTCTTGATCAATAAGGGGATCAAGGGTTACAGGGAGAAGGCTGGAGAATGGGGATGAAAATCATATCAGCCATTATTGAATGGCGGAGCAGACTTGATGAGCCAAATGGCCTAATTCAGTTCTTATGGTCACTTATTGGTATACAGCGAAAAGCATTGTTTCTTGTGAGCTATACAGACAAAGCATACTGTTCTTAGAATGTATAGGAGAGGAGGAAGGGTGCAGAATGTAGTGTTGCAATTGCCAATAGGATGAAGGGAAAGATCAAATTAATATGTCATAAGATCATTGAAAATCCTAAGGGCAGCAGGGAAGAAGCTGTTCTCGAGTGGGCCAACATTGTGAGAGAAATGAAAGATGTTTTCGGAGATAGCCTTTCAACAGTTCTGAAAATTTTCAAAACAAGGAAAGACAGACTTACATTTATATTGTCCAGCAAACTCCCACAGCAACACCATAGAATCCCTGCAGTGCAGAAGGAGGCCCATCGAGTCTGCACCGACAACAATCCCACCCTGGCCCTATCCCCTTAACCCCATGTATTTACTCTGCCAACGATGTGGAGATGCCGGCGTTGGACTGGGGTAAACACAGTAAGAAGTCTCAACGCCAAGTTAAAGTCCAACAGGTTTATTTGGTAACAAAAGCCACTAGCATTCGGAGCATTTCTTCTTCGTCAGGTGAGTGGGAGTAGTAGTTCCTGCATATTGTTGGACTGTGGGAGGAAACCAGAGCACCCGGAGGAAACCCACGTAAACACGGGAGAACATGCAAACTCCACACAGACAGTGATCCGAGGCTGGAATTGAACCCAGGTTCCTGGTGTTTTGAGGCAGCATGCTAACCACTGTGCCACCATGCTGCCCTGATGCAGTAATGACTCAATGATCTGTTATAGTGGTAGTGAGTGATTGAATAAAAGTTGGTCAGGACAGCAGCAATAGCTCTCCTACTCCTCTTCGATGTCGCACCACCTTGGAAGGCCAGATGGGGCCTCGGCACTGCGGGGAGTCAGCCTGGATTTTTGTGCTCGTGTCCTGGAGTGGGGCTTGAACCTACTTCTGACTCGACGAGAGCACTGCTGACTAAGCCACGGATATGAAAGCCCATCGTGAATTGCACAAACCAACGCTTTCTGTAGTGTCTGAAACATAAAATGTTTTGGCTGAAAGGAAAATACCGTGGAAGCTGGAAAATTGCAAATGAAAACAGAAAATGCAGGAAAATCTCAACAGGTCTGGCAGTATCTGTGGAGAGTGAAATCGAGTTAACAGGCAAGATACTCTGACCTCCCCTCAGCATTTTTCTCAGTGGCAGGAGGTGGCGTGCTGTTAGCTGGTGGTGGGATTTTCCAGTCCCGCTGCTGGATTCTCCAGTTGATGGGAATTCCCATTGAAGCCACCCCACACCACCGAGAAACCCGTGGCAGTGGGTGCACCACGGACTGGATCAGAGAATCCCAGCAGCGTGAACGGCCAGAGGATACCGCCCAGTGTTTTGAGTCCCTTCTATGGGACATCTGCATAAAGATTTCTGGATAAAATATCTCTTTGGCTGCACCTTTGCAAACCTGTGATATCCACTCCCGAGAAGCACAAGACCTCCCAATGTTCGCCCACAAGTTGCAGACATTCAGGACTTTGGCCATGTATTGTAGTTTCTGCATTGTTGTTGGGTCAAGATTCTAACCACTCATCGCAGTGATTCCAAAAAGAAAGATCAATAGCGTCAGGATCAGGATCACCATCACCACAGGGCAACATCCCCTCCATGGAAGCAAAGTTTGCAGCTGATTTGGTGGCAGTAGGGTAGGAAGAGTAAGTCTTTTAGTGGGGTGGCATGGTGGCACAATGATTAGCATTGCCACCTCAGCGCCAGGAACCCAGGTTAGATTCCTGGCTTGGGTCACCGTCTGTGTGGAGTTTGCACATTCTCCCCATATCTGTGTGGGTTTCGTTGGGTGCTCCGATTTCCTCCCACAGTCCAAAGGTGTGCTGGTTAGGTCGATTTGGCCATGATAAATTGCCCTTAATATCAGGGGGATTAGGAGGGTAAACCTATGGGTTACGGGGACAGGACAGGACTGGGATGGGATTGTTGTTAGTATAGCTTGATGGACCAAATGGCCTCCTGTTGCATCGTTGATGCTATGATTTGACAGAGCACAAATTATTCAAAGTAATTAGCCAAATGAGGTTCAACTTAATTGAAAAAAAAATCAACTCTGCATGACATGAGCTGTTGATTTTTGACACTTGGGGAACTGAAAGTAGTTTTAGCTTTGAGGTTTTTGTTTTGTACCAATTTTACTTCAAAGAAAACAATCTATGATCAGACACTCTGTCTAGCCTCCTTGTTTTTCAATTTCCTTGGGAACTCTTCCCACTGTTCCTTTTATTAAAGAAGTCTTTTTACGTGAGACTTCAATGGTTTCCCGTTTACAAATGCCAAAGTTATTTCTTAATTTCCAAAGACATCTGTGCTTTGTTAGATGAGTACAGGGAGGCGGTGGCATGGGGGTAACCGGGGTTCGAATCTCTCTGCAGCAGATGGTGAAATTTGAATCCAGTAAAATCCAGAATTAAGAATCTACTGATGTCCGTGAAACCATTGTCAATTGTTGTAAAAACCCATCTGGTTCACTAATGCCCTTCAGGGAAAGAAATCTTGTCATCTCACCCAGTCTGGCCTACATGTGACTCCAGAGCCGCAACAATGCGGTTGACTGTCAACTGCCCTCTGAAATGGCCTAACAAATCACTCAGTTCAAGGACAATTAGAATGGGCAATAAATGCTGGCCCAGCCAGCGACACCCACATCCCATGAAGTTAAAAAAAAAATTACATCCTGCATGATATTCCAACTTAATCTTCCCAGTGCCTCAGCGGACTTGATCTACTAAATATTTAGTGCTTGTTTTAGTCTGTGCGACTTTCACCATCAAGAGTATTGGGACAGTTTAACATGGCCAATGCATCTAACCTGCACATTTTTGGACTGTGGGAGGAAACCCATGCAGACATGGAGAGAACATGCAAACTCCACACAGTCACCCGAGGCAGGAATTGAACCAGGGTCCCTGGCGCTGTGAGGCAGCAGTGCTAACCTCTGGACCAAGGGTGTCTTAGAACATTGCAGCTATACCTACCCTAGTGTGTGGCAGTGGATCTTTGTCACACTCCTGCTTTTGAGCTATGTCAGTGGCGTGAGTGTTTTTAAAAACAATGGGTTGTATTTTACCTGAGGCTTCTGAAGAGGTGGCACAGTGCCTCACAGCACCAGAGACCCGGATTCGATTCTCAGCTTGGCTCACTGTCTGTGCAGAGTCTACATGTTCTCCCTGTGTCTGCGTGGGTTTCTTCTGGGTGCCCCAATTTCCTCCCACAGTTCAAAGATGTGCGGGTTAGGTGGACATGCTAAATTGCCCCTCAGTGTCAGGGAAACTAGCAAGGTAAATGCAAGGGGTTATGGGGATAGGGGCTGGGTGGGATCATGGTTGGCACAGAGTCATTGGGCCGAATGGCCTCCTTCTGCACTGTAGGATTCTATGATTCTAACCACAGTGTCAGGTTCAAATGGGGGCAGGGAAAGAGAAAGATGCTGGAGTGTGGCGACTAGGGATTTCCACAGTAATTGCGTGTTTCCTTCGGGTGCCCAGGTTTTCTCCCACAAATGACCTGTGGGTTAGGTGGATTGGCCATGCTAAACCGCCTCAGTGTCAGGGGGATTAGCTAGGATAAATACATGGGATGGGGATAGGGCCTGAATGATGCACACTAAGGTTCTATGATTACTTCATTGCAGTGTTAATGTAAGCCTACTTGTGACACTAGTTTGAGGGTCGTTAGTCTGTGGAATTCTCTTTTTCAGAGAGTAGTGGAGACTGGGCCATTGTGTGCATTCAAGGAGGAAATTAGGTGAATTTTTGATTTAAGAGCAAATCCATCGGTTATGTGGGGAATGACAAAAATGTGGAGTTAGACCACATCAGATCTGCCGTGATCACGTGTTGGAGCAGGCTCATTAGCCCAAATGGCCAACTCCTCATTCCTGTGGTCAGTGGATCCCTGGCGCTGTGAGGCAGCAGTGCTAACCGCTGTGAAAAACCTATCTGGTTCACTTGTGCACTGGAGGAGAAGGAAGTCTGCTGTCCTTACCCAGTCTGGGCTGCATATGACTCCAGACCCACAGCAATGACACAGACTCTTAACTGTCCTCTGAAATGGCAGCGCAAGACACTCAGTTTAAGGGCAATTAAGAATGAGCAACAAATGTTGGCCTTACTAGTGATACTCAACATCTCACGAAAATTAAAAGAAGCAACCCTGGGCTAATACAGAGATTGGTGAAATGCTGTCTTTTTGTAAAATTCTACACAAATACGTGATGATATGAAAGTTCTTTGTTGTAAATCAGGTTTTTTTTAATCCTTGCTAGCTGGGGTAGGAGTGGAGTTGTGACATTAGCGTGGGCTTAATCTTGTATGAAGGCTGTAAGGAGCTTGACATTAAAAGTCCTTTTAGTGATGGCAATGCAGTGAAAAGAAATTTATATCCGCAAAACAGCTTCTTTTGAATCTGGGAGAAAATTGGCCTTCAGCAGAGCAGATCAATAATGAGCCAAGATGAATAGCGTGTGGAGGCTGCAGAGTGCCATGGCAGCCCTGTGGCCTTGCTCGTTCTAAATTGGATTATCTACCGCCCAAAGTGATTTGCAGTGGTTTTCTTCCCGAGACGTTAAGTGCAGTTTCCAAGCCAATAGAGAAATCTTCTGGAGAAGCCCAATTGAAATCTCAACAGGCAAATTACTGGGCGAGAGAGCCTCTTAAAATGTCATCATCTGTACTCGCTGGATGTGCTCTCGTTGATAATACATGAGCTATTTGGCTCAAAATGCATAGGTGGGTGCTGGGGAGGGGGTGGTGGGAGCACGGCTGCAAAAAATAAGGCATTTGGCACCTATGATGGTTCATCTTAGCTGGACCCCACCCCTCCATTCCATATTCAAAGAAGGTAGCAGATCATCGGATAGCACTGCTGCCTCACGGGTTCAATTCCCAGCTTGGGGAACTAACTGTGTGGAGTTTGACATTCTCCCCGAGTCTGCTTGGGTTTCCTCCGGATGCTCCGGTTTCCTCCCATTGTCCAAAAGGTGTATTAGTTAGGTGCATTGGTCAAGCTAATTTCTCCCTTGATGTACCCGAACAGGTGCCGGAGTATGGCAACTTGGGGGTTTTTACCGTAACTTCATTGCAGTGTTAATTTAAGCCTACTTGTAACACTAATAAATAAGCTCTTTTTTTTGAAGTTTATGAACACAGTTCTCACTGACCTATTTGGCTCCTGACCCAGCAGCGCACTGAAATATAACATTCTTATCGTTTATGTTCAAATCCCTCCATCACCATGTCTTCTCTTGCTGTCTACTCTTTCGTAATCCCCTGGTAAAACACAGCAGAGCTAATACAGATGAATAATTCTGAGTGGGAGCAGGATACCTCTTGTACGCACAAGGACAATCTGAGCATTTGTTAATGTAGGGAAAAAAAAATCCCAAAACTGTTTGTGGCAGATGCCTTGAGAGGAGAAGACAAGTAGCCAACTAGTCAAAGAGGTTAAAGTTTATTTATTAGTCACAAGTAGGCTTGCATTCACGCTGCAATGAATTTACTGTGAAAACCCCCTGGTCACCACACTCCAGCGCCTGTTCAGGTACACTGATGGAGAATTTAGAGGTGGGTTTTGAGCGTCTTAATGGAGAGAGGTTGGCGGAGAGGCTTGGTGGCGTGAATTCCAGAGCTTCTGTCTTAAGCAGCTGGAGGGGTGACGACTAATGAAGGAGCAGTGATCGGGAGGAGGTTCAGGAAGACTTTGAGAAGCACTGAGACCTTGGGATTATAGGAGGTTTCAGGTCTCGGGATCTAAGGGGACAAGGCAATGCTTGGAAAGAGGTGTATCTGCAGATCGCATTGCTTACAGGAGTGGGTCATTTTACTGTGATCCTGGCACAAATTTAACCTGGTCCTGTGATGACCCTGTCGAGCTCCTGTTTGTGAGGGCAATGAAATTTCTAAGCTGGACTAAAAGAAACCTTGTTCTGCAACCAGCCAGTTGGTCTGGACATTTCTCCATGTTCATGTTAGGCTATGAAAGAGAAAATGTTTCTTTTCCCAATGTCGGCAGCCTGAGTTTGACTTTAACTCCACTGCAAATTGAAATGGGGCAGGCAGTCAGACTTTAGAATCAGGCAGCGGTATGAGTATCTGAAATACCAATGTGTTTGCAGAGTTTCAATCCCTCCACGGCAATGACACAATAATGGTTCAGACTTGCCTGGAAAAGGTTTATTTTTTTTAACCTGGTCCTTCACAGGATGGGGGTGACATTGAGGCCAGATTTGCTTTTTGCCCATCCCTACTTGCCCTCTAGAAGGTGGTGGTGAGCTCCCTTCGTGAACCGCTAGACTCCATGTAGGTAAACCCACAGTGCTGTTAGGGAAAAGCTTCCAGGATTTTGACCCGATGACAGTGAAGTAACGGCTGATGTATTTCCAAGTCAGGAGGGTGAGTGGTTTGAAGGGGAACTTGTGGTTGATGTGTCTGCTGCCCCTTGTCCTTCTAGATGGTAAAGTTTGTGGGTTTGGAAGGTGCGGTTGAAAGAGGCTTGGAGATGCTGCAGTGCATCTTGTAGATATTACACACTCCTGCTACAGTCCAATTTACACCATTCAAACCTTTTTGCCCTCAACTTTTAACATAGAATCATAGCATCTTACAGTGTAGAAGAAGGCCATTTGGCCCATCGCATCTGCACCAACCACAATCCCACCTTTGTTCTAACCCCCATACATTTACCGTAGATAGTTCCCCCTGACATGGGGGGCAATTTAATATAGCCAATCAACCTAACCCACGCACCTTGGATTATGGGAGGCAACCAGAGGAAACCCATGCAGACACGGGGAAAATGTACAAACTCCACAGTGACCCAAGCCGGGAATCGAGCCTGGGTCCCTGGTGCTGTGAGGCAGCAGTGCTAACCATTGTCACCGTGCCATGCCCTTAATTTATAATTTGCAGCATTATTGATTAGAAGTTTGAACTGATCACAGCGCACACAGCGAGAGGTACAAAAGCCAACCTGGAATCTCAGTGAGCAGTCGAATCAACGCTGTCAGCCCATTACCTAAGGAGATTTAAGGATTGAGAAAGAAATGGTGTGAATTAGAGTCAAATGTGATACAGAAGGAGTAATAAAGAGAGGATGAAAGAGTGAATTCAGACACGAGGAAAAGGGAAAGGAAATAGTTGCGCTGTTAAGAGTTGCCAACAATAATTTTAAACACACAGTCTTCAGATTTAAATAGTTTGAATTGTACTTATTCTGGCCCAGAGCATTTGCTTGGCATTGAATTAACAATGATCGCATTGTCCAAATGGCACCTAAGGTGGAATCTTTGATTTGATTTATTATTGTCACATGCATTGGGACACAGGGAAAAGTATTGTTTCTTGCATACTGTACAGACAAAGCATACTGTTCATTGAGAAGGAAAGGAGAGAATGCAGAACGTAGTGTTACAGTCATACTAGGGTGTAGAGAAAGATCAACTCAAAAGTCTGATGGCAGCAGGGAAGAAGTTGTTCTTGAGTCGGTTGGTACGTGACCTCAGACTCTTGTATCTTTTTCCTGACGGAAGAAGGTGGAAGAGTGAATGTCAGGGATGCGTGGAATCCTTAATTATGCTGGCTTCTTTGCTGAGGCAGCAGGAAGTGTAGACAGAGTCAATGGATGGGAGGCTGATTTGAGTGATGGATTGGGCTACATTCATGACCTTTTGTAGTTCTTTGCAGTCTTGGGCAGAGTAGGAGCCATACCAACCTGTGATATAACCAGAAAGAGTGCTTTCTATGTTACATCTGTAAAAGTTGGTGAGAGTCGTAGCTGAGTCAAGTTTCCTTAGTCTTCTGAGAAAGTAGAGGCGTTGATGGGCTTTCTTAACGATAGTGGCAGCATGGGGGGACCAGGGCAGGTTGTTGATGATCTGGACACCTAAAAACTTGAAGCTCTTGACCATTTCTACTTCGTCCTCATAGATGTAGACAGTTCTCCTTTACGCTTCCTGAAGTTGAAAACAATCTCCTTTGTTGACATTGAGGGAGAGATTATCGTCACTGCACCAGTTCAACAGATTATCTATCTCCTGTATTCATCATTGCTTGAGGTCTGACCCACTATGGTAGTGTCACCAGCAAACTTGAAAATCAAATCTTGCAATGAAGTAGCAATTAATGTACAAATCCACCAAGTTCTTTAAAAGTAGCCACTGGTTAAGGGTGAGATATGATTTCTGAGAAGCAAGTAATGTAAATTGTCCTGGCTCAACCACCTTCTTCTTCTTTCCCTCAACTATCATATTTGCCAGGATGTGGAGATGCTGGCATTGGACTGGGGTGGCACAGTAAGGAATCTCTCAACACCAGGTTAAAGTCCAACAGGTTTATTTGGAATCACAGGCTTTTGGAGTGCTGCTCCTTCATCAGATGAGTGACTCACCTGATGAAGGAGCAGCGCTCTGAAAGTAAAGTTTATTTATTAGTCACAAGGAAGGCTTACATTAACACTGCAATGAAGTTATTGTGAAAATCCCTGAGTCACCACAGTCCAGCGCCTGTTAGGGTCAATGCACCTGACCAGCACGTCTTTCAGAATGTGGGAGGAAACCGTAGCACTCAGAGGAAACCTAAGCAGGCACAGGGAGAATGTCCATGTGGAGTTTGCACAATGACCCAAGCCGGGAATTGAACTCGGTCCCTGGCACTGTGAAGCTAAAACCTGGTGTTGTCAGACTTTTTGCTGTGAAGCAGCAGTGCTAATACTGTGCTGTCATTCATAATTCCAAATCAACATATTGGAATTTAATCTGGTGTTGTAAGACTTCTTACTGTATCATACTTGCACATAACATCTTATTGGTTTTCCAGCAAGGCCTAGCTCACTCATCTAATGTGTAAGAACATGACCGATAAGAGCAAAATGAATGTGAATTGTTCTCCCAGGCAATGGCCTAGTGGTATTATTGCTATACTATTAATCTAGAAACTCGATTTATGTTCTGGGGACTTGGGTTCAAATCCCAACACAACAGATGGTGAAATTTGAATTTTTTTTAAAAATCTAGAATTAAGAATCGACTGATGACCGTGGAGCTATTGTCGAAAAAACCCATCTGGTTCACTGGAGTATTCATAGAGTCCTACAGTGCAGAAGGAGACCATTCAGCCCACCAAGTCTGTATCATCCCCGTAACTCCATGTATTTACCCTAGCTAGTCTCCCTGACACTAAAGGGCATTTTAGTATTGCCAATCCACATATCCCACACATCATTGGCATGTTGAAGGAAACTGGAGCACCTGGAGGAAACCTACGGGGGGACTGTGCAGACTCCACAGACAGTGACCCAAGCCAGGAATCAAACCTGGGTTCCTGGCGCTGTGAAGCAGCAGTGCTAACCACTGTGCCACCATGCTGCCCTTAATGTTCTTTGGGGACAAAAGTCCTTTTTAGGGAAGGAAGTCTTCCTGGTCTGGCCTACATGTGACTCGAGCTACAGCAATGTGGTTGACTCTAACTGTCTTCTGAAACAGCCTAGCAACCCATTCAGTCCAAGGGCAACTAGGGATAGGCCATAAATGCTGGCCCAGCCAGTGATGCCCATGTCCCACAAATCAATCTTTTTTTCTTAAATTGCTCACCGAAATTTTTGCAGTGAGTAGCTGATACATAGCAAATCATAAAGATCCCAGGTTTGCTTATTTATTTTACTCTGTACTGAACTAACTGCAGTAAGAAATCTCAATGCTAGGTTAAAGTCCAACATGTTTATTTGGGAGCACAAGCCATCAGCTTTTGGAGCGCTGCTCCTTCATCAGGTGAGTGGGAATTCTGTTCACAAACAAGACATACATAGATACAAACTCAATTTACAAAATAATGATTGGAATACGAGTCTTTACAGGTAATCAAGTCTTAGAGGTACCTTTAAGACTTGATCACCTGCAGCGTCTGTAAGGAGAGACATCTTACAGATGCTGCCAGACCTGCTGAGATTTTCCAGTGTTTTCTCTTTTGGTTTCAGCAAATAAACCTTGCTTTAAACATGGGGATATTTGTTGGTATTGCATTTTAAAATGCACTTTCATAGACTTGAGACATAATAAAGCAATTCATAACCAATTAAGTACATTTTTAAAGTATAGTCACTGTTGTAGCACAGGAAGTATGGTAGCTAATTTGTACACAGTAAGCTCTCCCACAGTAGCAATGGAATAACCAAGTAATCTCTCTTTAGTAACCTTAATTGAAGGTTAATTGTTGGCTGGGGCACGAGAGAACACCCTTGTTGTTCTTTCAACAACACCAGGGGTTTCTTGCATTCACCTGAGGATAGTTGGATCTCAGTTGAACATCTCAGCTGACAATGCAGTGCTCCCTCAGCACTGGCCCTCTGACAGCGTGGCACTCCCTCAGTATGGATTCCCTGGCAGCCCGCCACTCCCTCGGTGCTGACCCCCTGGCAGCCCACCGCTCCCTTAGCACTGACCCTCTGGCAGCCCAATGTTCCTTCAGCACTGCACTATATGTCAGCCTGGATTTTTCTGTGCTCCAGTCTTCAGAGTGGGACTTGAACCCACTGTCGCCTGACTTGGGAAGTGAGTGTGCCACTCTCTGCGCCACTGACGAGGATGGTGGTTCAGAGCTGTGAGAGTGTCGCATGAGTCTTTCTAACTAGTCTAAAACAGATGCTGTTAAAAATGTCTTGATAGGAAAGGAGCAAGTCTGAAATGTTTTCTTCAGTGGCAGCCGTTAGGTTACAGCTGCAAGCAGAGATTAAATCTCGCATATTCTTCCTTCTGCACCACAGTCAACAATACTGGCATTGGTGTGAGGCCTTTTTATGTGGCTTAGTTGAGGAGAGGTGCGGGTTGATTATCTGTGCTGCACGGTGTCATTGCATGGAACAGTCACAGAGCCTGTTTGTAGCATTCCAGTTTAAACCAGTTTCCCCTTGGTGTGGTAAAACCTGTTCAGCAGTCTCGAAGCATCAGCATGGCCTCTGTGTGCTCAAACAGGTGAGGAGAGTTAGGAACAGATGTAGACCACCATTCTCCCTGCTCCTCCCACCTCCCACCACATCCCGCTCACTCCCCCACCTTGTATTGCCAGCAGTATAAACAGTGACCCAGTTGATTGCTTTATTTTCATTTTTTTTTAAACTGTATGGGGAAAGATTTCACGTGTGTAAAGGTCACAAACAGAATCGTAGATCAAAAGAGAAAATGCTGGAAAATCTCAGCAGGTTTGGCAGCATCTGTAAGGAGGGAAACGAGCTGACGTTTCAGTCCAGATGACCCTTTGTCAAAGCTGGATTCATAGAATCCCTACAGTGCAGAAGGAGGCCATTTGGCCCATTGAGTTTGCACCAACAGCAATCCCACCCAGGCCATAATCCCGACACCACACGTACTCACTCTACTAATTCCCTTGACACTAAGGGGCAATTTAGCATGGCCAGTGCACCTAACGTGCACATCTATTCTTGTAACCCTCGTTTACCTTGCTAATCCCCCTGATATTAGGGTCAATTCAGCATGGCCAATCCACCTAACCTGCACACCTTTAGAGTGTGAGAGGAAACTGGAGCACCCGGAGGAAACCCACACACAGACAGTGAGAATGTGCAAACTCCACAGATCTGAGGCTGGAATTGAACCCTGGTCCACAGCGCTGTGAGGCAGCAGTGCTAACCACTGTGCCACTATGGTTAGTGGGTATGTAGGGTAATATTTATTGCTGGCCGCCTGGCTTATTAGGTTTTTGTATCTTTTAAATGGCCTTGAAGTGATCTTTAACAGTATAGAGAAGTTTCAGTTCCTCTTGTCTGAACGTTTACTGGCTGTTCAGTATCCATGTAGACAACTTGTTTCCTTTTTAACTTGGTGAAAGACCCCACGGTGCTTCCTGGGCGTTGAGAGGACACAGTCTGAAACTGAATCACAAAAAGATAAAGGTGAATGAAAGCTGATTGGAGGTAGAGTTTTAAATTGATGTTTAAGGAGGGAGTTTTGTGTTTTTGGGTCTCTTGGCTTCAGGTCAAGCGACATATAATAATCTCACCAAAGCCAGTCTTCCATCACCCTTTCATATCCACAGTGAATAAAGCTTCAGTAGCAACAGGTCAAAGCCCCAAAACCTACAGTTCCTGGCTCAGGTAGAGGCAGCTGGTTTTGCTCAAATAGTAGTCATGATGTGGATATGCCGGCGTTGGACTGGGGCAAACACAGTAAATAGTCTGACAACACCAGGTTTAAGTCCAGCCGATTTATTTGATAGTAAACTCACTAGCTTTCGAGGTTTCCCTCTTCAGGTGAATGGGTCACTAGCTTTCGAGGTTTCCCTCTTCTTCTTCAGGTGAATGGGCCATTTACCTGAACAAGAGGGAAACCTCGAAAGCTAGTGAGTTTACTATCAAATAAATCAGTTGGACTTAAACCTGGTGTTGTCAGACTTCTAACTTTGCTCAAATAAGCAAATAAATGTGCTTTGACAAAGAGTCATCTGGATTCGAAATGTCAGCTCTCTTCTCTCCTTGCAAATGCTGCCAGACCTACTGAGATTTTCCAGCATTTTGTCTCTCTTTCTCTGTCTTTTGGTTTAATCTCCTACTGCTCCGTTCCCAATAGACAAGAGGGGAATTCATACTCCCAGGAGACCCATGGGGAGATCGAGTGATGATTTCCCAGTGGCCGTCCAAACACAACACTTCAATTTTAAACTTCGCCCACTCATTTCCAAATCCCTCCGTGGCCTCGTCCCTCCATGATCTCGATTTAATCCTCGACATCTTGGTGGCACAGTGATTAGCACTGCTGCCTTACAGCACCAGGAACCCAGGTTCAATTCCAACCTCGGGTGAATGTCTGTGTGGAATCTGCACGTTCTCCTCATGTCTGCATGGGTTTTCTCTGGGTGTTCCGGTTTCCTCCCACAGTCTGAAAGATGTGCTGGTTAGGTGGATTCACCATGCAAACAGGAGAGAATCGCGCCTGTTATTTTAGGTGAGTTAAAAATCCAATTCTGAGCAAAACATGAAGCAAGACCTGTTTCCGGCCAGCAGGGGAGGGAGGGAGAGAGGTGGGGAGGGTGGGGTGGTGCCTAAGCTCACCAAAATACCCACTTAGTATCCCAAGATGTGTAGGTTGGGGGATTAGTGGGGTAATGTATGGGGTTATAGAGCTAAAACCTAGGTATGATGCTCTTTCAGAGAGCTGATGGGCTGATGGGCCAAATGACTTCCTTCTGCGCTGTAGGGATTTTATGATTCTATCTTTGTATGCTTCTCAAATTCTTCTCGTACAGATCCAATTTTACTCTTACCATTGGTGGAGCTACCTAGTCCCAAACCTTTGGATTTCCCTCGGTCAATTGCCTCTTTCTTGAAAATGTGCCTTTTAAAAACTCTCTTGGTCACCCTGTCCTGAAGTGGCCATGTTTTTCTATTGCTCATTGGGTAATTGCCCTTGTACCAAGCAACTTGGCCATTTCAGAGGGCAGGGACTAGAATCACCATGTAGGCCAGATCAGGTATGTCTGGAATATTTCTTTCATTATCTTTTGCGACAGTTGACAATGGTTTCATGGTCATTGTTAATTCAAGATTTTTATTGGATTCAAATTTCACCATCTGCTGTGATGGGATTCGAACCCTGGGTTTCAGGATTACGCATCTAGTGGTAATGCCACTACTCCATTGCCTCCCCTCAGATTTTGTCTGGTAATGCTTCTTTGGGATGCCTTGGAGCATTTTAGGGGGTAATCTTACCAAAAAAAATTTGAAATGCCGAACAAGTGTGCAAACAGGAGAGAATCGCGCCCATTATTTTGGTCGAGTTTAAAAATCCAACTCTGAGCAAAAAATGAAGCCTGCCAGCAGGGGAGCAGCTCACCAAAAGCTGGCAGACTACAGCAGAGAGTGCCACTGCACATGTGCAGATCCCTCTGTTCTGTACAATAAATTTGAACAGGGAAACCTGTCACTGTGACCCCCACCCCACCCACAACGGGCTGGCCGGTTGCAGAGCGTGCAGCGCCCCACCCCCTCTGATCGTCGGTTACAGAGAGGACTATCGGGGCGAGAAGATAAAATTGCCACCCTGGTTGCATTTTTTTTAACAACACCTTTTTTAAATGCAAGTTTTTAAAATGTATATAAATAAGTACTATCTTACTTGCACTTTGCACTAATGCTGTCATGGGCATGATCAGAGAAAGCGTGCTGTCAGTTTTGGTGGTGAATCTAAAGAAATATTTTTTTCACTCCTTGAAAAATAACAGGAAACAGTAGGGCTTTGAGTAGCATACAACCCGAGTAATCTACTTTGATCTGAGGTTGCACTCTGACAGCTTGGAAGGTAGTTGTGGCACCTGTAGGCAGCAATCTTGCCACTTGGTCACATCATTCTGACTTCAACTCCCACTCCAGAAAATTGAGCACGTCACGTAGCTAGTGGCAACGCTGGTACTGTAGGAGTGTTGCACTGTCAGGAGCATTCTGTTTCTTCCCTCCAGCCACTGCCACCGCATATGTTGGCGCATGGTTAGCACTGCTGCTTCACAGCGCCAGATACCTGGGTTTGATTCCAGCCTTGGGTCATTGTCTGTGCGGAATCTGCACATTTTCCCCATGTCCATGTGGGTTTCCTTCGGGTTCTGAGCCCATCAGGATTGCTTGAACCTCTCCCTGAACTGAATCAATTCCAAGGATGTCCACCACTCCATTCAATTCTCACTAATACAGTTTAAAGTTTATTTATCAATGTCACAAGTAGGTTTGCTTGCATTAACACTGCAATGAAGTTACTGTGAAAATCCCCTCATCGCCACACTCCGGCGCCTGTTCGGGGGAATTTAGCATGGCCAATGCATCTAACCTGCATGTCTTTGTACCCGAACAGGTGCCGGAGTGTGGTGACCTGGAGATTTTCACAGTAACTTCATTGCAGTGTTAATATAAACCTACTTATACCCTAATAAATAATTTATTAGTGGGGGTTGAACAGAGTGGTGGACGTCCTTGGAATTGATTCAATTTAGGGAGAGGTCCTGAAGCAATCCTGAAGGGCTGAGAACCTTCGGGGGAATTAAGAATAAAGATTGTCAGGATAAAACGAGTTGGTGCAGGAGAGCATGCATGGAGTCATGCTTTCAACAAAGTGAAAACACGGTTTGGGGAACAGTAGATCAGATCCTATACTTAAAGAGAAAGCTGCAGGAAGAATCGAATCTTTGGAGGTTTATGTATTCTGTACATCGTACACGCTGCCTATTGCTCTAGGCAACTTTAAAAATGTACAAAGCAAATATAATGATATTGTTTTCACTTTGTAATCATTCTACATTATTATTTTTCACTGCAAGGCCACATAAGTTGGAAGACCCTCGGGTTTACTACTTATTCTGTCAATGGAATGAAATATTCATCAGCAAAGATTTGATGGTACAGCTTTTTGCACTTCGCTCTGCAGCCCCCTGTAGGATCTAACTGCTGCATGGCACTATCAATTACAAGCGCTGTGTGGATCTGAGAGATCTAATGAGGTGATTAATAACATGAATTAACTCAAAAGGTTTGTGAAATAGGCGATGAGGGATTTACTGAGCCAGGTCCGATTTTGTTCTTTGGGAAGGTGTTGGATGTTGCTAATTCAAACTTTAGGAGGCGGGAGCGGAGTTGACCTGTGTAAGAGGAGGGCAGCCCACCCGCACACTCCATGAAGCTGATGTCTTTGATCATTTCTTTGCCAGCGAGCTGCTTACCAGCTTGTCCTTGACTACTCTGCAGCCTTGTGAAATTACCCTGCAGTTTGTGGAATTGCTGCCTACACTCGAAGTGTGGTGCTATTGTTCCTGGTCCAAGACCATTCGCTGCAAATTGTGAGGGTGTTGAGGGATCCTGTGTATGGATTGCTTCATCTCTGCAAATACTTCATTTTAAAATATTTCTGCCTATGCAATTACATTTAAATGCTGACTATATGGGTTATCTTGACCACTTTTTAAAATCAAGACCCCAAAGCAATCCTAGATGACCATCACTTTCCACTATGCCACCAATCTTGGTGTCATCTGCAAACTTACTAACCATGCTTCTTAAATTCTCATCCAAATCATTAATATAAATGACCCATAACAGTGGATCCAGTACCAATCCCTGAGGCACACCGCTGATGTTATTTTGAGGGATGAATATTGGCCAGGAGATAACTTCCCAACTCTTCCATTTTCTGCTGTCAGATCTTTTTGTATTCACCCAATTAGGCAGATAAAGCCTCGGGTTAATATCTCATTGAAAGGTGGCACCTTCAACTGTGCCACACTCCTTTCGTGCAGCAGCCTGGATTTTATTGTGCTCTAACCCTGGAGAGACATCTGACTATGGGGCATCCGTATTACCAACTGAGCTGACTAAACATTGTACTGAATACTGTTCCACCCCCCCATCCCCAAACTCTCTACAAATACTTCTTCCGCTTCCCCATTATCTCGAACAGGGGAAGAAAATCAGAACAGAAATTGAACCAAAAAGGGAGAGAAATCCTTAGTAAAATTCCTCTCTCTTCCCTTCTCAGGATATCACACGAAGCAAGTTTAATCAATAAAGACACTTGCTGTCTATTTCAGGGGTTCTTAGACTGTGGCATGCGACAACCCCCCTCCCCAAGAGGGGTCGAGTGTTGGGTTCACAAACTCCAAGGTAGCAATGATGGCCATGGAGTACGGACTGAGTTTTGACAGGTGTGAAAGGGGAAAGGGTTTGGGAAGCACTGATCTAGTTAATGCTATCACTACCTGAGTCCAGAGCTGCCCAGCTCCCTCAGGCATAGGGATATTTACGGTTAGGCTTGTACATTTGGATAGGGCAGTACAAAACAAACTAAGGCTCAAGGGGACTGACTGACTGAAAGATGGAAATGGGGCAAGCTTTACAATTGCATCCCAACTGATTGAGCTCACTGCTTGCTCCACCTTGTGTTTATTTGCGGACAGTGTTGATGTGCTGTTGAGAAGTTTGGCACATTATTTGGTCACGCAGGGATCGATACTACCGTTGAGCTGATAGACATGAAAGACTTGTCAAGGGGTGAGGCGAGCCAAAGTGAGGAATTGCTCAGATAGTCCAGAGTGGTGTTACGATTACTTCAGTCATGGGAAAAGATGGGGTTTTAGAATAATAGAATCCCTACAGCCCATCCAATCTGCACCAACTCTTTGAAAGAGCACCCCACTGGACTTTCCCCTTTACCCTATCCCCGCAACACTACATATTTAGCATGGCCAATCCACCTAACCTACATGTCTTTGGACACTAAGGAACAATTTAGCATGGCCAATCTACCTGTGCTGTACATCTTTGGACTATGGGAAGAAACCAGAGGAAACCCACATAGACACAGGGAGAAGGTCTGCGTGGAAGTTGTACAGTCACGGTCACCCAAGCCGGGAATTAACCCAGCTCCGTAGTGCTGTGAGGTAGCAGTGCTAACCATTGTGCCACTGTGCTGCCTTCTCCTGGGAGAAGGGAAGGTTAAAGGGGGGTTTAGTAGATGGTGTTCAAAATTATGTTAGAATAAATGAAGAGAATCTAGCAGGAATGTTGGTGTCCAGATGTAATATACTTGGGCAAAGGACTTGTGCTAAATTATGATTGGAAAGATGGTGGAAACAGATGCAATAGTAACTTTCTGAAAGAAAGTGGGTGCAAGCCTGTGGGAAAAGATCAAGGGGATCAGGACTTCAGACTAACCAAAGGATATTGGAACCAGACAGGGAAGTAGAACTCAGGTCAAAGATCAACCATAATCTTATTGAACTGGAACAGCCGGAAGGGGCATCTTCAAGCTCCTATTTCTCATTCTTGTAGAAGAGCTCCTTCAAAGAGATGGTACAGGGACAATGTGTTGAATGACTTCCCTCAGCGGTCCTCTCTCCAGCTCTCTGCATCAATGATCGGACACATACAAGTATCGCCAGAGTAAACCTTTGGCAGCGAGGGGAGGCAATGGCCTAGTGGTATTATCATTAGACTATTAATCCAGAAGCTCAGTAATGTTCCGGGGACAGCCTCTTCTCTGCTGCTTTTGAATGGGCCTACCTTGCATTAAGTTAATCTTTCTCTACACCCTAGCTATGGCTGTAACATTACGTTCTGCATCTCTCCTTTCCTTCTCTATGAATGGTATGCTTTGTATAGCACATAAGAAACAACACATTTCACTGTATACCAATACATGTGACAATAAATTAAATCAAGTGGAGCCAGAATGCCTAACGCTTGCTTAGTGAAACAAATCTCCCATGGAGGGGTGAGGGGGTGGTCAAAGGACAAGAACTTTCCGAGGCTTCCCTCAGGAGTTTGGATATTAACCTTGACTCTTGGAAGGAGCTGTATCTGGCATGATCAAATAAAAATGGTGCTAGCTACTTCAAAAGCAAATGCATATCAGAGACAGAGAGAAAATGTAAGAGGAAATCCCAAACCAACACTCAGTTATCAACAGAATCTTGTCTCGTTTGCAGCAGAAACTTCTGGGTGCAGATTGACTTTTGCGGTCATCTAGGTACCCACCTGAATCCTACCAAACAACCCAGAAGATGAACATAGGCACCTTTTGCCTCAAAGGATGAGCAAGGTGGTTCTAGAAAATTGAAGATGCAGGTGTACTGTTTCTTTTTTTTTACAGCTCTATTCAGCCGGGGATAGCTCAGGGCCACAATGTAACGACAGTCTCGTTCTTTAACTGTCTCCGGCAGGCTTCCTGAAAATGACATAGTCATGTTATTGCCAAATGTGATTTAGAAACCTCTTGTGGATCATAACTTTCGACACAAGACAAAGAAAAGTAAAATCCAACAGCATGTAAGACGGGGAGACAATTTGCAACCCAAAATCTATTATCCCCAATTTCTAACTGTGGTTTAGAGGAATCAACAGAATAGAACATGTTTCAGGAAGTATTTTGGTTGTTTTTGTTTATATATTTTCGCCGAAGTCTGCTATTATTTCCTAGTAACTCTGCGGTTGGTGAATTTCACAATGCATTGACTTTTTTTATTCTTTGGGAAATAGGTGTCACTGGCTAGATCAGCCATTTTTATTGCCCATCCTAATTACCCTTGGAAAGGTTATAGTGAACTGCCTTCTTGAAGACACTGCAATCCCTGTGGTGTAGGTACATCCAGTAAGAAGTCTCACAGCACCAGGTTCAAGTCTAACTGTTGGACTTTAACCTGGTGTTGTGAGACTTCTTACAGTGCTTACCCCAATCCAACGCTGGCATCGCCACATCATGTGTAGGTATACCCACAGTGCTGTTAGGAAGGGGTTTCTAGAATTTGGAGTGAGAGGCTGGATAGACTGGGACTTTTTTTCCCTGGCGTGTTGGAGACTTGGGGTGATATTATAGAGGTCTATGAAATAATGAGGGGCTTAGATCAGCTAAATAATCCCAAAGGCTGGGGAGCCCAAAACTAGAGGGCACTGGTTTAAGGTGAGAGGGGAGAGATACAAAAGGGTCCAGAGAGGCATTTTTTTTTTTTCACACAGATGGTGGTGAGTCTCTGGAACAAGCTGCCAGAGGTAGTAGTAGAGGTGGGTACAATTTTGTCCTTTAAAAAGCATTTAGACAGTTACATGGGTATGATGGGTTTCAAGGAATATGTGCCAAACGTGGGCAACTGGGACTAGCTTAGTGGCTTAAAAAAAGGGGGCAGCAATGGATAAGTTGGCCTGTTGCCATGCTGTAAACCTCTGACTCTATTTTAACCCAGTGACAGTGAAGGAATGGTCAATATATTTCCAAGTCAGGATGGTGTGTGGCTTGGGTGGGAACTTGCAGTGCTGATATTTTATAGCAGAACCGTTGCGTTGCATTTCTTACCCACACATAGGTTAAAATTTGGGCAGGATAATTTTTGTTTTTTCAGATAATGCGCTGCGCTTCTCCAAAGTCCCCGATCTCGAATGCCCCACCCCGTCATTTTGGTTAACCTCAAGGAGGAGGCATCCTTCACCCATGACTGAAGCAAGTGTTGATTATCTTACATACGTGAATAAGAAGGACTTACATTTACGTAATGCCTGTTTGCATCCCAAATCGATTTGCAGTCAATGAATTACTGTCTGAAGGGTAGTTGTTGTGATGTTAGGAACACCACAGCAATTTGGCAAACAGCCATGTGATGATGACTGGATAGATTTTTTTTAAGGTTGATTTGAGAAATCAATATTGGCAGGGTACTGAGGTTAACTCTTCCTACTCATCTTTACACAGTGCCATGGCATCGTTTACATCCACCTCGGAGAACTTTTTAATGTACAGTCTCATCTGGAAGTTGGCATCTCTGACAGTGCAGCACTCCCTTAGCACTGCACTGGGGTGTCATTCTAAGTTTCAATCATAGAATCCCTACAGTACAGAAGGAGGCCATTCGGCCCATCGAGTCTGTACCAACCACAATCCCACACAGGCCCTATCCCCATAACCCCACACATTCGCCCTGCTAATCCCCCTGACACTAGGGCCAATTTAGCATGGCTATTCAACCTAACCTGCACATCTTTGGGCTGTAGGAGGAAACTGGAGAACCCAGAGGAAACCCACACAGACACAGGGAGAATTTGCAAACTCCACACAGACCCTGACCCAGGGCCAGAATTGAGGCAGCAGTGCTAACCACTGGGCCACCATGCCAATGGAGTTGCATGAATTCAAACCTGGGATTTGAAGTGGTGGAGGCTGCCTCGCTAAATATTTTTAAGACACGGGTTGATGGGTTTTTGATAGGAGAGGGGATTAAGGGTTATGGGGAGAGGGCGGGAAAGTGGAACTGAGCAGCGACAGATCAGCCATGATCTTATTGAATGGCGGGGCAGGCTCGAAGGGCTGGATGGCCTACTCCTGCTCCTATTTCTTATGTTCTTATGTTCTTATGATTTCAAAGTATAATTGTAGCACGCTGACCCATTGCACTGCCCACTTACTGCTTACTGCACTGGGTGGCAGCCTTTTCCAACTTTGTTTCCTCCCTGCATCAGTTTGTTCCAATGTTTACTTTATGCATCCAAACACAACACAAGATTATCTCCTACGGGTAACAATGTTTATACAGAGAGGTCTGGAGTTCCATTCAGTTGTGAAGCTGATGAACAATGTGAAATGAAACCTGAAGGGGTGCTTTTTTAAGTTAAAAATCTAAAAAAATGAATTCCTTTGCATCTTGACGGGCTTGTGAATACAGGCTGTGGAGCCTTGAAGTTTTCCGTCTGTTGCACAATTCTGTGAATCGAATAACAAGTCAGGATAACTGAGTCGTGTAAAAGATTGGAAGTCGATGTGAAATCCAGAATATGGTGTTCAAAAATTCTCGAAGGCTGTAGAATCTCTCCAAGTTTCTCAGAAAAAAGTACTTGACATGTTACTAAAAGACTAACAGCTTGTGTAGAAACTGGCACTGCCCTGCAAAGAGATTGTTCCAATTGTGCTGTATCTTGCTTATTCATTACACTCTGGAGAGACAGAATAATCTTTGTTAATAATGATATTAATAATGAGCATCTTTTTCCTCAGTTAATTGAGGTTAATTGCTCTCTTTCACCAAACCCAGTGCTCTTTGGGGGCAGGACAGAGGGATCTAAAATCTAAGTTTATATCAAATCCATCTTTTTGGACCGAGGCTCTGTCTGCTCTCCACTTAGATGGTGAAGATCCCACAGCACTATTTCAAAGAGAGCATGTTCTTCCCCTGTCTCCTGGCCAGCATTCCTCCCTCAGCCAATATCGCAAAAACAGATGATCTGGATTGTACCGCAGTGCTACAGTGGGGAGATTTTGTGAGCGAATTGACGCATTTGCTGTGTTACAACAGTAACTATGGGAGGCAGTGGTATACTGGTATTGATGCTGGGCCCAGGATGATGCACTGGGGACCTGGGTTCAAATCCCACTATGGCAAATGGTAAAATTTGAATTCAATGAAAATCTGGAATTAAAAGAATAAATGATGACTGAAATCATTCAGTTGTAGATGATGATCCACCTGGTTCACTAAGGTCCTTTTTAGAGAAGCAAATCTGCCATCTCTACCCGATCTACATGTGACTCCAACCCACAGAAGTGGTCGTCTCTCAACTGCTCACTGAAATGGCCAAGCAAGCCATTCAGTTTAAGGGCAGTTAGGGATGGGCACTAAATGCAGGCCCAGCCCTAAGAGCAATAACTGGCTGTAAATGGCTTTTGGGGCATCCTAAGGTCATGAAAGACACTATATAAATGCATGTCTTGCTTCAGCATGTCTACTGAAACTATTTGTGCCAGCTAAAAGCTAGCAGTGGACAATTTCCTGAGCACAAAACTCAATGTAAACAGAGTCTGTACAAGCTGCAGCAGACCGAACTCCTAACTGAAACTCCTGTCCTTTTTCTTTTTATTTTGGCATTAGTGTGAGGGTAAGGTGTTTCGCTCCAGGTATGATTTCTATTGACACACTGGGAAGCTTTTATCAATACAGTACAGTTTAATTATAATGAAAGAATTATGACAAACAAACATGACGAGCTACAACTCCTAACTTCTAATTAAAGCAATAGTCCTCTTATTGATGCAAACTCCTGTCCCAAACTGGTTAGCAAACAATAAAAACTTACTTGTGAACAGTTTAGAGCCTTTGAACACTTCTAGCGAGAGTGAGACAAAGAGATGCCTGTCCTCTGACTGTCAAACAGTAAACCCCAGAGAGATGAAGACACCCCCGGCTTCTTTCAAGACCAGGCAGAAACTGCCTTCGATTTTTTTTTTTCCCTGTTAATTTAATTCCACCCATTAACACAACTGTCTCTGTCAGTCAAGAGCTTGGCTTTGAGGCATCCTGAGGCCATGAAAGACACTATATAAATGCACATTTATATGAAACCCTAGGAGAAGAACCAAAATAAACAAAAATGCATTAATTCATGTTAAAATAAACACCCCATTAGCTTAGGGCAATTAGGAGAATGGGAGAAGGCCAAGTGGAGCATAAAAACTGGTATAGAATAGTCTAGCTCAGTGCTTGTTTCTGTGCTGTAAGATTCTGCGTTGTGGGTAATGATTCTTGATCTGTCTAAATTAATCTTGATCTGATTAAATCTGTCCTTCTGAGAATTTGAGCTGTCTAGTGCAGACAAATTGACACCATATAAACAGAGCTGAATTTTAAACATACCCCTTACAAGAAGAGTCATAGAGGTTTACAGCATGGAAACTGGCCGTTCAGTCCATGCAACCCTTTTTTTAAACTACTAAGCTAGTCCCAATTGCCTGTGTTTTGGCCCATATCCCTTTATACCCTTCTTACCCACGTAACTGTCTAAATGCTTTTTAAAAGACAAAATTGTAACAAAGAAGCATAAGTTAAATACATTTCTTAAAAGCGCAGTATTGTCACAAAAGGCAGCAGGATTTCTTGAGGAAAAAATGCAAGGAGTGAAGGATAGTTACCAATCTGAGATATGTCAATCCCAGTCATTTAACACAGTGGGATCTCCAAGTGTGATCGATAGGGGTATCATCCAAACCATCTCCATCCTTTAATAGTTGTGTAGCCACAATCGTTTTTAATCTATCTCACTTTTAATTGTATTAAAGACAAAGTGAAGTGCCTTTCTCTCTACAATGAAACCTCCCATTTTTATTGATTTCAGACTGCGTGTGAAGCTGAGACTCGAAACCTGACCATGGACCCGCCAGAGGACAATGAAGTGTTTGGTATGTACAGAGTTCCATCGCATAGTCCGACCGGCATTAGAACAAATCAGTTCATCTATTTATTGATCGCAATGCGGGAGCGATGAATTTCTACATTTTCAAAGCTGGCGTGACTGAACTTGTCATTAATTAATTCACTTTGATTTGGAGAAAATAATCAATGTTTCCTTCCTATTTTGCTGAGCAAAGTTCCAAGAACTAAGGATAGATCTCCAGATATTTCTGGGAAACAATCGTGGGGGCATTCAGAAAGATGTTTTCTTTTCTCTCGGAACCCAGATTCATCAGTTCTGAAAGGGTGGTTGGGTGGTGGGGGGGATAGAAACTGTTTGGGTCCTGGTTGTTGTAGCCATTTGATGAAATATTCAGGAAGATGTCCAAATGTGAATTGGCAGGTTTTGAGAAGCTTCTGTCCTGCACCCTCTGCCATCAGTCGGAGAATGGTGAGAGTGTGGACCTCGCTACAATGTGAAGGTTGTTGTTTACTGTATCTTCATGCCCGTACTTTTTTTTTAACTCTTTGGGGTCAATAGCGGAAGGATTTCTGAGTCTGTTGATCCGCGTGAAACGCTCCTTCCATGGCCAACAATTCCAAGCATTGGATTTGAAGCTGATGCTTCAGGGGGCGCTGCCACTATACAGCAAGGCCTCCTGAAATTGAAGTGAATAGAATCGATGCGCAGGACACAAACTTACCAGTTCGACACACCGGTCAATCAGTGAGGCGAGCTGGTAAGATAGGGCGAGAGGGAAAAAAAAACAAATTTGTGCCCGGTTTCTCACTACTTGCGATCTTACTGACACGGTTTTGCTGGTGAAATTGACTTCGCACCAAAAGAGTGTAAGGTTAATTTCACTATTAACGACATAATTGCGTGTCATTGAGTCACGGACACTATTATCCGGGCTCACTTACCTTAACTCCCTCACCAGGTGAGATCCTCACTGGTGAGAATCACAGGTAGTCCCCCCCGGAACAGGAACCTGACGTGATGGCCTCCCCAGTGAGACTGTACGCAGTATCCCGGCAGATCAGAGTGCCTGCACAATGGCGCCCCTAGAGCTCAGCAACCAGATTCACAGGTGAGCTGAGGCTCCACCCCCCACCCCCCCACTGGTGAGATTCACATGATGGCTTCTGTTTTGTACAGAGTGCTGTAAATTTCCATCACTTACAGCACTGAAACAACTGGCAAGAAATCTGACCAACTTCTCACCAGTTTGACACTTTCAATTTCTTTGAGCAAATCCCATCTATTGAAGGGGAAGCAGACACGTGATAGAGTAAGGGCTGGAAGGATAATGTTGACCAGGTGGGAGAAGTCCCAAGTGGAGCATAAAAACTGGTATAGATTAGTCTAGCTCAGTACTTGTTTCTGTGCTGTAAGATTCAACGTTGTGGGTAATGGTTCTTGATCTGACTAAATCTGTCCTTCATTGCTAGAGGGATGGAGTTTAAAAACAGCGAGGTTATGTTGAAACTGTAAAAGGTGATGGTGAGACCTGGAGTACTGTGTACAGTTTTGGTCCCCTTATTTGAGTAAGATATACTGGCACTGGAGGGGGTGCAGAGGAGATTCGCTAGGTTGATTCCGGAGTTGGGAGGGTTGGCTTGTGAGGAGAAACTGAGTAGACTGGGGCTATACGTATTGGCATTTAGAAGAATGAGGAGAGATCTTGTAGAAACATATAACATTATGAAGGGAAAAGATAAGATAGAAACAAGGAAGTTGTTTCCACTGGCAGGTGGAACTAGAACTAGGGGCCATGGCCTCGAAGTAAGGGGGAGCAGATTTAGGACTGAGTTGAGGAGGAGCTTCTTCACACAAAAAAGGTTGTGAATCTTTGAATTCCCTGCCCAGTGAAGCAGTTCAGGCTACCTCATTGAATGACTTTTAAGGCAAAGATAGATAAATTTTTGGACAGTAAAGGAACTAAGGGCTATGGCAGGCAGGCGGGTAAGTGGAGCTGAGTCCACAAAAAGATCACCCATGATCTTATCGAATGGCGGAGCAGGCTTGAGGGGCCAGATGGCCTACTCCTGCTCCTAGTTCTTATGTTCTTATTAAATCTATCCCAATACCAGGATCTCCATTCAAAGGAGTTGGGACTTGGGATTTAAGAACAAGACTGTCTTGGGAAGGATTGTAAATCATCAGAAAGCAGGAAAAATGGGAATTGTAGTTCCTGGCCATAGTCAGCATTGAATAGAATGTGTATTCATCTTCTTTCTGTCGGGAGAGATGATGGCCTGGCGGTATTATGGTTACACTGTTAATCCAGAAACTCAGCTAATGTTCTGAGGACCTGGGTTCGAATCCTGCCACAACAGATCGTGGAATTTGAATTCAGTGAAAAATATCTGGAATTAAGAATCTACTGATGACCATGAAACCATTGTCAATTGTTGGAAAAATCCATCTAGTTCACAAATGTCCTTTAGGGAAGGAAATCTGCCCCCCTTACCTGGTCTGGCCTACATGTGACTCCAGAGCCACAGCAATGTGGTTGGCTCTCAACTGTCCTCTAAACAAGGGCAACTAGGGATGGCAATAAATGCTGGCTGGCCAGCCAGCGACGTCCATGTCCCACGAATGGAAAAAAAACCAAAGAAGGCTTCCCTTCTATTAACTGAAGGAGATAGCAAAACATCAATGCACTTTAGGGACTTCTAACAGCATCTGACTACCACAGCACCATGTGAGTGACTGAAAGAGTGAGATTTTAACTGTATCTACACATACGCTTTCCCTTTCAGAGAAGGATTCCCGATTACCAGCTCTTAGAACAGCGTTGTCAACTTTCCTTCCACAGCCGATGAGTCCAGGCAAGGGAAAGAGTAGGCGGCCCATCAAACTTGTCCTTCCATTCAATCAGATCACTCCCTGGGGCTGCAACACATTCCTGCCTGCTCCCTATATCCCTTGATTCCTGAAAGACAAAAATCCCAACCTTAAATGAATTCAACAGTGGAACATCCACAACACTCTGGGGTAGAGATTTCCAAACATTCACAACCCTTTGAATGAAGAATTCCTTCCTCAACTCAGTTTTTGGAGTGCTTTACAGCCACTTATTGCATTCCTTTAGTTCATAGAATCGGCATGGCGGCACACTAGTTAGCACTGCTGCCTCTCAGCCCCAGGCAGCCAGGTTCGATTCTGGCCTTGGACCACTGCATGTGTGGAGTCTGCACACTCTCCTCGTGTCTGCGTGAGTTTCCTCCAGGTGCTCCGGTTTCCTCCCACATTCCGAAGATATGCAGGTTGGGTGGACTAGCCATGTTAAATTGCCTCTTAGTGTCAGGGGAATCAGCAGAGTAAATATATGGGGTTATGGGGATAGGACTGGGGTGGGATTGTGGTCGGTGCAGGATCCATGGACCAAATGGTCTCTTTCTGCACTATACGGATTCTATGGATTCATAGAATCTTAGTGTAGAAGGATGCCATTCAGCCAGAGGGTCTGCACTGACTCAGCTGTAGTTGCTTTAGTGATCTCAGAAATTCTGTAGCCAAGTTGGACGAAGCAGCTCCCACACACTGCAGTGTGATAATGACTTGATAATTTGTTTTCATTCTGTTTTGGGTGAGGAATTAATATTGTCCGAGGAGAACCACTCTGCTCCTTTTCAACACAACGTCATGGGATCTTCCACACCTACCTGAGAGTGTAGGCGGACACCTCGTTGTAATGCCTCGTCCTAGGATAGGAATCTGCAGGGAGATTCTAGGAGAAGCCCTTTCCTCACACAACCGAATTGTGTTTACATTGCAGAAGGCATCCATCACCAGCTCTGTTCCCGAAAGCCAGCTGGTAAAGGATAGAACTGGAGCCAATCTTTACACACTTTTTATATTTATTTACAGAGTTGCACATTACAAGCATCCACCTTCCAACCCAACAACCACATGTTAGCCTGTGTCTAGTTATAAAATGTGCAAGTGAGCTGCCCACCATCTACATTCAATTAAACATAATTATTATACAATTAACAAGCTGCTCCCACCTACTGTGATCATGCTCCAAATAATAATCTCGTTCCAATTCATTTTGAGCCCAAAGTTCGTGTACAAATCACTCCACTTGCCTCTCTGATGCCTGCTCCTTTGCTGTTATTTTCCCACTGAATTTACTCCCCTAATCCTCTGTCTCTTTCACTGGGGTGCAGTTCCACAGGGTCCTATTATGCTCTGTAAACAGATCCCAAGCGGCCATCGTGCAGGAAGCAAGTCCATTGGGAGTTCCACCATACCTTGTATCGGTGAAAATCCTAGAACTCCCTCCCTAACAGCAATCCAGGAGCACCTGCTGCTTGGTGGGCTACAGCAACTGAAGGTGGTGGTGTGTCAACATTTCTTGCGGGACAATAAATGCCAGCCTTGCCAATAATCCCCGCATTCCCCAAATGAGTGACAAAGCTTCTAATTATTGACAGTGAGTTTTGGCCTAGTATGGAGAAATGACAGCATAGTGATAACATCGCGAGACTATTAGTTTCCAGAAACTCCACTAAGGTGAGTGGGGTTAGAACAGTTCAGAGATGGGAGCGGCGAGGCCTATTTAGTTGCAACAACCCTTCACAGATCCATCATCCGAGAGTCCCATCTGCTCTCCTTGTTGGGTATAAGAGATCCAGCTCGTGGGGAGTTATCCTCGGTGTCCTGGCCAGTATTTATGCACTGAAGCAGGTCTATTCTGGTATTTAAGCTCCACACAAATATCCTCTCACTCTATCGAAAATCATCAATATTCTATTTCAATTACAGACCTTTTCCTTCCAAATCTCCCTCCCCTTTTCACCGTTCTCCATGCTGTGATTTCACAGTCCTGAATATTTGTACATTCAAATATTAAAGTCACTAATTTCTTTAGTGCTTTTTCCCCTTGTTACCAAGTAAAAACCTTTCCTTTTGTATGGATTGTGTGTCTTGCAACCTATTGATTTTGTTGTCATGCTTGATGTTTCTCCCTTTGATATACTGAAAGGAAACATTACTTTAAAATGCTGGTTTAGATTTTGGGTCTTTATTTCTGAAGAAAATGTTGAACTAGCTTTACTCAGTTGCGATGAGGAACTTCTGCATATTTTCAGATTTAGTTTAGCTGACGACTGAGATTCCTTAAAGGAAAACCTCACCGTCTGATCTTGGGTCTTGCTTCGACATTCTCCCTTGCTGGTCTTTGTCTATCTCTGGTGGGGAAAGGTAAAACTTGCATTTCTATAGCACCTTTCACAACCTCAGAGGTCCCAAAGTTCTTTACAGCCAATAGAGTGCTTTGGAAGTGTACTTTTGTGATATAGTGTTGGCAACATGGCAGTAATTTTTACATAGCAAGCTCCCATAAACAGCAATGTGATAACTGTATAACCTGTCTTTGAGAGGTCATTTGGATCATAGTATCCCGACAGAGCAGAAGAAAGCCATTCAGCCCATCGAGTCTGCACCGACCACGATCCCATCAGTTCCTATTCCCGTGACCCTGCATATTTACCCTGCTAATGCCCCTAACTAGGCCAATTTAGCATGGCCAATCAACCTAACCCGCACATCTTTGGACTGGGATAAATATTTGCCATCAGACTTTTCAAGTTTTAAGTTTGTTTATTGTCACAAGTAGGCTTACATTAACGCTGCAATGAAGTTACTGTGAAAATTCCCTAGTCGCCACACAGGCATCTGTTTGGGTACACTGAGAAGAATTTAGCACGGCCAGTGCACCTAACCAACATGTCTTTCGGACTGCGGGAGGAAACCGGAGCACCCAGAGGAAACCCATGTAGACACGGGGAAAACGTACAAACTGCACACAGACAGTGACCCAAGCCAGGAATCCTTGGTGCTGTGAGTGCTAACCCAATGTCCACCTTTTATCTCCGCTGTGAGGATGAATGAGCCTTCATTTGGTGGCTCGTCTGAAGGTTGGCATCACTAACTGTGCAGCGCTCCCTCAGCGCTGCAGCAAAATGCTGCCCTTGAATTGTGGGTTCAAGAACTGGAGCAGGTCTCAAACCCACCACCTACTGACTCAGAGGTGGGAGCACCACCAACTGAGCCACAGCTGAAATATAAACAGGTAATGCTGGAAATGTCCAGCAGCGGCTGTGGAGAAAGAGTTAATGTTTCAGTCAAGGATCTTCATTCGGAGCTGGCACAATGATCTGGAGCCATTCATAAATGGCAGGCCGGACCCAATTCCGGAATTCCTGCTTCCATTCCTGTCACAGGATAAGGGTGCAGGTGGCAAGCTTGCATCCCGTACTCCCATCCTTGCTGCCTCCAGGTAGCATCTCCCAGCCCCCTGCATGGACACTTAGCCACCAAACACGATCTGGATTCAGGAACCTTTGGAGAGGTAAGTTTTAAAGGACTTGCTTCATGCCTACCCTGACCCAATCCTCCTCCCACCCTCCATGCCAACTCGATACCAACTCCTGCCTTGTCCATGCCCATTCACCTGGTAATGCAAACCCAATGGGCTATATAATAATAACAATGGCAAGTGTGGAACAGCTGTGAAGAAAACACCCGTTCAGAAATGTCCGTTGCAAAAGAAATTGCTGTTCCTACAACCTTATAAAAGTGTCAATCAAACCGAACTTGAAAGTATCAATGAAAGTATCAAAAACCTCACACCCCTCTTGATCTTTCACAAATGAGAGCAGGACAAAAAGAGATTGTGGATCAACTTGTTGTAGCCGCTTAAACATGTCAATCAAGCAAAGAGTCAACAGTTCACTTCCCTTGTCAAAACAGAATCCCTTCTGAGGTCATGTTTTTATTCCACAAAACCTGGGGAATGACTCCAAGGATGGGGGAGTGGATGCGGTTGTCATGTATTGGCATGGGGGAGAGATGAGGTCATGAATTAGAATTGAACTTTACTGGGGGATGAGTGGCTGGGAGAGAGAGAGAGTGTGTGAGGGGGTAAGGGCTGGAGGCCACCCAATTACTTTTACCATAACTGGAATAAAGACCTCTGCACTCGCACCCTCTCCCTCCCTGCTGCATGTTGATCAGCTTCTAGGGTCAACAGAAGTGAAGATATTCTACACCCCACCTTACCTAGAGCAAAAGTTGCGTGATACAGAACCCTTTAAACCAAAATGGGTCTCTTATGAAACTTTTAAGAAAATCCAGCCCTATGCCTCCTGTTTATGTCTTATAAACCACTCCAACTGCCCTTCAGTGATTTAATGCATGGGCCTGTTCCTAAACATCTCTTTGAGCTACATCCTTTTATTTTTATATTGTCTCTCTGCAAGCAGCACAGTGGTTAGCACTGCTGCCTCCCAGCACCAGGGACCCGGGTCCGATTCCCAGCTTGGGCCATTGTCTGTGTGGAATTTGCACATTCTCCCCATGTCTGCGTGGGTTTCCTCCAGGTGCTCCGGTTTCCTCCCACAGTCTGAAAGACGTGCTGGTTAGGTGCATTGACCATGCTAAATTCTCCCTCCGTGTATCCTAACAGATGACTAAGAGATTTTCACAGCAACTTCATTGCAGTGTTAATGTAAGCCGATTTATGACACTAATAAATAAACTAAAAAGCATTCTTCCCACCAAAATGGAGCATTTGACACTTCTCTGCATTGTTCGTCCATTCCGCGAACCTGTCTGTGTCTGCTTGACGCCTGTCTCAATCCTTACAATCCAAACCGGATACGTTGGTATCAGTCATCCTTACATTATGTTGCTGGCAGTAAAATCTAACCACAGCCGGGTTGTGAAAACTTGAAATTTGGGAGTGTTTCCGACATCTGCCAAATGGTAATATCGATTGGTGTTGCAAGCACCTTTGTATAGATTCTTTTAAAAGATAAACCAATTGTGAAAGCTGTGGGTAGTAACTTCCGAGAGGAGGAAGGAGGAATGTATCATTTGGTGTTTGTTGTGACCTTTTTTCCCCCCACCTTGGTTGCACCTACAATATGGAAATATTGAAGCAACCTCACAGTCTGACTCAAAATAAAAGCAAATTACAGTAATGCTGAAATCTGAAATCAAAAAAGAAAATGCTGGAACATCTCAGCAGGTCTGTCAGCATCTGTAAGGAGAGAAAAGAGCTGACCTTTTGAGTCCAGATAACCCTTTGTCAAAGCTTTCAAAATCAATAGCTTTGACAAAGGTTCATCTGGATTTGAAATGTCAGCTCTTTTCTCTCCTTACAGATGCTGCCAGACCTGCTGAGATTTTCCAGCATTTTCTCTTTGGATCACCGTTTGACTCTTTCGCATCCTCTCCCCAATAATGAAAAGCCCCCAGTTGATTAGCATTTACCTAATCTCGAGATTTGCACTGATCCTTGTGCAAGGATCCCAATTGTCAGGAGAGAAATGATGAGTGGACTGAAATGTTGTAACAACTGGGGCATTAAAAGCGAGACAACTTTTTGATGTGGATTTTCTGATCTCTGAAGATAAATCTTCAGTTTCAATGTTTATTTCATTTTCATATGATGGTTATAGACTTAACAGCGCAGGAGTAAGGTGCTTCTAGCTGTCTTGTTTGATCCTGTTTCAACAAACCAGACAGCAGCAGCACAGAAGCCTCTGGATATTTGATTATCTCGTTCTGTGCATTCGTACTGCTTTCAAACCAATATTTATTCCTCTTTCGGATGAGATATTACACTGAGACCCTGGCTGTGTGCTCGTTCTTCTGTCAGGAAAAGGCTACAAAAGCCTGAGATCACTTACTAATTGACTCGAGAGTAGCTTCTTCCCTACTGCCTTTGTATGGACTTTTAGAATCATAGAATCATAGAACCCTACAGTGCAGAAAGGGGCCCTTTGGCCCATCGAGTCTGCACCAAACACAATCCCACCCAGGCCCTATCCCCATATCCCTACATATTATACCCACTAATCCCTTTAACCTACACATCCCTGGACACCTAAGGGGCGATTTCTTAGCACAACCAATCAACCTAACCTGCACATCTTTGGACTGTGGGAGGAAACCTGAGCACCCGGAGGAAACCCATGCAGACACGAGGAGAATGTGCAAACTCCACACAGACAGTGACCCGAGCCAGGAATCGAACTCAGGACCCTGGAGCTGTGAAGCAGCAGTGCTTTTGTATGGACCTACCTTAAGTTTATCTTTCTCTGCACCCTACTTATGACTGTAATGCTACATTCTGCACAGTCTCCTTTCATTCTCTGTGAACAGTATGCTTTGTCTGTGTAGTGCGCAAGAAACAATACTTTTCACCATATCCCAATACACGCGACAATAATAAATCGAAAAGATCCCCACAGCATTATTTCAAATAGGAGCAGGGGAGTTCTCCCCGGTGTCCTGGCAAATAATTATTCCTCAATCAGCATTGTAACAACTGATTCTCTGGACAATATCATTACTACTGTTTGTGGGAGCTTGCTATGCACAAAATTTCTTGTCAGGTTTCCTGTCATTTAGCAATAACTATACTTCAAAGTTACTTCATTAACTGTAAAGTGCTTTGGGATGTCCTGAAGTTGTACAAGATGCTACGTAAATGGAAATATTTTCCGTTCTTTGGAACTAATCAACAAAGTCTGAACTCATAGAATCCCACAGTGCAGAAAGAGGCCATTCGGCCCTTCGAGTCTGCACCGATCACAATCCCACCCAGGCCCCATTCCAATAACACCATGCATTTACCGTACCTAGTCTCCCTGACGCTAAAGGGCAATTTAGCATGGCCAATCCACCTAACCAGCACATCTGCAGTGTGGGAGGAAACCGGAGTACCCAGAGGAATCCCACGCAGACATGGAGAGAAACTCCACACAGTCACCCAAGCCAGGAATTGAATCCGGATCTTTGGCGCTGTGAGGCAGCAGTGCTAACCACTGTGCCACTCTTGTCTTCAATGCCTGTAAATAAAATATATTTTATTGCAGTATTATTTGAGTACTTCACACCTTTTGGATACTGGGGACCTGGGTTTGAGTCCCGGCTTGAATCATTGTCTGTGTGGAGTTTGCACAGTCTCTCCCCATGTCTGCATGAGTTTCCTCCACAGTCCAAAAGATGTGCTGGTTAGGCACATTGGCCCAGCACTGTGAGGCAGCAGTACTAACCACTGTGCCACCACCAAGCTGTAATCCTTAAAATGGCCAAGGGACAAGCACCTTGAAAATAACTACATACGCAGAAGAGAGAGAGGGAGAGTGTGAGAGACCGAGGGGACACATGCGAGAGTGAGGCAGTGAGCAAGAGAATAAAGAGCAGTCAAAAATTGGCCAATGAAGACCTCAACTGGGGCATAGGGAGCCAGTATATCCAAAGCCTGGCCTGCCCTCATGAAAAATTGCTGAGAGGTTGAGACAGGCAGGAACCCAGTAGGGAGCTCATCGGAGCTGCTTCATACTCAATCCCCACCCACAAACCCAACAACTGGGGAAGCATTGAACATGGGTCCATATTTAAAACCCAGAGTGGAACTGAAAGCATGGAAGTTTCTAAAGGGACATTGGAGCTCAAGTACAGAGAGTGGAACAAGTTCCAGGTTTCACATCTTTAAGTTTGTGCAGGTAAAGCATCATCATGACTCTGACCTAACCAGGATAATGGGCAGATAACTGGGCAAAGTTCTAGGTTAGGAGGACATTCGTCCATCTTACTAGACTAATAATCCAGAGGCCTCAAATAATGAACAGGCGCCAAAGTGTGGTGACCAGGGAGTTTTCACAGTAACTTCATTGCAGTGTTAATGTAAGCCTACTTATGGAATCGTAGAATCTACAATACAGAAAAAGGCCAGTTGGCCCATTGAGCCTGCACCGATAACAGTCCCACCCAGGTCTGTCCTCTCCCTGTAATCCCTCATATATTTACCTAATTCCCCTGACATTGAGGCAATTTATCATGGCCAGTCAACTTAACCTGCACGTCTTTGGAGGAAACCAGAGCACCCGGAGGAAACCCATGCAGACCCATGGAGAACGTGCAAACTCCACACAGACAGTGACCTGAGGCCGGAATTGAACCCAGGTCCCTGGCACTGAGACAGTAGTACTAACCACTGTGCCATCTTGTCATTCAGACCTGAAACATTGGCTCTATTCTCTCACAGATGCTGTCAGACCTGCTGAGATTTTCCAGCACTTTCTGTTTTTCTTTCAGATTTCAGCATCCGCAGCA
Organism: Carcharhinus amblyrhynchos; assembly: GCF_965287045.1. Taxonomy (NCBI): domain Eukaryota; kingdom Metazoa; phylum Chordata; class Chondrichthyes; order Carcharhiniformes; family Carcharhinidae; genus Carcharhinus; species Carcharhinus amblyrhynchos. Next base: position 39,165,464 of record NC_137331.1, read on the forward strand.
TTTTGCTTTCAGAATAATCTTCCTACACTTTCAACTGCTCCGAAACTAGCCAGAGTTAGCCAGCACATGATAATGTTTTGGAGCCAGTCCGTGTTGACAAGGTGACCTCTTTGTAAAGAGAGGTCATTAATCACGGTTTGTCGATGTTTCACTGCTTTATGGTTTACACCTTTCAATAACCCACCTTTCACTCATTCACTGTACAGAACCGGCAACCAAACAGCTAAGATGCAATCAGCAAGGCCTAGCCATTTCCAATGCATAGAAACATTAATGTGAGCTTTTTTTGGAGTTGAGTTATAATATATTGCGTCTCAGAAAAAGAAGTAATATTGTGTGCCAGTAACGAAATAGTCTCAGTCTCTCTCTCTCTCTCTCTCTCTCTCTCTCTCGTGTGCAAACTCTCCATAGACAGTGACCCAAGCTGGGAATTGAACCCAGGTCTGTGGTGCTGTGAGATAGCGATGCTAGCCACTGAGAGGGTTGGAGGGGATTTGGCTTGTGTTAATTTAGCATCCTCTTTCATAACCACTTTGAGAGAGGCTGTGGAATGCTGCATCTCCTTTGGTACAGTTCAAGAGGGGAAGAGAAGCAAATCAGAGCAACATAGAATCATTATGGCAAAGAGGGAAGCCATTCGGCCCAGCAAGTCCATGATTACTAGTCCAGTATATAGTGCGTCTGAGTCTCTTTGCTATCTGATTGTCTTTATGTCTACATAGCTCTGTATTTGCTTTGTGTGTGTGCGTGTGTCTGTCTGTTTCTCAACGCCACTGTATCTGCTGTCCATCCCTATCTGTGCCTCTTTCTTGCACCTGCCCTCTGTTTCTATCATTGTGCCCCTCTCTCTCTCTCCCCTCTTGCTCTCGCCATTCTGTTCCCCCCACCAGTTGTGTTTTTGATGGCATAGTGTGGGGGGAGGAGGGACTTGTAAAATAAGATGGGTGCCAGCCTCAGTACCCCCACACCCACCTCTGAACCATCCCCCATAAAATGAGATTGGGGGAGCACCAGTTTGGCACTTTACACTTCCCAGATTCAACATTGAGTTCAGTTACTTCAGGCCATGAAGTCTGACCTCCGGGGAAGGGTGGAGCAGGGTGAGCGGAAGTGTAAATTTTTCTCCCCACCCTTCCCTAATGTCAGCCTGTATATTGTTCCCCTGCCTTGCCTTCAGACCCTTACTCTGCTATTGCCACATTCTGCTCCCTCACCTTTACGCCACTATTAACACCCTCTTTAGTCTTTAACACTGTCATTACCACTCCCTTTGTCTTATGTCCATGACATCTTTGCCGTTTTATCTCTTCTGACCTCCAACCCATTCCTGACCTTCTATTTTGCTCAGCCCTTTGTTGACTGCCTTTAAACCCAGAACAATTCCACCTCTCCTCAGCTCTGAAGAGGAGTCATAAGGTCTTGTAACGTTAACTCTGTTTCTCTCTCCACTGATGCTGCCAGACCGGCTGAGTTTATCCAGAATTTTCTGTTTTTATTGGAAATGCTTATTGTTTTTCTCCCTGTCGACCTTCAGCTAGAGAGGCTGTTTCACACTTCAGTGTAAAAATAGCAAATGCCTCTGACGCAAGTAGTTTCTCCACAAGCTATTTTTACATATTAACTCTTTTTTTTGTCTTCATATAGTTTTCCAAATCCATAGTTAAGCAATGCTGTCATTTTGTTTTACAAAAGGATGAGGTCATCTGAGACTGTTCTCAACTCACCACGGTTCCTAGCTCATTGTGAATCTTGGGAGTCGGAGTGTAAAAAGCCATGTTGGCTGGCTTGGTAGATATGCCATCAATTTTCCAGATGTTTCAGTCATGGAGAGAGACTGGAATAGCCAGCATTTCTCCCGGTAGACAAGCGTAGGAAATTTAATCAAGACCTTCAAACTTATGAAGGAAATTGATGGGAGAAATAATGGAAAAATTGTTTCCGGTGACTTCCGGATTGGTAAACCAGAGGACACGGATTTCAAATAATTGAAGGAATCAGAGAGAGAGACAAGGAGAATGTTATGCTCCATGTATTATCAACATCTGCAATTCGTTGCATTGCCTGATAGGATGGTGGTGGCACAGTGGTAACACTGGTGCCTCACAACACCAGGTTCGATTCCCAGTTTGGGTTACTGTCAGTGCAGAATCTGCACATTCTCCCTGTATCTGCGTGGGTTTCCTCCCACAGTCCAAAAGATGGGTTGGTTAGGTGGACTGACCGTGCTAAATTCTCCCTTGACGTGCCGAGCAGGTGGCGACTAGGGAATTTTCACAGTGACGTCATTGCAGTGTTAATGTAAGCCTACTGTGACACTAATAAATCAACGTTAAAACTTTAGAAGCAGATTCAACAAGAATTTGCAAATTTTTAGATTTCAGTTATATCTGAGCTCTGGGGAAGGGACAAAGAGGGGTGAGGGAAGTGAGAGCTCTTTCAGAGAGCTGTCACAGGTACAATGGGCTGAGTGGCCTTCTTTTGTGTCCTATCATTCAGCAATTTTACTCTCCCATCTCTCCGTACAATCTGCCTTCAATCCTCAACACCTCGTGAGGTGACTGAACTCTCGAACGAGACCATCCCAAATTGAACCTTTTGAAGACGTCAGCTGGGAGTGAACCTGCCCCTCAATCACAAGGTTCTGAGTTCAAGTCCCAGTTCAGGACTGAGCACAAAAATCCAAGCCAACACTGCAGTGGAGTACTGAGTGCTGCACTGTTGGAGGTGTCATCTACTGTGAGATGCTAGACCTATTTGATTTGATTTACTATAGTCACATAGAACATAGAACATTACAGCGTAGAACAGGCCCTTCGGCCCACGATGTTGCGCCGACCAATTAAAAAACAATGACCCTCTAACCTAAACCAAACCCTTACCATCCACTGTATACTAATACATGTATTAGTATACAGTGAAAAGTATTGTTCCTTGCGTGCTAGTGTAAGCCTACTTGTGACACTAATAAATAAACTTTAAAAAAAGCTACACAAAGCATACCATTCATAGAGAAGGAAAGGAGAGGGGATTGAATGTAGTGTTAAGATGTTAGAGAATTTTAAAAAGTTAGAGTAGAGATTTAGAAGTGTAGAACAAGGGTAAAGGATAGAATTAGAAGATAGGCTGGGCACAGCTTGCAAGAAATCACCACACTCTGGCGCCACCTTGTTTTTTTTCTCTTCGGGCATGTGCGGGTGAATGCACAAGACCCTATGGTGCTACGTGGAAGAAGAGCAGGTGAGTTGGTCATGGTGTCCTGGCCAATATTTATCCCTTGATCAACATCGCAGAAGAAGTAGGTTATCTGGCAGTGATCACATTGCTGCCTATGAGAGCAGATTAATGCCATGTTTCCTATGTTACAGTACTTACTACACTTCAAAGAAATACCTGGAAGGTGCTTTGAGATGTCCAGCTGTGTGTTTAAAAATGCTATATAAAAGCAGGTCTTTCCTCCTCTTTGTCGTTCATTATATTTTAGGATGCTTCCCCTCCAACGCAAGCGCCACACCTTTAGAGCTTTGCTTCCATATTCCCCTTTGCGTGTCGAACTAGTCCACAAACTGTGACAGAGAATCCATCATCTCCCAGACCCCCCTTTTATCTCCAGATGTTCAGTGAGTGGACGCCTCTGGAATTCCTCTCCTTCAGGAGGTGAGGGGATCAAAGCCACCTTCCTCCACTCAGTGACACTGAGAGAATAATCTTATTATTTGTACTGCCTCGTTCAAAATCCTCAAAACTCTGAGCCATAAACCCCAGTGAAGCACAGTGGATTCACGTTGTTTTTTTTCCTCCTTTGGGAAGTTTATTTAGAAATGTAGGGCGAGATTCTCTGGCCTCCCCTCAGCGTTTTTCTCGGTGGCAGGAAGTGCCACGCCTTTCGCTGGTGGTGGGATTTTTCTGGTCCGCCCGCTGTCGGTGGAAATTCCCGGTGAAGCCCCCCCCCCCCCCCCCACTCCGCTGGGAAACTTGCGGCAGGGGGTGCATCACCAGCGAGACCAGGGAATCCCATCGGAGTGAACGTCCGGAAAATTCCGATTGTGATTTTGAAATCCAATTTTTCCCTCCGAGTGAGAATTAATTTGAAGTATTGCATCCAAAACTAAAAATGTTTCTGAAAATAATTCCGTCCTGATTTTAAAAAGGATTACAGTTTATCAGTTGGGTATCCCACATGCAAGAGGCTATTAACACCCACTCAACATGCTTCAGATCAGGTGAAATAGTTGTGGTGAATTGTTCTCGATGAGCAGGCAGCCGATACCTGGAGTTGAATAGCATTGAGACTGGTCAACAGAGGGAGCTCTTATTTAATGTTGACTGTACGAGCTTGGGGCCAGTGGTCCATTGGAGGATAGAGCTCCTAGTGGTAATATCCGATCTTTCTTCATGTAATAGACACACAGCCACATCCAGAAGTCAGTAAAAACCTGACTTTTCTTCATAATTGGCATAAATAAGAGCACCATAGACCATTCAGCCCTTCAAGTCGTCTTCACCATTCTTCACCATTGAACAAGATCATGAGTGATCCTCTAACTCAGCAGCTCCTCCCCCCTCGACTTATTTCTTGATTTCCAGTACATTCAAAATGCTATCAATCCCTGGCTTGACCAAGCTCAACGACTGAGCGTCTGGAGTGGAGAATTCCAGAAGTAAGTTCCCAAACCGTTGCACAAAGATATTACCCCCCGCACCGCCCATGGCTGACCTCCTTTGATCCTGAGATTGTCACCCTAGCTGTAGAACAGCACTCAATTCCATAACCTGAATTGATGCGCCAGATGCCCCACCCATCCCCTTTCCTGGTATCACAGTGACAGGAAACATAGAAGATAGGAACAGGCCCTTCGAGTCTGCTCCCCTATTCCTCATGATCGTGGCTGATTGTTCAACTTGATAGCCTAATCCTGCTTTCTCCCCATACCCTGTGATCCCATTCGCTCCAAGCTGTACATCTAGCCTCCTCTTGAATACATTCAGCGTTTTGATATCAGCTACTTCCTGTGGTAATGAATGCTACATGTTCTCCACTCTTTGGGGTGATGAAATGTCTCCTCATTTCCACCCTAAATGGTCTATCTCGAATCCTCAGACTGTGACACCTAGTTCTGGACTCTCCCACCATCAGGAATATCTCCCTGCACCTATCTCATCTAGTCCTGTTAGAATTTTATAAATCTCTGAGGTCCTTCCTCTCATTTGTCTGAACTCTGCAAAATCCTAACCTAGTCAACCTCTCATCATCCCTAGAATCAGCCTGGCAACCTTCCCTGCACTCCCTTGAGAGCAAGAACATCCTTCCTCAGAAAAAGCGACCAAAACTGCACACAATAATCTCAGTATGGCCACGTCAAACGCAATTGGATCATTATAAAGCTGCCCCAGCATGAGTGCATCCAAAGGGCTGGTGTTGAATTGGGATCATTTTTCTACCACAGAGATGGAAGTAATTGCCACGGAGTGGGTTTGAAGCACCTTTGAGTTTTTAGGTGAATATTACATGGAATTACATCAAAGGTATGGCACAGGAACAGGCCATTCGGCCCAACTGGTCCATGCTGGTGGTTTATTAGGCCCCTACAGAAGCCTCCTCCCATGCAATTCATCTAACCCAATCAGCAAATCTTCCCATTCCTTTCACCCTCTGAAGTCTCTTGAAAGGATCAAATAAGCCATTGGCAGCAAGTGAGAAAAGGCCAGTTGGACAGATTCGATTCATATGGAAAATTTCAGAAGGAGACGGCAGGGTAGATAACGAATCACTCAGCTCCTTTGAAACTGAAAAAGGCCATGTTACGATCGAAGGGTTGGAGGATTTTTCTGTTTTGCGTGCGAAAGGATTTTGGATGAATTCATTTTGTGACATTAGATTTAGTTCATAAGAGTGTTAACTCCCAGAGAGGGACAAGTTATCTGGGACACAGTTATTCTCTAATTGCAGTGGTGTTTTCCCGGAAGATTTGTTTGGAGGGCCTTAAGTTTTTTTTAAACCATGTTTCTTAGTGAGTTGGATGATTTGATTTGATTTATTACTGTCACATTTATTGGTATACAGTGAAAAGTATTGTTTCTTGCAAACGCTATGCAGACCAAGCATACCATTCGTGGAGAAGGCAAGGAGAGAGTGCAGAATGTAGCGTTACGGTCATAGCTAGGGTGTAGAGAAAGATCAACTTAATGCAAGGTAGGTCCATTCAAAAGTCTGACAGCAGCAGGGAAGAAGCTGTTTTTGAGTCAGTTGGTATGTGACCTCAGACTTTGTTCTTTTTGCCAACAGAAGAAATGTGGGAGAGAGAATGTCTGGGGTGCATGGGGTCCTTAATTATGCTGACTGCTTTGCCAAGGCAGCGGGAAGTGTGGTCAGAATCAATGATGGGAGGTTGGTTTGAGTGATGGACTGGGCTTTGTTCATGACCCTGGAGGGAAAAAGAGTTATAATCCTAAGTGTGTAGAGTTCAGAGAGACAGAATGCTGTGTGTTTGGGAGGAGCAACTGATGAACAATATGGACTGATGATGAGAGTGGGCAAAATTGTTCCTGATGGAGACCATTGTGATTAAGTGTGAGATCATGCACGTCAGACACAAGAAGAAATAGTGAACATTTTCTAAATGTTGCAAAACTAGGAATTGTACGTTGAGAGTTTAAGTGCCTAGAACATCTAAAAATATTAGACAGGAACAAAAGCAATTCATTTTTACCACAGTGGCACAGTGGTTAGCACTGCTGCCTCACAGCGCCAGGAACCTGTGTTCAATTCGGGCCTCGGGTGACTGTGGAGTCTGCATGTTATCCCTGTGCCTGTGTGGGTTTCCTCCCACACTCCAAATATGTGCAGGTTAGGCCATGATAAATTGCCCCTCAGTGTTCAAAGATGTGTTGGCTAAGGGATAGGACCTGGGTAAGATGTTCTGTTAGAGAGTTGGTAAGACTCAATGGGCCAAATGTTCTCCTCCTGCACTGTGCAGATTCTGTGATTTTTTTTTTAAAAGAAAATGCAACAAGAAGTCTCACAACACACTCAAGCTTTCAGAGCGCTGCTCCTACATCGGATGAATCACCTGATGAAGGAGCAGCACTCCAAAAGCTTGTGATTCCAAATAAACCTGTTAGACTTTAACCTGGTGTTGTGAAACTTCTTACTGTGCCACCCCAGTCCAACACCCCCACATCACAATTTGATGCTTTTATTATTATGTTAAAGGTTATAATAAATTTGAGAGTTTTTTCCATGGATGTGGGTGTCGCTGGCTAGGCCAGCATATATTGTCCATCCCTAATTACCCTGAGAAGATGGTGGTGAGCCACCCGTTGAACCACCAGAATCAGTGTTGTCCACTCTCAAATCAGTTTTGCCCACTCTCATCACACCGTGCTAATAGGAATGGAGTTCTGCGATTTTTGACCCAGCGACAGTGAAGGAACGGAGATATATTTCCAAGTCAGGATGGTGAGTGGCTTGAAGGGGAACTGTCAGGTGACGGTGTTTCCAGGTATCTACTGCCCTTGTCCTTCTGGGCAGCAGCTTTCATTGGGGATTTTGATAGCCTTGGCTTAACCATTCTAATGTATTCTTAGACCTCCTACATCCATAAACCTGAGTTCATTCAAAAGTTGACTACGCAAGCCCTAACTTGAACCAAATATCATTCACCATCAACCTTGTGCTCACTGACCTTTAGTGACAGTAGGCACGGTGGTTAGCACTGCTGTCTCACAGTGCCAAGGACCTGGGTTCAATTCCAGCCTTGGGTGGCTGGCTATGTGGAGTCTGCATGTTCACCCCCGTATCTGCGTGGGTTTTCTCCAGTTTCTTCTTATGATCCAAAGATGTATAGTTAGATGGATTGGGCATGCTGAATTGCCCCTTAGTGTCTAAGTGTGTAGGTTAGGTGGAGTAGTGGGGTAAATACATCAGTTACACGGATAGGACCTGGGTAAGATGTTCCTTTGAAGAGTCAATGCAGACTTGATGGGTCAAATGGCCTCCTCCTGAACTGGAAGGATTCTATGACTCCTGGCTAAACAAAGTCCTGACTTTAAAGTTCTCAAACTTGTTTTCAAACAGTTCCAAGGCCTGGCTCCTCCTTATCACTGGAATCTCCATCAGCCGTTCAACCCTCGAGATATTTGTGCATACCTAATTCTGGCTTCTTGAGCATTCCTGATCTTTAACCACTCCAATATTGGTGGCTATGCCTTCGGTCTAGAATATCCACCCCAACCTCTCTACCCAACTTTCCTCCTTGGAGACACTCCTTAATCCCTACCTTGATGACCATCCTTGCGCAGGTTGGCGTTGGTTTGTTTTACAATGCTCTTTAAGGTTTATTTATTAGTGTCACAAATGGGCTCAAATTAACACTGCAATGAAGTCACTGTGAAAATCCCCTAGTCGTCACACTCCAGCACCTGTTCAGGTACACTGAGGGAGAATTTAGCATGGCCAATGCAACTAACCAGCACGTCTTTCAGACTGTGGGAGGAAACGGGTGCACCCAGAGGAAACCCATGCTGACACAGGGAGAACTTGCAGTCTCTGCACACACACTGATCCAAACTGGGAATCAAACCTGGGCCCCTGGTGCTGTGAGGCAGCAGTGCTAACCACTGTGCCACCATGCTGCCCCTGTGACACACACTTCTGTGACACACCTTGATGCAGTAAGAAGTCTCACAACACCAGGTTAAAGTCCAACAGGTTTATTTGGAATCACGAACTTTCGGAGCACTGCCCCTTCATCGGGTGAGTCACTTGATGAAAGAGCAGTGCTCTGAAAGTTCGTGATACCAAATAAACCTGTTGGACTTTAACCTGGTGTTGTGAGACTAATTACGATGCCCACCCCAGTCCAACACCGGCATCTCCACATCACAACTTGGTGCTTTTATTATGTTAAAGGTTTTAATAAATTTGAGTTGCTTTTGTAGATGCAGAGGCTTTGGAAGGTGACAGAAGTGTGATTGCAGCATCCAGTACACACAAACAAGTAATCTTGTTAAAGTTCCTGGATTACTCTGTCGATTAGGTAGAGAATGGGCAGTAAAAGGTATTTTACAGCTTGTTGGGCACGCAATGTCCATTCCTGGGAGTGAGACTGAACCTCCAGAGACCATCTCTAACCGAGGAGTTTGAGAATGTGAAAGGAACTGGTCCAGAGGAAAATCAGAAGCATGTTTGTAGCTGAGAGCCATTTGGGAATCTACCCAAATGTGGGAAGCTCTGATTACTGATTTTATTCTTTGGCTTCCCTTCTGCAGCTTTGTTAAGTTTCAAACTTGGGAGGCATGAAGTTGGAATCTAGAACCTGTTGCCTGAAAGGTTGTTAGAGGCGGCAATCCTCAATATTTAAATAACATTTAGATTATAGAATCCCTACAGTGTGGAAGGAAGGCATTCGGCCTATCGAGTCTGCACCGACCACAATCGTACCTGGGACTTATCCCTTTAACGCTACTTATTTACCCTACTAACCCCCTGACACTGAGGGGCAATTTACCATGGCCAGTCAACCTAACCCACATATCTTTGGACTGTGGGAGGAAACCGGAGCACTGGGAGGAAACCCACGCAGAAACAGAGAGGACATGTAAACTCCACATAGACAGGGACCCAAATTGGGAATCGAATCTGGGTCACTGGTGCTGTGAGGCAGCAGTGCTAACCACTGTACCTTGATGATCCCTTGAAATGCCATAGCAAACAAGACTATGGACCAAATACGGGAAAATGGGATTAGATAGATTGGTGCTTGACGGCTGATGCAGACACGATGGGCTGAAGGGCCTCTTTCTGTGCGGTAAAACTCTATGACTATGAGGGGAGGGGCTGGGGGGGGTGTGCACGTATGTTCAAATCTCATCATTTGAACTGCCAGTGTTGTGACTTTTTCCATTCATTGTCCTCCATGAGGAAGTGTTGCCTGTGTAACTCGGAGCCATCTGGGGAACAATCCAAATGTGGGAAGCTCCGATTACTGTTTGTAATATACTGAAAGCTGAGCAGGATTGTGGCTTTATTGCAACAACACTTCACAAAGGGTTGCTTGTTCAGTCCAGGTAAAACGCAGCAGACAATGGAAATCTGAAATAAAAACAGAAAAGTGCTGGAAATACTCAGCAGGTCTGACAGCATCTATGGAGAGAGAAACAAGAGGTAATGTGTTAGGCTGATGACCTTAGTCAGAGCTTGTTGAAGTTGGAGATGTTGGGGAGTGGCCCATACGAAGGTCCATTAACCTCTGGCAGTTCTGGAGCAAGTGCAGCCAGAAAGTTCAGCCCATAACTTTTTTGTCCTGTAAATTTGTATCGTGTTATAGCAATTCCCAAATTCCTGCGCCTGGAATGTACGCAACATCCAAGGGCCCCATGGTGGCAGAGTGGTTAGCACTGCTGCCTCACAGTGCCAGGGACCAACGTTTGATTCCCAGCTTGGGTCAGGGTCTGTGTGGAGTTTGCATGTTCTCCCTGTGTCTGCGGGGGTTTCTTCCGGTGCTCCAGTTTTCTCCCACACTCCAAAGATGTGTAGATTAGAAGGATTGTCCATGCTAAATTGTCCCTTAGTGTCAGGGGGATTAGTAGGGTAAATATGCGGGATTTTGGAGATAAGGCATGGGTGAGATTGTTTTTGGTGCAGGCTGGATGGTCTCAATGGCCTCCTCTTGCACTGCAGGATTCTGAAGTACATTCCAAAGGCACGGGAGCAAATACAATAAAAGAGGCATGAGGAACATTTGTTGTATTTGAAAACAGGATCGTTCATGAGATAGTTATGGATTAAGTTTCATTCAAAGGGAGGTAAGGGGATTTAATTTTCACCCAGAGTCCAGTGGGGGGTTTGGAATTCTCTGCCTGAAAGGGTGGTGGAGACAGAAACCCCCATGGCATTTACAAAGCACTTGTCGGTCACAGCACCTCAAATGCACATCCAAGACAAACGTCCAAGAGCTGGAAGTTGGAATATACTGGATGGCTTTGTCTCTTAGCATGCTAAATTGCTCCTTAGTATCCAAAGATGTGCAGGTTAGGTGGATTGGCCATGCTAAATTGCCCTTAGTACCAGAGGGATTGATAGGATAAATATGTGGGATTATGGGGATAGGGCCTGCGTGGGATCATTGTTGGTGCAGGCTGGATGGGCCAAATGGCCTCCTTCTGCACTGCAGGGATTCAATGATTCCCTTTCCCAAACGAGTTCACCGGGCAGCCTGCATCTTTTAAAAATCTTTTTGGACTTGTTTTTCTGTAGCAGCCTGAGATCCTTCTCTGGATGTGTAATCACATCATTTTTTAAAACACAGCTTAGCTTTTTTTTTGCTGCTACCCACTCAGCAGCCAGTATAAATCTTACTTCATTCGGAGCACAGCACAAAAGCTGTGGTGTTGTCGAGATGAAGGGTGGGTTGCTCCCAAGGCAGCAGCTAACTCTAGCTGGTACTAAGTGTAACCTGGTGCTGTGTGAGCAGCTTTTGTCACCAGGGCCTCTCTCCCTTCAATGAAAGATATTGTCTCGAAGAATTGTCTATCACTCGAGCTGTCTTCTTTCCTTTGACACCATTGTCCCACTCTTTCTTGTGGTTCAGTCACATTTTAGGCCGCTTGCGTACCAGCTTAACGAGAGGGTGAGTTGAGCCATTGTACCCAGTCCTGAGACCTGAGTGGATAGTCAGGCCTGACACACCCAGTGCCAGGACTGGGGGTGTTCCTGCATGATGGGAGGTGCCACAGTATTTCAGGTGAATATCAAGGATCCCAGGGCCTCCGTACTATTTTGAATATGAGCAGGCGAGTTCTCACTGGTATCCTGGTGCAAATCTATCCTCTGATAAACGTCACAAAAGCATATAATTTAGTCTTTGCCATTTGAGAGATTGCTGTGCAAGGATTATCATAGAATCCCTACAGTGCAGAAAGAGGCCATCATCGAGTCTGCACTGATCATAAACCTGGTCCTATCCCCATGACTCCATACATTTACCCTAACTAGCTCCCCTGACACTAAGAGGCAACTTAACATGGCCAATCTATCTAACCCACACATCTTTGTACTGTGGGAGGAAACTGGAGCACCCAAAAGAAACCCATATAGACATGGGGAGAACATGCAAACTCCACACGTAGTGACCCAAGCCGGGTATCGAACCTGGGTCCCTGGTGCTGTGAGGCAGCAGTGGCAGCTTTTAAAACGTCATTGGTTGTAAAGCGATTTGAGATGTTCTGAGGTTATTAAAGACACCAAATAAAGGCTGGTCTTTCTCAGGAAATCATTGCTTTTTTGTCAACTAAAACTACCTTTGGATAAATAGGCTTATATCACTGGGGCTTTAAATAGTACTTTGGAAACAGAATAACAAAGTGGGGTGGCACAGTTGTAAGCACTGCTGCCTCACAGCGCCAGGGACCCTGGCTTGATTCTGGGCTTGGGTCACTGTGTGGTATTTGCACATTCTCTCCGTGACTGCGTGGGTATCCTCAGGGTGCTCTGGTTTCCCCTCTCGGTCCAAAAGATATGCTGGTTAGGTGGATTGACCATGCTAAATTGTCCCCTAATGTCAAGGGGATTAGTTGGGTAAATACGTGAGGTTACAGGGAATGAGTCCTGGGTGGGATTGTTGTGGTGTAGACGCGATGGGCCAAATGGTCTCCTTTTGCATTGTAGGGATTGTTTGATTCTATTGCTTGGTGATCTTACCAAGCACAGTTGATGGGCTGAATGGCCTCCTTCAGTAGTGTAGTGGCCTTATGTTTCGATGTATCAAATATTTTTGAAATGGTCATTGTTGTGATGCAGGAAATGTGCCCAGCGTAATCTCTCAGCAGTTTGAAATATTGGTCAGATAAATGGATCTTTGTGTGGTTGATTTGAGGGATCAGTATTGCCCAGGACTATTCTCCTTTAAAATCGTTTTGTGGGATCTTCTACACCCACCAGGCAGGGCAGACTGGGCTTTAGTTTAATGTCATATCTGAAAAGAAAGCATCTCTGACCGTGCAGCACTCCCCCGGAACCAGCACAGATTGTCTCCTTAGATTTTATTTAGATTATAGAAACTAATTAAATTCTGTTATTATTTCAGATGCTTCCAAGATAGATATTCCAATGCCAATTTTATTATTTATTCCTCTTATGAAAATCCCCTCAACTTAACACTTCATTTGGCAGTTAGCAATTATTCTTCTGGTTAAATGAACAAATATTGCACATTTCTGTTTAAATGCCATTCCATGGTGCCTCAGGCCTCTCCCGTGGAATTGTAGGACACAGGTGTGGATCTGAAGTCATTCCTGAAGTGAGATATTAATCTCAGTCCCCTGTGACGTGCAGAGGTCAGACTGACAACGAGAGAGAGAAAATGATTCATAGACAGAAATGAACTGGGTCATTCTTGCTTACATGCAATCCCTCCAGTGCAGAAGGAGACCAATTAATCTGCACTGACTCTCTAACAGAGCATCTTACTCAGACTCATCCCATCCACATATCCCCACACATTTACCGTGGCCAATCCATCTGTTGCATCTTTGGACACTAAGGGGCAATTTAGCACGGCCAATCCATCTAACCCACTCACCTTTGGATTGTGGGATGAAGCCCAGAGTACCTGCAGACACTGGGAGAATATGCAGACTCCACACAGACAGTGACCGGAGGCTGGAATCGAACCTGAATCCCTGGCACTGAGGCAGTAGTGCTAACCACCGTGCCACCCATCTTCACCCATCATCCAGTTTGAACCCTCTGGATGGAAACTTGGTGTTTGTTTCCCCGACACCTTAGCCAAGTATGCAGAGAAATGTGAGAGAAACAAGTTTCTCTTGGAAAATGAAATTGCTCTCTTGCAATAAGGATGGCGTGGCCAAATTTACAGCCCCCCCCTCACTCTGGGTGACTTGGCACCCCATGACTATGGGTGGGCAGGCTTTCTGTTTCTGATCTCCAACAATGCTACTTGTTACCTGGCGATGGGCAGAAACAAGCTGGCTTTTCATCTCACTGACAGCTGAGATTTGAGATTTAATCTTGTAGCAAATCTGTGCGACCCGAGTTGATTCAAAATCCTGCATGAAGGGAAGATTTCATTTTGCAACGAAATGTGTAGGATGGTGGCACAGTGGTTAGCACTACCTCACGGTGCCAGGGACCCAGGTTCGATTCCTGTCTTGGGTCACTGTCTGTGTGGAGTTTGCACGTTCTCCCTGTGTCTGTGTGGGTTTCCTCCGGGTGTCCCAGTTTCCCCCCACGGTCCAAAGATGTGCAGGCTAGGATGATTGGCTAGGCTAAATTGACCCTTAATGTCAGGGGGATTAGGAGGGTAAATATATGGGGTTACAGGAATAGGGCCTGGGTGGGATTGTTGTCAGTGTGGGTTCAGCCAATCCAGAACCTCTTGAGGTTTACTCACTGTTCCAGGAGAGGAAATGCAATTTGTGCACAGCAAGCTCCCACACGCAGCATGAGTCAAGTGACGAGATAAACTCTTTAAGTGCTATTAATTGGTTGGCCAGAACATCAGAGACAATAAACCTATTCTTTTTAAAAAAAAAATAGGGCATGGGATCGTGTATATCCACCCAAGTCATCAGGGCCTTGGTTTAACATAGAATCACAGAATCCCTATAGTGCATAAGGAGGCCATTTGGCCCATCGAGTCTGCACCAACAACAATCCTATGCAGGACCTATCCCCATAACCCCATGCATTTACCCTAGCTAGTACCCCAATTTAGCATAGCCAGTTGACCTAACCTGCACATCTTTGGACTGTGGGAGGAAACCAGAGCACCCAGTGGAAACCCATGCAGACACCAGGAGAACATGCCCAAACTCCACACAGACAGTAACCCAAGCCAGGAATCGAACCCATGTCCCTGGCGCTGTGAGGCAGCAGTGCTAACCACTGTGATGCCCATGTTGTCTGTATTCAGACATACTGTTTGAACCATAGTGTTTTTCCCCCCCCCCCAACAATACAGCACTCCTCAGTACTGCTTGTCAGCCTGGATTTTGTACTTTAGTCCTGCAATGGGACCCTATAGCTTTGAGGAAATGGCTGCCCACTCAATTACAGGTAAATCTTCATTCGGAACTCTGAGGTTTGTGTTTTCTTTCTCGGTAAAACCATATCAGAACATCCCACAATGTGTTTTGGCAGTGGCTAGCCTTAGGATGAGAGAGAGACCAGTCAGCCCATTCATTCAACAGACCATGTGGAATTTGCCCTGTCATGGCTACCACCCCATTGAGCCCCATGTGGGATCTCGTGCATCCTGCACCACTGCAGTAACTGAGTGAAGGCGCACAATAACTGCGGACACTCAGTCAACTCGTCCTTCCTGAGTGAGTTGTTCTCCACGGCTTAACACTTCTACGGTTGCCATGGCAAAATCTCAATCCAATAGCATTGAATAGAATGGTGTGTTCGTCTCCTCTCTGTCCGGGGTGTTGATGACCTAGTGATCTTATCGCTAGGTTGTTAATCCAGAAACTCCGCTAATGTTCTGGGGACCTGGGTTTGAATCCCACCACGGCAGATGGTGGAATTTGAATTCAATAAAAAAAAAATCTGGAATGAAGAATCTACTGATGACCAGGAAACCATTGTTAATTGTCGGGAAAAACTCACCTGCTTCACTAATGTTTTTTAGGGAAGGAAATCTGCCATCCTTGCCTGGTCTGGCCTACACGTGACTCCAGATCCACAGCGACATGATTGACTCTCAACAAGGGCAAGGAGGAATTTAGGCTGTAAATTCAGTCTTTCTATGTAATTCCTTGGCTGCTTAATCTCTTCATTTTTCTTATTCCTTTGTGGGACATGGGCACTGCTGGCTGGCCAGCATTTGTTGCCCAACCCTAGTTGCCCTTGGATTGATGCGACTGAATGGCTTGCTAAGCCATTCTAGAGGGCAGTTGAGATCCAACCACACTGCTGTGGCTCTGGAGTCACGTGTAGGCCAGACCAGGTGAGGATGGCAGATTTCCTTCCCTAAAGCATATTGGTGAATCAGATGGGTTTTCCCCACAATGGTTTCATGGTCACGATTAGTCTAAAGATGTGTGGGTTTGGTTGATTGGCCATACTAAATTAACCCTACTGTCAGAGGGATTAGCAGGGTAAACGTGAGGGGTTATGAGAGTATTTTGGGATGGTGGTCGTTGCAGGCTCAATTGCCCAAATGGCCTCCTTCTGCACTGTAGAGATTCTATGATTCAATTCCTAATTCCAGATTTTTTTTTTTAAATTCAAATTCCATCATCTGCCATGGCGGGATTTGGATCCAGGTCTCCAGTACATGAGATGTTAGTTCATTGTCTTTCTGACTGTTAAAGAAGAAGTCAATCTTCAGTCTAGTCAGGATTTCACCCTAGGCTATTTTAATGTCTTGTCTTGTGGTAATAAGTATGTCAAGTCACTGCAGGCCCCTTTGGGCCTGCTCACTGTCACATCCACAAGACCCAACAAGCCTCGATCTCAGTGGCAGATTGCAGGAGAGTCAGGAATGAAGACGTTTTTAAAACAAAACATCGGGCAGCAGCAGTCCAATTATCACTCTCCACCTCGCACTGCTGCTGCGGCAACCCGAGTATATTCGGAAGCTCTCCGGACTGCTTCCCGACAGCCTGGCCCTCCTCATCAAGGATGTAAAATGGGTCAAGCCCTGTGGGAGAGGGTGGCCATTTGGAAAGAAAATGCTTACAGCGGCATGTTTCCTGCCTTTCCCGAGGTCTAAATGAAACGCTGCAAGCAGTGAGAAACGCAGAAATAAATGTGTAGGTGTTAAAGCAGCATCAATCTTGAAACAATCAGAATTCTTGCAAGTGGCAGGATTA
Source organism: Carcharhinus amblyrhynchos (assembly GCF_965287045.1). Lineage (NCBI taxonomy): Eukaryota > Metazoa > Chordata > Chondrichthyes > Carcharhiniformes > Carcharhinidae > Carcharhinus > Carcharhinus amblyrhynchos. Next base: position 39,182,300 of record NC_137331.1, read on the forward strand.
TTCGACTGAATCAAAGACCTACAGCCAACTGCCGAGCAACCATTTAACCCCGGTTTGGAAAGTTCATGGCCAGATTCTGTATTCAAGTCTCCTGTTTGCTAGGGGATTGCAGTTTGGTACCTTGTAAACCTCCAACTTTTTTCTTATTCATTCATGGGACATGGGTGCCACTAGCTGGACTGGCATTTATTACCCATCCCTAGTTTCCCTTGTTCAGAGGGTAGTTGAGAGTCAACCACATTGCTGTGGCTCTGGAGTCACATGTAGGCCAGACCAGATAAGGACGACAGATTTCCTTCCCTAAAGGGCATTAATGAACCAGATGGGCTTTCCGACAATGGTACCATGATCGTCAGTAGACTCATAATTCCAGATATTTTTTATTGAATTCGAATTCCACATCTGCCGTGACAGGATTCGAACCCAGGTCCTCAGAACATTAGTTGTGTTTCTGGATTAATAGTCTAGCGGTAATACCACTCGGCCATTGCTTCCACTTACTGATAGTATGGGGTTGGAATTAGGAGGTATTTTCTCCAAACGATACAACGATGTGGAGGACATAGAATCAAATAATGCAGCCCATTGAGTCTACGCTGACAAGTGTGAAACACATGACCTCCAATCTAATCCCATTTACCAGCACTTGGCCCATAGCCTTGAATGTTTTAATGTGCCAAGTGCTCATCACTTTGTAAAGGATGTGAGGCATCCTGCCACTACCACCCTCCCAGGCAGCGCATTCCAGACCATCACCACCCTCTGGGTAAGAAGGTTTTTCCTTACATTCCCCCTGAATCTCTTGCCACCTCACCTTGAACTTGTGGCTCCTCGTGAGTGACCCTTCAACTAAGGGGAACAGCTGCTCCTTATCCACTCTATCCATGTCCCTCGTAATCTTGAACACCTCGATCAGGTCACCATTCAGTATTCTTTGTTCCAGAGAAAACAACCCAAGCTCATCCAGCCTCTCTTCATAAGTCAATGTTCCACCCCTGGCAGCATCCTGGTGAATCTCCTCTGCACCCCCTCCAGTGCAATCCTTCCTAACTACAAGTATCTCCTGTATATAAATCAGGATGGTCTATCTGTCCTCACTTTATGTTCAATGGGTTAACCAATTATCTTAGCCCTTTCTAGCTAGAAACAACTCCACCTGGACAAGACATCCTCCATGTTTTTGCACCACATTTCTGTTGCAGCTAACAAAACAAAACTGATCAAAGTACAACTAGTCCAATATTTGAATTTGTCTTCTGGAGTTGCTGACAGCAGTAGAATCTTTTCTCTCAAAAACAGAGGGCTGAGGGGTGACCTTGTGATGGTCAGAAAGCAGACAGAGTCCTTCTGCTCAAACCTGAGGCCACATATATAAGATCATCACCAAGAAATCAAATGGGGAATTTGGGTGAAACCTCCTTATCTTGAGAGTGGTGGCATGGTGGTTAACACTGCTGCCTCACAGCGTCAGGGACCTGGGCTTGATTCCTGGCTGGATCACTGTTTGTACGGAGTCTATACCTTCTCCCTGTGTTTAGAGGGCATAGGTTTAAGGGGCAGGGTTTAAAGGAAATGTACGAGGCAGGTTTTTTAACACAGAGGGTGGTGGGTGCCTGGAACCCGCTGCTGGGAAGTATTGGAAGCAGATACAATAGTGGCTTTTAAGGGACGTTTTGACAAATACGTGAATAGGATGGGAATAGAAGTATTTGGTCCCTGGAAGGGTAGGGGGTTTTATTTCAGTTGGGCAGCATGGTCGGTGCAAGCTTGGAGGGCCGAAAGGCCTGTTCCTGTGCTATAATTTTCTTTCTTCTTTGTGTGGGTTTCCTCTGGGTGCTCTGGTTTCCTTTAGTTCAAAAGATATGCTGGTTAGGTGCCAAATTCTCCCGCGGTGTACCCAAACAGCCGCAGCGGATTTTCACAGTAACTTCATGTTAATGGAAGCCTACTCGTGACTGATAAATAAACTTTCAAATTTTGAACTTTGAAAACATGTGGAACTTTCCTCCACAGGGAGTGGTTGGGACTTGTACAGATATATTTAAGAGGAAAATCATATGAAGAATCTTGCGGTTGGATGAGGGATGGCGAGGCCTGAATGGAGCATAAAATGCCAGCATGGTTTTGTGTGGGTTAGATGGCCTGTTTCTGTGCTGAGAGATTGAATGAATTGCTGTCCCTGTGATTAATTTTCCCTGCCCACTGCTTATAGCAAGGTATGGGTTTTTTATTTGCGTGTCAAGGCTGACTGGGCCCAGCATTAATTGCCCATCCCTAGTTGCCCGAGGGCAGTTAAGAGTCCACCATATTGCTGTGGCTCTGGAGTCACATATAGGCCAGACTGGGTAAGGATGGCAGATTTCCTTCCCTAGAGCACATTGGGGTTCATATTAAGGTGCTTTGGTCACTATATGAACTGGGTGGTAGAATGCATATCGTAGGGTCCAAGATCATGGAGTGATGGTGCACTGGATCAAGGGGCCATTTGCTGGCCTCCTCCAGCCCAACCGATCCCCATGCAGAGTGACAGTGCCAGGATGCCCCGTGGGCATGGGCACTTTGCTCCTTGGCCAGTGCCAGAGGGCACAAACCAGCACTGCCAGGGTGCCCATGCCCAGGGGCACCATCTCCCCGCCGCCTGATCCGTGGGGAGGGCCCCAATTGCCCCTCCCTTCACTTCAGTGGGGTCTCCTGCTAATTCCCTGAAAATGGGGAGCTACTCTAAACCCCGCCAGAGTGAAATACTCCTGGTGTGGTGGGAGACGCTATTGAGCCCGGGGAATTCAGTCCTGAGCCTGATAATGACATTCAAATTACATTACAAATAGATTAAAATCACTTAGCTGCTCTTCCCGCCAGTTTCCAGTGTGATCCCGACTGTGCCTACTCTTCAGCTCTGGGAGACACGTATGCAAAATGGCCAACACACAGATCTCCCAACCCAACAGGCAAAAAATTTAATGTGTCGCAATGGAAGAATCGGGCCCACTGCTTTCAGTTGGATGTCCACTATCCGCTGTCCTTCTAAAACTAAAACCTGCAGCTCAGAACTGAAAATGAAGGAGCTCCTTTTCATCTGACCTGCAAGCGTTCTTCTTCCAGACAATGCAGGGTCATAAAACTAATTCCCAAAGTAAAACTCACCACCCTATATTTAAACCACTGCAGGAGTAATGAAAGGACTCCTCACAGACAGCTCAGCAGCAATGACGTCAGCTCAGGCTGAGAGCTGCAGAGAACATGATTTTAAAAAAAAAAGCTCTTGAAGGAACACTAACATCACAATACCACACCCAGCCTAGGATGCACATTGAGCAAGGTTTTTCTGAGATTTCATTCCATTATCTATCTGCGCAGCCCCACCGTCCCCACCCTCTGAAATGCTTCCACTTAATAGATGTTTGTAGGAGTTGTTGCCCCCAGTGATGCTAAACACCACAATGCACAAAAATGCCAGGAACTCACCTGGTTTTCTCTGACAGAAATGAGTGGAAGACTTTACCAAGCTCTAACCAGCGACAATGGTACAAATGGATGAAGATGATCACTTTTTGTGGGGTACGGGTGTCAGTTATTTATAAATGAAGGGGATTATACATTTATTAAAGCAAAGGCTTTTTTTTTTGCTTCTCCAAGCTTTGTTCCTGACAAGTAACATTTGCGCCACACAAATGCCAGGCAATGACCATCACCAATAAAAGACGCTCTGACCACACCCCTTGACATTCAATGATGTTACTGTCACTGAATCCCCCACCATCAACATCCTTGGGGTTACCATTGACCAAAAACTCAGCTGGACTCACCACATAAACACAGTGGCTACAAGAGCATGGAGGAGGTTGGGAATACTGTGGCGAGTAGCTCACCTCCTGACTCCCCAAAGGCTGTCTACCATCTACAAGGTGCAAATCAGGAGTGTGATGGAATACTCCCCAATTGCCTGGATGGGTACAGCTCCAACAACACTCAAGCTTGACTGCAATCCAGACATAGCAGCTTGCTTGATTGGCACCATATCAGCAAACACCACCAATGCTCAGTAGCAGCACTGTGTACTATCTACAAGATGCATTGCAGCAATTCAGCAAAAATCCTTAGATAGCACCTTCCAAACCCACGACCACTTCCACCTAGAAGGACAAGGACAGCAGATACATGGGGAACACCACCATCTGCAAGTTCCCCTCCAAGCCACTCACCATCCTGACTTGGAAATATATCACCACCATTCTCTGCATGAAAAACCTCCCCCCAGCACATCTCCCTTAAACTTTCCCCCTTCGCACCTTGAACCTGTGCCCCCTTGTAGTTGACATCTCTGAAAAGGTCAAATGTTCCCGCTGATTCGTGGGAGTCCCTGGCCTGTGATCGCCCAAAATGGAGAAAGTTAATTCAGGAAGGTTCTCAACACACTGGGACTTCACTGGGAATGTGCAGGTGAAGTCGAGATGTCAGAGAGAGATTGCAAAGCAAAACCCCAAAGAATGCATCTCCCCAATCCTTCAAGCACCACCTGCCCCACATGAGGCAGAGTTTGCAGACCACATATTGGACTTATCAACGGTCTCTGAACCCATCAACCTGGAGCAGAAGCAAGTCACCCTCAATCCAGAGGAATTGCCTCAAAGTGATCCTGCTTAGAATTTTGTCACAGATATTGACACTGTGTGTCTGAGGTAGGGGTGAACCTTCTAAAGGTGATTAGTTTTTTTTAGGCAAATTGTGAAGCCACCAGTAATGGGCATCGGCCTCTTGCATATAGGAATGGATGGGTTAACATCAGTTTCAGGATCCTCTAGAGGAAATTTAATAACGTGGAGTGACCTATATCACAGTCTATCCAATCGTCCTTTGGGAGGGTGGAGGAGGTGGTGCCATTGGAGGCTGGCAATGAAACTACAATCTTTTATTCTGATATGGAATGTCTCTCCCACTTCACAGAACTAGCACACTCTGCACTCCCAAGTTGCACACTCACAAGAACATGAGAAATAGAAGCAGGAGTGGCCATCAGGCCCTTCAAGCCTGCTCTGCCAGGCTTGGCTGATCAGATCATGGCTGATCTATCCTGGCGTCAACCCTTTTCCTGTGCCATTTTCCCATCATCTTCTATTCCTCGATCTATCAAATATTAATCCACCTGCACTTCGAATACTTCTAATGATCCAGCTTCCACCACCCTTTGGGGCAGAGATTTGCCACCTTCTGCGAGAGGAAATTTCTACGCACCTCAGTTTTAAATGACTGGCCCTTTATCTTGTAGCTCTGTCCCCTTGTTTGAGACTCTTCGACGACTGAAAACATCTCACCATCGACCTGTCTACTTGTCATTCTCACATGAGGCCTACCAGCTGGCTGCTACCCTTGAGGCTACACGGCCATATTGGATCCTGGCAAACAGATGAGCTCCATCTGGAAGAAAGATAGGCACCAGCAACCAGTTGCTATTATAGGAATGAGACCCATGACCCCACTTTTCTTTGTCATGTTCCAGCACCTGACGGTTTACCCATCAGAAAAGCTTGCCATAATGAATTTATACCACTTGAACCAAACCAATTTCCCAAAGAGATTAAATTCTTCAGCCCCTCCCACTGGTCATAGAATCATAGAATCCTACAGTGCAGAAAGAGGCCATTTAGCCCATCGAGCCTGCACTGCCAAAATCCCGCCCAGGCCCTATTCCCATAACCCCATGTATTTACCCTGTTAATGACCTGACACCAAAGGGCAATTTAGTATGGCCAGTCCACCTCACCTGCACATCTTTGGACTGTGGGAGGAAACCAGAGGAAACCCACGCAGACATGGGCAGAACATGCAAACTCCACACAAACAGTGACCCAAACTGGGAATTGAACCCGGATCCATGGCACTGTGAGGCAGCAGTACTTACTACTGTGCCACCCTCCAAATCTCCACACTCACCATTTTTGCCTTTAAGTTAGAGAACTGTGCGGTATTTTCTCAATGAATTGCATCAGAATTTTTCAGAGGAAACAAAAAGCCAATTGTCCGGCATTAAGCTGACAAAGATGGCATTGAGCGATCACTTCAACCCAACCAGAAAGCCGGTGACTCAGAACTCGCAGAGCAGCTGCGTGGCCGGAATTGGTGGCTGAAAGGGTTAAGGGCTGTGTGTGCAATCAACATGGACATCACTGTCAGCCAAGCAAGAGTGACATTTGATGGAGCGTCTTTTGGGTGAGAAGTTAAATCATTGGCCGTGCTAAATTCTCCCTCAGTGTACCCAAACCAGCGCCGGAGTGTGGTGACTAGGAGATTTTGTGACTCTAATAAATAAACTCAATCAAAAACAAAATCCCACAGCACTGAATGAGAATGAGCAGTGCAAGTGCCCTAACCAACATTCATTCCTCAGCTAATGTCCGCAAGAACAGATGATTTGCTTCTGTTCATTATAATTCATTTTAAATTCACTTTGTCCCATTATTGTGTGTGGGATCTTAATCTGTGTTACATTTCCTCACATTACGACTTTGAAAACAGTTCCTAATGGGTTGAGTAAAATGTCTCAGGGTATCTAGTGCCCACAGCTGGTTTGATGTAATGTTCTTCCTTCAAAAATAAAAGTTGCATCCTCCCCGTGTCTGTGTGGGTTTCCTCTGGGTGCTCCGGTTTTCCCCCCACAGTCCAAAAGATGTGCTGGTTAGGTTCATTGGCCGTACTAAATTCTCCTGAACCGGTGTTGGAGTGTGGCAACCAGGGGGTTTTCACAGTAACTTCATTGCAGTGTTAATGTAAGCTGACTTGTGACGCTAATAAATAAACTTAAACTTTGAAAGAACTTTAAACTTTGTTTTCAGCTAAAAGGTTTTTGATTTTAGTTAGTGCCCCATGAATGGTATATTTCAACAGTGCTGCTCCATGTTTTGTTACAGTGGCCCAGGTAGTTAGTGTGCGGAGATGCTGTCGGAATGGATTCGAGGCTGCAGTAGTCCCAAATTCAAACGATAGTATAGGAAATAAGAACAGGAGTAGGCCATTTGGCCCATTGAGTCTGCTTTGCCATTCAAACAGATCATGGCCATCTGCCTTTGTACCATTTTTTCTCCGTATCTCTTGATGTCATTAGTATCCTGACGGTGGCACAGTGGTCAGCACTGCTGCTTCACAGCACCAGGGACCTGGGTTCAATTCCAGCCTCGGGTGACTGTCTGTGTGGAGTTTGCACATCCTCTGTGTTTGTGTGGGTTTCTTACGGGTGCTCTGGTTTCCTTCCACAGTCCAAAGACATGCGGATTAGGTTGATTGGCCATGCTAAATTGCCCCTACTGTCGGGGACTACTGGGGTAAATTTGTGGGATTATGGTGATAGGGCCCGGGTGGGATTGTGATTGGTGTAGACTTGATGGGCTGAATGGCCTCCTTGTGCATTGTAGGGATTCTATGAAGTCTATCGATCCCTGTCTTGAACGCGCTCAATGATTGGGTTTCCACTGCCTTAGGGGAGAGAGTTGCAAAAACTTGTCACCACCCTCTGAGTGAAGAAATTCCTCCTCATTTCAGTCCTAAACACCCTGCCTCTTATTACAAAGAAAATTACAGTGCAGAAACAGGCCCTTCGGCCCTCCAAGCCTACACCAACCGTGCTGCCCAACTTAACTAAAACCCTCTACCCTTCCAGGGACCATTCCCCTCTATTGCCATCCTATTCGCTTATTGTCAAGACGCCCCTTAAAAGTCACTACCATTTCTGCTTCCACTACCTCCCCCAGCAACTCTGTGTGAAAATCTGCCTCATACATCTCCTTTAAACCTTGCCCCTTGCATCTTAAACCTACCCCCAAGTAATTGACTCTTCCACCCTGGGAAAAAGCTTCTGACCATCCACTCTGTCCATGCCTCTCATAATTTTGTAGACTTCTATCAGATCGTCGCTCCAGTGAGAACAAACCAAGTTTCTCCAACCTCTCCTCATAGCAAATGCCCTCCGTACCAGGCAACATCCTGGTAAATCTTTTCTGTACCCTCTCCAAAGCCTCCACATCCTTCTGGTAGCATGGCGACCAGAATTGAACACTATATTCTAAGTGTGGCCTAACTGAGGTTCTATAAAATTGCAACATGACTTGCCAGTTTTTAAATTCAATGCCCCAGCCAATGAAGGCAAGCATGCCATATGCCTTCTTGACTACTTCACCTGCATTGCCACTTTCAGTGACCTGTGCATCTGTACACCCAGATAGATCCCTTTGCCCATCAATACTCTTAATGGTTCTGCTATGTTCTGCCATATTCTGACACTGTGTCCCCTGGCTGTCATAACCTCATCTAGACTGCTCCGTAGGCTTTGGTGTGCTTATCCATGGGATGTTTTGTTCCCTGTATTGCTGCCAAAGATTCATCAATCCTGCAATCGCTCTCACAAGTCTCTGCAATTTCCATTATGCTTTTTGACAATGCCAGAGCCAATAAAAACTAGATGGAATTTTCTTGGTCACGAATGTTCCTATGTTTATAGTCGCTCTGTAACTGTTTAAACTATTGTACCTTTCCTATCCTCCACAAGCTCTGTATCTTTAACGTTTCCACATTAAAATTACTTAGATCCTTGTGTTCCGCAATGTTTTGTGATCCATTAGGGTTTCTTTGGGCAGTTTTAATTTCATCCACTTTTTTTGCTCCTGGACAATTAGGAGATTGCTATATATTCTGGTAGGTGCCTTGGCAGTGTGGCACAGTGGTTAGCACTGCTGCCTCATGGCGCCAGAGAGCTGGGTTCTATTCTGACCTTGGGTGACTGTCTGTGTGGAGTTTGCACATTCTCCCTGTGTCTGCATGGGTTTCCTCCAGGTGCTCCAGTTTCCTCCTACAGTACAAAGGTGTGCAGGTTATGTGGATTGGCCGTGCTAAATTTCCCCTTAGCCTCAGGGGTTTAGCAGAGTAAATACAAGGATAGAGCTTGGGTGGGATTGTGGTTGGTGCAAGCTCGATGGGCCAAATGGCTTCCTTCGGCACAGTAGGAATTCTGTGATTCTGAAAGGTGATGTAAAGGTCAAACTCGCCCTCTGTCTCCTTGTCCTCTCGGAATTGTCATCTGATTGGAAAGAAGGATCTTGCCAGATGATCACTGAACTGCCTAAAACGTATTCCAAAGGCAGTGGTGTTCTCAGATTCAGCTGCAAACTGCATGAAGGTTGCTCTGTTAAGTGGAGTTGTGCCCGAGCAATATACTGCCTTTGTGCCATCCCTGAGCCAGTGAGGTACTTTCAGAAATGCAGCTATTGTTGTAATGTGGGAACGGTGGCTGCCAGTAGTACACAACAAGCTCCCACATTAGTGAAGTGGTTAGCACTGCTGCCTCTCAGCACCAGGGACCCGGGTTCGATTCCCAGCTTAGCTCACTGTCTGTGCGGAATCTGTACGTTCTCCCCGTGTCTGTGTGGGTTTCCTCCGGGTGCTCCGGTTTCCTCCCACAGTCCGAACGCTGATTAGGTGGATTGGCTGTGCTAAATTCTCCCTCAGTGTAGCCGAACAGGCGCCGGAGTGTGACGATGAGAGGATTTTCACAGTAACTTAATTGCAATGTTAATGTAAGCCTACTTGTGGCACTAATAAATATACTTTAAATGTTTTTACAACAATCAATCATTACTTAGACCAATTCTTAATAAATGAATTTAAATTTGGCCAACTGCTGTGGTGGGATTTGGGTCCATGCTGTTTGGATTACTACTCCAGTGATATTACCACTACACCATCTGTTGTTCACCTTCTGCAATCCTAGTAGTCACATACTTTGGTGATAATGGAGTCATTGTCTCATCATGATGATGAACCTCTGATTAATGAGGCCAGACTCAGGTGTGGCCTGAGGAAAATCCCTAGCAGTACAGGGTTTTGAAGAACCATGCAACAAAATTCACCTGTTTTGCCCAAGTCATATTCCACTCCCCACACATGTCATGTCTCAAATTACTCACATGCTGCACTCCGAAATGTTGTTCATAGCCAGCACCCTTATTTGCTCACTTTGTTTGCCAAGACTAATAGCAGATCAGGGAAGTTCCAGGATTAATTGGGAACTTTCCATCAACCTTCCATTTCAGTCTCATTTCCTGTTCAAGTGAAGCATCGGAGTGATTTGATTATGGTTTAGGAAGATATGAGGTGAGAGAGAGAGTGCTTTGTCAAGAGTGTGTAGTCTTAGATTAATGTGCATCAAACTTTGGTTGGTTACCTGCAAGAGATTAATTGACACAGGACACAAAATCACCAGCGTATTATCAAAGAATCATAGAGTCCGTACAGTGCAGAAGGAGGCCATTTGACCTATCGAACCTGCACAGACAACAATCCCACCCAGGCTCTTTCCCCGTAACACCGCGTATTTACCCTGTTAATCTTCCTGACGCTAAGGGGCAATTTAACATGGCCAATCCACCTAACCTGCACATCATTGGATATGGGAGGGAACTAAAGCACCCAGAGGAAACCCATGCAGACACGGGGAGAATGTGCTAACTCCACACAGACAGTGACCCAAAGCCAGAATTGAACCCACGTCCCTGGCAATGTGAGGCAGCAGCATTAACCACTGTTACCGTGCCACATAGATGAGAGAACATGAGACTTTTTATTAGAACTGAAAATCTTAAAGGTTTTCAAAATGCTGAAGGAATTAGATACGGGAAAAAGGTCTTACCTTTAAGATGTTATGAAAAGCCTACCTCTGTTCAGAGTTCAGTCACTTGTCCTAATATCTGCTTATGTGGCTCAGTGTCAAATGTTATTTGCTCCTGCGGAGTAGCCCAAGATTATGCTGGCTCCTTTCCTGACATATTGGGATGTGTAGAAGGAGTTAATGGATGGGACCAAAAGAGAAAACGCTGGAAAATCTCAGCAGGTCTGGCAGCATCTGTAAGGTAAGGAAAGAAAAGAGCTGACATTTCGAGTCCAGATGACCCTCCGTCAAAGCTAAAGGGCATAGAAGATCAGTGGATGGATTGTTGTCAAGGCAGGCTTGATGAGCCAAATAGCCTCCTCCTTGTAGGGATTCTATATAGGGAACACTGTCCTCTACATAAGTGCAGTTTGCTTCTGGCTGGTAAGATACTGGATCCAGGGCCAAGTTAATGAATAGGAGGCTGGTTTACGTGATGGTTAATGATCCCCGTTCAAACTAAATCTTCATGACATTATACCCAATTATGTAATGCTAGTCTGGACACACCAGCTGGTTACGAGACAGGTGTCCCCTGGATACTTTGTGTAATATGTTTTAAAAGCCGCAATTGCCTTAAATCTCCGCATGTACCTCTCCAAACAAACCAAAATCCATTTTCCTTTATTGTACTTTGAAAGTAGGGGTGACGGAGACAATAGCCCGCTTTCAAGAGTATGGGTTAAGAGACTTGTGGTAAAGAATAAGGGAAGGTTTCATAGAGGTCTTTGGGTTGATGTAATTTTGGCGAATTAAATAAGGAGAGCTTGTTCCCACTGGCTAGGAGGGTTGGGAGGTAACCAGCAGGCACAGATATAGGGCAATTAGCTAAAGGTGAGGGAAGGTGGAGATGAGAATTTTTTTTTACATAGTGGGTGGGTTTTTATAATCTGGAATGCATAGCTTGAAAGAATAGTGAAAACAGATTCTGTCGTAAGTTCATCTAATTCCCTTATTGTAATGACCTCGATGAGGTGGGTGGGCCTCATGGAGTACAAGCTCCCTGATTGAGGTAATGATTGTCTGTCCAATCAAGGAGTCTCAGAATACTTGAAGGGGAGAGGGGTGGGGAGTTTTGCAGGGCCATAGGGCAAGCACAAGGAAGTGACTGCTGACACACAGATAACAGACCGAATGGCCACCTCCTTGTAAGGATTTCTATATAGGGAACACTGTCCTCTACAAAAGTGCAGTTTGCCTCTGGCTGGTAAGGTACTGGGTCAATCCACTGATAGAGGGCCAAGTTAAGAGATTTACTCTTTCCATCTGTTCCCTTGGCAGTGGGAACTGAGTAGGACCTGGCGTGTGGAGTCTGTTTAAATATTACACCCCACAGAGCAATTGGATACAATCTAAATGGGGTAAAAACCGGACATGAAATTCACAGCTTGTTAACACTGCAATAAAACAGCAAAAAGCTTTAAATTATTAAATGCAACGTTTTGTGTGCTTTGATGGCTGATAGAGACCAGGCCCCAAAGGAAGTACTCCAACTGTTTAACTTTAATCGGGGAAGAAAGATGAATCTGCATTTTGTGTGGAAAATCAACTTTTAAAAAAAAGACAAATTGCAAACTGCGCAGAATGTCCGTGACAAACAAATATGTGTACATTCTGCAGTTACAAAGGAACCTTGTTTCCCTGATCTGGTGGGTGATTGCACTGAGAGCTCCCCATCCATCGCACTGGGTCTCTGGAGGGTTTCTGGACATCAGCCACATTCCTAACGAGTTTGAAGAATTTCTCCCATAGCTGGTCCCACCATCTACAACCATGAGCTTTTTGTTTGTTGCATGGCTCCCTCCTTGACCTTTAGCCAACAGTTTGAATGCCCAAGAGTATTTGAGAAACAGAGTGGGGGGTGCGTTTGGTGGGTTTGCTTGCCAGTTATGTCCACTCTGCACATTCCGCTGTTTTCATTAAGTGTAAAGTTTATTTATTAGTGTCACAAGTAAGCTTACGTTAACACTGCAATGAAGCTGCTGTGTAAATTTCCTGGTTGTCACACTCCTGTTCGAGTACACTGAGAGAGAATTTAGCATCGCCAATTGCAGGAGGAGGCCATTTGGCTCATCAAGTCTGTGCTGACCCTCTGACAGATCATCCTATCCACAACCCTGTTCCTGTAATTCCTGTATTTACCCTGCCGCTCCCCTAACCTACACATCTTGGAATGCCAAGGGGCAATTTAGCATGGCCAATCCACCTAACCTCTACATCTTTGGACTGTGGGAGGGAACTGGAACACCCGGAGGAAATCCACACAGAATGTGGAGAATGTGCAAACTCGACAGATGCGGTCAACCAAGCTGGAAATCGAACCCAAGTTCCTGGTGCTGTGAAGCAGCAATGCTAACCACCGTGAGATACTATGGGATCTTTTACATCCACCCGAGCGGCAGAAGGGATCTTGGTTTAGCATTTCACCCCAAAGATGGCAGCGCTGGCAGTGCAGCACTCCATCAGTACCACAGTGGATTATCAGCCTTGAATGGGAGTTCACCCAGAACCTCAGAGGCAGGAATGTTACCTGAGTCAAGGCTGGCACTCTTCAGAGAAGAAGCACACTCGTTTGGTTGTGTTCAGTGACACTGTCTAAAAGTATAAATAGCACGGCATTTTAGAAGTTGCCACACAATAATCAGAATTATTTTTTGTTTATCTCGTTGACATGATTTATCATACTGGTGTGTTTTATCATATTGAGACAGGTCCCTTGTTTGTCCAGCTTCATGGTCCAATGGAGAGTGTTTCCAAAAAGCATAAGGCTTTGTCATGCCCTCAACACAGAAATGGTTAACAGGAACAATAGTATTATTATCCTCTTGGGTTTGATTTGAGTGGCTCTGTTTTTTTGAAACTTGTGGAGCTAATGGCTGTGCCTTTGAGCTCTTTAGTATTTCAGAATTCCCTTGTAATGGCCAGAATCTGTCAACTCTCAGGGTCTTTTCAGCCCGAGTCCCTACAGTGGTTTGTCAGAATGATGAAATGACTCATCAGGACCGGTTTGGAAGGTGCAGATTATTGTCAAATGAGTGTATAGTTTTCAATGACCACAGTCACAAACAGCAATGGGCTGATTTACAATAGTTACCGTACATTTAGAGGTGTACACAAGTGTGTGGGGAGTGTGTGGATGAGTGTGCGGGGAATGTGTACATGTGTATTAGATGAATGTAGATTCTCCCATCCTTATCCTACTGTATTGTATTTATTTCATCCTGAAAATAGCTTTTTAAATGCATCGAGTAATTAGAAAGCTTCCACCGAGCGATGTCACTCACTCTCAGTGCAAGTTGGAATGAGACTGATTGATTGATTCAGAGTACAAAGGAGGCAGATTTTATCAATCCATCTTTCTCAAAATTCTGTATTCTCTTTTCCTTCTGAAAATCATAACACTAATTAATATTTCAACTAATTGGTAAAAAGGAACCGCAGAGGCAGCGCTAAGTGGTTTTTTACACAGCGAGTTGCTCTGATCTGGGTGGCACCAGGAGCAGCTTAGAGGATAACCTCTTTTTGGATAAGCAGTTAGAAAGGGGATGGCTGTGGGGCAAGGGCAGAGAAGGGAATAATTGGCTAGCTCATTCAAAGAGCTGGCACAAGGGCAATGGGCCGAATGGCCTCCTTCTGCACTGTATAATTCAATGAGTTTTATCTTGTTGCCTCCTGACTAAATGCTGGGAGGATGTTTTCTCTGGTTGGAGAATCTAGAACCAGGATTCACAGTGTCCAAATGCGGGACAGACTGTTCAGTATTCAGACGAAGATTTCTTCATCAAGGGTGGTGAACCTATGGAATTCTCTACCACAGAAGCTGTGGAGGCCAAGTCACTGCAGTTTAAAGTTTATTTATTAGTCACAAGTAGGCTTACATTAACACTGCAATGCAGTTACTGTGAAAATCCCCTAGTCACCACACTCCAGCACCTGTTTGGGTACACTGAAGGAGAATTTAGCATGGCCAATATGCGTAACCAGCATGTCTTTTGGACTGTGGGAAGAAACCAGAGGAAACCCACGCAGTCACAGGGAGAACGTGCAGACTCCTCACAGAGAGTGATCCAAGCCAGGAATCGAACTCAGGTCCCTGGCACTGTGAGGCAGCAATGCTAACCACTGTGCTGCCCACCTTGAATGTATTCAAAAAAGAGAGAGGATTTTTTTTATTAGATATTAATGGCCGTGTATGTAGTCCTTGTCTACATCAACGGGGACGAAGCAGAAATTGTCGAAAGCTTCAAGAACGACAAAAGGTCGTGAATGTAGCCCAGTCCATCACGCAAACCAGCCTCCCATCCATTGTCTCTGTCTACACTTCCCACTATCTCAGAAAAACAGCCAGCATAATTAAGGACCCCATGCACCCCAGACATTCTTCCACCTTCTTCCATTGGAAAAAAGATACAAAAGTCTGAGGTCACATACCAACCAATTCAAGAACAGCTTCTTCCGTGCTGCTGTCAGTCTTTTGAATGGACTTACCTTGCACTAAGCTGATCTTTCTCTACACCCTAGTTATGACTGTAACACTATATCCTGCACTCTCTTGTTTCCTTCTCTATGAATGGTATGCTTTTTCTGTATAGCGTGCAAAAAAACAATACTTTTCACTGTTATTACAAGTGACAATAACAAATCAAGAGACATGGTGAGGAAGCAAGAGTATGGCTTTGGGATCAAGAAGCAGACATGGTCAGATTGAATGGCGGAGCAGGCTTGAAGGGCCAAATGGCCTAATTCTGCTCCTTGTTTCTTTAAAAGCAAATTACTCCGGATACTTTGACAAAGGGTGGTCTGGACTCGAAACATCAGCTCTTTTTTCTCTCCTTACAGATGCTGCCAGACCTGCTGAGATTTTCCAGCATTTTCTCTTTTTTGGTCCTAGTTTCTATGTTGCTATTGTTGTTAGTGTTAGGGCCAATGCTGCTGCAATGAGATTGTGATCCCTCCCAGCAAACATAATCCCCGACCTCAAGTCCTGAAAGTACCATCTTCACCGTTCTGTCCCATCAGCCTGTTTGTACTCCAGCCCAGCATTTCAGCTCCTAATTGTGCTTCTAGTTGCTTGGACGCGATTGTAAATCACACTCCATGTGCAACAAGCTTCAGCTGACGTGAATATAGAAGTCTATATGTAGATAGAGGGGTTGTGGTGATGGTGCAGTGGTATCATCACTGCACTAATATTCCAGAGACCTGGGTTAATGTTCTGGGGACCCGGGTTCAAATCCCATACTGGCAGATGGTGAAATTTGAATTCAGTAGAAGTCTGGAATTAGAATCCATTTGGTTCACTCATGCTCTTTAGGAAAGGAAATCTGCCCTGCTTACCTGGTCTGGCCTACACGTGACTCCAGAGCCACAGCAATGTGGTTAAATCTTAAATGCCCTCTGAAATGGCCTGCCAAGTCATGCCAATGAATAAATCAAAAAGACACGACCAATATAATGGAATTTTAATACACAAGAGAATACAGCAAAGTAAATTGTCTGTGGTGTCATGGTGTTTGGAATTGACTGGTCCATGTTAATAAACTCAGTGTTACAATGGCTCATACACAATGTAGGTAACTCAGTGTTATAACAATTTTCATTTTTGACATGTGATGTGACAAAAAAGGAGGAACTCTTTGTTCTTGGGTGTGGACATCACCAGCAAGGCCAATGTTTGTAGTCCATTCCTAATTTCCCTTATATTGAAAGATATCCCTAATTTCGCTTGTATTGAAAGATATCCCTAATTTCCCTGGTACTGAGATATCCCTAATTTCCCTTAAGAGCAGAAGAGTTAACCACACTGCCACATGTAGACCAGACCATATAAGGGTGGCAGATTTCCTTCCCCAAAGGGACATTCAGTGATGCAAATGAGTATTTATGGTGATCAATGATCACTTCATGGTCAAAATTACTGAGTCAAGCTGATATTTTAATTGAATTTAACGTCTACCAGCTGCCATGGTGGGATTTGAACCCATGTCCGCCTGAAAATTAGACTGGGTTTCTGGTTACTGGTCCAGTGACATTACAGCTGTTTCCCCACTGTTGGGATGGGTCAAGAAGTGGCCTCCTGTTGCTGCGTGATCCTCGGACTTCAGTATCCATGATTTAATAAATGTATGTTAATCCTGCATTGCACACATCAAAAATGTCTTGTAGTTTATTTTAAGCCAGCCCCAGTTGTCATCAGCATAGAACCCAATGGAGGCACGGTGGCACAGTGATTAGCACTGCTGCCTCACAGTGCCAGAGACCTGGGTTCAATTCCTGCCTTGGGTCACTGACTGTGTGGAGTTTTCCCTCTGCCTGCATGTGGTTCCTCCGGGTGCTCCAGTTTCCTCCCACAGTTCAAAGATGGGTAGGTAGACCATGCTAAATTGCCCCTTAGTGTCCATAGATGGATTGACCATACTAAATTGCCCATTGGTGTCCAGAGATGCACAAGTTAGGGTAATTAATGGGGTAATGATGTTAGGGCAGGAATGAGTCTTGGTGGAATGCTTTACTGGACAGTCAGGGCAGACTCGATGACCTCTTTCTGCACAGTAAGGATTCTGTGATTTTATGATTCTAAGAGAAACACTGATGAAGGAACATTGCTGATTGCCTTGAGCTTATGGCAATGAGAGTCTGCTGCACATTACAGATAAACTATTAACAACCTTTTCATAATGCCATTACTGTTCTACCCTTCCGAGAGCTAGCCTTGACTGTTATCCGAATGCTAATTTGTTCCAATTTGCAGATCTGGATGGGATTTAATGAATTTAATTTCTGAATATTTTCTTCTTCCTGCTTCAAGAATTACATTTGCTATTACAGAGACCGGGCAACCTGCTGAGCACCAGCTGCTGTCTGAAGATGCCCTCCTCAGATGGTCGAGAAAGTGTCTGTAGTTTTTGAATTAAGACACCGAGCATTGCCAGCACACTGCCTGCCAGGTCATACACACTGTTTTATTTCCTGTGGTTTTCACAGCCCACACTTACTCATCATTTCATGGCGCTCATAGATAGCTCAGAGAATCTACTGTGCAGAAGGAGGCCATTTGGCCCATTGAGCCTGCAGTGACAACAATCCCACCCTATCTTATCCCCATAACTGCACATATTTACCCTCCTAGTCCCCTGACACTGAGGGGCAATTTATCATGGCCAATCAACCTAACACATACATCTTTGGAATGTGTGAGGAAATCAAAGCACCCGGAGGAAACCCGTGCAGACATGGGGAGAATGTGCATACTCCGCACAGACAGTGAGCCGAGGCCAGAATTGAATCCGGGTCCCTGGTGCTGTGAGGCAGCAGTGTTAACCACTGTGCTGCTTGATGCCATTGAAAACAGCTGACAACACAGGGCAGCAGGGAGAACGAGAAAGGAGGTGGAGATTGAAAGCTAGGTGTGCTCCATATACATATGGAGTGGATATGTGTACAGATGAACCAGTGTCCCTGAGGTGCAGCATGCAAATGGGGAGGAGGCCATGGATGTTTGCATTCCTAGGGCAAGATTTGAGAGGTGGACTTGCAAAGGAGCAAGATGCCTCAGCTGTTGTTGTTTGGTGCGAGTGTGGAACCAACCAAAGGCAGTCTCAATGCACAATGGTGAAGAGGTGGTGGAGAAGAATGATGTCTCAAAACTACAAAATGGTTGAGAAGGGTGAAACATAGAAGACATTAAAAATAGGAGCTGAAGCAGGCCATTTAGCCCTAAGAATCATAAGAGATTCTAAGAGAAATCAGTGTTTCTCTTAGAATCATAAAATCACAGAATCCTTACTGTGCAGAAGGAGGCCATTGAGTCTGCCCTGACTGTCCAACAAAGCATCCCACCAAGGTCCATCCCTGCCCTAATACCATTACCCCATTAGTCACCCTAACCTGCATATCTTTGGACACCAATGACCAATTTAACATGGTCAATCCACTTAATCTGCACATCTTTGCTCTGCCACTCATAATCATGGCTGATCATCCAACTGATCTCATTTTGATTTTTGGGAGCACAGTGTTCATTCTAGGCCTCTGAATGTAAGAGTTCGTTCCGAAATCCATGCCCAATCTTCAGTCTCGAGTGTACATTTTCAGTAGTCCGCAATGTAACACTGAGGCTTGGAGTGTTTAAAGTTTATTTATTAGTCACAAGTAAGGCTTACATTAACACTGCAATGAAGTTACTGTGAAAATCCCCTAGTCGCTGCACTCCGACACCTGTTTGGGTACACCTGAGGGAGAATTTAGCATGGCCGATCCACCTCACCAGCGCGTATTTCAGAATGTGGGAGGAAACCGGAGCACCCACAGAAAACCCATGCAGAGATGGGGAGAACATGCAAACTCTACACAGACAGTGACCCAAGCTGGGAATTGAACCTGCATCCCTGGCACTGTGAGGCAGCAGTGCTAACCACTGTGCTGCCTCACTGGAGTCTGGTCCCACTGAGATGAGTTGAGATTTGGCTGAGTGCTAAATTCTCTGTCCTCGCTTGCAGTGGTGATGGGGCGTGAACAGGCAGAGAATTCAGACCCAGGTTTCATCAAATAAATGGATGAAGGTGGCTCTTTCTGCAAAGTAAGTGTTTCTGTTTTCAGGACATTTGCTGCCATGTCACACGTTGCATGTAAGGAATCCGTTTGAATCATAGGATCCCCACAGTGCAGAAGGAGACCATTCGACCCATCAAGCCTGTACTGACAACAATCCCACCCATGCCCTATCCCTGAAACCTCATGGATTTACCCTAGCTAGTCCCCCTCACACTCGGGGGCAATTTAGCATGGCCAATCCACCAAACCCGCACATCTTTTAGACTGTGGGAGAAAACCGGAGCACCTGGAAGAAACCTTGCAGGCATGGGGCGAATGTGCAGACTCCACACAGACAGCTGGAATTGAACCATGGTGCTGTGAGGCAGCATTATATTGTAATGCTGGGAATGTTGTGTGAGGGAAGTGATCTCCACAATGTCATTCTCCAACAAGGATAGCACACAGTAATCAAACCTACCTTACAGGAGGTCAAAGGTTTGTTTTTGCCTGGACTATATTTTAACAGGGCATAATTGATAAGGTGGGGGTGGTTGTCCCTCTCGCTCTGAAACAATGGGGAACTCTGTACCCCAATGGTCCTATTCCTTCTGCATGGCATCAGGAATCACGGGACTTGATAAAATGCTTGGGTGGGGGGAAATGGGACAAAATGAGATGCCCCTATCTGGCAATTTACTATGAGGAAAAATCTTGCCCCTCCCACACCAGCCATAACTTCATGGTCATGCCTATTCTGTTAGAATGTCTATCCATCAGAGCACAGGTGAGCCAGGACAAGTGTGTTGGCAAACGCCTTACTTAATCCCTAACAAAGGTACGACCTTCCACCCTCAGCTTATGTTCCTACTCAACTGCAGAAAGCACAGTTTGGGTTTGACCCAGAACTGAATGTTCACTGAAGCTCCCTTCCAAAGCTGTCTTTCTCTGTAACTTCAACGGGCACCTCGACATTCAAGTTCGATTGTTGGATTAACTTCTATTACTGCTCGATGTCTGCTGTCTTATGTGAGGCCTCTGCGCTGTGATTCATTACAGCAAGATCAATTTAGAAACTCAATAACTTGTCTCAAAGGTTTTTAAAAGATCAGGAATTGTATTTGGGATTATGAAAAACATCAATGTTAAAATTAATGTTGTGACCTTTTGGTTTATTCTGCCGAAGGCTTAACCTTTCTCTCTTAACCCAGTGGTGTAATCACTAATGGTTGGTGAACTTTGCTTTATATTGGTTCAGATATGATGATACAAGAGGTTCAAAATCAAAATGAGAAAGTAGGAAATCAGTGTTAACTTACAGACAGTATAACTTTATCATAGAATCCCTACAGCATGGATGGAGGTCACTTGGCCCATTCAGTTGTCATTGACAACAATCCTATCCAGACCCTATCTCCGTAACCCCACATATTTACCCTGCTAATCCTCTGAAACTAAGGGGCAATCTAGCATGGCTAATCTACCTGACCTGCACATCTTTGGAGTTACAATGACACAGTGATTAGCACTGTTGCCTCACAGCGCCAGGGACCGGGGTTCGATTCCCAGTTGGGACGACTGTGCAGATCCGCACAGACATTCTCCCTGTGTCCGCATGGGTTTCCTCCAGGTGCTCCAGTTTCCTCCCACAGACCGAAAGACATGCTGGTTAGAGGCGTTTGCCATATTAAATTCTTCCTCAGTGTGGCGACTAGGGAATTTTCACAATAACTCCATTGTAGTGTTAATGAAAGCCTACTTGTGACACTAGTAAATAAACTAAACTAAACTAAAACAAAAATCTTTGGCGTTTCCAAGTTTCTGTTTTGAACATTGGTGTATAATATTAGTCAATGTTCACTGACACAACTTTTATTGAAAGTTTTGTACCCAGTGTGTCAGCATGGCGTGGCACAGTGGTTAGTATTGCTGCCTCACAGTGCTGGTAACCTGGGTTTAATTCCAGACTTGGGTCACTGTCTGTTTCCTCCCACAGCCCAAAGATGTGTGGGTTAGTTGGATTGGCCATGCTAAATTGCCCCTTAGTGTAAGGGGGACTAGCTAGGGTAAATGCATGGGGTTATGGGGATAGGGCCTGGGTGGGATTGTTGTTGGTGCAGACTCGATGGGCTGAATGGCCTTCTTCTGCACTGTAGGGATATTATGATCAAGGCACCTTGATTTGGTAATAAGAATTGAGCATTCAGCAAAAACTCTGCTGCATTGTCCAACAATGGTAGAATCATAGAATCCTACAGTGCAGAAAGAGGCCCTTCAGCCCATCGAGTCTGCACCAACCACAATCCCACCCAGGCCCTACCCCCATATCCCTACATATTATTACCCACTAATCCCTCTAACCTAAGCATATAGGGACACTAAGGGGCAATTTTATCATGGCCAATCAACCTAACTCGCACATCTTTGGACTGTGGGAGGAAACCAGAGTACCCGGAGGGAACCCATGCAGACACGAGGATTACGTGCAAACTCCGCACAGACAGTGACCCGAGCTGGGAATCGAACCCAGGTCCCTGGAGCTATGAAGCAGCAGTGCTAACCACTGTGCTACCGTGCCATGGTCTTGGACTCCGATCCCAACCCGTGATCAGATGCTGCATTACGTGAGGAGTTTTGTAAAATGGGCTTCTACACTGTCAGCCATAATAGTGTCCGTCAAGGTATAAAGCCCGTCTCTCAGGAAGCAACACCCATTGATCTATTGCTGATTTATATTCTCACACATCTCTAACTTCCTTCCACACTTTTCAAAAATTTATAATCACACATATAACCTTGTAATCTTTCAGCAGTTTCAGGTTTTTTTCTATGGAGAAACCTGCAAGCATCTTTCACAACCTCAGTGTCCCAGTGTGCTTTGCTTTCCAACCAACTAAGTACTTTAGAAGTGCCATCACTGTTGCAGTGTGGGAATTGTTACAGTAAATCGGACAAAGCAAGGTTCAGCAAACAGCATTGAGATAATCGACAATCATGGAATCCCTACAGTGCAAAAGGAAGCCATTCAGCTCATCCATCTGCACCAGCTCTCCGACAGAGCATCTTACCCATATCTTATCCCCGTAACCCCATGCATTTACCTCATTAATCTACACATCTTTGGAGACTAAGGGACAATTTAGCACGGCCAATCCACCTAACTACACATCTTTGGAAACCGGAGCACGGCGGAAACTCACGCAAACACTGGGAAAATGTGCAAACTCCACACAGACAGTCCCCCAAGGCCAGAAGGTTGTTGAGGGATAAACATTGGCCAGGATACTAAAGAAAATACTCCTCCTCTTCCTTCTGAAAGTGCTGAGAGATCAGACTGTGCCTTGATTTGATACCACGTCTGAGAACAGCACCACTGACAGTGCAGTACTCCCTCAGTACTGTGTGGGTTTTCTGGTGAAGTAACCACTCGCAAATGCCAGGAGGCAATCTCCCATCTCCATTCTCAGGTGAAAGTACAGAAGAGGTTTTCTGAATATGGATCTATAATTAAAGAATTAATTGGGGGTGGATGGTGCAGTGGCATGTGGATTAGCAACCCAAAGGCATGGCCCAATGCTCTGGGAATTTGGGATCAAATCCCATCGCAGCAACTAGTGGAATATGAAATCTGAAACCCAAATCCAGCCTCCGTAACGGTGACCCTGAAACTTCCATCGATTGGTGTCGAAACCCATCGGGGAAGGAAGTCTGCCACTACATGGGACTCCAGACCCGCAGCACTGTGGTTCTTAACTGATCTGAAATAGCTGAGGAAGCCACTCCATTCAAGGGCGATTAGGGATGGCCAACAAATGCTGGACCAATCAGTGATCCACACATCCCACGAAACAACAAAATCTATAGCTTTCGGTAATTGAAATTCGCCCATTCATCGTCCAACTGAACAAATCCAGCACTTGGCAGCAAATCCTAATTCGTAACCTGTAAAGTTTTGGTTTGACTATTTTCCACAGAGTTCCGATTAGCTCCCTAATTCGTGATTCCTATTTTGAGTAAAACCAACAGCTAATTAAAGGAAATAAACTGAGGAACAAATTAATGGGATATTGTCTTAACCAAAAAGCAAGTCACAAATAAAACTTAAACATTAAAGGTGATGAAAGGTATGGTCACAGTTTCCATGGTGACCATCAGGCACGGAAGGCCTCGATGGTGATGGTGGACACGATATGCTCCCACTCTAGGACTGACCGCAAATGTAAAGTTGATTTTATTAGTGTCTCAAGTAGGCTTACATTAACACTGCAATGAAGTTACTGCAAAAATCCCCTAGTTGCCACACTCCGGCGCCTGCTGAAGTACACTGAGGGAGAATTTAGCATGGCCAAAGCACCTAACCTACAAGTCAATGGACTGTGGGAGGAAACCCACAGGGAGAACGTACAGACAAATAACAAGCTGAGTTTCGAACCCAGGTCCTTGGCACTGTGAGGCAGCGGTGCCAACTGTACCATTGCCATGATAAAGGGACCTTATTTCTTTCCTGAATCTGCAGTCCTCGTTAACTGTTCAAGCCCCAAGAACTGGTTTAAAAAAAAATGGGTCCAATGTGGATATGGAACCCTTCATTTTGTTGGATTTACAATGATTGAAATTTTTTTTGTCAGATGTGGGTCGATTTTGATCCTTCCTAAGTGAATGTGAGCAGATAAAAAAAAAAATTGACAGTCTACACAGTGAAAGATTCATCAGTCAAGTTGCAAAAGCTAAGCAACTATTTTCAATCAAAGTGCCCTGGAGTTCTGTTCGACCGCTGACACCGAACGTTCACCATGCCATGACACCAAAACCCCCTTTTGTTCCTTACTCAATAACCGTATTCAGTCAAACAAAGAATAACTGTTAAAACATATTTAGTATGCTGATGCCTTGATGTTTTGTTACAGGCTGGAGCTGTGAATAGTATATGCACTGTTCTGCTCTCTCCATTCGCGTGTGGTAATGGTATCAAAAAATTGGGTGAATATTCTGCTTGGGTTTAATTTGGAATGCCTGATTAAGAGAGAGTTGAGCTTTTTCTTGACAAGAAGGTAACTGCGGTAAAATCTGACTTGTTTCTCTACGATTGAAATGATGGTGGAATGACTAAAAAATTGTTCCTGTGAAACGCGGCATTGTTCTTGCATGTGTTTTGTATTCATTGCTGGTGCTTGTTATTTGCAACAGAGGCAGATGTGAATCAGAACAATGGATCCTCCTCAAAGCCAAAGAAGATGGTAGCGACAGGCTCCAAGAGCGTAGAGGACCCAAAGAATGCCTGGAAGTCGCCCAGCACAGCTGAGCCAGCTGTGCGCCCACACTTGGTCCGCCTCTTTTCTCGTGACGCGCCAGGACGTGAAGACAACACCTTCAAAGACCGCCCCTCGGAATCAGAAGACCTTCAGGCCATCCAAGAGGATAGCTCAGTTCCTGTGGCGGACACAGATTTGATGGAAGTGCAGAAACTATCCTCACAATCATCAGCTAAGAAGGGACAAGTTGCAAAACAAATGGCATCCGCAAGCACCTCAGACCACGCTAAAGCTGGAGGAGCCCACTCACGGCAAAGAGACTCGGGCCTACTCGACCAGCTGGGAAAGTTTTTTGGACAAGAAGGTTCCAGGAGAGTACCTGAGAAGGGCAAGGTGAGCTCTGAGGACTAAACAGGAGCTTAACACCCTCAAAAGAGGGTTCTCCAAACTGTCGCAGTGTCAGCAAGAGTTGAAATGGCCAGGCACCCATTCTAGATATTGATGATCTTGTACCCGCTTTAATTTTTAAAAAGTAGTTTGTTTATAATGAAGAACCCCTGTTTTGTTTTCAAAGTGGCTCGTACTAGAATGTTGACAGACTCATTAAGCTTTTGCGCCTTGCCCTTCTCCCCCCGCTTTGATTATTGTAAAAGGACGGTGCATGTTTAATATGTAAATAGTGAAAAGGAGGGTTAAAGTAATGGGAGCTCTCAAAAATCTTTTGAGGAGCTTGCAGTTTCCAGACTAGCTAATACATCAAATGTTCTGACAATAGCTACTAAATTCATGATACCTCTCTCAGTGCTGAGCAGTAAGATTGGACCCATGGTGAATCACTCGCTGAATTTGTGGAAATGAATCTCTCGGACAGTCAATGAATGATTTGTATTTCTCAAACCAGATCACCTGGTGTGAGTTGGATTAGCGATAACTACAGTGGACAGGGTCTTGATGTTCCTGTCTTTGGGGTGTGAACAATGTATCTCCCGTATGATGAGCCCTCCTTGGGAGAGGGCAATGGAGTTTACGTGAACTTTTCCTTAGCCTAGTAACAGCTTAGGCTGACCCATTCTGATTAACAACCAGTCACTGTAAACTAAAAAATATATATGTTTTAAGGTTCTATGGTAGCCGCAAACCTTTGTTAAAGCCAACTTTACATTAATTGGTATCACTCTTACCTAAACGCACTTTTAAAAAACAATTGGCCCTCCCAAAATTTTCAAGATTTAACTGGTAATTCTCGACCTGTCTGCTTAGATGATTCCATGCCTTTGTCTCCTCTTTATTGCTGTTGCCTGTGATTATATCTCGCTCACAATGTTGGATTCAAACAAAAGATTGTCCGCCAAAGCTTTTGCTTCGCGTCACTGGCTAAGATCGTTCCTCACAGGCGACTCTGTGCTTATTGGGGTCGCCCTCTTTGCAAATAAACCTTGACTCAGAGAAAGCGAGCCCAGTCAATTGTGAGGAAGAAACGTAATGGGATTTTGCTTGTGTCTCAGGTGTGAATTAATAAGTTAGATACAGCCAAAATCATCATGAACATTGCGAACGATTGTTGATTTCTTACAGCTAGGTTATGTATGGATTCAAGTAACAGTTATTCAGAACTCTATAAAGCAAACATGAGTGTGTTGGTATTAGCCCTATAGAACAAGGTTACAAGTAGCGGCGCACGCTATCTTAATGGGATCTAAGGTGATTACCCTGATGGGGTGATTACAAAATCCTACTAGATTTCATTTTTTTGGCAGAAATCTGGATGTTTCCATTCCTGTACAATATACAAATTGCTTTCTCCTTTGAATGCAGCACATTACATTTGTGTCTTGTTGCAGCTTGTAAATAAGTGTGTTTGTAGATTTTTCTTGAAGCTGTCAGCTCCCCAGTCAGTCTGAGTGATCGAAACATGGTGTTGTGCTTTAATAATCCCTTGACCGTGTGGCCATCACAAAAATTGCAAATTGCTGTTGTACAAGGTGCAGATTGTAAGTGCAGCAGGAGCTGCACTGGGTCGCCTATACACCCATTATCCTGTGATATTCTCTACATTTTACACAGTGATGGAGAAATAAAGGTGCTACGATTTGAATTTTATTCAGAAGAGAAAATCTAACCAGCCCCTCGTTTATAAATTACACACAAGGCAATTTAAAGATTAAACTAGAATTACCTGTGTGGAGATGCCAGCATTGGACTGGGGTAGGCATAATAAGAAGTCTCACAACATCTGGTTAAAGTCCAACAAGTTTATTTGGCATCACGAGTTTTGGAAGCATTGCTGCTTCATTAGGTGAGTGGGTCCGTCACTCCCCTGATGAAGGAGCGGCGATCCAAAAGCTCGTAATTCCAAATAAACCTGTTGGACTTTAACCTAGTGTCATGAGACTTCTTACTATAGAATTACCTCGCCATTGGTTTGGAAAGGTTTCTCTGAACTATCCTTCAGTGTTGGATGCTACTAAAGTGTTCTGAGATAAGGAGAGCTGTTCAGACCTGCAGTGTAGTTGTAGAGTAGTACCTTAGTATTCAGATGTGCCTTGTGCTTGAGTTCCTATCCTTTAGCCCAGCCGGGGTGAAATGCTGGGCACGGGGCTCGCTTGCATTCTCGGTTAGCATTGTGGATGGCTTCATTGCCTCTCCTGCCCTTGTCAACACTTTTTTTCTCTTTAAGATTGTGCTGTCCCAGCCCACTGCTGCAATTAAGCAGCAGCAGCCAGACACTCGCTCTTTGTGTGAGGATCTGCGCTGACATTAAATCTGATCGCATTTGAATTTGCAGAGAAACAGATTCTTTGACTAGGAACAAAAGTGGCTGGATGGGAATAAGCGCCCACGCGCCCAAGGAATGACCCCAGTGAATTTTTCTCTCGCTCACACATGCAAAAACTGTTCAAACAAGCTGCTGATAAATTTAAATTGATCGTTGCTGACACAGTGCTGTAACGGGTGCCATTTTGTTCAGGTAGTGAAGGCAGTGGGTGGGAGTATTGTAACTAGTGCAGGTTCATGTAAATGGGATGCCTGATCACTTTAAATAGTCACAGGAACTCTCTTCTGCCAGCTATAGGAACAGTAGACGTCTTTATCTTCTGTAGATTGAATAGGCTGACTGAGTCCCATGTTACTGTTTGTATCCAGCTCATGCAAATGTGTTGCAAAGTCAAAAACGTTGTGTTTTCATCCTTTTGAAATAACTGCATGTTTAAAGTTTCAACCAAAATGACTTCACAGAATGCACAGTGTTCAGGCCCAATGGAAAATTAAATGTGCTGCCACGGGGTTTTGAGACAGTGACTTTAGTGATACATTTCTACCAGTCCAATGATGGGATGTTTTTGTGATTCTTTGGTGGGAGATCTTAGTTTTCCGCCAGGCTCCTGAGCAAACGTGGGGGTCATCAGCCTCACACCAGACATGTTAAACCGACTTACAGGCAGCAGGAGGATTGAACCAAGTGATTAAACTATGTGTCTCTCCACTAATCAGGGTTTCTTTCAGGGATTGTTTAGTCACTCCAGTCCATCCTGAGCCCAGTATTGTTCCAGAGTATCTCTGCTGCTTCTCTCTCTGTCACCTAATCTGCCTGCCACTCCAGTTAGATATCGTCAACCCCGCCCTTGCCTTTCATTCACCCTCTGCCTGTTAATCTGACATGCTTCTGTTCACCACTCCAGCGGTGACTATGTTTCAGATCAATGGCATTGTCTGTGAAAAGCTTGGTGGCACAGTGGTTAGCACTGCTGCCTGTCAGCGCCAGGGACCCAGGTTCGATTCTGGCCTCAGGTTACTGTCTGTGTGGAGTTTGCACATTCTCTCCATGCCTGCATGGGTTCCCTCCGGGTGCTCTTGTTTCCTCCCATAGTCCAAAGATGTGCAGGTTAGGTGGATTGCACCTTAGTGTCTAAAGATGTGCAGATGAGGATGATTGGCCGTGCTAAATAGCATTTTAGTGTCTAAAGAAATGCAGGTTAGGTGGATTGGCCATAATAAATTGCCCCTTAATGCCTAAAGATGTGCAGATGAGGATGATTGGCCTTGCACCTTAGGCTGGAATTTTATCATCCCGCCCACCATGGGAATCAGAGCGGGAGAGGGGCGGACAATAGGAGGATTTGTTGATCTCGGGTGGGAGTTTACCGTAGTGTCCAAAAATGTGCAGTTGAAGTCGAGTGGCCATGCTAAATTGGTCCAAATAGTTCAAAGATGTGCGGGTTAGGTGGATTGACCATGCTGAATTGCCCCTTAGTGTCCAAAGATATGTGGGTTAGAGGGATTAGCTGGATAACTGTGTGGCGAATATTGGGATAGTTGGGTAAGATGCTTGGAGAGTGGGTGCAGACTTGATGGATCAGTTTGGTCTCCCTCTGCACAGCAGAGATTCCATGATTCTGTTCTATGATTGAAGTCCTTTCTTTTCCAAGACAGCTGCCTGTCCACCTTCCTAGATCCACTGGCCTCTCCAGCAGTTCAGTTCATCTTTCCTGCTCCGATCTATTGCTCTACTCCGCTCAGTCCCTGCAGCTTCCCTCCCTTACCTGTAACTCCTGGCCTTTTGTGCTGCTGCCTCACACAGGTGATTGCGAGTCCGTGGCTTCCTTCTGCCAGTGCCTCTCCCAGGGAAGCTTGTGAATGCTGTCCAAGTGGATGATGGATTTTGTGTTTTTTCCCCACCAATTTATCCTCAGAGGGCAAAACAAAGCAGAATCCAGATATATCACTCCCAAGAGCGGCAATAACTGGGGTTTGACAATTGAACATTTTGTTTTAGGAGAGGCAATACTAAAATAAAGAAGCAGGCAGAAATAATGCCATTTCTTTGTCAAGCAAATCCCCTGAGTCAGCCTGTCATGACATACCCACAGCCCACACACATCGTACCTTTGGTAAAGGAATTGACAGTGACTGTAATAAAATAAAACTGTTTTAATTGAAGATGGTTAAATGTGTTGTGTGTCTTTTTTAGTATTTGCTACATGGAATGATGGGAAGACCCAAGGTGTTATTGCCCTATTAAAACTTGTCACTTTTTAAAACAAAAATCAAAGGATGAATCAAATGGTTCAAAAACTCAAAACGAACAGTGTAATGCAAAGCTTTGTATAAATCTGGTCGTTGGATGGTGAGATTCGGGTTTATTCCATTGGAAGTTCAATAGATAACTAGTCATGTTCGTTGATGTTGTCTGGTGTATTCAATTAAGTTTTACTACCTTACTGTATACTTAAAACCAAAGCCATTTGTAAATATGTTCACTGCAGTGTTATATGGTACATAATATAAGTGACAGTGCAAACCATACAAGATCTGGTCTTCAGGACTGGTAGGATTGTGATTGCAATCTATGGCTGGAATTTTACTGGCATGTCTGCCCCAGAATCGGGGTGGGCGTGGCTCACAGAACGGCATTCTCCAGTGGCCTCAGGCAGGATCTTACAGGCCTTGGGCAGCTGAGGTGGTAACATTCCGGCATATATGTTTCGATTTGTCAAAACAAAATGGAAATTTTTTTGCAGAGTGTTTAGCCAAATTATTTATTTTCTGGGACCTTCAGTCATGGTTGTTGGGAATTGGGCGCAAGTCCTGGTTTATAGGCATTTTTCAAGGCCATTCTTCCCCACGGAAATACTGGTAGCCACTTGGAGCAAGGTTTCCTTCACCCTCTCATTCCCTGCACCCCCCAATTTTCTCCTCTCCCATTTTCTTGATGCATGTTCTCTTTTCAAATAGCATGTATTGACAAAATTCCAACCACTAATGAATGGAAGATGCCAGTTATATTAATAACCAATCCAAACTCTTGCGCCAACTGGCTTGCAATCTGAATCTGTGATCTTGTGAGGTTTTCACTGAGCTTGCTGTTCATTTGTTTTAATAATAAATGCTGTGAGCTACCCTTTCTTTTATAAAAATCACCTTATATCAAAGATTTTTTTTCTGACAGTATTTTGTTTAGTAGCTGAAGATTAACCATGTAACACAGCAGATTATCTGTTGGTTATCTGTGTAACAAAACTGAATCTTTTGCATTGTGGCTATGACTTAAATTTCATCCTAAACTACTTCTAACAAATGTAAATGGCTGTTAATTGCTTACATTTAGGATTATGCATTAAACTCTAACATGAATGTAACTATTTATGCCTGGTGTGTGTGTGTGTGTGTGTGTGTGTGTGTGTGTGTGTGTGTGTGTGTGTGTGTGTGTGTGTGTGTGTGTGTTACAATGTCTAACCTCTGAAGACTAGCTGTGTTGTTTTCTATAATGGCTTTTCTCATACACTTGACACATGGACACACAACCCTTTATCTTTGTGTTATATTCTTGATGGATAATAGAATTAGTATGTGAAGCTACAAAGAAAGCTCATTCATGTTCCAGATCATCACTGACTTGTGCAGAAGGAGTGGAAAATGTTGCACTTTAATAATCCTCGTTCTATAAAGAATAGATGCAAGGTTACAAATCTGCCACCATCGTATCCCTTGCACTAAACTTTCCAGGTTTGGCTCACTCTGTCTGGTCCCTGAAGGTTGAAGTTTAAGCCCCAGACTCGAGCGTGTAATCTGTTCTGAAGTACTTAAGGGAGTGCAACATGGTCAGTGGCGCCGCCTGTTGGATGAGCCAACAAGTCGAGGCTCCCACTGCTCTCTCAGGTAGATATCTCATGGAAGTATTCAAAGAACAGCAGGAAGGGATTCACCCAGTATCTGAGCTGACATTTATCCCTTAGCCAACGTCACTGAGAATAGGTGATCTATTGAACATTTATTCCATTGCTGTTTGTGGAAGCTTGCATGTTTTCATTGACTGCTGTGTTTACTTACAATGCAACAATGACTCGATTCAAATAGATTTATTTGCCTGCGAGGTGCTTTGGACCCATTATTCCTTGAAAACGAGCTAGGTCTTGGTGGCACAGTGGATAGCACTGCTGCCTCACAACACCAGGGACCTGCGTTCGATTCCTGGCTTGGGTGACTGTGCGGAATTCTCCCCGTGTCTGCGTGGGTTTCCTCCAGGTGCTCCGGTTTCCTCCCACACTCCAAAGTTGTGTGGGTTAGGTTGATTGTCTATGCTAAATTGCCCCTTTGTGTCTGGGGGACTAGCTAGGATGAAATGCATGGGGTTATGGGGATAGGGCCTGAGTGGGATTGTGGTTGGTGCTGACTCGATGGGCCAAGTGGCCTCCTCCTGCACCGTAGAGTTCTATGAATGGCAAGTCTCTCGGTTTTGATTTCGTCTTGAGGAGCTGCATGGCTCCAAATTAGTTTCCTAAACATCAACATTTCTTTCTTTCTGTGTGTTTGGGTAATATGGGTACCTTGATATGGCCAAGAGTGACATCCAGTGGATGTGCCAAGGTCATCAAGACCAAGGAGAGAGAGCTGTTCTGGCCAATTTAATAACCTCAGTGAGGGTGTTCATTGGGAATGTGCAAGAGTGCACAATGCAGCAAGTCATTTTAAAAGATGATGTGGGTGATTAGTGTGGGTTTGGGGAAAATGCATGGCAGTACACGGGATAAGAACATAAGAATTAGGAGTCGGCCATCTGGCCCCTCAAGCCTGCTCTGCCATTCAATAAGACCGTGGCTGATCTTTTCAGCTCCACCTGTCTTCACCGTAACCCTTAATTCCTTTTCTGTTCAAAAATCTATCTATCCTTGCCTTAAAAACATTCAATGTTTCACTGGGCATGGAATTCCACAGATTCACAACCCTTTGTGTGAAGACAATCCTCCACAAATCATGGTGTGAAAAGAGCTGACCTTGCTGCTTTCTAGAAAGAAAGTGCAGTTTAAGCATTTTCCTTACAGGTACCGATGCCACTGATTAAATTTAGTGATTTTTTTTTCCATTTATCCATTCATGAGATGTGGGCATCGCTGGCAAGGCCAGCATTTATTGCCCATCCCTAACTGCCCTTGAACTGAGTGGCTCACCAGACCATTTTAGAGTCATCAAAGCCACATTACTGTGGCTTTGGAATCACATATAGACCAGACCAGGTAAGGACGGCAGATTTCCTTCCCTCCAAGACATTGGTGAACCAAATGGGTTTTTTAAGACAATCAATGATAGTTTCATGGTCACCATTACTGAGATTAGGAACTTCTACACAAAGGACGGTAGAGTTTTGGAACTCTTCCACAATGGCAGTTGGTGCTAGATCAGTTGCTATCTTTAAATCTGAGATAAAAAGGTTTTTGTCAAGCAAAGGGATTTGGGCCAAAGGATAAAAGCAAAATCTGAAACAAAAACAGAAAATGTTGGACATTCTCAGCAGGTCTGACAGCATCTTTGGAGAGAGAATCGAGCCAACACCTTGAGTCTGGATGATCCTTCATCAGAACAGGTTTTTGGAGTTAGGCCAGAGATCAACCTTGATCTCATTGAATGCTGAAACAAGCTCAAGGGACTGAATGGTCCATCTCAGTTTTCAATTCGGATTTATTAATTCAATTTAAATTCTACCAGCTGCCATGGTGGGATTTAAACCCGTGTCCTTAAGAGCATTATCTAGGGCCCGGGTGACATTGCCAAGATGCCATAGTCTCTCCTCATGTTTTCAGTGTGAAATTCCCACTCAAGGTTATATATATTATGTAATGTTAGTTTACTATAGATGTGCCTGGGTATCCCAGCTGTCTGAACAGCTCAGGGTAAATCTCTCTCGGTGATTTGAATTTTGCAATGAAAAACACAATTTGTGGTTGGAAAGGTGATGGTGGTGGGGGTGGGATGCAAAACAGGGAGTAGGAGATGTGGCAGAAAAATCCATACTGAGGCGGACAGCAACAAGTTGAAAGAGGGCATTGGTAAACCCTTCAGCAGCGGAATCGTTCATGACCATGGCAAAGCCATGGACTAATAATGCTCACCTCTACTATACATGTAAAAGTGAACCTTGGTGAAGTGCACCAGGCAGTACAGGAATGAGCCACGTACATGTGGAATGGATGGTCCCAGCTTATAACCTTGATCAGTCCCATTTGAAGTGAAGTAGGAGTTGATTCACTCCAATTGCTGGAACGTGCTAGGCCCTGTGGCTTTGGATGTGGGGAGAAAATTCTACAAGGACTTCTGAGTCACAGAATGGCCAAATCCTCAAGTAAGTAAAATCAGCTGTTGTCAATGGCTTTACTAATAACAGAGGTTGTTTTTCCTGTTATACTGAACATGCCATGAAGAAGTTTTAGATTATTTTGGTGTCACAAGTAGGCTTACGTTAACACTACAATTAAGTGATGTGAAAATCCCCCAGTCACCACACTCCAGTGCCTATTCAGGTACACTTTTGAGGGAGAATTTATCATGGCCAATGCACCCAACCAGCACGTCTTTCAGACTGTGGGATGAAACCTGAGCACCCGGAGGAAACCCACGCTGACACAGGGAGAACGTTAAGACTCCTCACAGGCAGTGACCCAAGCTAGAAATCAAACCCAGGCCCTGGGCATTGTGTGGCAGCAGTACTAACCACTGTGCCACGTTGCCCCCCAAGTTTTTAATGACTTATTGTCTTTTATTTTTGAATCTTTTAATCACCGATGAGATGGGAGAATAGCCCTTGAGTTGCAGGTGTGCGTGAGGTGATTTAAACAGCTGACGACCACATAGTACAATTCTTCATTGACTATCAGATAATACCAATAATACTACTTCATTCTGTTCCACCAAAAATAAAGCAACATTTCTGTTTAAAAACTGCTTGAATACACTGAAGGTTGATTTGATTAATCATCATTTCTTTCAGCAGATTTTTTTTCAGCGTAGTAATGGTGGGAATCCTCATTTTAAGAACCAAATGTTTAAACCTTTCAAAGTGCGTGAGAACACTAGAACTGGGAGCAGGAGTAGGCCATCTGGCCCCTCGAGCCTGCTCCGCCATTCAGTATGATCATGGCTGATCTCTTCATGGACTCAACTCCACTTTTCCACCCGCTCAGCATAACCCTTAATTTCTTTACTGTTCAAAAATGTATCGATCTTTGCCCTAGAAACATTGAATGAAATAGCCCCAACTGCTTCACTGGGCAAGGAATTCCACAGATTCACAACCCTTTGGGTGAAGAAGTTCCTCCTCAACTCAGTCCTAAATCTGCTCCACCTTATTTTGAGGCCATGCACTCCTCGTTCTAGTTTCACCCACCAGTGGAAACAACTTCCCTGCTTCTATCTTATCTATTCCCTTCATAACTTCACATGTTTCTTTAAGATACCCCCCCCCTCAATTCTTCTGAATTCTAATGGGTATAACTCCAGTCTACTCAGTCTCTCCTCATCAGCCAAATCTCTTAACTCTGGAATCAACCTAGTGAATCGCCTCTGCATCCCCTCCAGTGCCAATACATCCTTTCTCAAATAAGGAGACCAAAACTGTACACAGTACTCTAGGTGTGGCCTCACCAGCACCTTAAACAGCTACAACGTAACCTCCTTGTTTTTAAACTCAATCCCTCTAGCAATGAAGGACAAAATTGTACCGGCAAACCAACTTTTTGCAATTCATGCACAAGGATACCCAGGTCCCTCTGCACAGTAGTATGCTGTAAGTTTTTACCATTTAAATAATAGTCCATTTTGCTGTTATTCCTACCAAAATGGATGATCTCACTTTTACCAACATTGTACTCCATTTGCCAGACGCTCGTACACTTGCTTAGACTATCAATATCCCTCTGCAGACTTTGTGTCTTGAAGTGCTGAAGAGGCATTCCTTTCAAGAAGAGTCAATATTAATTCATCTCCCCAAGTTCAGCTTGTAGATTCCAAACAAGCTGCTGTTTGAAGCCCAGCCTCGTCCAACCTCCAGCCTGCTGCCGAGATTTTCGTTTTTGTCGATAATCCCAGTCTCTGCTCATTCCGTTTTTAAAACCAGCAACTTCTGAGAGCGAGATTTCCCAGAGTTATACAGGGGTTGAGGCACTTGGTTTAGGCAAAGGGAGATCTTTTTATTTCAAGTTTTTATTCCATTCCAAAAAACAATTCAAATTGAATTCAATCCATGGTCCCCATGACAGAGACATGGTCTCCACGACAAGATCCAAGCTGACAAGATGAGACATTGCACCCCATATTCATCCTAGCCTAAATTATGTGAGGTTTTGGTTGTGTAGATAGGGAGATGGGTTGATAATCAGAGAACACAGATTTTAATTTGATTGGCAAAAGAAGCAAGGGAAGATAAGAATTCTTTTTAATGCAGTGAGTTGTTATGATCTGGGATGCTGTTCCTGGAAGGATGATGGAAGCAGACTCAGTGGAAACATTCAAAGGAATCATAGAATCCCCACAGTGCAGAAGGAGGCCATTCAGCCCATCAAGCCTGCACCAAACTATCTCGCCAGGCCCTATCCCCGCTAATCCCCCTGACACTAAGGGGCAATTTAGCATGACCAATCAATCTAACCCACTCATCTTTGGACTGTAGGTTGAAACCGGAGCACCTGGAGGAAACCCACACAGACACAGGGAGAAAGTGCAAATTCTACACAGCCAGTCACCCCAGGGCCGGAATTGAACCTGGATCCCTGACGCTGTGAGGCAGCAGTGCTAACCACTCTGCCACATACTTGAAAAGGAAAATCAATTATCGCTAAGGCAATGGAGAAAGAGCACGAGACTATGACAAATGGGATAGCTCTTCTGAAGTGACATGATGGGTCAAACAGCCTCTGTCTTTGTAAGCTTCTGTGGTCATTTATCAATCCCAGTGATATACCCTGATGTTTACATAGACTCTGTTTCATTTATTGACATGAAGTGATATATCACTGAGATCTCTGGGGGACATGAGTGCTAACATAAATTGACAGTACAGTGAAATGTATTTTAAAAAGTTTTCATATAATATTATCGGTGTTCCATTTAAAAAAAAATCATGCCCTTAGTGACTGCTTAATGCTAATAATGAGTAAGATAAATACCAAAGTCCAATACAATGCCCTGTTGAGTAAAAAAAGTCTCAGATACATAGATAGCAGGGGCAAAGAAAACTCTTGCCATTGATACTTATTTTAATGTTATAGATATTTGAAGAAAATTCTATGGGATGGCAATATTATCAACTGTGTTGATGAGATGAGAAATATTTTTTATTAACCTCCAAGTGTTTTTTATGAAAGTTTCCAGTAGTATTGTCATTGAGTACTTTTCACCCTGAAAGGTGGCACGGTGGCATTAGTACTGCTGCCTCACAGCGGCAGGGACCTGGGTTCGATTCTAG
Organism: Carcharhinus amblyrhynchos; assembly: GCF_965287045.1. NCBI lineage: Eukaryota > Metazoa > Chordata > Chondrichthyes > Carcharhiniformes > Carcharhinidae > Carcharhinus > Carcharhinus amblyrhynchos. The sequence goes on from NC_137331.1 coordinate 39,219,006, forward strand.
TCTAGGGTCACTGTCTGTGTGGAGTTTGCACTTTCTCCTCATGTCTGCATGGGTTTCCTCTGGGTGCTCCAGTTTCCTCTCACACTCCAAAGATGTATGGGTTGGATTGATTGGCCATGCTAAATTGCTCCAAAATGTGTAGATTAGGGGGATTAACAGGGTAAATACATGGCACTTATGGGGATAGGGCCTGGATGGAATTGTTGTCAGTGCAGGCTCGATGGGCCGAAAGGCCACCTTCTGCACTGTAGGGATTCTATGAAATACATGGGGGTTATGGGGATAGGGCCTGTGTGGGATTACTGTCGGTGCAGACGTGATGGGGCAAATGGCCTTCTACACTGTACAGATTCAATGTTTCTATATTACAATTGATGCTTCATTAGTGTTGAGTTCATGAAGTTTTCTCTGTAAGAGGGGTTATTCACACAGTAACCCCTGTCCCAATTGGTGTACGTTTAATAGTTATCCGAGTGGATGAATTGAACATCTGTTCGTCAATGCGCCATTCACATTGAAACGATTCCATTTAGCACTGTCTCCCTGTCCATCCCTAAAAAAAAAATAAAATTTGCGCAATTAACTTGTTGCACTGAGGGATCTGGATCGGTGGGTGATGTCTTTCACACAGGTGAAAATGAGATCTTGCAAACAAGTGCAAGAGATGGTGCAGCACTGAGAGAAAGAATGAGAACACGGCATGTTTCCACAGAATCACTGCTGTTATATTAAAATGAATTCCCAGTGTCACTCGCCTTCTGATTGTAAATAGATTTGGCTTCAAACGTAGCATGACCCATAGGGAGATCTGTAACATCAGCCAGGCATTATAGAAGCTTGTTGAAGTGCATAAACTAAAACAGCAATGTGAGGAAAGTTTCCTTCATTTGACAGGGAAACATGGTGGCACTGCTGTCTCACAGTGACAGGGATCCAGGTTCAATTCCAACCTTGGATGACTATGTGGAGTCTGCATGTTGTCCCCGTGTCTGTGTGGGTTGCCTCCGGGTGCTCTGGTTTCCTTCCACTTTCCAAAGAAGTGCAGATTAGGTGGATTGGCCATGCTAAATTGCCCCTTAGTGTCCCATGACGTGTAGGTTAGGGGAATTAGAAGACTAAATACACGGGGTTATGGGAGTAGGGTCTGGGTGAGAATCAATGCAGACTCAATGGGATGAATAACCTCCTGCACTGTAGGATTCTATGGTTTTAAATTGAGTTTATCAGCCAAGGCGTAACTAAATGGTGGAACAGCCCTGAGGGGCTGAATGGCCTCCTGCTATTCTGACACTAGATCCATGAACATGTGAGAAGTGATTCACCTCTTTGCTGATTTTTATTTTGACCCCTTTCCTCCTGTTTCTCTCTTCCTCTGCAGCTAGGGCTGGAAACCACTACCTTGAGGTTGGAGTTACCAACACTCCCAATTTGTCCAGAATTTAAGATTAACTTCCAGGAATTAATAACGTCGGCTTGTTTTCTGATTGACCTAATATCAGGCAGAATCTAATCCAACCACCGCACACCCTTGAGGCCCATTTGGAGATGGGTAAGTGAGGGGTGCTGTCTCCCTGCCTCTGTATGATTAAGTCCAGGGTGGGAAGGCTCGTGGAAGGACTTCAAGCTCTCCAAACAAAACACTAATTGACATCCTTAGGTGGCCAATTAATGGCTCATCCTGCCACTGCTGCTATTCAACTGTGTGGGGCACATGCCAAGTGGGGAGACTGACAGTCATACCCTTGTGATTTTGCTCATAGCCTCCCAGGGACCCTAATCCTAATCCTTGCTCAAAGGCACTCAGTGCCTGGTTGGGAGATCTGGCTGTGAGACGGGGTAAGGAGCATGGAGCAATGAAAGCCCTCACACCGCCCCTGCACTTTCAACCCCACCTTCCCCTCCCCCATAAACTTAATCTCCCCAGAACCACCAGCCTGCCCTCATTCACCACTGACCTGGACCCCTCAGTGATCTCAAGCCTTTCCCCAGATACTATGGCAACCACCATATCCTGACAACCTAACCTGCACACCAAAGTGGACAGCTGCCAGCCTCTGGCTGCTGTATGGGGGAAGTAGGGTGGGGATGGAAGATATTTCAGGAAAGGCCCAACACGGACCAATTCAGGATCTGATGGGCACTGATTTAAATTGGGCATCCCCAGTGGAGTCGCCCAGGACTACAACTGATTTTCCGACTGGCAGGCATAACCTCATTGGCCAAGATTAAATTCCACCAATTGGCCCTAAAGCTATGAGAGACAAATAGGAATGGTTGCTTGACCAGGTGGGGTGATTGGAGGCAGGGGGTCATGTGATTTTAAAATCTCCAGAAATACAGCCCATTTGCAGTTGGCATCTTTGCATCAACCGCAGGTGAATCACTTCTGTCGAAAGCTGGCCATGCTGCTTGCAGCCACATGGGTTTAAATTGGCATAAATGATCAAGTTTGGGAACATGAAATCTATTTGCTTCAACTTGGAAACATTACATTTTCCAAGATATTTGATGTAAAGACGGCTGTGGGTTTCGAACACCCAGTGAAGGTTGTGGCCATAAAATGACACAATCTTGTGGTTTTAAGATAGCATTTTTGATCACCAGGCAGATTATTTAAAGATTATCCTGGCTGAGTGTGCTGCATGGTTGCCCAACACTTAAGAAGTAATTGAACGATATCTTCATTCTTTTGTAATTTGCACTTCAAGATAACTTTGATTTTGAAACAATGGCCTGAAAATAGAAGTAAAATCATCGGCTATCATGGCATTATCAATGGTAAGCTGCATTCATTGTTTCTGAGCTCTTGAAATGCATTATCAGAGATTCCTCTGTCTTGTGAGCAGTGTTCAGTGCTAGTGAAGTGTGGGCATCTGTATCATATTCCTGCCCTAACTTACTGTTCCTTCAAAGGTATTGTTTGCCTCGCTATGGTATGATTCTATAGCCCAGAATTATAGAATCCTTGCAATGCAGAAGGAGGCCATTTGGCCCATTGCGTCTGCATCAACTGTCTGACAAAATGTTCTAACCAGAACTTGCCTCATTACAAAGCCCATCATATTCCAGTGATTGATTCTTCCAAATAGCAACTACTAAGAATATTCATGAATGAATATTATTTATTTAATGATTTTAAAGCAGGTTGCATGGTGGCATAGTGGTTAGCACTGTTGTCTCACAGCATCCGGGACCTGGGTTCAATTCCTGGCTTGGGTCTCTGTCTGTGCGGAGTTTGCACATTCTCCCCATGTCTGTGTGGGTTTCCTCTGGATGCTCCGGTTTCCTCCCACAGTCTGAAAGACGTGCTAGTTAGGTGCATTGGCCATGCTAAATTCTTCCTCAGTGTACCCAAACTGGCACAGGAGTGTGGTGACTCAGGGATTTTCACAGTAACTTCATTGCAGTGTTAATGTAAGCCTACTTGAGACTAATACTTCAGTGTGATGGAGATCTGAGGAGGGATCAACTTTACCATCAGGACTATGGGTGGAGGGGTTAAAGCTCGAGGAGCTGGTTCCAATTGACTTCCAGATGACTGTCTCAAATTTAAATTTCTCATGCTGCCTCAGAGAGATTAGCTGTGAGACTTAAGCAAATTCCATGCATGCATTTCCAATAATACATTCTATTTGTTCTGCTGTACAAGTGAATATATTTAAGTTAAGTCCCTCCCACCCCTCATTTAATAGTGTCCCAATTTCCAAATGAACTTTGAATAAAAAGGTAAAAAAGATACTGAAGTTAAAGTCTGGCAGCCATATCAAAGAAATTGGCTTGGAGGCCTGATTAGAAATGGATTTCCTACATTGCAACTGGGACTGCACTTTCTTGGGATGCAAAGCGCTTGTGGTCATGAAAGGTGCTATAAAAATGCAAGACTTTCTTTCTCCCTTTCTTTGAGAAATAAGGGAAAACTGAAAACCCTGGAAAAGCACAGAAAGAAAATATTGCATTTCTATAGCACCTTTTGAGGCCTTATAACATTCCAAAATGTATTACAGCCAATGACATGTCTTTAGAGGTCTGTGGCTGTTGTGGTTTGAGAACCAGAGCAGCCACTTTGCATGCAGGAAGCTCTCAGTTACAGCAGTGAAATGACACCAAGATAACCTGACTTTATCTTGACAAAGTCATTGGGAGTAGCACCAGGATGAATGCCCCTGCTATTCTTTGAAGGGGTGGCCATGGAATCCTTTTACACCCCAGGCCTCTGTTTAGGCCACATTCAAAAGACAGCACTGCCAACAGTGCAGCACTCCCCCAGTACTGCACTGGGAGTGTCAGCCTGCTTTCTGTGCTCAAGTTGCAAAGTAAGACTTGAACCCTCTCCCACCTCCTATCTCTGAGCTGCGAATGCTGCCCACTGAGCCATGGCAGACATCAGGCTGTTTATGCAAAAGATGGGTTAAAGTTTGGGGTGATCCTTCATCAATCGTGGTGGAGGATCACCTTAATCCATTTAACAGCATGGTGGCACAGTGGTTACCACTGCTACCTCACAACATCAGGGATCCGATTTCAATTCCGGCCTTGGGGCACTGCCTGTGTGGAGTTTGCATGTTCTCCCCATGTCTGCGTGGGTTTCTTCTGGGTCCTCCTACAGTCCAAAAAATTGCAGGTTAGGCGGATTGACCATGCTAAATTGCTCCTTAGTATCCAAAGATGTGCAGGTTCGGTGAATTGACCATGTTAAATTGTCCATTAGTGTCAGGGGGATTAGCATGGGGTTACATAGATAGGGACTGTGTGGGACTGTTGTGCGTGCAGGCTTAGTGGGCTGACTGGCCTCCTTCTGCACTGTAGGGATTCTATGATTCTATTTTACTAAAAGTTCACTGACTTGCCATGGATTGATACCATGTTCTGTTTTTATTTCCCAGTTGGAGACATTCATTTTCCTTTCCTTATCCTGAAATGTTAGGCCTTTTGGGTGACATTTTAATTGCTGAGTTGGGCCTAATTGCTTTCAGTCAGTTCCCGTAACGATATCAATAGACATTTGATTGAAAGAGAAACATTCAAGAAAATTCAGCACAATGGGAGATAAACCAGTGTGTTAATTGTTTAAATTTTGTATAAAAGTTATATTGACGTTGTTGCTACTTCCTCATTGGGTCTTTCTTTACTGTATCCAAACTGGCCTGTATTTACAATTATCTAAAAGAAACTCACCCTATGCATCTTAGCTTTTGTTCTCTTGCTTGTCCACATCTCTTGTTTACTGCCCTTTAACTTTTGTGTTCTGCCTAATCTAAGGCATCTTGTGTTTGGCCTCTGAATCAGTGGGGTGCCTGGTATGTGTCGGAGCTAAACTGTGAATGCTGTTCCTTCTCAAACAATAGTGGGTTTCAGATCGGCTTAAGAGCATTCATTATACATGTTGGTACAAGGCGAAGCAAAGACATGGCTGGAATTTTACCAGCACGCCCGCTCCTGAGGCTCAGATAATGGCATTCTCCTTTGGCCTCAGGTGGGATCATATGAATCTCGGGTGGACGTGCTGCTAAAATTCTACCCATGGTCGACTGAGACACCTACTAAGATCACACAGATTTGCCCTGTGCACAATACCCAAACCCTCCCATGTAATCTATTGACAGTTTCACTGTAATTTCCTCCAATGTTTCCCACAGGTTAAACAGAAGTAAGAAAAGCCTGGGAAACGGACAATTATGTGGAAAAAAACATGAGTTACTTTTTCTTATAGTAACTCAGTTGAAATCCCCCTCTTTCTCTTCAACCAGAATTTCTCAATCTACATTAGGCCCCATGGTATCGACAGTTGTTCATTTGGTTAAGGGTGGACGTTAAGTCCATTGCCCACATCCTAAGAACACATTTCTCAATGGAAAGGTAATAGGGAACAACACAGCACAGGAACAAGCCCTTCAGCCCATCATCGGGAAGCTAACACTCTGGGTGGAGACTTCACCTGGTACAGGTATAACAAAACGGAGAGTCCTTTTGCCATAACACTGCAGTCACCCAAAAGAAGTGCCCTCTTAATCTCATTTCTCTACACTTTTCCTGCTTTCACACAACTGTATTTATTTTAATTTTATGGGGGCTGTGCAGAAGAAGGTGATATGCTAATAACTATTTCTTTTAAAGATACAGTTGATGGATTTATCAAACCTAGGAATAGATTTTGACACACTGGAAGGTTTTTAAATCTACTTACTGCCTCTTAAGTCCATCCTCTTCCTATTTCATAGACTCATAGAATCCCTACAATGCAGAGTCTGCACTGACAGCAATGTCACCCAGGCCCTATCGCCATAACCCCATGTATTTACCCTGCTAGTCCCCCTGACACTAAGGGACAATTTACCAAGGCCATTCAATCTAACTTGCACACCTTTGAACATTAAAGGGCAATTTAGCATAGCCAATCCATCTAACCGCACATTTTTGGACTGTGGGAGGAAACTGGAGTACCCGGACGAAACCCCTGTAGGCACGGGGAGAATGGGCAACCTCCATACAGACAGTGACCTGAGGCTGGAATTGAACCTGGATCCTTGGTGCCACTGTGACTTCTTGGATGGAAGGCCTCTCTTCCGAGATCTGGCCAATCAGAACCTTGCAGCTCTACTTAGCAATGCCAGAGGCTGGCTGCTGCTTACACTGCACCTACCCAAGGCCTGGAATTGTTATTGGATCCAAGGGCCACAGGTTAGTGATGGTAGGGAAAGGTGGATAGCAAGCACAGGCGGGTAGATCTCTGCAAGCCACCCCCCCCGCGCCTGCCTCCAAGACCCGCGGTTCCCCAATGCCATCTGCCTTGTTCAGGTGCCTTTGAATGAGAGACCACTCCTCACTCCAGGAGCCCAGAAACAACTCCATGTTGGTTTGTCTTATGTGGTTCTCTGGTGGTAAGCCCTCTGTTGTATTTATGTCAGCAGTGGCTGGGTGACCCCTTAGCCGGGTTTTAATTTCCCACTTAAAGCCTGGGTGAGCAGTAGGTTGGGACGGCAGTCCCACAGTCCTTCCCGCAATGGACCTTTTCCAGGTGGAGGTGGGAAAGTGACAGGCCCCACTCGTCACTCTCGCTTCAAACCCCCCACGCATCCTGGAACACCAGATTAGAAATGGCAATCTTTTTCAAAACTCAATTGCAAATAAACTTGACAGGTGGGGCGGTTTTGGTGGCACAGTGGTTTGCACTGCTGCCTCACAGCACCACAGACCCGGGTTCGATTCCCGGCTTGGTCACTGTCTGTGTGGAGTTCGCACATTCTCCCTGTGTCTGCATAGGTTTCCTCCAAGTGCTCCGGCTTCCTCCCACAGCCCAAAGATGTGTGGATTCGGTGGATTGGTAATGCTAATTTGCTCCTTAGTGTCAGGGGGGCTGGCTAAGGTTAGGATGATAGAGCCTGGGTGGAATTGTGGTCGGTGCAGACTCAATGGGCCAAATGGCCTCCTTCTACACTGTAGGATTCTATGATTCTAGATGGCTTCATATTCCCCTTCAGGTCATTTTTCCAAATCTGTGGCTATGGCAAAGATCGCCCAATCACAGCTGAATGGCTGAAATAGCGCTGTCAGGATGCCAGCACATCTGGACTTAGCCCACTTCGGCCAGCACCCCCACCCCTCCACGTCCCATTTCTTCAGAGGTGACGAGAACCTCACAGAATCAGACACTCCATACAGCGGGAAAGATGGCTGCCACTAATAAAAGATGGAAGCTGTTTCAATAAAGAAGCTTTGATTGCATTGGTTCACAGCAGCCAGCCAAGTGCCTGTCACCAAGGGATCACCCAGAAAATGATAGCATGATGGTTGGCACTGCTGTCTCACAGTATCAGGGACCCGGGTTCGATTCCCGGCTTGGGTCACTGTCTGTGTGGAATCTGCACATTCTCTGCATGGGTTTCCTCCAAAGTCCAAAAAGTGCACTGGTTAGTTTGTGTGAAACGAGAGCCGAAGGATTGAGCTGGTTAATTCCACTGTTTTCAATAGCGGTTGTTTATTTTTTTAAAAAATTGTGAGATAACTGGTCTGTAGTAAGACTATAGTTCTTTGAAGTTACTGTGAAAATCCTCTAGTCACCACACTCCTGGTGTCTGTACAGGTACACTGAGGGAGAATTTAGCATGGCCAATGCCTCTAACCCGCACGTCTTTCGGACTGTAGGAGGAAACCGGAGCACCCGGAGGAAACCCACTCAGACACGGGGAGAATGTTCAAACAGACAGTGACCCAAGCCGGGAATCGAATCCAGGTACCTGGCGTCGTCAGGCAGCAGTGCTAACCACTGTGCCACTCTTGGATGGAGATCCAATATTAGAATCATAGAATCTGTATACTGCAGAAGGAGGCCATTTGGGCCATTGAGCCTGGAACAACAATCCCACCCAGGCTAAATTCCTGTAACCCCACATATTTGCCCTGCTAATCTCCCTGGCAGCAAGGGTCAATTCAGCATAGCTAATCCATGTAACCCACACATCTTTATACTGATATCCACCCAATTTTATAATCAGTCACAGCCAAACATGCAGGCGGAACATGTTATAAATTCATCCATTAAAAGAGTTCAGGATCTCAGTATAAAGACATATTCATCTTCCACTTGGCTCAGTCTGATGGCTCAACTGCCCTCGTGAAAAGAAGTGTCAACGCCAAGACAAGGCAGGTGAGTGGAGCTCAGATAGAGATCGGCCACTGTCTCATTGTGTGCTGGAACAGGCTTGAGGGGCTGAATGCACCACCCCCCCCCCCCCCCCCCCACCCCCGAGGGAGAAGAGTGGAAATAAAAACTGTGTGCCATTTTTGCTTGCGATACCATCACCCAAACACAATGGGATGGTTCATTACTGTGAATTTTATGTCACTGAATTTTGCATTTTGAAAAGAAAACAAGTAATTTGCCATGTGAAAGGTTACTACTTTAAATAATCCGTCCTTTTACAATATTAAGCAACTGAGAGCATAATAGCTGCATCTTATTTTCTGGAAATAATGATTCTTCCATCACTCCGGCACACTTATAATACCCTTCACCAAGGCCTTGTCATTGTACATGACTTTTAAAAATTGTCTGCGTTTTCTGTCACTGCTTTCAATGTCTCTTTAATTGATTCGTGGGGTAATGTTTCTTGGACTCTGCACAAAAACCAAAGGGAGATTACAGTGAGTCAAATTATAACAAACTCTGAATGCTCTGTGATGTAGGCTGCATGGGTTTTTAATATTGTCTGAACATAGAGCATTGGTTGAATGCAATCCATGGGGGAAGACAGGTAGAGAGTGCATTGTCTGCCACCATCTGGTACTCGCATGTACCTGCGGCTTATACCCATGATATTGGTGTCAGCCTCGGCTCAGTACACGTCCAACTCTGAGTCGTAAGATTGTGGGGCCAAGTTCCACCCCGCAAACCATTTGCACGTAATTGAGACTGACACACCCAGTGCCATTGCACTGTCAGTACAGTCTTTTATTTATTTATGAGTTTATATTACATTGTTTATTGTTTACATTAACGCTGCAATGAAGTTACTGTGTCAAGTCCCCCAGTCGCCACACTCAGTGCCTGTTTGGGTACACAGGGAGAATTTAGCATGGCCAATTCACCTAACCAGTACGTCTTTTGGACTGTGGGAAGAAACTGGAACACCCAGAGGAAACCCACGCAGATATGGGGAGAATGTCAAAACTCCACACAGACAGTGACCCAAGCCGGGAATCAAACCCAGGTCCCTGGCGCTGTGAGGCAACAGTGCTAACCATCGTGCCACCATGCCACCCCCTTTCAAGTGATGTGTAAAATTGCGGCCGTATGGTCAGTAGCCTTTAGTCCCCAACAATCTATCCATTTCTGTCTTGCAATTACTCAATGGCTGAGCCCCTACAACTATCTTTGGAGGAGAACTCCAAAGTTTCACAACCTTCTGAGGGAAGAAATTTCTCTGCACCTCTGCCCTAAATTTCTGAGCTCTTATTCTGAGACAGTGATGCCATGATCTCAGCTCACCAGCCTGGAGAAACAGTCTCTAAATATCTGGGCATGTTGAAAGTTGTCTGACACGTCCCAGTGGCATCAATTTTGAAGATGGCACCAATTGGTTTCATGGCACTAATTTGAAGAATATTGAGGGAGTTCTCTCTGCAGTCCTGGCTAATACTTATTCCTCAATCAACATTCCGAAAAATAATTATCTGCCCACTTATTGCATTGTTATTTTTGAAGATTATGTAGCATTACAACAGTGACAGCATTTAAAAAGTATGTATTGGCTGTAAAGTACTCTGGGAAGTCCTGGGAAGTTTCTTTCTGCATCACCCAGACTTGAAAAGTCGATGTCTATTTTGTGTTTGATAAGTGTGACCTATTCCTCGAGTACTCAGATGACTTGGTATATCCTGGGGCAGCACGGTGGCACAGTGGTTAGCACTGCTGCCTCACAGCACCACAGACCTGGATTCAATTCTGGCCTTGGGTGACTGTCTGCGTGGAGTTTGCACATTCTCCCTGTGTCTGCGTGGGTTTTCTCCGGGTGCTCCGGTTTCCTCCCACACTCCAAAGGTATACGAGTTAGGTGGATTGGCCATGCTAAATTACCCCTAAGCGTCAGGGGGATTAGCAGAATAAATATGTGGGGTTACAGGGTTAGGGCCTGGATGGTATTGTGGTCGGTGCAGATTTGATGGACTTCTTTCTGCACAGTAGGGATTCTAAGATCCTGTGCCACATGGTTTCCATGTGCCAGTGTATAGCACAATATTTCATCTTGACCAAATGACAGGTGTTCCTGCTGCTCACCATCCACAGTCATTTGAGGAAGTCACCTATCCAGCAAGACAGGTGAGCACTTATTCCATTATTAAAGCATCCATTCCACCAGCAGGCAGGTGAAAACATGATGGATTAGGTGACACCTAGATCTAAATGAGAAAGAGAGAGAGAGGGGAATGTTAACACTGAGATGAGAACAGAGGGGGGCCATTCCTTTTAGTTGTTCAGCATTCACTCCTGAAGTTGCTATCTATCTGGAATTGACATGTCAGAAACTTGTGGCCTGCCTAGGTTTTGCTTAGGTGCTGGAAGGCTCCCCCCTTGCGTGCGGGTCTAGAATGAGGAGCCAGCGCTGAGTAATGTCTTCAGTTAGAGGATGATGAATCTTTGGAATTCTTTGCCCTGGAGACCCAATCATTGAACACATTCAAAGCAAAGATGAATAGATTTCTATGTCATAGAGGAGCTAAAGAATATGGGGGTACGATGAGATGGGAGAGTTGAGGTGAAATGTCAATCATGGTTTTACTGAATGGTAGAAAAGATCGTTCAGTCAACAAATCTTATTCTTTATTATTTATTAGTCACCCCTTTCGCTTTCCTTCATTTTATTGCTGTTCGCACACTTTTGTGATCTTGGCATTTGCCTTCAGTCTTACTTAACCCCTTCTTTACGGTTTCATTTTTTAAAAATTCATTCATGGGGCATATGTGCTGCTGCTGGTCCAGCATTTATTTCCACTCCCTAGTTGCCCAAGGGCAGTTGAGAGTCGATCACACAGGGAAGGAAATCTGCCATCCTTACCTGGTCTGGTCTACATGTGACTCCTGAGCCACAACAATGTGGTTGACATTGATAGATGCTGGCCAACCAGCGACGCCCATGTCCCATGAACAATCACTTAGCCAAGCATTATTAGCTGATCAAAACTGCACATTCCCGATTTTCATCTACCAAAAGTCATTGTCCTCCTGCTGATGAGCGTTCAGGGTAACTCATTCTCAAGCACTTCAAACATTTATCTAAAGAACTGCCATTTGGATTGCTATTGCTAGCTCACAGTAAAGTGCTATTTCTGCTGTGAGGAGAATACTTCCAATATTCTTGTTTGTTTAAGCTTTTTGTTAACTGTGAACTCGTCAAGAAGGGTATATTGACCTAGGAAGGGGATTATGGGACAGTATGATGGCACAGTGGTTAGCACTGCTGCTTCACAGTGCCTGGAACCTGGTTTGATTCCCAGCTTGGGTCACTGTGCAGAGTCTCACATTCTCCCCATATTTGCATGGATTTCCTTGGGGTGCTCCAGTTTCCTCCCATGGTCTGAAAGATGTGCTGGTTGGGTGCATTGGCCATGCTAAATTCTCCCTCAGTGTACTCAAACAGGCACCGGAGTGTGGCAACTAGGGGATTTTCCCATTCATTGCAGTGTTAATGTAAGCTTACTTGTGACAATAATAAAAAACTTTAAAACTTTAAATGAAGATTCACCAGAATGATACTATTAATCAAAGGGTTGAATAATGAGAATAGTTGGCACAGACAAGGCTGGCATTCTCTCAAGTATAGAAGATCGAAGGGAGATTGAATTGGGGTGTTTAAGATTACTAAGATAGTATAGAAAGAAAGGAAATATTTTGTCTGGAGGGAGGAGTCCTGAACAAGGGGCGGTAACCTTAAAATTAAATGTGACCATTCAGAGGTGATGTTCCAAAACACTTCTTCACACAAACTCTCTCAACCAAAAATCTGATGAGGCTGGAGAGGCTTTCAATTGAAAACTTCCAAACTGAGGTTGATGGATTGATGAAACACAAACAGAAAATGCTGGAAAACCTCAGCAGGCCTGACAGCATCTGTGGAGAGAGAATTGATCCAATGTTTTGAGTCAGGATAATCCTCATGACCCTCATCTAGACTCAAAATGTTGGCTCTATTCTCTCCCCTTAGATGCTATTAGACCTGTTGAGATTTTCCAGCATTATTCCAGATTCCATCATCCACAATATTTTGCTTTTACCTTGATGGATTTATCTTGGTTGATTTTTGTTCGGTCAGGATATTTAGGGTTGCGGAGTTGATCTTTTTGCCTAACCAAATAAACTAAATCAAGTTAACTGAGGGACAAATTAAAAGGGACAACCTCAAAAAGGAGGTAAACACCCAAAACAGGAACCAAAGCAGAAAGGAAACTTAAAAACATCAAACTAAAATGTGGTTAAAGGAGTCAGTAATATAATCCAGCCCCTGCGGTAACAAGCACCGAAGACCTCAAGGGTACCCTCAGATACTGTCCAAGGACACCGGGCCATGAATGTAGCTGCGGTAGAGGGTCAGACAGTCAGGTTGGATGATTCCCTTGGTTGCCCGCTGCCTGGACTTGTTTATGGCAACTTTGGCCAGGCTCAGGAGCAGGTTCGCGAAGAGGTCCTCCTCCTTCCCTGCCCATCTCCGCATCAAGTGCCTGTAGATCAGGAGCATGGGACTGAAGTGCAAGCAAAACATCAGTAAAAGGTTTTTAAGGTAACTAAAAAGGGAGTGCAGCCTATAGCATTCAATATGGACATGGCTCACGGGATTCCGCAAGATCCCAAAAAGGGCAGCTTTCTTGAGAGCCTGTGAACCAGTGCAACCTACGGTTATACAGAATTGCTGCATGCACTACCTTCCATCCCGGGTCCCCAAGGGTTGCAGAGTCAAGGTAGGCAAGATGCTGACAAAACATGTTCCAATTGAATCCAAGTTCAAGGAGTGAAATGGCCATCACCTGTTCCATCTTCCTTCAAAAAAGGGAGTGATGTGTCTTGTTCTCCTTCAGTCTCTTCCCCCACCTAGTGGTACACTAAGACAGACTTTTGTCTGTTTCCATAGCTGACAATTCCTGGAACAGGTCACTAATCTGTCACCAGGGACTTATAGCTTGAGCAGCGCCACTCCACATCAAGCATGGCTGACCAGGAGTGTCTCTCACTCTTACTGCCAGCCGTTGGTGTGTTTGGAAGGATTTGCAGGTTGACACTCAACCTGTTTGGCCGTGTTAAGAATGCACCTTCCTTGGCCATCAAATTCTGGGGTCAGACTTGAACCCAGAGCTTCTGGTTCAGAGGCAGCGTGCCACAAGTCCCCTATTGGGTGATGTGTAGTGCGGTTGCATTGTTGTATCTCTGAGAACAAGCCTGTTTTCCTCTTGCAAACAACTAGGTCAATGAAGTGGTTTGACACAGCACATTTCTGATGAATGCCTTTAGAGTTTTCATCCCAAACAGTACTCTGAAGGATCTTCAGACATTCTCTCTTTTCATCAAAGGATGAACTTCTGAACAAGGAATTTATTTAACGGTTTTATGAGCTACCTTGTCTATCTTATTGGCGAAACCATCTTAGGTTAGATGGGTTCAAATCGCAAATGAATATTTAGAGTAATAATTAAGCACAATGAACTATTTTCAACAGGATAAATAAGAAACATATTTCTCAATGGGTCATTTTGATCATCGTAACTAAAATATTCCTCTTTTTGCCTGGTTTTAGTTTGTGGCACCTTGCTTGAGTCGAGTCACAGAACAGAGGCAATTTAAAAGATTAAGGCCGGAATCTAACCACCTTCATACTGAGATTTTCCCATCCCACTGCAGTGAAAGGAGGTTTAGCTGGCTGCCAAATTCTCCAACCTCGCTGCATCGGGAGCTTGGCATGAATGGCCAGTAAGATTGTGCCCTATGGTCAGTTTCTCCGACCTCACCTGTGACTGGGATTCTCCGGACCCACTGCAATGAATGGAGGCTTGGCTGAGCGCCAAGTTCTCCATTCTCGCTGGCAGCAGGACGTGAACAGTCAGAGAATTCCAGCCGATAATTCCAACCCAGGAGCTCAGTGCGAAATCTAAAAATCAATCTTACCTGCCTGCAATTGCTCTCTCAGAATGTCCACTCCCGAGCTTGCTAATCGAGAGGTAGAGAAATTTCCATTGGATTTCAATGATCTAACTAATAATTAAAACAGAAAATGCTGGAAACACTCAGTACACCTGGTAACATGCTGGAAGAGGGAAAAAGAGTTGACAGAGTGAATTTTACCATCCCATCTGCCACAGGAATCGTAGCAGACGAGGGGCGGACCGTGGAAAGATCTATTAACCTTGGGCGGGATTTTCCAGTTTCGAGGGCAAGCGAGGCTGGAAAATCCTGCCCAATGTTTCAGGTTCGTGGCCTTACATCAGAATTGGGAGAAGTTAAAGTTTATTTATTAGTCACAAGTAGGCTTACATTAACACCGCAATGAAGTTACTGTGAAAATCCCCTAGTCTCTTCACTCCAGCGCCTGTTTGGGTACACTGAGGGAGAATTTAGCATGGCCAACGCACCTAGCCTGCACATCTTTGCACTGCGGGAGAAAACCAGAGCACCCAGAGGAAACCCACACACACACAGGGAGAATATGTAAACTCCACTCAGACAATGACCCAAGCTGGGAATCGAACCTGGGTTCCCGGTATTGTGAGGCAAAAGGGATGATGGCACTAGGCAAAAATAGGTGATAGTATGACAAATAAAGAAACAAAAGATAGGTCTGGGTGAGGTGAGGATGGTAACAGTTGAATCATTGCGAGCACTGTTGAAAAGCCATTGACCTGAAATGTTAAAATCTGTTTCTCTCTCCCCTGGGTGCTGCCAGACCTGCTGAGAATTTCCGCTGATTTTCTGTTTTTATTTCAGATTCCCACAGTATTTTAATGTTGCATCACCAGCACCTTCTGTACCAGAATGTGGGAGCAGTGGTCATGATCTGAAATTGTTAAGCACAGTGTTGGGTCTTGAAGGCTGTAAAGTACCTCAGTGGAAGCTGTAATTTCTTTTTAAAATTTAGTTATTAATGTCACATGTAGGCTTACATTAATACCACAATGAAGTTACTGTGAAAATCCCCTAGTTGACGCAGTCTGGTACCTGTTCGGATACACTGAGGGAGAATTTAGCATGGCCAATGCACCTAACCAGCACGTCTCAACCAGGAGTTGAGAGAGTTGGCTTCTGAGGAGAGAGTGAGTAGACTGGGACTATACTCAATGAAATTCAGAAGAATGAAGGGAGATCTTATAGAAACATATGAGAATATGAAAGGAATAGATTAGAAGCAGGGAGGTTTTTTCCACTGGTGGGTGAAACTGGAACTAGGACCTCAAAATAAGGTGGAGCAGATTTAGGACTGAGTTGAGGAGGAACTTCTTCACCCAAAGGGTTGTGAATCTGTGGAATTCCCTGCCCAGTGAAGCAGTTGAGGCTACCTCATCGAAAGGTTTTAAGGCAAAGATAGATAAATTTTTGAACAGTAAAGGAATTAAGGGTTACGGTGAGTGGGCAGCTAAGTGGAGTTGAATCCACGAAAATATCTTATTGAATGGTATTTACCCAGCTGGTCCCCCTGATACGAAGTGACAATTTAGCATGGCCAATTCACCTGACCCCGCATATCTTTGAACTTGGGAGGAAACTGGAGCACCCGAAAGAAAGCCACGCACATGGGGTAGGATGACACAAGTCAGGATTCCTGGAGGGGAATCTCCAGGTAATGGAATGGTTTTTGCCACATATCTGCTGCTCTTGTCCTTCTAGATGGTGGGTTTGGAAGGTGATATCTAAGGAACCCTCGGAACCAGGATGAGTTGCTGCAGCGCGTCTTGTAGATGGTACATTGTGGACAATGCCACATTGTGCATTGGCGATGGAGGAAGTGAATTTTTTTTGTAATAGGAGTGGCAATCAAGTGGGATACATTGTCCTGCAATGTTGGTAATCAAAGGAAAATGACAATTGTAAAGAACCAACTTATGTTTTATTTGTTCTCTCACCTCATGAATTCTCTCCCTGCGTCTCCCCTTCCCTCTGCTCCTGGTGTTTGGAGAGTCATAGATTCCTACAGTGCAGAAGGAGGCCATTTTGTCCATCGAGTCTGCACCGACCACAATCCCACCCAGTCCCTACCCCCCTAACTCCGTGCATTTACCCTAGCTAGTCCCTCTGACACTAAAAGGCAATTTAGTATGGCCAATCCACCTAACCCACACATCTTTGGAGATGGGAGGCAACCAGAACACCCGGAGGAAACCCAAATATGGGGACAACATGCAAACTCCACACAGACGGTACGGAATCCAGCCCAGGTCCCTGGCACTGTGAGGCTTGTGAACTGTGCCAGCATGCTGCCCTGAGAGTCCTTGTTGAGGGGGGCCTAGACTTCCATTGTCTGAGTATCTTGACGATTGTGTAGTCCTTGTTGGTAAATGTTTTCCGCTGGGAGAATGGAGGATAGTATCACCGTGGCACTCCGTCTTGTCTTTGCTCGACGTGCAGATTTAGCCTGAAGGGCACAGAAACCCTGGTTCATCACCGGGTGAAATTTCAGGCAGACACTTCCAACTTCTTGGGTGCTGTTGGAGCTGTACTCAACTCAGGAAGTGGGAGCATTCCACCACATTCCTGACGTACACCTTGTAGCTGATGGACAGATTTTGGGGGAGACAGGAGATGAGTAACTCTGTGGTGAGTAATCACTTGGCTATTCGTAGCTCCTGTACACTCTTTTCTCCTTGGCTGAACCAATGGATGAAAAGAGTTTTGAAATCAGAGAAGCTATTCAGGCAATGACTTGATAAAGGTCAATTTCTGTAGTTCTTTTCACCAAACTAAAATTGCGACTTATGTAAACTATTCAAGATCAATATTTATCAAAATCTTCGTGCTCACGGGCAAGGACTATTGAGAAGAGAAAGGGGAATTCTTACAGTTGTTGTAAAGAATGAATTCTGCCCAAAATCTCAGATGTTTGAACAAAGCCATGTGTGTTTGATGTGAGGTGAGTGATTAGCGTTATGGGGCATTGCTTAATTCTGTTTCTGTTTGTTCAGTATTCAAAGCGTATTTCATTTGTTTACAAATGATTTATATAATCTCCATGCTAAAATAAAATGTCTGTATTTCAGGAACCTGCCAGGAGTGTGCTAATGGCCCCAACCCTGCACAAGGCTCACCCAGGAGCAGGGAGGCAGACTGATGATAGCGCTGTTGTCCATTTCTTCAAGAACATGGTAAGTATCTGTGGCAGTACGAACTAACCTTCATGGTAAAGTTTTCAACTGCTGCTAACAGGAAAACATTTGTCAAGGGAAAGGATTGGTCCATTTCTCACATTTCATCCAGTAGTCAGGGCCAATCCCAGGAAGCCTTTTGCAAGATACTCATGAATGAGGGAGGCCATTCAGCCCATCTCAGTCTATCCCATCCAGAATGGCTTTCCATTGCTGCTTCCAGTTGTTTCATAGAATCCCTACAGTACAGAAGGAGGCCATCCGGCCCCTTGAGTCTGTACCAACAACAACCCCATCCAGGCCCTGTTCCCATAACTCCACATATTTATCCTGATAATCCCTTAACACTAAGGTCAATTTAGCATGGCCAATGCACCCTAGCCCGCACATCTTTGGACTGTGAGACAAAACTGGAGCACCCAGAGGAAACCCATGCCGACATAGGGAGAATGTGCAAACTCCACACACACAGTGACCTGAGGCCAGAATTGAACCTGGATCCCTGACTGTGTGAAGCAGCTAACCACTGTGCGATTGTGCCGCCCACTTTCCTGTTTAACTCCAAAATTCCATTCCTCACAATCTAGCCCAGATTAATCCCTCTGTTCATGAAGCAGAACCTCTGGATTTCAACAATGAAAAACGTGTGGTATCTTTCAATGTGATAAAATGCCACAAGGTGCAACTCAGGCAAAATTAGCCACCCGAGCCAATATTGGGTCAGCTAACCAAATGCTTTGTCAAAGAGGCCATTTTGAGAAAGAGAAGGAAAGAGATGTGTATGTGTGTATTGTGAGGGGAGGGAGAATCCCAAAGCTTAGACAGCTTATCAGTTTAAAGTGACCTTTTATCAGTCTGTATTGTCTGTCTTGTCCTCTTCCCATAGACTAATTTAACGTGGTATTCTGGACAACTCTCTGGGCCACTACCTCTTCCCTGGTGCTCCTGCATCCAGCCACAAAACACTAGCCTCTTTTGGCTTCCCTCAGAACTCAGCTAGGTGATGCATGGGAAGACCACCCCCCTGCCTCCACCCCTAGTTTGGGAAGTGTGCCCATTAGCAAAGCAAATTGGGGGCTATATGAAGTAGACCTTCTCCAGCTCTTGCATATGGCAGCTTTGGAAGTGAGGATTGTTGTGTCTGGTTCTGCTGCATGATCCCACCTCTGTGCGCGTTCCCTGGAGGAGGGATCCCAGCAGTGACAGTTACTGATTAGCAGCAGTGGGGTGCCAATTGGGGCACGTTGGGGGGGGGCAATTAGGGTCACCCGTCAAGTTG
The DNA here is from genome assembly GCF_965287045.1 of Carcharhinus amblyrhynchos. Classification (NCBI taxonomy): domain Eukaryota; kingdom Metazoa; phylum Chordata; class Chondrichthyes; order Carcharhiniformes; family Carcharhinidae; genus Carcharhinus; species Carcharhinus amblyrhynchos. Next base: position 39,238,117 of record NC_137331.1, read on the forward strand.
GGAGGATGGATAGTGAGCAGAGGCGGCATTGCAGAGGGGAGGTCCCAGCCACAAACCACGAGAAGCATTTTATGAATCTTCCAGCAGTCTGCTCTAACGTGGTACTGCTGCTTTGTGAGTGGTGGCCCTTTCACTCTAAGTAAAGCTCTGTGATGAGAGGGCTGCTTCTTAACATCAAGCACCACATCTAATCACTGAAATAGATCAAGGTCAAAACAACTCACCAGGAAAGCACCAATTTTAATCCATTTTACTGGGGTGACATAGTGGTTAGACATGCTCACAGCACCGGGAGCCTGGGTTCAATTCTGGCCTTGGGTCACAGTCAGTGTTGAGTCTGCATGTTCTCCCCGTGTCTGCGTGGGTTTCCTCTGAGTGCTCCAGTTTCCTCCCACAGTCCAAAGATGTGCAGGTTCAGTGGACTGGCTACGCTAAATTGCCCCTTAGTGTCTAAAGATGTGGACGTTAGGTGCTTTGGCCATGCTAAAATTACCCCTTTGTGTCCAAAAGTGTGTACAATAGGGGGATTAGCAGGGTAAATGCATGGGGGTTACAGGGATGGGGTGGGCCTGGGTGGGATGATGTGTTGGAGTGTTGATGCAAACTCAATGGGCTGAATGGCCTCCTTCTGCACTTGCAGGGATTCTATGATTTTATGATTGTAACACGAAAGCCTAAGGCTTTACCTCTGTGTGAATGGGTGATTCTTACCCACATTCTGACTCGTTGTCTTCTTTCTTCTTTACAGATGTCACCCAAGAGAGCCCCAGTACAACAAAAGGTAAATCTGCTCTTTACACTGTGGCCTAAAGTTTATGTCAATTGTGACAAACCATCAAACACCCATAAACTCCACCAGTATGTTCCTATGAGAGAAATTTCAGTGAAGGAAGGACTTGTATTTATAAGGCACCTTTCACCACCTAACATTGTCCCAAAGTACTTCACAACCAAGAGAATACTTTTTTTCAACCTGCTTTGCACACAGTAAGATCCCACAAACATAATAAGATCAGGTAGGCTTTTTTTAATGATGTAGGTTGATGGGGGAAAAAAACATTTCTTGGGACACTGAGAACTCCGTAGCTCTTCACGTGGGATTCGTCTCAGAGGGGAGATGGGAGGGACTAATTTTACCATCCTGCCTGCCATGGGAATTTTTAGTGGGCAGGACACAGACTGTGCAAAGGTCCATTGACCTCAAGCAGGATTTTCTGGTTTCAGGGCGAGCGCAGCTGGAAAACTCACCCTTTCTTTCACACTCCATGTGAAAGATAATGCAGTACTCCCTCAGCATGGCATTGGAGTATCAGCCTAGATTGTATGATCAAGTTCTGGAGTGGGATTTGAGCCCACCACTTAATAGCTCGGAGAGGGCTGGAAGCACAACCCACTGAGCCAAGGTTGTGCTCTCACAGAGAACATTCTTACTCAGCTAGAGAATTCCATAACATAGAACTGCAAATCTTTTTACTAAGGAAGAACCATGCCAGAATTAATATCAGCATTAAGTTTTAGGATTCTCATATTCAAATATTGAGTAGAAATCTTGGGTAACCATTATTATTTTCTAAGCCCTCATCTATCTCTGAGCCATCTCATTCCTCTGTGTCTCCAATTGTATTTGGTTGTCATGGCTCCTTTTCTCCTCACTACCACAGGCAAGATCCGGAGCAAGTAGAGCTATCACTAAATTTATTTGGGTAAGGTGCAAGATCTGTATTTACCACCACAACCATGCTGGTCACAATGGCTAACATTAAATCATCATCTAAAGTGCACTCGCACCATCATTGTTAGACCTTGCAATTCATCTCATCATGCCACATCTCTGGTGATGTTTCTCATTGTAAACTCCATCCCTCATACTTATCTAACTCTGTAGACAGGAACTGGGAGTGTGCCCAGTGGGAAATGAGTTTGGACGCTTGCTTTGGCATGACTTTGGTCTTTCAGTTCAATTCTCCCACAATAAACGTTATCATCCATGCAATGGATGACTGCTCAGGCGTAGTCTTAGTTTAGAGAGAGAGAGAGAGAAAATAAAATGTTCATTTCCTTGTGGTGACCTTATTAATGGCCATTGTGTAATAAGGTAAAAGCAAAATACTGTATCGACTAGAATCTGAAACAAAAACAGAAATTGTTGGAAAATCCCAGCAGGTCTGACAGCAAAAGTGGAGAGAAAACCGAGATAATGGCTGGAATTTTACCAGCAAGCCCACCCCACAATCAGGGTGTGCGAGGCTCGCAGAGTGGCATTTTCCATTGGCCTTGGGCTGGATCTTATCAGCCTCAATCGGGTGAGGTGGTTAAATTCTGGCACACGTGTTGAGTCAGGATGATCTTTCGTCAGAGCTCCTGACTTGAGGGACTTCCTGACTTGAAACGTCTCTATTCTCTCTCTACAGATCTATTTCACCAGGCTGATACCGGAGATGAGGGGGTTAGCTTATGAAGAGAGATTGAATAGACTGGGTCTGTACTCGTGAGCGTTTAGAAGGCTGAGGGGGGATCTTACAGAGACATATAAGATAATGAAGGGGCTAGATAGGGTAGAGTTAGAGAGATTCTTCCTGCTTAGAAAGGATAGCAGAATTAGAGGGCACAGCCTCAAAATAAGTGGGGAGGGGGGGCAGTATAGAACAGAGTTGAGGAGGAACTTCTTCACTCAAAGGGTGGTGAATCTCTGGAATTCTCTGCCCATTGAAGTGGTGGAGGCTACCTCACTGAATATATTTAAGTCAAGGGTAGATAGATTTCTGATAGAGAAGGGAATTAAGGGTAATGCGGAGAAAGTGTGAAAGTGGAACTGATCCACTTCAGATCAGCCATGATCTTATTGAATGATGGGGCAGGCTCAAGAGCCAGATGGCCTACTCCTGCTCCTATTTCTTATGTTCTTATTTAGGTCATTTTGGCCCTCAGAGGAATTTAATTCATGTAACTGTTATTCCAACTGTTGGAATTCAGAATTGAAGGGAAGCAACTTTGTTGATTGCAAGAGAGCAATTTGAAGATGGCAATAAATAATACAAATAACCTTTGCAAATTGCATAGTTTTTAAATATGGACAAAGGTGTTGCTTAAAGTTATGGTGCACTGTGTGCTGAAAATAAGGTGTACCTGGTAAAAGGGTGGCATGGTGGCACAGTGGTTAGCTCCGCTGCCTCACAGCTCCAAGGGACCCAGATTCGCTTCAGGCCTCAGGTAACTATTTATGTGAAGTTTGCACGTTCTCTCCCTGTGTCTGTGCCGGTTTCCTCCAGGTGCTCCAGTTTCCTCCCGCAGTCCAAAAGTGTGCAGGTTAGTGTCAATCATGGCTGCTCAGTTCCTCAACCCCATTCTCCTGTCTTTTCCCCATAACCTTTGATCCCCTTACCAATAAAGACCCTTAGTGTCCAAAAGATGTATAGTTAGGTGGATTAATCATGGTACAGGATTATGGAGATGGGGCAGAAGGGCAGGACGCTCTTTCAGAAAGTTGGTGCAGACTGGATGGACTGCATAGCCCCTTTCTACACTGAATGGATTCAAAAAGCAGTCAATTGAGGCAGAAGATAGTTGGACATGAGGGAGAAAGGAATGGAAGGGTTTGCAGATAGGATGTCATGAAGAGGAGGAGGAGGCTCATATAGAATGTGAACACTGGGTCTTAGACCAATTGGGTCAAAGGGCCTGTTTCTGTGATGTACATTCTACGTATCTCTAAGTTAATAAGCTCATTTGGCACTATTCCGTCGGAGGAACTGGATGCAAAACTGCCGTTGTTGCTTTATATTCCCTGTTCTAGCTAACGCGCACCATCAAATCCTGATTCTGTACCTATCGTTTTCACAAGAACCATGCAGTCCCAATAAGTTGACCAGGGAAATAAAAGGCCCAACAAGCAAGGCTTGTTCTCGCACAGTATCAGGTTTGAGCAACAGCTGCTCTGTGGCTCTCATTGTTACTTGATTCTGATAAAGCTGACGAAACTTTGGATGACTGCCTGGTGGAGGGAACATTGATTAGCAATCTATTTCTGGTGGTGAAGGCCCCTAACTCATCCCCAATATGGTTTTGAGGCTTTGGCGCCACTTAAATCAAACAGGCAAGGCAGGAGTCTGAAAAACACAAATGCCAGCCAGGTGGAGGACAGAATCCTCAGCAAGGTAAGTTGTGAGAGTGGATTATGTTACTAAGATATAGGAGTTGAATTAGACCATTTGGCCCATTGTGTCTGCACCGCCATTCAGTCATGGCTGCTAAGTTTCTCAACATGTGGAGATGCTGGTGTTGGACTGGGGTAAACACAGTAAGAAGCCTCACAACACCAGGTTTATTTGGTAGCAAACGCCACTAGCTTTCAGAGCTGTGCCCCTCACTCACCTGACAAAGGGGCAGAGCCCTGAAAGCTAGTCGCTTCTTGCTAAGTTTCTCCTGCCTTTTTCCCATAACCTTTGATCCCCTTGCCAATCAAGAACTTAACTATCTCTGTCTTAAATACACTCAATGACCCAGCCTCCACAGTCTTCTGTGGCAATGAATGCCACAGATTCACCACCCTCTGGCTCAAGAAATTCTGCCTTATCTTGGTTCTGAAGAGTCGTCCCTTTACTCTGAGGCTGTGCCCTCGGATCCGGGGAGAGGGACTGTGGATGACAGGAGGAGGCCGCAACTGTTTGGATCTATCTCCTGTTATTCACTTGTCCAGCTAGATGGTTGTTGTGTTTCAAGGCATGATGCAGCTCCCTGATGAACTCAACAATTCAGTTCTTTCCTTCTCTGCCATTGTGTGAGTGTGTGAGAGCTTCCACATGCAATATTGGCAGTGCAACTTAAGAGTGTTACAATCAACTATGACTTTTAAAGCTAAGTTATAATGATAACTAATCAGCCATCAAGCTGCAAATTTCCACCTTCGCTTTGGCTGGACTGGTGACAGGTGGCCATTCATTGACAAGATGAGAAACCCATAGGCCTCTCGTGTTCTCAGTGTTATCTTGGACAGTGCCAATGTGAATTCAGATTCAACCATTTCTTTGCTGGTAAGAGTTTCATTGAAGAACTCATGCACACAATGATTTACAGCAGGATATATGGAGGCTAATCAGTTAACCTCATCATCACAGAGTCAAACTAATTGTACTTCAAAGGAAAATTTATATAATCAATACCCACACATCACAATGCATGAATAATGTATGGTACGGTTGCTAATTATGGTACTGTTGCTAATGTTTAATATGATTGCATCTTCGAGAAGTAACAGATTTTTTTTTAAACTCATGCTTCTGTGACACTGAAAATGCAATGTATATTTCCAATGTTCCTTTAACGTTTGTTTTAAGTTGCCTCTTGATCTGCTTACAATGCATCACCACTCCAAGTATCTGCACACTCTTTCTGGTAGAATGAGGAAGGGCTGGCATGAGGCTTGGGCTGGTGTGAGGTTTGGGTAGTCCCACCAGCTAACAAATAATCTTGTCAATTTTCTAAGTGAAGATGGAATTTTTGATTTGTCAAACATTTGTCACCCAAGGCAAACAGTATCCGACATGGAAAAGGGTAAGTTTCCAGGCCCAGCCTCTGGTAACATTATGTAAAGATCACACTCTCTCAGACCTTCCAAAAAAGAACCACAGTTCACTTGCCACCACTCTCAATAGCTCACTTTGTCCTGTTATTAACTTCAAATCCTCCCATGACATTTGGGAAACTTAAATTCAGTTAGTTAAATAATGAGAAGCCGGCATGGTGCTCATGTTGTTTAAAAACCCATTTGGTTCACCAATGTCCCTTCAGGGAAGGAAATCTGCCATCCTTACCCAGTCTAGCCTACATGTTACTCCAGATCCACAGCAATGTGGTTGATTCTTAACTGCCCCTTTGAAATGGCCCCAGCAAGACACTCGGTTGTCAAGAAGGTGACTCAATGCCAACTCAGTTACAGGCAATTAGGGATGGCCAATAAACATTGTCCTTACTAGCAATGCCCACATCCTGTAATAGGAAAACTGCATCCATTCAAAGCATGATAAGAAGCCCCTTCCTCTTCTTTTCTCCACTCATTAGGTCTTACAGCATCTCCAGCTGAGAGGGCAAGATGGAGGCTGATTCCTAAGCCTGTGCTACTGCTTCATCTGCTTGCTCAGACATGACAGAGAATGGGCCAGAAAGATTGGCACTCCCATTTTCCCTCACTGCTTGTGAAGGAAGGTTTGTTTTTGCTCAGTGTCACCTGTGGAAGGTGGCATAACTTCACATGTGGGACAACAGAGCATGGGTGTCACCGTCCGGTGCAACACCCTGGCAAACCAATACAGTGCCCCAACATGCTATCTTCTCTCAGTGGTAAAAACATGGCCATAATTTAATAATGATGCTCTGTATTTACCAAGTGGAAATGATGGCTTCGTAAAGCAATCTTTCTAAAAGTCAGGTATCTTGTTCAAAGGCTGACCAATTAACTTTCAAATCAGTTCCTGAAGATATAAAACGTGTAAAACTGACAGGTAGGAAAAGAACAGCTGATCCATCCAGTCTGCCCATTCTACAATGTTTGGAACATTGTGATTAAACATTTCATCCCGTTCTCACCCACAGACATGGGACCTGCTGAAAGGGGCAAAACGAACATTAAGGAAAGATTCTGAGACAATAAGGGAAAAATTACTTTATCACTCAAAGGTGATCGAAAACCCAACTACATGCACCAAATGATATCCATAGCGACACTTGCTTTCTATCTGATGCAGTGTGTCTGCCCCCGTCAGGAACCCATTTAGCCGTTCCTCAAAGGGATAGAGAGAGTCAGCATCCAATGAAGCAGCCGAGAATGTATTCCGGAAGCTCTACTCTCCCTGAGAAAAGAGGAACCACCTTAGACCCAGTCATTTCCTAATCTTACGCAATTTAAACTCATGCCCTGGTCACCCCCAATCTGTCAAGCTGAGAGGACCAAGATTGTGCAAACAGCTTTGAATTTAATTTTAACGAAAGTGCAAGGACTGGCAGCTGATTTAATTGCCTCACATTATTACAGGTGCTTATATGGAAAATAATAATTTGCACTACAATAATCAGAACCATGAATAAGGTGCATCCACTATAAATATTGATGCCTTGTTTCTACATGAATGCTGGCAAAGTAAATCTGGTTAGCCCAAAGAAAAGCCGCCAATGATAATAACCTTCACCCACCCAACACTCTTAAAGGAAACAATTTCTATGAATGAATGGAGTGCTTATATTTCTATATTTAATCTACTTGTTTGTTTGTTCGAAGGGTACTGATGGACAAAGACCACATTACGGGGCATCTGGGTCTTCCAAGTCAAAGGAAGCGTATAGAGGTCGGAAAGATGGCTCAGGCACCCTCTCATCCTTTTTCAAAATGGTAATGAATGATAGAACAATAAACCTCTTTGTACGTCTCACAATGACCGCAGCAACTGGGGAGGCAATGTCATAGTGGTATTGTATTGAATGAGCAATCCAAAGACCCATGGTGATGCTCTCAGGTCCTGGGTTTGAATTTCACCATGACAGATAGTGAAATTTGAACTCAATAAAAATCTAACAATGATCGTGAAACCATTTTTGGTTGTTGTAAAAGAAAAAACCCATCAGGTTCACTAATGTGAAGGAAGTCTGCTGCCCTTACCTGGTCTGGCCTGTATGTGACTCCAGAGCCATAGCAATGTGGTTGACTCTTGACTGCCCTCTGAAATGGCCTAGCAAGCCACTCAGTTCAAGGGGAATTAGGATGGGCACCAAATGCTGGCATTACCACACATTCCCACATCCCATGAAAGAATTTCTTAAAAACCTTACATTTACATGGGAAGAAGATAATTATGCTGCAGACATCAGTAAACATGAAAAGTTTAATTTCAGGACTTTGAATTCATGGAGCTCAATCACAGAGACAGCAGTTTGCTGCAGATAGTTTTGACATGGTTAGGCTGGTGGATAGTGGTCAGGACTCTCCTATTGGCAAGGCAGTGGATTCTAGCTAATAACGCAATCCCCTATGTCAAATAGCTAGTGGCATGGTGGCACACTGGTTAGCTCCAGAGACCCGGGTTCAATTCCAATGTTGGGTGACTGACTGTGTGGAGTTTGCATGTTGTCCTTGTTAACATTGGTTTCCTCCGGTGCTCCAGTTCTCTCTCAAATTCCAAAGATGTGCAGGTTATATGGATTGGCCATGCTAATTGCCCTTAGTGTCAGAGGGGTTAGCAGGGTAACCATATGGGGTTAAGGGGATATGGTGGGATTATTGTCAGTGGGGGGGGGCTCAATGGGCTGAATGGCCTCCTTCTACACTTAGGGACTCTATGATTCTAGCCAGAAAAAATGTGCATTTGTATAGCACCTTTAAATAATATAATCTCCCAAGGTACTTCATAGGCAATATATCCACAACCCTCTGGGTCAGAGAATTCCAAAGATTCACAACCCTTTGGCTGAAATAATTTCTCCTCATCTCAGTCCGGAATGATTGGCCCCTCATCCTGAGACTATGCCCCCTGTGTCGTATTTTCCCCAACCAGTGGAAACAATCTCTCTGTATCTACCCTATCAAGCCCCTTCAGAATGTTGTAGGTTTCAATGAGACCATCTCTCATTCTTTCTAACGCCAGAGAATCTAGGCCCTATTTACTCAGTCTTTCATCACTGGACCACTCCCTCATCTCAGGGACCAATTTCATGAACCGTTGCTGGACCACATCCAATGCAAGTGATCCTTTCTTAAACAAAAACAGGAAATGCTGGAAAAATGCAGCAGGCCTGGCAGCATCTATGGAGACAAATACAGAGTTAACATTTTGAAGTATTTTTTAAAGTTTATTTATTAGTCACAAGTAAGGCCTACATTAACACTGCAACAAAGTTACTGTGACATTCCCCTAGTCCGGCACCTGTTCAGGTTAACCAGCACGTCTTTCAGAATGTGAGAAGAAAACGGAGCACCCAGGGGAAACCCACGCAGAGATGGGGAGAATGTGCAGACTCCATACATACAGTGACTCAAGCCAGGAATCGAACCCGGCTCCTTGGCGGTGTGAGGCAGCAGTGCTAACCACTGTGCCGTCCATTTTGTGTTCAGAACGACTTGACCTTAGAACTTTCTTAAATGTGGAGACCCAAGGGCAAAATATTCCGGCCACACTCATCCCAAGGCTGGAAATTCCCGCCTGAGGTCAATGTTACTTTGCATGGTCCGCCCCGCCTGCTTTGATTCCCGGGGTAGGCGGGACGGGAAAATGCTGCCCCAAAACACCACACAGGTGTGCTCTCACCAAAATCCTGTACAATTGTAGCAAGATTTTGTTATTCCTGTACTCCAGTCCCCTGCAGCAAAAGTCAACATGCCATTTGCATTCATAAGGACATAAGAACAAGGAGCAGGAGTAGGCTATCTGCTCCCTCGAGCCTACTCCTCCATTCAATAGGGTCATGGCTGATCTTTTTGTGGATTCAGTTCCACTTACCCACCCGCTGACCATAATCCTTAATTCCTTTACTGTTCAAAAAATGAATCTATCCTTTGCCTTCAGAACATCCAATGAGGTAGCCCCAACTGCTTCACAGGGCAAGGAATTCCACAGATTCACAACCTTTGGGTGAAGAAGTTCCTCCGCAACTCAGTCCTAAATCTGTTCCCCCCCTTATTTTGAGGCCAATCCTCCTGCTTCTGGTTTCACCCGCCAGTGGAAACAACTTCCCTGCTTCTATCTTATCTATTTCCTTCCCAATCTTATATATTTCTATAAGAGCGCCCCTCATTCTTCTGAATTGCTTAGTGCATCTGCATGCTAACTTTCTGCATTACCTGTACAAGCCCTGGAGGCTAGATACTAGATAAAATTAGGGCGGTAGCGCTCAGCCCACCCTTGTTCCTCTGATAACTGAGTCCCTTTGGAAGACATTTGACTGTGAGATATCAGCAGAGATGATCTTCCAAAAACGACCCCAATGCTGAATTTGCTGAGGAGTCATCCATGTGTGTCTCAGGGTAAATCATCTGAGAGTGCTGGTAGCTTCAGGGAACAATTAAGCAGGAAAAAAAAAGACAAGTGGCAGGAAGCAGCTGGCTAGTGTTAGCTTTAATAATGCTGTTGCTGCCACAGTCAATGGCCAGCCTAGTGGTAAAGGATCGTGGAGTATCACGTCAAAAAGAAAACTAAGGAGAGACGAGGTGAGGTGCTGAGGGGGGCGGTGGGGGAGAAGGCTGACTTCTTTTTCTGAAGGAAAGTGCTAGCCACTAGTTCGGGAATCACGTTAGGTAGATGATTTGGTGAGGCATTAACCATGATCTGGGATAGCCACAGGTTGAAATTCCATCTCTGCTGACACCCATAGTCAAAGGTCTTCCAATGGGATTTGGTTTTGGAGAAAGTGCCATGCCCAAACTCTTTTGGCCTCGAGGGTTGTGAATCTATGGAATTCTCTTCCCCAGAGAGCTCAGTTGTTGAGGGTGTTCAGAAGTGAGATTGTTAGAATCATAAAATCCCTCCAGTGCAGAACAGGTCATTCGGTCCATTGAGTCTGCACCGACAACAATCTTAGTCTTAAGAATCCAAAAGGGGGTATCTGAATTTTCCATAAGGGTACCTTACATTGCTTAAGAACTCCTGTACAATTAGATCTTTTCTTCAAATTTGTAAAGCCCACAAGGCATGTTTCAGAAACATGGATATCAAAAGTTGTTTCTGATTAAACACAGCTGCACTTTTAAATGTGTGAAACATATCCTGCTCTGTTTCCCATGCGTCCCCATCATCACTATCCCTGTAACCCCACATATTTACCCTACTAATCCTTCTAACCTATGCATCCCAGGACACTAAGGGACAATTTAGCATGGCCAATCAACCTAACCCGCACATCTTTGAAGTTGTGATATACTACGAGAATCAAGGGAATAGGACAGGAAAGTAGAGTTGGGAAAAAAAGTCTTTATCAAGTGGTGGTGCAGGTTCAAGAGGTCATATGCCTCCCCTCCAACTCTTTTTACTGATGTTCAGAGGACAGAGAAATGCTGTATAACCTTCTATAAGATTACAAATGTTATAGGAATATTTTAATGAGTATATACACCTTTTTTTTACTTCAAAAGGAAGGCAATTGACCCACCCAGTTTCTTCCAGTGATGATGCCCAAGTTGAGCTCCTATAAGACTTTCAGAAACATTTGATGCCGTATCCCTGGACTTTGAACCAAATATTTTCAACTGTAGCAGTCTAAATGCAAATATTCACACTGAGTGTTTAAATGCAAATAGGAAGTAAATGCATGTACTCACATTTGTCATTGCCTTTGTAATATGTAAATGTAATATGTAAAGGGAGGTCTTTTATGATTCACTTCTATTATAAATATTAAACTCCAGGGTGGAACAGCCCAGATCATTTAAATGTCAATAGTTTTTTTATTGTGCTGTACAATGCACACGGAAGCGTGAACATTGTTTTAATGGCGTGTTAGTTCTAAATGGAGGTTCTAAATAAGTTAAAGAAAGTTAACAAATGCAAACAGAGAGGGACATTTGAGTGTCCAAGGGAGGAAGTTTAGACTGTGTAAAAAAGAAAGAATTGGATTTCCCTCATGATCACCAGACATCCCAAAGATGTGTGTGTTAAGTGGATTGGCCATGCTAACTTGCCCCTAGCATCAGGAGGATTAGCAGGGTAAATATGTGCAGTTATGGGAATAGGCTTGGGTGGGATTGTGGTCAGTGCAGACTCGATGAACCAACTGCATTGTAGGGATTCTATCCCAAAGTGCTTTACAGCCAATGAAGAACTTTCAGTGTAGTCACTGATGTAGGAACAGATCAGCACAGCAAGATCCCACAAACTGCAATGTGATAATGACCTAATAATTTGATTCATAGAATCCCTGCAGTGCAGAAGGAGGTAATTCAGCCCATTGAGTCTGCACCAACACTCCGAAAGAGCATTTCACCCAGGCCTTTTCCTCTGCTATAGTCCTGTATCCCTATGCATTTAAACATGGCCAATCCACCTAACGTGCACATCTTGGGATAGTAAGGGGGCAATTTAGCATGGGCAAGCCACCTAATCTACATCTTTGGACGATGGGAGGAAACTAGAACACCCAGAGAAAACCCAGGCACACACGGGGAGAAAGTGCAAAACAGTGATCCAAGGCCAGAATTGAACCCACATCCCTGACTGTGAGGCAGCAGTATTAACCACTGTGCCATGATAGAGGGATAAATATTGGCAACCACATCGCTGTGGCTCTGGTCACGTGTCTGCCAGACCGGGTAAGGATGGCAGATTTCTTTCCCTAAAGAGATATTAATGAACCAGATGGGTTTTTACAACAACCAACAGTTGTCAATAACTGAAAAGCTTTTAAGTTCCAGATGTTTTATTAATAGAGCTCAAATACTAGCAGCTGCCATAGTTGGATTTGAATCCCTGTCCTAAGAGCTTCATCCTATGCTTCTGGATTACTTGACCAATGACAAGTACTCCCACAATCTCCCCTTTAACCCACACAATCATAAACATAGCCCAACAGGTAAAAGAGTGAGCTAGCAAAGATTTGCATTAATACATTCATCCAGATCATCGCTTGAACTCAAATAGTTGCTAATTAAGTGATATCTTCAATACTTTATGTAGGGCATGCTATCTTTTAATTTAAGTAAGTACATGGGGTCGTCATTTGGCTGTGCCATGTGACTGATGGATACATTCCTTTCTTTCTGCTAATTTAATAAAGGCATTACTGCATTAAAGCCAGTCAAGAATCTAATTAAGTTAAGAGGTATTTCATGCAATCACATTAGCATGTTTAAACAGTAATTTAAGAGAAGTCAGGGTGCAAGTGTTGTAACATGCACGGAATGATAACCAGAGTTCTGGTACTGTCAGGAAGTTAAAAACAAAATCTGCAGTTGCTGGAGATCTGAAGCAAAGATTATTGGAAAAATGCTGCAAAGACTTTAGGCAGGTCAGTTGACGTGTGGAGAAAATAGGCAAGTTTGCAGGGTCTAAATTTAATGTCACTGTGCTTGTTTTATGCATTTAACATAAGGACCATGGATAGGAAGTGATAGAAACTCACTAGGTCTGACAGCATCTGTGCAGAGAGAATAGAGACATCATTTTGAATCTGGAAAGTTTGGCTCTGGTTTCTCTCCTCAGAGGCTGTCAGGTCTGCTGAGTTTCTCCAACATTTTCTGCTTTTGCTTCAGATTCCAGTATCCACAGTATTTTGCTTTATTGTATAGAATCATTGAGCCAATATATAGCCATTTTGGAAGGCCCAGGGTCTTAATTTACCCTACACACGATTAGGGACCACAACTAATTTTGGCAGTCTTGCAGCTACAATCTAATCTTTCCATGAGGCTATTTCAGGTTGGCTTTAATAAATTGGTTAGCCCCACTCAGGGCTTCTGATCTGCAAGTCCAACTGGCTCACCTGGATCCTCAGTGACTTGACCATTCACAGAATCCCTACAGTGCAGAAGGAGGCCATTCAGCCCATCGAGTTGCAGTGACCACAATCTCACCCAAGTCCTATCTCTATAACCCCATGCATTTACTCTGCTAATCCTCCTGACACTTAGGGGCATCCACCTAACCCACAATTTTTGGCCTATTGGAGGAAATCAGAGCACGTGGAGGAAACCCACACAGACTAGGGGATAACATGCAAGCTCCAAACCGACCAAAACCCAAGGCCGGAATTGAATCCTGGTCCTTGGCACTGTGAGGCAGCAGTGCTGACCACTGTGCCACTCCATTCATCCTCAACTTCCAACCATCACAAACTGCTATCTGGAAAGGATACAAAACTTCCAGCAATGTGGCTTTGGCACTTGCCAATTCCCACCAAACTGCAGCTCTCTCCCTTCTCTATCAATAAAGGACACCCCTGAAGCAGACAATGTTGGGGGGTGGGGGGGAGGTGGGGAGAAGGGTGGGAAGGCTGTGATTCTGACTGACACCCATGGCTTGCCTGAATTATGATGGTGAGATCCGTGAATGGATTGAGCCTTGTTTGGCACACCAGCAAATTTAGACCCCACTATCTCAAAGTCCAAAGTGCTGACCGACCTATGGAATGTCCCCAGCACCATCCGTTGATCACCTGCTGCTTATCAATTGTACGTGTACCTTAATTAGTGTTCTATTTTCCTTTTTGTTCCAAAATAGGGGAAGAAAGGTGAAGGTTCACCTGCCAGACGTTAAATCCACATCACTGAGTGCAGCGGAAAGGAATGCTTCAAAAAAAGGAATCAATATCCTTGCTTGGTGTCGTATAATTAACAGTCTTTATCACTTCACATATTAACTGGCACTTACTCCACCCCTCAAAAAACAACTGGCAAATGAATATGATCCATTACCAATTGGGTTTATAGCCTGCTTGTTCTTAATGCAAGGTTGCTTCATCCAAATTATGTTAACTTCATTATTTTAAAGCAAAAAAAACTTTTTATTTAAATTTCTTAATTTGAATCACTGGATAATCTGAACAAAAAAAGTGATTTGAACATGAGTACTTTGAGTTGTATGTTAAGTGGAATATTTTACATTCACTCAAGTTATGGCCTTAAACATGATCTGTAAAGGGCCAGTGTTCTTTAAACTTTCTTTTCGACTGCCTTTTCTATAGATATAGAAATAAAGAACCAAGCGCTCTTCGACAAAGCTTATTGCATCTTGACATAGGCAAGGCTATTTTCCACTGCATCTACGAGGCAGAGTTTCCGATAAAACAATATTAAGACCATTGCTAATGTTTTACTAAATGTTTTAGCAAGATAAAGACGTAAAGTTGTCCGGCGGTTGTTATGCAGATCATTAAACTCCAATTCGAATACAAATTGCCATTTGTTGCTTGGGCCAAAGGAAACAGTTCCATAGAGTGTTAAAGCTGCAGAACCATTCCTCCCCCTCCACACACCATGTAAACTTTTAAGGGTGCTGTAACAAAGGTAAGCAGCATTTATGTGTTGCAAAGCTGGGAACACCAAGCGTATTGGACTAACCTGAAACTAATGCTAACTCTTGTAAGACTGAAGACGATTGTTTGATGAACTAAATTCCATGGGTATGGACATTAGACCATTCCTATGCGAGCGCTCTTTTCAATTGCACTGTTCTTGAAAGTGAAATAATATTTTATTACCTTTATATACTTACACGTATATCCCCGATCATTTTCTTTTGTAACCCCTAGCGCATAAGATGACAACTTTATACTCGTCACAACCTCAAGGTGACTAGTGGTCAACTTTGTGACAGCTTACATGCGATAACTGACACTTATATCCCCCAAGCATGACAAGGGCAAAATGCCTCTGCACTTGTAAACAATGCTAATATGCACTGTACAAATGCAAAACTAAAAGAACCCTCTCCCAGATATTTTAATTATGGTGTGGTGTACACTTTTCCCAGGTCCCGATAGAAAAATGTTAGTATTCTTCAGGCGGTGCCAGAAATTTTCTACTAGAGATGCAGAACAAATGCAAACCATTTCACATCTCTCCTCAGTACTGAATCCTGCTGCTACTGCTGCTCTTCAATTAGAAATGTTTCCTCTGTCATTTGTGATTTAGAACCCGGTGGGTGACAAAACGCACCTTCAGCCACCACCTTGCATTCTCTAATCGATTATGTTGAAAAATGAATGGGCGGGTGGATGTGGAGTCATTATTAACGTTGGTTTTCCAATATATTGCCAGTTTATGTATGGTAACATGCTTGTAGGGAATACATACTAGGAAAAGCTGAGTGATCATGTGTGAATAAGTATTGTTTCTGAATGTATATGTAAAATAAAATAATGCACCTAAACACACTGTGTTTGTCCCGTTAAAATAAAGTTACAATTATAATTCAACGGCAAAGGTCATTAACGTCAGTTATTTTGTATGCATGTTGCAAACACTTGCACAAGAGGGATTCATCGTATAATATATTCAGATTTTCACAAGGCAAAAGCTTATGTCTGAAGTTGATGGCAGCCACTACTAGCTAGAGGAAACTCCACAGCTGTAGAGGAAACTCCACAGCTGTAGAGGAAAAGTCGGGCTGGTGTACCAACAAGTGATTCACTAGGCTTTGTGTTTAAAAGCAGCCCTTGAGCCTCATTATCTATAGTCCTAGGATTTTCTTCACAAAGGTGGCTTCGTGTCACCATGATAGCTTGAATTATAGGACGTTATAAAGGGACTGTTGTAGGGGCTGGACAAGATTACAGCGAAAGGGTAAGGGCTACAGCAGGTTAGAGACAGGGAGGGGAGTAGGGGGTTGGAGGAGGTTACAAAGATAGGGAGGGCTGGAAAGGGTTACAGAGGTAGAGTTGAAGGAGCTGGAAGAGGTTACAATGAAGCAAGAGTTGCAGCACGTTACAGAGATAGGGAGGGTTGCAGGGCTGGAGGAAGTTACAGAGATAGGGAGGGTTGTAAGGATTGCAGCAGGTCACAGAGATAGAGTGTTGTAAGGACTGGAGGAGGTTACAGAGGAGTCAAGAGAGAATAGGGATGTTATGGATCTCACTGTGCATTGGTCACATCCATGTTTGGAGATGGTACTGGAGTGTGGCAACTCTTTGCGACTATGTATGGTATGATTTGTATGTATAACACACAAAACAATACTTTTCACTGTATGTGAATGCATGTGACAATAATAAATCAAATACTGTTCTTGTTGTAAGGTATAATAAATGTCAAAGCGGCACCAATCTGCTTCGCCAATCCACAGTGTTTTGAATTTCCTTATAGGACTGCGGTTGATTAATCGCTGCAGAAGGATAGGCCATCAGCCCATGTCAAGCCCTCATCTGTTCCCTCTTCTGCCATAACCTAGCTGCACTCCACAGCATACTGGAATTGATGTGGGGCCAGATCCCTGCCTATATTAAACAGCACAAAGCCTGCTTGCTGGGGGTGAATTCAGGCCAATCCTTGGAACCCCTTTTCTCCCCAGATAAATGAGTCTCATTTAGCGTGGAATGCAAGATCTCAGCAGTAACAGGCACAGTGTTGGTCAGTTAAAAGACTTCAGTGGTTCAGCCTCTACCCTTTGGTATGCCGAAGGATGGAATTGTTACTTGTGACATGGTGTTCAAAACTCTCTGGTCCACTCAGCACCAGAACACCATTGCTGTTCTCCATTATTCTGTACAGAGCTCTTAAGACTTTGGAAGGGCTACACTTGCATAAACATGAATCTTGATGGATTAACACAAAAATTTAAGAGAAGAAGCCAAGTTCCACAACTCCTACAAAACAAATGGGGAACAGATTTATGGGGACGGGAACAGAAGAACATTAAGAGGATAACCAGAACTTGAAAGGGACCGAAAAGAAAGTACATTGCTGGTGATGATAAAAATGATAGTTAAAAAGGCACACAGTCACCGTGCCTGTGATGACTCTTTGAAAGAGTGTAACATAAACAGGGCCTAGTTTTATGGCTGATAAAATTGGAAATCCTAAATTAAAGAATTGGGCATATTAAAAATCAAACACAGCCAAACCTCAGGCAGGCCAGTTGTACAATACACAAACCTGTCTGGGCCTGACTCATCAACCTCCTATCAAAAGGTCATTGCACCCTACTGATACTTAGCAGGAGATCATTGCACCCCATTGAAATGCACCAGCCTATTGTTAGAAACCCAGATCGGTCCAGACTTTGTCACCGCAAGTTCCTGCAGTTGGCTTAATCTGATAACAGGTTACATGTAAGCAACAGCATGGAGATGGACACCTGAGGGCGGACCCTGGTGTCCTGTCAGGCTGACATTAAAGAAACCCACTGGGTATTGGAACCTCCTCCTGGGACCTCATTGGCCGGAAGCCAGAGAAGTTTCTGGAAAGGCAAGCAGGCAGAGGATAAAAGAACACACTTTCAGGCACCAGCAGTGAAGACTGGAGAAGGCTCGATGAAAGAGGTGACCCTTGACCATTTGGGAGGCTGACCAGAGAAGGAAGGAAGAAGCTGCCATCGAGACTCACCTTTGTGACGAAGGACCAGAGGGACTCAGAGAATCAAGCCTGCAGTTTTAACCAAACCATCTTTGCGGGTAGTATATTTGATTTTGGGGTATCCTCTTGTTTTATGTGGGTAATTTAAGGGTTAGTAGTGTTATTGTTAATAAACTTGTTGAACCTTTACTTGTGTTTATCCTTTGTCCATCTTGTAAATAAGGGTACCGGGGTAAACATTGGAATAAGTAAACTGGTCGAAAGAATCAGAGATTTTAAAATTACAACAAGAGCTGTCCAGTTACTCCCCATTGCCCAGTAAACAATTCAATCTTATGATTTGACAAGAAAATCCAACCAATATGGTCTCACATTCAAGGTGTCTGCGTGGGTTTCCACTGGGTGCTGTGGTTTCCTCCTACAGTCCAAAAATTTGCAGGTTAAGTTGATTGGCCATTCTAAATTGCCCCTTAGTGTCAGGATTAGCAGGGTCAATACAGCCTGAGTGAGACTGTTGTCAGTGCAGGCTTGATGGGGCGAATGGCCTTCTGCACTGTAGGGATTCTACGATTCTATAATGCAACAAAACAGATTTACCCAATTGGCTTTCTTTCCTCCCACGGTGACCCTGTTTGTGGGACCTGACTAAAGATCTGGCAGCACGAGTTCTCATTCCAGCGTAGCACATGGAGAATTCAGTGAATTAAACAAACCTGGAATTAAAAAGTGAGCATCAGTAATGATGACTAACTGAATTACTGTAAAAGCCCCCAACCCTCACACCCTGTTTAGAAATGCCATTTAGGGAAGGCAATTACTTGGTCTGGCCATATTGTGACTTCAGATTCACTGCAATATAGTTGATTCTTAACTGCCTCCAAAATTTCCTGGCAAGCCATACAGTTGTAACACAAAATTCCTACAGTGCAGGAGGCCATTCAGCCCATCGGGTTTTCACCAACTCTCTGACACAGCATCCCATCCAGGTCCTATCCCTGCAACTCCACGCATTTACTCCAATCCTACACATCTAGGAACACTAAGGAGCAATTTAGCATGACCAATCCACCGAACCTGCGTATCTTTGTGGAGAGTGGGAAGAAGCCAGAACCCCCGGAGGTAACCCACGAAGACTGTAGACTCTAGTCAGTCACCGGAATTGAACCAGGATCCCTGGCACTGAGGCAGCAGTGCTAACCACTGTGCCAATACAATAAGGTATAATAAATAAAACTTGACAGGCAAGCCTTGAAACATGGAAGAGTCCAGTCAACCACGGCAAGTTCTCTTCACTAACAGCTGGGGACTTGTGCCAAAATTGGGAGAGCTGTCCCACAAACTACTTAAACAAAAGCCTTACTTAGTTGCACCCATACAGGTAAATAACATCACAAGATTCCTCCCTTCCCATCCCTAGCTATGTCCTAACCACTGGCATGTTAGACCCACCATGGGTGGTGGCACAGTGGCCTATAGCAAGGTGGACGTATTCCTGGAGTCCTCTGGATTCCATGAAGTCTTAGGGCAAGACGCCCTTTTTGATTAATAACTACTACCCTCTAAACTGGAAGATCATATTGGAAACCAGTTGGCAGAAACATTGTGTCAAGCAAGGGAACAGAATGCATTCTAGTTGGGAAACTTTAATGTACAACATCAAGAATGGCTCAGTGGCATCACTATTGACCAGAGCATAGATGTCAGACTGGGATAGCAGCAGACGGTGAGTGCAGCTTTTGAATGAGTGCAGAATCAAGGGAACCGAGTGGGAACTGGGGGGAAAGCTTACTCTCCACTGTCTGATCTCACAACTAGCAAAGGAAGATGACTGTCATCACTGCAGGGCAATTATTTCAGCCAAAAATTTTGGTTCAAGAGTTCTTCAGGGTAGTATCTGAGGCCAACAATCATCTGCTGTTTCGTCAATAAAGCCCCCCTCTTCCCATCAACATCTTGGGGGCCCACCCTTGATCATGATCTGAAATGGACTAGCTGTATAAATTCTGTGGCTATGACATCATATGGGAATTCTGCAGCAAGTCACTCATCTCCTGACTCCCCAAAACCTGCCCGCCATCTACAAGGCACAATACTCACTACTTGCCTAGATGAGTGCAGCTCCAACACTCAAGAAGCTCAATACCACCTAGGACAAAGCAGCTGCTTGACTAAATATCCACTCCCTCCGTCACCAGCACACCTTTATGTACCATCTACATGATTCACTACAACAACTCACCAAACATACTACCTGTAATGCCTGGAAGAACAAAGTCAGCAGGGACATGGAGACACCATTCTGCCTTGGAAACATTGGCTGCTTTTGTTATGACAACAGTCTGGAACTCCATAATGGCCCTAGGGGGGAATACTGACCCACACAGATAGCAGCAGTTTTAGACAACAGTTCGACAACTCTTTGTCAAGGGTAGATAGGTCATAACTGATGACCTGGCCAGTGACACCTACTGTCCCATGAATAAATAAATTATCAAGAGTAAACCAAGTATAATGAGGTAGCTGAGAATAGGGTTGAGGGGTGCAACAATTGCAGTGTACCTCTGGCCTAGGAATGGGGGAGAGAAATGAACAAAAATCAGTTGGGGCTCCAATTTCTATTCCACACTCTTCAATCTTCCAGACGGAACAATGCATCATAGAAACTTTAATTAGTTATCAATAAATTCAGATTTAAGTATTTAAGCAGAAGCAGGTGTTGGTTCTTTCTTTTCTGCAGTTACCATCACACCTCTTCTAGACACTTTTCGATAGAATCATAGAATCCCTACTGTGCAGGAGGCCATTCAGCCCATTGAATCTGCACCAATTCTTGAAAGAGCATTTTACCTAGCACCTCACCACCTCCCCCCGCCCCCCATCCTATTCCTGTGATCCCACGCATTTATAATGGTTATTCCAACTAACCAGCACATCTTTGGACTATGGGAGGAAACCGGACCATCCAGAGGAAACTCATACAGATATGGGGAGAACATGGAAATACCACAGAGACAGTCCACCCAAGGCCAGAATTGTACCCCGGTCCCTGGCGCTGTGAGGCAGCAGTGCTAATCACAAGTAAATGCCATCCAAGTTAGTTTTTGTTTCTTTACTTTTCCAAATGCCAAGCCCTTTTGCCTTAACCATAATCTCTTATGTAATTTAAATCACTTCTGTTTTCCACTCGATCACTGACCTTTCCCTCACCCTTTTCCCTGGCTCCCTAACTTGTGTAAAACTGTTAAATCTACTCTTGATGCACGTACACTGACCTGAAACATTGGGTGGGATTTTATGACCTTGCTCAGGCAAGAACAGAAATTTCCACCCGAGGTCAACGGAGATTTCCATTATCCGACCCTCACCTGCTCTGATTCCGCAGCGGGTGAGGTGGTAGAGTTCCGGCCATCAACTCTGTTTCTCTCTCCAGTGATGCTGCCCATTCTGTCATGCTTTTCTGTTTATACATTTTTAATTTCTACCTGTTGACCCTGGTGGAAAATCGTCCACAATCAAACAGCTTGTTGCCCCACTAAACGGTCTGACATACAGATTACGAATAATAATTTCTCCAAAGCTCTCGTGGAACATTTCCTAGTGAAAGTTGGCACCTCCAGAAGAGATGGAGAACAACTAGGTAACAATGCATTCTCTTAAAAACAAAATGCATCACAACAGGTGGAATCATTTGAAATGATTAAAAACACAAAACTGGTTATTAAAAACCAATAGTATTATTTGAAATATCTTGATTTAAATACATTACATATACTTACAAAAAAAATACCCCTTGTGTCACAAATTATACAATTTATATACAAAGCACTTAAATTGTTAAACCAAAAAAAGCTCCATTGGAGACAGAGGAAAGGGTCATCCTTTGATCATCATTCAAGATGCTTCCTGTTATATTTATATGCTAGCAGATTTTACAAATGTCACATTTTTTTACAGCAAGTTCCAAAGTCAAATCAAAAAGTGATGCACAAGGTTATATAGGGATGGGAGAGGTGGGGGCGGGGAGGGGGGGGGGGCAGGAAGACAGAGGTTGGGGGGGTGGAATAATACTATTATATAATACAATGAGGAAAGTACAACACTGGAAAGAAGTGCCCATGTAGTAACAGTGCAAACCGAAAATACCTTATCCTTAGAATGTAGTCAATATATACAGCTATGTACAAGTCCCCGATCGAGAGACTATAGTTTTTTTTATCAAATGCACAAAACATTTGTGCTACGTACTTAAAGTGGGGAACAACTATAAAAATAATCTTTGGGAATGCAACAAAATTCACCTTTACACAGTCGGCTATTTATTCTGATACGCGGAATAATTATAGGTTCAGAAAAGTCAGTCACACTCAGTGGCAAGTCATAACACTACAGATGAGTTAAAACGTTCGGAGTAACTACCAGGCAGATGATAATTAAAAGTCCTCCGGGAGCACGGCAGCTGATTTCCCTGGCCAGTGGCAGAGCATTGGAAACGGTCAGTGATGGGAAATGGGAAGCGTGACTCGCCTCCTCCCCCACCCTTTACTCTGACTGAGCCAATCAGACAAATTTTAATTCAGGTCTGCCAGTGCTACTCTTGATACCACACAACAGTGACTGCGCCCTGCACAGCAGGAACCAGCCGATGTTCTCCTCCACAACTTCCAAATTGATTGTGTGCATGTGTGTTTGCGTGTGTGCGCACACACGCGCACGTGTCCATACACTTCATTATCCTGCATTTTCTTGAACTTGGAGGTCATCCCCTTTCGCTTCACAATGCCATTTAGCATTGCATGCTGGCTGGACATATGCTAAGTACTTCATGATTTTAGCCCTTTAAGCTCAAGGACAGTCCCTTGTTTCAGCAGTTTATTTATACTTTGATACGCAAACCTGGTGCCCAGTTTGTTCTTTTGTGCATGGCTTGGGCATGGTACCTTTCAAACTCCTGACACAGAATAAAGAAGACCAGTCAAAACAATCTGACCTGCTTGAAAAGTGTGCTGAACATGCAACTTCTTGCACTCAGGCAATGTGCGGAGGAAATAAGTTAATGGAATACATTTGCTATCCTACAGTGCCATTCGGTAGAAGATTCTGGGACAACTTCCACCAGGTCAAGGCCTCGGCTTACATCATCTCCTTCTTGTTCTTGGCTACTTCCTGTGTCCTGACCACCACCTACAGAACCAAACAAAAAGAAAATTTTCAACTCAAGTAACTATTAGATCTTTCGACCACCCCGAAAGATGTGTATTAATTATACACAGCTTCCAATATTGTAGCTAAAGATTCTTTCCCCTGCTAGATAGGTCAGTTAATAAAATTAAAGTTACCTATTAATAATTGGGGAGGGGGAAATCAAATGTGTGGCAATTTCTTGTGCAAGGGTGATGCAGCGCATTGAACGAAGGTCTGAGGTTCGCTCTAAATTGGGTATCATGCCGCATATTCACGTTATCACAGATGTGACGTGAAGGGTGCAGAAGGGGCCATCTGGCCCATCAAGTCAGCACCAACTCTGACAGAGCATCCCACTCAAGCCTTAGTCCTGTAATACCATATGTTTACCCTGCTAATCCCCTAACCTACACATCTTTGGACACCAGGGAGTAACAGAACATGGCCAATCCACCTAACCTGCACATCTTTGGACTGTGGGAGAAAAACGGAGCAGCAGGTGGAAACCGACACAGACATGGGGAAAGTGTACAAACTCCACACAGACAGCCAAGGCTGGAATTGATCCTGGATCCCTGACGCTGTAAGCCATAAATGCTAACCACTATGCCATGAGCTGTGGACACCAAGTGCATGTTACAGTCTGGCACCCAGTTGGTGTACAGCTAAGCCCAGGGAGAGGTATAAGGTGAATGGGAGTGGGACAGTGCAATCTGATCAAGATCCGCAGTATTAATGGATTTCCTACTCTTCCATGTTAGGTGGCATTAAAAGAAAAACTGTTCTTTGGTTTGCCCTTCGAGGACTGCTGGTTAGGGCTAGGATGGCACAGAGAAAATAAGCACAGTACACACAGAATATATTCTTGTCATTTTCTGCTGAATTTGGCACTGAGGTCCAAAAACACAAATCAGGCCCTGACTAGTAGATTCCAAAGACTCAATGCCTGTTTCAGATGGGAGCCCTGGGCACTCAGTAACAGATGGCTGCCAATCTGGATCAAGGTGGAGGTGCAAGTGCAAGGTGGTCCACTTTGGTAGGAATAATGGTAGGAAGGATTATTACTTACGTGGAGAAAAACTGCAGCAGGCGACGGTGCAGAGGGACCTCGGGGTCCTTGTGCATGAGTCGCAAAAACCCAGCCTGCAGGTGCAGCAGGTGGTCAGGAAGGCTAATGGGATGCTGGCCTTCATAGCGAGGGGGATTGAATATAAAGGTAGGGAGGTCTTGCTGCGGCTGTATAGGGCATTGGTGAGGCCGCAGCTGGAGTACTGTGTGCAGTTTTGGGCGCCGTGCTTACGCAAGGATATTTTGGCCTTGGAGGGACTGCAGAGGAGGTTTACTAGGCTGATGCTGGAATTGGGGGGGTTGAGCTATGAGGAGAGGCTGAATAAACTAGGCTTGTACTCGTTAGAGTTGAGAAGAATGAGGGGAGATCTCATTGAGACATATAAGATGATGAATGGGATGGATAGGATAGAGGTGGAGAGACTCTTCCCGCTCAGAAAGGACAGTAGGACTAGGGGGCACAGCCTCAAGATAAAGGGGGCGCGGTTTAGAACGGAGTTGAGGAAGAACTTCTTCACTCAAAGGGTGGTGAATCTCTGGAATTCTCTGCCCGTTGAAGTGGTGGAGGCTACCTCGCTAAATATTTTTAAGACGCGGGTTGATGGGTTTTTGATAAGAGGGGGGATTAAGGGTTATGGGGAGAGGGCGGGAATGTGGAACTGAGCCACAACGGATCAGCCATAATCTTATTGAATGGCGGGGCAGGCTCGAAGGGCTAGATGGCCTACTCCTGCTCCTATTTCTTATGTTCTTATGTAACAGGCGTTTTGGCTAGAAAGTGGTACTCCCAATGCAAGTTGCATGGTTCAAAAAAGGCACTTCATTCCTCATTCTTTTTACTTAACACATGTAAACTTGTGCTAAATAACTCTAACATGAAGGCTGAGTTACAGATTTGAATGCAGCAGCAAAATTATTTTGATAGCTGCCATTCCAGTTTGGGGGCGGGCGGGGGCTGATGATGTAATGTAATAGCTACTTCTCTCTCAAGCAAACACATTATGGGATAAGCATAGTAACAAATATATAAATTACAATCCCAATTTACATTTTTCCACAAATTATTTGAGGAGGAATTTCAGTTACACAGATAGATTGGTGAAGTTGGGACAGTTTTCCTTGGGGAAGCGAAGTTAGACAGGAAGTTTGATAGAGGTATTCAAAATCATTAGAGTCTGGACAGAGTAGATAGAGAAGATGTGTTTGAATGATTGAAAATAAGAGGGCAATTATTTAAGATCACTGGTAGAAGAAACAGTGAAGTTATCAGGAGGAACTTATTCACGCAGCGAGTGGTTAGGATATGCACTGCCTGACAGTGTGGTGGACGCAGGTTCAGTCAAGGCATTCAAGAGGGTTATTATCTGAAAAGGAAGAATGTGCACTCACTCTAATGCCTTCATATCTCTCCTGAAGAATATGGGGAGAAGGCAGGAGAATGGCACAAGTGCACTGCTTATTTGGAAAGCCAGCACAAACATGATGGGCCAAATAGTTTCCTTCTGTGCTGTAACAATTCTATAATGCTACTTGCACTCGCATACATCTAAAAGCAAGAGACTAATATCCCTGGATCATCTGCTGAGCCTCTTATGTTGTCAGTGTGCGGGAACAGTGAGATTTTGGAATTGCTGGTTTAGTACAATGATCTGACATGCATGTAACCTCTAACTGGAGGGTGGTCAGAGAGATTTTGCAGCAGTTTCAGAGTTGAATCAGTCACCCCTACAAGAGATTCAACACTTGGCGATTTACCTTTTAAAAACTGCCCCTCCCCCACTCCATTCTACCCTGTCCATTCACCCCTACTTGTAACATTTGTACTTTTATTTTGCAGAACGGTTCACAGTTGCAATCACTGTAACACTAACCTGGAAAGCCATGCGCCCTCTTCATATGAATCTTCATATTGCCTTTTTGTGTGAAAGAGATCCCACAGTAATCACATTTATACGGTCTCTCACCAGTATGTTTCTTCATATGTACTTGTAGTGCATTTTTTTGGTTGAAGGCTTTTTCACAGAGGTTGCACTGAAAAGGCCGTTCACCTGCAAAATAGCACAAATACTTTTAGTTACAATAATCATTCTCAAACATATCTGCATCCATTCTTACAAGGTACACCAGCAAGTTAAAATGATTTTGGAAGTTTCTGGCAAAGATGTACAAGTTAATCTTTATTATATTCTAAAGTTAAAACAACTTTCGAGGGGATCTGGGTTCCGAAGGCATAATGGAGCACTGTGTTCTGTCATCTTTTTAAAGTGGGCATTCAATCTAGCTGGGCATGTTAAATGGAAGTTTTCTCCCCTTAACCTCCAAGACGCAAACCTAATTATTAACAGGTAATTTCACAATATCCAATTTACAGTCACCAATGTTGTACTTCCCACACAGCATTAGATAGCTATGTGAAAGGGCAGCATTCAAGTGAGTATCAATAAAGCATTGTGCAGTGAAGTAACAGGCTGGAATCTTACAATTCCTTCGCATTACTGAGTTCTAATTGTAGCTATATTATTGGGAGGAAACACCAATTGGAAGAATGTAGAATTGTGTTTACATAAAGGCCAAATTTGTCAAAGGCGGTGTCCCAAATAAAAAATAACTTTCCCACTGATTGCATCACATTGAAGTAGCAGCACCCTTTCAAATGGAAATTTTTAAAGTGAACGTGGAACAACGATATCTGAACAGGTACACGTCCAGGGTCTCAATAAACAAGATTCAATAGTGAGCATTTTGAACACAAAAGATCTAAGCACCAACAAGTACTGACTATTCAAATGGAGCTTTGTGTGGGGAAATTGCCTGATATTGACTCGCCATTATGTAAACCGACTTTAGATAGAACCACATTCACTGTTCTTGAGTGTTAAAGTTTATTTATTAGTCACATGTAAGGCTTATATTAACACTGCAATGAAGTTACTGCAAAATTTCCCTAGTTACCACACTCTGGAGCCTGATTGGGTCATCTAACCAGCACGTCTTTCAGACCATGGGAGGAAACGAGAACACCCGGAGGAAATCCACACTGATAGTGACCCAAGCCGGGAATCGAACCTGGGTCCTGGCATTGTGAGTGAGCAGTTACAACCACTGTGCCACCGTACTGCTTGATGGATATGAAGAATAGAACCTTATCATCAAAAGAATTTATAACACCAAGACCCTTGGTTATAGTTGCCTATAAGACTTCCTTTAAATCTGAATAGAACGTGCATAATGGTACTGATTCAATATTATCTTCCAACTATTCTCATCTCCCTATGTTTCACACATCCCCTATGATTCTGAAGCCCCAAATAGCTTCGCCCTTTCCTCAGTCCATAACTGAATTTGCTCTGTTTATGAATGTCTGCCGGACAATATCATTGCTTACGCATGGCCTCACACTCAGAGGACAAGACTTCCCAAAATCCCAATTTGGATAAAATTTAAAGGGATATTACAATTTGTGTTTATTGACAGGTTATATATAGGTGACTTGAGGGACAGGCTATGTTCCAGCTACCTCAGCAGCAGAGAGATCATGTTAGGTGGATGAAAGAGGGAGTATAACTTTTGGAAAGTGGCTAAAATGCCCTCACTGTAACAACAAAGTTTTTTAAAAAGTGGAAACGGACAGGCTAGAATACACAAACAATTCAATCTCCAGTGTTTTATCATATCTGTTGGGTCAGAAGTTTAATGGCTGTCAAGGGGTGGGAGGGAGTGAAGGTGGTAGGAATCGCAATTCAATTTTCCATCAATGCAAATTTCACAGAACAAAACTACATTAAATCCCATGAGCTATGTCACTCAAGAAAGGTACAACAGTGGTACACTGGTAGAATGCAGCAAATGGTTATTCCCAGCATTAGGGGTAAGGGGAACTGGGAAAATATTTGCTGCATCAAACTCATGTTGTAGTTGACATGTAGAATTACTGGGCACTAATCAGGTAGGAAAGATGAGAAAATATTCCATTCTATAAAACAAGTACATAGAATCTTTACACTTGTATAAAAGAGACAGGGAAAAATAATAAAAGCTGCATCATATCAAGATTACTGTTAAACAAAGATCTCTTTATAACAGTAGGGGTGGCACAGTGGCATAAGTAGTTAGCACTGTTGCCTTACAGCGATAAGGACCCGGGTTCAATTCCAGCCTTGGGCAACTATCTGTGAGGAGTTTGTGTGTTTTCCCTGCATGGGTTTCCTCCAGTTGCTCTGGTTTCCTCC
This sequence comes from Carcharhinus amblyrhynchos, assembly GCF_965287045.1. Classification (NCBI taxonomy): domain Eukaryota; kingdom Metazoa; phylum Chordata; class Chondrichthyes; order Carcharhiniformes; family Carcharhinidae; genus Carcharhinus; species Carcharhinus amblyrhynchos. The sequence continues at coordinate 39,266,575 of NC_137331.1, forward strand.
TACACTCCAATGATGTGTAGGTTAGATGGATTAGCCATGGTAAATGTGAGAGGTTAGGACAATAAGGCAGGGGAGAGACCTGGGTAAGAAACTCTGTCAGAGAGTCTGTGTAGGCCCGATGGGCTGAACAGCCTCCTTCTGCACTGTAGGGATTCTATATGAGATAGAAGAAAGTATTCTGAACGATTAGGAAGAGAATTGATATGAATTTGCCTATCTACATGGTTAAGTTGAACTGAAAGTCATTTTATACTTTGTCAGAATTATAGATATTAAATTGTATGCTGATGCGGCTTTAAATCTAGATTAAACCAAACCAAATTAAGTAAAGCTTTGAGGTGTGCACGAGTCCGAAGCATTTTCGACCACCTTATAATTCTTACGTTAAATTGTTACGCATTTGAGAAATTACTACTTCTGAGCAAGTAATGTTCAGAAATTTCTACATTACTGTAAATCATCATGGTCTTCATATGCCGAATAAATGTACAAGATCTCAATCACCTTCAATATTGTGTTAGTAAATGGCAAATCGGATGGAGGAATTAAGATGCACAGGCTAAATTATGTTATGCTATTAAAATTCAGAATAAGGTTGTGAAATTCATAAATAAATCAGCTTGTTAATATAGTTCAAACCACCACCAGCACCCCTCACCCCTATTCTTTGTCTCTGCCTCTGAAATAAATACCTACAGTTTAAACAACTTGTAGCTCTGTTACATTCAGTTTTGAGACAAATTTGATACATTTAAGGATGAGTCATATACAGGACAGGAAGTGACCATTTGGCCCATCATGCCTGTATTGAGTCTCTCAAAGCCAAAAAAGATCATCCCACACCCTGCTCTTTCTCCACAGCCCTACAATGCTTCTCCTTGTCAAGTATATAGGCAATTTCTTTCCAAACTGTTCATTAATTCATTAGTGAACCTATTCCCACCATCCTTTCAGAAAGTGCATTCCAGATCATCTTGACTCACTGAATAAGAAAAATTCTGATTTTGTCTGGTTTATTTTGCCTGTTAATTTAAATTTAGAATCCCTTCAGTGCAGGAGGAGGCCACTCAGCCCATCAAGTCTGCACCAAGAACAATCCCACCCAGGCCCGATCCCTGCAACCCTACATATTTACCCTGCTGATCCTCGACACTAAAGGGCAATTTAGCGTGGCCAATCAACCTAACCTGCACATCTTTGGACTGTGGGAGGAAATTGGAGCACCCGGAGGAAACCCATGCAGACATGGGGAGAACATGCAGACTCCACACAGATAGTGACCAAGGCTGGAATTGAACCTGGGTCCCTGGTGCTATGGGGCAGTAGTACTAACCACTGTGCCGCCAGCAAAAATCTCTCCCCTCTGATTATCAACCCTCTTGCCAACGGAAACAGTTTCCAACCCTCTCCCCTTTTCTATTCTATTAAAATTCCTTATAACTTTAACACCTCCATTAAATCCCCTCTTACCTTCTTTTCCAACCTTCTTAAGAAATCTATTTAAGGAACATCTCTGCCTTATCACCACTGTCCACACTGTCAGAGATATTAACCAATGAGTACCTGTGTGAATCCGGTTGTGCCTCTCCAACTGGCTGGGCTTAGCAAATGCCTTGTCGCAGGATTCACATTTGTATAGTTTAGGTTTCTGACTGCTAGGTGAAGGTCCAGGTTGGTGGGTCTGAAGATGGTCCTTTTAATTAAAAAGAACATTTCTAATTTTTACAATTCCACTACACACACCCACAAATATTAAATGCTTCATGCAAATGTACTAAATACATAATTAATGACATAACTTTATCAGCACAGAGCAAATTTGCATTGTAGTATCATGCAGCACAGGGAGGTGGTCATTCGGCCCAACATTTCTGTGCTGTTTCTAGCCCCTCTTTTGAGTAAACCTATAAGTTTCTCAATTGTCTTTGAACACCCTTTTAAACCAAAAGAATCAGCTTCTATAGCTTTTTAGCTAGAGGGTTCCAAACTCCAACAATACTCAGAAAATGAAAATCTCATCTCCCCTCCAGATATTTTTTATTATTGATTTCAAATCTATAATTTCTGCTTACCAGATAGAGATTTTTGCTCATCATTTTGCAAGTCTCCATTAGGTCACCTCTTAATCTTCTCTGTTCCAAAAAAAGTCCCAACTTTTCCAACATCTCATAACTCAAGCTCCCCCCCACCATATTCAGGATAATATTCTGGTAAGTGTCCTCTGTATCCTGTTCGATGGCCTTTACACACTTTATATATTGTGCCCAGCTCACTCCAGCTGAGGTCTAACATGTAAATGACAAAGTTCTAGTCAGTGGATAAGGGTCCCAAATATTTAAGCAGGGAATTAACGCTGATATCAATCAGCCTTTGTGGGAAGAGGAAGGGAGGGATGGCGTGTCGGGAATGGAGTTTTCTTCCTTATTATTTCATTCTGAAGTGCATGCGGGGATCATAATTGCATGGGCAAGAAGCAGTGTTGTACACAGATTGCTCATCTGTTCGGCAGTTGCTGGAATGCTGGAAGAGGAGGAACGCCCTCTTTTTTATTTCAGAGCACCCTCAACCCATAACAGAAATACACCCAGCTTGTTTAAGAGGTGGTGATCAGATTTATCTGTTTGTACGGTGCTGCAGGAGGTTCAACTAGCACTTCTGCATGTCAAGGAACATGACGATGGACAAACAATACTGTTTACTGTGACACAAGACCACCCTCCAGGTTAATGCCAGCCACATATTCCACCCCTGCTGTTCACTCAAGCAAATTCTCATATTCTATCTTACAGATTTTGGCATTTCATGCAAACTTATATTTCAGCAGGGCATACATTCAAGATGCAATGTACAAGTGCTAGCCTGTCACCCACATCTTTCATCTGCTCGTGCCTCTTAATAACTTCAATTTATACAGCGTCTTTAACACAGTGAAATGTCCCCAGGAGCTTCACAGGAGTGATTATCAAACCAAACTGACCATGGGTTATGTAAGGAGATACTGGGACAGGTTACCAAAAAGCTTGGTCCATGAGGTAGGTTTTAAAGAGTGTCTTAAAGGAGGAAAGGCACACAGAGGTTTAGATATAAAAGGCTGGGTATAACAGCTTAAAGAAATGCAAGTAATGTCCTGCAGCTTGAAAGAATGGGGTGACGCCCAAATAAATAAAACTGTTGAAACGTAAGTAGTGAATTCAATAGGATTTCAATTTTATTCAATTACCTTGAGATGGGCAGCTCGTTTGAAGGCTTTGCTGCAGACGTTGCATATGTGGATTCTTTCCTCCCCATGGGCTTCTCGGCAATGTCGACGGAGCATGGAGCCTGAAGAGAAGCTCTGACTACAATTGGGACAGTGATTTATCTGGCCCTCATCATCTGTCTGACTGTCCTCTGTAAAACTAATCGTTGTCTCAGTTACCTAAACCAGAAGGTGCAAGTTCAGTTCATGATGATTAGCAGCCGATGCAATTTTTGTCAGAGTAGCAACGTGCTTACAGCATCGAATTTTCTTGGTTTCGGCGAATTGCATGATTCTTGTTGTCTCATGAGCATGAGTGAAGGGGCCACAAAATTATCGCGCATATGAAAATCAGACAGATACAAGAGATCTAAAAGTAAAGCAAGTCCAATGTGCAGCCATGTGTCAGTAGGTAAGTAATGGTGTAACCCAACAAGTCATCCAGTTTGGTGGCTAACCTGTTTTCTGACTACTATTTTCCCAATTCCCTTTTCTACCCTGAAGGGACTTGATGCGGTATAGTTCTATAGATACCCTCTGGTATCTCCCCAAGTGGCTATTCATCATGACTGACGTAAATGAGAAATGCCCCAGCCAATCTCTGTAACGTTCTTTAGGTCTGCAATTCTCCACAACTGTCACGCTCCTCCAGTTCGAGCCTCCTCCACATGCCTGACTAACTTCACCCCATCATTGACTTCAGTTGTCAAGGCTCTGGAATTCACTCCCCACACTTCTCTGCTTTTCCTTCCTTTCTTTTAAAATGTTACTTAATACCTACTTTGTTGACCTAGCATTTGTTTATCTGACTCAGTGTTGTATTGTGTTTGATGATCACTCCTGTAAAGCGCGTTGGGATGTTCAGTTATGTTAAAGACATGATATAAATGCATATTACTACTTCCTAACATTTTGGTTTTGTAGTCGGACCACTATGTTATCTGCTTGAATCTCTGCAGAAGAGAAAAGAGGACTATGGCTTGTTTATCCTGACCTAACCCTGTGGGTGTTGAGGCCACCTGCAGCAAGCTGCTGCTTCCCCTACTGAGATCAGTTAACTCAAAGTCTGGAAATTAAACTGATGATTACTGGCGTGGATGACACAATTATCCAGTGCAGGGTGGCATACCGACTGACCTCATGTGCACTTAAAGAAAAAAACTTGCAATTACTTAACACTTTTCAATGTCATTTCCAAAACACTTGCTTTTAAAATGTAGTCACTCTCATGTGAACAAACCCAGCAGCAAATTTCCGACTTGGGGTCTCCCAAATCGCAAATGAGGTGTTTTGGTGCCTATTGAGGCATGTTGACTGACATTGGAAACCCATCATATTCTTCCTTCAGACAAACCTCAAATCCTTTTGTCTCCACTACAACAGGGCCTCAGTTTAACACCTCCAAAAATGGGAGAAACACAGGATGCTAATGAGCAGCAAGGACTCAACTCAAACAGCTCACCCGTTAGATAAAGGCTAGTTACTGGCTTGACTTCATAGTCTGTTGGTTCACTCTTGGGTGTTTTACAGCCCACTCTCTCACTGGGATCATGCAATGCAAGCCCCACTCCTCTTGCGTTGATCTTGGCAAGCATGTTTGAGGCCTCAGTGTTCTGTATTACTGCCAAACATCTCATGTTGTTAATTTGTCGACTATCTTAACCTTCTGACATTTTGGACAATATCAGTGTAATAACTGCTGCTCTGTCCAATCGGTAAATACCTGTCATACTTTTTTGGTGGCACAGGGGCGGTGCAGTGGCACAATGGTTACCACTGCTGCCTCACAGTGCCAGAGAACCGGGCTTGATTCTAGTGTGAGTGACTGTGTGGAGTTTGCACATTCTCCCCGTGCCTTCATTGCTTTCCCCCAGGTGCTCCGATTTCCTCCCACAGTCCAAAAGGTGTGCTGGTTAGGTGCATTGGCCATACTAAATTCTCTCTCAGCGAACCCGAAAAGGAGCAGGAGAGCAGCGACCGGGGGATCTTCACAGCAACTTCATTGCATACTTTACATACTCGTGACACTAATAAATCAACTTTAAACTTCTTTGAAGCAGCTTATGCTCAGAATCAAACTGCTGGTGAATCCAGTATGAAGACACATAGAATTTCTTTGCAACCAACCACTCCACATTTCAAACTATTCCACAGGGAGGGATTTCACCATCCCATTCATTAACATGAATTTACTTTACAGCTTCTTGATAATACTACCCAGCGCACAAGAAGTCAGTACTTCAAATTTGTTGGAGCAGATCATTTGCTCTGAATATAACTGCTTTAGCCCCTCTCTTCTTGGTCAACCACTCACTCCTCTCTCTATCTGTTCCCGATATAGAATCCCCATAGTGCAGGAAGAGGCCATTCAGCCCATCGAGTCTGCATTAACCACAATCCCACTCAGGCCCTATCCCTGTAACCCCATGCATTTACCCTAGTGTCAGGGGGACTAGCTAAGGGGCAATTTAGCATAGCCAATCCACCTGGCCTGCATGCACATTTTTGGAGTGTGGGAAGAAACCGGAACACCCGGAGGAAACCCACGCAGACATGGGAGAACGTGCAGACCCTGCAGAGACAGTGGCCCAATCCGGGAATTGAACCTGGGTCCCTGGCGCTGAGACAGCAGTGCTAACTGCCGTGCCGCCCTGTGGAGGTGAGGTGGGCTATCTCAGTGGGGTGATTACTGACTCAAAACCCTCTCTAGGTATTCTCCCCATTTCAAGTTTTAAAGTCAAACTCAAGCAATTTCATTTGAAGGCATTTCCTGCAGATGTTCTGGCCTAAGTCAACAGCTGCTATCCCTTCCCTTGCTACATTTAATTCCAAATGTTGGGCTAGTTATAGTGAAGTTTATATTCTTTATCTACCCTTACATTTCAATTAAATTACTCTATTCCCCATTCCCACTCTAGTCAAACTCCTTTCTTTCCCTACCTCTTTGTTCTTACCTTAGATTGCAGGATATCCTATGCTGAAACAGTTGTGAAGAACAGAGCAATTAATAAAAAGTTTAGCATGCCAAACCATGCTGCTCCTTATACATTCAGGAACTAGATCCTAAATTACTGCATTTTATTGGCTGAAGGAATTCAGTTATCCAGAAACAATGGAAACTGGAATTTTTAGAGCAAAGAAAATGAAGGAGGATTTAATGGAGGTGTTCAAAATAATATGGGGTCTTATAGAATCCATAGAATCTCCTTCAGTGCAGGAAGCCAGCTGGCCCATTGAGTCTGCACTGACTCTCCAAAAGAGCATCTTATCCAGGTCTTCTTCCCTGTGCAATATACACACATTTAGGTTAGATGGATTAGCCATTTACCGTGGCTAATCCATCTAACCTACACACCCTCTGACACTAAGGGGCAATTTAGCATGGTAATCCACCTAACCTACATATCTGTAGCATGTGGAAGGAAACCAGAACCCTCAGCGGAAATTCATGCAGTCACAGGGAGAATGTGCAAACTCCACACAAGACCTGAGGCTGGAATTAAACCTGGATCCCTGGCTCTGCGAGGCAGCAGTGCTAACCATTGTGCTGCTCAGTTGATGGACTAGTTAGGGGGAAATTGCTTTCACAAGTATGGAGGCCTCAGATTTAACATAACTGGCAAAAAAAAACGAGAAGGGAGAGTAGAAGAGTATTTCTGACTGACTTATAATGATCTGGGAAATGAGAGAGGGTGGTGGAAGCTGATTCAATGGTAGCTTTCAGAAAATAACTGGTTATATACCTGAAAAATGAAATGTTTGCAGGACAGTGGGTGAAAAGCAGGGTAGTGAACCCAATTGAATGGCCTTTTAAAGTACTAGCATGAAAGGTGATGAGCACACTGGCCTCATCTCATGTTGCACGATTCCACTATTTTATAAATTCAATCACTGTTCTGTACCTGGTATGAGGCGGCCTCCTCTTGTGTCCCAGTTGAGTCCTGTGGAGCCTGGCTCACCAATATCACCTGCGGATGAGCTGATCCCGTTTGGCTTGGCAGAGTTGAATCAGGGACTACTGATGGAAACTGTTGCCCCTATTTTTAAAAATTACCAGACATTATTACAACAACAAATCCAATCGATTGCTCTATGGATAAAAACTGGTAAAGTCACTATAGTCCCAGTTGACCAGAGGCTGCCCTCCTCTTTGAGGGGCAGAGCTGACTGGTGGTGATTTAATCCAAAGATTGCCATACCTCAGATGAGGGGCAAGGTTCAGAAGGCAGTCCCTCATGAATAACTTCAGCCTGTACAGGAATAGCATTACAAACTAGCAGTCCAGCTAACTGAGTTAAACTGACCCCCGTTCATAATAGTCTTGTAGTCTACATACCCTATATTAGATGTTTCACTTTAAATCTTTTATTGCTATTAACTTAAGAGCAAACAGTAGATTCTGCAACTTTATAAAGAAAGCATCAATAGTCTATTTAAAAGTCAGAACACTGGCATTCTAAAATACTTCTTATTGGATAAGCATGCTTCTAAAACATCACATTGTTATCTGCAGGACCAACCACTGAATGCCAATACATAAAACAATATGGTGTGATTAGTAGAGTTGGTATATCCATCTGATCTATGCATTTCCAGCTGTGAAACTGTAATTCTCACTTCTGTTTCAAACCATTTTGCAGTCATCAAATTCTTTTCTTAAAAATCAGCAAATGGGTTTTAATGTTTAGATTTAAATACTTTCAAATCTCTCAGCTCCCCTTCACTCTTATAAAGCTGTATGATGGGATTGGTGTTGTAAAGCGACTGTACTGCACCTTGAGCAAGGTCTAGAGTTTAAATGTCTAACTGTTGTCTTTAAATCCCTGCATGGCCTTGTCCCTATTTCTACAACCTCCTGGAGCACAACCACCCTCCAAGATCTCTGCACTCACCTAATTCTGGTCCCCCGAGTTTACCTGATTTCTATTGCACTAGCATTGAGGTTTGCAATCAGCCGGCAACGTACTGAACTCTGAAATTCCTTCCTTAAATCTCTCCATCTGTCTCTTCTTTGAAGATAGCTCTCAAAACCCACCAAGCTTTTGTTTACCTTCCCTAATAATCCACCTGTTGAAGTTGGTTGTCAAATTTTGTTTGATAATATGCTGGTGAAACAGCTTGTGACATTTTACCATTTTATATTGAAATTACGATATACGTTACCCACTGCACCTGAGTCCCTCACCCTTTCAAACTGTGCATTCCAGACCATCATGAATCACTGTGTAAAAACAGCTTCAATATAAAATGGATCTCTATTTCATTTGAAGCATGAAATACATGAAACCAATTCAAAATTAACCCTATTTAAAAAGAGTGAGACCTAACAGTTCTGCAATGGTGTTGGGCTTCTCATATTGGTTAAGGAAGGATGACTTGGCTACACGTAGGACATTTGGAGGAAATGATTGTCAAATAACATAATAATATATGGATTGGCCATGCTGAATTGCCCCTTATTGTCAGGGGGATCAGCAGGCTAAATATGTGGGGTTATGGGGATAGTTAATATCAAATGTTAGTACATAGTGGAGGAATAATATAGCAGCTTATCTTTTATTATAGAATCCCTGCAGTGCAGAAGGAGGCCATTTGGTCCTCTGACCCTGCACTGACAATAATCCCACTCAGGCTCCTTGCCCTCAACTCTACATATTTAGCCTGCTGATTCCTGACATTCAAGAGCAATTCAGCATGGCAGTCCACCTAACGTGCACATCTCTGGATTGTGGGAGTAAACTGGAGCACCTGGAGGAAACTCACACAGACAAAGGGAGAATGTGCAAACTCCACATGGACAGTCACTGGAGGCTGGAACTGAACGTGGCTGGCACTGTCAGGCAGCAGTGCTGACCACTGTGCCACCCAACAAGTTAACTTCAACAAGATTATTCTGCATCCTGCTCAATAGAGATACAAACCCTTTATGGCTCTCTCCTCTCCCCCCTCCCCATCACCAACTGTTCCAGCTATATACATTTACATTCTTTGGAAGCTAAGACAATAGTCTTTAATAAGGCAATTAGCTTAACAATATAACTGCCAAAGCCTGCACTTGCTGAGATACTGACACTAAACACCCAAAATTGATGGCTCACTTGTTTTGTGTCTGAAGTGCAGAGTTGAATTTATAGAATTGTTACAGTGCAGGAGACGGCCATTCAGCCTATTGGGTCTGCACTGATCACAATTAGTTCTGTTTGAATCATATCCATACTATGTGATCATTCACCATACTGATTTCTGTGATTTTGATTGCAGTGATTCCTGCAAAAAGCTTATTAAAATTCTGATGTGTAATGTTATTTTACAGTAATTACAGTATTTTAAATATTGTAACAATAATACAATGAAAATGCAAAAAGGTTTGAAAACCTCAGGAGATCCTCAATATTTTGTCTCCCTATTTATTAGTAGGTTATCCACTGATGGGATAATGGGTTCTATCTCACCTCACTTTCACAGTATGCTATTCCAATGGACGAAGCTTGAAATGGGGATGAAACTGAAATGGCAATGGGAATGGCCATCCCCCTACCAGTATCCAAATTCATGCTACACACACTTTCACCTTTTAATTTGAAAAGTTGATTTGCTCATCTACATTACCCTGAGCCATTCAGCTTAGGCCATATGGTGTTTTACCAGGAATATCACCAGGAAAAGGCACTTGTTCGACCTATTGAGACAAGTGCTGATTTTCGCTGCCGACCTCTTTATAGCCAGTGGTAGCAGAAGGGAATCCAGATCCCACAAAGCCCATTGTAAATACTAATATATTTTCAACTGCTAAATGACAACTATGAGTGTTCAGTACCAAATGCTTTACTGTTTGGAGGTGGCCTGTTGGTTTACCCTTACCTGAGCAGCTATGTTAAGTGTGACTGTGTCTAGACTACCAGAAAGCATGCTCTGCGTGTCAGTCAGAGTCAGAGTAACACTGCCTTCCCCATCGACATTAGCAGATGACATCTCCAGGTTCTGGGTAGGGACAGTAGCTTGGGAGAGGGATGTAGTGAGGGAAGATGCCAAACTGTTTGCAGATGAACTCAGCCCTGTAAGGGATGTAAAACCAATGTTGAATCAGTTTCAGTATCTCTGTGGAACAAAGAACATATGGTGTGCAATCTACTTTTATCCTTCATTCATTCATTTTCCAGTGCACAGTACTCACACTCCCTTTAGCTCAAAGAAAAGCTGATTTAAGAGATACAGCCACAGCCACAAGATGTCTATCTAAACAGAATTTTGCCCTCAGTAGTTTGTTTCAACCAGTAATCCTTGGAGGATAAATACTCCAGATTAGATTGTGGCTACAGATTTTGTTGCACGGTCATAAGAGTCAGTCAATTTGTAACAGTTTAAAGTGCTATTGATTAACTGTGAAACAAGAATCCACAATCTCAGACTGGGTTTTGAGAGATGGTTTTCCAAGAATAGCGATAGTCTGCAGTTATTCACCACAATAATGGCTAAACAAAGTAAAAATTATCCCCTGACAGGAAAATACTGGGATTACTTTAATTAAAATGATTTTAGTTGACAAAGTGCAGTACTCGTAAGTGTGAACGTGAGGATTGGTACTTCTCTCAGATATAAGTCCTGTGCACAATACGCACACATCTCCTCAGATTTTAAAATCAAATAACTGTGCAGGTAGTGTAAAATGTATATTGCAGATAAAGGTATTGCTAAACATCCTCGTTTCCTCCCTGTTTACCCACTACTGTACCTGGTATATTGGCATTAGTTGTGTTAAGAGTGGTTCCCTGATTCAGGAGCTGGTCATTACTGATGGTCAATGTGGCAGTGCTAGGTTGATTATTCACTGATGATTCCAGCTGGATCCCTCCATTTATTTCACCGTTAACAGTAGTGTCATGCTGCTGAATGATATCCTGACCTGATCGGGAATGCAAAAGGGAGGGTTAGAAATTTAAAAATGAAATCAGCTTAAAACATCCAAGGTCCAGTGTACTGCAGACACCAGTGTTTTCTTTGTATTTCCCTAAATGCCAATAAACCACATTTTTCTTCAATAATTTCACTGCAACCAATACATGTGAAACGAAAACTACACCAGCTTTACAAAAGTTGAATGTTTTACAGATTGCTTCCCAAAGATGCCTTGGTTTATCCATGCTCATAACAAATGCATGTTGCATGTATAGACTTGAGACATGATACAGAGTGAAGTCTGTTCCTGCATGTGAAAGTTGACTTTTGATATCCACAAATCAGAAACAACTTTGAAAGTGTCCTAAAGAGTCTTCAACAACCATCATGCCCATTCGCACTGTCCAAAAGAATTCAAGATGTGGAGATGCCAGCGTTGGACTGGGGTAAACACAGTATGAAGTCTCACAACACTGGGTTAAAGTCCAACAGGTTGATTTGTAGCAAATGCCACTAGCTTTCAGAACTGGCCGTTCCTTCATCAGGTGGATGGGAGTTCTGATCACAAACAGGGCATATAAAGACACAAACTCAATTTGCATGAATAATGATTAGAATGTGAGTCTTTACAGCTAATCAAGGTATAGATAATGTGAGTGGAGACAGCATTAAGCACAAAAAGGTGTGTATTGTTTCCAGATAGGAAAGTTAGTGAGATTCTGCAAGGCCAAGCAAGTTGTGGGGGTTACAGACAGTGTGACTTGAACACAAGATTCCAGTTGAGGACATCCTCATGTGTGCAGAACTTGGTTATCAGTCTCTGCTCAGCAACTCTGCGCTGTCGTGTGTCGTGAAAGCCACCTTACAGAAAGCTTACCCGAAGAACAGAGGCCGAATGCCCGTGACCGCTGAAGTGTTCCCCAACAGGAAGAGAACAATCCTGCCTAGTGATTGTCGAGCAGTGTTCATTCATCCATTGTCGTAGTGTCTGCATGGTCTCCCCAATGTGCACATCTTTTTAGCCTGTGCTTAATGCTCTCTCCACTCACATTGTCTGTACCTTCAAGACTTGATTAGCTGTAAAGACTCACATTCTAATCATTATTCATGTATATTGAGTTTGTGTCTTTATATACCCTGTTTGTGATCAGAACACCCACCCACCTGACAAAGGAACAGCCAGTTCCGAAAGCTAGTGACATTTGCTACAAATAAACCTGTTAGACTTTAACCTGGTGTTGCAAAAGAATTCAAGGCAGAATACATGCAACTATTCACAAATTATGGACCCTCTGCTCCAGATTTACATATCAGTTCCACTGCTAATATCTACCACACAAAAACAGACGATTCGGGCCACAGATTTACACTAGTATTTATGTTCCAGACAACTCTCCTCCTTTATTTCTCTTCATCTCATCCTATCAGCCTATTAATCCAGATTTCTTCCGCTTGTGCTTAGATACAGACAGCTGTATAATACAGCTGCAGAAGCAGACTAAAATTAAGAATTTAGGGGTGGCACAGTGGTTAGCACTGCTGCCTCTCAGCTCCAGGAACCCGATTCTGGGTTTGGGTCACTGTCTGTGTGAAGTTTGCACATTCTCCCAGTTTCTGTGTGGGTTTCCTCAGGATGCTTCAGTTTTCTCCCACAGTCTGAAAGACATGCTGGTTAGGCGTACTGACCCGAACAGGCACCAGAGTGTGGCGACTAGGGGATTTTCACAGTAACTTCATTGCAGTGTTAATATAAGCCTTACTTGTGACTAATAAATAAAGTTAATTTATTTTCAACTGCAGAATTAATCAGATAAATCAAATTGCTTCACTTTTCATTAATGCTGCTTAACGATCGCTTCTGTTAGCATTTAGCTACTTAAAATTTCAGGGTTGTTGTCTTTCACTCTTGTGTTATTGTGCCATACATTGATTACTTAACAAAATAAGAGCATAGAACACTCTTACCGTAAGGTTATGAAACTAATGGCTGAGATTTTCATTTGGGAATTTTAAAAGAATTTCACCATCATAACTTACATTTATATTTTAACAAAATGCTCCCCAATTACACTAGTTGTGGAAATTTATCTTTTTTTTTAAGAATTATAGAATCCCAAAAGTGCAGTTAGAGGCCATTCAACCCATCAAGTATGCACCAGCTTTCCGACAGAACATCCCACCCAGGTCCTATCCCTGTAACCTCACTAGTCCCCCTAACACAAAGGGACAATCCAACACCACCAATGCACCTAACCTGCATTCTTTGGAGTGTGGAAGGAAACCGGAGCATCTGGAGGAAACCCATGCAGACACAGGGAGAATGTGTAAACTCCACACAGACAGTGACCTGAGGCCGGAATCGAACCCGGGTCCCTGGCGCTGAGCGGCAGCAGTACTACCTACTGTGTCCTCGTGTTAGATTACTGATCTGAAAAAAAGAAGACAGTGAGTGATTGTCTTCTGTGCATCTTGCCCCTGTGCAATTATTGGATGATGGTTTCCAATGGTAAACAGGAGCACTGATTGACACAGGACTCCCAGCTTTTTATCAGCACGGCTGTGTTGCTTCCTTTTGTGATTAGTTAGTTCATTTTTATGCCGCAACCACTACCTTCAAAGCTTTCCCAGACAACTGCGTTGCAGACCAAACTGTTCATATGCCTGTGGCACATTCAAATTAGGGGAGGCTCCTGTGTCATAGATCATGGTGGCCTACCATGTGAGCTACCAAAGACTGCACAATGAGCTACGCCATCAACATTTTGGCAATGCTTGGAAAATCAGGGCTCACATCTCACTATTAAACTTATGGAAATTTGAGGAAGCTAGCAAGTGCATTGTTAATTTAATTGTAATGTTTATATTAATAGGGAAGCACAAGGTTAAAAGCTGCACTTGAATGTCAATGAATAACCTCATTAACTTGAGCAGAGCATTAGTATAATTTGGAAATTGCATCTCTTCGAGTGAACTCAAAGGTAGTGAAAATTTTCCAAATTACCCAATTCATCTGCTTTGTAACTACATAAAATGATAATAAAGTTACTACCTACTTAATGAAAATGCAAGCACTATTTTTTGAAACCATGCACTTTCTGAACGAAAAGTAAGATTCACAGTTCCAAACTGTGTAAACTTTTAATGGAATCAGCAACATCCTGTGTAATTACACATACATTTTAGATCACCTAGGAAAATTGCCAACAGAGTTATTACTCTTTCAAAGCAATGCAAATCAGCTTTAAGTTTGACACACTACTGACAAATCAATAAACACTTCCAATGAAACTGTTCATAAGAACTTGTGGGATGGTACGGTGGGGCAGTGGCTAGCACAGCTGCCTCACAGCATCAGGGAACCAGGTTCAATTGACAGCTTGGGTCACTGTCTGTGCAGAGTTTGCACGTTCTCTCCTTGTCTGCGTGGGTTTCCTCCGGGTGCTCCAGTTTCCTCCCACTGTCCAAAGATGTGCAGGTTAGGTGGACTGACCATGCTAAATTGACCCTAGTGTCAAGGGAATTGGCAGGATAAATGCATGGGTTATGGGGTAGGACCTGGGTGGGATTGTGGTCAGTACCGACTCAATGGGCTGACTGGCTCCTTCTGTATTGTAGGGATTCTATGAAGAAAATAGTGCAATTGCACCAACTTCAACTCAGATCACTTACTATAACTGAATTTGTACTTGCTATTTTCTCTGCCAGCAAACAGCTTGTGATGTACCTATGACATTGCACTAAAAACAGTTCTGCTATGCTGCAATCATATACCGATGCTATTGTTATATGTATGAAAAACATTCATTTGCTGCAACATAACAAAATGAGCGTGCCTTTACAGTATCCTGTATATACACCATACATTGCAGGATTCATGAGGCGGGAGGTGTGATGATATTGCATTTCATTTCAGTTATAAACCTGCTTTTCCAGTTTGCGTATTAGTTAATCTTGACATTCTTTCAGTGTTACTAAGCAGTGGGTGCAGTAAAATTGTGAACTTGATTGTTATAAAGTAGTTGTAAATGTTCACCTGGACATTGTAAAATTTGCAGATTTTTGTACACAATCTCCTCTGTATTCTCTCCAATGCCTTCACATTCTTCCTCAAGTATGGTGCTCAGAACTGGATGGAGTACTCTAGGATGAAGCCTAAGTACTGTCTTATACAAGTTCAACATGACCTCCCTATGCATTTACTCAATTCCCCTATTACTAGATATTTCATACAAACAAGATTTTTGGCATAGTTTCAACTTATTTGCTAAACAGGTCCACTTTATGCCTGATGTGCACATCGGCGCAAACAAAATGATGGTAGAAGCAGCATGGTAACAATTCCTCACTTCTGCATATATAATGTTGGTAAAAGTTACTACTGAACAAATAACCATCTGGTTTTGTGACAAGTACCTTCACAGTTAATACAAACCTGATATTGTGAGCGAGATCTCTTGCGGTGCTCCTGCCGGATTGGCACATGTAGCATTGGTAGCTTGTGCTAGTACCTGGCTGAGGTTAGAATTATTAATCGTCAGTGTCATTTCCTGTTTACTACTGGAATTTGAAGCAAGCCCTGGCGGTGTCATGGACTGAGAGACATCCTGTGAGCCTAAGAGATAAAGAGAAAAGAAAAGAACTATCTTGGTGGTGCAACAATTGACAGAAAAAAAAATTGCTTCTATTCAGTAATAGATGATTTGTTATTAATGCTAAATTTCCATAAATGCTTAACACGCCCTTAAATTTCAAGAGGCAAAAAGATAAGCTAAAAGGACAAGGCACAAATGTTACCCACAAAGATGATGAACTTATTTATTCAGAATGAAGGGTCTGTATGATCCAGCTAATGCTGATGAACTGACAGCGCATTCTCCCTGTAGGCTGTAAATGGGAATTTACATTAACCTTATGATAATTCCTTGTCGGTCCGAATTGAAACATGAAGGTAACCATAATTTAGCACTAACTAGCTTTAACTAAAATCATGGAATGGCAATATTGTAAATTTTCACAAACACAGTGGTGTGTAAGGTTCTTCTAATGTTAGGGTGATGGCATAAGAGACAAATCGGCATTGAAATATAGAAACTAGAAGCAGGAGTAGGCCATTCAGCCCTTCAGACCTGCTCCGCCGTTCATTTTGAACATAGCTGATTACCAAATTCAATGTCCTGATCCCATTTTCCCCCATATTCCTTGATCCCTTTAGCTCCAGAGCTATATTTATGTAATTTCTTTTTGAAATCACAATGTTTTGGCTTCAACTACTTCTGTGGTAGTGAATTCCATACATTCCCCACTCTCTGGGTGAAAAAATTTCTCCTCACCTCAGTACTAAAAATGTTTACCCGTTATCCTCAAAACATGACCCCTGCTTCTGCACTCCCCCACCATCAGAAACATTCTTTCTGAATCTACCTTGTCTAATCCTGTTAGAATTTTTAAAGTTTCTATGAGGTCCCGAAGTGTCTTGCAAACAATGGGAGCATCTTTCTAAGTGCAGTTATCACTGCTGCAATGATAGCAAATGTGGCAGCCATTTTGCAAAAAGCAAGGTCCTACGAATGGCAATGAGAAAAGTGGCCAGCTAATCTGTTGCAATATTGTTTGCCGGATGAATATTGGCCAGGATGCTGACAGCATTCTTCTGCACATCTTTAAACAGCATCAAGAGATCTTTTACCATACCCCCACCCCTCCAACGGTGCAGTACTCCCTCAGTGTTGCACTGAAGTGTTAGAATGGATTATGTTTTTTATGGGATTGAACTCTCAATCTTTGAAGCAGGCATGACACCAAGGCAAGAGACAAGCTCATACAGATCTGTGCCCACTGTAAAGCATTGCTCACTGGGACTATATACTGGAATTCAGATACACGCACTACACCATTTTCCATCTGTTTGTTTTAACAGGTGGAAAATCATTGTTGTTGTTTTTGGTGGTGATCGGAAGGGGGAGGGAGGTGGGGTGGTGGCAGGTGGTTATATAATGTCCAATATGCACCCCAAGCAAGCGAGTCTCCCCACCAGGTCATTGTTCTACAAATATCAGCCCTTGCACCTGAACCTGACCTGGCTGTGCTTGATAGCTAAAGTGAAAAGGTGCATCATTCTTTTCCGTTCAGACTTCACCTGGATAAGCACAGAAACAAAATCATCCGAAGTACAAGTGGCTCAGTCAGGGGTGTGCCCTTTCACTGTTACAAAATGGATTTCATTCCAGCTCAGACTGGCTGCAAGGGTTCTTTCTGAAACCAGCATTTAAGTTTAAAGTCAACCGTTTGCTCTAAGGGACTTGAAGGGATTTTGCTCAGAGATACTGCACATGGATGACGACATGTGCTAAACTGCTCCCCCAGCAAGAGCACCCATTCCATCAAAAAGGTCAAAACCTCATTCGAAGTATTCAAGCAGAAAGAAAAGTATTGTTGTGACAATTACTGTGCAACGTACAACATGGGCATAGAACGAATCTCATTAGAAACAGTAGGCCAATCAGCCTCTTCAGCCTATTCCAACGCTATCCAGTGAGATCACTCCCTGACCTGTATTGCCCTACACCATGATCACCTAACCTCAGTATCATTGCACTGAATATTCATCGAGTGGAATCATAACAAACGGTGGGAGTGTCCAGTTACTCATAGCTAATCCCAGACAATCCCTGATGGCTACCTTAGAAGTGTGTTGGTAGCTTGTTGTTTGAGGGGGAAAGTTAATATTAAAAAAGTTTTACATCATAATACATCTTCTCATGCACTACTAAACTATAACTTCTATACCACATTTGGAAATACACTTCCATTTAGCCTGAATAGAAAATAAACATACTGTGACTGAAAAAGTTATTAATCTGTGACAGGTGTGCACCAAAGACTGCTTGCTTCCTGGCTCAAACTGCAAACCCTTGAGAAACTCCCTGTCCAGCTGGTAAAGTTAAAAATGCTTAGCTGGTTACGAGTATATATATTCCATAAACACTCAGATCAACTGCTAGTTAAGTATTAAACAATCCCCAGTCGAAGGGCCCTGCGTGCATTACTTTAAAACCCAGTTTGACAATGCAAAGGAGCTGCCTTCACTGCACTATTTATCCAAGTATATTGCCAACTCTGGTTGGACACGATGCAGGAGATTCCATTATATTACCTTTGCCTCAAATCAAAGAGCGTTTTGCCCCCATTTCCAATTTGTGAAATCAGAATCCCACAGTGCAGGAGGCCACTCGGTCCATCGAGTCTGCACCAACTCAGCATCTTACCCAGGCCTACCCTCACCATCCCAATTTACTTCACTAATCCCCCTAAACTACACATCTTTGGACACCAAGGGACAATTTAGCATGGCCAATCCACCTAACCTGCACACCTGTAGACTATGGCAGGGAACGTAGCACCCAGAGGAAACCCACACAGACATGGAGAGAACATGCAAACTCCATACAAGTAGTGCAGAGGCCAGAATTCAATCTAGGTCCCTGGTGCTATAAGGCAGCAGTGCTAACGCTGTGCCACCAAGCTGCCACATATCCTCACCGAAAACAAAAATGAAAAAAAAAATTAGAAATCCTATGATATTTCCCTCTCCTTTGCTTGTAGCAGGAAATTAAATCTTGAAGAGTCTAGGATAATTCAGGAGGGTTGGAAAGACAGTACTCTGGCAGTGGGATTTCCTGACTGAATGAGTCTCACACTCCCTCAGGAGTCAAAGCACATCCTCAATCCAGATTTATACTGGAAAGTCAGCAACGCAGCAAAATGGATACTGCTTCTTGGCAATGTTAAAGCTGCAGCACAAAGAGAGTGATATGTTTCACAGATTTGGGAATAGCTCTTGTTAGGAATCTAATTGTTCAGGTGTATCGAGAAAGAAACAAGAGGAAAAAGGCTGTAGATCATGCCAGATGTTGTCTCAATGTACAAAAGGAGTCTCTCTGCCCAAGCTGAAAGTCTCTAAGTTGAAATGCCAAGACAGGCAAGTGGAGGGGGTCTCAGATAATTATAACGTCATTGGTCCTTCCCTGTTCAAAAAGGAGAGAAACAAAACAATACTTGTTGTGATGGAGGTTAAACTATCGACAGGGGACACTGGAGTGATCAAAGGAGGCTTTGGGCAGAGAAAAATCTCCAAGAACAGAAAATCAGACATGTTTATATGTCTGTCCATATTTTCAAATGAAAATCAGCATAAACTGAAAACAACAATCCTTTTACGTATTAACAATAATACCGAAGGACGTTTCAAGGCTATATTAGGTTCAAATACCATTGAAAAATGACATGGTACACCCATGGTTTGTGTCAGCACAAAATCTTCCAGCTGCTTCCTGACACACCCCAACCTGTCTGTTGCATGGCATATATATTCTCTTACTTTTTTTAGTCCAATTTTATATTGCCTTATGGTATTTTTGGTCCTGAACCTCGAATACAAAAGTTTAAAATGACCACTAATATTCTTCACGTTTGGCTGATTGGTCGGAAAGAGGCACACATTACACTATGAAGCAAGTACTAAAATAGTCCAGAAGTCTAAACTCCAACTAAAAGCATGACATTGCTGACATACTTAATGCACTACTATAATTTCAACCTTTGAAATGCAAGGAGGAGTCTCCATAAACTTCATATTGTATCAAGCGCTGTGCAATTAAAAAGTATGCTGTGTTGAAAAAGCAAAGGTATCTGGAAAAAGTACGTTTATACCATCTGACAGCAGGATGTGGCAAAAGATCAAAATGTGAACTCAAAATCTTAATGCAAATGTTAAAATGGGGAAGAGATTAATGTTTCTCACCAGAACCGCTTGTCAGCACAGTCTCCTGTTCAGTCAGACTTCCCATCGCCATGGCAGTTGGCGATGTTATTGTCGGTTGCATTGGCAGGCTGGTGAGTGGCTGGATCACCACATTTGCAGGTACTGTATTGTCTGTTGTTTGGAGAGTCCCGGCTTGCTGGGCTAGGTTCGGGTCAGTAGTCATTTGTGGAGTCAGCATGTTACCCTGTTGCAATGTCTGTTGCAAAATGCTTGAATCAATCTGCAGAGGTGGAAAAGTATCCAGTTGAATACTAATCAGGTTAATTAAGAAGTTAGTTTGCTTAACCATATCAACAATACCAGTTGATAGACACTTCAGTTGAATTGGGGCGGCACGGTGCTATAATGGTTACCACCATTGCCTCATAGTGCCACGGACCCCGGTTCGATTCCCGGCTTGAATCACCCCGCGTCTGTGTGGGTTTCCTCTGAGTGCATGGGTTTCCTCCCACAGTCCAAAGATGTACGGGTTAGGTGGATTGGCCTGCTAAATTGCCCCTTAACATCAGGGAGACTGGCTAGAGTAACTGCACGGGAATATGGGGATAGAGCCTGGGTGGTACTGTGGTCGGTGCAGACTTGATGAACCAAATAGCCTCCTTCTGCATTGTATGATTCTATGATTTATTAATGCCAGAGCCTTTAATCTTTACTCAGTTGAAAATTCTTTTAAATACACAGGAGCAATCTGAACATAGCAGGTTCCTTACAGCACAGGAGCCCATTTTGTCCATCATGTCTGTCTGCAGCAGTTAGTGCATCATTATGTTAATACACTCTCAGTGCAATATTGCGTTGCCTTGATTGGAGATGGGGTTCAGGAAAATCAGGTCAGCCTTAATGGGGCTGCTGTAAGCCACAACCAACAAGATAAGTGCTTAAAATAGACTTACCTCAACATGAAATTGGAGGTGGGTAGCAGTGATCCTCATAACTCCACAATCAAACCACACAAGTCATAGCTAGCTATTGCTTCACTACCCATTCCCGAATCTTGGCCACCATTATCCATCCTCCTGCGCCCCTTCCAGGTGGGTTGTAAGTTAACAGACTTACACAAGGGCGCTGCGATGCGAAGAGCAGCCTCATCTTTACATTCTCTGAGCAGCCTGTTGGTTTGATGATAATGAAGCAGGAAGCCTAATATTAAATGCATCTTGGGCCTATCCATTAAAGTGCAGGGTTGTTCCCTCCACTGGCTCCACCCCCAGCTCCTCCAATTCTACCTGTTACAAACATGAAACGCAAGATTCCAATATTTAAACCAAACACTTAGAGTAATAGAACCTGGCTGTGCTGATTGGTTAAACTCATGTTAGTGGTAACCCTGTAATGAGAAGATAACAACAAGAGCATTGAAGTTCATCATGGCAACTGTGACGACACACTCCATACCTGTAGCGTAATGTTGTTTATATTACTGGGATCAATGCCGGAGATCTGGACATTCTGCCCAACCAGGTTAGTGGAAGCGAGCTGTAGCTGTATTCCCTCGAGGGTGGCAAAGCTGGCATCTGTAAGTGACAATGTCAAATCACCTCCAGCTGCCAACAAATCCAAGGACACAAACAGGTTAAGTAAGGAAAGTGGTGCAGACTGTACATTAAAATCTGATCCAATTGTTAGTTGCAATCAACAGATTTTGGGCACTCCAGAGTCAATGAATAGATGGATGTGACATTATTTTGGTCAAAGGTTAAAAGCATTAATGGAATTGGAATAACATTCCATCAAGTTTAATAAAAATTAATGGACATTACTGGATCCAAAAAACACAAATCAGAGTTCTTTTTAACTGGTAGAGACTAAAAGCTGTTAAGGTGCCAAAGGATTTAGCTATCACTGCACGTCACTAAAAGCTAGTGCACATGTGCAAATGTGAAATTAGTGTCAAAGGCCAAAAATATTAATGCGATTACAAACAAATCATAAAACTGAAATAAATGACTAGACATTAGCAATATTGTACACTGAAACCAGCTTCAAAATAAACCCGATTTACCTGAATAAACATGATGTGGAGATGCTGGCATTGGACTGGGGTGGGCACAGTAAGATTGGAATGACAAACTTTCAGAGCACTGCTCCTTCATCAGGTGAGCAATGCTCTGAAAGTTTGTGATTCCAAACAAACTTGTTGGACTTTAACCTGGTGTTGTGAGACTTCTTACCTAAATAAAGGTATTGATTCCCCAACAATACTTACTTGAGGGACATTACATCACCTGCAGCAGACCAAAAACTTTGCGCCCAATTTTACCAACAACTTGCACCCGTTTTCAGGAGCGAAATTGTGGTAAAAATCGGGTGCGAGGTCTTTATCGCGATCTGCACCCGAGTCCAAGCAGATTGCGACTTTACTGAGACCCCCAAATGGTGCAGACCCGTCCTGCACCCAAATTGGGCGCAATGATTTAAATGCATTTGAATGCATTTAAATTGAATTAATGAACTTCCCACCCAACTCTATCAGCATTTCCCCCTTTACTGCCGTGTTCGCCAATCCAGGACCGTGGCGTTACGGACCTGCTAAATAAAAGTCTAATTTGGGTTCTCCAGCCTCTAAAGAGGGCCTTCATTGTTTCCAACAGCTCTCTGACTCAGATCAGTAGTGGAGGTGGGGTTGGAGGGGAGCGAGGTCAGCTCGCTGTCGGGTTGGAGGGGAGCGAGGTCAGCTCGCTGTCGGGTTGGAGGGGAGCGAGGTCAGCTCGCTGTCGGGTTGGAGGGGAGCGAGGTCAGCTCGCTGTCGGGTTGGAGGGGAGCGAGGTCAGCTCGCTGTCGGGTTGGAGGGGAGCGAGGTCAGCTCGCTGTCGGGTTGGGGGGTGGGGGGAGGGGGGGAGAGTGGAGGAGAGGAGTCAGGTCAGATTGCTGTCTGGTTGGGGGGGGGAGGGAAGTGAGGTCAGATCGCTGTCTGGTTGGGGAGGGGCAGGGAGGAGGGAGGCGGGTCAGATGCATCTCTGGTGGGGGGGGTAGGAGGGGGGAGGTGGGTCAGATGGATCTCTGGGGGGCGGGGGGGGCAGGGGTCCGCTGCCACTCTGCAGGCGATCGGTGGGGTGGGCTGGGGGCAGGGGTGGTGATCAGACTGGGTAGTGGGGGGGGGGTGGATAAGGGAGGCAGTGTATCTCCCCCCTATCCTCTACCTCCCCCCCCCAACACTTCACTACCCCCCTTATCCACCTCCCCATTACCCAGACCAATCGCCACCCCTGTCCCCCCACCCCCCCACCGATCACCCGCAGAGTGGCAAACCCCCCTCCCCAAAATATACCCTCACTCCCGCTTTACACTCCTGAGCCACTTTCTGCAGTTCGTTCTGGCAGCGCCAAGCCCCACCCACAGTGCAAATTGGACTGGGAGCCTATAGGGGTGACTGAATGCGGATTTCTGAGTCGGATCTGTACTACACCCAGACTTGGCACTTCGAATCAAAATGGTAAAATCAGGCCCTTTGACTCCTGATGCTTCACAGGTCCATCAAATAAACTCATTGATTTCCACCCAAAAAAAACAATCCCGGCCCAATGCATTTTAAAATGTTTGAATCATTAGACTCTTGTTCAGGCTATCTGGTTCTATGAATTTGTCAATGATAACTGCAGTTGACACAATCAAAAAGTGAGAAATGCTAAATATTTAAATAATTAAAAACATTACCTGACACAGATACAGGAAGAATAGCTTGTCCAACTAATCCCTGCTGGAGAAGGTTCTGATCAAACTGGCTGGTGAGAACTCCATTGTTAGTAATGTAAACATTCGCAGTAGTCAGCAAGTTTACGGGCTGTAAGCTCTCTGTGGATTGACGTGTTACAGGCTTCCGGATTTTCTTTGGCAGTGATGTGGGCTTAAAGTGGGATTGTATGTGACTTTTCCTGTGTCCCGAAGTTCGGAATCGCACATCACAATGCGGGCACTTAAAAGGTTTTGCTCCAGTGTGCAGTCGCATGTGAACTTTTAGGCTACCTTTGGTTGAGAAGGGAGAGCTACATACGTGGCATTTGAAGTGCTTCTGACCTGAAATTCAAAATGCAAAAGTATATTTTCTGCATCGTTAAAAAGAAAGAGCAGAAAAATATGCACACTCTAAACAGAAAGTGATAGGTACCCAAAATATTTCAGGACCATTGCCAAAGAACTATGATGAATCTTAGAATGTAAGGGACACTGAAGTTTCTAATTTATTAACATTTCTTGATAACTTCATAAATGATGCAGCACTATCATGAATTATTCTCAGACTTTTAAATAAGTTCACCTTGAGGGGGTTTGAAAGATGTGCAGAATTTCTTGGCCAATGTAAGTGATTCTGTTCCCTTCCATGTCAGTCCATCAAATGAATGGAAAGAGCAACACAATGGCACAGTGGTTAGCACTGCTGCCTCACAGCACCAGGGATTCGGATTCAATTCCGGCCTCAGGTCATTGTCTGTGTGGTGTTTGCGCATTCTCCCTGGGTCTGCGTGGTTTCCTCCCACAGTCCAAAGACGTGCAGGTTAGATTGATTGGCCATGTTAAATTGACCCTAGCGTCAAGAGATTAGCAGGGTAAATATGCATTGTTACGGGAATAGGGCCTGGACGGGATTGTTGTCAATGCAGGCTCAATGGGCTGAATGGTCTTTTCCTCACCATAGGGATTCTATGAATACTTCTCACCAAATGACATCATCAGTTATTTCCAAGGCTATTTTCAACACTTCCCAGCAATGGCCAAAATGAATTACTGCATTCTTACCTCATTGTCTACAGCTCACATCCTCAGGGAAACAGAGAATTTTGTGCCCTGACAGGTTTGAAACTGACATTTGTTCAGATTCAGCTCTGTATGAACTCTCTATGGGCTTCCTATTAAATTAACCCCTTGCACCAGACACCCCTCTCTGATATATTTCAGCTGCAAGTGCTTAGCTCTATCATTATTACAATAGTGATTTCTAATCATAATCACATTCTTACAACTCCATACATGCAGTTTCAGTGACAACGCTTGACTAACAAGGGAGTCAAAGGGAACTGAAAAGTTGTGTTGACGCCACAATCAGATCTTATTGAATGGCAGAGCACCCTGAAGGGCTAAATGACCTACTTCTGCTCCTAATTCGTACGTGTGTTTGTATATTAGCAGACACGCAACCCAAGAGTCCAACCTGGCTTAGAGTTTATTGTTGGGCTGGCAAGATGGCACAGCAGTTGGCACTGCTGCCTCACAGCACCAGGGACATGGGTTCGATTCCAGCCTTAGGTAACTGTTGCTGTGGAGTTTCCTCCCACGCTCAAACATGTGCAGATTAGGTGGACTGGCCATGCTAAGTTGCCCTAAATTGCTTAATGTCTACAGATATGTAGGTTGAGGGAATTAGTGGAGTAAATACGTGGGGTTATGGGGATAGGACAAAGGAGAGGACCCAGGTAAGATATTCCAGAGAGTTGGTGCAGATTTGATGGGCCAAATGGCCTCCTTCTGTGGGGATTCTATGACCTAAAACAAGACACTAGAATTCTGCATAAGCAAGATTCTTGCACTTGAAAATAGATCCAATTTGGTTTGGAATATACAAGTTGAACTTCCTTTAAGCCCCTATTTCTGCACCCATGACCCCAGCAGTATTCTCTTGGGCCAGCATGCAGGAGCTGCATGATAGAGGGAGGAAAATAGCTGTCGAAGGCCTCTGGATCCTCTGGCAGTGTAGCATGGTGTGCGGAAGAGAAAACATTTATTTTTTAAAAACACAATGGGATTGGGCAGTTAAACTGGTCATCATGTGTTGTTATGCTGCAGGAACCAAATTCGCAACTCATTTCACAAAAATAGAAGACCCCTCGAGCATGTTCCGTCATTCAATTTGATCATGACCTATCTGATCTTAATTCCAGTTATCTTGCCTTACCATAGAAATCACAGAATCCTTACAGTGCAGAAGGAGGCCACTCGGCCCTCGAGTCTGCACTAACCATAATCTCACCCAGGCCCTAGTCCCATAGGTTCACGTATTTACCCTGTTAATCCCCCTGATGCTAGGCTCAATTTAGCATGGCCAGTCCACCTAACCTGCACATCTTTGGAGTATGGGAGGAAACTGCTGTACCTGGAGGAAACTCATGCAGACACAGGGAGACTCCACACAGACAGAGACCTGAGGCTGGGATTGAACACAGGTCCTGGCGCTGTCAGGCAGCAATACTAACCACTGTGCCACCATGCCACCCTAGTCACAGCTTTAGAATTTTCAATTGACCCTGCCCGGCTTCAACTTGATTTTCGAGCTAACTGCTGAAGGATTGAGATGCATTGCATTTGTCATGAGTAATCACTGCAAATGTGTGGTTTTGTTTAAATGTATATGAATTAAGGCAGGCTGCCTTGTGAAGAAGTTGTCAACCAAAAACAATGAGCAAAACCAAAAATAAATTCAGGGGAAGTATGTCAACATGAAGCAAAATGGAAGAGGCGGCTATTATGATGGGGTTAGATGAAGAGGCTCGTGTGGAGCACAAACAATAGACAATTAGGACAAATTGTCTGCTTGTGCAATACATTCTTTGTAAACAGACTTTTGGGGAGAAAGTTCCAGACCCCCACATTCCTTTGTGTGAAGAAGCGCTTCTTGGCATCAGCTCCCTGAATGGAGTGACTCTAATTTTAAGGTCACGTCCCTTGGTTCTGAACTCGACAGAGTAGGAAATTGTTTTTCTCCATTAATACACTCGTCCACATTTGAAACTAAGCAGTGCGCCAAACCAGCATGAAAACGGGAGAGAATTGTGCCCATTTTTTGGCAATATGACAAATCAAGGGAGGTGATTCTCCCAAAAAATTCCTAAGCGTCAAATTTGCTATTTTTTTCCCAATGGGATTTTCAAAATGAATCTCTCACACTGTATGCGCTGCAAAGTGCAGTAGCGTGATTCATGCTGAAAATCAGTGGGCGGGGCCTATTCCCGCTGGACAGGCCGGCAGCATAGCGCTGAGTGGGCCACTGCACATGTACTGATCTTCAGTGCCAAAATCAGCACATACGCAGTGCTGGCCTCCCGATCATCAGCCAGCTCCACGACCCCAGCATTGCTGGTCATGCGAACGCCACTACCCCCCTCCCACCCCACTAAGATGTGTCCCGGCCAGCCTCAACACCCCTTCAACCCCCTCCACCAACAACCCAAACATCCCCCATCCACCCACTGCAGTCCCAAGCCCCCTCTGCAGCCACGACACACCCCCCAACCCCGATTGCTGGCCTCCCTTCCTTTACCACTCAGTTGGAATGCAAAGTGGCAGTGGGACTCCCCACCCATACCAATCGCCCTCCAGAGGCCCTACTCCCCCATTAGGCTTCACTTTTAGGTGCCCTATGGGCATTGGCACTTTGCCCCTTGGGCAGTGCCAAGGGGACCCTGGCCCAACATTCTGGGGGGAAGGGACCAGCGATTTGGCTATGGGAGGGGGGTAGTGGTGGTTTGCACAGCCAGCAATGCTGGGGTCGCAGAGCTGGCCGACGATCGGGAGGCCAGCGTTGCGCATGTGCTGATTTTGGGGTGGCACGGTAGCACAGTGGTTAGCACTGCTGCTTCACAGCTCCAGGGACCTGGATTCAATTCCCAGTTTGGGTCACTGTCTGTGTGGAGTTTGCACATTCTCTTCGTGTCCATGTGGGTTTCCTCTGGGTGCTCTGGTTTCCTCCCACCGTCTAAAGATATGTGGGATAGGTAGATTGGTCATGCTTAAATTGCCCTTTTGTGTCCTGAGATTCGTAGGTAAGAGGGATTAGCAGGTAAATGTCTAGGGATAAGGGGATAGGGCCTGGGTGGGATTGTGGTCGGTGCAGGCTCGATGGGCCAGGTGGCTTCTTTCTGTATTGTAGGATTCTTTCATTCAATCACAGCCCAATGAACCCGATCGCAGCAACCCCCCCCCAGCCAATCGCTGTATCCAATTCCCCCTTCTACCACCTCTGTTCACCCGGCCCCCCAAATCGATCGCCATCCCCGTTCAGCTCTCCCAATCCGCCCCCGCCCCCCCCCCCCCCCCACAATCAATCATGAATCTCCCAACCCATAATTGAATATTATACAGCACACACGTGCTGCCTTATCTTCAGGCTCCGCCCTCCCCATAGGCTCCACCTATTAGCACTGCCTGGTGCCCAGTGGGCAATGCCAGGTTGGCTGTTGGGCAGGGCCAAAGACCCCAGGCTTGCTTGGCACTGGCAAAGCAGCACTGCATACCTCTGTCCAACCCAGGGGCCTCAACGGCCTCCAGTCCCACCGATGTGGCCATCCCATCAGATCCCTGTTGGTGAGAGAATCATACGTGATCTTGCCAATGAGTACCTCCACCAGCAAGGTTGTTAAGGCAAGTGAGCCTGAACGATAGTGTCCCGGATTCACTAAACTCATTAAAATTAGTTCATCGATATTTAAATCAGCATCACAATTGGGAGAGCCGGTATCACCACGAGAGACAAGAACCAGGCACGAACCCAGTCTTTCACCTCCCTTGCAATCTCACTGGCAAGACGAACTGGTAAGATCATCCCCAATATATTACACATCCCAAATCAGTTCTAAAGAAGGTTAAATAATTAATTCCATTACTCTAAATAACACTAAATATCGTTACTAGGTTCTAGCACACAATTGCACATATGTCACACTTGGCCTGCAGCTTCAAGATGGTTTAACTTTGATAGGCTTACTTCTGGTCTGATTATGGAACTAAATGTCCAGCAATCACCCTGAAATTGCACCCATTAATCTGCTCTTCAAAGAGAAATTGAGCAGTGGAATTCAACAATCATACTGGTACTGCCACAACCTTTAGCACGTTCCCAAACTTCATCAAACAGAAAGACATCACTGGTGAGCTTTTACTCAGAGCACAGAGATTCAGCTGTTCTTTATTTTGTTTGTAAATAAGGAGTCTTGCTTTTATCCTTTTTCCTCATAGAATTGGCTGTCCATTATAAGTTGTGGCTGCTGCTGTAATCATAACCAGACTATGTAGGGTATTAAATCAATATGTAACGGCCCAGGCTGCCTGCTGATTGCACCTCAGTCAATTTCTCAAAACAAGTTTGAACCCTTTGCTTCATTTATAAAAAGTGGCAACTGACAAGTATGATCATGACCCACTTATTGATATGAGGGTGGTCTGAAGTGACAGTTTCACAAACATCCTCTGCTTTCAATTTCAGGCTTTCGTGTACCTGCTATATTCCACCATCAAGTAAATTTAGAATCTTCCAACCTCAACGTCAGATACTGGCAAGTGGGTAGCAGAAAGCTGTTCACACATTGCTCCCAATTTTCCATCCACTTAAAGTTTAATGAGTGGAAGCATGGGCTGTGCAATTCATAGAATCATAGAATAAAGTACAGTGCAGGAGGCCGCCATTTGGTCCATTGAGTCTGCACCAACAACAATCCCACCAGGCCCTACCCCCATGACCCCACATATTTACCCTACTAATCTTTTAACATCCTCTGAACACTAAAGTAGAAATTTAGCATGGCCAACAACCTAACTCGCAAATTGTTCGATTGTAGGGGGGAAACCGGAGCACCCGGATGAAACTTATGCAGACATAGGGAGAAGGTACAGACTCCACAGAATCACCCAAGCCAGGAATCAAATCTGGGTCCCTGGCATTGCGAGGCAGCAGTGCTAACCGCTGTACCACTCCAGGTCCTGAAGCTTTGCACCAGAAGCATTTAAGATGAAAACAACCTAACTACCTGCAAGAAATTATTAGTGCACACAATTTTGCAGTTAAACTGTCCAGTCTAATTACCTTCAAACAAGTCTCTTTATGTAATGTGCACTAAGCAAATGTGGCTCATAGGTTTGAAGTTTAAAGCAAACCACGGTACTCATTTAGAATCTAGTCTATAACCACATAGGGCAGGATATAACCACATAACCTGCAGTGTGTTTTCTGGTAGTGGAGGCAACTTGCCACTGGACACCGGCACGATCTTCTGGTCCCACTGGTGTCTACACCATTTTGCGTAGGTTGCTTGTCCCATCACCAGAGTTCCTTTCTCCATGATGGGGGCGGGGGGAATCCCAGCCATAGAAATTGACTTGTGCACACTGTTAACACAGTAGTCATTCATCTCTTGTACTCAATTCAAGTCTGGCTAAGATTGACTGACTGGGTTGGACACTCGGTGTCTGCTGGTTGTGATGGTCTTGTGCGTAGTCAGTAGCAACACAGTTCTTACTGCGCACAGATCTGCAGCATTCTCTCTAATTTGGCACTCAAACGTCTTATTCAGAGAGAGGGAGAGAGAGCACAGGATTGTTGGCACTAAAAATGGAATATGCCACACTGCTGAAGTACAGGATGCTCTTTATGAGATTTACACCAAAAGCCTCCTTGTCCGCAGCTGGGATTCTCTGGTGCTGCTGCAGTGACTGGAGTTTTGGCTGAATGCCAGATTTCATTGGCAGTGGGACAGGTGTAGATGAGATCAGAGAATCCCACTCCAGGTCTCAGCCTTGTTGTTGGTACACAGTACAAGAAGCTTAACTGCACATGTATGCCTGCTACATTGGATCATGTCCGCCACCATAAAGAACATAAAAAAATGTAGATGTAGCTGATTTGAAGCAAACCTTAAAAAGAACAATGAGAACTAAAAAAATGATGAGCAATTTGTTTTATGTTTGCAAATGTAACCTTTCTAATAAATTGCCTCCCTGCTTTATGGCTTCCATCATCTGACATGACTTCCAATATCCTCCCTCTGTACAACAGCTAAATGGAAAAACCATCACTAACCTGTGTGGGTTTTCAAATGACAGTCCAGGGTAGATTTGACTGTGAAGCTCTTCCCACATTCGTCACACTTAAATGGCTTCTCTCCAGTATGGATTCGTATGTGTCTATGTGGGATGAAAAGACATGTTTTACCAGATCTATTTAGAGATAATTGTATACAGGAATAATTACAGATTAACTTGTCTGCAACGATGCTAATATGGAGAATTGATGTTCAGATATTAAATTATCTTAGACAAATATAAATTAAAGAGCATGTGCATTTTAAAATATTAATACATATTTTGTTTTACATTTCAAGCTAATAAAGCAAACTAACTTTTATATAACATGCTTTCCATACCACTAAAGTTTGATTTTTTGATGATTTTCATGGGATACGGAATCTATGGAGCCTCCCACAGCAATAAAGACCATTTAAATATTAATATGTAGCACAGGGTTACCTATCTTTGGGTGTTGGGGAGATTGTTTATTTTAGACTTTAAACTTTCGACTGGCTGATGGTCAGATGTTCACAATGAAAACTTGATTTACTTTTTGAAAAATGCCCTCATCTCTAAAAAGACAGCAAACCTAGTGAGGTAAAATAAAACAGGCAATGAAAGGGATTTAACAAACAAGTGAACTAAGAAAAAATTGTTAGAATGCACATATAGAATTAGGAAACATGTAAATGATTAAAACTGTGGCGACGCAAAAGAGGAAGAGGGAGAAAATGGAAAAGGTTTGACAATTACTTCACTAGTCTTAAACATTCACTTTTAAGACAAAGCTATACCTAACATCAGAACACCTTTAATACTATAATGTTAGCTCCTATTCCAGCATCAGTTTGTTCGATTAAAACTTCTATAGGTTTAGAGATGGACATTTTCTCAATCTACCATTGAGTAAAGCTTTTTGCTATTAATATAATTTTGTGATGTATGCAAACTTGAAGCTCATCTTGTGGCATACTCCAAATTCATAAAAATCATACTAAATTTTATCCCAAAAGTATCATAAGTTTGTCTATAAAAATAACTTTTCTCCACATTTTTGGGTCTAATCAAACTCAATAACAGACGGAAATGGAATGCTTTCCATCTTGGTATTTAGTTTTAAGCAAAGGTTGCACATGTCGTCTGGTACAGGTCTGTTAGATGCATTCTAAGAGTTCTTCTATTCTGCTCTAACAAACGCCATGTAACTAACAACCTATGCCACACAGACTGCAGAGGTTCTCTCATTGCCATCTGAAGGGCAACTGGAGATGGGCAATAAATGCTACTACCCGCTACACCTGCATCCCATGAACAAATAAAGAAACTTATTCCAACTGATGCCAAATAAGTATCAACTTTATGTACGCAATGAACTCATAAATACTAGGAAAAGGACTAAGATTCCCCAAATTCATTTTATGTAAGACTACACAACCGCGCTCCATCAGTTTGGCCTGGATTCAAACCATCTGCTAGTGTTCACTTTACTACATTCCCCTATGATCATCTGGGACTATGGCAACTTTACCTTTATCAAATCTGCTTTTAGTGACACCAGTTCATGGAATCACAGAATCCCTATAGTGCAGAAAAGGCCATCAGCTCATGGCAGCATGGTGGCACATTAGTTAGCACTGCTGCCTCTCAGCACCAGGAACTTGCATGTTCTCCTCGTGTCTGCGTAGGCTCTGTGCATGTGCTTCCTTCCACAGTCCAAAGGTTTGCAGATTAAGTGGATTGGTAATGCTAAAGTGCCCCTTAGTATCCCAAGATGTGTAAATTACGGGGATGAGCCATGGTAAATGCCTGAGATTAAGGGAATGGGGCAGGGAGTGGGCCTAAGTAAGGTGTTCTGTTGGAGAGTCGGTGCAGACTCAATGGGCCGAATGGTCTTCTTTTTAACTGAGTGGATTCTACAATGCTGTGCTCTATCAGTTGAGTGGGTGAACAAATAGTTTTCTCCCATAACTTGATATAGGGACAGGGGCTGACAGTAATGCAGGGCACAAACACACGTGCTATCATTCAAAAAGAGACATGGCCCCGGATCATTAGGTCTTCCAGAGTAGTTTGCACACAACAAATTACTTTGAACTACTGTGATACAGACATTATGCCATTTTCAGGGCAGCTAACAGCAATGAAATTAAGGTATTCATGAAGGCCCTGCCATCTCAACCTTGACCCTTGTCTGAGCTGTGGTGATTCTCAGGTTAAGTCACCACCAGTCAGCTCTTTCCCTCAAAGGGGGGAGCAATTTATTGTCATCTGGGACTATGGCGACTTTACCTTTACCTAATCTGCTTTTAGTGGCACCAGTTCACAGAATCCCTACAGTGCAGAAGAGGCCATCAGCCCATCAAGTCTGCACTATCCCTCTGAAAGAACACCATACCCAGGCCCAATCCCCTGTCCTATCCCTGTGATCACGTGCATTGAACATGGCCAATCCTCCTCACCCTTCGGACCATGAGACGAAACTAGAATACCTGGAGGAAACCCAAGCAGGCAGGGGGAGAACGCGCAAACTCCACACAGTTGAAGAACAATTGTGAACTGGGATCGCAGAAAAGCTCCTCACTCCTCCAACTGACCACTGGATCTTTAACTTCCATCTGAACCAAGTAACCATCAGATCAGAAATAACACTGAAGTGCCAGCCTGGATTACAAGCTTAAACCCTGCAATGGGGATTAAATCTTTAAAGCGGGACATGAACCCACAAAGACAAGGTTGCTGTTCAGACAGCTGGACTTTTGGACCTATATTTATATACCAAAATGCAATGCCAAAAGAAGAGAAGTGGAAATGAGAGAGAGAATCACCTGCAGAGAAAAAGGACAGCAGAAAATAAGACTGAACCAAAAACATCAGTTCTTACCTAACTAGGTCACTAGGCTTTTTGAAACTCTTTGTGCAAAATGAGCATTGATTTGCATGTTTCGGCTCTTCCTCCACCTCGGTGTTCTTATCCTTAATTTCACTGACCCGGTCCTTCTCTGCAGCTGACTGGACTAGTACTTTTTCAGAGACTGTAGCGTCTAACCGTGTTTCAGTTTTGGCTAACTCCGCTGTCTCTTCTTCAGTAAATGTGATGATCCCAATCCGTGACCGTCGCACAACAGGCCTTTCCAGATTTTCATCTTCTTCATCTAGATGATAAGATAAAGAACATTATTATACTGCACCTCCAGTGTCAAATGAAACAACTATTTGCGCGGGGTGGGGTGGGAGGGCTGACTTTGAGCCCGCACTCTCCGTCTGCCGGAATGGCGGCACATGCTCGAAACCCAGAGACAGCGATTTGTGCCGGTGAGTTTCTGAGTTCCCATCTTACTGGCCCCTCGCTACTGGAATGGCATGAGACACACCGTGGGACTGCAGAAAGCTCATTTTAATACATCAAGCATCTAGGTCCAGGGGGTCTCCCCAGGGGGTGAAAAGTTGAGTATAGGATCTGGGAGAAGAGGGGCATGGCCAGGCAGTGGCCTGGCAATGCAACCTGGCATTGCCTCTTGGCACAGGTTGGCACCATGGGGCCTGACGGCTTAGAGAAGTGCCGAATCCGATCGGGGGTGGGGCCCAACACCTGTGATGGGTTGATGGGGCGGGAGAAGATGGCTACTCAGGTTCTGATTGGGGCGACCATGAAAAATGGCACCCTGATCGCTCAGCAGTGGGATTTTGCCAGCGTGTTGAGGTTCTGCCCCTGTGTGACTGTGGAATAAGTTCCCTTGTTTTTTTTGGCTGACTGTCACAAGATTGAGAGAGAAACACACCGATTTTCTCGCCAGAAACAACACTGGTGATTTTTCAGTAATATTTCACCCTTGAAGGGTGAACAATTTCAGGGAGATGTCACCATGAGTTGCTGGTTTGCAGTCTCAGAACAGCAGTCCTAAAATACTCGTTCCAGCAATAAACCTTCTCAAAATTACCTTCGTTACTTTTGTGACAATCCGAACTGCAGAAGTTTTTAAAACGAATTTTAATTTAAATTCAGAACAGCACCTAATGTAAATCGCTGGCATAAATTTTTCCATTTCTCACTTCTTTTCCAGTCTTTATGAATCATTGTAAAAAACCTTAAACTCAAATTAGTTATTGCTATTTCTTTCACCTGTTTGCTACAATCCATTTTTGAAATGGGATGTTTGAAAATGTTTGCCTGACAACAAAGTAATATTTCTTAGCTGAATACGTGCAGGTTAGGTGGACTGGCCGTACTAAATTGCCCAATTATCAGGGACTAGCAGGATAAATACGTGGGGTAACAGGGGTGGGACCTGGGTAGAACTGTCGTCAGTGCAGGCTTGATGGACTGAATGGCCTCGTTCTGCACTATAGGGATTCTATGAATCAGTATTAAATCAAGGGATTGAGTATTGGTGTAATCAGATCGCATGTAATGGAGTTAAAATGGGAAGGAAATGTGGATGAGCAAACCCCAGGGTGCCCACAAGCAAGTAAGCACCACTAGTCAGAGTCATGCAGTACAGATGAGAGGCCCTTTGGCCTAGCAGGTCTGCACTAATCCTACTTCCCAGCACTTGGCCCACAGCCTTGAATGCTATGACATTCCAAGTCTTCAGCCACTTGCTTTTCAAAGGATGAGAGTTTCCCATCTCTGTAACGCCCCCACCCACCCCACTACAGTCTGGGTGAAAAAAATAAGTTTTGCAGCAGGCACATTTTATGACACTCCAGCCACCAAACTAAACAGTGACTCCCTCTACCACTCTCACAGTGGTTCAAGAAGATGGTCACACCTTTTGAACTGCTATTAGAGATTGGCAACAAATCATGGTCTTGTTAGCAAGGGCCACATTCCATGAAAGAACATAAAAAAAGGAATGGTAGCTCTGCGTTGGATTACGTTGGATGGCATGTTAGTCACATTTGTTCAAAATGCCAGGCTCAGACTGAAAACTAGTGTTATTCTCCAGCTGCACAGCCCAGTTTTCACTCCAGATCTTGAGCCTTAGAGTGAATAAAAATGAGTGAGTGGTATTTATGCCATCACTCTGGTGGGTGATAATCTTCGGGTGCTCCATCCCTCCACCCCCTGTGCCTGCAGGCGGTGAGGCAGACATTGAGTGGGGAAGGGCTGGTTAATGATATTTCAAATCTTTAAAATGAGGTTCTCGCACTTGGTGGGCATGAACTTTGTGACATCACTAGCGAGGGGCGTGGAAAATTGGGAAGTGTGACTTTTCTAGAAGTAAGACTGTCTGATTCAAGGCTCTGCATCCAGGGGAAACATCCTCTCAGCATCCATCTCGTCAAGCACCCTCAGAATCTTAAATGCTTCACTGAAGAGCGTGAATATAAGGGGCGCAGATGATGCAAGCTTCTCTGCAGGTTCTTCCTTTGAATAAAAATACTATATATGACTTAGTGTTCTGAGACGAAGCACTCCATACCTCCAACTCCTACCGTTACTTGATGAATCTTCATGTGCCTCTTGCAGTGAAGGGATGTTCGGAAAGTGTCGTCGCAGAATGGGCACTTAAACGGTCTCAGGCTGGTATGAATTACCATGTGCCTTGTCAGGCTCCCATTTGTGGTAAAGGTGGCATCGCAGACATTGCATCGATAAGCTTTGATACCTTTAAATACATGGAGATACATTTCCAGGTATTTATAAATGTTAAAACATGCTTTTCCAGTTGAATCAGAAAGATTTAACTGAAGTTGGTGCTGACATCATTAACGTTGACCCACTGCATGAGACTGAAAATCAAAATCAAAACATAGAATAAAATAATGCAGCACAGGCAGAGGCCATTCAGCCCATCACACCCATGCTTACACTCTGAATGAGCTTTCCAATTACTCCCACTCCCCTGTGTTCTCTGCAGCTTAGCAAATATCAATACAGCTGTTAAGTCATTTTGTCCCTATTTGGTTTCCAAGTGAGAGAATAAATTTGGTTCAGATACATGTCTGATTGGCAGTCAATTCAATTTGTTTGGTCCTGGCTTATTTTTATATAAATAAATATATTTCATTGTACGTCAGAATCAAATCATATGGGCAAACTGGGGCAATTTATGCCTTGCTATCGCTCGATTTCCACTTATAGCCAGAATGGCAGTAGGGACTAAAATTGTACAAAGGGCTGACGCACTGATTCCCTGCTGATGACAACAATGAATGATGAAACAAGCGATAAATGCATTCAAAAATAAAAACAAAGATGGAACTGGATTAACTAAAACTCAGAGAATAGAACCCCTTGTCTGAATCAAATTGAATCCACATACTTTAAAAAACAATGATGAGGAGAAATAGCAGAGACACTACAACTCATTTTTAATGTGTTGTTGGAAAAAAGGTTCAGTGCCATTGCTGTTTGTGGGTGGGACTTTGCGGCAACCCTTAAACATTCTGGGACGTCCTGGGGTCATAACAGGTGCTATAAACAAATTTTTTTCTCTCTATTTGCTCGAACCAGTACCTGTATGTGTTCGCTGATGCGCTTTCAAAACTCCTGAGGATACAAAACATCGACTGCACTGCAGGCATTTGAAGGGTTTTTCACCTGTGTGAGAACGTACATGTTGCTTCAGATGGCTTGATTTCTTGAAACCTTTGGTACAGAACTCGCACCTGGGAAATGCAGAAAAGAGTCACTGGCATCCTTTAAAGGCAAAGATTATTTAGCTTCAAGGACCATCAATCTACAAAAGGGAATCCTTGTTTCAGAGAACTTTAAGAAGGCACAGGGAGAAAAGCTGACACGAATAACTGGTGCCACCCTCACAAAAAATGGTAGTGGTTGATTTAAGAACAGGCCCTTGTCACATGCAAGAGGTTCCTGGTGCAGAGGGACCTGGGGGTCCTTGTGCATGACTTGCAAAAACCCAGTCTGCAGGTGCAGGAAGGTGATCAAGAAGGCGAATGGAATGCTGGCCTTTATAGCAAAGGGGATAGCATATAAAAGTAGGGAGGTCTTGCTGCAACTGTACAGGGTACTGGTGAGGCCGCAGCTGGAGTACTGGGTGCAGTTTTGGTCGCCGCACTTGTGCAAGGATATTTTGGCCTTGGAGGGAGTGCAGAGGAGGTTCACTAGGCTGATACCGGAGATGAGGGGGTTGGACTATGAAGAGAGACTAAATAGACTGGGTCTGTACTCGTTGGAGTTTAGATGGATGAGGGGGGATCTTATAGAGACGTACAAGATTATGAAAGGGATGGATAGGGTAGAGGTAGAGAGATACTTCCTGCTTAGAAAGGATAGCAGGACTAGAGGGCACAGCCTCAAGATAAGAGGGGGCAGTTTAGATCAGAGTTGAGGAGGAACTTCTTCACTCAAAGGGTGGTGAATCTCTGGAATTCTCTGCCCGTTGAAGCGGTGGAGGCTACCTCGCTAAATATATTTAAGTCACGGGTAGATAGGTTTTTGATAGACAAGGGAATTAAGGGTTATGGGGAGAAAGCAGGAAAGTGGAACTGATCCACTTCAGATCAGCCATGATCTTATTGAATGGCGGGGCAGGCTTGAAGGACTAGATGGCCTACTCCTGCTCCTATTTCTTATGTTCTTATGTTCCATCAGTATCACATTAGTGAGGAAGTAAACAATACAAAAAGAACTATGGGTGTGACTGGGCCCATGGAACTATTCAGGTGAGGCATCAGCAAAGTCCTAAGTGTACTAAAGAAATTATTTTTGAGAATGGTGGAAGAAAAAAATCAGTATGGGTGCCACACTGGATTATGCATTCCAGGTTTTTGATTCTTATTACTTCATACTGAGGCCAGGAGAGCCAACAAGTCCTAAAAACAGAGTCAAATATAACGAGAATACATACAGATGTGACCCAAGCTGAAGGACTTCACGCTCAAGTACTTGAGTGTCACTGCAATCAAACTTTAAAAAGTCTTGTCTACTAAAGCATTCACGTTGTTATCCTTCACTTACACCTTGCACTTGATTTTGCACCGATTTGAAGACTGGCAGGTTGTAATTCCTTAGAAACTCTTGAGGATGTGCAACAGGATGAGGCTGCTGCCTGTGGCTTTCCCACCCCAGATCCCAGAATGAGAGTCACTACACCAAGTGGTCAGCTACATCTCCTGTGGCACAACTGGAGTGATCAACCTGCTGGATTGGTGGAAATTGGAGTGGCGGTGCTGTCGTTCGAAAAGAAGCTGGTCTCGGATTTGTCAAATGTTGGCTGGGACACCATGTTGAAGAAAACATTATTTGGTTGTTCACTCCACATTAGCTGAATGATTCTAGCATCTTCTATTGCTGGTTTAATGTGGGGAACAACCAGCTCTTTCCTGAGTAATGCAATAGGATTTCTATTACATCCCTTCTGACAATGTAGTAATCTGGATTGAAACTTGAGGCAGGTACATGGTCCAATCCTGTCATAACCTCCTGACTCAGAGGCAAGTGTGTTTGCACTGAGCCAAGGTTAACCCTAAAGGTGCTATCCATGAAGTGTGATCTGGCCAACTCCTGATCCACTCCTTTGTGGCTGGTGGGCTGCTAGGTGAGTCTCCCAGCTTTCAATCCAACAAAATAAAAGTGGCTCGCTTTATCCTTTGAGGACAATAATAGAAAATCAGAGAAGGCAGCAAACAACTCCGGCAGATTTAGTGATAACCTATCAGTAAATCTCCAATACGTGGGAACATGCTATAACACTCACCTGTACGTCCGTCTAACTTGGTCCTCACTATCAGGATGAAAGGCCGAGCGATGGCTTTGAAGGTGTAGGTTTCCTGATGGCAGCTCATGCATAAGCCGGGTTGTCTGCAGAATGTGCGTGAAAAAAATGCAAAAAGTAATTTTTTAAAAAAAGATCGGTAATGAAAAGTTGTCACGTCAAGAAAATGTTGAATTGCGAGTGTTACGATGTGCAGACAGCATCATGATCTGAGCAAGTTTCAACCTCACTGAAATGGATACAAATTTAATTCACACCAATGCATAGTATTCCAGATACTTCACAATAATGAGGCTAAACAATTTTACAAAGAGCTAAATCTAATATGTCCATAGGAGGTGATAAATGAAATACAGCAATTAACCAATAAGGAAATTTACATAAGCCAGACACATCCAGGGATGGCACTGCTGCCTCACAACGCCAGGGACCCGGGTTCAATTCCAGCCTCCGGTCACTGTGTGGAGTCTGCACGTTCTCCCCATGTGTGCGTGGGTTTCCTCCGGGTGCTTTGGTTTCCTCCCACAGTCCAAAGATGTGCAGGTTAGGTTGAATGGCCATGCTAAATTGACCCCAGTTTCACAGGGATTAGCAGGGTAAATGTATAGGGTTACAGGTAGGACTGTTGTCTGTGTAGGCTCAATGGGCCGAATGGCATCCTTCTATAGGGATTCTATGGATTTGATGGATATTTGCTTACTGGCATGAAGTATTGACAAATAAATCGAAATGGTTCAGGTCCAAAACCTGAATTAGGTTGAAAGGCCACAAATTGAGGTAAAATGTCATTTTATTTAATCTTAGAATTCTACACTAAGAAATGTCAAACATAAAACGGTAACTGCAACATCAGTTCCTGTTGGCACAAATCTGACTCCATTACTTAATGCTCAAATTCCCTATGGCTGATTACCTTACTTCATGTTTTTCTGCAGGTACAAGAACCCAAATTCTTAATCCACCCCATAAGTGCCATCACAGAAAAGTGCATTTGCATTCAATTTCACTTCTATTTTGCACTAAACACTTTCCATTCTTTATTTTACCATTCCTCACCTTATCTCCAGCCCTACTTGACAAAAATGTCAGTCTTCAGTTAAGCACTTTTTTTTGGGGATGGGGTGATTGTGAAATTTCCAATTTCTATTATCTTTTTATGTGGAAAAGTGCTTCCACATTTTCCTTCTAAAAAGGCCCAGCTGTAATTTTATGATCATGGCCAAAATTTTCCGACTGTTTAAGTGGCGCAATCCTCTGATCCCATTGACAGCACACCCCTACCGCGGGTTTCCCAGTGATGTGGGGTGCAGTCAATGTGAAGTCCCACTGACAGTGGCAGGACTAGAAGGACCATCTATGGTGACTTGTCTGCCACCATGAGAAACACACTGTAGGGAGGCCAGAGAATTATCCCCAACATCCTCTCACTCTTCATTCCCTACCAGCATTTCAAACACATCTATAAAATTACCCTTCAATGTTTAAGGGAAAACAAGCAAAGCTTACCCGACTAATCCTAATCTGGGTCATCACTCCTTTAGGGAAGAAAATTGGCCATCCTTACCCATTCTGGCCTACATGTGACTTTATTTAGGCGTTCGTATAGGACTGAATGTGGGAGATGTTTATTAACATGCAGATGGCATGGACTCAATGGGTTGAATGGCCTCCTGTCCTATAATGATTTGATGAGCACGTAAGAAAATTCAATCTTACCTCAGTAAAACACTTTGATAATCATTTGCAGACCAGAGTGGGCATTTCACATCTTTTATTATAGATACCAAAAACTTCAATGGGCCAATTTAACATCAGTTTACCTTTCTAAACAGTGGATTTACAATTTCATCAATTAACACTTCAAGGAGTGTAGAAGTAATACCTCAAAAGCAGCAGCAGCAAGGTGGAATAAGCAGCAGCAGCTTCTGAAGAATACAATTTAAAACATTGTCTCTTTAATACTTACCACGTTGATGCTGTCCGTGGTTGGAACCTGAAGCAGACTCTGCTGATGGTAACTGGGAGTTAGAGCCTGTGACTCAAGGCTACTCGAATCCTGTAACTGCTGCACAGCTGTGAACTGGCCCTGTTGGCCAAAGCTATCAGTGATGGTAAAACCTGGCATAAAAATGTAACAAGTTAATTTGCTTATGTTCACTCTAATTAATGCTTAAAATAACAACATGGAACAACTATTTGTCAACTTGCTAAGGAAGTTTCATCGTCCTGTTTCATTCGATACAGAGAAATGCTCCTGTTTCGCTGGTCCGGGTGTCATTCAAATTGAGCATTTGCACTGTCATAAATCATTTTGGGAAGAATCATTCAATTTACACCCACAATCCAAACTCACGAGTTAGTAAATATAACTATGCAATTATTCCCTGAAAGTTCCTACTATAGTCCAATTCTGGCCTCTTGTGCATCCCTGATTTCCTTCACCTCACCACTGGCAGCCAAGCCTTCATCTGTTGAAGTCCCAAATACTGGAATTCCTTTGCTAAACCTCAGTCACTCACTACTGCTTTAAGATGTTCTTTTACATCAACCTTCAATCAGGTTTTTCAACAGCTGTCCTGATAGATTCTTCTGTCTGTCTCTTTCTGTCTAATAATGCTTCTGTGACACAGCGAGGAGTATTTTCCTAGATAACAACTTCTTGGCCCATTAATCAGTCAAAATTTTTACAACACAGAAAGATGCCCT
This sequence comes from Carcharhinus amblyrhynchos, assembly GCF_965287045.1. Classification (NCBI taxonomy): domain Eukaryota; kingdom Metazoa; phylum Chordata; class Chondrichthyes; order Carcharhiniformes; family Carcharhinidae; genus Carcharhinus; species Carcharhinus amblyrhynchos. Next base: position 39,308,687 of record NC_137331.1, read on the forward strand.
TCGGCCCACTGTGACTGCACCGGCCGTCAAATACCTAAATATTCTAATGCCATTTTCCAGCAAAATGGTTTTGCTGTTCCCAATCTCAAGTTGGACTAACTTTCTACTCTTCCAATACTGGATGTCAGACAAACAATAAGATACATTAAGAGAGTGTGAAGGGGTCAAAAGAGGTGGTACAGTAGAATGTTGCCAGCATGTGCAACGTTGCGCTTTGGATCATATGAAAATAGGAATAGGCATAGGTTAAATGGCCCCTTGAGCTTGCTTCCAAGTTAATCAGATTATGGCTGACACTCAACCTTAATTCCACTTTCCTGCTTGATCTCCACTTCCTTTCATTCTCAGACTCCAACTGAGGAGCAACATATATATGAGAAATTTTCCTTTTGTGGAAAGGGAGTTAATTTTGCTAAATTAAAACCTACTCAGATGACGATTGAGGAAAAAATAAAATACTCTAATTTTACACCAGCAGACAATGCAATCAAGGGGTTTGCTAGTTCATCTTAGGATCCCTGCAGTGCAAAAGGAGGCCATTCGGCTCATTGAGCCTGCACCAACATAATTCCACCTGGTCCTATTCCTGTAACCCCACATATTCAACCTGCTAATCCCCCTGACACTAAGGGGCAACTTAGCACAGCCAATCAACCTAACCGGGTCCCTGGTTCAATGAGGCAGCAATGCTAACCACTGCGCCACCTCAATTTGCAATACATGCATATATATAACAAACACAGCCTCCCCCACCTACACACATCCCCACCCACCGATGCAAGCATGCACGCTGGCATTCACAAACACGTTTGGCCAGAACTGACAAGGCCGACAGATTATCTTCCCTAAACAGTATGAATGAACCAGATGAGTTTTACCACCTTCATGTAGCTACATGATCACCATTACTTGCACTCAAATTTTGTTCCATATTTATTTACTTCCATATTTATTTCATGGTGGCACAGTGGTAGGCATTGCTGCCTCTCAGCACCAGGGACTTGGGGTCAATTCCTGGTTTGGTTCACTGTCTGTGCGGAGTCTGCACAATCTCCCCATGTCTGCATAGGTTTCCTCTGGTTTCTTCCCACACTCTCAAAGAGGTGCTGGTTACGTGCATTGACCATGCTATAATCTCCCTCAATGTACCCGAGAGGCACTGGAATGTGGCGACTAGGGGATTTTCACAGTGACTTCATTGCAGTGTCAATGTAAGCCTACTTGTGACACAAATAAACTAATCTAAACTGAATTTAAGTTCCCCAGCTTCTCTGGTGGAACTTGTGTCTCCAGCTGATTAGTCCAAGACTCTGGATTATTAATCCAGTAACAAAATGCTACACTATGCTACCATCCCAGTTCAAAACAAAAAGCACCCCCAGTAAAAAAAAACACATGCAATGACAAAACTAAGCTAAAACCCGAAATGACATCATAACCTAACAATCATAAAATGTAGACCATGGTCCTTCCCACTAGCTCTGACCAAAAAGCCTATTTTAAAATTTGACATTGTTCAATTCCAAGTTGTGCTGTTGCATAGATTGTTCCACCAGCACTATGAACTCGCTGCTGGGTTAATTGTTTTTGGGAAGTTGCCTGGTCTCTCAGCAGAGTGTAGTATAACTTTAATTAACATCTTAACTCACATTCAAACAATTGCGCACATTTGCAACAATTATCTGAGAAAGCTGGAAAACCGCAAATAAAGTTGCGCTACTTTTCCCAAAAGCCATCAAATTGACTTGAACTCCAACCTTGGGTCAGGCTCTGCTGGTCAAAGGTCTGCTGTGTTAAAGCCTGCTGATCAAATTGGCTGATATTCTGTTGTGTTGTCACAAAGGAATCTGGAGTAGGAAAACAAATAATAAAAGAATCACTTAATTTGACATTGCTCACAAATGCTGATTAAAATAGAAAATGGTGAATATATATTAGACAAAATTTCCAGTGCAGAAACAGGCCATTCCGCCTGGGTGACCTATGCTGCTATTTAAGCTCCACATGAGCCTCCTCCTGCACTTCTTCATCTCACCCTATCTGTACATACATCAATTTCTTTATCCATCACATATTTATCCAGCTTCCTCATAAATGCATCTTGCCTCAATGACTCCCTTTGGTAAGGAGCTCCACATTTTCACCATTCTCCGAGTAAAGAACATTTAGATGGTCCCATTATAATAAACAAAATATTGAGCAACGCCAGACAGATGTGGCTTTGAGTCCCATCAACACACCATAGCAACACATTTCTGACCCCATTCATTTAGGTAGTGAGAAACTGTCTAAGTTCCAGTAGAAGGATTTTCACAGTAACTGCATTGCAGAGTTAATGTAAGCCTACTTGTGACACTAATAAATTTAGAAATCCTTTGCTTTAAAGGCTTTAGTTCAACTCCACCCCCCCGCTCCTCCTTTGGGTCACACTGTTCCAAATAAAGCATTCTGAATATTATTTTAAAGATTTTGCATTAATTGTGCAGAAAGAGCTACTGGTATACATATTGCCTGAGTGTACATTCACCTACAGCAAGGTGGGAGGTTGGTAAAGACTAAAATAATTTTTATTTAAATGTAAAGTTCTGCAGTAAACGGGATTGATATTTTGTGATCATTTTAAAAACATACTTGTATAAATACACAAACAAAAAGCAAGCGTGTGAAACTTGTTTCTTTCTATATGGTTGGGAAAATTTGCAGGCATGTTGTTCTTTGCACATGAATTCTCAAATTGCACTCTCTTCACATCAAACTCTTTCAGTGCACTGTTTAATAAAATGTATACCAGTAGCTCTTTCTGCACAATTAATGCAAAATCTTTAAAATAATATTCAGAATGCTTTATTTGGAACAGTGTGACCCGTGGGAGGAGCAGGGGGTGGAGTTGAACTAAAGTCTTTAAAGCAAAGGATTTCTAAATTTATTAGTGTCACAAGTAGGCTTACATTAACTCTGCAATGCAGTTACTGTGAAAATCCTTCTACTGGAACTTAGACAGTTTCTCACTACCTAAATTAATTTGCTTGATAATAGCTTAACATTTTGATGGTGTGTTGACACAGCCCCTTTGAACACCACTGCTGCTGCCCAGAGGTGAGACAGATTCAAGGTTACATCTGGAATTCTTTATCTTCCAGGAAAACAAATGAAAAGCTCTTCTCGAAAAACGAAACTAAACCAAACAAAAACAAAAATCAGTCATCCTAGGGCAATCCTAAACCTCGCAACCAGAGTCAATATCGGGGGGCAGCACGGTGGTTAGCACTGCTGCCTCACAGGGACCCGGGTTCGATTCCTGGCTTGGATCACTGTCTGCGTGGAGTTTGCATGTTCTCATGTCTGCGTGGGTTTCCTCCGGGTGCTCCGGTTTCCACCCATAGTCCAAAGATATGCATGTTAGGTGGATTGGCCACATTAAATTACCCCTTAGTGCCAGGGGGACTAGCAGGGTAAATGCATGAGGTTAATGGGGACAGGGCGTGGGTGAGATTGCAGTTGGTGCAGACTCAATGTGCCAAATGGCCTCCTTCTACATAGAGTCATAGAGGCTTACAGCATGGAAACAGGCCCTTTGGCCATGCCTCCCTTTCTTTTTGAAACCTGTAAGTTAATCCCAATTGCCCACATTTGGCCTATATCCCTCTGTACCACTGTACCCATGTAACTATCTAAATGCTTTTTAAAAGACAAAATTGTACCCACTTCTACTATTACCTCTGACAGCTTGTTCCAGACACACACCACCCTCTTGTGTGAAAAAATTGCCCCCTGGAGACTTTTGTATCTCTCCCCTCTCACCTTAAACCTATGCCCTCTAGCTTTAGACTCCCCTACCTTTGGGAAAAATATTGACTATCTAGCTGATCTGTGTCCCTCATTATTTTATAGACCTTTATCAGATCATCCCTCAGCCTCCTACACTCCAGAGAAAAAAGTCCCAGTCTATCCAGCCTCTCCTTATAACTCAATCCGTCAAATCCCAGTAGCATCCTAGTAAATCTTTTCTGCACTTTTTCTAGTTTAATAATACCCTTTCTATAACAGGGTGACCAGAATTGCACACGGTATTCCAATTGTGGCCGTATCAATGTCTTGTACAACTTCAACAAGACATTCCAACTCCTGTATTCAATGTTCTGATCCATAAAAGCAAGCATGCTGAATGCCTTTTTCACCACTCTGTCCACTTGTGACTCCACTGTCAAGAAGCTATGAACACGTACCCCTAGATCTCTTTGTTCTCCCCAATGCCCTACCATTAACTGATTAAGTCCTGCCCTCGTTCAATCTACCAAAATGTATCACCTTGCATTTGTCTAAATTAAATTCCATCAGCCATTCGTCAGCCCACCGACCCAATTGATCAAGATCCCGTTGTAATTTGAGATAACTTTCTTCACTGCCCACTATGTTACCAATCTTAGTATCATCTGCAAACTTACTAACCATGCTTCCTATATTCTCATCCAAGTCGTTAATATAAATGACAAATAACAGGGGAACCTGCACTGATCCCTGAGGCATACCGTTGGTCACAGGCCTCCAGTTTGAACGGTAGGGATTCTATGATGCTATGTGGAAGGATACGCTGGCAGAGGGAGCTCTAGTAGGGAGGAAGAAGCTAAAGTGGAGCATGAGCACCAGCATGGGCCAGCTGGGATGAACTGCTTCAGTGGCGATAAGCTCTGTGACCTGAAAAAAAAACGCACTCACTTTCTGGTGAAGAAAGGTGAGGCAAGAGAACCGAAAGTACTTGCTAAGAGTTAACGCTTTCTCATTGGTAAGCCAGTTAACAATAGGCTTGTGAAAGATACAGGAATGCTGCCAATGCTTTTCTGATAAACTATTGTATAACGTGACTCAAATAGGATGAGGAGAATATTAATCTCTCCACCTCCATCTAGTGGCTTTGATTGGAAGAGAAAAGCTTTTTGAGCCAACTTAAGTAGACATTTTTAATTGTGATAATTTTGGGACTTGATGTACATATATATAAATAACATAGAACAATACAGAGAGAAGCAGGAAGGGATAAATATGTAAAGCAGCAATGACACAATAATCATCTGAGAATAGTTGACAAGAACAGCTTCCATTCTTATTTTTCTCTAATTCACTTTTGCTGTTACACAGAATTTACAGCACAGGAAACTGGCCATTCAGCCCATCCAGGCTTTGCCAGTTTTTTGTACTCCACGAGCCTTCTCCGAATTAACTCTATCAACTCCGTCTTTTCCTTTCTCCCTCATTTCCACCCAGTGTCCTCTGAAATGAATGCACAATATCCTTTTCAGCTGCCCCAAACAATAAAGAATTCCATATTCTCGCCACCATCTGGGTAAGAAGTTACTACGGAATTGGATTTATGCTAAATTAGAGCTCGGACACACCACACAGTTGCTGCAAATTACATTTTACTTTGATAAACAACTGATGCAATTGCTAAACCTATACCAAATGATGATCAGAGCTTAAATTACATTTGCAATATTTGAAATTTGTGTCTGCCTGGGTTTCCTCTGGGTGCTCCGGTTTATTCTCACCATGCTAAATTGAACCTAGTGTCAGGGGGATTAGCAGAGTAAACAAGTGGGGTTACAGGAAATAGGGCCTAGATGTGATTATGGTTGGTGCAGAGTCAATGGGCCAAATGGCCTCCTTCTGCACTATAGGGATTCTGTGAGGTCAACCATCTTATCCCAGGAACCAATTAAGTGAACCTTTGCTCCATTACCTTCAAAGCAAGCATATCTTCCTTAAAATTGCACTCAGTACTCCAGATGTGGTCTCACTAGAGTCCTATACAATTTTAAGACTAATTTTAAAACTGAGCAGCGACAGATCAGCCATGATCTTATTGAATGGCGGGGCAGGCTCGAAGGGCTGGATGGCCTACTCCTCCTCCTATTTCTTATGTTCTTATATTATGAAATCTTAAATTATAAAGAGATATAAAAACAAATTTGAGCAACAGGGACATTTACACAGTTCAAGTGTGCTTTATCCAAAACCCTCGAAACCAATTGTGCTGTAAATTTCAGACTATTTTGACTTTTGCATATCACGTATAGGCCTACTCATATTACAATGGCTGAAGCCTAGGCTAACAAAAGTCAAATGAATAAAGTGACTGGAATAGGATGTACCACTAAATAACAAGTACAGGATGACACCAAGGTGGCAGGGTTGGCGGGTACGGAACTGGATTGTCAGGTGATACAACAGGATATAGATAGGTTGGTGCAGTGGGCAGATAGGTGGCAGATGGCATTTAATCCTGACAAATGCGAGGTGATCCATTTTGGACGGAATAATGCAGAGAGGAGCTATGTGATAAAAGGTAGGCCGATTAGGAGTATAGACATACAGAGGGACCTGGGAGTGCAGGTTCACAAATCCATGAAGGTTGCGTCACAAGTGGAGAAGGTTGTTAGGAAGGCTTATGGGATGTTAGCCTTTATAGGAAGGGGCATAGAGTATAAAAGCTGCCGTCTAATGCTTCAGTTGTACAGAACGTTGGTTAGACCGCATTTGGAGTACTGCGTCCAGTTCTGGTCACCTTACTACCGGAAGGACGTGGAGTCTCTGGAAAGGGTGCAGAGGAGGTTTACCAGGATGTTGCCTGGCATGGGGGGACTGGGTTACGAGGAGAGATTGAAGAAACTGGGACTATTCTCCTTGGAAAGACGGAGATTGAGAGGGGACATGATAGAAGTATATGAGATACTGAAGGGAATAGATAGAGTTAATAGTGAGAGACTGCTCCCTAGACTGGGTACGAACACGAGAGGTCATCATTTAAGGGTGAGGGGGGAGAGGTATAATTTGGAGGTGAGAAGAAGGTTCTTTACGCAGAGAGTTGTGGGGGTCTGGAACGCGCTACCGAGTAGGGTGGTGGAGGCAGGAACGTTGGACTCGTTTAAGATGCAGTTAGATAGGCACATGAGTGAAACGAGAATGGAGGGATATGGTAGGGGCTATTAAATAGGGTTAAACCTCGGGAGACACCGGAAGGGCAGGCTGTAAGATTAATATTTTTGTCTTTATTCCACAGGTGGAGGTCCACCTCGTGTCAAGTGAGGGGCATGCACACGGCGGGTCGTGCGTGGGCTGCTCTTGGAAGTCCAGGAGTGGCCTAGTACTTCATGTCGGTGTGTGTGCTTGATCCTGGACCGGTAGACGGGCGCCGCAACAGCTCAGTGACTAGCACTGCTGGCTGTGCAGACACATGGATTTGGGCCTGTGTCTGTGGGAGTTTGCGCATTCTCCCTGTGGTTGCGTGGGTTTCCTCCGGGCGCTCCGGTTTCCTCCCACACCCCAAAGATGTGCTCTTAGGCTAATCGGTTTTTACCAAATTGACACTATTTCCTCCCTGAATCTGACTGAGTAGGGTTCCATTCGTAGACATGCAGGGTAGAATAGGTGTAGGGTGATGCGGCGGCGCGGGCTCGTTGGGCCGAAGGGCCTGTTTCCCGTGCTGGGTTGTTCTTTGTTCTTTGATAATTGTGATAAAAGTTTAAAGTTTATTTATTAGCATCACAAGTAGGCTTACATTAACATTGCAATGAAGTTACTATGAAAATCCCCTAGTCGCTGCACTCTGGCATCTGTTCAGGTACAATGAGGGAGAATTTAGCGTGGCCAATGCACCCTATCCAGTCTTTTGGACGTGGGGGAAAAAACTGGAGATGATGACTGTGAAACCACTGTCGACTGTCATAAAAAACTCATCTAGTTCACTAATGCCCTTTAGGGAAGCAAATCTGTCATTTTACCCGGTCTGGCCTACATGTGGCCCCAGACACAGTGCAATGTGGTTAACTCTCAAATGCCCTCTGAAATTAAGTGCAATTAGAGATAGGCAATAAATGCTGGGCCCGGAAAATGAATAATTTTTTTTAAAAGTACGCATATTAGGCTTGTTAGCATGAATGATCATGTTGTAAAAGGGCTGAAACAGTATGAATACAAAATTGGCTGAAAGAAAACACAGTTTAACAAAGCATGTTTTTTTAGGCTGCAGGGAGATATACAGTGTTGTTTCCCCAGGGTCAATAGTGGGAGTAGTGCTGTTTCGATATCTACCAATGAATTGAACATGACGTGCAAATCACAATTTCAAAATCTGTAGAGGACACAAAACTTCGAAATGTATGAAACAGTGAGGAAGATGGTAAGACGCTCCATGAGGAGATAGAAAAAGCAATAGAATGGATGGACACATGGCAGATGAATTTCAACCCAAACATTTGAGCTGATATCACAATCTGAAAGGGAAGATGAGTTGATACAATACATGAAACATTACGTGGATAGATTAAAATAGCTGGGGTTATATCCTGAGAGCAGACAGTTGTGTACACGCTGCACTGGGAGATTAGAACGCATGCACAATAGCGCCCCAAAACTCAGCAGCCGGCTTCCCAGCACGAATAGGCTCCATCCACTCCCCCGGCGAGAATCACACTTTGCCTCATTTTTTTTCTAACTGCCATACGATTGCATCTGGGAGCTCGCCCGTTTTCTCTCCCGCTTTCACGTTCATTTGGCACTTAGAAATTTTTGATAAGATCACCCCCATATCTATTTTGTATTATACACTTTTTAGTATAAAAACGTAGGTGTGATTATTTTTGCTTTTTCCATATCATGGAACAATGCAATGCAGCAAACAAAAACACGAGGGTCCAGATCAAGGCCATTTTGTCTATCGTATCCACTTGTTTCAGTCTATTTGTAATTATTCCATCATGGACTCTACTCCCACCCTCCATTTGTTATTCCCCTACTTCAAAGAACACAGCCTCTGTATTTATGCAGGTTTTGCCCTGATTTTCAGGCATGATGCCAACAGGAGACTGGTACAACTCCCTAAGACATGGGACGAAATTTTACAGCCATTCACACCAGTGGGGTTCTCTGGTCCTGCTGCAGTGAACATAGATCTGACTGAGCGCCGAATTCCCTGTCCTCGCTTGCAGCAGCAGTGGGGGTAAGCGACCAGAAAATTCCACCATGGTCTAAATCCACTAATCTCCTGCCAAAGTTAGGGACAAATCCAGAGAATTTCAGGACATTCCTTTAATTTCTCTGAAATAGAATAACATTACTGAACTTTCTGCGCTTTGATGCTGGTTGCAACATTAAAAACATGTTCAGGGCATACATTAATAGAGTTTTCCTAATGTTACCTTCATCCTGGACAAGCTGCTGGTCTGCAAGTTGTTGGCCAAGACCACTTTGCTGAGATCCCACAACTTGTTCTTGGCTCAGGCCTAGCAAGGTTTGTTGGTCAGCGCTGACTGTCGAAGAGGGTTGTAGTTCCTCGGGCTGAAGCTGGGTTTGTGTCTGGCCATTGGTGGAGTCAGACTGCTGTTCCATAGATTCAACCAGCCCATCATCATCCAGGGATGTCTGCTGTTGCTGCTGCTGTTGTTGTATCTGCTGAGCAAGTTCATACCTGCACAGAGAAACAAATTTATGCAGGTGCACAAGGATATGAAACAAAATTTGATGTTGATATTGATCTCATGTAGAAAAAGCAAACTTCCATTTCTCTTTTATTGTGCGAATTAAGCTAAAAGCCTTTTTAAAATGCAACCACCTCATGGTTATGCTATTGTATAATACAGGACTCGGTCAGCAGAGATTATGGACTGGCACCAGAAAATAGCCACAAAAGTGTTGTCAGGAAAGGAAATCTGCACCCCTAGCCAATCTGGCCTATACACCACATGGCTGATTCAAAATACTCTCAGGTCAATTAGAAACGCAAAATAAATTTTTCCTTGCCAATGTTGTCTACAGTTAAATGACAAATTAAAGCAAGCATTCATTGCGTTTGCCTTCATTAGAATTGCTTTACTTGTATGAATTCTTACTTGTGCATCAATACCAATCACTGGTCTTCAAGAATTAGAATCATACAGTGCAAAAGAGGCCCTTCGGTCCATCGAGTCTGCACCGACACACAAGAACACCTGAGCTCCCACCATTTACTAGCATTTGGGCCCACTGCCTTAAATGTTATGAGATGCCAAGTGCTCATCCAGATACTTTTTAAAGGATATGAGGCAACCCGCCTCTACCACCCTTGCAAGCCACTCATTCCAGACCATCATCACCCTTCGGGCAAAACAGATTTTCCTCACATCCTCCCCTAAACCTCAAACCCATGTCTCCTCATGACTGACTCTTCAACTAAGGGAAACAGCTGCTCCTTATCTACTCTGTCCATGCCCCACAATTAAACACAACTACTTTTGTCCCCCTCAAGTTACACTACAAAAGTGCTTCATTGGCAGTAAGGTGCTTAGAGAAAGCTTGAAGCTACAAAGGGTGCTACAGAAAGATAAGTTCTTTCTTTCCTTGTGATTTTAATTGAAGCTGTCACATTTACACTACTGAATCTTTCCTAATGAAAAACAAAATGGCTTTGGATCACTCAAAGACACAGTTCAGCTCAGACTAATGGAATGAAAGTATGCATTCACTGTCATTTTGTAACAGTATAAGTAAATTGAGGTTAGCTGGTTCCAGCTAAATTAACAGATGGGTGGGAAACATAAAAGTGCTCTATAAATCAGCAGCTTCATCCAAAAAGATTTTGGAAATTGCTATAAATTCAGGACAATTTTCTGAAGATGAAGTTAAAGCACTTTATTTGGACAGTGTGAAAGGAAACTTAGTCTACGTTCCATATCTGACCTGGAAATGTTGGATGCTGCTGCCATTACATACTAACGTGTTAACAAACACATGAATAACCGATGCATAGGGATTGTGGGGGCACAGAGAACAGAGGGGGCAGGTTTGTGGTTGAAATGTTTGACAAAAACGGATGATTGAATGGGTGGGGGGGAATACTGGTGATCATTAAGATGAAACACGTCATATATCCAAACTGCTGTTGCTCACTTACAATTTAAAAATACTGTTTTGTCAAGACAGAAGTTTCATTCAAATCCAGGGCCCCAATGTCACCTGCAGGCGGGATTGACAGGGCTGTTGGTAGCAGCCATCCTAACAGTTCTTAACTTTCCTTTGTGGGGCAAGGGTGTGCAGAAATGCTCCTCGAGGTTCCCCCAGTGTAAACTCCCCTTCCCAATTTCCCAACTGCTGATTGCCCCTGACTTTTCAACCCCGTGCTTACCTTGGGCCTGTTAGATGGACATTTTACAGAATGAAAACTTACCTGACCCCCTTCAATCCATGCTCATTAAGTTTCTACAACCCACTCTCTCCACGAAGTCTTAGTTCAAATAACTAGTCTGTTTATTTGGCTGAAAGACCAAGGGCATGGCAGCAGGACTCTACACATCACATCACCTTAAAATAACGTCTTTTTTTAAAATCACAAACGAGAAGTTTCCCTGTATCATTCTATTCATGACACGAGGCTCAAAGGATTTCTATATACACAGGAGGATTGAAGTGGTTGTAACTGAACGCATTTCGAAATGACTTCAAAACCTCTTACCTATGTGTCTTCATATGCTTTTTACAATTCATGGAAGTCTTGAAAGTCTTCTGACAATAGGGGCACATGAAAGGACGCACCTCGCTATGGGTTGACATGTGTCTCTTCAGACTGCCATTAGTAGTGAAAGTGCCATCACAAATCAAACATTTGTAGGCTTTCAGGCCAGAATGTGTCCGGATATGTGATTTAAGGACCCCCGATGAAACAAAGGCCCTGCCACACTGCGAGCATTTGAAAGGCTTTTCACCAGTATGAGACCTGAAACAAGAACAAATTCATTGACTCACAGCCATCACCACTGTGCCAGTAGAATACTCCTGCACTGTTTTTTATTCCCCAGCCCGCCATTTCAACTTCAGTGGTAAGTACTTAATTCAAGGGAGTCACCCTAATAAATGCAACAGGAAACTCAGGAGAAACTTCTTTATCCAGATAGCAGTGAGAATGTGGAATTCACTACCACATGCAGGTAGTTGAGTTGAATGAGATAGATATGTTTAAGGAAAAGCTAGATAAACACAAGAGAGAAAGCAACGAAAGGACTAGAGTTAGAGGAAGAGTATTGGAAGGAAGTTCATGTGGAACTCAAAGACCAGCATGCATCAGTTGGACAGAATGATCTGCAATAAATAAAGGTGTAACACATTTGTTAAAAATGTTACAGTTGAATAACCATTTTCCCTAAATTTCAAAAGGTGTCTTCCTTTTGCTCAGAAGCTAAAGTCTCAATAAGAAGTTGACCAAGTACTTCTAGAATCGCCAGTACAGCGGCAAATTGTGCTAGTTTTCAGCTTTTGTCATGCTTTATGTCTCTGGTCAAGCTTACTAACGTCGTGTGAAGTTAAACTGTTCCATATATCAACGAAATCAGATGGTGCTTCTGAACGATTGAGTTTTTAAGCATTAAAAAATATTGTTTGATTTATTTAGGAGTCATCACCTGTAGTTTTACTAATACAGCTGGAAATGGGTTTATCATAAAAGAATACTTTGAAAGTGTGACTAGTTCTTTGAAAGTGTGACTGAACACATTGACAAAGGAAGAGCGGTGGATGTGGTTTACATGGACTTCAGCAAGGTGTTTGATAAGGTCCCCCATGCAAGACTTCTTGAGAAGGTGAGAGGGCATGGGATCCAAGGGGCTTTGGCGTTGTGGATCCCAAACTGGCTTGCCTGCAGAAGGCAGAGAGTGGTTGTGGATGGGTCTTTTTCTGCATGGAGGTCGGTCACCAGTCGAGTGCCCCAGGGATCTGTTCTAGGACCCATGCTGTTTGTCATTTTCATAAATGACCTAGACGAGGAAGTGGAGGGATGGGTTAGTAGGTTCGCCGACGATACGAAGGCTGGTGGTGTTGTGGATAGTCTGGAGGGATGTCAGAAGTTGCAGCGTGACATAGATAGGATGCAAGACTGGGCAGAGAAGTGGCAGATGGACTTCAACGTGGATAAATGTGTAGTGGTCCATTTTGGCAGGACCAATGGGATGAAGGAGTACAATATCAAGGGTAGGAATCTTAGCAGTGTTGAGGAGCAGAAGGATCTTGGGGTCCGGGTCTACAGGACTCTTAAAATCGGTCTCGCAGGTGGAGGATGTGGTCAAGAAGGCATATGGTGTACTGGCCTTCATTAATCGAGGGACTGAGTTTAGGAGTCAGGAGGTAATGCTGCAACTCTATAAGACCCTTGTCAGACCCCACTTGGAGTACTGTGCGCAGTTCTGGTCGCCTCACTACAGGAAGGATGTGGAAGCTATTGAGGGGGTGCAGAGGAGATTGACAAGGATGTTGCCTGGACTGGGAGGCATGCCTTATGAAGATAGGTTGAGGGAGCTAGGTCTCTTCTGGAGAGACGAAGGTTGAGAGGCGACCTGATAGAGGTTTATAAAATGTTGAGAGGAATAGATAGGGTGGATTCTCAGAGGCTATTTCCCAGGGCTGAAATGGTCGCTACGAGAGGACACAGGTTTAAGGTGCTGGGAAGCAAGCACAGAGGAGATGTTAGGGGTAAGTTTTTCACTCAGAGGGTGGTGAGTGAGTGGAATCGGCTGCTGTCGGTGGTGGTAGAGGCGAACTCGGTGGGGTCTTTTAAAAGACTTCTGGATGAGTTTATGGTATTTAATGGGATTGGGAGTTACAGGTAGTTCTATGGCTTGGTAAGTATGGATGTGATCAGCGCAACTTGTGGGCCGAAGGGCCTGTTTGTGCTGTAGTGTTCCATGTTCTAATACCCTTTTTTTGAAACAAGTGGCTAGCCCTCAATTAGTCCTGGTAATTCAATTTTAAATAATTGAGAATTACTCTTAAAAGTTATGCAGAACCACTTAGAAGTTACATTGGTGTGGAGTAGTTAGTACTTAGTGGAGCCAAGTAATGATGTGTGAAAGATTTTTACGGTGAGGTGCATAACGGTACAGAACCTATAGGCAAGCTTGTCACAATACCATTACCAACTCCAAGACACCTCAAACTATAAATTCACCATATCATTCGTACCTGATGTGTTGTTTAAGATGACTAGATTTTTTAAAACCCTTGTTGCAATATGCACATTTGTAGGGTCTATCCCCACTTAGTCCATCAGCCATGATGCCATTGGCCAGATAATGACTGTATAACTGGCTATTCCGCGGTGTTTGCTGGATGAGACCTACATTGGAAAAGAAGTCAAGCTTTTAAGTAAACTTCATTTTTACATATTTTATAAACCAGTCAGTGTTATCTCAAGTCAAAAAACAAAGTGGTCAATAGAAGCTAATAGGAAATGAATCAGACAGTGACCTTGACACTGCTCATCACTAAGTAGCTCTCAACTATTTTATTTTTAACTTACAGAAGTTACACAACGCACTATATGACTGGTGTTAAGAAGTAAGATTCAGTTATCTATGTACTTTGGTTGTGCAGAGCATCATGAATCCCTCAATACAATGGGTCAGATGATTGTTAAAGTAAACTGCCATCTATTTTCACACTGAAGAAAATAATTTATTTGCAGCAATGCATAAAAGAAAGGTCGACAATAAGACTGGACAAATACAGGAAAAACAGGGGGTAAAAAGGGATGTAAGAACAACTATAATGCCAACAGAGCCAATATAAGAACACAGGAAATAGCAGCAAGCGTAGACTATTCAGCCCCTTGAGCCTGCTCCACCATTTGGTAAGATCATGCTTAAAGTTTATTTATTAGTGTCACAAGTAGGCTTGCATTGGCACTGCAATGAAGTCACTGTGAAAATCCCTAGTTGCCACTCTCTGGTGCCTGTTTGAGCACACTGAGGGAGAATTTAGCATGGATAATGCACTTAAAACACTCTTTCAGACTGTGGGAGGAAACTGGAGCACCCGAAGGAAACCCACACAGACACAGGTAGAACATACAGACTCTGCACAGGAATGGCTCAAGCTGGGAATTGAACCTTGGCGCTGTGAGGCAGCAGAGCTAACCACTGAGCCACATGTCTGATCTGACTGTGGTCTCAACACCACTTTCCTGTCTAGTTCCCATTCCCTTGCCCAACAAGGATCTAACCAACTCTGCCTTATTAAGAAGAAATTTACCATAAACAATTTTGAATTCTAACTGGATGTATAATTTATAACTAAACTGTAATTGGAGTAGTATGGTGGCACAGTGGTTAGCACTGCTGCCTCTCAACACCAGAGACCTGAGTTCAATGCTGGCCTCAGGTGACTGACTGTGTGGAGTTTGCACATTCTTTCTGTGTCTGCATGGGTTTCTCCTGGGTGCTCCAGTTTTCACCCACAGTCCAAAGATGTACACGCCATGCTAAATTGCCCTTAGTGTCAGGGGGATTAGCAGGGTAAATGTGTGGGGTTATGGGGTTAGGGCAGGAGTGAGATGTTGTTGGTACAGGCTCGATGGGCCGAATGGCTCCCTTCTACACCTTCAGGATTCTATGAAAAATGTGTCTGCTTAATAAATCTATTAATAGAAGTATATATTTATAAGTATTAGCATCTTTGTACAGGTGTAAAATACCGACTTCCAAACTGAGTGCCCCATTTTGTGATACTTCTGTTCCCAGCATGAGCTGCTCAGAAGTAATTTTAAATTTGGTGCTGTTAACTGATATTCTGAGTTGTCCCCAAATTAAAATCCAGAAGTGTCAGAAACGCACATACCAGGTCAACTGACATCTGAAAATAGCAACGGTACATTAATTGTTTTGATATTAGCATTGGAAAAAGCTAAAAACAAGAGAACTGCTTACTTCCGGTTTAATGGTACCCTTCCCCCACCCTCCCCTCAGGAAAGTTGATCAGGCTCAATCAAGTGTCTGACAGGCACTTAATGTACAGAGTCTTCGCAGAGAGGCAGCATGGGGGCTCTTCAAACCAGCAGGCAAGATCCACACTTTGCCACCATTAAATCCAGCTCTTTACACCTATCCAGGAGGACCAATAATTCTTGGATCAGTGTGCAAAAAAAATTATCGAGTCAGCAAATCTGATTAGCAAAATTAGCATAGTCAGGTTAAGTATCAAAGCATTTACACAAATTGCAGCCAAGTGGTTACGACTGTTGTTCCACTCACCTCATTTCACGGTGATCATTATGATACCACATTTTATTGTGTGCATCAGTCATCATTATAATGTTCACCACAATGCATGGTGTACATTAAAAGATTCCAAACAAAATCAATCTATGTCTAATTGTTGTTACTGACAATGTATTTTAGACATTGTATACTTGATTCAGGTGTACAGGATCCAACTTCTGGGCTACTCTCAAGCAAATACATGTCTATTATTTTGAACCCCTTGGCATTATTGGCTCACTCTTACAGGATAGCCTGTTTAGGTTGGTCTGTGTAGCAAAGATATCATTTGTGGAAAAGAAAATATGAGCAGACATCAATTAGTTTCAAGCCATTCAAAAAAACCACGAGGTAGATCTGCATACATTAAAAAAACTTGTTACCTTTAAAAATCTAAACTTGTTTTTTCTTTTAAATTGATGGATTCATCATATATCTCACCTGGTGAGCTTTTTTTAAGTTAATTTATGGGATGGGGGTGTCACTGGCTAGTCATTTATTGCCCATCCCTAATTGCCCTTGTGAAGATGGCAGTGAGCTGCCTTCTTGAACCCAGCAGTAGGTGCTGTTAGGTAGGGAGTTCTAAGATTGCGAAAGATTTCCAAGTCAGGATGGTGAGTGCCTTTGAGATGGCGGTGTTCCCAGGTATCTGCTGCCCTTGTCCCTCTAGATGGTAGCGGTCATGGATTTGTAAAGTGCTGCCTGAGGGGCCTTGACGAATTCCTGCAGTGCTTCTTGTAGATGGTACACACTACAGTTAATGTTTGTCGATGGTTGAGAGAGTGAATGCTTGTGGAAGGGGTGATAATCAAGCAGTCTGCTTTCTTCTGGATGGTGTCGAGTTTCTAGAAGTGTTGTTGAAGCTGCACTCATCCAGGCAAGTGGAGGGTATTCCATCACAGTCCTCATTTATGCCTTGTAGATGATGGACAAGCTTTGGAGAATCAGGAGGAGAGTTACTTGCCAATTCATAATACATAAGATCTAGCAGTAGGCCATCCGATCCCTCGAGTCTGCTCCGTCATTTAACAAGATCATGGCTGATTTTTTTCGTGGACTCAGCTCCACTTATCCACCCACTCACCATAATCCTTAATTCCTTTACTGTTCAAAAATCTATTTTTGCCTTAAAAACATTTACAAAGGAGCCTCAACTGCTTCACTGGGCAGCAAATTCCACAGATTCACAACCTTTTGGGTGAAGAAGTTCTTCCTCAACTCAGTCCTAAATCTGCTCCCCCTTATTTTGAAACTATGCCCCCTAGTTCTGGTTTCACCCACCAGTGGAAGAAACATCCCTGCTTCTACCTTAACCATTCTCTTCATAATTTTACATGTTTCTATAAAATCCCCCTTCATTCTTCTAAATTCCAGCGAATATAGCCCCAGTCTACTCCGTCTCCCTTCATATGCCAACCTTCTCAACTCCGGAATCAACCCAACAAATCTCCTCTGCACCCCTCCAGTGTCAGTATTTCCTTTTACTATTTACTATTACGATTACTGTTTAAAGGGCAAAAAGCTGCAGCATGCTACGGTGCAGAGGGACCTGGGGGGTCCTTGTGCATGTCGCAAAAACCCAGTCTGCAGGTGCAACAGGTGATCAAGAAGGCAAATGGAATGCTGGCCTTTATAGCGAGGGGGATAGAATATAAAAGCAGGGAGGTTTTGCTGCAACTGTACAGTGCACTGGTGAGGCCGCAGCTGGAGTACTGGGTGCAGTTTTGGTCACCGCACTTGGGCAAGGATATTTTGGCCTTGGAGGGAGTGCAGAGGAGGTTCACTAGGCTGATACTGGAGTTGAGGGGGTTGGACTACGAAGAGAGACTAAATAGACTGGGTCTGTACTCGTTGGAGTTTAGAAGGATGAGGGGGGAACCTTATAGAGACGTACAAGATTATGAAAGGGATGGATAGGGTAGAGGTAGAGAGATTCTTCCCGTTTAGAAAGTATAGCAGGACTAGAGGGCACAGCCTCAAGATAAGGGGGGGGTGGGGCAGTTTAGATCAGAGTTGAGGAGGAACTTCTTCACTCAAAGGGTGGTGAATCTCTGGAATTCTCTGCCCGTTGAAGTGGTGGAGGCTACCTCGCTAAATATATTTAAGTCACGGGTAGATAGGTTTTTGATAGACAGGGGAATTAAGGGTTATGGGAAGAAAGCAGGAAAGTGGAACTGATCCACTTCAGATCAGCCATGATCTTATTGAATGGCGGGGCAGGCTCGAAGGGCTAGATGGCCTACTCCCGCTCCTATTTCTCATGTTCTTTCTCAAGTAAAGAGACCAACACTGTACACAGTACTCCAGGTGTGGCCTCACCAGCACCTTATACATCTGCAACATGACCTCCCTGTTTTTAAACTCCATCCCTCTAGCAATGACAGATAAAATTCCATTTGCCTTCTTAATTACCTGCTGCACCTGCAAACCAACTTTTTGCAATTTATTCATTCCTAGCCTTTGACCTGCTCTTGTAGCTACAGTATTTATATAGCTAGCCCAGTTCAGTTTCCAATCAAAGGTGACCCCCCCCCCCCCCCCCCCCGACACACATTGATAACAGGGCATTTAGTGATGGCAATACCACTGAATGTCAAGGGTTGATGTTTAGATTCTCCCTTGTTGGTGATGGCCATTGCCTGGCACTTCTGTGGCATGAATGTTACTTGTCACTTCTCAGCCCAGGCTGGAGTATTGCCAGGTCTTACTATATTTGGACACAAAGCGCTTCAGTATCTGAGGAGTCACACAGCAAACATCCCTGCTTCTGACCGTATAATGGAAGGCAGGTCATTGATGAAGCAGCAGGTGATGGCTGGGTCTAGGACACTAGCCTGAGGAACACCTACCAAGGAGCTGAGATGATTGACCTCAACTACACCCATTCTTTTTTTATTAGCCATGACTCCAACTAGTGGAGGGTTTCCTCCTCAATTCCCATTGACTGAAGTTTTGCTAGGGCTTCTTGATGCCACATTCAGTCAAATGCTGCCTTGATGTCAAGTGCAGTCACTCCCACCTCACCTCTAGAGTTCAGCCCAAGTTTGAAACAAGGCTGTAGTAAGGTCAGGAGCTGCGTGATCCTGGAAGGACCAAAACTGGGCATCATAGAGCTGGTTATTCTTAAGCAAATGCCACTTGATAGCACGAGGAGCAAGAATAGACTGATGGGGTGGTAACTGGCTGGGTTGGATTTCTCCTGCTTTTTATATACTGGAGATAGCTGGGCAATTTTCCACATTTCAGGATTGATGCCAGTGTTGTAGATGTGCTTGAACAGCTTGGCTAGGGGCAGAATTGCTGTGCACAGCAATTCTGCAGCACAAATCTTCAGTACTATTGCCAGGTCCACAGCCTTCGCAGTATCCAGTACCTTCAGCAGTCTCTCGATATCACATGGAGTGAATCAAATTGGCCGTAGACTGGCATCTGATACTAAAGACCTCCAGAGGAGGCCAAGGTGGATCATTCACTCAGCACTTTTCACCGAGGTTTTTTGCTAATACTTCAGCTTATCTTTTGCACAGATGTGCTGGGCTCCTCCATCATTGAGGATGGGGACATTTGTAGAGCCAGTGAATTGTTTAATTATTCTCCACCATTCACCACTGAATGTGCCTGGACTGATCTGTTGGTTGTGGGTTTGCTTAGCTCTATTACTTGCTGCTTATGCTGTCTGGCATGCAAGTAATCCTGCGCTATAGGTTTGTCACTGTAACACCTCATTTTCAGGTACAGTTGGTGTTGCTCTTGGACATGCGCCTAGTTTGGGGGCGTTTAAGAGATCCGTGGATAGGTTTATGGATGGAAAGGGATTGGTTTAGGTTAGAGGGTCATTTCTTTTATAACTGGTCGGCGCAACATCGTGGGCCGAAGGGCCTGTTCTGCGCTGTAATGTTCTATGCCCTATGCCCCCCTGCACACACTGAACACAAGAAGTCTTTGCAAAGTTAAAACAAAGCTGTTTTTCCTAAAAGTAATGTGATGAATAATGTTATAATGTTATGGGGAGAGGGCGGGAAAGTGGAACTGAGCAGCGACAGATCAGCCATGATCTTATTGAATGGCGGGGCAGGCTCAAAGGGCTGGATGGCCTACTCCTGCTCCTGTTTCTTATGTTCTTATTATGTTCTTATGAAACTGTGCATAAATCTCAAAATCTTCCATTTTACTCAAGGTACATTGATGAAATACTGCAATTTGTTCAATGCCTTGCCATTGTAAATATGGATCTTTTGTTTTGTTTTTCAGTAGTGATTCATTTCATCATTTGTGTCTCACCCCATTAATTCCTGTATCATTCAAATCCTCACCTGAATCAGTGATGAGTATAGGCTCCTGGAGAGGTATGTCAGTTAAGGTGATGCTGCTTTTTAAAATCCGCGTCTTGGCTGGTTTGCGTGGAAATCGTTTCTTGAGCTGCAAGTTTTTGAAGTGGGAAGCAATGTGACTTTTGCGGTGCCCTGAGGTGCGGAACTTTTTGTCACAGTGTGGACAGTCAAAAGGTCTGGCTCCTTATAGTTAAAATAGGAAGAGAGAAAAAACAGTGAAGAAATAGTGCTGGGGAAAAAAATTACTGGGTGCCCAAATCAGATGGTATTCTTTCTTTTCAAGCTTTGGACTTAAAACCACAGAAATCCTACAGTGCAGAAAAATGCCATTCGGCCCATCAAGTCTGCACTGACAACAATCCCGCCCTAGCCCCGTATCCCTACATATTTACCTGCTAATCCCTTTAACCTACACATCCCAGCACAGTAAGGGGTAAGTTAGCTTGCCGGAAAGCACCTTCCAGTCTCACATTAAACTGTCGCAGTTGTCAGTACACCACCTCCATGCCTCATCTACTCCTACGTACTTCCTAACCAATTTAAATATCTCCCAGCAATAGAAAGTGCAATATCATGCATGCTTTTAAAAACTGATTTCATGTTAATTTTAGTCTTTCATGAACACATGGAGTATTGAATGCACCATGACATTGCACTCCAGGGAACAAAGTTTGATTAAAATAAAAAACATTGCCATATCCAAGTCAGTTTTTCATTTTATTCTCTGAGAATAGAGCACCTCTATATAGTGGATGAGAACGCGGCTAATTTTCCCCCAAACCATCGTCAGTGGACTGTCAGCTGTGATTCAGTGGGTAGCACTCACGCTTCTTAAGACAGAGACTTGCAAGTTCAAACCCTATTCTGGGATCTGAGCACAAAAATTAAGACCGACGCACACAGTGCAGTTTTGAGGGAATGCTACACTGTTGGAGGTGCTGCCTTTGGGGAGAGATGTTAAACCGAGACTCCATATGCCCTCTCAGATAAAAGATTCCATGGCACTACGCTGAAAACATTTGCCAACATCTATCCTTTAGATAGCATCCCAAAAATAGATTTGTGGGAGCTTGTGCACAAATTGGCTGCTCCGTTTCTTACATTACAATAGCGACTACACTTTACAAAAACACTTCATTTGCTGTAAAGCACTTTGAGACACCCTGGAGTCATAAAAGACACTGCTACGAAACAAATCTTTTTCCTTTTATACTTCATTCAACTAGTTTGGTAATCTAGAATTCATAACTCACTTCCAAAAAAATACAAATTTTTAAACAAAATTCTTTGGAATCAGCATGTAAAAGTTCCTTAAAGCAGGGAGTATTCTGTAAATTGGGCCTGGAGTTCTCTGACTTCAGAAGCTCCGCCACCACTGACAGTGAGAACGGAGAATTTGGTGCTCAGCCAAATCTCCATTCACTAAAGTGCGACTGGAGGATCCCAGCCGTGGGCGAGGTCGGAGAATTCCAGCCAGGGTATTTTTTCCATGCTCCTTAACAGCATCCAATTTAATTTGATTTAGTCAAAGCTCTCTTTCAGAACATCTCTGGATTATTCCCGAAAACATTAATAATTCATACAGGAATCTTTTCAAAGGTACCTGTGTGTAGCCGAAGATGAACTTTTAAACTCCCTTGAGTGGAAAACATCTTTGCGCACATGGGACATCTGAACTCCTTGATGCCGGTATGTGTTTTCATGTGGGCAGTGAGGGTACTTTTCACAGCAAATGCCCGGAAACACTGAGTGCACTTGTATGGTTTCTCATGAGTGTGAATTCGAATATGTCGTACTAGATCACTAGGCTTTTTAAATTCTTTTGTGCAATATGTACACATGTGCCATCTAATTCCATTCACTCGACGGACTGACCCTAAGAATATACAAGTAACAGAGCATCAGCTAATTAAAATAAACAAAGAAATGTTCACAATGCCCTAATAAATACACAGGTGGAACTGATGAGCAAAACCTGTTTCTCCAAGCTGTGTCCTGTTTTTGAAATGAAGAATTATTGCACCTTCTCCTATTTATCAGGAACTTAAAATTGTGGAACTAATTACATCAACTAGTCTTCTCCTTGGCATGTTCACATTGCTTCATTCCCACTTTGATTCACCTCACCTTTGTTTCTCAGTTTGATTTCTTGCGTTATGTTACGCACCTGACCAAGTAGAAATTTTACAACAAATCTAGTCACTTTCTTCAAGGTATAGTACCCAGAAGATCAATAAATCTGATCTTTCAGCTTAAAACAGTACTCCACATTTTCAATCCTATATATACCTACATAGATACATTATAAAAATATGCATTATCAAGTGAAGTACAAATATACAAAATGAGTATGTCCTTAGCTGCCAGACACAGCAACACTAAAACTTCCTTAAAACAAGGAGTATGCAACACATCAGGGCCGGAATCCTTTAATCTCGGTAACTTTGCCACTGCTGACAGTGAGAATGCAGAATTTGGTGCTCGAGAGTTTTTTTGATTTTCATTGGTGAATTACTATACTCCTTATACACCTATGGCTGTGTATCCAAATTCCCCTCTTACTCAATCTTCAAGTCTGCTGATGACACCACCATAGTGGGTCGGATCTCAAACAAAGACAAGACAGAATACAAGAGATAGAGAATCTGGTGAGCTGGTACGATGACAATAATCTCTCCCTCAATGTCGACAAAGTGAAGGAGATACTCATCGACTTCAGGAACGGTAGCGGAGGACATGCCTCTGTCGACATCAATGGGGACGAAGTAGAAATGGTCAAGAGCTTCAAGTTTTTAGTTGTCCAGGTCCCCCCATGTCGACACTACAGTTAAGAAAGCCCACCAATGCCTCTACTTTCTCAGAAGACTAAGGAAATTTGGCATGTCTGTTACGACTCTCACCAACTTTTACAGAGGCACCATAGAAAGCATTCTTTCCGGTTGTATCACAGCTTGGTGCAAGCTGTGATACAACTGGATTGTTGCATCAAAGACTGCGAGAAACGACAAAGGATCATGAACAAAGCCCAGTCCATCACTCAAACTAGCCTCCCACCTGTGGACTCCGTCTACACTGCCCGCTGCCTCGGAAAAGCAGCCAGCATAATCAAGGACCCCACACACTCCAGACATTCTCTCTTCCACCTTCTTCCAACAGGAAAAAGACACAAAAGTCTGAGGCCACATAGCAACAGACTCAAGAACAGCTTCTTCTCTGCTGCCATCAGGCTTTTGAATGGACCTATCTTGCATAAAGTTGATCTTTCTTTACACCGTAGCTATGTCTGTAATATTTCATTTTGCACTCTCCTTTCCTTCTCTACATATGGCATGCTTTGTCAGCATAGCACACAAGTAACAATACTTTTCACTGTATGCTAATACATATGGTTATAATAAATCAAATCAAAAGACGTGGGCAAGATCAGCATTTATTGTCCACCCTAACTGCCCTTGAGGTGGTGATGGTGAGCCACCCACCCTTCTAGACGATGAGCTTTGAGGCATAAGAAGCACAGTGGGACAGCGAGAGAGACAGAAGAAAGTCAGGATCCTGCTCGGCTCTCCAATGCCCTTGACTGGGCTTTTTGTTCCCTTCCACTGTCTCTTGGGATTGGAGTGCCTCCTCTTCGCGTCATAGCGATCAAAAATCACACACTTATTCCAGGTGCAGTCCAAGCAAGGCACCAAACAATTTTAGAGTGATCACTGGAGAGCAATAACCTACTCATTTACTGCTTCTCCAAACTGTATTGACATGTGAGTGGGGAAATCAGGGAGTGTGCAGGACCTTAGACATTGATTAAGGCCTCTGCTCAAACCCAGTCCAAACTAAAGGGGATATCTTTTCCATTTGTTGGAAGAGCAGCTTATGAAAAATGACAAGCTGTCTCGAAAAACAGCACTAATCAACCACCTTATGGAGAAAATCCAGAAAATGGTTAGTGTGCAAAGTGAGGAAAATGTCACCTCTACAGCAGCAAATGGAACCAAGAGCTGAGTCAATAGAACTGTTTTATACCCAACTAGGAAGTATTCATTAATGACATTAGAGCCAGGAATTGCCCATTGGGTGAAAACAGCCATCTCGGTTCAAATTACAGTGGTTTAGCATAAATAATCTTTTTACCCAAGTTTCTACCACATTTCTGCATATTAACAAATGAAAAATCTCCCATGAAAAACCACACTTAAAGGATCCCTTTTCAAGCTAGGCTAACCTTCGTACATTTGTGAAACAAAGAGAGGAAGGTTAAAATCATGATTTAAAGGAAAAGATGAAGAAATGCTTTTATAAAGTAATAAGCTGGGATATTCACCCTAGGGTACATGGACTCAATGAAGCAGCTATTGAGGCTGAAAAAAAAATCAGACCACAAAAATGTTTTTAAGAAGTAATTTATTTGAAGCATTTCTTATACTCAACAGCTCTCTTTCAAAAACTCACTTAATTACCTCCTTTCACACAGTTATGTTAATTAAATGATTTAATCTCACAATATGAAACACAAATTCACACAAAACTATTACACTCAAAAAACATTTATTTTCACAATTAATGAATTTACTCTAATTTTCTGTACTTGGCTTGGCTCTAGCTTAGCTAGATTTAGATTTTTTCCTATATGATTTTGTTTAATCATCCTCCGCACTTGCAGTGTCACTCAAAACCATCAGGCTCGAAATCCAACTATTTTTTCCTCAATATTTGATAACGTTCTGAATATTTCATCTACAGTGTTAACAGCAAGAGTGTTATTCCCTACATTTTCCACCTACATTTTCAGTGCTTGCTGAAACACTAAATATTTCACGATAGATTACATCAGAATTCCTTGCTTCCTGAGCCAAAATAAAGGTACTTTCTTGGCGATCCTGCAATATTTTCCAATATTTTTCAAGAAGTGTTACGATTTTGTTGTTGCTCCCTTAAGAAGAGCATTCAGTGAGTCAGGGAGCTCACTTAAGGTTGGCAATCATACTTTATCATTAGAGCAACACATTGAAGGTGGCTCTTATTTTTTCCCCATTTCTCTGCAACACAATATTCACACACCTTTGATCTATTGCCAATATCATATTCTGGGTTTGACTCATAAGTTGCGGATCATCGGTGAAAGTTTCCAAGTTTTGCTCTCGTTTGCAGCGCTGCTGGTTCTTGCATTCTGTTGCTGTCAACTTCTCATTTTCTTGTTCTAGCCTCTTCATCTTCCGTGGCTCTAATTGCTGCCTGCCATTTTCTATCAAACTTTTGCCTTTCTGCTCTCACCTCTTCATCTTCACTGGCTCTGCATTGCCGCCTGCTGCTTTCCTCTACCAAGTAATGACGTACAGTGTCTAGAAACACATTTTTGTTTTTGTGCAGGTAATGAAAAGAGGGAATGAAATATGAGAAAAAGTCAGGGTTTCTGATGTAGATTTGTTGAATTCTTTCTGGAAATGAATGGTTAACATCATTACAAGCATGTCAGAATTAGTGTCAGCAGGGTTGGGATCCCTTGCAACAAGGCCAAATCACCCCACCACCCTCTGACCTCTCCAAGATTGGAGTTGCTGATCATCAACTCTCCTATGACATGCCGTAGGTCCAAGATATCGTTCCATCAATTTGGTTGAGATTGACAGCAGAAAGAGCAGAAGATCCCACGACGGAGGAGGCCAGAAAATCCTGGCCCACATATTTGATGTCAGACACAATGAAACGTTGTGAAAGTAAAAGTACCATTTGTGCATTATACTCAAACAGCAAAGAGACACCCATTCTAACTGTTTGATAGAACTACCATCCAGTAATATCCACTTCCCTGCCCTTTCCTGATAACCATTCCACTTGAAGTGTTTATCCAATTCCCTTTCGCAAATCACTAATCAATCTGATTCAACTGCTCTTTCAAGCTGAACATTCAGGATTTACAACCCATTGCATAAAAACGTCATTTTTTCAAGCCACCTCCAATTCCTTCACCAGGTATTTTAATTCCCTTCTGCCATGGAAAACAGTTTGTTCTTTACTCTACCAATACCCCCCCATGAATAACACTTGTCAACATCTATAATGTATGTGATAATCTAAAGAAATAGTCCTCCTAGACCTGATATTTTCAGACTTACCAGGGTACATCATCATTTTCTTCACCACATCCACATTCTCCTTGCCAGAGAGTTTTTCCATCCGCTGCTGCTGGGATTGAGGAGCAGAAGGCTGAGTCTGTTGAAGAGGTGTAGTTTGTCCATCCTGGGACTGACTTCGAGATAACAAAGCCCTTGGTTGACCAGAGGAGTCGGATTGATGAGTTTGAATGGGAATGCTTGTGAGTCCACTGTTTTCTAAGGCTTGCTGGAATTAAAAGATAAAAATCAGAATTGGCATGGCAAATTGAAGGAAATAACTGTGGATTAATAAGATTACATTTGAAATATGTGTTGGATCTAACTTTACAGCAGTGTTATAATAAAAACACTTTATAATAGTTTGCGAAGAATTACAAGGGGAGAGTCTGCTATCAAGTTCTGTCAAAAAGGGTGCAAAACTAAAAAGGTACAAATTTCTGCACATTATCCATAAAATCCATTCAGTAAGGTTCTTTGAATTAGGTAATTGTTCTGCCAACAACCCCAATACAGTGAAGGACAATGAGCCTTCATTCAATATTGTGCCCCCTCTTCACCTGTTTTTAAATTCAGAACTCCAAATTTGTTCACAGAAAATCAAGATGTTGCCTAATTCTTTAATAGGTGTCTGTCAGGCATGCAACATTTCAGAAGTGGTGTGGCATCGCAATACTATTTCTGTAGTGGGGGAGGTGGAGGTGGAGAACTCACTTGTAAGATGTCCTGATTGATACTGCCCTCTATGGTGATTTGCTGTACTGGTTGTTGAGACTGCGTTCCCTCTCCGGTCACCTGCTCGGACAGCTCCAGGAGCTGCTGTATAACATCAGTTACGGCTTGTGCTCCTTGGTGGCCTCCTGTAGAGGTTACTGGTGATGACCCAGCTGTCTGTTGTCATGATTAAAATAGAAAAGGGAATGAAACTAGACTGTAATTTACATCAGGTTACATTTGTTCTGAGGAAGCACATTACTAATTAAGAGCCAAAACAAAAAAGCATTGCTGTTTGCAGATTCCCCACATGAAATAATACAAAAATACCTTACAATTGAGGTCTCAAGAATTAGCCTGGGAAAGATGATCCCTTTGTTCACTAATCTGTTTATTTTAAAGGGTAAAATTCCTTTAAAATAGAAGAATTTCATACATTGTGTGATGCAGATATTAAAAGGCCACAACTGTGAAACAAAAGTCTTATATTGCAGTTCTACCCCAATCCAGTGAGAATTTGTAAAAACTACTTCTGAAAATGTTGCGTGAAAATTGTGTGTTTCTTTTGAAAACCATTAGTAATTAGCAAGTCAGTTAGTGGTTCCACTGAAAATTTTTGCACTCTTAGTAGTCACTGGTAAGATAACATTCTACTCCCCAAAGAAACATTACTGCTACATGGATTGCCTATCACAATCGGTTTTCCTGCAAATACTACGCAACAATTTAAAAAAAGCACTGAAAACAAACACTAGAGAATGAACAAGAACCGTGGAATTTGGCCCCAAAGTATCAAGTAATGAAACAGAACTTGACTTTTTGCTCCCACAGTCACTGTGAATCAGTGATCCTGATGAGGCATTATGCACTACATTACTATTTTTGAGAAATTGCATTGTTTCAAACGCATCACAAAAAATTTACATGCATATTATGTTACAGCATCCAGCCTCAACATGTCAAAGTTATAACATTTTTGTCCATCTTGATATACTGTAGTTTGCATTCATGCACAAGTATTGAGTGACCGTTCGAACTGGCAAACCAAATGTCCTGATGTAATTCCATATCAATAAAATCAAGGATATTTGTCAAATAATGGTAAATCCTTACTGTACAAAACAGACAAATTTATAACACAAACCATCTATACAAATCAGAAGACAATAATACTGGCATGGTGACACCGGGATGAGCACTGCTGCCTCACAGAACCATGGACCTGGGTTCGATTCCCGGCTCGGGTCACTGTCTGTGTGAAGTTTGCATGTTCTCACTGTGTCTACGTAGGTTTCCTCTGGGTGCTCCGATTTCCTCCCACAGTCCGAAGATGTGCGGGTAAGGTGGATTGGCCATGCTAAATTGTCCCTTAATATCAGATGGACTAGCTAGGGTGAATGTACAGGAATAGGGGTTTGGTGGGATTGTGGTCGGTGCAGACTTGATGGGCTGAATGGCCGCTTCCTGCACTGTAGGGATTCTATAATTCTATGAATAAGAAGAAACACGGCATAACCGGGCAATTGCTCTATAAAATGAATTGCATATGTTAGAGGCTTATGTACATGTATAAAGAAATATAGCAGATACTACAGATTTTCTGAAGACACCTGGCAAGCTCTTACATAAGAAATGAAGGTACAAGATATTAAAGAGAGCATAGATACAGAGGATTAGGAGAAAGAAAATAAAGTCATTTTCCTGAGGGGGATGAGAGGGAAGGATTATGGGTAGCGGTCCACCCAGGGATCCTGTATAAAGTTTCCATTTTTGCAAATGATTCAGACATAGGCACAAAAGAAGAAGTTATCAAGATTTGCTCATGGTAACAAACTAGGGAGCATGGCAAATTGAAGGCTAGTGATCATATCACAAAGTGGACGGATTGGTGGCTGACACATTAAAATGCAGAGAAATGGGTATTTTGTAAGAGTGGCACTATTATCCATGATAAATCATACTGACAAATGTTTGATATTTGACAGTTTCAATGTCTGACCAAAACAGAACATGCAATGCCGGCATAAATTTGGAGAAATGTATTTCTTCAACCAGAGACTAACAATAAATCTGGAGTCATGCAAGTCCAATTTACCAGTACACTGTGTGCAGTGTCAGTGATCACTCTTGAGGTTTCTGATCCATCTGAGTGCATCCTGCTGATGTGTGCATTAAGGCTGCCTAGTTTTCTAAATACACAGCTACATTCCTCGCATTGGTATGCTGGCTGGTCACCATCCTTCACCTGTTTTGATTTAAAAGAAAGCAAGCAAAAACAAAGGACCATATGAAAAACAGTATATTTTCAGCAAAGAAATACCGATATTAAAACTAAACAGTAGAGTTACATGATTTAGGCCTTTGGGGCCAGTCAAGTTAATGAGATTTTAAACACCAACAATGCTTCACGGTATTTCCAGTAATTATAAACTTCATTGCAAAGAAAAACAAAAAGTAGAAACATTGCTTCAAGATACTGCATGAAGTGTTACATCAAAGGTGGTATGAAGTATTGCTAAAAACCCCTCAAATATTTATTGGGCAATGGTGTTTGGAATACAGGACTTTCATTGCTAATGCAAGGTCAGAGACCTAAAACAAATGATTATGAATCGTGGATCTGAACTTGGCACTTCAAACTGCTTTTTACAATAAATCTCTCTTTGAAATATAACATGGATTTTTTTCCCCTCTAAAACCATTTGCTGAATGTCATAGTCCAATTAAATTAATTTACAGTATTTTAACATCATTGATCAGGTGAGCAATTAAAAATATGCAGTTTATTTACCTAGCTTGAAATTCGACCCTTTCCTACGCCATAATATCCTGCAGGGCACTACAGGTGGAGAAGGTGCTCCATCTAAAACAGCCTCATGTATTCATGCAAATTGCGGTTGTACTATATCATTGGGAACCCAAATGCATTTTAACAGGAGAAGCTTTAAGGCTTCCCCATCACGCTAAAGCAGCTCTGAAGAAGTCATAGGGATTCAAAGCCTGAACTCTATTTTCACTCACCACAGATGCTGCCAGACCTGCTGGGTTGTTCCAGCATTTTTCTGTTTTGTTTCAGATTCCAACATCCGCAGTATTTTGCTTTTACTGAAGCAGAAGTGGCCCTCTGAAGTGTAGTGTAAAACTGCCCCTTTGTGGAACCAGTAGGTGCAAAGGTCCAGGTGCCAGAAAGGAAAGTTGTAGTCTTCCCTGTCCCGGACTCATCTTGCACTCCCTCCCTTCATGCAGATGCACCCAAAATCTATTCCCTGCCCAAGTACACTCAAGTCCAGGGTTACCTGCTTTCTCCATGCCAGCAGTCATTATGTACCCTCTTCCCTTCTATTTCAGCTGGAAATCAACTGAAATCTGGGATACCCCAAGCAGCTTATATTTATATTGCAACTCTTGTGCAATAAGCATTTCACAAGAGCAGCCCAAAACAAAACTTAACACCAAGGCACGTAGCAACTATTAGGTGAGATAACCAATAACATGGCTGAAGAGGTAAGTGTTAAGGGATGCTTTAAAGGAGGAAAGAAAAGCAGAGTGATTTGGGGAGGAAATTCCAGCATTCCGGAGGTAACTGAAGACAGTCACTAACATGGAGCATTTAAAATCTGGGATACTCGCGAGGGCACAATTAGAGGTGCATGGATAGTCGAAGGTTACAGGAATAGTGGAACTTACTGAGATATGGAGGGACAAGACAACAGAGGGATTTGAAAACAATGATGAGAATTGAGACAATGTTTAATTGAGAGCCAGTGTAGGTCAGCGAGCACAGGTACGTGATGGGTGATCAGGACTTGCTATGAGTTAGGACACAGGCAGAATTTCAGACACTGTCACATTTATGGAGCATAGAGCTTGGAAAACTGGTGAGGAAAGCATTGGAATAATCCAGTCAAGGGGCATGAAAGATTTGAACTCCACTAGATCTCAGCTTTCCCTCAATTCTGGTCTCCTGCACACCCCTCTTTTCTTTTGCTTAATAGCTCTATATGCTCCAAATTCTGGAATTCCCTCCATAAATTTCTCAGTTTCTCTGTCTCCCTCTCTTGTCTTTATAGGTGCTCCTTAAAAACTACCTGTCTGAATGTCTCCTTCTGTGTCTCAGTTAAATTTTGTTTGATAA
This sequence comes from Carcharhinus amblyrhynchos, assembly GCF_965287045.1. Classification (NCBI taxonomy): domain Eukaryota; kingdom Metazoa; phylum Chordata; class Chondrichthyes; order Carcharhiniformes; family Carcharhinidae; genus Carcharhinus; species Carcharhinus amblyrhynchos. The sequence continues at coordinate 39,340,023 of NC_137331.1, forward strand.
AAAGATGTCATAGTTCTTGCTGTTCTAGTTGAATGGTTGACACTTGAATCACTAAGATGAGTTTTTAAATTGACAAGTGGAAATGTGGTTGTTTCTGAAACTATTTTTAAATTTGGGATGTGGTTGTCGCTGGCTGGGCCAGCATCTATTGCCCATCCCTGAAAGCAGTTGAGAGTCAACCACACTGCTTTGGGTCTGGAATCATATGTAGGCCAGACCAGATAAGGACAGCAGATTTCCTTCCCTAAAGGGCATGAGTGATCCAGATGGGTTTTTATGATAATCAACATTGATTTTCTGGTCATTAAGATTTTTAATTCTAGATTTTTTTTGAATCCAAGGTGCGATTTGAATTCGAACCCAGGTCCCGAGAACATTATCCTGGGTTTCTGGACAATACCACTACACCACTTCCTCCCCATTATCACAGTTACACATGGCTCCTGATGCATGTTTCAAAGAGTGCAGGGTACATCATAGATCTGGCAGCAGAGAATTACATGCAATTGCACTCAGAGACAGACAACTAAAATAAAGTCTCAAAACAGGTGAAAAATTGCTGAAAGCTTTTAGAAAGGTGCAGTAGGCATCTTAATTCATTAAGACAGCAACATATATTTTGAACTGATTTGGTACAACAGTTGGGAATTTAATTTAAATTTAATCCCAGAGCTACAGTGAATGCTTGTTTCAGGATTAATTGTTAATCATCAAAAAATGAAAATCATAGATATAGTGGAAGATTAATTGACATGGGACCATTGATGAACAAGAAATAAATTAATAAGTAATAAAATTAGTCAAAGGGCGAAGGATTCAAGCAAGTTCTATACAGAAGCACTAACACACTGGTTATTTTAAAAGATAAGATGCAGTTTTGAGATTACAAGTTAGCTGTACTGAACTAACTCAGCCAAATCTCACTTCAATTCAGAATGAAGCCTGATTGAAACACTTACTACCCATTATGGGAATACCAATACCTCAGTGTGAACCCTCTGTATGTGTGCTCGCAGATTGCCCCTCTGAGAAAAGGATGCTGGGCAGAAAAGACAAAAATGGGGTTTTTCGCCTGTATGCTTGATCATGTGGATCTGCAGCGCCCCTTTCTGGTTGAAAGCTTTTCCACAATCGCTGCATTTAAATGGTCGTTCACCTGAGTTACAGAATAAAAATGAAAGGTGGTGAGCGGAGAAAAGTTTGCAGCAAACAAAAAAATCCAAGAAGTGCAGTTATCCTACAATGCTCTAGCAATAAGTCTAGTTACACCATGTGTTGGGTTAATGTTGTGGTAACAACACTACATGTACCAGGTGTTGGGCTGACTTAATAGTGAAAGCACAGGTAATATTGTGTGTCAGTCCAAGAGAGCTTACTCAGGACAGTGAACGCTCAAGGTTTGAGATAGTTTCCTATAAGTAAACACTCTGGCAACTGAATAGAAAATATTTACAAGCATTTGTTTAAAAACACAACTTTAATACCAGTTATGAAAAGAGGCCGATTTTAGTTTTGCCAACTGCATTGAACAGTATAAACTTTAATTGCTTAACTTGAATTACTGAAATTCACATTCAACGATGAGCTGCATAACTATTATTTTGCACCAGATCACCAGGCAGAACCAGCAACAGAGCAAGTCAAATACCTTCCAGAGAGATATATTGAAGCTTTTTTTTGGGAAAGGCAACATTTTCACACCTCATCTTTTATACTGTAAACCTTCTTCCATCACCCACAAGTGTCACAATTCAAAATCTATCACATAATGAACTATAGTTGCTATTATATCCACTTACTGACATCATAGTTAATGTGATTCACATGTACCTATTACTTCTTAAATGCATAACTGATTTCCAGTGATATTGGTCATGAAGATTTTTCTGACAATATCTGGCATCCTCCCTTAATTTGTTGTCTCCCACTCTAAACATAGGATCAAGAGTAGGTCATTTGGCGCCTCGGACTGGTTCTGCCCTTCTGTCAGGTCAGTCAGGAATCTGGGACTATGAAGTAGCACGAAATCAAGAGCTTGTTCGGAATACATATGTACCCCACTGTATCCAGAATACCAAGGTATGCAGGAGCTTTGCTGCTGCACTCAATTTGGGGCCATTAGATGGGACAGAGCTAGAGGTTCAATCAGAGAAAGAAAACAACTGCAGCTCAGGTTTGGAAAGGGACAGGACCTGTGGAAGGAGTGGGAAATGGAGGAACGATGGGATGGTACTGAAGGCATGCACAAACAGAGAAGTTGACAGGATTAGCCAGAAGCACACTTTCAGAGCAATAACAGATTGAAAACAAAGCATAGACCTTGTGGGGAGGACCAAATCTAAGGGCCACAAATATTGGATAGTCACTAATAAATCCAAAAGGGAAATCAGCAGAAACTTCTTTAACCCAGACAGTAGTGTGAATGTGGAATGCACTCTCACATGGAGTGACTGAGGTAGACTGCACAGTTACATCCAAGGGGAAGCTGGATAATTACAAGGGAGAAAGGAATAAACACTTATGCCAATAGGATCAGAAGAGGTGGGAGAATGCTCATGTGAAGCAACTGAACACTGACATAGACCCCCGTTGGACTAAACGGCCTTCTTCTCGATTATGCATTCCATAACACTGACTGGGAGCAAGGGTTGCAGAAAATATATTTGTAGTTGCTATAGGTAGTCAACGGGCAGTCAATTTTTTGGTAATAAATGATGAATGATTATAAAGCAATAACTCAAACTTTCGACTAATCCTTTAGAAAAGAATAGTTACCCAATGTTAATCCAGATTTTGCAACATCAAAATAGCCTGAATATTGCTTTAAAATAAACTACTTATCTATATTAATCCAGAAAGGAACCACTTAATAAACTGAGAATCATGCATAACTCGTTACTAAAAAGCAGCATTTGCATACCTTGCCACTAGAATACATGAAAAAAAAAGGATTACTACCTAAATGTTCCCTGTAAAAGGCATTACAATAAACAGACGAAAATTGGCTTCAAAAGTGTATCTCACCTGTATGTATTCTGATGTGTCGAATTAACTGACTAGGCTTCTGAAATGTTTTTCCACAGTGCTCACAGCGATGAGAGAACCCTGACCTATCAACATGTCTTTTGTACTGTTTAGTACACAAGGATGACCTAACAATTAAAGGATGCAAAAAAACGATGAATATCACACTGAAGCTTGTACAAAACAATATTCGGCATTCATTGTGTTAGCATGCATCACCCACGTCATGTCCCCAGGTCGTTAAACATCAGTGGTATTTTTGAAATATCTTTTGACTCCTAGTCCAGCAACACGACAAATTTGAAAATTCTCATCTGCATGGCATCAGCCCTCCCCCACCCTTGCAAGCTCCTGCAACCTTACAAATTCCAAGGTATTTGTACATCTCCAATGCTTGCCTCTTGCGCATCTCAATTTTAATTGCACCACCTTTGGTGGTCATGCCTCGAGCTTCGAAGATCCCAATGTCTGAAATTCCTTCCAATTACCTCTCCCCTTCTGATCGCTTTTAAAATGCTCCTGAAAGCCTATCTCTCTGACCAAACTTTTGCTCACCCACTCTAATATTTCTTCTTTTAACACATTAAATGTATTACACAAATGCAAGTTGTTGCTATATAAAGATGTTAGAAATAGTAACAATACTGCAAATAGATCTGGATCTGGCTACAATGTAAAAAAAAGGAAAGTCTGATAGTGAAGGATTGAAGGTTCCTTAAAGATTTGACCACATTGTCTTTAACTCCAACAAAAGGAAAAAGGGGGCAAGTTCTCATTCTGGTGTGCAACTCACCCCACTAAATATTTCCTTCTACATTCTGTGCACAATAATGCTCAATGCTGAGCTGCCAAAGCAGTCAATCAACACTGAGTTTTGACTTACTAACCCAACATTGTCAATGAATGTAATTTTAATGCTGGGGATAACCTAATGAAATGGTTAGTACCACTTTTAAAATAATGGTAATCAGGCTAGGTTACTGTTTCCTTCCTCAAAGTCTAATGACATTTTCTTACGTCTACATAGGAAAGAGATGCTCATGTTGATGAAAACAATGTACCCTTGTCATTTTGCAGCATCTTACTTCGCTTATACAACTTATCCCTAAATAAATAACAACATTTAGCTCAACCTCTTGCCCTCAACTCCCACACAATCCCCCTCTCAAAATGGCTTGGCACTCCATTTAAATCCAACTCCTGCCGATGAAGATGCTACAATCTTATAGCTGGATTCCTGAGGAGGGCTTAGTGTGGCAAGACAGGTGCTGGAGTAAAATGGATGCATTTTAATTATTCAACTATAAACAAGGCCTCCTATTTTTCTTCCCCACCTCACACCATTCCTTTCCCAGTATATCAATAGCTTCAGTACGTGTACCCTCATCATTTCGTCCAATTCAGTTGAGGTTTTGGAAGATTCCCAGAAATTCGCATTGCGTCTGAACCACACAGTTTTGTCCCAAAAGTGTACATACCTAACTCTGTAGTGTGATTTCATATGTTCTCGTAGCTGGGCGGGTCTTTCAAATTCTTTAGTGCAGATTTTACAACTGTGTACTCGGCTTCCATTTAGCTCCTGCCGGTGTTCCTCTAGATGTCTACTAAGTTGGCTCTGTAATGTAAATTCATCTCCACACTCTGTACAGATCAGGTTCTACAGCAAAAAAAATTAAGTCAAAGGAATCAGAGCATTAGAAGCTTTGTGTGCACCAAAAACTACACTGAGTTATATATTATCTAATAAATTCACAATCTTTTGTTAGCTAATTAGAAAAATGTACTGCTGTATTACAAATCAAAACAGGTGTTTTTTTGACGTCATACTTATTCTCAGGCCCCCTACCCCTTCCCCGGGCTTTCAATCTCATACTTCAATCTGAAGAGTTTCTTGATGTTAACCTGTGTATTATATATGGAATAACATTCTTGTCCTACCAAAACTGAGAATGATGTAATGTGTCATTCTGAGATCAATTTGGGATTGGAGTACAATCCAGAATGTTGTTACAAACTAATTTCTGATGAGGATTCCTGAATTATGAGGAAAGGTCACTGACAGCTTTTCTTAAAGGGACAGTGCAGCCTCAGAAACACAATCAGTCACAGATCCAGAATATTAATCTCTGCAACTATGCTGGAGTTTAACATTGGCAGAAACAACCCCAACCGTCAGAATGAACGGGGTCTAGTCCTGGATGTAATCAAGAGCAGAATCCAACCACTGTAGTCACTTGTGAACTCGCTGGTGTCTCAACAGATAGGTTAACTGAACGAATCCCTTCCCACACTTTGAAGATCCACTACTACTTGTAAAGATTACAAGTAACCTTATAAAAAAAATGGTGAATAAGTTCTCTTTGAAACATTTAACAATGAAATATTTGTCAATTCCGAAAAAAATTTAATTAAGACTTGGATAAATTGAAGTTCACATCTTTTCAATGACTTTTCATTTTCCTGTTATGTTTGAAAAGCATTTTCAAGTAAACTTACATGCAAAAAAAATGATAATGTGAATAGAGTGCATTTTGGATCTGACTAGGTTTAAAGTTGAAGGAGATTGCAAGCAGTCAACACTCACCTCTTCTTTCTCATGTAGCATGATGTGAGCTTTAAGGCTGGCCACACGGGAGAACCTTTTACTACAGACAGGGCAAGTTGGGTCAACTGCATTGTGGGTAGCTTTGTGCAATATAAGGTTAAGCTCCATATTAAATGATGTTGGGCATTGATCACACCGGTAAGGCTGCATTACACAGAAAAAGCAAAGAGGTTATGAGTTTATCAGAACCATCCCACAATGAATTTTTTTTGGTATAGTCATTCATGGGATGTGAATGTCACTGGCTAGGATTACTCATCCCTAATTATCCCTCAGGAGATCATGGTGAGCCACCATCTTGAACCGCTGCAGTCCATGTGGTGCAGATAAACCCACTGTGTTGTTAGGGAGGTAATTCCAGGATTTTGCCCAGTGAATATTTGCAAACATTTACAGCTTTTCACATACTTCACCTTGAGTCCAAAAGCCAGTAAATCAACAGCCCAGAGGCATGTTCTTGTTCAATACCAAATAGTTGATACGGATAATGGCAGGGAATAGAAGTAGGCCATTCTGCCGCTCAAGTATGTTCTATCATCCAACTACCTCATGTTTGATCAGCATCTTAATTCAATGCATCTTCATCCCTGGATTCCCTTCCATCTCAAAAATACAAATATAATTTTAGACTGCTGATGATAAAATTGTAATTTTACCAATTCTGTGGAGGTCTAAGAATTTAATGGCCGACATATGATTTCAGAAGCAACGCCCTAGTGATATTATCACTCGACTACTAATCACTAGAAACTCAGCTAATGTCCTGGGCACCCGGGTTTGAATCCTGCCATAGCAGATGGTGACACTTGAATACTATTTTCAAAAATGGAATTAAGAGTCAGCTGATGACCATAAAACCATTGTTGATGGTCAGAAAACTCATCTGGTTCACCTAATGCCCTTTAGGGAAGGAAATCTGCTATCCTTTCCTGGTCTGGCTTACATGTGACTCCAGAGCCACAGGCAACTAGAGATGGACAATAACTGCTGACCAGCCAGCAACACCTATGTCCCATGAATAGATAGGCCTACCTTTTGGGGAAAAGAGCCTAGTTTCATTTGACACTTCAGAAGAGTCTAACCTTGCATGCATCAATACCAGCCATATCTCTCAACATTGTCAAGATCCAAAATCTTTTCAATCTTCTCTCCAAAAGTGAAATGAGATTCAGTCAAGTGGATGTACCTCCCTCGTCCCCCCAGGAGGCAAGGGTAAGTATAGCCCCCAAGGGGACAGTGACATGCCGAGCAGTGCTGTGACACTGCCCCCTCAGAGAGTGCGTGTGTGTGTGTGTGTGTGTGTGTGTGTGTGTGTGCGCGTGCATGCGCAGGGGGTGGAGGGTGCCCCATACCTTTTGTGTAGTGGTAGCGTAAACCCCACCCACTTTTTTTCCCCCAAGATCTAAAGTGAAATCTGGATTGTGCAGCTGGAAAGTTGCACGCTGACTTTCAGCCAGCGCCTGACACTTTGAAAAAAAACAATTCCACCCATAGTTCCAAGTAAGGGTGCTCACATATTTCCACTTTTAGAGCATGTTTTTCCACCTTCTAAAATCCAAATGCTCCACATCCTTCAAATACATCCTTGAGATTTATTTATACAGACATCCAAGGGCTGAACAACATTACGAAGACCACTGGAAACAGAATCCTTACAGTGCAGAAGGAGGCCACTCAGTCCATTGAACCTGCACCAACTCTCCGACGGAGCATCTTACAGAGGCCTACCTCTGCCCAAACCCTGTAACCGGATGCATTTACCATGGCTAATCCCCCTAACCTACACATATTGGGACACTAAGGGGCAATTTACCATGGCCAATCCATCTAACCTGCACATCTTTGGAATGGAGGAAACCCACATAGACACAGGGAAAATGTGCAAACTCCACACAGTGACCCAAAGCATAGTATCTGGCGCTGAGAGGCAGCAGTGCTAACCACTGTGCTGCCCATAAATGCACCTTCTTTGGTGTTTGATCTCACAGCAAGGACTACGTTGTTAACAAGGTCAGATTTGAACATATTCTAGAGGAGCTCACCTTTTTCTTTGCACAGTCCTCCAATCTCAAATTCCATACTTCTCCAATCCATTTCTTGCAACTACCCAGCCTCTTTTATGAGCATGGAAGACATTGCCTTTCTGAAATTTTCCTTTGGGAAGAGTATTGCACCCAAATATCTCCATTGGTTTTAATCTTGTACTGTCTGCCATGTGAGATGGAATCACTGTAAAGCATCTCTTCTTGTGGTCAGTTGTCTTTATAAGGACTGTTCATTCACCAATCTTGGTAATGGCCCTGTTTACTGGCATATCAAAGGTCATGGATATTTCATCCACATTTACAATAAAGGCCAATTGATTTGCTTTCTTCTCTAAATGGCAGGTGACTAAACAATAGAATTTTATGACTTAACCATCAAATTGAAGTGGAAGACACTGTACATTTTTTGTTTTCTGTTGGAGTTCTAAATCATGTGTTCTCATGAATCTTGTGCACAACCTACCTCCAGACGTGAATTCTGAAATGCTATCTTCCTTTGCTGTGTCAGATGGCTCCACGGGTGATAATACGGCCTTTTTGTTAATGCTGGTTAATCCAGTCAGCCACTTTGTCTCAGGTTAAATTTGTGCTGTGGACTTATTATTTTTTCTTGAAGGCATTGTGATGGATAATGCGGTACAGGTTGGTCTGATCAACTTGCTGGGAGATTGCCGCTAGCATTGGCGGAAAAAATTTAAAGGCTCTCATGCGTGCCCTTAAATTAATGAACCATAGTAATTACTGGAAGTAATTAATAATCACAATGCAATTTTATCCCTGAAATACTATGATTAACTTTTACATGTGGTACAGGAGAAACTACCTTTAGTTTCTTTCAGACCAGACGTCACGAGGACTTTTACACAAGATCAATGCTTACATGTGTACATGCAATAGTTGCTAATCACAGGTGAGCCTAGGGTCAAGAGTGTTACCAGTTGTTTAACTACCAAAGTCAACAACTTGGAGTCACCTGGACGGTACGGTGGCACAGTGGTTAGCACTGCTGCCTCACAGCATCAGGGACCCAAGTTCAATTCCTGGCATGGATCAGTGTCTGTGTGGAGTTTGCACATTCTTCCTGTGTCTGCGTGGGTTTCCTCCGGGTGCTCTGGTTTCTTCCCACAGTCCAAAGATGCGCAGGTTAGGTTGAGCGGCCATGTTAATTGCCTCTTAGTGTCAAGGGGATTAGTGGGGTAAACGTATGAAGTTATGAGGATAGAGCCCGGATGGGATTGTGGTTGGTGCAGTTACAATCAAAAGGAGTGTTAACAGACTCAATGGGCCAAATGGCCTCCTTCCCCACTGTAGGGATCCACGGACACAACCAAGATCATCCCACTTTCACCCAATGTCCGCATGCACACATTTCCGGCAAGCATCAGCAAAGGTGACTCTGGTCAGTCTTGCCCTCTCCCCAACTACCCGCAACTCAGCATCATTGAAGCCAACTGCAATGTCAGCTTAATCAGCAAACTTAACACAAATAATGAAACAGAATCTAAACTCTTTCCGACCTGCAGGGTTGTACTAGCACTGTCTTAACCAGTTGAGAGAAGGTAGTTGATTTCACCTTGCACATTTGATATTGATGAGCTTGCTTTTGTGGTGATATGTAAAGAGGTTTGTCATTACGATTTTAACTCAAACGGTTTTTGATTTTTGAAGCTTTGAAGATGCTTACCTTGTCATTCTCCTCATGTTCCCGGAGGTGGCGCTGAAATTGATTGTACTTGGAAAAAGTTTGGAAACAAACATCACATTTATGAGCACCATGGTACTGAGATTCCTGGGTCTCAAGAAACCCATTTGCATTGCTTGCATTCAGCTCCAGCAAGTTATCTGTAAAAGTAAAGCAGTGCTAACAAGGTGCAGTTTTTGTACTGTATGTGCATGTAATTGATCTACACACACACACACACACACACACACACACACACACACACACACACACACACACACACACACGTATTTGATGTCATGTTGTTAACAGATATCAGCCAAAGAACGATTCTAAACAATAATTGATCCTCATGGAGGTATGCTTAGACTTACTGATTAAACACTTTTGGCAGGATTTTCTGTATTTGTTTCAACTGGCTTTTCTCACAGCATTCTGCAGAAAGAAATCTGTGGCCCACATCGATATGCTGTTGATTAAGAAACTCCCCCCAGCTGTTGACATGCATAAGTAGAACTCCCCTCATAGACTCAGGGACCATCACCCCATGGGCAAGGGAGCCCTCATCCCCCACAATGGAGCTCCCCAGAGGGTCCCTCTTGACACTGCCCCTAACAGCAGCAGTACCAGTACATGCCCTCATCTTCCCGAGGGCTACACTTAGTTGTTCTCTCTGCCTGATTCTCATTTCTCAGAAAACACTGTTGTATACATTGCAGGTGTGACGGGGAGATCCCAATGTGGGGGGGCTGGGGAGAGACAGTGAGAGAGAGAGAGAGAAAAGAGAGAGAGAGAGAGAGAGAGAGACACACACACACACACACACACACACACACACACACAGTGGGGAAGCCCTTTAAATGAGATTCTAATTTATTTAAACAAAGTTCCCAACCTTTGTAGATGGGAACCTCAATACAGCACTTGCTGGAGAAGGGGAGAATCTGAAAACGGGATCTTGCTGGTGAGATTCCCAATTGCTAACTCTTGCAGGGTTTTGCGTCCACATAGCTATTTGCATCCATGGCAAACAAGGGCACAAAATCCCAGCCTATAGCTATTCCAGTTTTCATGACTCTAAAGAAAACCTTTTACCCCTCATTGGGGTAAAACCAAGGAAACTTGGCTTGTTCTTGTTGGAGCTACAGAGGTTGAGGGGAGACCTGATAGAAGTTTATAAGATTATGAGAGGCATGGACAGAGTGGATAGTCAGAAGCTTTTTCCCAGGGTGGGAGAGTCAATTACTAGGGGGCATAGGTTTAAGATGTGAGCAGTAAGATTTAAAGGAGATATATGAGAGTTTCTTTTTTACAGACAGCAGTGGATGCCTGGAACTCGTTGGCGGGGAAGGTTGTGGAAGCGGATATGGTACTGACTTTTAAGGGGCCTCTTGATAAGTGCATGAACTGGATGGGAATAGAGAGATACGGTCCCTAGAAGGGTAGACAGTTTTAGTTAAGTCAGGCAGCATGGTCATTGCAGGCTTCAAAGACCAAAGGGTCTGTTCCTGTGCTATAATTTTCTTTGTTCTTTTGAATGATTCACTGTAGATTCTGTATTGTGGTATAATAAACAAATTCAGAACAAACATACAATTCAATGCAACTTTTTATTTGATATTGTATCAGAGGCATTTGTAAAGATACAGAAATGAACAGAAGTTGCAACATGGCAATAGGTTATTAGGCCACACTAACCCAGGTAATGGGGTGGCATAGTGGTTAGCACTGCTGCTTCACAGCGTCAGGGACCCGGGTTTGATTCCCGGCTTGGATCACTGTCTGTGCATGTTCTCCCCATGACTGCATAGGTTTTGCCAGGTGCTCCGGTTTCTTCCCACAATCTGAAAGATATTCTGGTTAGGGGCATTGGCCGTGCTAAATTCTCTCTCAGTATATCCAAACAGGCACCGGAGTGTGGTGACTCGGGGATTTTCATACTAATTTCATTGCAGTGTTAAAGCAAGCCTACGCGCAACACAAATAAATAAACTTTAAACTTTTAATTCCCATATTTGGAATGTTATTGACGTTGATCTCCATCATAAACACCATTTTCTTGATATTGCCTCTATTCCCCATTTGCTTCAACTAAATCATTGCATGCAAAGCCCTTGGCATCCTGCTTAATTCAGCCCCTCTGATGTGGAGCTCTCAGTCATGCCTCTGTTACTTCTACTCTCTGTTCCTTCAATGTCTTCCTTGATGATTTGCAATCCTTCATGCTCCATTAACTCCAACTTGTACAAAACTCAACTCTCCAAGGGCCAGTGCGCATCCATCAGTACCATCCACATCAAAACATACATAATCTGGTCCTCATCTTCAAATCCCTCAATTGCCTCCGTTCATCCTAATTCTGCAATTTCCTTCAGTCCTACTTCAAATCTAACATCCTTCGGTCTTCACAAACTGGTTGGCCTTTCGTGCACTGCCATTTTTTCACAAAATAAATGCATGCATTGATAAGGCACCTATCACAACCACAGGATATCCTAAAGAGGCTTTCAGCCAATTAAATACTTTTGAGGTGTAATCACTTGTAGTGTAGGAAATTCAGTAGCCAATTTGCACACAGCAAGATCCTATAAATACCTTAATCAAATCAGAATATATGTTGGTCATGGGATAAATATTGGCCCAGACATTGGAACAACTTCCTAAATTGTGTCATGGGATATTTTAAGTTCATCAGACAGACGTGATTTCGGTTTGAGGCCGAATCCAAAAGATGATTCCTCTGACAGAGCAATGCAGAGTGTCAACCTAGGTTTGTGCTCAAATCTCTGAAGCGCAGTTTGAGCCCAAAACTTTCTAACCCTAAGTCACAAACGCGAATGAGTCAAAGTTGAAATTATCATCCTACAGAGCCTTCAGATGTCCTTGTTGTACTGTGGAACTCCTGCCCTACATCACTCCACCGCTCCATTTCTCTTTAAAAAATATTTTTCCGAACCTATCTTTGTAACCAAGCCCCATGCTAATCTCTCCCCTATGATTTAGCATCAGCTGAATTTATCTTCTATTTTCTCCTCTCTCTATAAAATATCCTTACAATATGTTCAGCAGTAAAGAAGATACCATGTGAATACAAGTTGCTGTTATTATGAAAAAAAGCCACTTTAAAAGTAAGCTTAAATTTAATGAAGTGTTTAATACATTGTCTACATAAACAGAAGTTCAAATAGATTCCAGTTTGTTTCAAACTGAGAAGATAAAGAGAGCCAATAGAATAAATTTCCCTTCAACTTTGCAGAAAATTTAAGAATATTTCAAGTAATTAAGGTGACACGGTAGTGTTCCAAGTACAAACTGTTCACAAGAACACAGCAGGTGAGAACAAGCAATTGTTAGACTTGATCAAAGTCCCAAGGACAAGATAAACAAAACAGACAGCAACAGTCTCTGGCGTGTCTATAGTTTCAAAATTAATCCAAAGTCTAATTAGAGGACTGCAGTAAAATATCATTTCACTAAGGATGCTCCATTAATCCATTCTGAACAAAAAAGGACAATAGTGAATTTTAAACACACTTTTAATAGCAATCATCAAACCAAATTATCAACTCAACTGGTTCTGTGTAGTTAAACAGCACAACTGATGTAATATTTGCTTATCATTTAATAAGTCAACAATGTTGAGTTTGCATTCCATCCTAACAAATTTCAAATAATGTGGTGGTTTCACCTGCAAACCTTTTCGATAAGAGTCTAGATTTTCCAACTACTTAATCTTAACATCATAGCCCTATTATTTGCCCTTCATTTATGAGCTGTCACATTCATTAAGTAGGCATGGACTATTCTTCAGCACCAGGATAAAGCTAAAGCACATCATCTATATTGGGATAACTGTGAGCCATTAAGACAAGTTTATGATGTATGGATGTGTTTGACTTACTCAAAATCAAAAGCGTATGCACTTAATTTTAAAAGGTTTGCCCAATTTGCTTTATTGACAATACAAAAAACCTGGCAATCAACTGTTAGTTCCAATACAAAACTGCTCTCCCTGAAAAGCTAGTTAGTATTTAAACTAATGAAGGTCTTTTGCCAGAAAATTAATTCTGAAAGTATCACTAGAAATTTACAGAAACACTCTCCAGTGGTATAAATCATACTTTCAGAAAATCAATAAAAGGATAATAAACGGATTTTAATGCAACGCAATAAGTTACAGGAATTGAAAGAAATGGAAAAACAAATTTGCAAGCAAATTACACAGCCAGGCAAAAACTAAAATGGGATTCTTTAACTATCATAGAATATTTACAGTGCAGGAGACCATTTGGCCCATTGAGCCTGCATTGATGACAATCCCACCCAGGCCCTATCTCAGTAACCCCACATATTTAACCTGCTAATTCCCATTGACACTAAGGGACAATTTAGCATGGCCAATGCACCTAAACAGCACACACATCTTTGGATTTTGGGAAGAAACTAGAGCACCCAAAGGGAACCCATGCAGACACAGGGACAATGTGCAAACTCCACACAGGCAGTCACCTGAGGCTAGAATTGAACCCGGGTCCCTGACGCTGAGAGGCAGCAGTGCTAACCATTGTGCCACCATACCGTCCCTCTACTATAGACTGAGATAGTAATAATGTAAAAGGCAAAGCAGGAAGATTATTTCTACAATGAGGTCAGAAGTTTTCACATCTGTATGTTTCCAGTGCTTAGAGGGAGGAGTTATTGCTGGATCCAGATCTGGTGAATGAGGTGGAACAAGTGGATTGTGAAAAGTGAAAAGCTAGTTAGTATTTAAACTAAGGAAGGGCTTTTGTCAGAAAATTAATTCTGAAAGTATCACTAGAAATTTACAGAAACACTCTCCAGTGATATAAATCATACTTTCAGGGGAACATTTTGGGGAAAGCAATCAGAATATCAAAGTTTACGTTGGCGATGGAAAAGGACAAGGAGCATAAGTTGGGGAGAGCCAATTTCAATAGGTTGGGAACCAGACAAATTAGAATCAAAGATTGGTAGGCAAATCTGCAACAAGGCACTGGGTTATCTTTAGAGAGCAGATAGCTACTGTACATACCCACCAGGAACAAAGGCAGGACAAATAAATCCAAAATTCCCTGGTTCAAAAAGGAAATAGAGAATAAGATGAAGCAGAAAATAGAGTGCATATGACAGATGCCAGGATGGTAATACAATTGACAACCAGGCTGAATATAGAACATTCACAGCGGAAGTGAAAGAAGAAATAAGAAAAGCAAATTCAGAGTATAAGAGACTTGCAGAAAACATTACATCAAAAAGTCTTCTCTAGGCAGATAAATAGTACAAGAGTCATAAAAGGCAGAGTATGGCTAATTAGGGACTAGAAAGGAGATTTATGCATGGTGACAGAGGGCTTGGCTGAGGTACTAAGTAACATTCTTTACCAAGGAAGATGCTGCCAAAGTCACAGATGTGTTTAAGAGGACTCCAGACAAGAAGGGAATAGAGGGTTATGATGACAGATTTAGATAAGGAAAGATGGAAGTAAAGTCGAATGAGATATAAATGCCAGCCAGCATGGAATGTTTGAGCTGTATGTTTTTTTTTCTATACCAATCCAAATGAAAGAGAAGGTGGCTGAAATACTGGATGGACTAAAAATAGGTAGAGGTATTAGATAGACCGGCTCTACTTAATTGATAAGTCACCGGGACCAGAATAAATGTATCTGAGAACACCTTAGGCAGGAAACGTGGCAAGTGCAGTAGCACCAACCATAATCTTCCAATGCTCCTTAGATACATGGTGGTGGGGCATTGCAAATGTTATGCCCTTGTTCAAATACAAAGGGTGCAAGAATAATCCCAATTGCAGACCAGTCAGTTTGACCTCAGCAGGAAAGCCTGCAGATGTAACAAACTAGGACAAAATTAACTTGGACGAGTGCAGATTAATTAAGGATAACCAGCATAGATTTAAGGGCAAATCATGTTTAACTATTGACAAGGTAGCAGATAAGAGTAATGCGATTGATATCATGTACATAAACTTCCAAAAAGCTATTAATAAGTGCCACATAACATGATTGTCAATAAAGTTGAAGCCCATGGAATAAAAGGGACAGTGACAGCATAGATAAGCAGTTGGCTGAGTGACAGGAAGTACAGGGTACCATAGAAACATTATAGCACTGAAAAACACCATTCAGCCCACTGTATCTGTGCTGGCCAAAAAGGAAAGAAATGTAACTAACTGCTCATTTTAAACACACTTCCCAGCATCTTACAGGTTACCACACTTCAAGTGCAGATCTCGGTAGCTTTCAAATGAGTTGAGTGTTTCTGCCTCAACCACCAATTTGCACAATGAAATCCAGACACCCACCACCTTCTGGGTGTAAACATTTTATCTCATGTCCTCGCTAATCCTTCTATCAATCACCTTAAATCTATGGTGCCTGATAACTAACCCTCCCAGATAGATTTTTCCTGTCGACCCTAGGCCCCTCATAATTTTGTACATCTCAATTGGGTCACCCCTCAGCCTCCTCTTTTCAAAGGAGGATAACCCTAGCTTATGCAATCGTTCCTCATAACTGCTATTTTCAAGCCCTCGTGCAAAGTGCCTCAGCATACAAAGGTTATTGAATCCATGTGGTGATGAACTTTCCTCAGTGCCTTTCATGCCACGATGGACTCAGCGATGCCGAACCGCGTATATGGTGAATTACCGAGTTTGTCAATTTGTTCTGAATCAATCATTCAGAAAACAAAAACATTTACAGGTGCCCTTTGAACACTTCAAGCCAATTTGTAACACCTTCTCAGCACTCAAAATTGCCATGCTTTTTCCCCTCTCTCCACGCAAAGTTCCTACGTCCTGCAATCATGTTTCAATTCTCCCAGACCGCAGGACCACCTGTCCTAACCTATATGATGTTCTTACCACTCAAACCCAACAACCAAAATCCAATTCTATGCATCCCAAATTAGCATAAAGAAAAACATTTTTATCAAACACTTAGGGGACACATCCTCTGGTGAGGGAGCGAGAGCAAACATTGCATTTGAAGTTGGGGTTCTTTTCTCTAGGTGGAAGCAACTTGATAGAGGTCTTTAAAGCTATGAAAAATTTTGATAGGGCAGAGACATTTTTAAATAAAAATACCGGCAAAACGTTAAAATAGACAATGACAACTATAGAATTTAAGTAATAGTCAAATGAACAAAATTAAATGGATGGCACGGTGGCACAATGGTTAGCACTGCTGCCTCACAGCACCAGGGACCGAGGTTCAATTCCAGCCTTGGGTGATTGTGTGGAGTGTGCACCGGTTTCCTCCCACAACCCAAAAGTTGTGCAGGTTAGGTGGATTGGCCATAATAAACTGCCCCTTTGTGTCCCAAGATGTGTAGGTTAGGGGGATCAGTGGGTTAATGCATGGGGTTACAGGGATAGGAAGGGGTTTGGGGTTGGATGGGTCTGGGTAAGATGCTGTGTTGGAGAGTCAGTGCAGGCCTGATGCGGTGAATTGTCTCCTTCAGTAGGCATTCTATGAAAAGAAACAAAATCCAGAAACAAATACATTTTTTAATTCTTTCATGGGATGTGTCGGTGGCTAGGTCACCCCTCACTGCCCTTGAGACAGTTGGTGGTGGGCAGAACATAATATGGATAATAGAAGCACAGCATCACCTAATATTGAACTCAGTTTACAAAAGGGCCATTGCTATCTGCCTTCATTGAGGTTCTTTTAAAAAAGCACCATTTATTCCTCCTAATACTGGTCACCAATGGTCAACTTTTAAACACTTCTAGAAAAGTCACGAACCTCTACAAAACAAAGTTAAACCAGTGCAATTCACAATGTATTGATGTATTCCAGATCAGAGAAACAGCAGTATTTTAAAAAATCTTGCACTTATATAGCACCAGACATTAAAGCATTTGACAGCCAATGGATTAGTTTTGCAGGTGCGGTGTCTGTTATGATGTCAGAAATTTGTGCACAGCACGCTCCCACAAACGAGGTTTTAGTGACCAGATAAACTGCTTCTAAAAAAAAAGGGATGTTGATTGAAGGATAACTATTGGCCGTGACACTGGCAAAAGTTGTCCTTCTCTTCTTTGAAATATTGCCTCAGGATCTCTTACACTTGCCTGAGTAAGCAGATGGCGCCTCGGTTTAAATCACAGCCCTCAGTACTGCACTGCAATGTCAATCATATTTGTTCTCAAGCCCTGGGATTGTTATTCAGAAGCAGGTGACCGAGCGACAGCATGGTGACATAGTGACTAGCACTGCTGCCTCACAGCGCCAGGGACCCGGTTCTATTCCCAGATTGGGTCAC
Organism: Carcharhinus amblyrhynchos; assembly: GCF_965287045.1. Taxonomy (NCBI): domain Eukaryota; kingdom Metazoa; phylum Chordata; class Chondrichthyes; order Carcharhiniformes; family Carcharhinidae; genus Carcharhinus; species Carcharhinus amblyrhynchos. Next base: position 39,357,687 of record NC_137331.1, read on the forward strand.
TGTCTGTGTGGAGTCTGCACTTTCTCCCCATGTTTGCATGCGTTTCCTCTGGGTGCTCCACAGTACCAAAGATATGCTGGTTAGATGCACTGGCCATGTTAAATTCTTCCTCAGTGTAGCCAAACACCGAGTCGCCGGAGTGTGGCGATTAGGGGATTTTCACAGTAACTTCATTGCAATGTTAATATAAGCCTACTTGTGACAGTAATAAATAAACTCTAAAAATATACCATTGGTTAATTTTCAAGGTTGAAATAAAAACTACAAAGCTACTACAAATATCAAATTCTGCATGAAGCACAGCCATAAGTAGTGGCTACAGAAAATCTGAAGTCATTTATGAGGCAGCTCAATGTTGTGAATAACTGGTTAATTGTAGCTCTACCAGAGCCAAAATAGGCACAAGGGGCCAAACGGTCTCCTTCTGCGCCGTATTCTATTAAAAAGGTCACTATCCTTCTCACCACTTCGTGTATAATATTAAAATGAACTCTCGTGTTCACATCTTACAAGCACTTATATTTAATTTGTTCTCAGCATAAACATTAAAAATACAACTTGTGTGGTCCTGTGAAAAAGGCAAGGCTACAATTCTATTCAGGATTGGTTTGGTTTCTTCGGCTGAGTCCAATTGCCTTTTAAATTAACATTCTCTCCAATGGAGTCTTAAAATAAAAAGCAGCACACACAATTAACTAGTTGTAACTAAGTTTCAGAGGCAACAGAGGCTGTGTGACTGTGTAATTAATTTGTTAGTCTGTATTTTTGAAGTTTGTACTAAAAATAAGCTAAGATACATACTCTAACAAAATTAGAAATTGAACTGATATTTTATATATTTGTCTCTGAGAAGTAGCTTTATATACTGTTGTTTTGCAAACTAAACAAGAAATCCAATCCACAAAATAGGTAGAGGAAGCTCAAGTTATTTTATCTTTAGATAGTCAAGCCCAGCTATAACAATTGGCTGGTACACACATTAAAGTAGATTACAAGTAGGGTCTGCATTATTTCCTTTTGCAAATAGTGCGCCTCTTGCAGAACCTAAATTACAGAGACCAGAAAAGTCCAGATTCAACATTCAGTTACTTACTCTCAGGTCAGACAGACACAGGGTGTAACAATTGACCTGAGCACCCTGAGCTTGAATGCGCGGGGGGGAAAAGAGAGAGAGAGTGTGTGGTGGAGGGGAACAAATGAGCCTCAACTTGGCGTGGGGATCATTATACAGTAGCTCTTCGACTATCAATTATGAAGAGAATCAGACTTTGCTGTGATGCCCCAATAGCTGAATATCAACTGTGAATATCTAGGTTTACAAGAAAGATGCAGACTTTGGAAAGATACCAGTGTGTGGCAATACTTGTGGAATCCAAGTCAGTGCCTTTGGGAAAGAAAACCTAACTGGTGTGTGCGCTTATGAGCTGGGAAGGGCAGTAGATTTTTGATTTGATTTGTCTCATGTATTGGTATACAGTAAAAAGTATTATATCTTGCATGCTATACAGACAAAGCATACCATTCAGAATACATAGGGAAAAAGGAAATGAGAGGGTGCAGAATGTAGTGTTACAGTCATAGCTAGGCTATGGAGAAAGATCAACTTTGTGAGAGGTAGGCCCATTCAAACGTCTGATGGCAGCAGGGAAGAACAGAGAAAATAGGCGTGCCTTGGCAACCAGACGTGTCAATAATTGGCCAGTGACAGCATTGAAATTAAAACATTTTCCGCTCAAAGTTCCTATCATTATTGTCAGAGACACTCACACATTTATAGGTTACCTATTAAAAACACTTTCAATCTCCAAAATCCTATGATGTGATGCATCAAAATAGCTGCTGTTAATCCTGGGGTTCCCATGGCATCGCTCCAAATTGTTGGACTTCATCCAATTAGCAACAGCACTGTCCGTAACCAATTTTTTTGCAAACTGACTTCTGGTAACCAAGAATCCAACTGCTTAAAATACCACCTTTAAATTCTCAGAAGAATTGCCAAAAGGTTTTGGAAATCAAATTGAATCTTATAGACTACAACATATCTGGCATACAAACTGATGAGTTATAAATTGATACATTTACCTGGACCAACATCATGTTCTACCTGGCTTCATAACTCACTACCAAAACAATCCATTCTTCTAGGTTAAACCTGGACAACAAAGAACAACCTTTCCTGATTTTTTTCACTATAATTAACTTACTTCCTAAAATACAGGCTCAAAGAGATGTTGGACATCTTTGTCACAAAGGGGATTGCCATCTAACTCATCAGTCTCTGCTCTTTTCCCTTCCCCATAACATTATACTTTTCCCCCACAGCACTTTTCCATGTACGTTTCAAACTTACTTGGTCCAGTGTGTCCACCTCCTGCTCCCTCAAACCTTTTTTGCACTAAATTGCTGAACCCCAAATTTCTCTATTTAACTCTCCACGAGGCAAACAAACACTATTCAGCTCCCTTTCAAAATTTATATCACCACAACCCCCTTCACAGAACCCACTGAACGTATTGTTGCCTTCCGGATCCATTCCCAATTGTTCCATAAATACGATTTTCAATCAGGTGCCCACAACACTAAAAAAAACTTTAATAGATAAACAACACCTGTTACCTAATAGATAATTTTTGGCTACTGACATGTTCAACCACTTCATCTTTCTCTCAAGCTTTTTCTACATTGTCCAGTGCAGTGGGGATGTTTTCACTCCTTTCTATGCAATAGTAGCCAAGTCTGAAGCAATGGCTTATTTTCCAACCCTTACGCAATCACCTTGTCCATCACCATCTTTGGCACCCTCCTCCTCTTCATCTGCATGATGTCTCTTGCCAATATCACCTGCAAACATCGAGTCTATTTCCATCTGGTGACACTATACATTCAACCTATTTTTCTCTTGATCCTGTTGTCCAACAGTCCAGTTTTAGATGTGTGCTATTTCCTCCAGATAATCACTGCAAAGATTAAACCCTTTCCACAGACTCCAACCCTATCCCTGACCACAGATTCAGGCGGTACCAGATGATCTCAGGAGTCCTATTTGATCCTGAACTGAACTTTTAAGCTCCATATCCTCCCCATCATAAAGATCATTTACTTCCACCTAGTGAACCCCACCACATCGCAATCCATCAGCCAAGGAAACCTTTATTCACATCGCCTTCACTTCTAGATTTTGCAATTCCAACGCTCTCTTAGTCAGTCTTCCAGTAGTCTGACTCAACTCTGGGCGGCATTGTGGCACAGTGGTTAGCACTACTGCCTCACAGTACAAGGGTCCTGGATTCAATTCCCAGCTTGGGTCACTGTCTGTGCAGAGTTTGCATGTTCTCCCCATGTCTGCGCAGGTTTCCTCTGGGTGCTCTGCTTTCTTCCCACAGTCCACAAATGTACAGTGAGGTGGATTTTCCATGGAAAATTGCCTCTTAGTGTCAGGGAGATTAGCTAGGGTAAATGCATGGGGTTAGGACCTGAGTGGATTGTGGTTGATGCAGACTTGAGGGGCTGAATGGCCTCCTTCTGCACTGTAGGATTCTATGTTAAATTTCAGCTTATTCAAAACTTTGCTGCTCATACTCGACCCCTGACCAAGTTTGAACAAAAACCTTCCCCTTGCTGACCTACAATGGCTCCCAGACTCAACAACTCAAAATGTAACATTTTTCACTTTTAAATCCCTCCCTATATCTAATCTTCTTCAGTATTATCATCCTGTGAACATTCTGTTCATCTAACTCTGGCCTTGTGTGTTGCTGCCTTTGTATCATCGTTCACGATCATATCTTCAGTCATCGAGGTCCCCATGCTCTATAATTCATTTCCGGATCACTGCTACTAACGTTTTTAAAATCCTCTCTAAAACCCAACGCTTGACCAGTCTTTTGGTCACCCTCCAAAAGAAGACGAACGCTCGCACATTTTTCTACATTAGAAGTTGTTATACGATAGAAACCTGTTTCAGGGCCTGTATGGTTTGCATAAATGTACCCATTAATGTAGTTCAGTCTCACAGGGCCCAATTTTGCCTTACAGTACAAAATAAAGTTTTGGCATAAATGTCAACAGAAATATCTGTTATGGACAGTAACTCTGTCCAAAATAGATCCAAAGTGATTTGAATGACCTCACCAAGAAACAAATTTGAGGCAAGCAGATTCAGTCAATCTCGTGCACCTTTTAGTTACTTCCTCCTTATTGATTTAAGCAATAGACTGAATATATTTTATAAATAAAAATGTAACATTACTATATGCAAATAAAAGCAAGGAAGGTCAGAAAGCCTCATGATTGGCTGGGTTAATTAACAAAATTAAAGTAAAAAGTTAGATTAAACTTAGACTGGAATCGAAATTTTATATTAATGTTCTTGCAAAATTGTTGGTTGAATATTTTATTTTTTCAGCGTCAAGTAAAATACAGCCAAAATGCATCTTTTTAAAAAAGATGTTTAATTTCTTTTCCTATTGCAAGTTAAAAGTCTATCCATCAAAACAGGGAAAAATGCTACAAACGTTAAAAAAAACTGTCTTTTGTAAACTACTCTAGATCTGTTCTTCTCTTCGAAGAGTCAATGACCTGTGGAACAGGTTGCCAGAATGTGTGGTAAGGATTTACTACAAGCTTTCAAAAAGGGAGCTGGATGTGTTCCTGCAAAGACATGCTGAGTTACTAAAAGTAAACAAGACTGATAAGTTATTTCAATTTCTTTCAGCTTTCTGGGGGTTGGAGGAGTTCATGAGACTTTTCCCACCTAATCCCGTCTATGGCTTTTGACTCTATTTCCCAGGAGACTGTGTCATAGAGGAAGGGAGGATGTGGGTGTGTTGATGTTGCAAAAAAGCTGTGTCACGTCAGGTGAGACCACCTGGATAGACCTCCTGTTCATTCTCCAGACTGTTGGTGAATAGAAAATATATAGAGGACTTGTGGGATGCTACTTCTTCTGAACGAAGTTGCATTTTTCATTAAGTGGCTATGTTAAGACTTTTGCATACTACATGCTGAAATTTTAAAACTTACTAGGGGCAGATTCACAAAACTCCACTCCTCTTTTACTGCTCCCAACTTCGGCATCCTAATCAATCTGATCAGAGTTTCCTCTCCATTTTCTTTCCATCACAAAGACCGCCTCCAAGATATTACTCATGTCCAGCCCCCCCTCAACCTATCTGACAAAATAACCTGTGCCCTCCATGCTTCTCCAAACTCAACAATCCCAATACCAGTCAGGACAACCTCCTATCCTTCACCTCATCCATGTTGTTCTGCTAATTTTCCATCCAAGTCCTGTTTGTCCACTAGCCAGGTCCACACTAAAATTACAGTCACTCACAGTTATCTTTCTGTCCCAAATTTGATTCCCATTCATCTGATTAAATGCCATCATGGTCTCAACCTTCTCCATTTCTAGAAGACTCCCACCTCCACCCCACAGAAAACTTTGTTCCTCCAACTTCAGCATCATGTATAATCCCTTTCTCCATTCCACATTTACTGTCATGCCTTGAACTTCTGAGGCCACAGGGATTCCCTCCATAAACTGTAAGCTCCAGTTTACAGTTGGAGCTTACAATTGCTTAGACCAAGTTTTTAAGTCACCCAAATATCTCATCACTTGACCACTCTCCCATCCTCCAGCATATGTAAACATCAGCTCATACAAAAATGGTTTGCTTGTTTCCTATACTGTACAAAACCTCTCTCTCCCATCACCCCGACCTCTGCTGATTGACAGACCTCCTCAAATCTTACATTTCTGTCCTCGTGCTTAAACACACCCTCTAATCTCCTTCCAACCCCTTGAACTTTCCACTCGTGACTGCAACCCCTTGTGCTTAATCATCCCTTCTTTTTTTTGAATTTTTGACACCATTTTTAAAGTTACAGGGCCAATGAGCAGAGTAGATTGGGCAGGCCCAAATCCATCTCCTTGCTTGCTCCAAAAACCAAGTTCAAACTGAATCCATTTCATGGCCTCCACAAGAAAGACAAACAAGATCTAAACTGACAAGAAAAGGCATTGCACCCCACCATGCACTTGATCTAATGCTCAATCTTAGCCAAAAAAAGAGGGGCTCATCCATTTGTCTCACCTTCAGCTGTTTAGGCCTCACACTCTGGAATTCTCGTCCTTAGTCCCTCTGCCTCCTCCATTGAAAAGTCTCACAACACCAGGTTAAAGTCCAACCAGTTTATTTGATAGTAAACCCACAAGCTTTCAGAAATGCTGTTCCTCTTTTACTGCTCCCAACTTCGGCATCCTAATCAACCTGATCAGAGTTTCCTCTCCATTTTCTTTCCATCACAAAGACCGCCTCCAAGATATTACTCATGTCCAGCCCCCCCTCAACCTATCTGACAAAATAACCTGTGCCCTCCATGCTTCTCCAAACTTCCCCAAAGTTTTGTGAATCTGCCCCTAGTAAAGTTTTTTTCCACACTTTCAGGTTTGTGGAGCTTTCCACATACACCTGACGAAGGAGCAGCATTTCCAAAAGATTGTGGGTTTACTATCAAATAAACTGGTTGGACTTTAATCTTGTGTTGTGAGACTTCTTACTGCGTTTACCCCAGTCCAATGCCGGTATCTCCACATCATGTTCTCCATTAAAACCATCCTTTTAAAACAACTTTTCTTTGACTAAGCTTTTGGTCACACCTCCAAACATTAGGCTTTAAATCCTCATTCTTCAAAACTCTGTACCTACAAAGCATGTTTTACCACATTAAAGATGCTGTATAAATGCGAATACATGAAATGACATCATTACCATTTGTTAACTGCCAGGTAAAATTTTACATAATAATGCCTTTGCATAAAGAACACTTCTGTACAGTGTAATGTGTGTTCAAACTAATCTACAGTGCTTTAAAACTAGCACATTAGTGATGCACCCAGGAAACGAGCACAGGAACTGCAATATTCCAACAATTCATCATGAAAATAGGAAAATTAAAAAAAAACAGCATGCACATCTTGCAAGAAAACAGTTTCTCTCATCAGCTTTTCACTCCCTGGAATTCTTTTAGCGGCCTTTATAGTTCATTTTGCTTCTCATACTTGCTACTCAAATAGGCTTTTTCTTCCCCTTGCTCCTCATTGCAACACTCTAAATGGGCATATTTTTCCTTAATTCACTCTGTCAGGTCATTTACATTCATGCTTAAAGAGAATAAACCTGTATGGGAAGGGAAGCAGCCAAGGGTTGCAGAGGAGCAGCCAACAGGATAGAAACGCGAGTGGGCAACACATATATTATAGAAAACAGTAGAAAGTAATTTGGCCTTCAAGTGCTGTTTCCCACGCAAAGAGCCCTAATCAAACTTTCTGCACAGATGGCTATGCAAATGAGAAGAGAAAATAAAAGTTGAGTGTAAGAATTACACTGAGAACACTGCTCCCACTGTTGCTTTCTGTAAGCAGGGCAGAAACACAGAGGCATCAATAGACATTTCAAATCACACACAGCTTGCGTGAGCAGAACTAACAACTAATGAAGTATACGTTCTATTTAAAATTGCAGAGATGGTGATTAAGAAACATGAGATTCAAAAACATAGGATTGCTTCTTACATTAAGACCACAAAAATTTTTAAATATTATAACCTACATTCTGCACCCTCTCCTTTCCTTCTCTATGAACGGTATGCTCTGTCTGTATCGCACACAATAAAATGATACTTTTCATTGTATCCCAATGTATGTGACAATAATAAATCAAATTATGTTCTTGATAAATAATAAGAAAAAGAACAATTGGACATGTTTCAATTGTATGAAATATACTCCAAATTTCAAAATAATTTTCGCCCTTTAACAATATTCATTGAACTAATTCAGCGAGACAACATGTCCTTATTATGAGATACAGAAGTTGTATCTAACCCTACATTTTAGTTGATTTACTGGATAGCTATATAAAGTGCTAATCACCAATAATGTACATCAATACTGCACTGGAATGACATCTTGCATTTTTAATTTTTAAAAAAACAAGTGAAAACAGAAAATGCTGAACATAAATGGCATATTTATTAGCATCATGGAGAAAAGGTAAATTAAGCCTTCAGATGCTGATAGAAGCATTGAATGGTTACAGAGAAGTCTATTCAGCCTATCAACCCCGTGTTAGCTCTCGGCAACAGCAATGTAGCTAGCCCCACTCCCCAGCCAATTCCATTGTCCTGCAAATTTTTCCCTTCAGATGATTAGCAAATTTTCCTTTGAAAGCTATGAATTTTGGCAGAATTGCACTTTTTATTTTTGTTCTGAACTTTGGGGCCAATATCTTTGTAAGTTATTCCATTTCTATTTTGCATAATTTGTGCAACTGAGGGAATTCAAACCTAATGTGTATGCCTGTAACTATATTGTCAGAACGCTAACATGCTCTGAACCATCGCGACACACTTTTAAAATTATTTCACAGATGTGGACTTCGTTGGCCAGGTCAGCATTTTCACTGTCCGTTCCTAAACGCCCTCGAGAAGATGGTGGTATTCCGGCTTAGAACCCAAGAATCCATACGGTACAGAAGGAGGGCATTCGGTCCGTCATGTCTACGCAGACTCTGTGAAAGAGCATTCTGCTGCAGCTGACAGCTTACAGTGCCTCATATATGCTCAGGTTTGAGCTGCTAGATCTATTCGAAATTTATCCCATTTAGCACACTGGTCGCACCACACAAGAGCATCTTCAACGTAAAGGCGAGACTTCGTTTCCACAAGGACGTGCAGTTACTTTTTAACCAATACTGATAGATGCATCTGCAACAACTAGTAGTTTTTCCCCTCGTCGGTTCTCTCGCCATCTGCCGCATACCCAGTCTTTAGGCGTAGGCCAATTTGGTTAGTGGTGGTACGACCAAGCCAATTCTGGTGACAAACATTGAAGCCCCTCACCAAGAGTACATTCTGTAACCTTGCCACTCTCCATTTGGTGTTCAATATGAAAGAATACAGATTCATAAGTAATCTCACAACACCAGGTTAAAGTCCAACAACCTTATTTCGTAGCATGAGTTTTCGGAGCACTGCCCCTTCATCAGGTGATTGCAAGATTTGTTTCACAACCAGGGCATATATAGACACAAACTCAATTACAAGATAATGGTTGGAATGTGAGTTTTAACAGACAATCAAGTCTTTACAGGTGCAGACAATGCGAGTGGAGAGAAGGTTATGAGAGGTTAAAGAGGTGTGAATTCTCTCCAGCCAGGACAGTGAGTGAGATTTATACACTAGATACACTGATGACATTTTCTTCCTTTAGACTCATGGCAAACAATCACTGAAACAACTACATGACGACATCAACAAGTTCTACCCCATCATCAGACTCACTACGGACTACTCTCCGGAATCGGTTGCACTCTTGGATACACACATCTCCTTCAAGGATGGTCACCTCAGCACTTCAGTGTACCGCAAACACACGGGTAATTTCACTAAGCTCCACTTCTTCAGCTTCCACCCTTAACAGGTTAAAGAAGCCATCCCCTACAGGCAAGCCCTCCGTACACATAGGATCTGCTCAGATGGGAACAGACACTTACAGATGCTGAAAAATGCCCTTGTAAGAGCAGGATATGGCGCTCAACTCATCGTCAACAGTTCTGATGCACACTGAAAAAAATCACACAGACCTCCTCTGAAGACAAACACATGACACGGCAGGCAGAGTACCCTTTGTTGTCCAGTACTTCTCCGGAGCCTTCAACATGTCATCGATGAAGACAAACATCTCTCCAAGGCAAACCCCTCTACTTGCCTGCAAACAACCATGCAACCTCAAACAGATGATTGTACGCAGCAACCTACCCAGCCTTCAGGAGAACAGTGACCACAACAAAACACAACCCTGCCACAGCAACCTCTGCAAGACGTACTGGATCATCAGCACGGATGTCATCATTTCACATCAGAACACTGTCCACCAGGCACATGGTACATACTCTTGTGACTCTGCCAACATTGTCTACCTGATACACAGCAGGAAAGAATGTCCCGAGGCATGGTACATTGGCGAGACCATGCAGACGCTATAACAGTGGATGAATGGACACACTCGACATTCACCAGGCAGGAGTGTTCTCTTCCTGTTGGGGAACACTTCAGCAGTCATGGACATTCGGCCTGTGACCTTCAGGTAAGCATTTTCCAAGGCAGCCTTCATGACACACAACGCAGAATCGCCGAGCAGAAACTGATAGCCAAGTTCCACACACAAGGACGGCCTCAACCGGGATCTTCAGTTCATGTTACATGATATGTAACCCCCCAATGACTTGCCTGGGCTTGCAAAATCTCACTGACTGTCCTGGCTAGTGACAATTCACACCTCTTCAATCTGTGCTTAATCTTCTCTCCACTCATATTGTCTGCACCTGTAAAGACTTGATTACCTGTTAACACTCACATTCCAACTATTATCTTGTAATTGAGTTTGTATCTATATATGTCCTGTTTGCGAAACAAATCCTCACCTGATGAAGGGGCAGTGCTCTGAAAGCTCATGCTACCAAATAAACCTGTTGGACTTTAACCTGGTGTTGGAAGACTACTTACTGTGCCTACCTCCATCTAATGCCAGCAACTCCACATCATGAGTACAGATTCATGAGCGGAAGGAGAGCAGTAGGTGGTAATCAGCAGGAGGTTTCCTTGCAAATGTTTGACCTGATGTCAAGACTTTCATATGATCCAGAGTCAATGTTGAGAACTCCCTCTGATTGTGTACCATTGTGCTGACACTTCTGGTAGGTCTGTCAGTAGGACAGGACGTATCCAGGGATGGTGATGGTGGTGTCTTGGATATAATCATATTCATGGAATTGTACCTTACAGTCACAATGTCAGGATGCTGCTGGATGAGTCTGTAGGACAGCTCTCCCAACTTTAGCACAAGCCCCCAGATGTTAGTATGGGAGGACTTTCAGGGTCAGCAGGGCTGAGTTTACAGTTGTTATTTCCAGTCCTAGGTTGATGCTGGGTGATCCATCTAATTTAATTCCCTTTTTGAGGGCTTTCTAGCTGTTTGGTGCAACTGAGTGGCTTGCTCATACATTTCAGTGAACAGTTGAGTCACTGTGGATCTGGAGTCACAAGTAAACCAGATCAAGTAAGGACAGCAGATTTGCTTCACTGATGGACATTAGTGAACCAGGTGAATTTATGATAATCAACAATGGTTTCATGGGTCACTATTCCCGAGACTAGCATTTTAATTCCACACTAATTAACTGAACATAAATTCCACCAGCTACCATGGTGGGATTCAAACCTCTCTCCCCATTGCAGTTGCCTGAACCTCTGGCTTACTAGTTCATTGATATTACTATGCCACCATCTGCTCTATCATATAGAATCATACACAGAAAATAGAAGCAGGAGTTTGCATTTGATTTTAGCATTAGGGTGAGCACAAGGTGTTTCACTCCACATATGATTTAAGTGGCCCACTAGCAAACTTTTATCAAAACAAACTTTATTTATGAATAGAGTTGGAATATAACAACAAGAATTAGCACAACTTTTACCAATTAAAATACTCAGACATGGCAAAGTGTAATCTTTAACAGCTAGTGATCTCTGTTGTTTCAAATTAAGATGTGGATATGCTGGCGTTGGACTGGGGTAAGCACAGTAAGAAGTCTGACAACACCAAGTTTAAGACCAACCAAATTATTTGATAGTAAACTCACAAGCTTTCGGGGTTTGTCCCTTCGTCAGGTGAATGGGGAGTTCTGGCCTCAGACAGATATTGGGACAGACAGAACTCTCCATTCACCTGACGAAGGGACAAACCCCGAAAGCTTGTGAGTTTACTATCAAATAAATCGGTTGGACTTAAACCTGGTGTTATCAGACTTTTTACTGTTTCAAATTAAAGAATACCCCATAGACATAAATCCCTTATGTAGAACCAGTCAGCACAGAAACTAAAGATGTCTACGTGATGCTAGACCTTCAGCTCCTCAACACTGCTAGACAGAGATCCCAACAGCAATTTTCAGAGAAGGATATATCCTCAAAACAGCAGAGAAGCAAACCAAGTCTTTGGCAGCTCCCAGTCTCCAAAGCCCAGAAAAGGAGATCTCTCTGCAGCTTCCAAAGCAGCAACTTGCAGAGAAAAATCCACCCTCATACAGCAGTACCACCAAGAAAGAAACTTATCTACTGGCAGATTCCAGTCTCCAGGTTCAGAGGGGGGAAGATGGAGATACTGCTCTCCCTTTTACTCAAAAAGCAGACTCCAAGCTTGAATATTCTGTGTAAGCCCAGCTTCATTTTTCCCCTGGAGAATGGTGGGAATCTGGAACTCATTCCTGATGGGGTGGTAGAGATGGGAACTGTCACAACATTTAAGAAGCATTCAAATAGGCACTTGAAACATTGTAGCACACAAGGCAATGGAAAATCAGGTTAGAATCAATGAGTGCTTGATGGCCAGACACAATGGGGCAAAGGGTCTCTTTCTGTGCTGTAAAACTCTATGACTATAATGGAGAAGCTGCAGTTGCCCTTAAAGCTGAGTTGACAAAATGATCCCAGCTGATCCCATGCTAACTTCTGGAAGTTTCTGAGCAGTTTGAAAGTGAACAAAGGTTCACATCTCAACTTCCAGAATGCAACTCTTAACATCACAAAAACATTCCAGCCAAGCCAATAAGTGGTTTCGCAGACAAGTTGTCCTCCGCAACTAGCTATGAACAACGGCAGCTGTTTGCTTCTTCTAATCTCCAGTCTGGTGCTAATGGCTCAAGCATTACCTGTTCCAACACAGTGGCTTTCAACCAGAGGCCGTTTTTAGTCAGCCTGAAACCAATGTCTCCCAAGAACAAAAGGAAACCTGACTCCCATTTAACACCTCAAGATTCCAGCCCTCGAAAAATTCATCCTTTGCCCAATATCTAGAAGTGGTGAGAAGTATCTCAGATGACCTCCTCCAAACTGCTAGGACTTGTAATATTGCCCTCAACCTGAACTCAGGCAGTTCCGGTTTGACCTCCGAAGAGGAAAAGTAGCTCCAGGCAAGCCGCTTTAGCTGTTTACCATCTTACCATCTTACCATCAAGCAAGTGGCAGTGAAAAGAACCCTTGCCCTCATCAAAACTGCAAACTATGGAACACTGGAACTTGTGCCTTTAAGGCAAACTCAACTCTAAAAACCTTCTCCCTGATACAAGTCTCGTTTTTGGAAAGACAGTTACAACAGTTAACCTCCGTTTTGAATAAACATTCCATTAGACTTTTGATTGTGGACTCTGGACACAGGTAAAACCCCAACCTGTATTTTACTGTAATCTGACCTTGAATCTCCTTTCTTTCTCTTATCTCTCTTTGTATTGTATGAGTGCAAAAAGGGCAAATGCTTGCTCCATGTTTTGTGTACAAGAGAAATAAACCAAACCCTTTTTATTTTATCTTGCCTCATTTTGCTATCCAAGTTATTCTTAGATGATTGGAACACTCCAAATTTAAGGTTTGTGAACACTTATAAATGGAGGAATAAAAACCAATAAAATACCTTTTAGTTTACAGATGAGTAGTGATAGAAGAAATAGGGACTGTTTAAATTAACCTCCCTCTTATCCATAACAAATGGACTAGCTAAAACAAGCATGCAGAGATTCAGCACGTTTGATGGGCCAGACGGCTATAACTAATTACTCTATGATTTTATGTGATTATTGGTCTCTGGATTGGAATATAAACCTGCAACCATTTGGCTGAGAGCCGAAAGTGCCAGCACTGGAATTGACTAGTACTCAGAAGAAATTTCATTCTCTGCTGTTAAAAATTGACAGAGATTTATTCAAATGATATGGTCAGCGACTCAGCAACACAAAGTGCATCTCGTACGAAAGATCCAGACAAGTCTTTGCCCTGTTATTGATTACCCCCACCCTTACATCTAACGTTTATCAAAGTTTCTCTATTTACAGACAGAATTAAACATAGACATGTTTCAATGAAACACTGCATTTCGATTAGGAATGTGGGGCAGGAGTAGGCCATTCAGTCTGTCAACCCTGTTCCACCATTCAATATGATCATGGCTGATCATCCACCTCAATGTCTTTTTTCCACACTATGTCCATGATGATCCTCTAGTTCACTGGTATTTAGAAATCTGTCAATCTCTACTTTAAACATGTACAATGACTAAGCTTCCACAGCTCTCTGGAATAAAGAATTCCAAACATTCACAGCCTCTAAGTAAAAAACATTCCCCTCACCTGGGTCCTAAGTGGCTTCCCTCCTTATTTTGAAATTTTTGTCTCCTGGTTCTAGACTCCCCAACCATGGGAAACATCTTACCCACATCTACCCTATCTGTCCCTAAATATTTTGTAAGTTTCAACGAGGTCACCTTTTATTCTTCAAAACTCTAGAGAATATAGGCCTAGTTTCCCAAATCTCTCTTCATCGGCCATCCCAGGAACAAGTCTGCACTCTATGGTTGTAATATCCTTCCAAAGGTAAAGAAATCAAAACAGTACTCCAAGTCTTAAAAACTAGAAGCAATCTCAATATTCATACTGCCAGCAGTGTTAAATACACAATATTCTATTTAACACTGTCCCACATTCACTATGGAAATCATGCAAGGCTAACATATATGATTTCAAGAAGAAATTAGATATAGCTCTTGGGACTTTTAAAGGCATCAAGGAATATGGGAGGAAGGGAGGGATCACAATATTGAATTTGATGATCAGCCATGATCAAAATGAATGATGGAGTAGGCTTGAAGGGCCAAATGGCCTATTCCTGCTTCTAGTTTCTATATGATGTGGTGACTCTGAACTAAACCACTCCATGGCTGCTTTTTTTGGCTAAATTTCATGTACAAGTACTCTGCAGTTTACACCATTAAACACAAGGTTCAGCAGTACACCGGTATATAAGAACATAAGAACATAAGAAATAGGAGCAGGAGTAGGCCATCCAGCCCTTCGAGCCTGCCCCGCCATTCAATAAGATCATGGCTGATCTGTCGCTGCTCAGTTCCACTTTCCCGCCCTCTCCCCATAACCCTTAATCCCCTCTCCTATCAAAAACCCATCAACCCGTGTCTTAAAAATATTTAGCGAGGCAGCCTCCACCACTTCAACGGGCAGAGAATTCCAGAGATTCACCACCCTTTGAGTGAAGAAGTTCCTCCTCAACTCTGTTCTAAACCGCCCCCCTTTTATCTTGAGGCTGTGCCCCCTAGTCCTATTGTCTTTTTTGAGCGGGAAGAGTCTTTCCACCTCTATCCTATCCATCCCATTCATCATCTTATACGTCTCAATGAGATCTCCTCTCATTCTTCTAAACTCTAACGAGTACAAGCCCAGTTTATTCAGCCTCTCCTCATAGCTCAACCCCCTCAACTCCGGTATCAGCCTAGTAAACCTCCTCTGCACTCCCTCCAAGGCCAAAATATCTTTGCGCAGGTGCGGCGCCCAAAAATGCACACAGTACTCCAGTTGCGGCCTCACCAATGCCCTATACAGCTGCAGCAAGACCTCCCTACTTTTATATTCAATCCCCTTCGCTATGAAGGCCAGCATCCCATTCGCCTTCCTGACCACCTGCTGCACCTGCAAGCTGGGTTTTTGCGACTCATGCACAAGGACCCCGAGGTCCCTCTGCACCGTCGCCTGCTGCAGTTTTTCGCCTCGTAAGTAATAGTCCTTCCTACCATTTTTCCTACCAAAGTGGACCACCTCACACTTGCCAACATTAAATTCCATTTGCCATTTCCTGGCCCATTCGCCCAGCCTATCTAGATCCTTCTGCAGACTCTCCACACCCTCCGCACAATTTGCCGTTCCCCCAATCTTGGTGTCATCAGCAAATTTCGACACTCTACACTCGGTTCCCTCCTCCAGATCATCTATATAAATGGTAAAAAGCTGAGGCCCCAGCACCGACCCCTGGGGCACTCCACTAGTCACCATCCGCCAATCCGAATAGCACCCGTTGACCCACTCTCTGCCTCCTATTTGACAACCAATCTTCTATCCACGCTAACACCTTACCCCCAACTCCATGTCCCTCGACCTTCTGCAATAACCTCTTGTGAGGCACTTTGTCAAACGCTTTCTGAAAATCTAGAAAGACCACATCCACCGGCTCTCCTCTATCCACTGCCCTAGACACATCCTCATAGAACTCCAGTAAATTTGTCAGACACGACTTCCCTTTAATGAAACCATGCTGCGTCTGCTCTATCAAGCAATTCCCTTCAAGATGCCTCGCAATTTCCTCCTTGATGACAGATTCTAACATTTTACCTACCACAGACGTTAAACTAACCGGCCTATAATTCCCCGCCTTTTGCCTGGCACCCTTCTTAAACAACGGCGTAACATTAGCCGTTTTCCAATCATCCGGCACTTCCCCGGAATCCAGCGACGTTTGGAAAATAACCACCAAGGCATCCACTATCACCTCCGCCATTTCTTTCAGAACCCTCGGATGCATTCCATCCGGTCCTGGGGACTTGTCCACAATCAGCCCCTCCAGTCTGTCGAGCACCGCCTTTCTAGTAACAGTAATGTCATTAAGACCCTCCAGTCCTACCACCTTTCTATCGCTAACACCCGGCAAATTATTCACGTCCTCCTCCGTGAAGACAGAAACAAAAAAATTATTCAATACCTTAGCCATATCCCCATCCCCTACCACTAGGTCCCCTTTCTCATCCTCTAAAGGACCAACATTCACCCTAGCCAGCCTCTTCCTTTTTATATATTTATAAAAACTCTTGCTATCCTTTTTTATATTAAGCGCTAGCCCAGCTTCATAGTTTCTCCTACCCTTCCTTATCAACTTCTTTGTCAATCTTTGTTGACATTTAAACCTCTCCCAATCCTCTTCTCGCCCACTACTCTTAGCTACTCTAAATTCCTCCGCTTTTAGTTTAACACTTTCCTTCACCTCCTTTGTTATCCACGGCTTATTACCTCTCCTCCTACTATCCTTTTTGACCATCGGAATAAATTTCCGTTGAGCACCAAGAAAGATCTCCTTAAAGATCCTCCACTGCTCCTCAACAGACCCTCCCTCCAACGCGCTCTCCCAGTCCACATTCGCCAATTCTTCTCTCATCCTACCGTATTTCCCTCTATTCAAACAAAGGACGCGTGTCCGGGAACCCACTTTCTCCTCCTCCATCTGCACCAGAAACTCCACCATACAATGATCACTCTCCCCAAGAGGATCCTTCACCACAAGGTCCCTAATTCTACCCGCCTCATTACATAGCACCAGATCCAAGATAGCTCGCTCCCTCGTCAGCTCCAACACACACTGTTCGAGGAAACTATCCCGGCAGCATTCCAAGAACTCTTCCTCGAGCCCCCCACGTCCAACATGGGTCGACCAATCAATATGCAGATTGAAATCCCCCATAACTACGGCCGTCCCATTCTTGCACGCCGCACTTATTTGCGCGTTAACAGCCCTCCCCATCTCCAGATCATTATTCGGGGGCCTATAGACGACACCCACCAGCGTCTTCCTCCCTTTGCTGTTCCTAATCTCCACCCACAACGATTCCACCCTCTGCTCCTTGGCTCCAATATCATCCCTTGCTACCACCGTGATGCTATCCTTAATCAGCAGAGCTACGCCTCCCCCTTTTCCCTCCTGCCTATCCTTCCTAAACACTTGATAGCCCTGTACATTCAGCTCCCAGTCCCTGTCACCCTGCAGCCACGTCTCTGTAATGGCCACCAGATCGTATCCATTTGTGTCGATCTGCGCCATCAGCTCATCCACTTTATTCCGAATGCTTCGTGCATTCAGATAAAGTGCTTTCATCCCAGCCTTCACCTGGACCCTATTTGTCGCAACGCCACCAACTATACTCACGCCCCCTACTCCCTCTATTATTGGGACATCCTCGGCCTCTTCCCTTACATGTACACTTTCCTTAACTTTAGACCTCGTAAGGTCACCTACCCTCACACCCTCCCCCCCCTAATTAGTTTAAAGCCCTGTCTACAGTCCTCTTTACTCGATTTGCCAACACTCTGGTCCCAGCACGGTTCAGACCAACCCCATCCCTCCCGAAAAGGTCCCACCTACCCCAATACTGGTGCCAATGCCCCATAAATTCAAACCCATTCCTCCCACACCAATCCCTGAGCCACCCATTCACTTCCTTAATCCTGTCAACCCTACGCCCATCTGCACACGGTTCAGGCAGTAGCCCAGAGGTAACCACCTTGTCGGTTCTACTTCTTAATTCCATTCCAAGCTTTTCATACTCCCTCCCCAGATCCTCAGTCTGCATTTTGCTTACGTCGCCGGCACCCACATGTACCACAACGACCGGATTCTCACCCTCCCACTCCAGGTTCCTCTGCAGCCCAGCTGCGACATCCCGTACCCGAGCACCAGGCAGACAACACACCCTTCTGTGCACTTTGTCATTGTGACAAAGGACAGTGTCAATACCCTTCACCCCACTATCCCCAATAACTACTACGTTCCTTTTCCTTTTCTCTTTGCCTATGTCCTGCTGCAGCACTGTACCGTGTGCAGCTTGTTCACCAACCTCACCTGCCTCGTTCTCGTCCAAATTGGAAGCAAGAACCTCAAACCTGTTATGCAGATTAAGAGGCTGAGGCCTCCGCTCCTCACCCCCCTTCCTCTTCCCAGTAGCCCCCTCTTGTCCCTGACCCTTAGAGTTAGCCAGTCTAGGGGGGGTGGATGTCACTTGCACCCCATTGACAATGGCACCCTCTCTCCCCTTGATGAGCCTCAGTGTCTGTAGCTCAGAGGCCAGCTCATTTACCCTGAGCTGGAGCTCCTCCAGCAACCTGCACTTACTGCAGACATGGTCACTGGGATAAAGAATACGTGAAAATAATAAGATATAGTGATTTTACCCATAAAAACAAAAGGTAAAAATAAAACCAAAGTAATACAAGGTCTCTCATTCCACATTTTGCATTTTCCCCAACAGAATTTTGTGCCAAGATACTGTCCAGAATTGCCACTAAGCTGCAGCACAATGCCTAATCAGACATTGACACATGTATTAAGAGTTAAGGAGGAACCTAAAGAAGAGATGTATTTTTAAAAATAGTGCTATACATATTGTACAGATTTTTAAAAATTGCCTCAATAATTGTCTTTAAGGCAGGCTTGGCAGTCAAAGACATTGTTACCAGACATAAAGCCAATTGTGTAAAAGCACTTGGACAGTGAAAGCTCCATCAGATAACTTTTGCTTCATAGCAATGGTCTCAGTTCCAAAAGAAGGGTTTAGCCCAACTCCTCTCACACACACATACACACTCCCCCACCCCCTCACCCCCATACAATTGATCAAAGTTGATGCTTCAAAGCAAAAACCATAAACAATAAAATACTGCAGATTCTGAAAATCTGAAATGTAAGGGGAAAGGGCTGGAAAAAGCTCAGCAAGTCAGGATTCTCTGTCTCTACAGTTGTTGACTGACCTGCTCAGTTTTTCTAGCAATTTCTGTTCTTACTAACATCTATTTGAGGGCTTGGGTGCCTTGGTAAAACAAGTCATTCCAAAATAGTGTAGACAGAGAAGAAACTGATTGATGCAAGGAGAGAGAAGAATTTATAATTACTTTATCAAAAGTTCTCATTACTGCTAAAGTTCTAACAAAGTTTTGATACACGAGCTTTGATATTTGTCAGCACATCATTACCAGTCTTACACTTTATCCCCTTTGGTGAATGAACATGTACATAGACTAAACATAGGCAAACACAGAACTGGAATGAGTAGAGCAATTTTAAAATCTGAGCTTAGACATATTAATACAACTGTAGGTCTTTAAATGATGATAATGTAGGTGGGTACAGTGTTTACAGCACAGGAGCAGGTCATATAGCCTATGCTGGTATTAATGTTTCACACAAGACTTCTCCTATCCCCTACCTAATCCCACCAACACCAAGGCCCCATTTGATTGAGTGTGGCTTCAGTTAGCCCTAGCAAAACTGGAGTCAATGGGAATCAAGGAGAAAATTCTCGGCTGATTCAATCATACCTATCAAAAAGGGAGATGCTTGTGATTACTGGAGGTCAGTCATTTCAGCTCCAAGACATCACTGCAGGAGCTCCTCAGGGTCATGTGTTAGGCTCAACCATCTTCATCAATGACCTTCCTTTTATCATAAGGTCAGAAGTGGGGAAGTTTACTGATGATCATGCAATATTCAGCACCCTTCACGAACCTGGACACCGAAGCAGTCCATGTCAAAATGCAGCAAGACCTGGAAAACATCCAGGCTTGGGCTGGGAGGGGGTGCAATGCTTCATCCTGTCAGCTTGGACCTTGTTTGTCTCTTACGTGGGGACCATGAATTGGATGGAGCCCAAATTAAACTGGATTTTCTGGCTGGAATAAAAGTACTGAAATTTACCAAAAAAAAGGACACGGCAATGTGCGAGGTAAACACAAGTTCTTTCCCTTCATAACCATTCAAAGGATGGGGTTTTTTTTATCCCTAGCATTTCTGGGTGGTTCAAGAAAATTAGCAGAATTTTACAGGGTGGATAGTGAAGGATTGCTTCAAGACGTTCTTTGGTGATAATGCACACTGTGTTAACTCAGCTCATTCGTTGAAGGTTGACCTATAGATACTTACAGAACAGACACTGAGTTCAAGGGTGATGCTGCATGTATCACCCTTGATACGTGCAGGGTATGTATGTATCAAATCCTCACACCAGTAAATTAGAATGGTCACATTAAGATATGTTTCTATTCATGGAGCTGAACAGATCAAGGGATATGGAGAGAAGGCAAGATCAGGATGTTGAATTTGATGATCAGCCATGATCAAAATGAATGGTGGAGTAGGCTTGAAGGGCCAAATGGCCTACTCCTATTTCCTATGTTTCTATGTTTCTATTTCTATGATAAGTGGCAAGTAACATTTACACCACACAAGAGCCAGGCAATGACCATCTCCAACAAGAGAGAATCCATCCATTGCCCTTGACATTCAATGATACTACCAGCGCTAAATCCCCCACTATTAGCATCCTGAGCTGGGTGTTACCATTGATCAGAAATTTAACTGAACTAGCTATATAAATAATGTGGCTACAAGAGCAAGTCAGAATCTAGGAATCATAAGACGAGAAATTTGCCTCCTCATTCCTCAAAGCCTGTCCACTATCTACAAGGTACAATTCAGGAGCAGCTCCAACATCAGTCAAGAAGCTTGACACCACCTCAGGACAAAGCACCTCTCTTGACTGGCACCTCATCCACAAACATCCACTCCCTTCACGACCAATACACAGTAGCAGCAGTGTGCACCACCTACAAGATGCACTGCAGCAATTCACCAAGATTTCTCCGACAGCATCTTCCAAATCGACAATCTCTACCATCTAGAAGGAAAAGGGAACACCACTCGAAAGCGCACCTCCAAGTTAGTCACCACCCTGACTTGGAAATACATCACAATTCCTTCACTGTGTGGAATAAAATCCTGCCACACTCTCCCTAACAGTGCTGTGGATGTACCAACACTGCATGGATTGCAGTGATTCAAGGCAAGGACAATTAAGAACAGACAATAAATGGCTAAGTCAGCAAAGCCTATATCCCTTGATTAAATTAAAAAATCATTTTATTCCTTTCTTTCTTGTTTTTTTTTAAGCTACCCTTTAAAATGGATCTGCACTAGTTGCCTCAACTATTCCTTCTGCATGTTCCACATTTATGAATCTCCGTGCCCAGTTCTTTCTTCTTAATACCCTATTTGATATATCAGGTGACACTCCTACATTTACATTCCCAAGTTCTGATCTTTCCCAAATGTGGAAATTTCTTCTTCATGTCCAACCTATCAAACTCCAGTCTTACTTTTAAAGACCAGAAACAAGGCACGCCTCAGTCGCCTCCTTTCTAGATCTTCAGCTTGTCCATTGTTTATCTGTGCCTTGCTGCAGGTAATGCCTGCACTGCTTTTACTCAAATCTAAATTCCTAAATACTTCTGCAACAAAGTACCTTGAAATAAAGGTAATCATTTACAGGGCATTTTCACCCAAAAAGCAGTGAAAAAATATATTATCTACTGACTTGCTGAAATCGGAGAAATGCCACAACAGCACCTGGCAATGCTCACGCATATGGCTAATTTATTATAGAATCCCTACAATGCAGAAGAGGCGACTTGGCCATTGAGTCTGCACCAACTCTCTGAATGGGCATCCTACTCAGGCCCTCTTCCTTGCCCTATCCCCGAAGCCCCATACATTTACCATGACTAATCCATTTAACCCACACACCTTGGAATACTAAGGGCAATTTAGCATTGTCAATCCACCTAACCTTCCCATTTTGGACCGTGGGAGGAAACTGGAGCACCCTTATCAGCTTTGGGTAAAAATTGTGGAAGACATTTTTAGCACAAAGGAAAATACTACCTTTAAGTGTTATAATATCACAAAAATTGCAGCTCAGAAGGCCTAACCGGAGGAGTAACAATGCATTAAGCTGTTATTTACAAGCACCTACAAAGGACAAACGAAGGGGACATCAGGTCACATAATCTTGTAGCTTCCATTACAACATCCAATCACGTTCTGGATAATTTCACAGTTTTAACCTCAGTTTATCACTCCTGGTTGAATTGTCCAATAGTAATACAAAAATATCAAATGTCAATGCAAAGGCAAAAATAATGCTAAGAAATAAAAACATAAAACCCAGAATACTCAGCTGGTCAGGCAGCATCTGTGGATGTAGAAATAGGGTTAATATTTCAGGCTGCTGACCCCCCCCTCGGAAAAATTGTTCACACTGGGACAAAGGGATAATGATTTAAAATGTTAACTCTGTTTCTTCACAGATGCTGCCTGAACTGCTGAGGATTTCCAGCATTTTCTGGTTCTCGATCAAATGTTGAAACCAACCATGATATAATAGACAAATTTCAAACATCACCTTTCCCTTCGAAAGGAAGGGAAAACAATGGGGGGGGGGGGGGGAAGGATTCTTCCCCATCCCAACCCCTCCCTTAGTCTTATAAGCAAGAAACTTTAAAAATAGGGAAGATTTTTGGGATCAGACAGAGAAAGGACATGTCCTCTTAAGAAGAGGAGGTGTGTAATTTCAGGATAAGAACATTGAGTCAAGCTTAAATACACAGCGCAAGAGTTCGTCCATTTGTTAGTGACAGGACAGGTCAGGTCAGGCCTATCGCAACCAAGGCAAATGAAAACTAAGTTCTTCCTGTAGTACACGAACAAATCCATAAGGAAAAAAAAGAGTTCATAATGAATCAAAAATAAACTTTTCCATTTGGCATGAATGACAAATTTATTATTAATATTGACTTCTAATTTTAATCTTTACAATCTCACACCTCTAATATGAGAGAGTATAAGCCGTATACTTTGCCAATTCTTGAAGGTTACAGAAAGGAGGGTTTGAAACAAAAATTATATAATTTAGAAAAATCTAGAAAAGGTACTTCTCAAAAATTTAACTTCCCAGAGAAAAGCCTCGCCATTTTGCCCCTCCTCACACTTTTTGTTGCATATAATTTGCACAGTGATATTAAGACAAGACAAACTGTAAAGGGGCCACCAAGTGCTCTACAATAAAACTAGACAGAAACAACAGAGATAAAGAGAAATAAACAGAATACTTAATTTCAAAAGACTAAATGTTCTGCCACAAAACTAGAAGGGCGAAAGAGACAAGACAATAAAGCCAGGGAAAACACTTTAAATTTAAAACAAATTACAATAATAAAACAATGATCTGAAAAAAAACTACAGGGAAGGAACAAGGCAATATTTAATTAAAAAGGTTACAAAAGTAAAAGCTCTGTAACAGAACTAAGGAGTAAAGGGGGCACAGAAATAACACACAATTCTTAATTTAAAAAGGTTATAAAAATTAAAAGCTCTACAATAAAACTCAAAGGGAGAAGGAGGCAGAGAAGAAAAATTGCAATTCAAAACATAAAAATAGAAAAATGACCCACAACAAAATTGAAAGAAGGATGAAGGGGCAGAGAAGGAAAACACAATTCAAAGTACAAAACTCCACAACAAAACTATAAAGAAGGGGAAACATATAGGCAGGCAAAAGAATGGGGAGGGGGTGCTTATATATTTGCAAAAAATATTATAGCACACAAAATCTTATATACAAAAAAAAGGTCCACAACAAAACTAAAGGGAAGGGACAAAATAAGCAGGCAGGAGAAGGGGAAAAGAAGTTACATATTTACAAAAAAAACAATGGAGGGGAGGGGGTGGGAAATGAAATTAGTATAATTCAACAAGGTGAGGGCTTGGGGATGAGGAGGGGGGAATTGAAATAATTGTCATTAAACAAGGGTGAAGGTGAAATTAGGTGACAATAATTCAACAAGGGTGAAGGGGAAATGAAATAATTATAATCCTACCAGGGTAAGGGGGGGGGGGAATAGTCATTTACCCTCAACAGATAAGCCAAAAAAAGTAAAAAAAAACCCTGAATATTATCCATTAAGAGTATTCCATTTAGCTTGCAAAAGCGGCCATTTTCATTTTATTTTCAATGGGGGGGGGGGCAGAAAAAGAAAATAAAAGAAAAAGCTGGGCCATCAGGTCAAATCTTCAGAGACAATAATATAGAGAGAAAGGGATGAGGGGAGAGGGTTAATGTTCTCATTAACCGTTGATGGCGTTGGTTTAAAAACACACACACTATACCTAATATAAAGATATATTTATAGACTATATATATAAATAAATAGCGAGGTTATATATATAATTGTGCCTCCTTTACCTCAGGCTGAGTGACAAGAGTGAGCCAGGACAATATCCGGGGAACTATATTTCAGCCATCTCCCTCCCCAGTCAGAACAGCGACCCTCCCGCCCCGGCCTCATCACCGGGGACCGGGGCCCCGGGCCGTAGCAGGCCGCACGCCTGCCTCCCTCTCTCTCCCTCTCCCGCCGCCGTGTAGCCCAGTCCCGGTAAGGAGACATCCAGCCACTTACCCGCCTCCGAGTGCTTGGCCGCTGTTTTCGGAGGTCGGCCGCGCGGCATTATTTTCCTCCTCCCCCTCCCCGGTGGTGTTGTTGCCGGTACCGCTCCCTCGGTCTCTCTCTCTCTCTGTTATTGTTTGGGGGGGGGGAAAGAGAGTGCGGGAGGCGCGCGCGGGGCGGCAGGAGGAGGAGACAAAATGGCGGGCGGACACAGAGTGAGTGGGGGAGAGTTGGCTGTGTGCGCACCAACACCACAAAGGAATTTTTTCTTCCTCCGGTCGTACCCGATTCTCGGTCTTGAACGCTACCGCCGGATTTCTCGCTCCCGCTCGCTGCAAGTTGTGTTGGTGTTTCGATCCCCTCCCCCGCCCCGGGGGCTTAGGAGAGGGCAAAATGGCGGCTGGGGGAAAGGGTGTGTGGGGTAGATGGAGGTAGGGGGGGGGGCACGTGTGTGGGGTAGATGGAGGTTGGGGGGGGGGCACGTGTGTGGGGTAGATGGAGGTTGGGGGGGGCACGTGTGTGGGGTAGATGGAGGTTGGGGGGGGCACGTGTGTGGGGTAGATGGAGGTTGGGGGGGGCACGTGTGTGGGGTAGATGGAGGTTGGGGGGGGGGCACGTGTGTGGGGTAGATGGAGGTTGGGGGGGGGGCACGTGTGTGGGGTAGATGGAGGTTGGGGGGGGGGCACGTGTGTGGGGTAGATGGAGGTTGGGGGGGGGGGCACGTGTGTGGGGTAGATGGAGGTTGGGGGGGGGCACGTGTGTGGGGTAGATGGAGGTTGGGGGGGGGCACGTGTGTGGGGTAGATGGAGGGTGGGGGGGGCACGTGTGTGGGGTAGATGGAGGGTGGGGGGGGGCACGTGTGTGGGGTAGATGGAGGGTGGGGGGGGGCACGTGTGTGGGGTAGATGGAGGGTGGGGGGGGGCACGTGTGTGGGGTAGATGGAGGGTGGGGGGGGGCACGTGTGTGGGGTAGATGGAGGGTGGGGGGGGGCACGTGTGTGGGGTAGATGGAGGGTGGGGGGGGGCACGTGTGTGGGGTAGATGGAGGGTGGGGGGGGCACGTGTGTGGGGTAGATGGAGGGTGGGGGGGGGCACGTGTGTGGGGTAGATGGAGGGTGGGGGGGGGCACGTGTGTGGGGTAGATGGAGGGTGGGGGGGGCACGTGTGTGGGGTAGATGGAGGGTGGGGGGGGCACGTGTGTGGGGTAGATGGAGGGTGGGGGGGGGCACGTGTGTGGGGTAGATGGAGGGTGGGGGGGGCACGTGTGTGGGGTAGATGGAGGGTGGGGGGGGGCACGTGTGTGGGGTAGATGGAGGGTGGGGGGGGCACGTGTGTGGGGTAGATGGAGGGTGGGGGGGGGCACGTGTGTGGGGTAGATGGAGGGTGGGGGGGGGCACGTGTGTGGGGTAGATGGAGGGTTGGGGGGGGCACGTGTGTGGGGTAGATGGAGGGTTGGGGGGGGCACGTGTGTGGGGTAGATGGAGGGTTGGGGGGGGCACGTGTGTGGGGTAGATGGAGGTTTGGGGGGGCACGTGTGTGGGGTAGATGGAGGTTTGGGGGGGGGTGAAAGCATTGTGTTCAATTCTGGTTACCACATTTACCGCATTGTGGAGGCTTTGGAGAGGGTGCAGAAGAGATTTACTATGATGCTGCCTAGATTGGAGGGAATGAGCTATAAGGAGATGTTGGATATACCAGGGTTGTTTTATCTGGAGCAGTGGAGGCAGAAGAGATGCATGTTGGAAGTCTATAAATTAAATCATGAGAGCTATAGATAAGATCGACAAAATCTTTTTCCCAGAGTTGAATTGTCTTCGATGCACTGGGTGAGAGAGGGAAACTTCAAAGAAGATGTGCGGAGCAAGTTTTTTCCACAAAGAGTGGTACATGTCTGGAACATGCTGCCATGGATGTTGGTGGAGGCAGATATGATAGGATAATTTAAGGGGCTTTTAGATAAGCACATGAATATGCCAATATTAGGAGGATATGGACCAAGGGCAGGCAGAAGGGATTTGCTTAATTTGACATTGTGTTCGGCACAACATCATGCGCCAGAGCAGCTGTTCCTGTGCTGTATTGTTCTATGTAATAAAATAGGGGGCACTTTGATGGAAGGTGCTGATGATTGAAAGTGAGGTGGGGGGGTTTGGGAGAGGAAAGTCTTGAGGTTGTAATTCTTTGTTCTTTCAGAGGATGTGGGTGTCAGCATTTTTATTACACTTTCTAAATACTCCTTGAGAAGGTGATAGTGTACCATTTTTTTGAACTGCTGCAGTCCATGTGATATAGATAGATCCACCCTGCTGTTGTGAAGAGTATTCATGATTTTGTCCCACTGACTGGGAAGGAATAGTTATTAATTTATTTCCTAGCCAGGATGGTATGTTCTTCGAGGGGAACTTGCAGTCGGTGGTGTTCCCATGTGTCTGTGGCCCTTGCACTTCTAGGTAGTAGGAATGTGGAAGGTGCTGTCAAAATGAGTTTTGGTGAGTTGCTGCAGCGCATTTTTAAGATGGTGTACAGTACTGCTACTATGTGTCAGTGGTGGAGGGTGTGGACATTGAAGATGATGGATGAAGTACCAATCAGGCAGTCTGCTTTGTCCTGAATGGCACCCAGCTTTTTGGCTGGAGCTGCATTCATGAGTTGCATCTCACTACTAACTTGTGCCTTGTAGATATTATACAGGCTTTGGAGAGTCAGTCTCTGTCCTGCTATTTTTATATGGCTAGTCCAGTTCAGTCCAGTCCAGGATGTTGAGAATGTGGGATGTAATGCCATTGAATGTTAAGTGGAGATGGTTGGATTTTGTTTGGTTGAAGATGGCAATTGCCTGACACTTGTGTGACGTGAATGTTACCTGCCAGTTGTCAGCCCAAGCTTAAATGTGGCCCAGATCTTGCTGCATTTGAACATGGACTGCTTCAGTATCTGAGGAGTTATGAATGGTGCTGAACATTGTGCAATCATCACCTAACAGCATGGCTTGCAACAGAGAGTGGGGATGTGTTTAATCAAAATTAAAAGTTACAACTTAACACATCATATCTCTGCTGACTCACCGCTGGAAATAAGCAGCAATTCAAGCAGCATCTGTGAAGAGAAGAAGAGTGTTTTTTATAATTCTTGGGTTATGGACATCACTGGAAAGGTCAGCATTTGTTGTCCATCCCCAATTGCCCTTGATCTGAATGGCTTTTTTGCCATTTTAGAGAGAAGTTAAAAGTCAACCACATTACTGCAGTTCTGGAGTCACATGTAGACCAGAGCAGATAAGAACGGCTGATTTCCCATTACGTTATTAATTAGTGAACCAGATGGGTTTTTATAACAATCAATGACTTATGCTATGTCACCATTACTTATGCTAGCAAGGGGTGTCTCAGTGGCACAGTGGTCAGCAATGCTGCTGCACAGTACCAGGGACATGGGTTCAATTCCCGGCTTGGGTCACTGTCTTTGTGGAGTTTGCACGTCCTCCCCATGTTCAGATAGGTTTCCTCTGGATGTTCCAGTTTCATAAGAACATAAGAAATGAAAGCAGGAGTAGGCCATCTAGCCCTTCGAGCCTGCCCCGCCATTCAATAAGACCATGGCTGATCTGAAGTGGATCAGTTCCACTTTCCCGCTTTCTCCCCATAACCCTTAATTCCCCTGTCTATCAGAAACCTATCTACCCGTGACTTAAATATATTTAGTGAGGTAGCCTCCACCACTTCAATGGGCAGAGAATTCCAGAGATTCACCACCCTTTGAGTGAAGAAGTTCCTCCTCAACTCTGATCTAAACTGCCCTCCCCTTATCTTAAAGCTGTGTCCTCTAGTCCTGCTATCCTTTCTAAGCGGGAAGAATCTCTACCTCTACCCTATCCATCTCCTTCATTATCTTATACGTCTCTATAAGATCCCCCCTCATCCTTCTAAACTCCGAGTACAGACCCAGTCTATTTAGTCTTTCTTCATAGTCCAACCCCCTCAACTCCAGTATCAGCCTAGTGAACCTCCTCTGCCTCCAAGGCCAGTATATCCTTCCGCAAGTGCGACGACCAAAACTGCACACAGTACTCCAGCTGCGGCCTCACCAATGCCCTGTACAGTTGCAGCAAGACCTCCCTACTTTTATATTCTATCCCCCTCGCTATAAAGGCCAACATTCCATTTGCCTTCTTGATCACCTGCAGATTGGGTTTTTGCGACTTGTGCACAAGGACCCCCAGGTCCCTCTGCACTGTAGCATGTTGCAGCTTTTTGCCTTTTATATAGTAATCCCTCCTATTATTTCTACCAAAGTGGATAACCTCACACTTGCTAACATTATACTCCATCTGCCAGGTCCTCGCCCACTCGCTCAGCCTATCCAGATCTCTCTGCAGACCTTCCACACCCTCCACGCAATTTGCTTTTCCACTCATCTCCGTGTCATCAGCAAATGATCCCAGGTGTGTTGACTGTGCTAAATTATCCCTCGGTACACCAGGACAAGTGCCAGACTGTGGCAACTATGGCATTTTCATAGTAACTTCATTGCAGTGTTAATGTAAGCCTACTTACCTGACGAAGGAGCAGCGAGTGCTCCGCAAGCTAGTGGCTTTTGCTACCAAATAAACCTGTTTGTCTTTAAAAAGTTTAAAACTTTCAAAGTTCCAGTTTTGTGTGGTGTGATTTGAACCAAGTTTCTGTGGCATTTTAAAGTTAAAGTTTATTTATTAGTCAGAGATAAGGCTTATGTTAACACTTTAATGAAGTTACTGTGAAATTCCCCTCATTGCCACACTCCGGTGCCCGTTCGGATCAATGCGCTCAACCAGCACGTCTTTCAGAATGTGTGAAGGAACCGGAGGAAACCCACGCAGATGCAGGGAGAACATGCAAACTCCACAAAGACAGTGACCCAAGCTGGGAATTGAACCTGGATCCCTGGCACTGTGAGGCAGCAGTGCTAACCACTGCTACTGTGCCGTGCCCCTTGGAAACATAGACTTGGAAATTGGCCATTCCTCCACTGTCGCTGGGTCAAAATCCTGGCACTCCCTCCCTAACAGCGTGGTGGATGTATCTACACATCAGGTGAGGCGGCAGTTCTGACAACTGTGCCACCATGTTGCCAAAGGCTGGAACAGACAGATTTGCAGCCTCTCGGGGAATCGAGGGGTACAGGAAGCAAGCAGGAAAAGTCAGTTATGATCAACCAGAATATTGGAGCAGGTTTGATGGGCTGAATGGGCTCTTCCAGCTCCAATTTTTCTTATCCCTACGGCATTAGCCTAGGCCTCTGAATACCAGTACAATGACTTGACCATTACACTGGCAGCTCTCTGGAAATGGTTCATTTTTTGAGGTATATGCATCCTTGTTGTCTTATTATTTCACAATGATTTGGGAACTGTATGTTCATGAGTACGTACGCATAAGTATCCAGGATGCCACATCACTCAATACTGCTCTACAGTTTGTGTACTGAGCCAACAATGTATCAGTCTGCAGCACATGGTGTGATTTGAGAATTTGATGAAGTTCCAGCATTTAGAATTTAAGAGTGTGATTGTTCAAATGTCTAGAAACCACAAAACATAACATGTATTTGCCAAAACAAGTGATTCTCATCCATCAATGTTCATAAGTACGGGCACTCCATTTAATATGTTTTGCATAGGCATCGATTCTTTCAATACATTCCGATTGTATCAAACCCTCCACTATCAAGGCTGAAAATAAAAAAGCCACTGGGTGGTTAAGTGGCAATTATGTGGATTTCAGAACAAGTAAAACTCAATAAAAACAGAAAATATTGGAAATACTCAGCAGATCAGGCAGTGACCGTAGAGAGAAACAGTTACTGGGGAGGCAGTGGCATTTTGGTATTGTCACAAGACTAGTGATGCAGGGTAATGCTCTGGGGGACTCAGTTCAAATCCAACCATGCCAAATAATAGAATCTGAATTGAATTTTTAACATCTGGACTTCGAAGTCTGACGATGATGAATTCATTGTCCTTTCAAAAAAACCATCAAGTTTACTAATGTCCTTTAGGGAAGGAAACCTGCCATCCTCATCTGGTTTGGCCTACATGTGAGTCCAGACTCCACCCAATATGGGTTGACTCGTAAATACCAAAAATAATTTAAAAAAAGTTTTAAAAACCAGGGCAATTAGGGATGGACAGTAAATGCTGGGCTATTCAGCGATGCTCATCTCCCATAAATTTTTTTTTAAACTAGACTGAGCATTCTCTTTTTTAATTTCAGACTTTGTGTCTGCAGTATTTTGCTTTTGTATTAAACTCAAATAATTGTAAAAAGTTTAACACCAGCCTGACGTGGAAATAGATCACTGTTCTTTCACTGCTCGTCAAAATCCTGGGAAGAGAGAAATCAGGAGGGCAAAAAGGGGACATGAGATTATTTTGGCAGATAAGGCAAAGGCGAATCCAAAGAGCTTCTACAAATGTATAAAGGGCAAAAAGGTAACAACGGAGAGAGTAGGGCCTCTTAAGGATCAACAAGCTCATCTGTGTGCGGATCCACAAGAGATAGGTGAGATCCTAAATGAATATTTCTCCTCAGTATTTACTGTGGAGAAAAGCATGGATGTTAGGGAACCTGGGGAAATAAATAGTGATGTCTTGAGGAGTGTACATATGATGTGGTAACCCCCATGACTTGCCTGAGCTTGCAAAATCTCACTAACTGTCCCGGCTGGAGACAATACACATCTCTTTAACCTTTGCTTAACCCCCTCTCCACTCACATTGTCTGTACCTTGAAGACTTGATTCCCTATGAAGACTCGCATTCCAACCATTATTTTGTAAATTGAGTTTGTGTCTTTATATGTCCTGTTTGTGAACTGACCTGATGAAGATGCAGCGAGCACTCCGAAAGCTAGTGGCTTTTGCTACCAAATAAAGCTGTTGGCCTTAAACCTGGTGTTGTGAGACTTCTTGCTGAGTATACATATAACAGAGGAGGAGGTGTTAGAAGTCTTAAAGTGCATTAAGGTAGATAAATCCCTGAGACCTGATGAAGTGTATTCCAGAACATCATGGGAGGCTAGGGAAGAAATTGCGGGTCCCCTAGCAGAGATATTTAAATCATCGATAGTCACGGGTGAAGTGCATGAAGATTGGAGGGTGGTAAATGTTGTGCCTTTGTTTAAAAAGGGCTGCAGGGAAAAGCCTGGGAACTACAGGCCAGTGAGCCTTACATCTGTGGTGGGTAAGTTGTTGGAAGGTATTTTGAGGGACAGAATCTACACGTATTTAGATATGCAAGGGCTGATTAGGGACAGTCAGCATAGCTTTGGAGTGGAAAATCACATCTCACAAATTTGATTAAGTTTTTTGAAAGGATAACCAACAAGGTAGATGAGGGCAGTGCCATTGACGTCTGCCTGGACTTTAGCAAGGCCTTTGACAGGGTACTGCATGGTAGATTGTTGCATAAGGTTAAAATCCAGGGTGAGGTATCTAAATGACAAGCTTGATGACAGAAGCCAGAGGGTGGTTGTAGAGTTTTCAAATTGGAGGCCTGTGACCTGCAGTATGCCTCAGGGATCAGTGCTGGGTTTACTGTTTTTTGTCATTGACGTTAATGATTTGGATAAGAATATAGGAGGTATGGTTAGTAAGTTTGCAGATGACACCAAGATTGTGCCATTCATCTTGGACAGTGAAGAAAGTTATCTCTGATTGCAACTGGATCTTGATCAATTGGGCCAGTGGACTGACGAATGGCAGATAGAGTTTAATTTAAATAAATGCGAGGTGATGCATTTTGGTAGATTGGACCAGGGCAGGACTTATTCAGTTAATGGTAGGGTGTTGGGGAGAGTTACAGAACAAAGATTTAGGGGCACAGGTTCATATCTCCTTGAAAGTGGAGTCACAGGTGGACAGAGTGGTGAAGAAGACATTCAGCATGCTTGGTTTCATTGGTCAGAATGTTGAATACAGGAGTTGGGACGTCTTGTTGAAGTTACACAAGACATTGGTAAGGAATACAATGTACAGTTCTGGTCGTCCTGTTATAGAAAGGATATTATTAAACTGGAAAGAGTGCAGAAAATATTTAATAGGGTCTACCAAGACCTGAGTTATGAGGAGAGGCTGGATAGACTGGGACTTTTTTTCCTGGAGCGTAGGAGGCTTGGGGGTGTTTTTGTAGAGGTCTACTAAACAATGAGGGGCATAGATCAGCAAGAAGGTCAGTATCTTTTCCCAAAGGTAGGGACCAGTGATTTAAAATGAACTACTGTTGGAGAGATCAATAAGGTTTAGGCAACCACTTCAAATTATTGAAACATCATTATCAATTCATGTATACTTAATTGCCAGTAGACATCCTGACTCACCTGTGCCTTTGCTGAATTGATGATTCATGGTTCTGGGTCTTTGAGTTGGGGGGGGTGGTAGCAGGACATGTCAACAAGCATTATGCTGACTTGCACATTTGCCCATCTTTAGTCAAGAGATGAAACAAAAAGGGATAGGCTATGTGGGGATATGTAAAAGTTGAGGTTTGTCACAAGAGGATGAGTAACTTAGAAGCAATTGGAGTAATGATAAGAACTGGAGAGTCAGGTTATCTCTGACCTGCTTGCTCTTAGACAAGACTGTATTCCCAGTTTGTTTAATGTAATTAATAACTGAAGTAAGATCAGCTACTACTACTAGAGTCCGAATCAGATGATTATTTTAAGATACTAAGACAATATACAAAACATGCGTGTGATTTTCTGACATGGAGATTTTGCTTCCCACCGGTACCAGGCATTTGTGAAATCAGTAAACCTATAACTTGCTCCATGTGTTTGAAAACCTTGCATTTGTGTTTTTTTTAATATAGTGCAATAGCATTCTAATTGTATAACATTTATAAACTGAGACAT
Source organism: Carcharhinus amblyrhynchos (assembly GCF_965287045.1). Taxonomy (NCBI): domain Eukaryota; kingdom Metazoa; phylum Chordata; class Chondrichthyes; order Carcharhiniformes; family Carcharhinidae; genus Carcharhinus; species Carcharhinus amblyrhynchos. The sequence goes on from NC_137331.1 coordinate 39,391,569, forward strand.
AGCTGATGAACCATTGTTATTTAGTAGACAACTGCTATATTAGCTTGCATTCTTTCTCTCCTAATAACTTCCAAGCATCTAGCCATTACCACTTAGAAGAACATGGGAGGCAGATGCATGGGAACAACAGAGCCTCCAAGTCATACACCATCTTGACTTGGAAATATATTGCCATTTTGTCATAATTGCTGTATCAAAACCCTGGCACTGCCTTCCCAATAGCACTGAATGTACCTACACCATGTGGACAGCAGTTTGAAAAAGTGGCACACCACCACTTTCTCAGGGGAAACTCAGGATGGGCAATAAATGCTGGCCTTGCCAGCAGTACTCACACATGATGAACAAAAAAGAGGGAATGTCCACACTATGGTACACAACTAATTTTCTCTAGTGATTACCAATAGAGATGCCAGTTTTCTATGCACTGTTATCATTCTTAGCCAATTGTTAATTAAGAGATACCAATCTTGATTTTAACCTGATAGCTAGTCTGTTTCTTACATTAGACATAGTCTACAGAATGACACCTTAAAAAAGAATGATGATTGGCATCAAACAAGCAGTATTTTTAAGTATTGAAAGCTGAATTTGTCAACTTAAATCTTAATAAAGGTTACTAGCAAGCATTCCAATTGTGGAGAAAAATAGTTGCCAATAGTATCAATCTATCCATGTCTAAAAAGAAAAGTCTTTTTATTCTAATTTGCATTAGTTGTTTCACAAACATATCCTCAATCCCAGACAAATTGGTAGTAAGGATGTTAACAGTGTGCCTACACGCATGCCCCATCCCAGAGCAATTGTGAGTAAGAGCAATATATTTTTTAAAAATGACCTGATTTAGTTCTCAGATTCTGTCAGGCTTGGTTGTATTAACATTCTAGCTAAGAATACTGGGTTTTAAGGATGCTAACGGAAAATAATTTCTCCTCCATTTCTGTTTGTTTCCTTTGCTCTGTTAGGTCTCTGAGTGTTTCTTTATCCTTTGCTCTCAGTCTTTCACTTTTATCTTTCTCCTAAGTTTTGTCCAATCTTACCCTGCAGCTTTCCTTTTTTATTTTGCCTTTTTTCCTTGAAATGTGAGTGGCAATAATAAGGCCAAGAAAAATAGAGAACAACATAACCACGTTGGTTGATGATGCAAAGATTAGTGGTTTTGTGGTACAAATAGGAGCATAATATTACAAAGAAACATTGGTAGATTAGGTGAGTGCATGAAATTGGATGATACATTTTAGCACAAGTATTTAAGCTCAAAACAATAGAAGTCTGAAGAGGTTTAGACACCAATGTACATCAGTGACTAAAATGTTGTAGATACAAATAATCATCCAAAAAAAGGGTAAATTAAATTTATAACTGGAGGGATACAGTATAAAGGAGAATACATTTTGCTACAGCTACAGAAAGCCCTATCAGACTATATCTGGAGTACCATTCTGGGTACCTCACCCTTGTCATATTTAGCTTTGTAAGGATTGCAATGCAGATTCACCAGCAATGTTATTGAGACTCCCCGGATTACATCATGAGAACTTTCATTAACTAGATCTGTATTTCTGTGGAATGTAGAGGTTAAGGAATCTGGATTGAAGCTTTCAGGATCTTGAACAGAATTGATGGGGTAAATAGAACTTGCGCTGGGGGAATCCAGGATGAGGGATATCATCTTAAAATCAGAGCTAGGCCTTTAGCCTGGAGAGAAGTCAGGAAAACCTTCATGCAAAAGGTAATGGAATTGTGGAATGCTCCCACAAAAAGCAATTGATGCTAACTCAATTTAAATTTGAGATATAGATTTTTGCTGGACAATAGTACGGCAGGACATGGGAGCCAATACATATGGACTGAGTTCATAGAAGCCCTACAGTGCAGAAGCAGGCCATTTGGCTCATCGAGTCTGCACCAATTACAATCCCACCCAGGCCCTGTTCCTGTAATTCTACATATTTATCCTGCTAATCCCTTGACATTAGGGTCAAATTAGCATAGCCAATCAACATAACCTGCTTATCTTTGGACTGTGAGAGGAAAGCTGGAATCGGACCCGGGTTCCTGGCGCTGTGATGCAGCAGTGCTAACCACTGTGCCACCGTGCACCCAATTATAGTTCAGCCATAAGCTCACTGAATGGCAGAGGAGGATTGAAGGACTATTCCTGCCTCAGTCTTCTGATTTTTGGACCACCTACAATTTGGATGCAAGTTCCGCAATAGCATTCAGTGGGAGAGGAGTTGTGAATGGAATTGAGCACAGGAATCATCTGCAAACCCCAACTCTTGATTATGATGATCAGGTCACTGAAGTTGGCTAAGCTGAAATGTGGATCTGTTTATTATTACCACAAGTAGTCCCATTAACATACAATGAGGTTACTGCGAGGTACTCCAGTTGTGGTATTCTCAAGCTGTGATGATTGGCTTTCGTTAACGACCACTTTAAAAATTTATATTTTTTAGGCTCTTGTATTGAACATAAGAAATAGGAGGAGGAGTAGGCCATCTAGCCCCTCAAGCCTGCCCCGCCATTCAGTAAGATCATGGCTGATCTGAAGTGGCTCAGTTCCACTTGCCCGCTTTCTCCCCATAAGCCTTAATCCCCTTGCCTACCAAAAACCTATCTACCCGCGTCTTAAATATATTTAGCGAGGTAGCCTCCACCACTTCAACGGGCAGAGAATTCCAGAGATTCACCACCCTTTCAGTGAAGAAGTTCCTCCTCAACTCCATTCTAAACTGGCCCCCCCCCCCACCTTGAGGCTGTGCCCTCTAGTCCGGCTGTCCTTTCTGAGCGGGAAGAACCTCTCAACCTCTACCCTACCCATCCCCTTCATCATCTTATACGTCTCAATAAGATCCCCCCTCATCCTTCTAAACTCCAACGAGTACAAGCCCAGTCTATTCAGCCTCTCTCCATAGTTCAACCCCCTCAACTCCGGTATCAGCCTAGTAAACCTCCTCTGCACTCCCTCCAAGGCCAAAATATTCTTGCGCAAGTGCGGCGACCAAAACTGCACACAGTACTTCAGCTGCGGCCTCAGTGCCCTGTACAGTTGCAGCAAGACCTCCCTACTTTTATATTCAATCCCCCTCGCTATGAAGGCCAGCATCCCATTTGCCTTCTTGATCACCTGCTGCACCTGCAGACTGGGTTTTTGCGACTCATGCACAAGGACCCCCAGGTCCCTCTGCACTGTAGCATGCTGCAGCTTTTTGCCCTTTAAATAATAGTCCCTCCTACTATTATTCTGCCAAAGTGAATAACCTCACACTTGTCAACATTGTATTCCATCTGCCAGGTCCTCGCCCACTCGCTTAGCCTATCTAGATCCCTCTGCAGACTTTCTACACCCTCCGCACAATTTGTCACGTGACAAAGTAACAGTTCGCCAGTTCAATAAGAAAAATGTCGAGCCTTGTTGATCTAAAAGTGAAATGCAACACTCTACAGTAACAACACTGAAAAATTATGGAGGTTAATTGAAAATTGAAATCCATCAAATAAAATGAAACCATCTTTTGTTAAAAGTCAAATAGCTATGCTCCATATTAAGTGCATAAATGATATATATAAACTATATTAAGTCAGGTCCTCGACATCCCACATTTTAATTTTAGAACCAAAGTAATACCATCTCATGATTAGTAATGCAGGAAAAATGATTTAAAAGTTCTCATTTTTATTAGTGACAGGTCCAGGAGTTCAGCAATGCAGAGCAAATGCATATCCCAAAGCAGTAGATCTATCAAACTACCCCTCACCCACTCTTTCAACTGATGTTAAACTGAGTCAGTGAAGGTTAGACACAGTTGTGACTCAGCTGAGCAGTGGGGAAGAAGTGCAAGATGTCGCATACTTGATGATAGATTTTCTTTTAGACATGACTTATACAATACTGTGACAGTGAACCAAACGGACATTGGCCAGAAATTATTTGATACATGCACAAAATGGAACTCACTATGCAGGGTGAAGATTGGGCTGTAACACCAGCAGTCGTCCTTACGTAATGAAGTGAATAAAGGGAAGAAGAGGTGGCTGGAGTGAACATGTGGGGAAGTTAGCTAATGGCATTAGGAGTAGCTCTTGACCTTTGAACATGAAATCAGGAGGCCTCCCTGCTACACATTCAGCTAAATATATTTTAATAACTTACTATGTAGGTTATGGCTTTTAAGAACATCCTGCTAAGCCTCTTGTGCAATTGAGGACTTCAAAAGAAAGCCCTTCATTTGTATTTTCAAATGCCCATTTCAAGCTTAGGCACTGCACACCGATTCTGTTTTGGCATTTACTAATTGCAGTTGGTAAATTTTCAGGTTGTAAATGCATGGTCTACTTCCTGCCTGCCATTTTGAAGGCCAGTTAGCAGTTGCAAAAATGAGTGCTCTGCTTCCAAATTTCTGATCCCTTGTCCATGGAATTACAGTGAGCTTATGGCTGAACTGTAATTGGATGCATGGTGGCACAGTGGTTAGTACTGCCGCATCACAGCACCTGGGTTCTGGGACCTGGGTTTGATTCCAGCCTCGGGTTACTGTCTGTATGGAGTTTGCATGTTCTCCCTGTGTCTGCGTGGGTTTCCTCAGGATGCTCTGGGTTTCCAGGGACAAGGAATCAGAAATTTGGATGCAGTATATGGATGTACTCCCACCATAACTTTTGAGAAGATCATACCAGCATTGCTAGAAGCCAGACTGAGGGCCGGATAAGTTGGGTTCTGGACAACCATGGAATGGTTAAGGATGCTTAAAGCCTGCATCATGGTCATTGACATAATCAGCAGAGACTCCAAAGTGGGATGGAAACAACAAATGGAGAAAGCAGAAACAGATAAGAGAGAGAAAATATTCTCTAACCTTTTTTATTCATTCGTTGGACATGGGTGTCGCTGGCTGGCCAGCATTTATTGCCCATCCCTACTTGCCTGAGGACAGTTAAGAGTCAACCACATTGCTGTGGCTCTGGAGTCACATGTAGGCCAGACCAGGTAAGAATGGCAGATTGCCTTCCCTAAAGGGCGTTAGTAAACCAGATGGATTTTCCTGTCGATCAGCAATTGTTTGTATATCAGTAGATGCTTCATTCCACATATTTTTTTCTTAAATTCACATTCCACCTGCAGGATTCAAACCTTGGTCCTCAGAACTTTAGCTGAGTTTCCAGATTAATAGTCTAGTGATAACACCACTAGGCCATTGCCTCCCTATATGCATTAGTACAGGAAATACAGTAGTTATGTAAAAAATCTGCAATGGCAACCACTATTAATATCACATTAGTGTTGCATTTATTATATCAATTAAACGTTGACAATCATATCTAATGATTAAATAGTTTGCTATCATGGCTTGTATATGAAATCAAAATTATTTCTGAACAATTGACACTTTTTCTTTCGGGAACTGAAATTTTTAATGTCCAGAATAAGGATCTAAAGGAAGTTAATTTTCACAAAATGTACTCACTGAATTATCTTTTGTGATTTGTAATATGTTGACTAATCTTTTTAAGTCAAGGCTTTTGTCTGTCTCAAGAGCCTTGGTTCAACTGCAGCCTTGGAGTGGCACACCAACAGGCCAACTTTTTAATGACTGGTCAGAAAATGTGCAGTCTCTTGCATAGTGCAGTCTTCCCACATGATTTTTACACCCATACTGTACCAAGAAGAAAATTTACACTGCATCTCTCCCCACCCCTTCCCATTTTGTCATGATAAATTCACACTCACCCTTCATTAAAATTCAAAACATGTTAAGAACAGCCTCTGTGTAAGTCACGATTCCTCATTTGAATGTCAAATCAGGATCCCAAGACCCTACTAAATGTTACAGTACCAAATGAAGACTTTATATGAAGTCTTACCAAGCTCCATTTGGCACTCATTAGCAGAGATGACATCCCTGGCTCAAGCACATTCACAGCTTGGAAGACTGAGGCATGCTTAACAATTTTTCTGTATGGCAAAGTTGCCGAAGCTGGACAATTAGTATGACGCTCAAAGCTCCACTCTGGGAAGTTTGAAAGATTGACATGAAGGCCCCAGGACAGCACGGTTGCACAGTGGCCTCACAGCACCAGGGACCCAGGTTTGATTCCAGGCTTGGGTGACTGTCTGGGTCACGTTTCCTCATTTCTGCATATGATTAAAGTTTGTTTATTATTAGTCACAAGTTGGCTTACATTAACACTGCAATGACATTACTGTGAAAATCCCTTAGTCGCCACACCTTGGCGCCTGTTCAGATACACTGAGGGAGAATTTAGCATGGCCAATGCACCTAACCTACAAGTCTATGGGCTGTGGGAGGAAACCAGAGCACACAAAGGAAACCCATGCAGACACAGGGAGAACATGCAAACTCCACACAAACAGTCTCACAAGCCGGGAATGGTGCTGTGAGGCAGCAGTGCTAACTGTGTCACCATGCTTTCTGTGGGTACTCTGGTTTCCTCCCACACTCCGAAGATGTGCAGGTTGGGGGACTATCCATATAAATTCCAACTTAGTGCCCCAAAATGTGTAGGTTAGGGGGATCAGTGGGGTAAATGTGTGGGGGTCACGGGGATAGGGCAGAGGGTGAGCCTTTTTTGGCGAAGCGGTGCAGATCTGATCGGCCAAATGGCCGCCTCCTGCAGTGCAGGGATTTTATAGATTACATGAAACCTTGATTCTTGCACTTGGGAGACACCAAAGTGACAACACAGGGAAGTGGTGACATCGCCTGTGGGCCAGCGGGCGACATCATGATGATCGGTGGCTTTGCAACAACCACCAACACCAAAAACAGCCCACAACGATACCTAACTTCACATGCTGCTCTTGTGGCAGAACCTGCTTCTTACAGATTGATAGCTTCGGTCATTAGCACAAGTGAAGTGCTCTCATTCCCAACAGATCGGATTTGCTGCATGTCCATCTCAAACACAAATGGAAGGTGCTGACAATCAAGCTCTGATTTGTTTAAAATCCATTTATGGAATGTGACTAACATTGATTTGATTTATTATTGTCACATGTATTAACATACAGTGAAAAGTGTTGTTTCTAGAGTGCAGATTGTAGTGTTACAGTCATAACCAGGGAGCAGAGAAAGATCAACTTAACGCAAGGTTAGTCCATTCAAAAGTCTGACAGCAGCAGTGAAGAAGCTGTTCTTGAGTTGGTTGGTACGTGACCTCAACTTTTGTTCCTTTTCCCGAAGGAAGAAGGTGAAAGAGAGAATGTCCACGGTGTGTAGGTCCTTAATTATGTTGGTTGCTTTGCTGAAGCAGCAGGAAGTATAGACAGAGTCAATGGATGGGAGGCTGGTTCGCGTGATGGATTAAGCTACACTCATGACCTTTTGTAGTTCCTTGCAGTCTTGGGTATAGCAGGAGCCATACCAAGCTTTGATACAACCAGAAAAAATGCTCTCCATGGTGCATCTGTAAAAGTTGGTGAGAGTCATAGCTGACATGCCAAATTTCCTTAGTCTTCTGAGAAAGTAGACAACTAACGTCGTCTAGTGCAGCATTTATTCCCCATCCCTAACTACGTTTGAGATTATATCTGATGAAAGTCTTTAAAATTATGACTGGATTGCACAGGATAGTTATGGAGAGATTGTTAGATGCAGAGAAACTGTTTCCATTTGTGGGAAGTTCCAAATTTAGGGGCTATAAGTACAGGATAATTATTAATGAAGCCAATAAATGAGGTGAAATCTCTCTAGTTAGAGTATGTAACTTGCAACCACAGAAAATGCTTGAGGCAAATAGCTTTTATGCTTTTGAAAGGAAACAAGACTAATATATGCAGTGGGGAATTGAAAGCTGTGCTGAAAGCTGAGATGAAGCAAATGGATTGGGAGGAGGTGCGAACTGTGAACATCAACACAGACATGATGTGGAGATGCCAGCATTGGGCTGGGCACAGTAAGAAGTCCAACAGGTTTATTTAGAATCACGAGCTTTCAGATCATTTCCCCTTCATCGCTCACCTGATGAAAGAGCAGTGCTCCGAAAGCTCATGATCCCAAATAAACCAGTTGGGCTTTAACCTGATGCTACAATAAAGACTAGTTAGGTTGAATCACCTATTTTTATTCTTTATATTCTATGTAAAGGTGGCAAAAAGTGGCACAGTAGTTAGCACAGGGACAGCGCCAGGGACCTGGGTTCGATTCCAGGCTTGGGTGACTGTGTGGAGTTTGCACATTCTTCCCGAGTCTGCGTAAACTTCCTTTGAGTGCTCCGGTTTCCTCCCACTGTCCAAAGATGTGCAGGTTAGGTGGATTGGCCATATTAAATTGCCCCTTAGTGTTGGGAACTAGCTAGCGTAAATACATGGGGTTATGGGGATAGGGCCTGGGTGGGATTTTGGTCAGTGCAGAGTTGATGGGCTGAATAGCCTTCTTCTTCGCTGTAGCATTATGTGGATTCTATGGAACATAAAATGCAGGAAGAAATTATTTAACAGTGATTAACGCAATATATTGATTGGTCGACCCATGTTGGACGAGGTGGGCTCGAGGAGGAGTTCTTGGAATGCTGCCGGGATAGTTTCCTGGAACAGTGTGTGTTGGAGCCGACGAGGGAGCGAGCTATCTTGGATCTGGTGCTATGTAATGAGGCGGGTAGAATTAGGGACCTTGAGGTGAAGGATCCTCTTGGAGAGAGTGATCATTGTATGGTGGAGTTTCTGTTGCAGATGGAGGAGGAGAAAGTGGGTTCCCGGACACGTGTCCTTTGTTTGAATAGAGGGGAGTATGGTAGGATGAGAGAAGAATTGGCGAATGTGGACTGGGGGAGCGCGTTGGAAGGTAGGTCTGCTGAGGAGCAGTGGAGGATCTTTAAGGAGATCTTTCTTGGTGCTCAGCAGAAATTTATTCCGATGGTTAAAAAGGACAGTAGGAAGAGAGGTAATAAGCCGTGGATAACGAAGGAGGTGAAGGAAAGTGTTAAATTAAAAGCAGAGGAATTTAGAGTAGCTAAGAGCAGTGGGCGAGAAGAGGATTGGGAAAGGTTTAAATGTCAACAAAGATTGACAAAAAAGTTGATAAAGGAGGGTAGAAGAAGCTATGAAGCTGGGCTAGCGCTTAATATAAAAAAGGATAGCAAGAGTTTTTATAAATATATAAAAAGGAAGAGGCTGGCTAGGGTGAACGTTGGTCCCTTAGCGGATGAGAAAGGGGACCTAGTGGTAGGGGATGGGGATATGGCTAAGGTCTTGAATAACTTTTTTGTTTCTGTCTTCACGGAGGAGGACGTGAATAATTTGCCGGGTGTTAGCGATGGAAAGGTGGTAGGACTGGAGGGTCTTAATGACATTACTGTTACTAGAGAGGTGGTGCGCGACAGACTGGAGGGGCTGATTGTGGACAAGTCCCCAGGACCGGATGGAATGCATCCGAGGGTTCTGAAAGAAATGGCGGAGGTGATAGTGGATGCCTTGGTGGTTATTTTCCAGACGTCGCTGGATTCCGGGGAAGTGCCGGAGGATTGGAAAACGGCTAATGTTACGCCGTTGTTTAAGAAGGGTGCCAGGCAAAAGGCGGGGAATTACAGGCCGGTTAGTTTAACGTCTGTGGTAGGTAAAATGTTAGAATCCGTCATTAAGGAGGAAATTGCGAGGCATCTTGAAGGGAATTGCTTGATAGGGCAGACGCAACACGGTTTCATTAAAGGGAAGTCGTGTCTGACAAATTTACTGGAGTTCTATGAGGATGTGTCTAGGGCGGTGGATAGAGGAGAGCCGGTGGATGTGGTCTTTCTGGATTTTCAGAAGGCGTTTGATAAGGTACCTCACAAGAGGTTACTGCAGAAGGTCAGAGGACATGGAGTTGGGGGTAGGGTGTTAGCGTGGATAGAGGATTGGTTGTCAAATAGGAGGCAGAGAGTGGGGGTCAATGGGTGCTATTCGGATTGGCGGATGGTGACTAGTGGGGTGCCCCAGGGGTCGGTGCTGGGGCCTCAGCTATTTACCATTTATATAGATGATCTGGAGGAGGGAACCGAGTGTAGGGTGTCGAAATTTGCTGATGACACCAAGATTGGGGGAAAGGCAAATTGTGCGGAGGGTGTGGAGAGTCTGCAGAAGGATCTAGATAGGCTGGGCGAATGGGCCAGGAAATGGCAAATGGAATTTAATGTTGGCAAGTGTGAGGTGGTCCACTTTGGTAGGAAGAATGGTAGGAAGGACTATTACTTACGTGGCGAAAAACTGCAGCAGGCGACGGTGCAGAGGGACCTCGGGGTCCTTGTGCATGAGTCGCAAAAACCCAGCCTGCAGGTGCAGCAGGTGGTCAGGAAGGCGAATGGGATGCTGGCCTTCATAGCGAGGGGGATTGAATATAAAAGTAGGGAGGTCTTGCTGCAGCTGTATAGGGCATTGGTGAGGCCGCAGCTGGAGTACTGTGTGCAGTTTTGGGCGCCGCACCTGCGCAAGGATATTTTGGCCTTGGAGGGAGTGCAGAGGAGGTTTACTAGGCTGATACCGGAGTTGAGGGGGTTGAGCTATGAGGAGAGGCTGAATAAACTAGGCTTGTACTCGTTAGAGTTTAGAAGAATGAGGGGAGATCTCATTGAGACGTATAAGATGATGAATGGGATGGATAGGATAGAGGTGGAAAGACTCTTCCCGCTCAAAAAAGACAGTAGGACTAGGGGGCACAGCCTCAAGATAAAGGGGGGGCGGTTCAGAACGGAGTTGAGGAGGAACTTCTTCACTCAAAGGGTGGTGAATCTCTGGAATTCTCTGCCCGTTGAAGTGGTGGAGGCTGCCTCGCTAAATATTTTTAAGAAGCGGGTTGATGGGTTTTTGATAAGAGAGGGGATTAAGGGTTATGGGGAGAGGGCGGGAAAGTGGAACTGAGCCACGACAGATCAGCCATGATCTTATTGAATGGCGGGGCAGGCTCGAGGGGCCGGATGGCCTACTCCTGCTCCTATTTCTTATGTTCTTATGTTCTTATATGCTCAAAACGCAATGATTTTGTGACAAAAGGAAAGTAAAACTCTACATCCCTCTGAAGAGACACCAAGGGCTGAAAGCAGCCTAAATATATATTTCACCAACTCAAAAATGTAAGAAGAATAAACTAACTCCATGTGACAAGAAGATAAAATGTTCACATCAGCACAGAAAAACATGCCATCAACTCAGTGCATTGCTTCTATTGTCTTGTAACATTTAATTAACTTGAACCTTCACTGTAAAAATGGATGTAATGCAAAATCCACCAGCCGTGACATTCTTTGTAGTCAATGAAACTATGTCAAGTTGTAAGAAATCTCAGGATTGCTCCAGTGATTATCTTTCAAAAGAAGTATTCTGTACAACGTGTATCAAATAGGGCAGACAGCTGGAGTATCTGATGATGCAGTGAAGTTTGTTATCTGTAGTAATTAGATGTTTTTAATGAACAAAGCATGATTAACATTGTGAGACACGAAAAAGTGGACAGCTAGTGTAAGAAAACATGCAAGACCCTGAATTACCTGTAATTCCTCGAACAATGCTAGTTGATGGAGGGCTGGAAAAACCATTTAAGCATTCAGCTTTGGAGATTCTGACAGCGTTACATATTTTCAGAGTAATTGTTAACTGTTTAAACATTTATCCAGCCCATTAATATCCTCACACTGCATGATATATCATTGGAGTTCTGTTTGCATGATGAAAAGTATGAGTATTTGACTTGAGCTGCTAATATTTTTTGTCTGGGAATTTTATCTTAATTTTTGCAGACCAGTAAAATATAAGATGAGATTGGTAGTAAGAACATAAGAAATAGGAGCAGGAGTAGGCCATCTAGCTCTTCGAGCCTGCCCAGCCATTCAATAAGATCGTCGCTGATCTGCAGTGGATCAGTTCCACTTTCCTGCTCTCTCCCCATAACCCTTAATTCCCTTGTCTGTCAAAAACCTATCTACCCGTGACTTAAATATATTTAGCGAGGTAGCCTCCACCACTTCAACAGGCAGAGAATTCCAGAGATTCACCACCCTTTGAGTGAAGAAGTTCCTCCTCAACTCCGATCTAAACTGCTTCCCACCTCCTGCCCTTATCTTGAGGCTGTGCCCTCTAGTCCTGCTGTCCTTTCTCAGCAGGAAGAATCTCTCTACCTCTACCTTATCCATCCCTTTCATTATCTTATACGTCTCTATAAGATCCCCCCTCATCCTTCTAAACTCCAACGAGTACAGACCTAGTCTATTTAGTCTCTCTTCATAGTCCAACCCCCTCATCTCTCGTATCAGCCTAGTGAACAGTTGGACTCTCTGCCAGTTTCTTTATGTTTAATGTGAGTTGATTTATTATTCATAAGAACATAAGAAATAGGAGCAGGAGTAGGCCATCTAGCCCTTCGAGCCTGCCCCGCCGTTCAATAAGATCATGGCTGATCTGACGTGGCTCAGTTCCACTTGCACGCCTTCTCCCCATAACCCTTAATCCCCTTGCCTATCAAAAACCTATCTACCCGCGTCTTAAATATATTTAGCGAGGCAGCCTCCACCACTTCAACGGGCAGAGAATTCCAGAGATTCACCACCCTTTCAGTGAAGAAGTTCCTCCTCAACTCTGCTCTAAACTGCCCCCCCTTATCTTGAGGCTGTGCCCTCTAGTCCTACTGTACTTTCTGAGCGGGAAGAGCCTCTCCACCTTTATCCTACCCATCCCATTCATCATCTTATACGTCTCAATGAGTTCTCCCCTCATTCTTCTAAACTCTAACAAGTACACGCCTAGTGTATTCAACCTCTCCTCATAGCTCAACCCCCTCAACTCCGGTATCAGCCTAGTGAACCTCCTCTGCACTCCCTCCAAGGCCAAAATATCCTTGCGTAAATGCAGCAACCAAAACTGCACACAGTATTCATATGCAATAGTATACAGTGAAAAGAATTGTTTCTTGCATGCTATAAAAAGCATACCATTCCTAAAAAGGGAAAGGAGTTAATTAGTTTATTTATTTGTCATAAGTAGGCTTACATTAATACTGCAGTGAAGTCACTGTGAAAATCCCCTAGTCACCACACTCCGGCGCCTACTTGGGTACACTGAGCGAGAATTTAGCTTGGCCAATGCACTTAATCAGCACGTCTTTCAGACTGTGGGAGGAAACTGGAGCACCCCAAGGGAACCCATGCAGACACAGGAAGAACATGCAGACTCCGTACAGACAGTGCCCAAACCAGGAATTGAACCTGGGTCCCTGGTGCTGTGAGGTGTTGTCAGACTTTTTACTCAGCTAGGATATACAGAAAGATCAACTTAATGTGAGGTACGTCCATTCAGAAGGGAATTAAGGGTTATGGGGAGAAAGCGGGAAAGTGGAACTGAGCCACTTCAGATCAGCTATGATCTTATTGAATGGCAGGGCAGGCTCAAAGGGCTTGATGGCCTACTCCTCCTAGTTCTTATGTTCTTAGAAGTCCGATGGCAACAGGGAAGAAGCTGTCCTTGAGTCGGTTGGTACGTGACCTCAGACTTTTGTATCTACTGCCTGTAAAGGGATTTTCAGTCCTCAATCCTAAGGAGACTTTTACTTCCAAACTTCGTTGCAATTGGAAAGGACATTAGGTTTAAATGTTGCAGCAGCATCATTCATGTCCTCTCCATCTGAAGGGTAAAAAACTAATATGCATTAGCGTTCCCTCTTCAAACGGTCATGAATACATAATTAGAGCTACTTCAGGCAGAATAAAAACACCTGGCACGAGAATGAACCTTAGAATATAATTGTGGCAAATTGTGGTAATAATCATTAAAGTATAGGGTCAAAAAGCTCATTACATAGAACATAGAACAGTACAGGCCCTTCGGCCCTCAATATTGTGCTGAGCTATGACCAAATCCAAGATTAAGCTATCCCACTCCCTATCATTCTGTTGTGCTCCATGTGCCTATCTAATAGCCGCTTGAAAGATCCTAAAGTGTCTGACTCCACTATCACAGCAGGCAGTGCATTCCACACCCCAACCACTTTCTGAGTAAAGAATCTACCTCGGACATCCTTCCTATATCTCCCACCATGAACCTTATAGTTATGCCCCCTAGTAACAGTTATATCCACCCGAGGAAATATTCTCCGCACATCCATTCTATCTATCCCCCTCATCATCTTATAAACCTCTATTAAGTCACCTCTCATCCTCCTCTGCTCTAAAGAGAAAAGCCCCTGCTCCCTCAACCTTTCCTCATAAGAGGAAACCAGGCAGCATCCTGGTAAATCTTCTCTGTGCTCTCTCCAGTGCTTCCACATCCTTCTTATAGTGAGGTGATCAGAACTGCACACAATATTCCAAATGTGGTCTCACCAAGATCTGGTATAGTTGCGGCATAACCCCACAGCTCTTAAACTCAAACCCCCTGTTAATAAACGCTAACATGGCATAAGCCCTCTTCACGGTTCTATCCACTTGAGTGGCAACCTTCAGAGATCTGTGGATATGGACCCCAAGATCTCTCTGTTCCTCCACATTCCTCAGAACCCTGCCGTTGACCCTGCAATCCGCATTCAAGTTTCTCCTACCAAAGTGAATCACCTCGCACTTATCAGGGTTAAACTCCATCTGCCACTTTTGAGCCCAGCTCTGCATCCTATCAATGTCTCTTTGCAGCCTACAAGAGCTCTCCACCTCATCCACTATTCCACAAATCTTGGTGTCATCAGCAAATTTACTAGTCCATCCTTCACCCCCTTCTCCCAAGTCATTGATAAAAATCACAAATAGCAGAGGACCCAGCACTGATCCCTGTGGTACACTGCTGGTAGCTGGCCTCCAGTCTGAAAATTTTTCCTCCACCACATCCTCTGTCTTCTATGAGACAGCCAGTTACTTACTCAATCCTCAAATTTCCTTCTATTCTACACCTCCTTACTTTCTTCATGTGCCTACCATGGGGAACCTTATCAAATGCCTTACTAAAATCTATGTACAACATCAACTGCTGTACCTTTGTCTACACACTTAGTTACCTCCTCAGTGAATTCAATCAAATTTGTGAGGCAGGACCTACCCCTCATGAGTCTGTGCTGACTATCCCGGATTAAACTGCATCTTTCCAAATGGCCATAAATCCTATCCCTCAGGACCCTTTCCATTAACTTACTGACCACCGAAGTAAGACTAACTTGCCTATAATTACCATGGGGATAGTAAGTAAGCAGATTAGAGAAGCCAAGAAAACAAGAGCAGGAGTAGGCCATTCAGCCCTTTGAGCATGCCCCACCATTCATTATGATCATGGCTGATGATCAAATTCAATGTCCTGATCTCCCCTCCCCTCCGTTCCCCCCCCCTCCATATCCCATATCCCCAAGAGCTATGTATTTTTTTCTTGAAATCAGACATTTTGGCCTCAACTACTTTCTACACATTCACCTCTCTCTGGTTGAAGAAATTTCTCCATACCTCAGTTCCAAAAGGTTTGCCCCTGATCCACAAAATGTGACCCCCTAGTTCTGGAATACCCCATTGCTATGATTCAAACAAAAGATTCCTGGATTAAAGAGGAAAACTGAGTGAAGGAGTTTGTCTTGTGCTTCATGGCATATTTTCCTCTGGGCTGTCACAGAGAAGATTGGGAAAAGCAAACTAGCTTCAGACTTGCAGTATAATTGGCAAGTATTTTCCATTTTCATAGTAACAGAAGGTATGTTTAACTGTAAGCTAATTCATGCTCCATTTTATCACACACTAACATGTAAGGTTGAATTCCGTTTATTTACCTCATTTGGCACAGAGAGTATCGTTTTTTACTGTCACAAGTAGGCTTAAATTAACACTGCAATGAAGTTACTGTGAAAATCCCCTAGTCGCCACACTCCGGCATCTGTTCGGCTACACTGAGGGAAAATTTAGCATGGCCAGTGCATCTAACCAGCACGTCTTTCCAATTAAAGATTTGAGAGATTGTACTTTGCACGTGTCGGAGTAAAATCTTACTATGAAAACAAATGATGGTGCATTTAGAGCTTTTGGTATGCCAATGGCTAGCACTGCTGCCCCACAGTGCCAGGGACCTCAGTTCGATCCCTGGCCTAGGTCATGTCTGTGCCGAGTCTGCACATTCTCCCCGTTACTGCGTGGGTTTTCTCCAAGTGCTGTGATTTCTTTCCACAGTCCGAAAGACGTGCTGGTTTGGTGCGTTGGTCATGCTAAATTCTCCCTCAGTGTAGCCAAACAGGCGCCGGAGTGTGGTGACTAGGGGATTTTCACAGTAACTTCATCGCAGTCTTAATGTAAGCATACTTGTGACACTAGCTCTTCTGGATTTTGTATCATATCCCAGTCAGTAATGTTTGACATTTTGGTAGAAAAAATGACTAAGTACTCTGGATGGATTCTTCCAGTCCCGCCAGCAGCAGGAAGCTTGGATAGTGGAGGAACTTGAGGCTAAAAATCAATTTCATGTATAATCATAGAGTGCAGAAGGAGGCCATTTGGCCTATCGAGTCTGCACCGACCACAATCCCACTCAGGCCTATTCCCCGTTATCCCATGCATTTACCCTAACTAGTCCCTCTGACACTAGCATGGCCAATCCACCTAACCCACACACATTTGAACTGGGGGGGGGAAACCAGAGCACTCGGAGGAAACCCACACAGATACAAGGAGAACGTGCAGACTCCACACAGACAGTGACCTGAGCTGGGATTCAAATCTAGGTCCCTGACACTGTGAGGCAGCAGTGCTAACCATTGGGCCACCGTGCTGCATTGACATCAGGATGAGTTGTTGGATTTCTGTTCCTGGGACTTTACTGAGTTTCGAGCTTCCCAGTCAGCAATGTGGTGAAGTTCTTTTGCATGCATTAGATGGGTGGTATTGTGATAGGACTGACTAATGCAACAAATTGTTTATTTTTTATTTTTATTTATTCATTCGTGGGACGTGTGCATCACTGGCTGGGCCATCATTTGTTGCCCATCCCTAGTTGCCTGAGGGCAGTTGAGAGTCAACCACATTGCTGTGGCTCTGGAGTCACATGTAGGCCAGACTGGATAAGGATGTCAGATTTCAGCAGAATCTTTTTGATGCATGATGTGGAGATGCCGGTGTTGGACTGGGGTGGGCACAGTAAGAAGTCTAACAACACCAGGTTAAAGTCCAAAAGGTTTATTTGGTACCATGAGCTTTCAGAGCGCTGCTCCTTCATCAGGTAAGTGGGAGTTGGATTCACAAACAGGGCATATATAGATACGGACTCAATTACAAGATAATACGAGTCTTTATGGGTAATCAAGTCTTTATAGGTACAGACAACGTGGAGAGAGGATTAAGCACAAGTTAAAGTGGTGTGAATTGTTTTCAGCCAGGATAGTTAGTGAGATTTTGCAAGCCCAGACAAGTCATGGGGGTTACATATAGTGTGACATGAACCCAAGATCCTGGCTTAGACGTCCTCATGTGTGAGGAACTTGGCTATCAGTTTCTGCTTGGTGATTCTGCGTTATTGTGTCTTTTTATGCAAACTCTGCCCTCAAACAGAACTCACAACCCAAATTACAGTAATGCTTCCCAATAATAACAGGATTATTCCTCCAGTAGAATGCAGTGAGTGGAGGATAGTAATGCAAAGTAAATCCATCCCAATCATCAACTGTGGTACAATTTCTCCAGGCATGACTGACAGGATAATTACCCAACCACCTCCATTCTGATGAAGATGTGGAGATGTCGACATTGGACTGGGGTGGGCACGATAAGAAGTCTCACAACACCAGGTTAAAGTCCAACAGGTTTATTTATAATCATGAGCTTTCGGAGTGTTATTCCTTCATCAGGTGAGTGGAGAGGTAGGTTTCACAGACACGGCATATATAGACAAAAACAATTGCAAGATAATAGTTGGAATGCGAGTCTTTTCACATAATTAAGTCATTACAGGTACAGACAGTGCAAGTGGAGAGAGGGACAATCACAGGTTAAAGAGGCGTGAATTGTCTCAAGTCAGGACAGTTAGTCAGATTTTGCAAGCCCAGGCCAAGTGGTGGGCATTACACATAGTGTGACATGAACCCAAGATCCTGGTTGAGGCCATTTTCATGTGTGCAGAACTTGGCTATCGGTTTCTGCTCGACAATTCTGCATTATCGTGTGTCTTGAAGGTCGTCTTGGAGAATGCTTACCCAAAGATCGGAGGCTGAATGCCTGTGACTGCTGAAGTGTTCCCTGACTGGAAGGAAACACACCTCCCTGATGAAGGAGCAGCTCTCTGAAAGCTCATGATTCTGAATAAACCTGTTGGACTTTACCCAGTGTGGTGAGACTTCTTACTGTATAAATGCAAGTTGCAATTGGATACATAGGAAAGTGAAAGTTAAAATGTATTTATTAGTCACAAGTTGATTTAGATTAACACTGCAATGAAGTTGCCGTATAAAATCCTCTAGTTGCCACACTCTGGTGCCTGTTTAGGTACATTGAGGGCGAATTTAGCATAGCCAATATACCCAACCTGCACATCTTTTGGAGTGTGAGGGAAACTGGAGCACCTGGAGGAAACCCATGCAGACATGGGGAGAACATGCAAACTTTGCACAGACAGTCACTGGGAATCTAACCCAAGGCCCTGGTGCTATCAGTTTGAATACAGGAAGTTTCACCCACCACCTGTCAGTACAGATGTCAATATGATTCTCAAAATTGGACTCTAACACAGTCAAAACATTTTGAAACACAGACCAGAAACTGTAACAAGCTGAAGTTCCACTACCAAACAGGCAGAAAAAAAAGCAAAAACTTATTCAATCATTGTAATAACAAGGCAAGTCAATCTCAAAGTGCCACAAGCACAAAAAAGGTATTCATTCGATATGCATTTTAATCTTTGCTTTCAAAAGTGTGTGGTGTCATTCCTGCACACTTGATAATTTAATCCAAGTGATTGATGGGACTACAGGAAAACCTTTTGGTGAAGTGTAACAAGGAACACCTCATGAGATGGTATTGCGATGTAGTATTTTCTCAGCCTGAAGGTCTGATTTTTAGCCCTGCTCATCAAGTGGGGGAATGGAGCCAAATCGGTAGTTAAATTGCCAGATGTGCTCATGGTCACATGCACACCTGCCAACCTGCATATTACTTGTGCTGCTCTGGGTTCATAGAAGAATCATAGAAACCCTATAGTGACGAAAGAGTCTGCACCGACCACAATGCCACTCAAGTCCTACCCACATATTTACCCGCTAATCTCCCTAACCAATGCATTTCAGGACACTGAGGAGCAATGTTTTAGCATAGCCAATCAACCTAACCCGCACATCTTTGGAGGAAACTGGAACACCTGGAGGAAACCCAAGTGTGGGACAGGCTGGCATTAACATCAGGACAGGCTGTGAGGGACCAGTGAATTGCTGGATAGTTTCTCAGACCTGCTTATTCCTCGGTCCTGCAAATGTTCACAGTCCCGCACACCAGTAAAACTCAAGAGAAAGACACTTGCATATATCATAGACTCATATGGTCAGAATTTTATTGGCCCACCCACTGCAGGAATGGAGGAAGGTGAGGGGCGGACTATGGGAAGGCCCGTTGACCTCAGACAGGATTTTATGGTTTTGGGATGAGCGAGGCCATGAAATCCCACCCAAAGAATCCCTACAGTGCAGAAGGAGGCCATTTGGCCCATCGAACCTGAACCAACAACAACCCCATCCAGGCCCTCTCCCTTAGCCCCACGTATTTACTCTGTTAGTCCCTCTGACACTAAGGAGCATTTTAGCATGGCCAATCAAACTAACTCGCAAATCTTTGGAGCGTTGGAGAAAACCGGAGCTCCTGGAGGAAACCCACGCAGACATGGGGAGAATGTGCAAACTCCACAAAGATAGTCACCAGAGGCCAGAATTGAACCTAGGTTCCTATCACTGAGGCAGCAGTGCCAACCACTGCACCGCCGTGCCTCCGAAACTATCGCTTATACTTTTCTCACCTGAACACAGAGACCGATCGTTTGTAACAGTTAGCTCCCTCTTCCAAACTGTAACATCATGTTTTCTAACACTGTTGAACTTATTTGTGTTGTTTTTTGCAGTTCCCCTGAGTGTTATTATTAAGAGTTTGCAATGGCTACCAGTAATTCAAAATCTTTACCCAAATCCATATTGTAATTGTCCTTTCATTGGGCTGTGGTCATCTTTTTCTTTACGGCATAATGTGTACTTTGCCCAGCCATAAATGTACACGGGCATAACTGAGTCATCCTAGATTTCCCTTGAAACCAATGGAAGAAGGCTTGTTAATTCTAATGTGTTGTGCACACAATGATTTCGGTCTAGTATAACGTGGTGCAGGGTCAGATAAATGTATTGACATTGAGGTCATAGAGGTTTACAGCATGGAAACAAGCCCTTCGGCCCAACTTGTCCATGATACCCACTTTTTACACTAAGCTAGTCCCAGTAGCCTGCATTTGGCCCATGTTCTTCTGTACCCATGCAACTGTTTAAATGCTTTTCAAAAGACAAAATTGTACCTGCCTCTACTACTGCACCTGGCAGCTCATTCCAGACGCTCGCCACCTTCTGAGTAAAAGAATTGTCCCTCTGGACCCTTTTGTATCCCTCCACTGTCACCTTAAACCTATTCCCTAGCTTTGGGAAAAGATGTTGATCATCTACTTTATTTATGCCCTTTATTATTTTATAGACTTCTACAAGATCAACCCTAAGCCTCTGGCTCGCCAAGGAGAAATGTCTATCCTGCATCTCCTTATGACTCATACCAGCAAGTCCCAGTAGCATCCTAGTAAATCTTCTCTGCACTCTTTCTAGTTTAATAATACCCTTTCTATAACAGGGTGACCGGACCTCTACACAGTATTCCAAGTGTGGCCTTACTAATGTCTTGTACAACTACAACAAAAAGTCCTAACTCTTGTATACAATGTTTTGACCAATGAAACCAAGCATACCGGATATCTTCTTCACTACCCTGTCCGTCCGTGATTCCACTTTCAAGGAGCTAAGAACCTGTACCCCTAAATCTCTTTATAACTCTCCCCAACACCCTACCCGTTAATTGAGTAGGTCCTGCCCTGATTCGATCTACCAAACTGCATCACCTCACATTTATCGAAATTAAACTCCATCTGCTGTTCATTGGCCCACTGACCCAATTGATCAAGGAATCTAAAGGTGGCATTACATATTCCTGATCTGAATGACCAAGACCAATTGGAGGCGAATTGCATCATTCCTACCTAGTAGGAGTTGTTTGTTTAAATCATAAAGGTTACTGACCCACACTGGGGTTTCTAGGACATCACTGTTCCCAATTTAACCAGCTCCATATGAACAGGAAGTGACACTGACACACACTACATGTGTGCATGCTACAAGACCATTGGGACCCAATGTGCACATTGACCTGAGTAGAGAAGGCTAGGATAGCATCCCCTGCAAACGAAGAAGAGGGGTTGGGGATGAGGGAGGTGGGGCTAGGAGAGGCCCCTGCAGGCGATCAACTTTACTTGTGTTTTTGGAGCCGATTAATTGGCCCCAG
Organism: Carcharhinus amblyrhynchos; assembly: GCF_965287045.1. Classification (NCBI taxonomy): domain Eukaryota; kingdom Metazoa; phylum Chordata; class Chondrichthyes; order Carcharhiniformes; family Carcharhinidae; genus Carcharhinus; species Carcharhinus amblyrhynchos. Next base: position 39,413,073 of record NC_137331.1, read on the forward strand.
TAAATGAATGTTAAATTCACCCTTATCATCGGCTTTTCTGTCATATTGCACATTAAAACTTGTTGAATCATAGAATTCCTCATAGTGCTGAAGAGGCCATTTGGCCTATCGAGTCTGCACTGATTCTCTGACAAAGTATCTTAACCAGATGCTCTCCCTTGCCCTATCTATGTAATCCCACACATTACCCCACATTCCATCTAACCTACACATCTTCGGACAATAAGGGACAATTTAGCATGGTCAATCCACCTAACCTGCACACCTTTGGACACTAAAGAGCAATTTACCAAGGCCAATCCACCTTACCTGCACATCTTTAGCCACCAAGGGGAAATTTACCATGGCCAATCCATCTAACCTGCATATCTTTGGACACTAAGGGACAACTACCATGGCGAATCCACCTAAACCACACATCTTTGGACACTACGGGGCAATTTAGCATGGCCAATTCACCTAACCCACACATCTTTGGACAGGATGTGGGCAATGCAGTTCTGCCTACTCTCAAACCTGCAACGGAAACTCCTAAGTACATCACATGAGCTCAATATTGGGTTTACAACCTTAAAACAGGCAGGAGTCTCAAATCTGCACAAGTAAGCCACTATGAAGATGGCAGCCAATATAAAAACAACCCCAAATGGTTCTTATATTGATAGTTAATCCATAATTATAAGTTATACATTCAGTGTGCAATCAGCCTTTCCCCCCCATTAAATATCTCAGGTCTCAACCAGTCGAAAGCAACCATGCCAATCAGTGGAAATCATATTACGGTTATAATTTAGAGAAACAGTTTTCTCCCCAACAGGATTGGATCATAAAGACTTTTCCCGTGACTGAGCAAACATTAAGACAGGAGTAATTAATTGTTCAATGGCTTCTCTTATTAGAACAGACTCACAGCCCTGACTATCCACATTATAACCAATCTCTTTCATTTGATTCTGTCACCAGTCACTGTATCAACTATCCTAGTTATAAACCTGACAGTTAAATTGACTCAACATCACTTAATTCACTTATCTTTGCATAAGACTCGCAAATAGATCCCTCCCCCCAAGGAGATGTCAGTGCGATAAAGATGTTATATTATAGTTCTACTTTCAGGGTGACACCAGATCTCAGATTTGTGATACCACATTTTAATTTTATCTTTCTATTGCCGTGGCTTTTGAAGAAAAGTTGGGCAGCAGGGTGGCACAGTGATTAGCACTGCTGCCTTACGGCACCATGGAGCCAGGTTCGATTCCAGCCTTGTGTGACTATCTGTGTGGAGTTTGCTCATTCTCCTCGTGTCTGCATGGGTTTCCTGCAGGTGCTCCGGTTTCCTCCCACACTCCAAAGATGTGCAGGTTAGGTTGGACTGGTCATGGTAAATTGCCCCTTAGTGTGGGTTAGGGGGATTAGCGCAGTAAATACGTGGGGTTACAGGCATAGGGCTCTGTTAGAGGATTGCTGTAGACTCAATGAGCTAAATGGCCTCCTTCTGCAGAAGGAGGCCATACAGCTCATTAAGTCTCCAGCAATAGAGATTCTATGAGGAAAGCAACATTTCTTTTCCTGAAGAGTTTCCGTAATCTGGAAGTGACTTGATGGATTTTTTAATCAAATCAGTTTTAAACAAAATTATTACTGAAGGATTCGAAAAATTAAATATCAATACCAACATCAACTTGAAATTCTATAGTCACAAAACATCCCAAAGGGCTTCACAGGAGTATTATCAATCAAAATTTAAAGGCATGGTATTATGATTCCCATAGGAAGTGATAACATTTAAAAGGAGGTACAAATTTCCCAACAACCGATGGAAAACATTGCACCTCAAACTTTCAAGTTTTCAGACTTTTATTGTGACAAACCAAAGTCAACATTAACTAAACATTTTTTAGTAGGAAGCTAATGCCATTAAATTTTTAATATAACTGAAAACTCACACCAAGATTATACATTATGCCGCCACAGAATAATAGACTGGAATTTTCTGGCCATCATGCCCTGCTGCTGCTACCAGAGAGGACAGAGAATTTGGCGCTCAGCCAAATCTCTATTCACTGTGGGACAGGGAGAATCCGTGAGTGTTAGGGGCTGGAGAATCCCGCCCTTAATCTTGTGTATAATGTCCCAAGCTCCTCCTGGCTTTCACAAAATTCATTTTCACCAGAAAAATCTTCCAGTGACCTTTTAAACAAAGTCCCATTCACTCAATTTTCTCAGCATATACAAATTTACTTCTAGTCGCAAGATACCTCTGGTGACGATTTGATTTATTATTGTCATGTGTATTAGCATGCAGTGAAAAGAATTGTTTCTTGCACGCTATACAGACAAAGCATATCGTTCACAGAGAAAGAAGCAAGAGGGTACAGAATGTAGTGTTACAGTCACGGTTAGACTTGCCACCAATACCTACGTCCTGCCAATGAATTAAAAAAACGCTTGCTTATGTGCTATGTTTGGCAAATGACCCACTGATAATTACATTTGAACACGCGAATAAGGAGCATGAGAAGGCCATTCATCCCATCGAGCCTATCCCACAACTTAATAAGATCATGTCTGATCTGAAAGTAACCTCAAATCTGCATCCCGCCTACCCCAATAACCTTTCATCCCCTTAATGAACCTGCACATCTTTGTGACACTAAGGACAATTTAGCCTTTTACAGCACATTTACAGGAGAGATGATGGTCTAGTGATATTATTGTTAGATTATTAAATTAATCCAGAAACTCAGCTAATGTTCTAGGATGCAGCTTCAAATCCCACCACGACAGTTGGTGGAATTTGAATTCAATAAAAAAATCTGGAATTAAGAAACTACTGATGGCAATGAAACTTTTGTTGATTGTCAGAAAAATCCATTTGGTTCACCATTGTCCTTTAAGGAAGGAAATCTGCCAACCTTACTCGGTCTGGCCTACATGTGACTCCAGAGCCACAGCAATATGGTTGATTTTCAATTGCCTCTGACAAAGGGCAACTAGGGATGGGCAATAAATGTTGACCAACCAGCGACGCCCATGTCCCACAAATGAATAAAAAAAACTTACCAAGAATCCATTCAACTCTGCCTGAAACATATTCAAATGCTCTGCTTCCACCATCCTCTCAAGAAGAGGATTCCAGAGACCCACCATCCTCAGTGAAAAAAATTAGCCTAATCTCGGCTTTAAATGGATTCCCAGTGACCTCCCCTAGTTCTGGATTCTTTCACAAGAGGCAACATCCTCTCTATATCCACCCTGTCAATACCCCCTCGGAATGTCATGTGTTTCAATGAATTTCAAGGCACAAAACATGAATAATGTCCAAACGGATGCAAAATTGCCATATGTGGTACTCAAAACCAGCGAGGAATCAATGTCTTTGGGGGCAGAGCACAAGAAAATTGGTAAGAGTACAAATAAATTGAAATTAGGAGGTGACAATGGTTAGTACTGACAGCACCTAGGTTCAATTCTGACCTTGGCTGACTGCATGTGTTTCCTCCGGGTGCCCCGGTTTCCTCCCACAGTCTGGAGACGTGCTAGTTAGGTGGATTAGCCAGGCTGAATTGCCCTTAGAGTCACAAAGATGCGCAGGTGAAGTGGATATTGAAGTTGATGATCAGATTCGATAGGCCTGATGGGCCTTCTTCTGAACTGTAGGGATTCTATAATTCTCAAACAAACAAACCCACTTTAAAGCACATGTTGTTTGCTAAAATAATACTGCAAAAAGATTTGTATTTCTATCGCACTTTAGCAGTGGTATATCCTCAAGCATGTTGTACAAATATAGTTACGGAGAAGAGCTGCTGTTTAATTATCAGGAGTTTAGAAACTTGAAGGGAATATGCATTGTTGCCACAGTGGGGCAGCATTGAACCTCTGTATAATCTGATGTGTAAACCAATGGAACACCATTCTTCAATAATAACATTAGCATAATGTAGGTATTGTTGAGTCAACTAAGGTACAGCTGCTTTTGGTCTCCTTTCAGTATTGATGAAATGACTCAGGTCTCTTACCAACAGTGGGGGTAGTCCAGAACTCAGGGTCATAGTTTGAGGATAAGAGGTAAATCTTTTAGGACTGAGGTGAGGAGAAATTTCTTCACCCAGAGGGTGGTGAATTTGAGGAATTCGCTATCACAGAAAGTAGTTGAGATCAAAACATTGTATGATTTCAAGAAGATATTAGATATCGCTTTTGGGGATAATGAGATCAAGGGATAGGAAGGGAAGGGGGCATCAGGATATTGAATTTGATGATCAGCCATGATCAAAATGAAAGACACAGCAGGCTTGAAGGGCTGAATGGCCTACTCCTGCTTCTAGTTTCTATGTTTCCATGTCTAACAGAAGAACTAACACACCTGCGCCTGAACGATTTCAGATTCTGGGCATTTGAAATGTGAACACTGCCTCTTTAACTTACATTTGGAAGATTTGCAACACTGATAACATAATTTTTTTTACAGCTGTGTTCAAAGAAATCAAATAATTCTACGTAATTTGGGTGAATAACTGATTGTAGCGGTCCAGGTATCTGATTTTAAAAATATATACAGATGACAGAAGAACTGGTACCAACACCATGGTGATGGAAGCAAAGGTGATGAATGATTTCAAAAGGATTGTCCCTGCTTCCAGCAGCCTCCTTGACATCAGTTTCCAGGTTACCGTTCGCTGTGAAAGAATGTTATTCCTCACAACCTCCCTCCATCACTTGCCCAAATCTGTATTTCCCCTCGTTCTTCTACTGTGAGCTAATAGAATCATAGAATTCCCACAGTGCAGAAAGAGGCCATTCAGCCATTGAGTCTGCATTGACTCTCCAAAACAGCATCCTCCCCCACCCTTGTGCATTTACCCTGGCTAATCCACCTAACCTCCACATCTTTGCGACACTAAGGAGGAATTTAGCACGTTAATCCATCTAACCTACACATCTTTGTGCACGACCTTCTTGGCAATTCTGTCTATTTTGAGCCGGTGGTTTGCAGTGTCGATGGTAGCCATGATGTGGAGATGCCTGCATTAGACTGGGATGGGCACAGTAAGAAGTCTCACAACGGGGTTAACATCCAACAGTTTTATTTGGAACCATGAGCTTTCGGAGCACTGCTCCTTCATCAGGTGCTGGTGTTGTGAGACATCTTGTTGTGCACATTTTTGGACTGAGAGAGGAGACTAGAGCACCTGGAGGAAACCCACGCAGATATGGGGAGAAAGTACAGGCTCCTCACAGACAGTAAACCAAGCTGGGAATTGAGCACAAATCCCTGGCACTGTGAGGCCCATGGGAACACCCTTTCCTTGTCTACCTTATCTAAAACCTGTCATAATCCTATACACCTCCATCAAATCTCTCTTCTGTCTCCACTGCTCTGAGGAGAACCTCAAGTTCATCTCTGAAATCATTCTGGTCAGTGTCCCTCTCAGGGACCATCACATCCTCCCTACAGTGTGGTGACCAGAACCAAGTGCAGTTCCCTGCAAACATTTTCAGAAGGCACATGGGGCTTTTTGAGACTCCTACCCAGCCTAAGACTGGAAATCTCTGCCCGAGCTCAGTGCACCTTTCAAATGTTCTGCCAAATTGTCCATCCCGGCCATGAGAACTCCCATGGTGGATGGGACCAGAAGATTCACCCTGTTGTGTACTTTGGATGATTTCTCTCCTGGCTTTTTGCTCAGAGCAGTCTCCTGGATGTTGATCTTTCATTCCTGGAGATCTGGGGCGATCCCAAAAGGTTGGCAATTCCAGAGATAACCAAGGCAGGAAATCCAATATGTCTACTGAAACATAGTCATTAATATGGCAAAGAGGGCATTAGCTATGAGGGGAGGTTGGAGAAACTTGGTTTGTTCTCACTGGAATAAGGGAGGTTGAGGGGCAACCTGATGGAAATCTACAAGATTATGAGGGACATGCACAGAATGGGTAGTCAAAAGCTTTTTCCCAGGGAGCAAAAGTCAATTACTAGGGAGCACAGGTTTAAGGTGTGAGGGACAAGGTTTAAAGGAGATGTATGAGACAAGTTTTTTTTTACACAGAAGGTGGTGGGTGTCTGGAACTCGCTGCTGGGGGAGGTAGTGGAAGCAGCTACAATAGTGACTTTTAAGGGGCATCTTGACAAATACATGAATAGGATGAGAATAGAGGGATACGGTCCCCAGAAGGGTAGGGCGATTTAAATTCACACAGGCAGTATGGTCAGTGCAGGCTTGGAAGACCGAGATGCTTGTTCCTGTGCTGTAATTTTCTTTGTTCTTTGTAATACATGATAAAGCTAACTTTCGTAGCATTGCCATGGGATCATTGTATGCAGCCAGCTGCAATGCCTAAATTTCATCTTCGTAAACAGGACTTTCAAGGTGGCGAATATTCAGTTTAAAATCTAAAATAATCTATAGTTGATAGCACAAACATTTCCACAACCCTGAACCCAACTCTGATTCTCAAACTGCCATGTTGCAGGCAAAGCTAGCTGAAAAATTCCTACATTCCTTTTCAGATTGAGTTGTGTACTTTTGGAATTGCAGATAAATAAAAAGGATCCGATGGGACCTCACTGAAATAAGAAGTGAAACGCTGGGATAATACACTCTGGGTAAAGGTTGGCTGTGAGGGAGATTGGAGCAGTATAAATTAACCTACACAGGATGATGTCATATATTATGTAGAGTATTAACACAACAGTGCAACATGAAGTATATTATTCCCAGACACATGACGTTCTATCTACTTAAGCCTGGGGAAAAATAAATCAGAATTTATAATATTGTTGAAAATATATGTTTTACCACATGGAGCGGTTGAGGCAAATAGCATACATGCCTTAAGGAGAAGCCAAGTTTACTTATATACATGGGTGGGGAGGGGAATAAAAACACGGGCTGAAATTTTACCATTCCGCCTGCCACAGGAATCAGAGTCGGTGAGGGACAGAACATAGGAAGGTCTGTTGCCCTCATTTAGGATTTTATGGTTTCAGGGCGACTGAGGCCATAAAATGGGCTGCATAGTGGCACAGTGGTTAGCACTGCTGCCTTACAGTGCCAACGATTCCAGTTTGATTCCCGGCTTGGGTCACTATCTGTGCAGAGTTTGCACATTCTCCCTGTGTCTGTGTGGGTTTCCTCGGGTGCTCTGGATTTCTCCCACAGTCCAAAGATGTTAGGTGGGTTGGCCATGCTAAATTGCCCCTTAGTGTCAGGGGGACTAGCCAGGCTAAATGCATTGAGTTTAGCGGGATAGGGCCTGTGTGGGATTGTGGTCGGTGCAGACTCGATGGGTTGAATGGCCTCCTTCTGCACGGTAGGATTCAATGATTCTATGAAATTCGGCCCATGCTATTAGATGAAGACGAGTAAATAGATGCATGTAGAAATATCGACACAAACTGGCTGGGGCAAAGTGTGGAATTTTACCGTCTCCCCCGCCATGGAAATCATAGCAGGCTTGACAGGACCATGAAAAGATCCATTGACCGTGGACATGACTTTCTGGTCTTGGGGCGAACACGACTGAAAATCCCGCTCAAAGGGTTTGTCTCTTTACTGTAAATTCCATGTAATTCTATGTAAGAAAGATTGATATTTATTTTTGTTTGTTTGTTCAAGGGATGTGTGCATCACTGTCAAGACCAACAGTGGTTCCCCATCTCTAACTACCCTTGAGAGGTGGGCAGTGAGCTGCCTTCTTGAATCGCTGTTGTCTGTCTGGCATGGGTACGCCCACAATACAATGAGGGAGAGAGTTACAGGATTTTGACCCAGCAACAGTAAAGGAACAATTGATACATTTGCAAGTCAGAATGGTGTGGGGCTTGAAGGAGAAGTTGCAGGTATATATATTCCCATGCATCTGCTGCCCTTTGTCTTCTGGGTGGTATTTGTTGCATGTTTGGAGACATGACAATTGAATGTGCTGGGTTAAAAAGACATGGAGTAGAATTTTACCATCCTGCCTTCCACTGAAATTGGAGTGCGTGAGGGATGGATCATGGAAAGGTCTGTTGACCTCAGGCAGGAGTTTTCAGTTTCGGACTGAGCTGTTAAAGAAACTAACCGAGGAAACGCAATGGGCAACTTCTTCAATAACTGCAGGGGCGTTTAAAGATAAGTGACAACTGCTGGCCTTGCCTCCACCTACATCCCACAAAGAGAACAAACTAATATAGCTCCCCAAATCATCCAACAGATGGCACTCAGAGGAGATGCTATTGCAAGTTAAATTTACAGATGGCGAATTCAAAAATGGCCGCCCTTGTTGTTAGTGTGCCATGATTACCCAGATACCACCTTAGCAGCAACAGCTGGGACTGTTTTGTCTCCAGGTAGCATGAACTGGAACCATTGAAAGAGGAACCTTTATGTTGCTTACATGTACTAAAATAAGATTTCCTCACTAACAGTTAACAAAACAGACTTTGCTCACAAACAAAGCAAAAAGATAGCCAGTGTTATTTAACTCAATAATTACAGAGCTGTAAGCAATGAGGCTTCTGTTGGAGACCACAGGTTAACATATTTTTTAATATAAATGCACTGTACTGTATGAGTAACAGTCTGAACACTAGCTCATTTTATTATGCTGATTATAGATTCTGCAATCCAGATTGAAGACATTAAACATTATATTCAGATCACATGATTGTCTTATGGTGAAATGCTAGTAAATTAACTTCAATACAATCAAATTACTGGAATCTGAAACCAAAAGAGAAAATGCTGGAAAATCTCAGCAGGTCTGGCAGCATCTGTAAGGAGAGAAAAGTCCAGATGACTTCCAGCTAGGCAAGTTACAGCCTTCTGGTCTCAACATCAGATTCAACAACTTCAGATGATTAGCTGTACCCCATCTCGACCCCTTTGTTTTCATTTTATTTAATTTTAACAGTTCTCTACCTTTTTACTTTATTGTCTTTCTTTATTTTTCTTTTCCACCGCATTCTTTCTCCTTATTTTATCCCCCATTTTCTTACCTTTTCTCCCCCTTTGCTCCCCTTTTCCTCCTTTTTCTCAATTTTACCTGTCTCCCACCCATCTTCCCTCCCCCTCAATCCCCCACTCCCCCGCTCCCCACATCTTCATCTGTCACAGTTTACCCTCTGATTTCAGTTTCTTTGCCATTTGGCCATTCACACCCTTTATTCTCTCTGTGAACTGCCATTAGCAGCCTTTCCCCTGGTTTCTATGGCTATGACTCATCTTTCATTCCCTCACTCTACAGTATAAGTATCTTCCACTTTCAATGCCTTTTAGCTTTGACAAAGGGTCACTTGGACTCTCAACGTCAACGCTCTTCTAAATTAACTTCAATATTGCCCAACAACATAGGGTGGCATGGTGGCACAGGAGTTAGCACTGTTGCCTTACAGGGACCTGGGTTCAATTTCAGCCTTGGGTGACTGTCTGTGTGGAGTTTGTGCTTTATCTTCACATCTGCCTGTGTTTCCTTCGGGTGCTCTGGTTTCTTCCCACAGTCCAAAGATGTGCAGGTTAGATGGAGTGACCATGCTACATTGCCCCTTATTGTCCAAAGATGTGTAAGGGGTAAGGTGGGGGAGAGGGCCTGGGTAAGATTCTCTGTCAGAGAGTTGGTGCAGACTTGATGGGCCAAATGGCCTCATTCTGCACTATAGTAATTCAATGACACATCTGAATGAGCATAGCGATCTGGTCATAGGATCTTCAGCACTTCATCAAGCTAAGTGCTATTAGAATTCAAGAAACATTAGTCTTACAGAAACGACAGGTTAAAAGTCCACACCTGCAATGCTATGATATTAAAACACAGATCAGCATTTGTAATAGTCAGTTAAGAGGATAGTAAAACTCTGCACTCACAGGACTATCTGATTTCTAACACTTTGTAACCTGGCGTAAATCCAATGTGAATATATTGCCTCTATTCATCAGCAATGTGTTTGTATTATGAACAGTGACAGCACATTGCCAAGTCTTCTTCGACAGCACTTCCCAAAAATCTGACCTCTTCCACCTCAAAAGACAAGGGCAGTAGACACAGGGGAACACTGCCACCTCTATGTTTCCTTCCAAGTGACACACTTGGGCAGCATGATGGCACGTTGGTTAGAACTGCTGCCTCACAGTGCCAGGGATCCGGCTTCGATTCTCGACTCAAGTCACTGTCAGTGAGAAGTTTGCACGTTCTCTGTGGGTTTCCTCTGGGTGCTCCTGTTTTCTCCTACAGCCTGAAAGATGTGCTAGTTAGGTGCATTAGCCATCCTAAATTCTCCCTCAGTGTCCCCGAACAAGGTGCCAGAGTGTGGCGTCTAGGGGATTTTCTAAATTCCAAAGAGTATCGGTCTAAATTGTTCAATCTCTCTTCATACGACAAACATTTTATCTCTGGAACCAATCTAGTAAACTTCCTCTGAACTGCCTCCAATACCACTCCAATTCCTCAAAAAAAGGGACCAAAACTGTGCACAATACTCCAGATGTGGCCTCACCAATGCTTTGTATACTTGCAACAATACTTCCTTACCTTTATTTCTATTTCGTTAGCTATAAAAGCTAACATTGACATAATAAGGTTTCTGTCCAGGAAGGTTGGGAATCTCATTTAAATACATTAATATCAGGGTGACACAGTGGCGCAGTGGCTTCAATCCACGCATTCAAGAGGAAATTGGATCATTACCTTCCAAGGAATGATACATTGGGTCACAGGGAGAAGATGGGAGCAGCAGCAGGCATATTGCTCATTCGGAGAGACATAATGGGCCAAATGGTCTCCCCGTGCTGTCACGCATTTGTGATTCTATTAAGCTGCACACTTTAAAGGAAACACAGCATTGTTGGGCTGATTTTACAGAGACCGATACTCTCTGGAATTTAGAAAATCCCCTAGTTGTCACACTCTGGCACCCTGTTCGGGTACAATGAGGGAGAATTTAGCATGGCTAAATTGAAGATCCAGGCTTGTAAGAGACATGGATCAGATAAAGGGTCAGCTACCACAACACAGTCCCCAATTCTCTCATTCCTACCCACTCTTTGATGAGCAAGGGCTGCAGGATCATGGACTTGACAAGGTATTGTCAAACATAAAGAAGGTTCTAAGTCTCTCATAAGATGTTTTTAACACTATTAGACAAACAGGAAACTAAATTGCCACCTGTTCCAAACCACATTGCATTTGGTATGTGGAAAGACAGAAATGAAGTATTGATATGAACCTTCCTGCCGAGACAGTGAAAACATTTCTGGATTATTTGTGTTAAGTATGACGTTCCAGAATCCTACCCAATACACAGTTCATCTTGTAAAATAGCTACATATCAGTCACTCAGACAGAATGAAAAACAAATTCCTTCTAACCAGATGTGCAGACAACAAGAACAGTTGCGAGGAACAAATTGACTATTAACAGAATTGAGTTTAATCAGTATTAGGAATGTGCCTATTCTCTCATTACTGCCCACAGTGAGATGTCTCACAACTCCAGGTTAAAGTCCAACAGGTTTATTTGAAATCATGAACTTTCGGAGCACTGCTCCTTTGATCCCCACATCATTACTGCTCACAGGTTCATGTCAAAACTGCCTCTGATTTGATGATAATCCACAGGAAAGAAGGATTGATCTACTCTTTGAGAATGATGTTATAGAACATAGAACAGTACAGCACAGTACAGGCCCTTCGGGTCTCGATGTTGTGCTGAGCTTTGTCCAAACCCACGATCAAGCTATCCCACTCCCTATCATTCTGGTGTGCTCCATGTGCATATCCAATAACCGCTTGAAAGTTCCAAAAGTGTCCAACTCCACTATCACAGCAGGCAGTCCATTCCACACCCCAACCACTCTCTGAGTAAAGAACCTACCTCAGATATCCCTCCTATATCTCCCACGATGAACCTTATAGTTATGCCCCCTAGTAACAGCTACATCCATCTGAGGGAATAGTCTCTGAATGTCCACTCTATCTCTCCCTCTCATCATCTTACAAACCTCTATTAAGTCACCTCTCATCATCCTCCTCCACTCTAAAGAGAAAAGCCCTAACTCCCTCAACCTTTCCTCATAACACATTGGCCATTCAACCTAACTTGACATCATTGGACACTAAGGGGCGATTTAGCATTGCCAATCCACCCAACCTGCACAACATTGGACACCAAGGGGCAACCTAGAATAGCCAATCCACCCAACCTGTTGTTTCAATAGAAAGGTTTCCTAGTTACACGAGCATGCAAAATAGGAGCTGAAGTAGGCCATTCAGCCCCTCGAGCCTGCTTCGTCATTCAGTAAGATCATGACCTATCTGTTTGTGCTCCAAATTCCACATTCCCATCCACTCCCGATATCCTTTGATTCCCTTGTCAAACAAGAATCTATCTACCTCCACCTTAAATATATTTGATGGCACTGCCTCCACCACCTTCTGAGGCAGAGAGTTCCAAAGTCACACAACCCTCAGGGGGAGAAAATTTCTCCCCATCTCTGCCCTAAAAGGACAACTCCTAATTTTAAATTGTGGAATCACCCACAAAAGGGTACATCATTTTCTTATCCACCCAGTGGATGATATTTCAAAAAAGCAACATGGCAGCAAAGTGTCATAGTGGTTAGCCTCACAGGCACCCGGGTTCAATTCCCAGCTTGTCACTGTCTGTGTGGAGTTTACACATTCTCCCCATGTCTGCGAGTGTTTCCTCCAAGTGCTCCGGTTTCCTGTAGTCCAAAGATGTGTGGGTTAGGTGGATTGGCAATGGTAAATTGCCCCTTAGTTTCCAGAGGATTAGCTTGGGTAAATGTATGGGGATAGGGCATGTTTGGGATTGTAGTCGGTGCAGACTCAATGGGCTGAATGGTCTCTTTTTGCATTGTAGGATTCTATGATTCTAGTCAAGTCTGTTCAGGATCAATCAAGTCACTTGGTAGTACAGAATCTGAATATTCTTGAAAATATTGGAGACATGTTACCAAAGATTATCATCTTGCATTCAACATAAAAACAAAATAAACAAAACGAAAATAAAATTTAAAATAATTTAAAATACAAGTGAGGTATAACATATCCTTTGATAGCATGTTCTAAACCTGCAACCTCTACTACCTAAACTCACAGGGTCTCCACCGCCTGCAAGTTCCTTCCCGAGCCACTCACCATCCTGACTTGGAAATATATCAGCCGTTCCTTCACCGTTGCTGGATCAAAATCGTGGAACACCCTCCCTAACAACACTATGGGTACACTTACATCACATGGACAGCAGCGGTTCAAGAAGGCAGCTTGCCACCGCCTTCTCAAGGGCAATTAGGGATGGATAATAAATGCTGTTGTGATTGTCTGAAATTTGACACATTTGCATTTGTCCTGATGGGTGCAAGCTGAAAAGCTTCAGCAACATCTCTCTTCAGCAAGATTCAAGCAGCCCACCTCACACCTGAAAGAGCAAATTCAATACCAAGATGTGATGGGAAGCTAGTTACCTCTCCCCAGTGAACGTCTGGCCTCTTATTCCCATATTCTTACACCTGAATATGTTCTCCAGTACTTGAGGGGAACTGTGAAACACCCAGAGAGAAAGAGAGAGAGAGCAATGGCATTAAGTAACACTGGAGTTGGTTGTTGACTTCCTTTCAGCTGATAACAGAGCAATGCTCAAGATGAAATCACATGCCTGGGATGATCTTGGCACAGTGGTTAGCGCTGCTGCCTCACAGTGGCAGGAACTGGGGTTCGATTCCTGGTTTGGGCCACTGTCTGTGCAGTCTGCACATTCTCCCAAAACAGCTTTAAAAAGGGTCATCTGGTCTTGAAAGTCAGCTATTTTCTCTCCTTACAGAGGCTGCCAGACCTGTTGAGATTTCCCAGCATTTTCTCTTTTGGTTTCAGATTCCAGCATCTGCAGTAATTTGCTTTTATTCTGCACAATCTCCCCATGTCTGTGTGAGTTTCTGCTGGATGCCCTGGGTTTCCTCCCTTTATCTATTCAATCAATAATTTCAGAAATAACTCGCAAATGTTGTCAGCATTCCCAAAATAAATCTACTCTGGCTGACCTCGATTAACCCCACACTATCCTAAATACTCCATAATCAAATATGTCATATGCCTCTCTTTGTTTATCCCAATCTTTCAGGACATTTTGCCTCTGTGTTCATTCTTGTGTTACTTCCCTTGAAAAATGTGAGAGCAGGCATTTAAATGCTAAATGAAAGAGTTAAAGCTGCCAGGGTCTCCTGTGCTTGACAATGTTTAAATAATTGTGCACTTTAACATGTATATCAACATTTTTCACACAGCTCAGCAATGTCACTGGTCTAAATTTATGACTCTACAATTGAACATAAATAATGCATTAAAGCCACATCAATAGCTGACAGTGTGGTTCTGATGACTTTGCTATGGAACTCAGTAATTTTTTTTTAAGCATGCATTTCCTTTCTTTCTGCAAATGTTAGATCGAAAGGCAGCTCCCAGCCTCTTTGCGCATTTTGTTTATAGACTTTCATTTACTCAGTACAGGCAGCCACAGATTTTGTTCATGATAAAGCTGCAGCAATTCTCAATCTTTAATACAAATCACTCGCAGGATTGGAGATTGTTTCACAAGTACTGCTTGGCTCACGGTAGCTATTTGTCAGAAGCCAGGTTGATGTTTAAATAGCAACCACTGAACAGTGATCAAGATAGATTTGCTGCCTAACTTTGCTTTGGTAAGTGACCCATTTACCGTAGGCATATGGAGTTAGGCCACAGGTCGACCAACATCTAATTTTTTATTTTATTTATTCATTCATAGGATGTGGATGTTGCTGACTAGACCAGCATTTGTTGTCCGTCCCTAATTGATTTGAATTGATTTGATTTATTATTGATTTATTATTATTGTATTAGTATACAGTGAAAAGTATTGTTTATTGTGCGCTATACAGACAAAACATACCATACATAGAGAAGGAAAGGAGAGAGTGCAGAATATAGTGTTGCAATTTTAGCTAGGGTGTAGAGAAAGGTAGGTCCATTCAAAAATCTGACAGCAGCAGGGAAGGAGCTGTTCTTGACTGTTTGGTACATGACCTCAGATTTTTGTATCTTTTTCTCGATGGAAGAAGGTGGAAGAGAATGTGCAACATGCATGGGGTCCTTGATTATGCTGGCAGCTTTGCCGAGGCAGCGGGAAGTGTAGACAGAGTCAATGGATGGGAGGCTGGTTTGCGTGATGGATTGGGCTACATTCATGACCTATAGTTTCTTGTGGTCATTGCCCTTGAGAAAGTGGTGATGAACCGCCACCTTGAACGACTGCTGTCCATGAGATGCACACACAGCGCTGTTTGGAAGGGAGTTCCAAGATTTTGACCCAGCCACAGTGAAGGAACAGTAATATAGCTTCAAGTCAGGATATTGTGTGTTTTGGAACGGAACATAAAGCTGGTATTTTTCCCTGATGTCTGCAGCCCTTGTTCTTCTAGGTGGTAGAGATTGTGGGTTTGGAAGGTGCTGATTAAGGAGCCTTGGTGAGTTCCTGCAGTGCATTTTGTAGATGGTGTACACATGGTAGCCACTGTGCATCAGTGGTGGAGGGAGTGAATGTTGATATTTGTCGATTGGGTACTAATCAAGTGGAATGCTTTGCCCAGAATGGTGTTGCGTTTCTTGAATGTTGTTGGAATGCACACATCCAGGCAATTAGAGAATACTCTAATAACCTCCTGACACATTCCTTGTAGATGGTAGACAGACTTTAGGGGGTCAGAAGGTGAGTTACTCACTGCAGAAACCCCTGCCTCTGACCTGCTCTTGTAGCTGTAGTACTTATATGGCTAACCCAGTTCAATTTCTGGTCAATGATAAGCCCCCAAGATGCCGATAGCAGGGGATTCAATAATGGTAATGTCATTGAATGTCAAGGTGCAATAATTAGATTCTCTTTCTT
This sequence comes from Carcharhinus amblyrhynchos, assembly GCF_965287045.1. NCBI lineage: Eukaryota > Metazoa > Chordata > Chondrichthyes > Carcharhiniformes > Carcharhinidae > Carcharhinus > Carcharhinus amblyrhynchos. The sequence goes on from NC_137331.1 coordinate 39,428,994, forward strand.
TGGAGATGGTCATTGCCTGGGACTTGTGTGACATGAATGTTCCTTCCATGTATCAGCCTCAGCCTGGATATTGTCCAGAGTTTGCTGCATTTGGACATGGACTGCTTTAGTATCTGAGGAGTCATAAGTAATGCTGAACATTGTGCAGTCATCAGTGAACATTCCTACTTCTGACCTTATGACAAAGGGATGGTCATTGATGAAGCAGCTGAAGATGAATGTGCCTAGGACACTACCCTGAGGAACTGCTGCAATGATATCCCAGCGCTGAGATGATTGACCTCTAACAACCTCAACCATTTTTCTTTGTGCTAGGTATGATTCCTACCAGTGAAGTTCTTTCCCTCAGATACCCATTGGCCAGTTTTTTTAGGACTCCTTGATGCCACACTCAATCAATTGTGGCCTTGGTGTCAGTGGCACAGTGGTTAGTGGAAGAGAGAATGTCCAGGGTACATGGGGCCCTTAATTATGCTGGCTGCTTTGCCGAGACAGTGGGAAGTATAGACAAGTCAATGGATAGGAGGCTGGTTTGCGTGATGGACTAGGCTACATTCACGACCTTTTGTAATTCCTTGTGGTCTTGGGCAGCGCAGGAGCCATACCAAGCTGTGTTAAGGGCAGTCACTCTGACCTATCTGTTTAGCTCAGTTCTTTTGTCCATGTTTGGACTGAGACTGAAATGAGAAATTTGAAAGACAAAAGAGACTTGAAGTGTTAGGTCACCTGCTCCTGTTCTTCTTTTCTTATGTATGTTCCAGTGATTTGATTTTTGATTTGATTTGATTTATTACCGTCAGATGTATTAACATACAGTGAAAAGTATTGTTTCTTGCGCACTTTACAGACAAAGCATACCGTTCATAGAGAATGAAACAAGAGAGTGCAGAATGTAGTGTTACAATTATTGCTAGGGAGTAGAGAAAGATCAACTTAATGCTTGGTAAGTCCATTCAAAAGTCTGACAGCAACAGGGAAGAAGCTGTTCTTGAGTCTGTCAGTACATGACCTCAGACTTTTGTATCTTTCTCACGATGAAAGAGGATGGAAGAGAAAATGTCCAGGGTGCATGGGGTCCTTAATTATGCTGGCTGTTTTGCCGAGGTAGCAGGAAGTGTAGACCAGTCAATGGATAGGAGACTGGTTTGCGTGATGGATTGAGCTACATTCATGACCTTTAGTAGTTCCTTGCGGTCTTGGACAGCAGGAGTCATACCAAGCTGTAATACAACCAGAAAGAATGCTTTCTGTGGTGCATCTGTAAAAGTTGGTGAGAGTCGTAGCTGATATGCCAAATTTCCTTAGTCTTCTGAGAAAGTGGAGGCATTGATGGGCTTTCTTAACTAAAGTGTTGGCATGATGGGACCAGGACAGACTGTTGGTGATCTGGGCACCTAAAAGCTTGAAGCTCTCGGCCCTTTCTACTTTGTCCCGGGGACATGTTCTCCTTTAGGCTTCCTGAAGTTGATGACAATCTCCCTCCCTCTATGTGGAATTACAGTCAAGAATATATATCCTACCAGCCCATGGAGAGTAGATGTTCAATATGAATGGAAGGATGGAAAGTACCCTAGAGCGTGAGTAAAGGGAAGGACAGAACCATAAATTCCCAATGTTTATCATGAATGAGTCAAACACATTGGGTTGGATAAGCCTTAATCAAGTTCTTGTCTTGGCCATTTTGAATCTTATTTCCCAAGCTATTTTGCACAGTCTTTCAAGTATTATGTTTAAGTTTTAAGTTGAAGTTAAGTTTATTTATTCGTGTCACAAATAATCTTACGTTAACACTGCAATGATGTTACTGTGAAAATCCTCTAGTTGCCACATTCTGGCACCTGTTCAGGTACACTGAGGGAGAATTTAGGATGGGCAATGCACCTAACTGGGAGGAAATTGGAGCACCTGGAGGAAATCCATGCAGACATGGGAAGAATGTGCAGACTCCACACAGACAGTGACCCAAGCCGGGAATCGAACCCAGAGCCCTGGCGCTGTGAGGCAGCATGCTAGCCACTGTGACACCATGCTGGCAAATTATTCAGGATATTACATCACCAATGACAAGACTTAACTCTTGTGCCACATTTACCTTCACAAATGTTGTCTGCAGCTGAATTGAGAACACTTATCTCTGGATTGGAAAGTTGTGGGTTAGTGATGTAGCTGTTTCAAGAACTGTCATGGGCATGATGGGCTGAATAGCCTCCTTCTATGTTGTATGGTTTGATGATTCTGATTCCAGTGAAGTACAGAAAGAATGTTCTATTTCCAGAGATGCTGATGTTTTAGGGTCAGATGATAAATTAAGCTCTAACATATTATAAGGGTTCAAAGCAGATCTTCAAGATAATGGGAAGATTTCAAAAGAGGGTGTGCTAATGTCCCTGATTGACTGTCATCTCTCTTGAGTTTCTATGGCTGGAATTCACCGAACTCAGCTCCAGCTGGGCAGCTGGGATTCTCCGGTCCCGCTGCAGTGAACTGGCTTTTGGCTGAGCGCCAAATTCTCCATTCTCCCTGCAGAGGCGGCAGGGCAAACGAGGCTGGAGAATTCTGGCCTCAATGTCTCACTAAAAAGCGCAGCGGAAGATCAGGGCAACCCTCAAGGAAATTATAAATGCTCCTGTTGAATTTAAAGAAATGTTGAGGGCACTTCTACTGTTACAGGAAGCATAGGCCAAAATTCTCTGGCCCTTCGTGCTCCGCTGCCGCTGCAAGCAAGGATGGAGAATTTGGCGCTCAGCCAAATCTCCATTCACCACAGCAGGATCTGAGAATCCCGCTGAAATGAACAGCTGGAGTATTCTGGCCATACATCATTCAAACAATATCACCGGAATGAAATAACCCTCCCCTTCTGGCGCCTTGTGGGCTTATGCTAGCATAGAATGATGGGCCACATAACACCCCACTGTGTTTAAGCTAATTCATTGTGCATGGTGCAAGGCAAGCATATAAATGCAATCATTGTGTTTTTATATTAGCAAACATTTTAGGAAAAAAAACACAACCAGTGCAAATGGTTTAGTTTAGATATTGAATTTGCCACAACCTTAATGGGCAAATTTGTCAAGGAAAGTACTTTTTGAGACATGGAATTGATTGAGAAATAGTTTTCTAAGTGACTGCAGCTGTTGTTTTGTGGATGGAAGTCTCGTAAGGCTTGAATCATTTGTTGTTTTTGCTTTGTTCTCAAAGACTGCATTGTGCACGTGTTAGCGGCATAAGGAAATACCTTTATTGTTTTCCATGATTTCCCTCAGGCACCATTCTGTTATTGCAACACATTGAAATAAATTGTTTTCAAAAGACTTTACGTAGGCAATGCTAGATTCATGTTTATTCTGACAGCAGATCTTTGCTTTGTGGAGCTGCAGCCTTGGCTCTGTGGAAATAGTATCTTATAGATTAAACGTACAAGATAAAGACCTGCAGTTTTCTCACAGAGACCTTGAGCAGAGTTTCTGTTTTGTTTGTGATGGTTCTTATTGCTGTAATCTGCCCATAAATTGACATAACCCACGCAACAAATCGTGAAATTATTCAGTCCAACAAAACTGAATCTGCCCAAGCTTTTACAGTAAAGTCACTAGCTCCACCTCCACCTCCACCTCCCATTCCCAAAAAAGTGACCACCATTGAATTAATCACCATTGGGAGTACCCGTTAATTATGTTCACTGATGGGTCTTCCAAAATATTTGAGTTCTTCTGGGGGCCAAGTAGTCATGTGCTGGATACTCACAAGCTTCATTCTTTTTTTTAAATTTACTAAGAAACAGAGTTCTGTACCACATTATAATCAGCAAATAGTTCTGTATATTTTATAGAGGTAAGTTGTAATAATTTAAATCGGGCTGCACACAGCTGGTGGATTGACACTGTGATTCAAAACACCCTCTTTTTGTGATAAAGTCATTTTCAGATATATTAATGAACTTGGACCAAATTTCTAGCCTTAAATATAGCCAACACTATTTTGATTTTTTGATTTGATTTGATTCGAATTGATTTTTTATTGTCACATGTATTAGTATACAGTGTAAAGAATTTTTTCTTTGGCAACATACAGACAAAGCATACCGTTTATAGAGAGGGAAAGGAGAGAGTGCAGAGTGTAGCGTTACAGTCGTAGCTAGGGTGTAGAGAAAGATCAACTTAATTTGAGGTAGGTCCATTCAAAAATCTAATGGCAGCAGGGAAGAAGCTATTCTTGATCCCATTAGTCAAACTTTTGTATCTTTTTCTTAACGAAAGAACATGGAAGAGAGAATGTCCGGGATGCGCGGGGTCCTTCATTATGCTGGCTGCTTTTCCAAGGCAGCAGTAAGTGTAGACGGAGTCAACGGATAGGATGCTGGTTTGCGTGATGGATTGGGCTACATTCACAATCTTTTGTAGTTCCTTGCGGTCTTGGGCAGAGTAGGAGTCATACCAAGCTGTGATACAACCAGAAAGAATGCTTTCTGTGCTGCATCTGGAAAAGTTGGTGAGTCATACTGACATGCTAAATTTCCTTAGTTTTCAGAGAAAGTAGAGACATTAGTGGGCTTTCTTAACTAAAGTGTCAGCATGGGGGGACCCAGGTGGGTTATTGGTGATCTGGACATCTAAAAACTTGAAGCTCTCGACCATTTCTACTTCATCCCCATTGATGTAGATAGGGGCATCTTCTCCACTACACTTCCTGAAGTCAATGACTTCATGTTTAAGGAGTGACTATTGTCAGCACACCAGTTCGCCAGATTCTCTATCTCATTCCTGTACTCCATCTCGTCGTTGTTTGAGATCCGACCCACTACAGTGGTGTCATCAGCAAACTTGAAAATTATGTGGGAGAGGAATTTGGCCATGAAGTCATAGGTATATAAAGAGCATTTTGTAAATCATTTAAAAATAAATTACTTATTAAAACACAGCCTGATTCATTACACATTTAGCGGCAGGCAAATGAGTTTGAGTGGAAACTCAGGAAAAAGAACATTGGGTGAAATTTAGGTGCAAAATGTAATTTAAGTAATTATGCTATCCCTTGTGTGATTATAAGGAAATTTGCGTGCCTGTGCCTTAGACTAGTTTTGCGCTAGATTTTTAAAAAAATTATTCAATCATGGGGCATGGGCTTCACAGGCTGATCAACATTTTATTGTCCATCCTTAGTTGCCCTTGCGAAGGTGCTTGCTACACAGAAGTTTCCTCAATCATTCACAGAAGGCCAACTTGTAAGAACAACAGCCTCACTTAACTCATTGACATAGGACCACCCACAGAAACTGAGAGGTTTTCTTACTCCACGATTGCAGGGACATAAATTTAAGCCCAAAATTTTCAGAAGCCAGTGTTTGAATTTCTGGTGTTTTACAGAGGATTTTTTCCGTAACATTTTGAAATTATTTCTCCTCACTGAGATCTGTGTTGTATTTATACCTTCAGTTCCTTTGTCTTGACAAATTTCAAAACACATTCAAAAGAGAAAATAGACTACCAGAATGTTCTTAAACATGCTTATGTGCACGAGCGATGGTTTGAAACTTTACCTTCCATGAGATGAATAAGATTAAAAAAATGGCCAATGCTCCACAATTTCATTGAGTCCCAGTTGTTTTGGTAAGGTTCCAATATATTCCAGTGCCCTTCAGGGGGAATTTCAGTGAAAGTTGTTCTTGCCAATCTCAACATAAGTTTCAGTGTGATTTAGAATCATAGAAAGATTACAAGGGCATTTTCCCATCCTGCTCGCATAGGGAATTGTAGCAGAGGGGCAAGGGGGTGGGGAGGAACCATGCAAGGGTCCATTGACCTTGGGCTGGATTTTCTGCTTTTGGGGTGAGCGCGGTACAGAGAGGGGGCATTCAACCCATTGTGCCTGCGTGGTTAAGTAGGAAATTCCAGTTGAAGACAGTTCCCTGTCCTAACAGCAGAGGGATCATTTGGTTCCTTTTTTCTACTTCAGCAGAATTTTGAAACCCTTGCAAATAAAATTCTGTTGCAAAATCCTATCTGTTAAAAAAAGATGGAATCACAGAACCGGTTAAGCCAGTTTGGGGTGTAACTTGTGTCACCAGGAGCTGATTGGTATAAATTCATCTTCTTTTAAAAGTAGCTTAGTAACAGGTAAAACACTAGGCTAAACAGGAACTATTCTCGGCCTTGTCTCAGTCAACTGCTGCTGAAGTAATCAATAGCAAAGTGCTGGACTTCTATCTGGGTGGGATCAACAACACGAGTGCAATTCAAAACAGCTTAGAATAGAATAGAATCCTACAGTGCAGAATGAGGCCATTCGGCCCATCAAGTCTGCACCGGCCAAAATCCCAGCCAGCACCTATCCCCATAACCCCATGCATTTAGTCTAGCTGATCCCCCTGACACTAAGGATCAATTTAGTATGGCAAATCAACCTAACCTGCACATCTTTGGACTGTGGGAGGGAACCGGAGCACCTGAAGGAAACCCACACAGACACGGGAGAACGTCCACACAGTGACCCAAGATGGGAATCAAACCCAGGTCCCTAGCGCTGTGAGGCAGCAGTGCTAACCAGTGCTTCTTCCCTGCTGCCATCAGACCTTTGAATGGCTCTGTCATATATTAAGCTGATCACCCTACCTGTAACTGCAACACTACATTCTGCACCCTCCCCTTTTTCGTCACCTTATGTATTTTATGAACGTTGCATGCAAGAAGCAATGCTTTTCACTGCATATCAATACATGTGACAATGATTAACCAAATCAAATCAAATTAAATCAAATCAAGTTAAGGCTGGAACGCTCCAGTCTCACCCGCGGCTGGGATTCTCCAGCCCCTCTATAGTGAATCGAGTTTTGGCTGAGTGCCACATTCTCCGTTCTCACTGGCAGCAGTGGCGGGGTAAACAGCTTTGGAGAATTCCAGCCTAGGTAGGTGACCGAGTGAGAAATCAGGCTACAAGAGTTTCTGAGAAGATTTTGGTTTATGTCACCATCAGCAATCTTGGTGTAAATTTCATCATCATTTCGGCATTGGCTGGATGAAGGAAATTGCAGCCTCATATGGGTTCCTTGGGCAGCACAGTGGTTAGTACTGCTGCCTCACAGCGCCGGGAATCTGGTTCAATTCTGGCCTTGGGTCACTGTCTGTGTGGAGTTTGCACGTTCTCCCCATGTGTGCATGGGTTTCCTCCAGATGGTCCGGTTTTGTCCCAGTCCAAAGATGTGCAGGTTAGGTTGATTGGCCGTGCTAAATTGTCCCTTAGTGTCAGAGGACTAAGTTTTATTTTTATTTTTATTGGTGTCTCAAGTAGGTTTGCATTAACACTGCAATGAAATTATTCTAAAATCCCCTAGTCACCACACTCCGGCGCTTGTACAGGTACACTGAGGGAGAATTTAGCGTGGTCAATCCACCTAACCAGCACATCTTTGAACAATGGGAGGAAACCGGGACACCCAGAGGAAAACCACTCTGACACTGGGAGAGCATGCAAACTCCACACAGACGGTGAGTCATACTGGGAATCGAACCCGGGTTCTAGGTGCTGTGAGGCAGCAGGGCTAACCACTGTGCCACAATGCTAACCCCACTAGTGGGGTTATGGGTCAGTGTAGGCTTGATGGGCCGAGTGGCCTCCTTCTGCACTGTAGGAATTCTATGATTCTAAACTGTACCTTGGACCCAGCAGCAAACATACCTCAGGGCACATTTTCTTCTAGTGTATGTCTTCATCATTCACTCCTACTCATTCCCTATGGAATGCTTGCGTCAACCACACTGCACTTCAGTCTTCAATAAGCTCATTCCTATTTGCAGGGCTATGTGGAAATTCCTTGCATTATAAATAGCTATTAAAAGAAAGCTTTTCAACATTTCAATTGAAAAGAAACACAAAGGAAATCACGATTTTTGCAGCTAGTTTTTAAGAGCGTGACTCTATATATTCCTTTCCCAGTTTATGTTGGGCATGTAACTCGACCATTTATTTTTTTCAGTTAATGTTTAAGGTACCAATCTATGTTTCTCTCCCCCACCTCCAGCCAATGTAAATGTCTTTCCTACGGATCAGAACTTGGATGGAATGTTGGTAAGACAAGAAAAGAAACAAAAATAAATTGCTGGGAAAGGTGAAGGATTGCAATGAAGAGAAATCTTGCCTTATGGCCCAAAGTAGAAAGTTTTGCACTCGTTCTGAAAGAAACGCATCCTAAAAACATGCCAGCAAGCACGGCTTCATGGAGATTGGGCACCAATTTTAAAGGGTGCCCCGAACTCAAAGACCGTCTCTCCCTTCCCCCAAGGATATGGGGACTGCCCTTCATTGATGGCATATTTCCGCACACCCTACCCAAGAAAGATCACCTAGGGGCATTGGATCCCCCCCAATGGGTTCTCTTCATGACCCCCTTCATGGCCGCCTTGATATTCCGCACCCCCCCCATGACCCATCTTCATGACACCCTACCCACATCTGGTCACCCTGCGAACAGGAGAGCGGGACTCATTGGAAAGCTCTTTCAAAGAGCTGCCACGAGAACAATGGGCCGAATGGCCACATTCTATTGTTTTGATGCCCCAAGGATACTTTATTTCTGATAGACAAGGGAATTAAGGGTTATGGGGAGAAAGTGGGAAAGTGGAACTGATCCACTTCAGATCAGCCATGATCTTGTTGAATGGAGGGCAGGCTTGAAGGGCTAGATGGCCTACTCCTGCTCCTATTTCTTATGTTTATTTGTCAGTATTTAGCAACAAAAGGAAAATGAATGATATCTTGTTGTGACTCAAACCACACTGGATCACTTAATAAAAGCTTGGTTTCTGCTCAGTTATCATGTTAAGAATGTGAAGTTTTATAACATTATTGTATTTAAGGCAGTCTCTGTAATTTAGCATAAAATTAAGAGATCATACGACCTGCTCTGAAGTTGCCTGACAACAGGCCTGGGTGGCATGCCTGTTAAAAATTAAATAGAGACCTGTGTTGTTTTGCTGGGAAGAAGGTGCCAGGTGTTCACAGTGGCAGCATCATCTATGTTTACAGTGGTTAGGCTGCCAGCCCCACGAAGATGTTGAGAGTGTCGGATTTTAAAAAGTTATACATTAAATAGTTGATTTACGTGCAAGATATAGTCAGAGACTAAAGAATAACTAATCAGCATTTCTGCCTGGATATGAGGCCCATGTGATTCATGTTCCTAAGGAGATGAATATTGAAGGGGGAAGAATCCTTAGGAATCCACTTACAGGATTGGGTTATGAGCTTTCTGACAATATCACTGAATCTCACAGAGCGCCAGGGACCAAGTTCAATTCCAGTCTTGAGTGACTTTCAGTGTGGATTTTGCATGTTCTCCCTGTGTCTGCATGATGCTCTGGTTTCATCCCATAGTCCAAAGGTGTGCAGGTTAAGTAGATTGGCTGTGCTCAATTGCCCCTTTGTGCCCCAAGATGTGCAGGTTAGGGGGATTAGTGGGGCAAATGCATGGGGTTACAGGTTTAGGGTGTGGGACAGGCCTGGATAAGATTTTTTCTGGAGAGTTGGTGCAGAATCGATGGGCCAAATGGTCTCCTTCTGCACTATCGGGATACTATGATTCTACGATGATAAGTTAGTCTGTCAGGGTCTTGAGAGAAAGGGAACAGCCTGAGGCCAAAAGTCTCTATGGCTCACCAGGCAGGAATGCAACTTGGAGCTTGAGCTTAAACTGAAAAGACAAAATTGGGAAGGATTTGAAATAAGACTGGAAGATTTGCCTAGCTTAAGGTGGTAAAAGTACCTCTAGGAAAAACCCTCGCTTGAGAGATAATTTTAGGTCTTAAAATTACCAGCATGGCGAAGGAAGAGAATAGAATTAAACCCTCAGGAGCTTAGAATCACTTAGAACTATTTTCAGATGCATTAAATGTTTACCTAAGAGACACTGTGAAGTAAAATTATGGGAATTTTGATTGCCTTAGAAGTAAATGGGAAAAATTCTCTTTCTGTAATTTATGTGGATACAGAGAGTATTTAGTCAATGTTGCTCCTCCTCTACTTGTTATAGTAAAAATCTTAAAACAGGAAATCTTATCAAGTCTTCCTTTCAGCTCTTAACTGGAATTCTGAATTTTTTTCTTGAAAGTTAATGGTCTCCACGGTGATAATGATTGTAATATATCAGAGTAACAGGACTTTGACAGTCTAAAGTTCTGAGGATTCATAACAACAGATTCATTCACCGCAACAAGCATTTGGTGTCATCTAAATAACTTATCAATCCAATTTGTCAACATATTACCAAGAATTTGTTATTCTGTCTCTTTCATATTGCCACTTCCCTATTGTCAATTACCAAAAGGAAGCAAGGAATTGGGTTCCATTTCATGCACATAGCTGTGAGTGTTGAGTATAGCTCAGTTGGTAGCATGTTCATCTCTAACCAGGATAGGTTGTGCGTTCAAGTCCCACTCCAGCGCGTGAGCACAAAAGTCAGTGCAGTAGAGGAGTGCTGCACAGCTGAAGGTGTAGCAGGCCTTGGATGAGATTTCCAGCTGTACCTTTCGGGGTGATGTGAAAGATTCCAATGGCGCGCTCTCAATAAAGAGGAGAGTTACCCCTGGTGCCCTGGTCAGTCTTTACCACTCAGTGAACATTATGTTGCTGTTTGTGAGTTCTTGCTGTGTGCTTATTGGATGCATTTAGGATCCATTTAGTGCAAAAGGGGGCCATTCAGCCCATCAAGTCTGCACTGAATCTCTGAAAGAGCATCTTAACCAGATCCACTCCCTCCTGCCCTATCTCCATAACCATGGCTAATCGACCTACCTTCCACATCTTGGCCACCAAGGGACAACTTAACATGGTCGATCTACTTAACCCACACATTTTTTGGACACAAGGGGCAATGTAGCATGGTCAATTCACCTAACCTGCACATCTTTGGACTGTAGGGGGAAACCAGAGCACCTGGAGGAAACCCAGGAAGATATGGGAAGAACATGCAGACTCTGCATAGTCACTCAAGGCCAGAATTGAACCCAGGTCCCTGGTGCTATGAGGAAGCATACTAACCATTGTGCCACCCTTATATTATAACAGTGGCTATGCTTCAAAAACTACTTAATTGGCTATAAAGTGCTTTGAACACGTTGTGGTCATAAAAGACACAGTAAAAGTGCAAGTCTTTCTGTTCTTCCTTTATAATCAGTAATTGTCCAGTTTGAAATGTCCCAGATACATAAAACTAACTGAAACTTAGTGTAAAAACATCCCCAAACCCTCTTACATAGACACCAGCCATGAATTGGCTAACATCATATCTATAGTTATACACTCAGGAGGTAGAAATCAAACACACAGAAAAAATACAGATTTCCAGAACTAATCAGAATGAATATAGAAATGTAAATTGTAATTCAGATGTGCATTTCCACTGTATGCAACTGTTAAATTAATCTCTTGATCTCCTCATCTGCTTTACAAGATTTCTGTCACCACCTTCTTGCCTTATCATTTTATTTTATTGTGGTACATCTGTCACTTAGTTTCAGTTTTAGATCATGTAGGCATATTACTGAGTGACTGATCAACCAGAACAGTCATAGCAAAACATGTAGGTTAGCAAGAAAAATGCCTAAGTGCTCTGCACACAAGGGCTAGAAAACTTGCAACTTGGGAGAATGAAAGTGAGGCATTTAAGGCACTTTGATTTTTGTGTATTCCTGTCAAGTTGTAAGACCTTCTTTTGTTTCTGGAAATTAACTTTATACTTGTGTTGAAATGTAACCAATTGTGAGTTTTTTTTTGTCACATTCATGGTACACATTCTCTGTGCCTCTGTGGCAATTCAGGGCACCTCTGGATGATTTGATCTCGGTCTATCCCAGAGTCCATCTCTAATCACTTTTTTATCAATGTTTTTGAACGCATTGCCAACTTCCGGATCTGTGCCCGTCTCTCTTGCAATTTCCCTGTTTGAATTTTCAAATAAGATCCCACTGTATCGAAAGGCCTAAACCAAAAATCGCAAATGATCTTTTCTCTGCAGCATTTCTGCGTAGGCCTTTAACAAGGTCAACCACACACCATCCTTCCCCAAATCCTTCCTTCGTTGACTAGTTTAATGGGCTATTTTGATTCATTCTCAGGATTTGGGCATCACGGTTAAGTCTGCCATTTATCACCCATTCCTAGTTTCCCTTGGAAGAGCATAGTGACAAAGTTAAAACAAGTTAAGAGCCAAGTTCATTGTCGTGGGCCTGGAGTTACATAATTATGTAGAGGAGGTAAGGACAACGGGTTTTCTATCCTAGAGAGCATTAATGAACAAGTTGGTTTTTGAAGACAACTTCATGGATGCTCTTACTGATCCCTGTAAATTTTATTTCCAGTGATTTCAAATACTTAAATTGGGATTTGAACTCATGTCATCTGGATTCTTAGTCAAGGCCTCCAGGGTATTAGTCCAGTAGCAAAACAGTTAAGCTACTGCATCCATGTGAATTGCCTTCACTCGATTCCACTCTAATCCTTTTATCGTAGTCAGTGCTCAGAATATCTCTAACATTCTCTTCCCACCTGCTCATCTTCACCTGAGGAAGTTCACTCTTAATTTTCTCCCTCTTCCTTAGCCACCTGCTGTCTCTTGGTGAACTCATTCACAAACCTGGGATAAGCTTCAACATGCACAGTGACAAAGTTCACCTCTACCTCACGGCCATTCCTCTGGATCCTTCCACTGCTTCTCCACTATCAAACTCCTCATCTGATGTCTGGTTGTTGATGGGTTGCATTTCTTCCATTGTGAGAGTGAAACCATTGTCCTCAGCCACAGACTACCTACCCCCATCGAATCCCATCCTGCTTCTCAACACTAATCTCAGCTCTACCTTGAGTGAAACTTTCAAATCTCTTATCCTCTGGGTCACAAAGGCCAGCTACTTCCACTTTCATTGTCCACCTATCGTACACCTCATTCTACCTGTGACTGAAACCTTCAGTTGTAAATCTTTTTTACGCCAATGCTTCTTGCCCCATGTTTCATCTTCTGCTCTTCAGAAATATTTCAGATCACCCAGTACTCTCCTGCTCCTATGCTACCCAAGATGGATAGTGAGGAACTTATGGACGTGGTATATCCAGCATTTGACAGAGTGCTGAATAAAAGACTGATCCAGAAGGTGCAATCAGGGGATTGTGGGCAGAGTACTAGATTGGATTGAGCTTTGGCTGACTGACAGAAAGTAGAAGGGCTGAATAAGTGGTTCCTTCTTTGGCTGGCGAAATGTAACTAGTGGAGTGCCGCAGGTGTCAGTCCCTGGACCTCAACTGTTTACAATCTATATAAATGATCTGCAAATAGGGACAGAGTGTAACATTGCAAAATTTGCAGATGATACTAAAATAGGTGGGAAAGCAGGCAGTGAAGAGGATATAAAGATTTTACAGATGGATATAGATGTTAAAGAATATAAGAACATAAGAACATAAGAAATAGGAGCAGGAGTAGGCCATCTAGCCCTTCGAGCCTGCCCCGCCATTCAATAAGATCATGGCTGATCTGAAGTGGCTCAGTTCCACTTTCCCGCTCTCTCCCCATAACCCTTAATCCCCTTGCCTACCAAAAACTTATCTACCCGTGACTTAAATATATTTAGTGAGGTAGCCTCCACCACTTCAACAGGCAGAGAATTCCAGAGATTCACCACCCTTTGAGTGAAGAAGTTCCTCCTCAACTCCGTTCTAAACTGCACCCCCCCGTTATCTTGAGGCTGTGCCCTCTAGTCCTGCTGTCCTTTCTGAGCGGGAAGAATCTCTCTACCTCTACCCTATCCATCCCCTTCATTATCTTATACGTCTCTATAAGATCCCCCCCTCATCCTTCTAAACTCCAATGAGTACAGACCCAGTCTATTTAGTCTCTCTTCATAGTCCAACCCCCTCATCTCCGGTATCAGCCTAGTGAACCTCCTGTGCACTCCCTCCAAGGCCAAAATATCCTTGTGCAAGTGCGGTAACCAAAACTGCACACAGTACTCCAGCTGTGGCCTCACCAGTACCCTGTACAGTTGCAGCAAGACCTCCCTGCTTTTATATCAATTATATGCATTATATCAATGCAAATTATTGTTGACGTTCAGTCTACTTTAACTCACATGTGCTGACAACAGACAAGGGTCTAAAATAAGTTGTTGCTTTAATAGTTCTTGTCTTGCCCCTGCTTCCAACCTTCTTTTCCCTACTTTTTATATGTTTATTTAATGTCTTGAATGCAACTGGCTCTGAGTATCTTACATCGGGGGCAATTAGGGCCTCCCATTTATAAACATTAGGAAATGGTTTACCTAATGTCAATGAATTGGTTTGGCTGATTACCTGGTTATGTGCTCTGAGTGTATAATCACTTTATCATCTTGTAATAAGCCCTCACAGGCAGAAATCCCTTCATCAGAATTCCTTTATTCACAAGATCCAAAAGCACTCTACAGAGTGCTCTCAGTGAGCAGTCCACATCCGGAGTTCCAGAGGAACTGACACTCCTGTTACAGGTACAGAGTACAGGTATAGAGTACATCTACAAGTACGAATACAGAGCTCATTTACGAGTACAGAGCACAGGGCTCCCTAATTGGCCTTAATTTGGGCCTTAATCAAGGAGTTCATATTCCAACAGGCCCACCTCTATTGCTTAATTAAACTCATTACACATTCAGTTTCTCAATTTTGGTAATAAATTGATATTGTTTGTCGCAGAGGAAGTAACACGCCACCATCTATCCAAATGACTCACTTGTTTAAAAAAAACTGTTTTTTAACATTGTTTGAGTGAAAAATGTCCAACTCTATACCTAAATTCCAAAAATGAGACATCTACATTGCTCAAAATGGCTAGGGTCTCTTAAAGGTCAGGTTTCAAAGATGTTTTATTATGTGAAAGCAACACATGGTGTGATTGCCACTATATGATGGTGAGGGAGATGACCTTTAGACTGTTTGAACTCATTTGTTCACAGATATTTTTAGATTATTAATTGACCTTAAGTGAATATAAATTTTGTGTGGCAGAATTGCTGGTGCCTGTTAAAGCCAACTAGGCTGAATTATGGAAAGTTGTGTAACTGGTGCATCAATGTAACATCTTAGTGTTCATGCATATTGTAACATGATGTGGTGGAACATAGTCTCGTACGTATCCACCAGGTTCATTAATGTGCTTCAGGAATGGAAATCTGCCGTCCTTGCCTGGTCTGTTCTACGTGTGACTCCAGATCCACAGCAATGTGGCTGACTCTTAATTGCCTGTCTGAAATAGCCCAGCAAACCACTACAGGAAAGAGAAAAGCATTATGGCTGTACCCTATGCCAGGTGGACTGCAGAAGTTCAAGAAGATGGTTCACCATCACCTTCTCAATGGCAATTAGGGATAGGCAACAAATAATGGTCTTACCTACATCATTCACATCTCTAGGTCAATTTGTAAAGAATGACTTTGGAAAATTCTCTGTCAATTAAGAAAAGAATTGCATTTATATAATTCCTTGGAACCTTTGGGAATTACATTAAGGGTTTGAATTTCTTCTCTCAGACAGTTGTGAACCTTTGGAACTCCTTGCCACAGAGAGCTGTGGGGGACAAAGTCCTCAGGTGGGATTTTACGACCTTACTTGGGCGAGATCGTAAAATCCAGCCCAAAGCCAACGGAGATTTCCGTTCTGCGAGCCGCACCTGCCCTGATTCCAGGGCAGCCAAGGGGGTAAAATTCAGGCCCTTGTGTATGTTTGAGGCTGAGATAGATAAATTTTTGATCAGTAATGAAATCAAGGGTTACGGGAAAGGGCAGGAAAGTGGACGTGAGGACTGTTGGATTAGCCATGATCCAATGGAATGGCGGACGTATTCAAGACGACCAACGGCCTACTCCTGTACCTATTTCTTATTGTCTTTAACGTATATGCAAATACGCAAAAGTGTACGTTGCCACAGCAACTCACACTCCTTGCTGAGGAGGGGACCAACAGCACGAGGTTTGATCCCCATTCCAAGTGGGGTGGATTTGAGACCTGCCTCCTCACCCCACTTGTGATGATGGTCGTGGTTTGGGCAGGGAACTGAAAAAGGAGAATGGGAGCCAGAAGAAAAAGAATCTGGTGAAAGGAATGAGGAAAAAACACTCAAGAGTGTCAAGTCTATTGCTCCCACACATTATACAGCATCATCCCAATGGCAAACTTTTGCCAATATGCTTACCATCAAGTGAAGATTCTATAAACTTCCATCCACAAGATAAATATGTGAAACTCCAAATTTATAATTGAAAGGAACGAAGGCTTTGGCATATGAGGAGCAGTTGAGAAGTCTCGATGGAGTTTAGAAGGATGAGGGGGGATCTTATTGAAACTTACAGGATGTCATGAGACCTGGATAGAGTGGGCATGGAGAGGATGTTTCCATTAGTGGGAGAGATTAGAACTTGAGGGCACAACCTCAAAGTGAAGGAGGGCTCCTTTTAAACTGAGATGAGGAGAAATTTCTTCAGCCAAAGGGTGGTGAATCTGTGGAACTCTTTGCCACAGAGGGCTGTGGCGACCAGGTCATTTGAGTGTCTTGAAGTAAGAGATAAGTAGGTTTTTGATTAAAAAGGGGGGGGGGTGTCAAAGATTATAGGAAGAAGCAGGAGAATGGGATTGAGAAACTTATCAGCCATGATGGAATGGCAGAGCTGACCCGATGGGCTGAACGGCCTAGTTCTGCTCCTATATCATATGGTCTTATGGAAAGCATTCATTGTTTACTTGGGTTCCTTCGTCAGGCGCAATATTCCCATTTCTCCCAGTAGCCTTATTTAGCCAGTGTGCCTTATTTGATCATTTCTCTCAGTGCTTGGTGAGATTAGTTATATTTCTTGGTAGAGTTGAAACAGTTCAAACATCAACAATTTATTCTGATTCTTAGCATAGTATTCCTTCCAAGATGCCGTGACCTTCATTTGCGATAAATGTCAAATGAAAAGCTTGCTTTACCCACCTTCAAGTAAGATATAATGTTGTGAAGTATATTTGAAAAAGGCATGTGTCTACACTTAGACGGACCACTAAAATAATTAAATCATCAAACACACCAATTAAGAACTTACAAGAAATCCATTCATGTAACCCATACGTCCCCTGTTACTTTGCCTCCTCCAACTTATCATCTGATTAGGATAATATGTGCACAGTAGTACAGTAGATTTGTACTGGTGTGACTTTAATGAGTTCTTAGTGATCTAGAGATATGAGTTCAAACCTCATTGTGGCAGCTACGGAATTTAAATTCTGTTAATTAACTAAAAATCTGGATTTTTTTATTATTCAGTCTCAGGATTTGGGCATCACTGACCCGCCCCTAATTTCCCTTGAGAAAATGGGCATGAGCCGCCATCTTGAACCACTGTAATTAGTATTTGTAAACCTCATCTCAATCATAGGGACCTTTAAACCACTCAGTTGCTGCAAAAACCCATCTGTGGTTAACCACTGTGAGAAACCATTGGGCCCCTGGCACAGTGGTTAGCATTGCGGCCTCACAGCGCCAGGGACCCAGGTTCGATTCCGGCCTCGAGTCACTGTCTGTGTGGAGTTTGCACATTCTCCCTCTGTCTGCATTGGTTCCCTCCTAGTGTTCTGGTTTCTTCCCACAGTCCGAAAGATGTGCACATTAGGTTGATTGGACGTGCTAAATTGACCCTAGTGTCAGGGAGATTAGTAGAGTAAATGTGAGGGGTTATAGACATAGGCCATGGGTGGGATTGTGACCGATACAGACTCAATGGGTCAAATGGTCTCCTTCTGCAGTGTAGAGATTCTATGATTCTATGATCTAGTTTCACAAATGTCTTTTAGGGAAGGAAATCTGCCGTCATTACCCGGTGTGGCCTACATGTAACTCTAGAGCCACAGCAATTTTTTTTTGCTCTTACCTGACCTCTGAAATAGCCTGATGAGCCACTCAACTATATTTAAAAAAGAGGCTGATCATTCTAAACTTCTCAAAGGACATGAGGGATGGGCAATAAATGCCTTGCCAGCGACATGCATGACCTGAACCATGGCCAGGTGCGTCTCTCCTCCTTCTGACTTGCTACCCTGCAATCCCCTCCCCAAGCACCACACCTGCCCCCATCCTGCCCCACCTCACACCACACCTCTCCCCCATGCCATCAGCTAAGCCTCTGACAATCGATTTAACCCACTCGATGCTGATAACCAACATGTGAACTGACAAATCACAAAAGCTGTCCGTCCTGGCCTGACCTTCCAAGGCTTCTGATTTCTCACCATTCGACACTGAACAGTTTGTAAACTTTCCGAGGATTGTGTCTGACCCAGTGGTGGCTTTGTCTTTGTTACTCTGTCACCTCTGACTTCCAGGACCTCCGAGATGTGTTTTATTTCACTGTTCCCACATGGCTAGTTGCCTGTTTCTGCTTTGACCATTTAGCCCCTTCTACACTTCTCGGGTCAATAAAACGTTTGCTTAGTGAAGACCCAGAGCGCAATTTCCCAGCATGACCAGTGTGTAATCACAAAAAGACTAGAAACCGGATACATGAAACAATACAATTAAAAACAAATGCACAGCCAATTATAGCATTTAGTTGAGTGTTTGTTAATTAGCAAGAAAACTTAAAGTAGAGCTGGCTTCCCCCAGGGCGGCACAGTGACACAGTGGTTAGCTCTGCTGCCTCACAGCACCAGAGAACCAGGTCCAATTCAGGCCTTGGGTCACTGTCTGTGTGGAGTTTGCACATTCTCCCCATGTCTGTGTGCGTTTCCTCTGGATGCTCCAGTTTCCTCCCACAGTCCAAAGATGAGCAGGTTCAATGGATTGGCCATGCCAAATTGCCCCTTTGCATCATGGGGACTAGCAGGCTAACTATGTGGGGTTGCAGATAATGATTTGATTTGATTTATTATTGTAACATGTATTAGTATGCAGTAAAAAGTATTGTTTCTGATGCACTATACAAAGCATACTATTCATAAAGAAGGAAATGAGAGAGTGCAGAGTCCAAATATGTGTGGGATAGGTTGATTGGCCATGGTAAATTGCCCCTTAATGTCAGAGGGATTGTATGTGGGGTTGTAGGGATAGGGCCTGGGTGGGATTGCGGTTGGTACAGGCTCGATGGGCCAAATGGCCTCCTTCTGCACTGCAGGGATTCCCAGATTCTGTAAATACTAGCCATTTTATTAACTTGAGAAATTATCCAACAGATAATGATGAGTTTATTTGTGATCCAATTGGTGGTGGGGAGGCACCAAGGGATTGATTGTGGGAGGAGCAGATCATTTGGAGGCAGGACGTGACAGATGAAACGTCCAGGAATGTAGCCAATCAGAAAGGGTAACCCTAATGGCATGGGAAGAGTTACATATAGTCAGGTTCAGAACTGTAAATACTGAGCATAAATGTTGCTGGCAAGGTCAAAGGTAAAAGTTTAGTCTAGGTAAAAGGTCCTTTTGATTGACCAGCTAAAACCCAGCATCGACTCAGGTAAGTGTGTTACGCATCTGAAATCAATTTCTCACCATTGAGTCACAGTACGATGTTTGCCTCTCATCACAGTGGTGGGAAAAGCTCCATAGAATAGCAGAGTGCATCACAAGGGTTAAATAAAGTGTAATCACTTGGAAAAGCAAAGGAAAGGAAATGTTCTCCTGAACCGTGGTTTGAACTTGTGCTGAATGAAATTCCACTGTAAGTGGTGGCACAGTTTCTCAGGGTCCCAGTGGTTCACAAGGTAATTGCTGATTAGAAAGACCACTGGGGCCCATCTTAATTTAACCATCTGCAAAGACCCAACATTTTTTTCTTCCATTGTGGTATCCGGTGTTTCTTCAAAGACTGCAGATGGTCTTTATTACTGACTGTGAGTCTCTTTTAAATATTTTTTTTTGTGTGTGAGGTAAATCTCCTCAAAAGCCGACTTAAATTTACCCATCAGTTTGAACCACTCAGAATCATAGAGTATCTGCAGTGCAGAAGGGGGCCATTCAGTCCATTGAGTCTGCACTGAGTCTCTGACAGAATATCTTACCCAGGCTCACCCCCATCGTATCCTATAACCTCATGTATTTACCTCACTCTTATCCCACTTTTGTAACTTATAGAATCTACAATGCAGAAGGAGACTATATAGTCCATCAAGTCTGCACTAGTTCTTCAGCAGAAGAGCTTACCAAGGCCCTAACCCTGCAACCCCACATATTTACCCCACTAACCCCTCATCCCGCATATCCTGGGACAGTAAGGGACAATTTAGCATGGCCAATCCACCTGACCTGCACATCTTCGGACACTAAAGGGAAATTTAGCATGGTCAATCCACCTAACGCACACATCTTTGGACTGTGGGAGGAAACTCAAAGGAAACCCACGCAGACACAGGGAGAACAAGCAAACTCCACACTAACACTCACCCAAGGCTGGAATTGAATCCAGGTCCTTGGTGCTGTGAGGCAGCAGTGCTAACCACAGTGCCATTATGTCACCCTAAGGTGTCTGCTGTGGATCAATTGGAAGCACTCTTCTTGCTAAATCGGAAATTTGTGAGTTCCAGTCCCATTCTAGGTTATGAGGACAACAATCAAGGCTGATACTGCTTTCCTTCTTCTCTATGTACTCTATGAACGGCATGCTTTGTCTGTATAGTGCGCAAGGAACAATACTTTTCACTGTATCCCAATGCATGTGACAATAATAAATCAAATCAGACCCCATCACTCTCACAGTGGACACAGAGGAATTCATCAGGTGAAAGAGGCTCTGAGAGCTTTCCCATAAAAACCCCAAGAGGCTAACAGTGAACCTGATGAGACAGTCAATGAACTGGAACAGCTGACAGAGAGATCCACGGTGCAGCGACCGAAAAGGAAGGAGTTGATGCTGCCCTTGACTTGACATGTATGCCCAACCCTTCAGGAGATGCCTCAGTGCCAGATTCATCAGCCGCACTCACAAGACAGTGCCAAATGTCATCCAAGCACAACACAACGCCATCCGCGCTCTCAAGACCAACCGCAACATTGTTATCAAACCAGCAGACAAAGGAGGAGCCACTGTCATACTGAACAAAATGGATTACTGCAAAGAAGTGTACCAACAACTGAACAACAAGGAACACTACAGAGAGTTACCTGCAGATCCGACTAAAGAACACACCCGTCAACTCAACAGACTGATCAAGACCTTTGACCCAGATCTTCAGAGCACCCTCCATGCTCTCATCCCACGTACTCCTTGTCTTGGAGATCTCTACTGCCTCCCGAAGATACGCAAGGCCAACACACCCAGCCATCCCATCATATCAGGAAATGGGACCCTGCGTGAGAACCTCTCCGGTTATGTTGAGGGCATCCTGAAACCCATTGTACAAAGAACTCCCAGCTTCTGTCACAACATTATGGACTTATAGAAACTCAGCACCCATGGAGCAGTTGAACCAGGAACATTCCTTGTCACAATGGATGTCTCGGCACTCTACACGAGCATCCCCCACAACAATGGCATTGCTGAAGTTGCCTCAGTACTCAACACTGACAACTGCCAATCTCCAGACACAATTCTACAACTCATTCGCTTCATCCTGGATGACAATGTCTTCACCTTCAACAACGAGTTCTTCATCCAGACACGTGGAACAGCCATGGGGACCAAATTCGCATCTCAATATGCCAACATTTTCATGCACAGATTCGAACAAGACTTCTTCACTGCACAGGACCTTCAACTGATGCTATACACTAGATACAGTGATGACATTTGCTTCCTTTGGACTCATGGTGAACAATCACTGAAACAACTACATGATGACATCAACAAGTTCCATCCCACCATCATACTCACTATGGACTACTCTCCGGAATTGGTTGCATTCTTGGACACACGCATCTCCATCACAGATGGCCACTTCAGCACTTCACTGTACCTCAAGCCCATGGATAACCTCATGGTGCTCCACTTCTTCAGCTTCCACCTTAAACACATTAAAGAAGCTATCCCCTATGGACAAGTCCTCCGTATACGCAGAGATATGCTCAGATGGGGAGAATCACAACAGACGCTGAAAGATGCCCTCATAAGAACAGGATATGGCGCTCAACTCATTGATCGACAGTTCCGACGCACCGCAGCAAAAAAACTGCACAGACTTCCTCAGAAGACAAACTCGGGACGCAGCTGACAGTGTACACTTCGTCATCCAGTACTTTCCCAGAGAGGAGAAGCTGCGACATCTTCTCCAGAGCCTTCAACATATCATTGATGAAGACAAACATCTTGCCAAGGCCATCCCCACAACCACCCCCCCCCCATTACTTGCCTTCAAACAACTGCACAACCTCAAACAGACCATTATATGCAGCAAACTACCCAGCCTTCAGGAGAGGAGTGACCACAACACCACACAATCCTGCAAGACATGCCGGATCATCGTCACGGATGCCATCATCTCACGTGAGAACACCATCCACCAGATACGTGGTACATACTCGTGTGACTCAGCCAACATTGTCTACCTGATAAGCTGCAGGAAAGGATGTCCTGAGGCATGGTACATTGGCGCGACCAAGCAGACGCTACCTCAACAGATGAACGGACACCACTTGACAATCACCAGGCAGGAGTATTCCCTTCCTGTTGGAGAACACTTCAGCAGTCAAGGGCATTTAGCCTCTGATCTTCGTGTAAACATTCTCCAAGGCGACCTTCACGACACACAACAGCGTAGAATCGCCGAGCAGAAACTCATAGCCAAATTTCACACACGTGAGGACAGCCTCAACTGGGATCTTGGGTTCATTTCACACTAACTGTAAACCCCATGAATTGCCTGGGCTTGCAAAATCTCACCAATTGTCCTAGCTGGTGACAATGCACACTCTTTAACCTGTGCTTAACCCTCTCTCCATTCACATTATCTGCACCTGTAAGCCTTGATTACCTGTTCAGACTTGCATTCCAACCATTATCTTGTAAATTGAGTTTGTGTCTATATATGCCCTGTTTGTGAAAAAATCCTGCACTTACCTGATGAAGGAGCAGCACTCCAAAAGCTCGTGCTACCAAATAAACCTGCTGGACTTTAACCTGGTGTTGTGAGACTACTTATTGTGCTTACCCCAGTCCAACGCCAGCAACTCCACATCAAATCAAATCAAATAATAATTATGATATACAGAGCAAAAACATTCTGATATAGAAGAACTAAACAGCTATAAGAGAATAAACAATAATCATATGCCTTCCAATGATAAGTATAACTTGAAGATATCCAAATAACTATCTCTAACTGCTTATACCGTAGAGCATAGAGTTAAAATGACATTGTTTAAACATCACTTTTTTCTTGGTTAACGTGTGTAAGTATTGTTCTACTTCATGGTTAATGTCAATCAGATATGGCAAGTCTGACAGTTACAGAGGTGCTTTGCAACTGTATGTTGCATTAATATGTGAAGTGGGCGAAGGAAGTTCACATCCTCGAGATGCTGAGTTCCCAATCTCGGCTGAGATCAGGTCAAATATCTTCAAAGGGTAGGAGTGTGAAGATCAGAATGACTAATCGTCGGCGTGTTGCAAGAATATGTCTCAGTGAGGGTAAGGGAAACAGTGGTGGAAAGATGCATAGCTCAGTTGCCTCCTTGCCCGGTTAGTCATTGGCAGGTGTAGGCAGGGGTGGAGGTGGGCTTTAAGCTGGTTTAAGAAAACTCTAATAAGATTGATGCTCCAGAGGGTAGAAGGAAACTTCGAGCCAAAATCCATTTCATGCTATGATTAAGTTTAAAAATGAGGTTAAATAAAGCTTTGTGGGTGTTGGGTCCATTCGTTTGACTAGATGAGGGGATAGCACTGATACGATTTTTAAAATGGTTTTCTTTTATTGAACGGAATTTAAAATATCAACATGACAGAAGTGAAAAGAAAAAGTGAACTTAGATATTGGTTTCTACTGCCAGCCCCTGTAATGATCTTGAACGAAATTAATCTTGAAACCTGAATACAAAAACTGAACACGCCGTTCCAAAATATATTTCATTCCTTATCTCGCTTTTGGAAATGTTTTCTGCAGGCTGTCTCCAACTTGGAAAACCAATCCTTGCAACTGCCGTTATGAAAAACCTGTTTGCCTGCGTTTAGAAAGGCAGTCAATCTTTAACTAACCTTTAGTCTTCTGATTCTACATGGAAAAGTAAACTTTATTTATTAGTCACAAGCCTATTTATTAGGCTTACATTAACACTGAAATGAAGTTACAGTGAAAATCATCTAGTAGCCAAATTGTGGCAGTTATTTGGGTACACTGAGGGAGAATTTAGCTTGGCCAATGCACTGAACCAGCACATCTTTTGGACTGTGGCAGGAAACTGGAGCATTCGAAGAAAACCCATGCAGCCACAGGGAGAGGGTGTAGACTCCACACAGACAGTGACCCAAGCCGGGAATCAAACCTGGGTCTCTGGTGCTATGAGGCAGCAGTGCCACACCTGTTCAAGTTAGTCAAGTTAGCAGAGTTAGTTGCATAGACAGAAATGTCTTAAAATGAAGATATCTTTGTATAGACTGAAGCAAATGGGACTAAACATCCATAGGATCTCTCAATGGGCTTCAAATCAACAATATTTCCTTTAGTTATGCTTTGTTGAGTTGGGAAAGGCAGGCATTACTTTGGAATTGGAATCTCACATGAACAGGTAATGCTGAATGCCTCCTCATTATTCCTGTTACAGAACATACTGTCTCACCAATCTGAAAGGAACAACAAAAAACCACATTGGAAAGAAAAAGATTTCTTCTGACCAGCTATCCTTGAATGTTGGCTGAACTGACAGATGCTTGGCATTCCTATCTCATTCCTGCTTAGTATAACTAACACTTCCCAAATGGACATGCTCTCCTGATACTGCATTATCGACTGTTGTTGAGTGTCCCCCTGCAGTAATAGGCAGTGCGTACAGCTATGTAACTAGCTTAATTACAGCATTGGTCAGGTTCTGTACATGGTGACAACTTCCACAGCATGGTGGCACAGTGGTTAGCATTGCTGCCTCACAGCTCCAGAGACCCGGATTGGGTCTCTGTCTGTGTGGATAGTGCATGTTCTCCCCATGTCTGTGTGGGTTTCCTCCGGGTGCTTAGGTTTCCTTCCACAGTCCAAAAGATTAGGTTGATTGGCCATGCTAAATTACCCTTTAGTGTCCCAGGATTTGTAGGTTAGAGGGATTAGCAAGGTGAATATGTGGGATTACAGGGATAGGGTCTTGGTGGGATTGTTGTTAGTCAGGTTTGATGGGTTGAATGGCTTCCTTCTGCACTGTAGGGATTCTATGATTCCAACAACAGTTCTTTGCACTTAAGAGTTACAGCTGCGTGCATGAACAGACAATCTGAGCTCTGTGAATAGATCGTTATCTAAAAATTGTTCCCTGCACCTGTTTTGATTGCAAATGTATGCCTTTTTCTCATGTTGAAAATTGGGAGGTTTATTCAATATTTTTCTCTTTCATTCCACTAAAGTTGCTTCTAAGGGTCCTCTATAACTATCATATACTGGACACACGAGAAGGTGAATTTACAGACTCCATACATATACCACTTGGAGCTTGGATTGGAGACTACTTATAACACTGATCCTCACTCCTGTCAATTGCAGCTCCTCATGCGGATTGGCTGCTTCAGTCTAATGGCACCCATCCCGGAGAATCTGTCGTAGGAATGCCAGGATTAGCTGGCAGCCTCCAGGAATTGGGAAGATTTTTATCCTGGACATCGCTGTGGGCAACTCTCAGAGTAAGGTCAAAGGGAATAGTCAATGTGTGCATAGGAACAGATAGTGACCAGGCCATTCAGCTCTTTGAGCCAGTTCTACCCATCATTCAATGAGATCATGGCTGATCCAAGGCCAGTTAATTAAGAAGGGTTTTTGTTAAAGACTTTCACAATGCTTTTAATAATTAATTATGAAAAATATTAGCGATGGAGTAACAAGGTTATTTGATTGGATGGGGTAGTGGAGAGGGAGGTCACGTGAAGATCTTCAATAAATACCTCCAGCCAAAGTTGGCGACCTTAATTTCTTCAGTTGGCAAAATTCAGAAGCAGACAAAAAACTAACCAGGAAGAGCTTCATAGGATCTCTACAGCACATAAGGAGGCCATTCGGTCCATCGGGTCTTACTGACTCTCCAACAGAGCATCATATCCAGACCTTACTCCTGTAATCCCATGTATTTAACCTGAAGGGGTGGAACATAAAGGGGGTGCAGGAAGGAGGGCAGGAAGGGGTGGGCATATAGGGGAACCCATCTGGTGATCTATGTTGGGGAATGATTGGTGGGGAAACATGCCTTCAATCGAGGTTTGGGGGGATGGAGAGGGGGTCCTGATGTCTGTGGTGGAAGGAGGGGGTTTACAATTTCACTTTGAGTTCAGGGCACCTTTTAAAAATGGCACCCTATCTCTGTGAAGCAGGAATTGCCAATGTGTTTTGTCCTCGACCCTCTCAGAACAGTGCAAAACTCACCTCTCTCCCAAAATAATTTCTAAGTGCTGGAAGATCACAATCTTCTTGGAAGACAACATCAGACATCAAGGATCAGCTCCAGACCAAGCTTTGATACAGCTGTGCCCAAATCACTTCATTACTGAACAACACTGGACGGGATATTACAGCCTCGCTTGTCTCGAAATCATAAAATCCCACCCGAGGTCAACGGACTTTCCCATTGTCTGCTCCTTGCCCGCTACGATTCCCGTGGTGGATGGGGCAGTAAAATTCTGGCCATTGTCCCTGTTGCAACCATGTTCTGTTTTTGAAATAAGAAAGAAAATGTTGTATCGCATCTTTCATGATCTTATTTGATTTGACTTGATTTATTATTGTCGCAGGTATTGGGATACTGTGTTTCTTGCGCTCTATATGGGCAAAGCATACTGTTCGTAGAGTACACATGAGAGAAGGAAAAGAGAGGGTGCAGAGTTATAGTCATAGCTAGGGAGTAGAGAAAGATTGAGTTAATATGAAGGAGGTCCATTCGAAAGCCTGATGGCAACAGGGAAGAAGCTGTTCTTTAGACGGTCGGTACGTGATTCAGACTTTTGTATCTGTTTTTTGATGGAAGAGGCAGAAGAGAATATGCCTGGGATGTGTGGGATCCTTGATTATGCTGGCTGCTTTTCCAAAGTGTAGACAGAGTCAAGGGATAGGAGGCTGGTTTGCGTGAGGGACTTGGGCTACATTCACAAACCTTTGTCTGCATCCCACGTGGCCAGCTGGTCTGGGTCAGCTCAGGTCTGACGTCTTTAAGGTGCTGAGGATTGTCAAATCTGTAAAAGATTGAATTAGTTCATTGTTAGAGCATTTGTAAGAGTTAGGGTTTTAAGAGCATAGAACGAGAGTAAAAGATAGAATTAGAGGGTAGGCTGGGGACAGCTCACTAGAAATTGCCATGTTCTGGCACCATTAGGATGTCTCAATGTGTTTTGGAGTTCTTTAGATGTGGAGCCACTGCTGTAATACAATAAGGCTTGGCAGCTGATTAGCACACAAGCAAGCTCACGAACCCTAAATTATGGTAATGTTCCCTCATTACTGTTTTGGTTTTTTCATGCTGTATAAATACTTAGCAGGGGGATGAGCCATTGTCTACAGTTTTGATGTTCTATTGTATGCACCACGGACATTCCCTCTTCCACCTTCTTCTGTTGGGAAAAAGATACAAAAATCTGAGGTCATGTACCAGCTGACTCAAGAACAGCTTCTTCCCTGCTGCTGTCAGACTTTTGAATGGGCCTACCTTGCATTAAGTTGATCTTCCTCTGCACTCTAGCTATGACTGTAACCTTACATTCTGCACACTGTCATTCCCTTCTCTATGAATGATATGCTTTGTCTGTATAGCACGCAAGAAACAATACTTTTTATTGTATACTAATACATGTGACAATACTAAATTAAATCAAATGAAAGATGCCTTACAAACACAAAATTTTCTTTCTTATTTCAAAAATAGATCATGGTTGCAACAGAGACAATGGCTGAAATTTTACAATCTCGTTGGGCGAGTTTCATAAAATCTAAGCCAAGGCGAAGGGAGAATTCCATTTTTGACATTCTACTGCAAGGTATAAAAGAGGGAACACAAAGAAACAAATACAAAATATACCGGCGCTGAGCTCTGTAGAAAATGGAAAATCCTGAAAATATGCCAACTGCAAAATAAATATTGATGCCAAGAACAAATGGTTTGGAGCCAGATTCACTCATAGCTAGTCTCTGGATTTCAACACCAAAGGGATATTCAGAATAAATGCTATTTCTGTAGTGTAGCTTAATTAATTAATCCTGGATGGAGCAATAATTAGAGCTAAAATGCCCCACAATTACTTCAGTTAAAATACTATTAGACAATGGGGGTTTAAAAAAAAGCTGTTATTAGCCGAAAGCACCATTTAAACATGCGGTTGTTAAAAAAAAAGCATGGTTTATAATAATAGAATGTAACCGGTGGTAACATTGGATCTGTTGTAGTGTGACTATGATAACAAGCTCTAAGGGTCAGCTGACCCAGTAAACCAATGACAGAATGATGAGATGATCAGCTGACCAGGTGTAAATTAGAACCCATTGGGCATTGTGGAGAGCTTGGAGTGGCCCAGGGCGAGGCGTCAAGTTTGGAGTAATAAAGTGTCTTTATTAAACCTTTTCTTTGATCTATAAGTTGGAGTAAGTTTTGTTATATTTTTATTGCCTACCCTGGAAGAATTCCTTCTGGATCAACCTATAAGTTAAATCCAGTCGGGAAATCAAGAGAAACTTCTTTACCCAGAGTAGTTAGAGCAGCGATGGGCAATCTAGGCTGGTGAGTGGGTCTCGTGAGTGGCCCTCCTTCATCTCAACAGGTGCCAAGATTGAGATCGGGCTTGCTCACTAACCGTGACCCATGAATAAGATTAAATACATTTAATACAGGCCGAATGTTTCATAACACGTTATAGAAAATGCTTCATCATTCATATATTAATAGAACTGTCATCAACTCCAAATGATAAAATGAAAAAAAAATTTATGCTTTGATTGGACACAAAGGGGGCACATGGTTCTCGCAGTCAATGTTGTGAGCAATCAGCATGTACCTCACTTCACTTGCCCTTGCTTTACTTTAGTCACACCAGGAGATAAAAAACACACAGCAGACAGCAGCAGAATGTGGCAACTCTACACATGGACAACGAGTCACCAAAATGTCTCGTGGGCCAAACTCAGAAGCCTGATGGGCCTCATATGGCCCCCAGACTGCAGGTTATCCACCAGTGGGTTAGATTGTGGAGCTCACCTCCACAAGGAAAGATTGAGGTGAATAGCCTTGAAGGGAAAGCAAGATACTTATAAATACGTGGTCCAAATCAGAGGCGGGCAGCTGTGTAATCTTGTGCCAGCTGTCCCTATGCGAGCTCCCCACCATGGTCCTGACCCCAAGCCATGTTCAATGAGGGCAGCTCGGGGTTGGAACTTTTGACCGCTGCCTCTCGATGGGCAACTGATTCAGGCCAATTATTGAGAATGATGGAGTCCATTAAGACCCACGTCAGCTTGGATCATTTCCAGTTCAATGTGGTGGGCTCAGGGCTGGGAAGTGAGGTGGGGAGGCAATGTCCACTCCCACCACCACCCTCTCCACCGCCCCCCCCCCCCGCCCCCCCCAACCCTTAGTGGCCACCACACCACAGCTTTGGACATCTGTTGCCTGAAGGAGAGATTTTCCTAGCAACGTCTACTCTGCTTATCCCTATCTCTATTTAGTCCTTTTAAGTGTGTTTATTTATTTAACGCTCCTATGCAGGCCCCTCCTCCTCCCCCATCACATCTCCACAATTTCTTATATGATGAGTTCCCACTTACAGCTGAAATTATGTAGGGGTAATGGTGTGGGCAGCACGGTGGCACAGTGGTTAGCACTGCTGCCTCACAGCACCAGGGACCCGGGTTCAATTCCAACCTTACCTGACTGTCTGCACTGACAAAAATCCCATCCCGACCCAATTCCTGTTACCCCAAGTATTTACCCTGCTAATCTCCCTGTCATTAAGAGGCAACCTACCATGGCCAAACAACCTAACTGTGGGAGGAGACTGGAGCACCCGGAGGAAACCCATGCAGAGACGGTGTGAACATGCAAATTCCACACTGACATTGACCCAAGACCAGAATCGAAGCTGGGTCCCTGGCACTATGAGGCAGTGGTGCCATCCACAAACAGCCCCTTGTTCATCCAAAAATTATCTCATCCTGATTGCGTTGCTCTTTGTGTGACCTTGCTGTCAAATTGGCCACCAGATATTTTGAACTCATTTATCGAAATAGAGCTTCGTTGGCTAGGCCAGCACTTATTGCCCATCCCTAGTTGCCCTTGAGAAGGTGGTAGGTGAGCTGCCTTCTTGAATCGCTGCAGCCCATGTTCTGTGGGATGACCTACAAAGCCATTAGGGAGGGAATTCCAGAATTTTGACCAAATGATAATGAAGGGACAGTGAAATGTTTCCAAGCCAAAATGGTTTGTGTGGCTTGTGTATGTGCGAGTGTGTGTGTTTGTGTGTGTGTGTGTGTGAGTATGGGGTGGGGGTAGGGGGGTGGATCTTGAAGATTGTGGTGTTCACATGTATCTACTGTCTTTATCCTTTCAAATGTTAGTGCTTGTGAGTTTGAAAGGTGCTGCCTAAGGAAGCTTGGTGAGTTCCTTAGTGAGTTCTTATAGATGGTGCACACGGCTGCTATTGTGCATCGAGATGGTGGGAGTGGACGTTTGTGGTGCTAGATGAGGTTTCAATCAAGCGGGGCTGCTTTGTCCTGATGGCGGCGAGCTTCTTGAGTGTTGTTAGAGCTGCACTCATCCAGGCAAGCGGACAATCACAGTGTTGATATGACTGGTCCAGTTCAGCTTCTGGGCAATGATAAACCCCAAGATGCTGTTTGGGGTGATGCATTTGGTAACAACAGTGCAGTGGCTAACTCCATTAGGGCAAGCCCACGTCACTGTCATCAAGTTCAATCCTCGTATTCTGGAAGTCCTTGGATGAATTATTATTGTCAGGATGTTAACCCCAGGAGAATCTGTCAATTGGGAAACTCTATGAATGGAATTTTTGTGCACACGAGGTAATGTTTCTAATGACCTATGTCATCATTTGTAACAGGACCTTGCCTGTGTAGAAACAGATCAAGTGATATTTGAGCAGAGGCAATTTATTCATTTCACTTTTTGTCCTTTTGGAAAGAATATTAAATGAGAACCTATTCGTATTTATATATCAATTGGTGTAGACATTGTAATGACTTGAGGGAGCTGTGTGTTTGAATGTCTGACTAAGCAAAATTTTATTCCTAACAGAATTAGAATAATAAAAAACAAGTAATATTTCTAGGGAACAAGTGGGCATTTTATAAGTTTAGACTGCAATAGTTAGAGAACAATTTCAAACCTCTTTGGGGTCTATGAATGTCACATTCAATAAATACAGATTATAATGTAAAATATTCATAATTCTGCTTTCTGCTTTTTTTCCACAAACAGCACAGTGGCACAGGAGTGACATGGTAGCACAGTGGTTAGCACTGCTGTTTCACAACTCCAGGGACCTGGATTCGATTCCGGCCTCAGGTCATTGTCTGTGCATGTTCTCCCCGTGTCAGCATGGGTTTCCTCCCACAGTCCAAAAATGTGCGGATTAGGTGGATTGGCCATGCTAAATTGCCTCTTAGTGTCCTGGGATGCGTAGGTTAGTGGGATTAATGGAGTAAATATGTAGGGTTCTGGGGATAGGGCTTAGATGGGATTGTTGTTGGTGCAGATTCGATGGGCCGAATGGCACTGTAGGGATTCTAATGTTCTATGAAATACCAAAAATTTTGAAAGTATGTTTTTAATTAGTAAAAATTAATAATGGGCAAGAATACTAGGAGGTCTTGTGGTGCAGTGGGGTTAACTTCTCTGCCCCTGAGCCAGAAGCTCCGAGTTTGAGTCTCGAGTTTGAGGAAGATGCGTTCATAACGCAGCCCAACTGGTTGAATGTCAACCTGCAAAATCCTTCCAAACACGCCAATGGCTGGCGGTAAGAGCGGGAGAGACTCCTGGTTGGCCACACTTGATGTGGGGTGACCTCCTCAAGCTATAAAAGCCCCTGGCAATAGATGAGTGACATGTTCCAGGAGGGGGGTACTCCAGCTATGGAAATAGATGGAAGTCTGTCTTGTGCCCCATCAGGTGCAGGAAGCGAAACAACAATAAGTGCCCAACCAATAATGCCCACACCCTGTGGACAAATAATCAAGAAAAACCTTCCAAATTATTTGTTAGCTGTGGCACTCCTGATTTAGAGGCAGAATGCTGTCCCACTCTTTGTCTAAAAAGCTAAGCTTAAATCTCAAGTGCTGTAATGATGGGGTGCTGCACTGTCAGAGGGGCTATCATTTGCCCTCTTGACTGGAATGAACACAATTTTGCAACACTGAATCATAGAATCCCCACAGTGCAGAAAGAGGCTATTCAGCCCATTTTGTCTGCACCAACCACAATCCTACCCAGCCCCTTTGCTTGTAACTTTACATACTTACCCTGCTGATTCCCTGACACTGTGATCAATGTAGCATGGCCAATCAACCTAGCCCACACACCTTTGCACTGTGGCAGGAAACTGGAGCAAATGCACACAGACACAGGGAGAACGTGCAAACTCCACACAGACAGTGACCCGAGGCTGGAATTGAACCCGGGACCCTGGTGCTGTGAGGCAGCAGTGCTAAACACTGTGCCACTGTAGTTTGATGAAGAGCAGGGGAACGCTCCCTGATGTCCTGGTTGGTGAATATCTTTTAGCCAACATCGTTAAAGGAGATGATTCTTTATCACATGGCTTTTTCTGGGAGCTTGCTGTGTGCAGATTGGCTGCTACATGTCTTACATTACTACAGTGATTACACTTTTAAACTCGGCAAAGGTACAGTTGTCATAGTCCTAGATGATCATGTGGTGACGATTTTAACCTGAAGATCACCACACTTCAGGGTGAAAGACAAGGTTCGGAAGGCAGATTCTTCATGAATAAGCTCAGTCGGTACAGGAATTGAACCCGCATGTGGCCGTTGCTCTGCATCACGAACTGGCCACCCAGCCAACTGAGCTAAACTGACTTTCAACCTACTAACTTGGTTGTCAGGATCTTTGGGACTTCCTGAAAGGCGCTATAGAAATACAAGTCTTCCTTTCTTTAGACACTTAACCACACACTACGGGGAATACTTTTATGCATTAAAATGTGAAGAGCTATAACTTACTCAAGCTCAGATATACACTAGCTTTCTGTTCGAGCTGTACTTCTGGATATAAACAAAACACAATGTTCAGCCTGAAACTACACTATGGCATGCCAAGAATTATTTCATTTTGAATTCCACGATTGTGGAAGACTTTAGGATTTCTGTCCCTCTTATTTCAGGGACAATCGCCCAAGGATGCAGCTCCGGACATCGTAATGGAGGCAGACTTTTCAACCAATTGTTACCCAAACATTGCGAGTGTCTTCACTTTGAACCACACAGTGACAACTCCACATTTCTAGTTCAGGCAACTTTGATGTGTGCACAACAAAACCAAGATTGTGATAATTAATTATTTCAAATGAATGATTTAATCTTATGATAAAACCCCATGTTTTGACAGTTATGAGACTGTCAAAAGGTGTTAAGTGGTGGCTGGGGAATAACGTATGACAGATAATTAAGTCAAATAAGCCTTAATTTATATCTAAATTATTTTGATCTTGATTTTGATTTGATTTATTATTGTCACATGTATTAACATACAGTAAAAAGTATTGTTTCTGGCACGCTATACAGATAAAACTTATCATTTATCGAGAAGGAAACGAGAGATTGCAGAATGTAATGTTGCAGTCATAGCTAGGGTACGGAGAAAGATCAGCTTAATGCAAGGTAGGTCCATTCAAAAGTCTGACAGCAGCAGGGAAGAAACTGTTTTTGAGTTGGTTGGTAAGTGACCTCAGACTTTTGTATCTTTTATCTGGCAGAAGAAGGTGGAAGAGAGAATGTCCGAGGTGCGTGGGGTCCTTAATTATGCTGGCTGCTTTGCCGAGGCAGAGACAAGTGTTGACAGAGTCAATGGATGGAGGCTAGTTTGCATGATTGATTGGTCTTCATTCATGACCCTTTATAGTTCCTTGCAGTCTTGGGCAGAGCAGGATACCAACTAATAGACACCTTGGCCGGAATTTTACTGTGTCGCCTGCTCTAAAATCGGGGCAGGCAAAGTTCGCAGAATGGCACTCTCCAATGGCCTCAGGGCAGATCTTACGAGCCCCAGGCAGGCGAGGCAGTAAAATTCCGGTACGTGTATTGTAGAATGGTTATTTGTTAAAATGCTTTGTACAGCATTTTTTCCATTTAAACTGAGGGGCATTCCTTTGGGCCCTGGAAGCAAAAGATGAGGAATATTTTCATTTTCTTTGCATTTATTTTCAAATGTCTTCCAGCTGCATAGCCTCGGGGGCAATGACAAATATTAGACATAAAGATTTCACATGCCTTTGTTCCAGCTGTGATTGAAGTGAGATTACTTCAGCTGTGGCACTGCCAAAGATATTAATAAGAATATAAGAAATTAAAAGTTTATTTATTAGCGTCACAAGTATGGTTTATATTAACACTGCAATGAAGTTACTGTGAAATTCCCCTAGTCGCCACAGTATAGTGCCTGTTTGGGTCAATGCACCTAACCAGCACATACTTTCAGAATGTGGGAGGAAACCAAGCACCCAGAGGAAACACACGCAGATATGGGAAGAACATGCTAACTCCACACAGATTGTGACCCAAGCTGGGAATCGAACCCATCCCTAGCGCTGTGAAGCAGCAGTGCCAACCACTGTGCCATTGTGCCAGGGCAGGAGTAGATCGTTGAGACTGCTCCATCATTCAATATGATCATGGCTGATCTTGGGTTTCAACTCCACTTTCCCACCCACTCCCCATATCCCTTAATCCCCTGAGAGAACCAGATTCCATCTGGTTCACTAAGGGAAGAGAATTTGCTGTCCTTACCTGCTTTGGCCTACATGTGACTCCAGAGGTGATGGCCTAGTGCTATTTTCGTTAGTTTGTTAATTCAGAAACTCAGCTGATGTTCTGGGAACCCGGGTTCGAATCCTGCCAATGCAGATGGCGGAATTCGAATTCAATTAAAAAAACCCTGGAATTAAGAATCTACTGATGACCGTCATAAATCTGTCTGTCCTAGCTTTAAATGTATTCAACAATGAAGAACGTACAAACGCCCAGGGTAGTGAATTCCAAAGATTCACAACCCTTTGAGTGAAGTAATTTCTCCTGATCTCAGCCTTTCAGCGCTGTTGGGTTCAATTAGATTAGGTTGGCTTGTGGTGGAGATTACAGAGATAGGGAGGGGAGTGACTATGGAGGGATCTGCAAGAGAGGATGAGGGACTTTGAAATTGAGGCACTGCTTAACTGGAGGCCAGTGTATGTCAGGGAGCACAGAGATGATGAATGAATAACTTAATGTGGGTGAGGATGAAAAGGATAATGATGACTTAGTAATTGCCTTCAATTTAATCTTACTTTTAAAAGCAATTTATAAAGCCTTGGAAAAAAAATCTTGAAATTACTTATGTTAGTGCTATGTTATATTCAATTCTTACCAAAGATTGCATGATTATTGCATGGTTCCTGCTCAAAATTGTGAAAGGTTTTGATAAAGCAGTTACAGTGAAACTGTTTCCACTGGTAGGAGGGTCAATGACCAAAGGACACAGACTTAGACATTTGGCAAAATAATCCATGGCAAACTGAGGAGAAATTTATTTACACAGCGAGTTGTTATGATCTGGAAGGCACTGCGTGAAAGGAAGCAGATCCAATAGTAGCACTCAAAAGGGAATTGGATAAATATTTGAAGGGGAAAAAATGTAGGGCTATGGGGAAAGAATCAGAGATTTGGATGAATGGAGTAGCTCATTCAAATAGCTTTTTACAAATTACTTCTTGGGATGTGGGTATCGCTGGCAAGGCCAACAGTTGTTGCCCAGCGCTAATTATGCCTTGAGTGGAAGGCCTGCTAAACCGTATCAAAAGGCAGATAAATGTGGCTCTTTTATTTACTCATTCATGGGACATGGGCGTCGCTGGCTGGCCAGCATTTATTGCCCATCCCTAGTTTCCTGAGCGCAGTTGAGAGTCAACCACATTGCTGTGGCTCTGGAGTCATATGTAGGCCAGACCAGATAAGGATGGCAGATTTCCTTCCCTTGGTGAAGCAGATGGATTTTTACAACAAAAAATTGTTGAGGCTAGCTTTATATTCCAGATGTTATTAATGGATTTCCAATTCTAGCAGCTGCCGCAGTGGGATGTGAAGCCATATTGCCAGAACATTAGCCTGGACATGTTTGTCTCGTCCAGTGATATCATCACTACTCTACCATCTTTCTGTTCTGCTGCAGGCATGATGGGCTGAATGGCGCCCTTCTGTGTTGTCTGATTCTCTGACCTGCTGTGAGTTGTGACTTGAGGCCATGGCCTCATAGAGGGCAAAATTGACTCGGTCACTCCATGCCATCTGTGAATAGTATCTCCCATGAGGTGCCTGATTCCGCCCCTTAGCTTAACCTTGTCGCAGGATAAGGTCATGCCAGGAATAACCCATCTGCAAATTCCGCTCCACTGGGCTGCTGGCTGGGGTGAGAGGCAATAAGTTTGCTATAATAAGAGTAGAAAATGCTGGATAAACCGAGTAGGTCTCGCAGCATCTGTGAGTAAAGGAACACAGTCAACATTTCAAGTCCATATGACCCTTCTACAGAACTGAGAAATTTCCTAGCCTGCTCTTCCCTGCTACAACCCTCTCCCCATCCCCATGTTTGATGGAGGAGGTGATGGACTCGTGGTACTTTCACTAGACTTTTAATCCAGAAACTCAGCTAATGTTCTGGGGACTCGGGTTCGAATCCCACCATGGCAGCTCATGGAATTTGAATTCAATAAAAAATGCCTGGAATTAAGGATTTACTGATGACAGTGAAACCATTGTCAATTGTTGGAAAAACCCATCTAGTTCACTAATGTTCTTTAGGGGAGGAAGTCTGCCATCCTTACCTGCTCTGGCCTACATGTGACTCTAGAGCCACAACAATGTGGTTGACTTTGAACTGCCTTCGGGCAACTGGGGACAGGCAATAAATGCTGGTCAGCCAGCAATGCCCATGTGTCACGAATGAATAATAAAAAAAGTCAACATTTATCAGAGTGAACAGGGCAAATTGTACCTTCCCACCCACCATGAGAATGAGAGCAGGTGAGGGGTGGACCATGGAAAGGTGTATTGACCTCGAGCAGGATTTTCCAGTTTCGGGGCGAGCAAGGCTGTAAAGTCCCACCCATAATATACTATATTAATGTAATATAATAATAAAATATAAAATAATACAATATAATTTAGGTGATATGATCATGGTTTTGTATCGCAAACCCCACACTTGTACAATCCTTTATCTGCAGATTTTTAGAAGTAGAATCTTACAAGATATTCTGGAAAGAGAACAAATCCCCTTTGAATTTTTGATATGCTTTGCTGACAATCCGCAGTCACTTTTTTATATATAAATATATATGAAGAAAAATATATACAAACACCCGTCAAACTTCACCTACCATCAGGCATAAAAAAAGCACTTCAAGAAGATTGCCTATGGCTGCAGGAGTATCGGAAAGAAGGACAATCGATGATTGTTTTTCCAGAATCGGTCCTCTCTCTCTCTCCCCTTTACATTACTCCAGTGTATTTTAATTTTATAGTAACAGGAAACCCACTGAGTTATTCAACTGAGAGGAATTCTACTTATTAGAAGCTGGTAAACAGCTTTGATTTAACTGCTGCCTTTGTCTTGAGTGTTTTGATTCCAACAACCTTTGTGTTCATGAGGAGGATGTGTACAGCTAGCAAGTCAGTGCTCTGTTTCCCAAATGGTCTGATATATTTAATTAGATTATAGTTGGGAGGCTGTAAATGGTCGGTAATGCATAATGCTTGCCTCCGGGCCTTGAAGTGAATGTCATGTATTTATTTATACTTCAAGAATAGATTGAATACTCCTGTCTGCCTCTGACTGACTCAGCTTGGTTCGAACATAGCCCGGAGATTACTTGGTCTAACTTGTGGCATATGCAAGGCAGAGTGCTAGATTGAGAAAAATGGAGTGGGGTATAAGTACCCCACTTTATGTCTCCTGCTCTGCCCAATAAACTACAAAAAGTCATGACTGTAGCCCAATCAATTATGCAAACCAGCCTCCCATCCATTGACCCTGTCTACACTTCCCACTGCCTCGGCAAAGCAGCCACTATAATCAAGAACCCGAAGCACCTCAGACATTCTCTCTTCCATTTTCTTGCATCGGTAAAAAGATACAAAAGTCTGAGGTCACGTACCAACCGACACAAGAACAGCTTCTTCCCTGCTGCTGTCAGACTTTTGAATGGACTTACCTTGCATTAAGGTGATCTTTCTCTACACCCTAGCTATGACTGTAACACTACATTCTGCACTCCTTTCCTTCTCTATGAATGATATGCTTTGTCTATATAACGTGCAAGAAACAATACTTTTCACTGCATGTTAATACATAGGACAATAATAAATTAATTCAAATCAAATAATGTCATTGTAATCAACCAGAACTCCCAAAATTTAAATGTGTCGTGAGTGGTATTGGATATTTTTAAATGATTTAAAATGCCAGTATTAAACTGCTTGCAGGAAAACAGATTACAAGATAAGCATCTGTTAACTGGAGTATTTATTTCACGGTGAAAATAGGTCACTCCTTGGGAAACGCAATGTGTAATTCTGTATTAACTAATAGATTTAAAATTTAATGAGCTCCAGTGTTGTCCAGAGCCACTCGCAATGTTTGATTTTAAGTATTTGTTTTTTTGTTAATGCCTGTGTGTACTTAAACAAGCCTTTGGGGGATTTATTAAATGCCAAGTGCTTGCCTGCTAATGAGTCACTCAAGCAGTGAAGTTCCTGGTTTTGTAAGCGGTGTTTATACGTCGTCTTATTGAAAATAGGGGTTTTTTTTGTTTTTAATTAACAAACTATTCTCTGAGAGTGGATTAGAACGCGGCAGGAGGCTGAGGTCATCTGCTAATACATTAATTTTGTTTTCTGCTTTCTTGCTGAGGTTTGCAAGATGATGGCCCTCACTTAACAGTACAAAACCCCAGCACAAAGGGATTATACACTCAAATGCACTTAGTACAATTTCATAGTGAGAGAGGCCAGAGCCTGCACATGGGCAAAGTTAGCTGAACGTATTCTTGAATATAAACCGGCAGCCGATAATATTTTAGCACTGCTGCAACAGCCCACAATAGGAGAATGCCATTACCAGTTGTGCACTTTCCCCCACTTCCCCCTCCCCAGCTACTCTTCCTTGGGGCGGCACAGTGGTTAGTACTGCTGCCTTACAGCACCAGGAACTTGGGTTTGATTCCGGCCTTGGATCACTGTTTAAAGTTTATTTATTATCGTCACAAGTAGGCTTACATTAACATTGCAATGAAGTTACTGTGAAAATCCCTAGTTGCCACACTCCTGTTTGGGTACACTGAGGGAGAATTTAGCATGACCAATCCACCTAACCAGCACGCCTTTCAGATGGTGGGAGGAAACTGGAGCACCCGGTGGAAACCCATGGGGAGAACGTGCAGACTCTGCACAGATAAACCCTAACCCAAGACGGGAATCGAATCTGGGTCCCTGGCACTGTGAGGCAGCAGTGCTAACCACTGTGCCACCGTGCCGCTCTGTCTGTGCAGAGTCTGTACATCTTCCCCGTGTCTATGTGGGTTCCCTCTAGGTGCTCCGGTTTCCATCCACAGTCGGAAAGACATGCTGGTTAGTTGCACTGGCCATTGTAAATCCTCCCTCAGTGTTCCCGAACAGACGCCAGAGTGTGGCAACTAGGGAATTTTCACAGTAACTTCACTGTAGTGTTAATGTAAGCCTACTTGCGACACTAATAAATAAACTTTAAACTCTTTAAAACTTTAGAGGAAGTGGTGGAATGCATAAAGCATTCTTCAAATTTTTTTTAAAAATTAATGATAACATTGAACAGGGCAAACCAGGACTTCATGAGGTGACCTTTAGTTAATCCCATGCTTTCATGTGAAGAGTTTTTCATGTATTTGTGTTGTGGCTGAATTAATGAGAATATTGCAGTCAGGGTTGGAGTAAATATTCCCTAAAAGCAATTGGGTTTATATTTAGGAATGTGCCCACAAGCTAACCATACATATTTAGATAACTTATAATGAAGCAGTGACTAATCTACTCCAGTATAAAACTGTATTTTTAAAATATGCACAAGTGAAAACTTTATCCCAGTCCTTTGGAAAATGTGTTCAAATCCATTTGCAGCTGATTAAAATTAGGTAATAAAAGACTGGAAACAAAGGATTTATAACAATTGCAAAAGAGCCAGAACAGGAAAAATCATAAATTAATCAGTTTCAGTAATAGGAATTGTAATATAATTTTAAATAATGATAAGTTCCACTTTAGTCATTCTATTTCCCCCCCACCATCAAACAAGTTTGGACTCTGAAGGGAAGGTACCGTGAAAACAGGCCTGCACTCAGTCACTGTTCACCACCTTCATATTGATTTAAATCAGTAGCTATTTTATTGTTCATTCGCATCAGTAACATCTAAAGTCTGAGTCACACTTCCATGAATGTTCTTACGTTGAGTATGAGATACACCATAAAAAGCATTCTTTCTGGTTGGATCACAGCTTGGCAATGGCTCCTGCCCTGCCCAAGACCACAAGGAACTACAAAAGGTTGTGAATGTAGCCCAATCCATCATGCAAACCAACCTCCCATCCATTGACTCTGTCTATACTTCCCATTGCCTCAGCAAAGGGAAGTATACTAAATATTACTAAATTTTAATCAGCTGCAAATGAATTTGAACACATTTCCCAAAGAACTGGAAAAAAGTTTTCACTTGTGCATATTTTAAAAACGCAGTTATATACTAGAGTGGATTAGTCATTGCTTTATTATGAGTTGTCTAAATATGTACGGACCCAGCATTTCCAGCATAATTAAGGACCCCACGCAGCTCGGACATTCTCTCTTCCATCTTCTTCTGTCAGGAAAAAGATACAAAAGTCTGAGGTCATGTACCGACTGATTCAAGAACAGCTTCTCTCTGCTGCTGTCGGACTTTTGAATGGACTTACCTCGCATTAAGTTGATCTTTCTCTATACCCTAGCTATGACTGTAACACTACATTCTGCACTCTCGCCTTTCCTTATCTAGGAATGGTATGCTTTGCCTATATCACACGCACGAAACAATACTTTTTACTGTAGGTTAATACATGTTACAATAATAAATCAAATCAAATTAAATCAAAGAATATGACTCATTGCCTAGCTCATTTAATGGGTTCCTTTGGGTGACATGGCAACAGCCAAGTTAAGATATTGCTTATGCCTAGGGATGTCAACTCTCTGGGATTATCCCAAAAGCTTAATTCATCGAATCAGTACAGTGCAGAAGGGGGCCATTTGGCCCATTGAGTCTGCACTGAACACAATCCCACTCAGGTCCTATTCCCTCAACCCCACATATTTACCCTGCTAATTCCCCTTACACTAAGAGTCAATTTACCATGGCCAATCAACTTAACCTGCACATCTTTGGACTGTGGGAGAAAACCGGAGCACCCAGTGGAAACCCATGCAGGTACAGGGAGAATGTGCAAAATTTGCACAGATAGTGACCTGAGACTGAATCAAACTGGCTCCCTGGTGCTGTGAGACAACAATGCTAACCACTGTGCCACCCTTACTTCCACCACATTGTTGTAAGCCACTGCTCAGAGAGAACATAATTCTGGGTGGGGGAAGGATGGGTGGAGTAGATTGAAGGGAGGTGTTGTGGTCCCACAATTTAAAAGAAAAGTGCTCTTTAAGATAATTCTGTGTAAGCACTTCTTTATCTGTTTGTGGAATGTGATTAAGGCCCGCATTCATGCAGGTGGCGGTGAGCTGCCTTTTTGAAGCACTGCAGTCCATGTGATGTAGGTACACCAACAATGCTGTCAGAGAGGCAGCCACACCGAAGGAATGGCAATATTGTTCAAGGACACCCAGATCCCTCCCTACCTCTCAGAGTTCTGCAATCTCTCTCCTTTTAAAAAGTACTCAACTTGGAAACAACAGTCGAAGAAACCTTAGTGAGTCACGTTAGTACATCCAGTAGATGGTGTACACTGTGGTCACTGTGCTTCAGAGGTGGAGGGAGTGATGGATGGGGTGCCAATAAAGTGAGCTGCTTTCTCCTGGATGGTTTTGCAATTCTCCCGCATTTTTGGAGTTGTCTTCATCCAGGCAAGTGGAGAGTATTTCATCACATTCCTGACTTGTGTCCTGTAGATGGTGAGTAGGCTTTGGTGGGGGTGGGAGATGATGAGGAGGAGTTGGGGAGTTAGGAAGTGAGTGGGTTACTCTCCTAACCCT
Source organism: Carcharhinus amblyrhynchos (assembly GCF_965287045.1). Taxonomy (NCBI): domain Eukaryota; kingdom Metazoa; phylum Chordata; class Chondrichthyes; order Carcharhiniformes; family Carcharhinidae; genus Carcharhinus; species Carcharhinus amblyrhynchos. The sequence goes on from NC_137331.1 coordinate 39,471,616, forward strand.
CCCGACCTAGAATCATAGAGTCATAGAATCCTACAGTGCAGAATGAGGCCATTTGGCCCATTAACTCTGCATGACCACAACCCCACTTAGGCCCTATCCTCATAACCCCATGCATTTACCCTCGCTAGACCCCTGACACTAAGGGGCAATTTAGCATGACTAATCCACCTCACCTGCACATCTTTGAATTGTGAAAGGAAACCGGAGCACCCTGAGGAAATCCACGCAGACACGGAGAGAATGTGCAGATTCCATACAGACAGTGATCCCATCTGGGAATTGAACCCAAGTCCCTGGCGCTGTGAGGCAGCAGTTCTAACCACTGTGCCACCGTATTTTTATAGCTACAGTATTCAATCGTTAGTTATAAAAATATCGGTGATGGAGGAATGGATCTGATTCACACACAGTTCAGATTAATCCACTGGGTCAAGAATTAAGCTGTTCCCAGTCCAGTTGGTGAGGGTAGGCATTGCTTCTGGAGAATGGAGAAATGGCAGTATGTGGGGGTGATAATGGTAGTTTCAGGTCATACACCCAACCAGGGTCGGTACCTCTGCTTTTACCCCAGCACGGTGGCACAGTGCCTCACATACCAGGGACTCGGGTTTGATTCCTGGCTTGGGTCACTGTGAGGAGTTTGCACGTTCTCCCTGGGTCTGCATGGGTTTCCTCCGGGTGCTCCGGTTTCCTCCCACAGTCTGAAAGATGTATAAGTTAGATGGATTGACCGTGCTAAATTGCCCCTTAGTGTCCCAAGATGTGTAGGTTAATAGGTGGGGTTACAGGGATAGGGCACGAGGTGGACTTGGGTATGATGCACTGTTGGAGAATCACTGCAGACTCAATGGGCCAAATGGCCTCCTGTAGAGATCCTATGATTCCGTGGAGTATTTTTGATCTGTCCTTTGGGGCCGCATGGTGGCACGGTGGTTAGTGCTGCTGCCTCAGTGCCTGGGTTCAATTCCGGCCTCGGGTCACTGTCTATGTGGAGTTTGCACGTTCTCCCTATGCCTGCATGGCTTTCCCCTGGGTGCTCTGGTTTCCTCCCACACTCCAAAGATATGCAGGTTAAGTGGATTGGCCATGCTAAATTGACCCTTGGTGTCCGGGTAAATATGTGGGGTTACGGGGATAGGGCTAGTATGGGATTGTTGTTGGTGCAGGCTCAATAGGGCAAATGGCCTCCTTCTGCACCATAGGGATTCTATGTTGTATGGACTATTTGCCTGTAGGACTGATGATGGTTCAGAATGAAGAACTTAGAGATCCTTGCTCCTTCATTTTGCATTGATAGTTCATTGGGCAAAGTGCCCTCCGTGTTAATGACTTACAGTTTGTTCCGTGTCAGGAAGGTAGCTGATTTGCTCCTGCATTAGTTTGCTTAATTTGACCATCTTTGTCAAGGTGCAAATTAGTGTTTCAAAAGAATGCATGAGCATCTCATGACTGGAGAGGGAATCGACCAGACTTGATTCACACAACTACTCATTACATGGTCATTCCTGCTAGAATTACACACTGAGGGACTTCTGGTAGTACAAGGCTACAATCAAACTGTGCTCATTTCAATTACCAAGCATTAATGTCTACGTGAGAAGTCATTAATTAACCCTAAGCTGCTAAATGCAGCCCAAAAACAAGTCACTGGTTGGTGTTCTATTTCAGACGATGGATATAACTGGAAACTAATCTTTACACATTTATAAACTTTTATTTACAGGGATACGCAAATTCAACACTACAGTTTCTCTTCCAATACCATGCCATTTTGAGGTGAAGCAATTAAATTAAATTAAACAACAACTTATTCCTATATATAGGAGCACAATGAATCCCCAGTTACAACTGAATGGAATTAAACACTCAGTTAATACACAATTAACAATTAAGGCCATAGTGCATGACAAAAAAGTTTTGCAAAGAATTTCTCTTTTGTTCAGAATCCACCTCAACATGCGTAACCGCAGCAACAAAACCTTAATTTTGCCAAGCTAAATCAAGATTATTTAAAACGATAAATCCACTTTAATGAAAAGGCGAACTTTGTTTTGAGACAAAATTATAAGACTATAAACTACAGCTAAATTAAAAAGCAGAACCTCAGAGGTAATAATCTGGGCATTATTACCCCGAGGCACACTGACTTGGGGTAAGTAAGATCAGAGACGTGAATGCACAACTCAAAGACTGGCATGGGGGAAGGTGGGGGAATGGGTTTCGATTCAAGGGGCAGAATGTTGGAGCTGTACCCGTTGGGACAGTTTTCATCAAACCCTGCTAGTACCAGTGTTCTGGCAAATCGCATCACAAGGAAGAAGAGATTTTTAAAACGTTTTTTACTCCATTCTTAAAGTTACAAAGCCAACGCTCAGAATGGACCGGGCAAACCCAACTCAAGGGTGGGTTTCCTCCAATTATCACTGCAATGAAGTTATTGTGAAAATCCCCTAGTTGCCACACTCATCCACCATTCTGGGTACACTAAGGGAAAATTTAGCTGGCCAATCCATCTAACAAACATATTTTTCAGACTGTGGGAGGAAATTGGAGCATGCGGAGGAAATTCATGTAGACGTGAGGAGAATGTGCAGACTCGAGACAGACAGTGACCCAAGCCGGGAATCGAACTGTGTCCCTGTCTCCGTCAGGCAGCTGTGTTAATCATTCTGTCACTGTGCTGCCTGAAGGGTCAAGTAGCCCCTGTCCTTTCTCCCCATGCTCCAATATACAGCACAATTACAGGTAGCAAAGTGATTGATATGACCCAATGTCTTTTTGGAGAGCAGCTGAATTGAAGATAGATACTGGGACAAATAGCAAGAGTAATTCTGAACAGTTATTAACATTTTTAATAGTGGCTAGGTTTTGCAAACAAATCACGGCACAGTGGCGCAGTGGTTAACATTGCTGCATCACAGCACCAGGGACTCGGGTTCAATTCCAGCCTTGGCTCACTTTCTTTGTGGAGTTTGCCCATTCTCCCCATATCTGCATGGGTTTCCTCCGGGTGCTCCGATTTCCTCTCACAGTCCGAAAGACATGCTGGTTAATTGCATTGGCCATGCTAAATTTACCCTCAGTGTACCCGAACAGGTGCCGGAGTGTAGCGAATAAGGGATTTTCACAGTAACTTCATTGCAGTATTAATGCAAGCCTTACTTGTGACAATCATAAATAAACTACATACTTCTCTTTGTAAGTATGTTGGGTTTTAGTATAAATGTGCGTTGCACATTTATTTAAATCTTGAGAAAGGAAGTCTCTCATACTTTATTATCCTATCCAGTCGTTCCAGGTCAAATTCACTTTCACAATTGTGTCATTTGTGTTAGCCAAATGCAGCCATTTTGCACAATTAAATCAACCAGTAAGGACAGTTCAGATATAAATGGACCCTTTAAAACAAAGTACACAACTGAATGATTAAAGCTTGTGGCTGTTCACGTAATGCTCAGTTCCACAATTACCTTTATTTAATCTTAAAGTACTGCCCAAAATAAACTTATCTTGGGGGAAAAAATTGTTTTTTAGTCATAACATCATAACAACTCAATGTGTAAAAAAAACTGCCACCTGCTACTTGTATCAATTATTTTCAACATGTTATTTTCTTTGCCAGCCTTTGTAATGTGCAGAGTCACAGAATCCCTACAGTGCAGAAGGAGGCTGTTCTGTCCATCGAACTTGCATCAACAACAATCCCACCCGGACCCTACCCCCGTAACCCCAAGCATTTACCCTGCTAACCCACCTGACACTAAGGGGAAATTTGGCATGGCCAATACACGTAACCCGCACATCTTTGGAGTGCGGGGGAAACCGGAGCACCCAGAGGAAACCCACACAGACACAGGGAGAACATGCAGACTCTGCACAGACAGTGACCTGAGGTTGGAAATGAACTGGGGTCTCTCGCTCTCTGAGGTAGCAGTGCTAACCACTGTGCTACTATGCCGCCCCAAGTGTATTAGAGTTATTATGTCATATATTATGAAGCAGTTCAAACATCAGAATTGCTTCTTTAACATACATGGTCAATTATAAGCACATTGTAAGCATGCCCTTATTTGGCATAGGCAACGATCTACTCTTGTATCCTGTTGGCTCTCTCTCCCGAATAATTGGGAGGCGTTTGATTGTGGCAAGAATTGTTCATCACGCCTAGTCCCTGGAAAACACACATTAACTTGCATAATTCTCTAACATCAAAGCTATCTTGGTGTTTATAAAGCAGTATCCCTTTCTGTGAATGAAAGTAATTATACTGCCCTTGCATGCACAAGTGGTGCTTTGATGGTGCCTTGTAATTAATTAAAATGACACAGATCTCATAAATCTGGGTCTGCTGATGCTAAGCTTTATGTCTGCAACCAGACGCATGTCAAAAGAAAACATTTATTATAGTAGTGCTCAGGGTTAAACTGCCTGCTGGCTAACTCCAATCAAAGACCTGCGTGGCATGGTATCTTAATTCAGTTATTTTGGCAGTCAATGGTGACACCATCCATCTATTGCTCCAAATAGATGATCTCACCTAGTGAGGAATAGCCTCTCTGCACATTGTTCCTCTCCAAGCTCCAGGAAGCTGATAGCTTTAGAGTAAGCAACACTCACTCGACACTTTCCTCCTCACTAACCCTCACTGATGGAGTGCCTGAATCGGACTTTTACAGAGCATGTCTATTCCAGGCTGATTCTGGATTGACAAACGCGGTGGTAAAGGGGGATGTGCTAGTAAGTTGGGGAGTGCAGTTCGTTAATTGTATTAAAAACCATGCAACTACATTTAAATGGCCACCATGCCCATTTTTGGTGCGTTCCCGATCACGGCCATTTTCGTGGTTTTGGTAAAGTGGGCACCAGCACAGAAGCAGGCGCAGATCGCGTTACTCGCCTCACACCCGACTTTACCAGTTCTTGCACCCAGAAACAGACGCAACACGATGGCAAAGTCATCCCCATGCAGTGCATTACAAAACACAGTAGTTCGGGTGTCTCCAGCGTATATCTTCTTCAGCATTCTAGTTGTCACATGTGGGATTGCTAACTTCAACCAGAGCATTAACTCTGGGTGTTGATCCACATCAGAGGAATGCAAACCCTCTGGTCCTGGCGGTGTGTGCCAGTTCATTCAGGGAACCTATGATGTTATGGCAACATACATTTTTACAAGCATGTTTTGCGTGGAGCTAGTAGTAGTGATAGAATCATAAAATCATAGAATCACTACAGTGCATAAGGAGGCCATTCGGCCCATTGATTCTGTACCGCCCGCAATCCCATACAATCCCTATCCCCATAACCCCACGCATTTGCCCTAGCTAGTCCCGCTAACATTAAGGAACAATTTAGCATGGCCAATCCACCTAACCCATACATCTTTGGACTGTGGGTGGAAACCAGAGCACCCAGAAGGAACCCACGCAGACACGGGAAGAATGTGCCGACTCCACACAGACAGTGACCCAAGCCAGGAATCGAACTTGACGCTGTAAGGCAGCAGTGCTAACTACTGTGCCACCGTGTACTGTGCCCGAAGCTCCATTATTCCTTCTATCACATGGCAGACCAGGAATCTCTTACGCTCTTCCAGCCAGCCATTGGCGTGGGGAAGGATTTGCAGGTTGATACTCAATCCATTTGGCCGTGTCATGAACTCACCTTCCTTGGCCATTAACATCAAATCTGAAGGCCTAGGCAGAAAGCGGCATGGTTGCACAGTGGTTAGCACTGCTGTCTCACAGCACCAGGAACCCAGGTTCAATTCTTGGCTTTGGGTGACTGTCTGTGTGGAGTTTGTACGTTCTCCCCGTGTCTGCATGGGTTTCCTCCGGGTACTCCGGTTCCCTCCCACAGTCCAAAGATGTGTGGGTTAGGTTGATTGCCCATGCTAAATTGACTTATCAATGGGATTAGCAGGGAAATATGAGGGGTTACGGGAATAGGGCCTAGGTGAGACTGTGGTCAGTGCAGACTGAATGGGCCTAATGGTCTCCTGTACTGTACGGATTCTATGATTAGTAAATCACATTCAGAATGATGTCCAATAATTGACATTAGATAAGCTTTGCATTCAATCAGATAACATCAAAAACTCAGAGGATGTGTATTTAATTGAATGGTATAGAGGAAAACCTGCTTGTGAGTTTCTACTAGTCCATCAACGTGACTTTTGGATGTTCTCCATAACTTAGCACCAGCGCAGCAACAGATCTAAATGTACTTTCCTGCAAAAGTTGTTATATCAAACGGAAGAAATGTAAAATTCAATTGATAATAAATGGACAGGAGGCTCCATGTAATGGTACAGTGTCAAACCTCAATGCACGGAATTCAATCAGGATATTATAATTCTCCAATGCTATCATTGTTATACAAACATCAATTCTTACACTTATCATACCACTTCGTCAGGTTGCTAATCAAACACAATTTTAATTCACTGTGCCCACGACAAAATTTAATGCAAGCTTCTGCATTAAGTCTAGTCTACCAATAACAGAAATTCTGGGGATCTGTTGCTGTAATGCACAACAGGAACAAGGCCAGGGAGAATTGCAATTTTCAGACAGAGAATCACAGACTCAAACTGTACAGATGTAACCCATGTTAAAGTTATATAGAAACATACAGCACCCAAGGGCACCAGTAGGCCCATTATGCTTGTCCCTGATTCTTTGCATTATCCAATTAGTCTCCCTCCTTCATTCTTTCCCAACAGGCCTGTCATTTATTTTCTTTCTTTTCAGTTGGGGTGTCATGGTGGTACAGTGGTTAGCACTGCTGCCTCACGGTGCCAGGTGCTCAGATTCATTTCCAGCCTCGGGTGACTGTGTGGAGTTTGCACATTCTCCTCATGTTTGCACGGGTTTCTTCTGGTTTTTTTTCTCCCACATTCCAAAGCTGTTGATTGGCCATGGCACATTTAAAACAGGGTTGCGGAGAAACTACTTCTCCCAAAGGGTTGTGAATCCATGGAATACATTACCCCAAAGTGCAGTGGATGCTGTGACAGTGAATATGTTTAAGAAGGAGTTAGAGAGATTTTTAATTGGTAATGGCTTGAAGGGTTATGGGTAGAAGGCAGGAAAATGGGGATGAGGAGCATATCAACCATGATTGAATGGCGGAGCTGACTCAATGGGCCAAATGGCCTAATTCTGCTTCTATATCTTATGAACTTCTGAATTTATGTAAGTTGTCCCATAGTATCAGGGGAATTAGTGGGGTAAATATGTGGGATTGTGGAGATATATAGGGCCTGGGTGGGACTATTGTTGGTGCAGGCCTGATGGGCCGAATGGCCTCCTTCTGTAACCATGGTGATTCTATAATCATATACCCAATTGCCTTTTGAAAGTTGCTATTGAATCAGCTTCCACCATTCTTTCAGGTACTGCTTACTTATAGTGGAAGCTGCCTATGTAAACATGTCACACTGCAGTTACACTCCTGTCATTGGCAGCACTGTAGCCATTATAAATGATGGCATGGGGATTGATGATGAGGAGAAAATGATAGGAATTAGAGGCAGAGTCAAATTTTCAATACATTCTGCATAATCTTTAGTGGACTTTTAAATTGTACTTCACCTTTGCCAACCCATGATATTTTAGTAGGTGAACCTTAAGAAAAAATACAGCATGCTGGCTTTTTTATAGAAGTAAGCAAAAAGTGTAACCCCCCACAACGTTATTAAATCAAAGGATTTAAGTCAAAATGGACTTTAAGCATTGGTTACATAGGCACCAAGGGCTGACAAATAGATAGTGCCATCTCACTAATTTAGGAGGCATGATTAGTAAGTTTGCAGATGGCATCAAGATTGGTGGCATAGTGGATAGTGAAGGAGGTTATCTAGGATTACAACGGGATCTTGATCAATTGGGTCAGTGGGCTGATGAGTGGCAGATGGAGTTTAATTTAGATAAATGCAAGGTGATGCATTTTGGTAGATTGAACCAGGGCAGAACTTACTCAGTTAATGGTAGGGCATTGGGAAGTGGTGCAGAACAAAGAGATCTAGGGGTACAGGTTCATAGCTCCTTGAAAGTGGAGTCACAAGTGAACAGGGTGGTGAAGAAGGCATTTGGCATACTTGGTTTCATTGGTCATAACATTGAATACAGGAGTTGGAATGTCTTGTTGAAGTTTTACAGTACATTGGTAAGGCCGCACTTAGAATACTGTGTGCAGTTCTAGCCACCCTATCATAGAGAGGATATTATTAAACTACAAAAAGTGCAGAAAAGATTTACTAGGATGCTACTGGGATTTGATGGTTTGAGTTATAAGGAGGGACTGGATAGACTGGGACTTTTTTCCCTGGAACGTAAGAGATCTAGGGGTGATCTTATAGAGATCTATAAAATAATGAGGGGCACAGATCAGCTAGAATGGTCAACATCTTTTCTCAAAGGCAGGGGAGTCTAAAACTAGAGGGCATATGTTTAAGGTGAAAGATACAAAAGAGTCCAGAGGTGTAATATTTTCACTCCGAGGGTAGTGAATATTTGGAACAGGTTGCCAGAGGCAGTAGTAGAGGTAGATACAATTTTATTTTTTAGAAAGCGTTTAGACAGCAGGATGGGTTTACAGGGATATGGGCCAAGCGCGGGTAGCTGGGACTAGCTTGGAGTTTAAAAAAAGGGCGGCATGGACAAGTTGGGCTGAAGGGTCTGTTTCCATGCTGTAAACTGCTATGACTTTATAATAGCTAAAAAGATAAAGGCAAAATACTGCAGGTACTGAAATCTGAAACAAAAACAGAAAATGCTGGAAAATCTCAGCAGGTCTGACAGCATCTGTGGGGAGAGGATGGAGCCAACGTTTCGAGTCTGGATGAATTTTCGTCATTAAAAGCTGCCTTCTCTAAATTGCTCCTGTTGACAGCGGATCAAGTACAGTGGAAGGCGGGGTGGGACTTTACTGAACAATTTGGGCTGGGCTCATAGCCATCCCCCTGCCACTCTGCTGGCTGGCTGCAGTGTACGTCAGTAATGCAATACGAGGAATGTAGCAACAGGAGAAAATATTGTACAGCAATCCTCAACTTGCAACCTTCTCCCCACTGGGCACACGCTGTGCAGTCGCTCTTTCATTGAAAAGACCTCTCGCCAACCGAACTGCACACAAACAAGCTACAAAGTTAATTCAAGTCAGCGGAATCCAAGTCGTGTTTTTTTTTATTTCTACCTCTCTACATTTGGTCATGTTTGCTCCTGTAAGTGGCGCTTCGGTAAGTTGGTGGTTTTTGCAAGACAGCGACGTTTAGTTCACGTATGAGAAATCTTTATAAATGCGAGATGGATATATAAAAAGTGTCACGTAAACTGCTTACGTCTTTGCAAATGATGCACACACACACATACGCAGAGGCAGAAAAATACGCACAAGTTGCATTTTTAAATATATATATAATACAATACACGGAGGTGGGCGATTGGTTGGCCAGGATTTTATGTACACTTAATCGTCAAAAAGACATTTCGTTTCTCTGGAGATTGCTGAATATTTAGTGGAGTGCATTTTGTGCTGTTCTTGTTGCCAAAGGGGAATAAATTTGTACCAATTCAAGCGGTTGGGAGGACATCAGCTATGCTGTAAGTATGTTGGGTGGGATACATTGATAGAGTGCTTTATGTTTATGTGTGTGAAAGAGAGAAGGGGGGGGGGGAAGAACTGGATAAAGGTCCCCTACTGGGTGGGGAGCAGTACTTATTTTTAATTCGCTCTGTGATTTCTGCTGTAGCTGTGTGTATGTGTGTGGATACATCCTTGAAAACTGCGCTTATTCCTGTTTGTAAATGATCACAGAAGATGCAGAGTGCTGTTGGTTCCGAGATGGATCTGAGCTGCTTTGCCACACACACACACGTACATACCAAACACGTTAAGTGTGGACAAGGTATCAACATCTGGATACACTTGGAGGTCGCTAAATAACAAAAAAACAAACAATGTTTCTAAACTTTACAATTAGACAAAAAAAATCCATTGCATTTAGAAGGTGGAGGAAGGGAGAAAATAATCTGATTTTCTCACTGTTATTTGTCTTGTGGACAATAACGTGTGGAATTAACTAAGGTCGCATATATTTCTTTTGGGCAGAGGGGGGTTTACTCTTTCTAAGATTTGCATGCAAATTCCCAACCCCACCCCAGTATCAAGTACACAGCTACGAGTACATTAAATTGTCTTCGAAGGGTAAAAGATATACTTGGGGTAGTAACCTATGCTACTGTTCGAGTTCATTTCGCTTCAAGTTGTGTAGCCCTCTGACTTCCTTCAGATGGCCCGTTTTAAACCCTGGTTTATTTATGCTGAGGTATTCCAGTAACTGCTTCGAAACTGGGTTCCCCGGCTCTGCATGTGTGGGAGAAAAGAGGCTCAAGCGAATATAATCTAGTCTCCAAGAAGTGAATGGAGTTCAGTAGGCGTTACTGAACCTTTGGTGTATTCATCGTGTGGGGAGAGGTGGAGGAAGTTTGCATATTGAATTCCTCTGTCCTGTCTAAACAGCAATTTACACTGATCTTAACAATTGCCCTTGAGTGCTGTGTGGGTCGCAAGGACTTTTAAAAAGAACCTTGTACATGTAGATTTTACTGCTTTGGATTATGTCGAGGAATGATGCTGTGTACTTTTAACTTTGGGTCAGTGTTGGGAGCTTAAATAATGTTTGTTTATCCGGCTGGTTTTGAGTTTAAGTGCTTTGAATGCCGTTGTGCTTTGAATCTTTAGAACAATATTTTTTACATCTCTAACAACTGGAACAGATGTGCTAAAGAGCATATGGTTCTTATTCACAGTATACTGGAAGTTAAACAGCACAATCTGTGCTAATGTGCTACTGAAACCATTGTGAATCAGACAGCATGTGGAGTAAAATTCAGGTTTGGGCAGCAGGGTAGCACAGTGGTTAGCACTACTGCTTCACAGCTCCAGAGATCTGGATTCGATTCCCAGCTTGGGTCACTCTCTGTGTGGAGTTTGCACATCCTCCTTGTGTCTGCGTGGGTTTCCTCCAGTTTCCTCCCACAGTCCAAAGATGTGTGGGTTAGGTTGATTGGCCATGCTAAAATTGACCATAGTGTCCCAAGATGCATAGATTAGAGGGATTAGTGGGTAAATATTTAGGGATATGGGGGTAGGGCCTAGGTGGGATTGTGGTCAGTGCAGACTCGACGGGCCGAATGACCTATTTCTGTATTGTAGGGATACTAAGTTACCAAAATGACTTAGAATCATATAGTGCAGGAGGAAGCCATTTAGCCCATTGAGCCTGCACAGACCACAATCCCACTCAGGCTCTATCTCCCTAACCTCAGACATTTTACCTAGCTAATCCACTGACACTAAAGGACAATTTGGCCTGGCCAATCCACCTAACCCACACACCTTTAGACTGTGAGAGGAAACTAGAGCACCCAGAGGAAACCCACACAGACACGGGGAGAGCGTGCAGACTCCATGCAGACAGTGACCAAGAACCAAGGCGGGAATTGAACCCAGGCCCTTTCACTGTGAAGCAGCAGTGCTAACCACTGTGCCACCATGCTGCCCCTGACTTCATGCCAATGTAATGGAGATCTGAATTAAACTAACACAATCTCAGACCCAGAGCTTCATTTATAATCCTCCAGAAATAATTATCCTTTTCATTCACCAGCTGTACTGGGAATAAAAAGTCACACCAGATATAACCCTGTGCTAATGATCCAACACTCTATCCTTACTGAGCTTTTTGCTGATTTACATTGGTGCAAGATGACCAATGTTGTCTGCCACTCATTGATGCAAATCAGAGTTAACACTTGTTAAAGTATATGCAACATTCACCATCTCCACTTCTCTTGTACCTAAGGGCACTGCAGAGGATAGTATTCAATATTAAAGAACCTCACGATATTACAGCACCGAGGGAGCCAATCGCCCATTCAGTTTGTGCTGACTCTTTTAAAGTGCAATTGCATCCGTTCCAATCCTCCCCAGCCTTCCCTGCAATTACTTATCTTTCAATAATTTTCCAAAGCATATCTGTTTTGCCCTTTTATTGGATACTGTATTAGCCAGCAAAGTGATTCTAGTTACAAATTGCAACTACATAAAATGGGAATTATAATCTACACTTCATGTCTTTGTCAATAAATAACTGGCAGATAATCCAAGAGTTTCCTCATGATGCTGAACACCTCAATCAAATCTCATCTCAACACAATCTCAGCTTCTCCAGTCTGTCCACATAACTGGAATCCCTCATCCCAAGAACCATGTTTGTGAAACCTTTTTGCACCCTCTCTTAGGAGCTCACAGCCTCATTAAAGTGCAGTGCTCAGAACTCAAAGCAAAAATTGGGATTGAAACAGAGTTCCTAGAATCATAGAAGGAGGCCTTTCAGTCCATCAAGTCTTCACCGACAATAATCCCACCCAGGTCCTATCTTCGTAACCTCATGTATTTATCCTGCTAGTCCCCCTGACACTAAGGGGCAATTTAGCATGGCTGATCAACCTAAGCTGCACATCTTTGGACACTAAGGACCATTTTACCATGGCTAATTAACCTAAACTGCACATCCTTGGACACTAAGGGCCATTTTACCATGGCTAGTCAACCTAAACTGCACATCTTTGGAGTGTGAGAGGAAACCGGAGCACCTGGAGGAAACCCATGCAGATGTGGGAAGTACATGCAAACTCCACACAGACAGTAGCCCAAGGCTGCAAACAAACCTTGGTTACCATTTCATCATAACTTCCTTGTGTTTGTACTGTGTGGGATGCCCTCCCCCCCCCCCGCCCCAAACATGGCATGTTTTGGAAGGGGCTCAGCGTTGGCTGGTGGCAGGATCTTCTGGTCCAGTTGCTATTAACGGGGCTTCCAATTGTCCGCACCTCCCTCCACCGGGGGTTTGCCATTGTCAGGACTGGAAGATCCCACTGGCAGGAATGGCTGGATAATCCCACCCGTGGCTCTGTTTGTATAGTTTAGGATCCTTTATGCCTTTTTAATTACTTTCTCAAGCTGCCCTGCCACTGTCAAAATTCTGTACCCTAATGTCCCTAGATCTGTCTGTCCCTGTCCCATCATAGAACCATAGACAATTATAGCTCATTAGAATTGTACCCTTTATATTTTGTCTCCATGTTCTTATCACCAAAAGATGTCACCTGGAAATCTCTGGCCATTCACACTGGCGGGATTCTCCGGTCCTGCAGACAGTGCACCCCTGCCCGTAGGTTTCCCACCGTCATGGGGTGACGTCAATGGAAATTCCCATTGACACCGGTGGAATCAGAGAATCCCATTGCTAGCAAACAGTATGGTACTTCTCACCAGCAGGAAACACATAGCTGGGAGGCCAGAAAATCTCACTCATCATTTCATACTTCTATACAATAAATTTGATCTGCCGATTGTTTGCCCAGTCCACCAGCCTGTCTATGCCCTCTTGAAGTCACACTATCCTCCTCACAGTTCACAGTATTCCACATTTTGTGTCATCTGCATATTTTTAAACAATTTACCTTGTGCAGCTCTGTATGGATACTTAATATAGCCCAAGGAATACAGTGGTCCTAGTAAAGGTTCCCTGGGCAGAATGGCCTACTTGATGGCCTATTTCTTATAATCTTGTAAGCGACTGTTAGTTTTGTCTAGAATTATCATTTTGAAAAGATTTCCCACCATTGAGTTTAAACTAACTGACCCGTAGTTTATTTTTCTAAGATTGGCATAGATAGTAATGAACAAGTGAGTTTTAATGCCAATTAACGTATTTATGTGATGCATTTTGGAGCACACTGTAGTGCTATGCACCCAGGGTAATATTTTCAAACTGTGTCCCTGTCATAATGTATGGAATAGAGTAACCAATCTTTGCAAAGCAAGATCCCCAAAACAGTATTGATTTTGCATTAGTTTTGGCTGAGGGTTAAATCTTGGCCAAAGCACCAGAAGGATTCTTCTCCTCTTCAGATAGTGATGTCCACCTTGGCCCTGGCTTAGTCAGTAGCTCATTTGCTTCAAGTGTCGGAACTAAACAGATATTTGGACACATCGTTCACGAGTAATGTATCCTTTGTTGCCTTCTTATTGATAAGGAGAGGAGCACTGAAGAATTCCTAAGGCTTCTTCAGTCTGCTGTGCCCAATTGTGTACAGTCAGCCTTTTTTATAGGGCACAACCTCTAGTAAAGTTAATTGTTTCTGGTCATACACACTTTTAAATTATTTACATGTGACACAATGGGGTAGGCCTGAGACAATAGTAGTTTAATCGCACCCAGTCAGTAATGTCATATTCTTTAGTGATGGATGGACTGTCCATTCAGACAATGGTCACTTAATCACGTCTTTATTACAGTTTTGGTGCTGTTAGCAAGGGCATTCAGCTGTGTCCTGTTGATTGATATAATAAAACATTCCCTTTGTCTCCGCTGACTATTTCATGTACATGCAGAGACAGCCAGTCTACAGTGAGGGTGCTGCTAATTTTCCTGGCCCCCTGCTGAGCTCAGTTCTCCTCTCCCACACAAGGTCTCAAGGTTCTGGGTTTAACTTGCACCTCAGGGGCTGGGTTTTCCAACCACATGTGCCGTGAGGCTGGAAATTTCCATCTGAGCTCAACAGACCTTTAAAAGTTACATTAACTTTCCGTCTCTCCCGCCATGATTCCAGGGGTGGGCGAGATGGGATTTTTGGCTCAGGGCATGAGCACAAAAGTGAAGGCTGGCACTGCAGTGCTGCATTGCTGGAGGTGCTACTTTTGGATGAGACATTGAAGCCCCTCTGTGCGCTTAGGTAGATGAGAAAGTTCTGTGATGCTATTTTGAAGAAACAAAGGCGAGTACTCCCCGGTGTTGCAGACAGTATCACCAGAAACTATTGTCTCATCACTATTGTCTTGCTCTTTGTGGAGAGGGGAGGGTGGCTGAGTGCAATTAGCTGTGGCGTTTCCTACACTAAACAACAGTAACTACACTTTAAAAAAGTATTTCATTTATGTCTTTATTACAGTTTCATTGCTGTTAGCAAAGGCACTCAGCTGTGTCCTGTTGATAGATATAGTGAAACATTCATTTTGTCTGCGCTGACTGTTTCATGTACATGCAGAGACAGCCATATAGTCTATAGTGAGGGTATTTCATTCATTTTTTAAAAAATATGGGGTCACTCATTTAGTACAGACATGATGTGGACTCACCTGCTGAAGAAGCAGCGCTCTGAAAACTCGTGATTTCAAATAAACCTGTTGGATTTTAACCTGGTGTTATGAGATTTCTGACTGATTTAGGACAGAGACAAGGAAAACAAAAATCTCCTAGAGAATCATGCATCTTTGGAATTCTCTTCCTCAAAAGACTGTGGAAGCAGGGAGTTATTGAATACCTTTTAAAGCAGAGTTAGATAGACTCTTGATGAGCAATGAGGTGAAAGGTTGTCAGAAGTAGCAGGAATGTGGGGTTGAGGTTACAGCCTGACTTTATTGAATGGCAGTGCAGGCTCAAGGGGCTGAGTGGTCTACTGAATTTGTACGCCTGTGAGGCATTTTGAGATGTCCGGTGGTGGAGAAAAGTGCAAGTCTTTTTTTAGAGGGCAATTTAATATCCCATCTCAGAGATAGCATTTCTGACACTCAATGCTACAATGACAAGATCACATTTACAAATCTCTGGTGAAACTTCCTGCTTGAACTTCTCTGGCAGAGACAAGAGCGGGGACAAAACATATTCCCTCTGTCTTGACAACATCATGCTACTTTGCACCTAACTTGATGTTTTCAGGAGCGGAGGTGATGGCCCAGTGATATTATCACTGGACTATTAATACGGAAACTCAGTGAAGGTTCTGGGGACCCGGGTTCGAATCCCGCCACGGCAGCTGGTGGAATTTGAATTCCATTAAACAGATCTGGAATTAGGAACCTACTGATAACCCTGCAACCATTGGCGATTATTGTTCACTAATGTCCTTGAGGGAAGGAAATCTGCTGTTCTTATCTGGTCTGGCCTACATGTGGCTCCAGAGCCACAGCAATGTGGTTGATTCTCAACTCCTTCCAAGGGCAATTAGGGATGAGCAATAAATGCTGGCCCAGCCAGTGATGTGCCATGAATGAATAAAAAAAATGAGTGTCTGATGCTTCTGATGTGTGAATAATGATAATGTGGTATAACAACAACTTGTAATTCTGTACCTCATGTTATGTGGTAAAAGGACCCAAGGAGTTTCACGGGAATATTATGAAACAAAATTTGACATAAAGCCACCTAAAAGAAAGCTTGATCACAGGGATACATTTGAACAAGTGCCTGAAAGGAGGAAAGAGGGGGTCAGGATGGAAAGCCCAGAATTAGGGTTCAGACAATTAAAGGTCGGATTACCAATGGCAGAGTGGATAAAATCTGGGAAGTTTGAGAGGTCAGAATTGACTCTGCTCACTGCTTTGGAAGAGCAGCCAGCATAATCAAGGACCCAACGCACCCTGGACATTCTTTCTTCCACCTTCTTCCGTCGGGAAAAAGATACAAAAGTCTGAGATCACGTACCAGTCGATTCAAGAACAGCTTCTTCCCTGCTGCCATCAGACTTTTGAATGGACCTACCTCACACGAAGTTGATCTTTCTCTACACCCTAGCTATGATGCTAACACTACATTCTGCACTCTCTCATTTCCTTCGCTATGAATGGTATGCTTTGTGTAGCACGCAATAAACAATACTTTTCACTGTATTCTTTCTAATACATGTGAAAATATTAAATCAAATCAAATCAAATTAGATGCACACAGTTATGTCAGGAGGTTGTAGGAATGGAGAAAACTAAAGAAATAGCTACACAGGGTGGCACAGTGGCACAGTGATTAGCACTACTGCCTCACAGCACCAGGAACCCGGGTTCAATTCCCAGTTTGGATCACTGTTTGTGTGCAATTTGCACATTCTCCCCATGTCTGTGTGGGTTTCATCCAGGTGCTCCGGTTTCCTTCCACACTCCAAAGATGTGTGGGTTAGGTTGATTGGCCAGGCTAAATTGTCCCACTGTGGCACCCTACCTGACAGCCCCAAAGGAGTAAAAACTGTGCCTTTAAAAAAAAATTAATAAGGTCTTTAATAAGGACTTCAAAAGGAAAAAAAAACTTGAAATGATGGCAGAAAGAGACAAAAAGCCATGGCACATTATTGAAAAACATATTCAAAGGCAGCACAGTGGCACAGTGAATAGCACTGATGCCTCACAGCACCAGGGACCTAGATTCAATTCCTGGTTTGGTTGTTGCCTCTGTGGAGTTTGCACATTCTCCCTGTGTCTGCATGGGTTTCCTCCAGGTGCTCTGGCTTTCTCCCATACTCTGAAGATGTGCAGGTAAGGTGGATTGGCCATGGTAAATTGCCTCCAGACAGGTGCTGAAGTGTGTCGACGAGGGGATTTTCACGGTAACTTCATTGCGGTATTAATATAAATCTACTTATGACTAATAAATAAACTTATAACTTTAAAGAAGGAGGAAGAATTGATTATTATGCAGAACCTAAAGATATTTAGAAACAGAGGTATTTTTATTTCCTGAACATTTGCCCTGTAAATGCGTTGTGCGTGTTTTATATATTACAGTGCTTTATTGGTACTTCTGGTCCGTTCCTTCAATTGTTTTAAAAATAATCAGAATGAACAACTTCAGTGTGTTCCATTTCAGCATTGGAAAGAAAACACACATGAAACTGGATGACGCATCATTCCAGATGTCAGCCAAAAGTTCACTTCCGCAGTGCCAGAGCACACCTCTGTAATGGAAGTTATTGCTTGGTGAGATTGCACTTACTCTCCCGGCGCTACTAACTGAAGGCAGGCGTTGCAGAAAACTCATAAAGCGGTGCCATCAGATTCACAGACCTCAGTGAACCCTCCTATTTCACTTGCGCATTTTGGAGAAAGCAATTGTGTTAAAATGGAACAGCTGACTTGCATTAAAATGGGTTGCATGGAGGTTATACTTCATGACAATAGAAAGCGTGAGCATTGATTCAGGTTTCCTGAGAGAAATGTTCATTTAATATTTCTGACAAAATGATTCTGAACTTTACACAATTTTATAAACACTCAAATCAATTGGTTTAGTTGTCCTAAAGGGCAAAGTAATTTGGGGCGGAGCTAGAGGGGCACAAATAGAACATCTTTTAGTGGGGAGAATTTATGCTTGAATGGGAGCCCTAGTCAATCCATCTGAAAGCATGTTTCTTACATAAGGTATGGTGATACCTCAGTAAGGGAAAACAGGTTGTTTTCCAAGCTGCTTAGTGCAGTGATTTAAAGATTCAATTTTGCTTTGTTCAAATGTTCTTTTGCAATCAATCAACAACATTTCCTTGCATTTTGGATGACAAAAAGAAATGAATAAGGTATTCCTTCCTTTGAGATTAGCCAACTTCCAACATAATTATAGAGAAGCTCCATTTTAAGGACTGGAGTGATCGGGCAGTTAAAAAAAATTATATCGACTCAGATGGTTGCAATACAGGGTAAGATGAAGGTGCCTCGGCCCCTCAAACCTGTTCTTCCATTCACTGAGATCGTGGCTGATCTGATCTCAATTCCATCCACCTACCTTAGAGTCGTAGAGTCATACAGTGCAGAAAAAGCCCTTTGGCCCATCGAGCCTACCCCGACAATAACTACTACAAAAGGCACACTAATCCCATGGTCCAGCTCTTGTCCCATATCCCTGAAGGTTATGATATTTCAAGTGCTCACCCAAATACTTTATAAAGGTTGCAAATGTTCTGGCCTCCACTACCTTCCCAGACAGTGCATTCCAGATTCTCACCACCCTCTGAATGAAATCCCCTCTGATTTAGGTTCCATATTCCTTACTCCTTTATGTATCAAAAGAAACTGCTGAACCCCAGGCGAAAAATGAATAATTGAATTAGCATCTACTGTCTTTTCTGAGGGAGTGGGTACCACACTCAGACCCTTTGAAGAAGTGTTTCTTAACTTCTCTCCTGAATTTTTGGCCTCTGAATTTAAGCTTATGTCTCCTCATTCTAGCCTTTCCCACCAATGGGAAAAAAGTTTCCCACTATCTACCTATTCAACAATGTTCAAAACACTAAATAAAAGAATCAAATTACCCTCAATCTATATCCCATCAAATATCAACCTTGTTTAGGAAAACTGAGCTCATAATCTAATTCTTAAGGTGCCTAATAACATTCTGGCCAATGTGCCCTGCGTTCTTTCTAAAACATTCTTTCTACCATCCCAGCTCTTTCTGATAGTTAGTGTAGACTGCTGCTGAGAACCTCATGAGCGGGATTATCCACCCTCGCTCACCCCGAAACCGGAAAATCCCGCCTGAGGTCAACGGACCTTCCCATGGCCCACCCTTTGTCAGCTCCTTATCCTCTCAAATTCCCGTGGCGGGTGGGACGGTAAAATTCGCCCTTATGTATTCATACTGATTGAGGCCCATTCAACTCAACAGGTCTCAGCTTAATCTCATGAACACAGGCTCTCCCAATACTGTGAGCACATGTAGCATGTAGACTAACAGCCTCGTTGTATATCACAAGCAATGACTCTGAACTAGTTGCACGGGACATCAATGACCTCCCCAAACTCATCAAGCTTGCAACTCTAGCCCTATCACTCACAACTTCCTGCTCCCCCACTGCCCTGTAGCACTTATACTGTTAGTGCTCTGCACACTATTCCACCTCCACCATCACAATCCCCTCTTTCCCCTCTGTGGATAGTGTTGTCTTGGGAGAGTCATGGAGGTGTTGAGTAACAGTGCAGGAAAAGATGTCTTGCAGGGTCCTATATATCTATATCCACTCTTTTCTTAGAACCATAGAAAAGTTACAGCACATAAAGAGACCATTCAGCCCATCTTGTCGGTGCCAGCCCGAGGACCACCCAGGCACTGTTTCTAATCCCATCTTCCTGTACCCTGCCCATACCCTGTAACTTACAACACTTAAGGTACAGATTCAGGTACTTTTTAAAAGAGTTTAGTGTCTCTGTCTCCACCACCAACTCGGGCAGCGAATTCCAAATACCCATCACCCTCTGTGTAAAAATGTTCTTCCTCATGTCCCCTCTACACCTACTGCTACTTATCTTGAATCCATGTCCCCTGGTTCTATAATTCTCCACCAAGGGAAACAATTCTATCCTGTCCACTCTATCTCTCTCCCTCATAATTTTGTACCCCTTTATCACGTCATCTCTCAGCTTTTGTTCCAAGGAAAATAACCCTAGCTATCCAATCTCTCCTTATAGCTACTATCTTCTGTGCTTTTCTTCCTTTGTGGGCCAGCTGTGGCTCAGTTGGTAGCTCTCCCCTCTCCGCTGCAGAAGGGTATGGGGGTCACATTCCACTCTGGGGACGGAATTCTCCCATGCCCTCACCGGCAGATTCAATGGCAGATGATGAGGAAGAATTCAAAGGGTGGTCTCACAACTGGTTTTAATCCAGCATGAATTTCCTACTGGATCTTCCACTGGTGCTGCTGTGGCGGATTGGGAATCCCGCTGGAGGCTGGTGTGAACCTTATTTGTATCCTGTTAATGGGACTCAGGTGAAGGCCCAATCATTCTTGCCTGATTCTCTGTGGTGCCATCAGGAAAAGACACTAGTGCGGATGTTGGGACTCACCTGAACAATGCCTGGGGCTGCTTCCGGAGTTCAGGATGGAGTCTGCCCGCAACCATGGACCCTGGAACACAATGCGTGGGAGGGCATTCTGCAGATGGACCTTCCAAATTTGCTGTCATTGAGGGGGTGTCCATCTTCCAACCTCAGAATGTTCCTGGAGATCCAGGTTTGTTTTTTGGGGGTCCATCGTCCAGTCTAAGAGTACTCTTGCAGATTCATCTTCATTTTCCGAAGATCCACCTTCTTTCTTCAGTAGTGGGTCAGTGATGTTGGGTGCCTTTTCAGTATGGCACAAGGATAGGACAATGGATCACACATCACCAGCCTTCCCTGTCACTGAATACAGAGTAACCCCGCCCCCACTGAGTGTACAATCAATGAGATCGGGGTCGGAGGATTTGGCATACTTCCCGGCCAACTGCCATAGTGGGAAACACGCCACTTCCCACCCCGCCATGGGACTTAGTCCCAGATGGAAGGTGTCCACCCAAGGCCTTGAACATCAACATCAATGCTGATGTCCATGCATTACTGAGTAAGTGCTGTCCTGTCAGTGATGCCGTCCTTTGGGTGAGACGTTAAGCCAAGGCCTCAGTTGCCCTTTGCTCATTTGGAGGGCAAACACAGACATGATGGGCTGAATGGCCTCATGTGCTGTAACAATTCTGTGAACCCCCGTCCTATCGCCGAGATGACTGGCGACTGCAATGATCAGAAAAGGTCGGTATTGGTTCCCCGGCCTGCGTTGAGTTAGTAAGATTTCACCAATGAAATTTTACTGTTCTGACTGCGTTCTGGAATTGGAGGAGTTGGGAAACGGAACAACTTTGTTTGGAATTCTGCGCATGTGTGCACAATGAATGCTCCTTCTCTGTGATATTTGGGAGAAATTATCGTAGAATCCCTGCAGGACAGGAGAAGGCCATTCAGCCCATCGATCCTGCACCGACCACGACCCTATCCTATCCAAATAACCCCATACATTTACCCTGCTATTCCCACTGAAACTAGGATCAGTTTAGCATGGTTGATTAACCTAACCTACACATCTTTGGAGTGTAGGAGGGAAACACAGTATCCAGAGGAAACCTACGCAGGCACTGGGAGAACATGCAGACTCTGCACAGACAGTCGGGAATCGAACTCGGGTCCCTGGTGCTGTGAGGCAGCAGGGCTAACCACTGTGCCATTGTGCTGCCCTTTTAGTTCATGGGTTGTTCTTTGTTCTTTGTTCTATAAAGAGTCCCTTTATAATTCTGGCCCACATGGACAGATTTTACACTGGCATTGAACGAGACTCCCTTTAAAGTTTTAAAAGTTTACGGTTTATTTATTAATGTCACAAGTAGGCTGACATTAACACTGCAATTAAGTTACTGTGGTGGATGTAAGAGATCCCAATAGACTACTTTGAAGAAGACCAGGGGCGTTAACGTCAGTGACATGGCCAATATTTATCCCTCAACAATATCACTCAAAAAATAATGTCTGGTTATTTCCACATTGCTGTGTGCAAATTGGCGTCCTATATTCCAACAGTTTCAACACCTCAAAAAAAACACTTCATTTGCTGTGAGGTGCTTTGTGATATCCTGATTTAGTGAAAGGCGCTATATAAATGCAGGTTCTTCTTATCTGCACCCTTCCCCCCCCCCGACACTTGCCTGGAAGACTGCTTCCTACTAATTAGAGAGAGAGACAGTGGCCAGAATTTCCCGGTCTCGCGCTCCCTGCCTCCGCAAGAATGGAAAACCCAGCACTCCGCCAGATCTCCGTTGACAGCAGCAGGACCAGAGAATCCCAGTCGCGGCGAGGTCGGAGAATTCCAGCCATGGGTTTAGAGTCTGCAGAACGAGTGTGTTCCTGGTTGACTTGAGACTTTACTCATTCCGCCCGAGCAATAACAATTCTAACGCAGTTTCTGGAAATCAGTGCTCCACTACGAGAATATTTTGTGGATTCTGAAAATTCCTGCTGCAATTTCATTCCCTCGGGGTTTCCATGGGAATGATGTAAAGAAATAGACAAAGCGAGCGCATTCTGTTAAAAAGATTCATCAAAATTTAATACAGTTGATGTCCCAACAGCTTCCTGACGAACGTGCATCGGGGGATAGAAATGATTGTGAAATACTTTGGAAGCATTGAGAGTAGAATGAAATGTGTTCTTCAAATTTAGTCTTTTATTTCTGGCTGGTTATTTTTCAGTGTAGCAAGATGCATGAAGTGAAAAAGAATTGATTATATATGATGTACAGTACAAAAACAGGCCATTCGGCTTATCTGGTCCATGTGGCATCTGTGCTCAACACAAATGTCCTTCCTCATCTCTTCACCTCACCCCAGCCTTCTATTCTTGGATCCCTCATTTAGTTATCTATCTTCTCCTTAAATGCCTCAATCGCTCACTGTGGTAGCAAGTTCCACCATTCTCTGAGCAAAGATGTATCTCCTAAACTCCCTATTGGATTGACTGGTGATTATCTTATAAGTTTATTTATTAGTGTCGCAAGTAGGCTTACGTTAACACTGCAATGAAGTTACTGCAAAAATCCCCTAGTTGCCACACTCCAGTGGCTGCTCAGGTGGGAGGATTTAGCACGGCCAATGCACCTAACCAGCACATCTTTCAGGAGGAAACCGGAGCACTCGCAGGAAACCCACGCAGAGACAGAGAGAATGTGCAGACTCCATACAGACAGTGACCCAAGCCATGAATCGAACCTGGGTCTCTGGCACTGTGAGGCAGCAGTGCTAATCACTGTGCCACTATGCCACCTATATATCCATCCCTAAGAGCGTTTCAGGTATAAAGTCAGAATCTGGAATGTCAGTAGCCCTGACAGTGCTCATTAGCGGCACGGTGAAATAATGGTTTAGCACTGTTGCTTCATAGTGCCAGGGACCTAGGTTTGATTCCCAGTTTGGGTCACTCTGTGTGGAGTTTGCATGTCCTCCCCGCTTCTGCATGGGTTTCCTCTGGGTGCTCCAGTTTGTTCTCACAGTCCAGAGATGTACGGGTTCAGTTGATTGGTGATATTAAATTAACTCTTAGTGTCAGGGGATTAGCAGGGTAAATAAGTGGGGATGTGGGGATAAGGCCTGGGTGGAATTGTTGTTGGTGCAGGCTCAGTGAACCGAATGGCCTCCTTCTGCATTGTAGGGATTCTATGATACACACAGGTGAGACTCCCTGATTGGGCAGGCCGTCATTACCTCAATCAGGGAGCTCATACTCCAAGGAGCCCACCTCGCTGAGGTCACTGCAGTCAGGTTACCCTCCACTCCTGGCTCCTTTCCAGAGGGAGAAAGCTATGGCCTGTTCAGTCTTTTCTAATAGTTATAACCTCTCAGTTTGGATCTGAAAACGAAAACGCTGTTAACAATATGTATTGTTTTGAAACTGTGGTTACTGACATACCACAAGGATGGAATACTCAACCTGCACGCACTCAGCCAGCCAATAGGATGTGAATACTATTATTGTAGGTTAATTGAAAGCACTGACGTATTTACTGATGGGAGTGCCGGTGTTTATGAAATGTCTGTGTTCACTTGCGTAGACAGACCTTAAGTAAAATCTTATTTTATTCCTGTGCACCATACCGCATTTTCTTGATTGCAACCAGGCTATCTTTCAGAGGAATGTACTGAAACCACCCCCACCCCCCCACCCCTCCCCGGCTCCCAACTATGGTCCGATCATGTGGATTTTCTTTTTGAGTCATAGGTTTTATTTCCTCACATTTGGAATCTCTCTAGGATTGTTAAATACACATAATAAATTCTGCAAGGTAGATACTTAAAATAACCTCATATTGCAGCATTTTACTTGCCTGATATAAATAGAACCAAGCTGAAGTCCAGTTCATTTATGTTTATTCCCCTGTTCAGCTCACAATCAGGAACAGTTTCAGGTCGAGTGTCTTTTTTTAATAATTGACCTAACGAGTGTCATATAGGTTGGCAATCTGAGTCTTGTTTACGGCTGGAGATGACTCAAAGTGATGATTTGAATGAGTTCAGACTGAAAAAAAAGGCCTCAGACTACAGGCCTACAAACGATATGGAGTTGGCGTCCAATTCTGGGCTTTTGGGCATTCCATATTCCCTCCACACCAATGTTCATCTGCAGTTAACTGTCCTAGGCCCTGTGCTCTGCAATTTCCCGCTTAAACCTCTCCATCTCTTTATCCTCCTGTTAGATGCTCTTTCAAAACCCAACTCTTTGACCAAGCTTTTGACCCAGTGCCCTAGATATCTCCACGAGAGGCTCGGTCCCGGTTATTTTCCTGATCGTTGCTCCTGTGAAGCACCGTAGGGATTTTTACTGTTTTTGAGTTGCCATGTAAATGTAGGTTGTTGTTAGGCTCAGCTGACCAGGCAGCAGCTGTGGAGAGAGAAACAGAGTTGATGTTCTAGATCCATTCCTTTTCGCAAGAATTGCAAAAGGATTAGATCAGCACTGTGACATAAACAATCCCGTCGTGCTATTTTTAAACAAGAGCAGGGATAGTTCTTCCCAGTGTCCTGGGGCTAATATTTATCCCTGAACCAGCATCAGGTAAAACAGATTACCTGGTCACTATCACATCGCTGTTTGTGGGAGCTTGCTATGCACAAAGCCACTGCCGCTGCTTTCCACATGCAGCCAATCCAAAGGGGTCTTCACCAATTTTGGTTCTGTTCCTGCCTCCGAACCTGTCCCAATAGAAGAGGTAAAAAATCCAGCTCCTTAACTCTGTTACAGGTGGCACGGTGGTTAGCACTGTTACCTCATGGCTCCAGGGACCAGAATTCCATCCCCAGCTTGGGTCACTGTGTGTGTGAAGTTTGCATGTTCTCCCTGTGCCTGCGTGGGTTTCTTCCGGCTGCTCCGGTTTCCTCCCACACTTCAAAGGACTAGGTTTATTGGCCATGCTGAATTGCCCTTTAGTGTCAGGGGAATTAGCAGGGTGAAGAAGAAGGGTAAATGTGTGGAATTATGGTGATAGGGCCTGGACAGGATTGTTGTTGGTGCAGACTGGATGGGCTGAATGGCCTCCTTCTGTAATGTAGGGATTCTATGATTCTATCTATCTGTATTTCCCCTCTCACCTTGCCCCCGCCTTGTACTCAGCCTCTCGGGGAAGGGGGGGAGTGCTTCAATGGCTTCCGGTTCCACCAGCAAGGCCAACACAACTGCTTCCTGTTCATGGAGAGCAGGTGCTTTCCTCCTCAGAGAGACCCTCTCCCAGCGAGGCCGTAAAGACAAGCGAGCGCAGATGATTGAACACTGGCTCGCTAAACACATGTAGATAACTATTTGCATAAATTTGAATAAATTATTCAGCCTCTTGCCCATTTCCGGTAAGAAGCTGACTGCAGGCAATGTGGGCGCTATAAAATTGTGGCATTTGCAAAAACCGCACCATTCACACTAGCCGCTTTTATGGCATTTTCCCACCGCAAAATGGGCATAAAGAGGGTATGTGGTTAGAAATGTACCATTATTTAGTGCAATCGCTTGTGTCAATCCAAGATGTAGAAGTTGAAGAAGTTGAAGAAGTCAAAGATGTGCAGGTTAGGTGGATTGGCCACGCTAAAGTGCCTCTTAGTGACCCAAGATGTGTAGGTTTGGGGGGGTTACTAAATCAGGTAAATACATGCAGTTACAAGAAAAGAGCAGGTGTGGACCTGGATGGAATGCTGAGGAGGATGGGGGAGAGGGCCTGGTTCTGATGCTCTGTCAGAAAAGTCAGTGTATACTCAATGGGCTGAATGGCCTCTAATTCTAAAAGAAATGATGGCAGTCATGACTGTTGGAACCTTTGGAATGAGATTTCTGTTACCATGTCTGTTCTGTCATCCTTGTTTTCAAATCTCTCCAAGACCTGGCCCATCTGTACCTCCCCCTTCTCCTCCCCCCACTCCCTCCTCACCTACCCACCCACCTTCCCTCCCCTTGACTTTTCTAACTCTCCAGCTCTGCAACTCTCTGAGATTCCAGCGTTCCTCCAATTCCGGTTTCTTGCGCATGAAGAAACTCTCATCAGTTTTGTTTAATGGGACATACATGTCATCAAAAGTAAAATAAAGTTTTTCTTTGCTCATTCCTAATGGACCAAATGGCCAACTCCTGCCTCTAGTTTCCATGGCTGGAATTCTACCGGCATGCCCGCTCTGGGGGCGGGCGAGGCTTGGAGAACGGCATTCTCTGTTGGCCTCGGGTGGGATTGTACGAACCTCGGGTGGATGTGCTGGTAAAATTCCACCCTATGTTTCTAAAGCAGTGATCATACAAAACCGTCACGTAAAAAACTGAATGTTGGTACAACTCACTCCCATGGCAGATGCAAGGTCAATCTGTATTTTTCCAAGAAAGATTTAATCACAAGTTTCACTGATTTAATAATGCATTCCACTGACATGTTTTATTTTCTGTATCTTGCTTGCTACGTTGAAGGGAATTTTCTTTATGCAATGCAGTTGCCAATAATAACATCGCCCTTGTTTCATTCTTCCATCTTCATGGTGGAAATTACTTTAGAAACCTTTTCATATTTTCAGCTTTCAGGGATGGGTTTACTGCCTACATGAAGCACGTGTATGCCTGTGAGGTTGAGCATTTTATTGACAGTTTAATCCAGGGCAGATGTTGGAATGACTTTATGGCATTAGTATTGGGTTTTGGGAAGGAGTCAGAAAGGGTTAGCAGAGGAGTATATCGTAAATACAGATGAGTAACGGAAATGTACACGTAACACAGAAAACATAATGCAAAGAATAGAGGTGGCAGATGCAATGAATCAACATTGCAAGCTGACTGCCTGGTGTGTGCCTCTCTTTTTATGATCATTCTTGCTGAAGTTTTCAACTTTCTGGTGTTCTTTTTTCGCGATGTGACAGATTGACTAGAAATTAAGCAAAACCACTTCCTTTTTTATTTATTGCAGAAGTGGTGCAGGGTAACAGAAAATTCGAACGATGAATCATCGTTCCTTTCAGAATGGGAAGTTTCAAAAAAAAAATTGGTTATTTTGATTCAGCCCTTGATCTGCGAAGAACGAGCAAGCAATATTTTCCGGTCAGCGCTTCAGGAAGCAAGGTTGACATTACCCTCTTTGTAATTCAGCATTTTAATCCTTCTCGGACAGGGAGAGACCACAGGAAATTTAATTCAATTCCGCATTTCAACATTAAACATGTCAAGGTAAGCCCATGGTGTGTATGTGTGTGTGGCACATGCAATATCGGGGACAGTGAAATGCCAAGGATGATCTTCTATTGATAATTGCAATTTGGCATTTTTATATTTACTCTCAAACACTAAAAATATAATGGAATAGTGCTGCTATGTTAAGAAATGTGCTGTGAAACTTACTGTAAAAGAGGTTTCAATTACTTAAAGGAAAATGATTTTGTTTCAGGGATTAGATGGTTACTGATTCATTTCCTTGCAGCCCCCTGGGCATAGTTATCCTTCTAGATTTGCATTTTTTAGCTCACTTGGTTAGGCCTAGTAATGCATCTTGTATTATATCATTTTCCAAAATAAATCTTGGGAATTTGAATCTTAAATCCCATACACCGCCGTAGGTGTGCTGCCTGAGAAAGAGTGGAAACTCGGGTGAGTTTGTGCGGTTACATTAACCGATTAGATAATTGTGATAACAAGGAGATGAGCAATGATTAGTCTGCTATGCTAACTGTCAAATTCCCCTTTGTTTAACCCACTTGGCTTTGCTCCTTGCAATGTGATTTAATCGACAGCATCAGAGACAGTTGGCCGCTCACAGACCAATTTATTAGCCTTCGTTTTGAGGCAAAATTGCAGCTTTATAGATGTGATATTGGGGAATGCAAAGCTAAGCAATTCTGGGGATTTACAGCGACACGTGCAAACTGTTGTGCCAAAAAAGCTGACAGACTTTGTCTGAAAGCAAATCGCTTTTATCACCAGGGCTGCTTTGTGTAGGGTGCTGTTAGATTAGTATTAGTTAGGGGATTACAGGATGCCTGTCCAACAGCAACTGATTTCCTGTTGGGATAATAGCCACATGCAGTTTTATTTTTATTCATTTATGGAACATGGACATCACTGATTGGCCAGCACTTACTGCCCACCCCTAGTTGCCCTTGAACTGAGTGGCTTGCTAGGCCATTTCAGTGGGCAGTTGAGAGTCAACCACATTGCTGTGGCTCAGGAATCATAAGTAGGCCAGATCAGGTAAGGATGGCAGATTTCCTTCCCTAAAGGATATTAGCAAACCAGATGGGTTTTTCCAACAATCAACAATAGCTTCATGGTCATCGGTAGATTGTTCATTCCAGATTTAAAAAAAAATTGATTTCAAATTCCGCCATCTGCCGTGGCAGCATTCAATTCGGGACATTAGCTGAATTTCTGAATTAATAGTCTAGTGATAATACCACTACGCCATCACTTCCCCACACTAATAAGCACCAAGATGTGGCTGAATTTTGAGAAAAGGGAACCTTTTCTCTTTCCTTGCAACTGCTTTAAGTTTGAAGCAAGATTATTATATGGATAAGTTGACCAGGAAGGAAGGACAGGAAAGACCACACAGTTAATTCTGTTGCCAAATCCACTGTTCTAAAGTGCGTGGAAATGATTCTATAATTGAAAAGGAAGGATATCTTTATGGTTGGCCTATTAAAGATGTTGGATTCCCATTATAGATGGCATTAGCCTGAAATAAGAGTCATATATTTAATCTGTTTACTGGTACAGTGCACAGTTTTATATATTTTTCTCTTTTGACATGTGCTTGAGATATTTTTAGTTGAGCAATATGAGATCAGCACCAAGCAAACTGGGTAAGAAGGCGTGATAATTATTTTACGACATTATTAAAAGCTGCAGTGTTTCGAGGACTCCACTGCCACAGTATTATTGGATTCCATGAAACTTTCCAGACAGACTGGTCTATAAACAGGAGTATATGGTCAGCGGGTAACCAAGTACAAAATATATTTAATGCTGATGTCAGCTGTTAGTGACTGAAGCACTGCGCATGGTGGCACAGTGGTTAGCAGTGCTGCCTCACAGCGCCAGGGCAGGTTCAATCCCAGCCTTGGGTCGCTGTCTGTGTGGAGTTTGCACATTCTCCTTGCTTCTGTGTGGATTTCTTCTGGGTGCTCTGGTTTCCTCCCACAGTCCAAAGATGTGCAGGTTAGGTTG
The DNA here is from genome assembly GCF_965287045.1 of Carcharhinus amblyrhynchos. NCBI lineage: Eukaryota > Metazoa > Chordata > Chondrichthyes > Carcharhiniformes > Carcharhinidae > Carcharhinus > Carcharhinus amblyrhynchos. Next base: position 39,501,467 of record NC_137331.1, read on the forward strand.
ATTGGCCACGCTAAATTAACCCTAGTGTCAGGGGGATTAGCAGGGTAGATATGTGGGTTTGTTGGAATAGGTCTGGTCAGAGGTAGCTTTTAAGGATTGTTTGGGGGGGGGGGGAGGGGCGGGGGTAGTTGTCTGGGGAGAGGGAGGTGGAGAGCTTTAGGGCAGGAATTCCAGAGCTCCGGGCTTAGGTAGCTAAGGGCACGGTTGCCAGCTAGAAACCAGGAATAATGTAAGAGGCCGGAATTGGAGGAGCGCAGAGGTCGCAGAGGGTGTAAGGTAGAAGGAGTTGACAGAGAGGGGGAGGGACAAAGATTTAAGAACAAGGATGTGAGAATATAGAAATCAAGGTGTTACTGAAATGGGAACCAACGAAGGTTAGCCAACACGGATCACAGACGAAGAGGACATTGAGTATTTAATGGGTTCTACAGGTAACATACACTGCAACCACAGTGAGATGGTAGGGATGCCATTGCGATGGATCTCCCCGTCTTTCATTAGTGTTCTTGCAGCCGCATCCGTTCACTGTGCGAACATTCAGCTGGGAGCTTTGTAAACATTAAAGAGGTGCTGCGGAATCAGGAAGTTACAGTGGATCCTACAGTGCAGAAAGGGGCATTTTGGCCCATTGAGTCTACACCGACCACGATCCCACCTGACCCTAACCCTTTAACCCCATGCATTTACCCTAGCTAGTCCTCCTGACACTGAGCATGGTCAATCCATCTAACCCGCACATCTTTCGGATTGTGGGAGGAAACTGGAGCATCTGGACGAAACCCATGCAGACATGGGAAGAATGTGCAAACTCCACACAGACAGTGACCTGAGCCAGGGATGGAATCCGGGTTCCTGGAGCTGCGAGGCAGCAGTGCTAACCACTGTGCCACCCTGCCAACTGCCAAACAAACCTAGTCGCTGTAGACTTTTCCCTTTGACTGCACTGATCTTTGCCCTGGTGATCTCCTTAGTACTGAAGTCGAGGGCAATGATCATCCTCTCTCGATGCTCAATTCCCATGAATATATCTGGATAAGCTCAGTAAGAAGTTTCACAACACCAGGTTAAAATCCAATAGGTTTATTTGGTAGCAAAAGCCACTCGCTTTCGGAGCGCTGCCCCTTCGTCACTCATCTGACGGAGGGGCAGTACTCTGAAAGCTAGTGGCTTTTGCTACTAAATAATCCTGTTGGACTTTAATCTGGTGTTGTGAGACTACTTATTGTGTTTACCCCAGATCAACGCCGGCATCTCCACATCATACCTGGATAAAGCAGGTGAGTATTGAAGCAGTAACTCCAAGCGTGGTCACCCTAGGAACTTGTATAGCTGAAGTGTGACTTCTCCCCTCCTGTATTCTACCCCCATAGATAGAAAGGCTAGCACTCCAAGAGGCTTTTTGGTTATTTTTTTGACCTGTTCATGAGGATTTTAATGATCTGTCTCCCTCGGCTTCTCATCTCTTCGGCCTCCACTGTTTCTAGCATTTCACCATTTAGAAAGTCCCCTGTTTATTCTCTCTGGATCCAAGGTAGTTAACCTCAAACCTGCCGTAATGAAATCCACAGATTCGCCCGTTCATCTCAGCCATCAAATAATCTGCCAGTATTTCTCTTTGCGAGTTGTTAAGAGTGAAATTGGAGATAAGTGAGACGCAGAGTAGAACTTAAGATAAAAGGAAGAGGTTATTGGCAAAATAGGGGAGATGAGGAGAAAGCCTTTTGAGTCCCGGTTGTTGTGATCTGGAACGAGTTTCAGTAGGAACTTTCATAAAGGAATTGGGTAAGTACTCAAGAATGAGGAGTTAACAGGGCTATGGGGAAAGAGCAGAGAAATGGCACACGGTTGCAATGGGCCGAATAGCTTCCTGTTTTGTAAGATTCTACAATTATATCAGCTCCAACTCTGCTTGGGTTCAGTTTAGTCCTTTTAATTAAGGGGCAGCACAGTGGCACAGTCGTTAGCACTGCTACTTCACAGCGCCAGGGACTCGGGTTCGATTCCCAGCTTAGGTCACTGTCTGTGCGGAGTTTGCACATTCTCCTCGTGTCTGCGTGGGTTTCCTCCGGGTTCTCTGGTTTCCTGCCACAATCCAAAGACGTGCTGGTTAAGTGCATTGGCCATGCTAAATTCTCCCTCAGCGTACCTGAGCAGACGCCGGAGTGTGGCAACTAAGAGATTTTCACAGTAACTTCATTGCAGTGTTAATGGAAGCCTACGTGTAACAAATAAATAAACTTTAACTTTTAACTTAATTAAATTGTTTGAAATTTATTTATTAGTCACAAGTATGCTTACATTAACACTGCAATGAAGTTACTGTGAAAATCCCCTAGTTGCCACACTCCTAGCCTGTTCGGGTACACTGAGGGAGAATTTAGCACGTCCAATGCACTGAACCAGCATGTCTTTCGGACTGTGGGAGAAAACCGGAGCATCCGGAGGAAACCCATGCAGACACGGGGAGAATGTGCAGACTTTGCACTTGCAATGACCCAAGCCAGGATCGAACCCAAGTCCCTGGTGCTGTGACGCAGCAGTGCTAACCACTGTGCCGCCGTGCTGCCCCATAAGTAAGTGAAATGTGCATTCAGAGTTAAAGTTCTGGGTATGAGAGTACCTTTTGAATTGACATTGCAAGTGGCTGAGGAGGATGGCAGCTTTCCTTCTCCATTTACAAAGCCACATTTTGGATGCGTTGTTGTGATTTCTCCAGCTTTGGGGCAAGTCACCTTACTAGACCTAGTGGCCTCCTCCTGTCGCTGATGGGCAATGGTCAGCTGTTTGGTGTTTCTATTGAAATGTTTTTCAGTGTTGAGTTTCTCCACTGCAGTGTAGCAAATGGAGAGAGCTGGTGTTTGATGGCTGTTGCCTTGAGTTTAATATGGAAGTACTGGCACAGTCAGAACAACATCCTGTTTAAATTGCAACTTTTTGTTCCTGAAAACCCACAGATTTGGGAATTCCAGTAAAACAGAAAGCAAGTGTTTCGCGTTGACCTTGAAACTTGTTTTTGCTTCTGTTGGCACAACTGAAAGAGTAAAGCTGACATTATGTCGGTGCTAGTAATTGTAGGTTTTTACAATGCTGGGTGATAACTATTTACACTTGTAAAGGGCCAATGTTACATCACAGATAAATAAGTGGACCTACCATTTCTGTATATTTTGTGGGACAGGTTGTTAAGTCATTTAAACAGCGGGTAATTAAGCTGGTATTGCAAGCAACATGCCGCGTAGTTTATGCACCGAATACTTTTAGCGATATGGAATCAGTCACCATGATATGATTTTGATTCTGATTTCATAGAACCCTGCAGTGCAGAAGGAGACCATTTGGCCCATCGAGTCTGCATCCACCACAATCCCACCCAGGCCCTATCCCTATAACCCCATGCATTTACTCGAGCTATTCCCCTGACACTAAGGGGCAATTTAACATGGCCAGTCCACTGAAACCACACATCTTTGAAGCGTGGGAGGAAGCCGCCGCACCCGGAGGAAACCCATGCAGACACGGGTGAATATGCAAACTCCAGACAGGCAGAGACCCAAACCCGGGAATCGAACCCAGGTCCCTGGAGTTGTGAGACGGCAGTGCCAACCACTGTGCCACCTTGCTGCCCCAATTATTATTGTCACATTTATTTGTATACAGTGAAATATTGTTTCTGGTGCATTATACAGACAAAGCATACCATCACACAGAAGGAAAGGAAAGGGTGCAGAATATAATGTTACAGTCAAAGCTAGAAAAAGATCAAATTAATGCGAGGCAAGTCCATTCAAAAGTCTGATGGCAGCAGGAAAGAAGCTGTTCTTGAGTCAGTTGGTACGTGCTCTCAGACTTTTGTATCTTTTTCCTGATGGAGAAAGGTGGAATCGAGTATGTCGGGGGTGCGTGGAGCCCTTGATTATGCTGGCTGCTTGAAACATCTCCACCCTCATCTGCGAAGCTCATTCCTATTATTTTTTACCTTCAAATGTGCCCTCTGGGTCCCAAATATTATTGCAAAGAATTTACAGTGCAGAAACAGGCTGCGCTCAGCCCAACTGAACCATGCCAGTGTTCATACTCCACAAAACTCATTGCATATTACGCAGCTAACATCAACACAGTCAGCACTTGTCACATGAACTCTGTCGCCAATCATTTTTTCAATCCAACTTCTGAAGTTATGAGAATGTTAGACCTGTCAGCTGCCCTAAGCTCTGGAATTCTGTCCTTAAACTTCTCTGCCTCTCCAAGCCTCTCTTTCTTTAAGACACCATGAAGATGCACTCCCAGAGGCCAAGATAACTAACTGTATTTACACGGTTTTGTGATTAGCTGCATGCTTTGAGCCACTCCACTTTCTACCTAGGGAAACTGCTCCCCTTAGGGAGATTCCCCACACCAGAGGTGGGATTTTGTGGCCACATTTGGCCCAAAACCAGAAAATCCCGCCTGAGGTCCTATGCCCCGTTCCTCCACCCACCCGACCCCGCTACGATTCCTGTGGCAGGCAGGGCGAGAAAATTCCCCCCTAGGTGTCAAAAACAACATACTCCGGATGCTGGAATCTGAATCCAAAAGAGAAAATGCTGGAAAATCTCAGCAGATCTGGCAGCATCTGTAAGGAGAGAAAAGAGCTGACGTTTCGAGTCCAGATGAAAGTTAAAGTATTAGTCGCAAGTAAGGCTTACATTAACACTGCAATGAAGTTACTGTGAAATGCCCCTTGTCGCCACAGTCCGGCATCATGCACCTAACCAGCACATCTTTCAGACTGTGGAAGGAAGCCGGATCACCTGGAGGAAACCTACACAGACATGGGGAAAATGTGCAAACTCCACACAGACAGTGACCCAAGCTGAGAATCGAATCCAGGTCCTTGGCACTGGGCAGCAGCAGTGCTAACCACTGTGCCATCATGCCACCCTTTGTCAAAGCTCCTAGGTATTGATTGGTTGTTCACACCTCATGGCCCTTACTCAGTAAGGCTGGCCTTAAAGGGACAATCACCCCAGACTCTTTAAGAGCTGGAGTAACCTGATCTACAAAGCACTCCCTTTGACTGAGCACTGCCCATATCTCCTTACAAGGCTCACTGTCAAATCATGTTCCGTTTTGATGTTGTGGAACACATTGAGATTTTCTATTACAGCAAAGCCACTAAATATATGTTCTTGCTTATTGAACGAATTAAAAGGCAGTTGCTAGGTCCAGCACTGGGCCTTATCGAACAAAGACGTTCTTGTAATGCCAAAAATCTCCATTAGTTCTCAGTTTAATAAATGGCAGCATTCTGTATGAATTTTGCTTTTCAACATCTGAAACCATTTACTTCTGAAATTATCTGCTTGGAATAAGTTAAATCCAGGATAAATGAGACGATGGGTTCTATGTTCAGGAGCACCATCACAATATCACACAGTAACATTTGTTTTCACAGTTTATTCCTATGTCATTACAAATGATGCATGATAAATGCAGATACACACATTGTATCTCAGGCTTGAGAAACTGCTTCTGACCAGGAAAATTGTGGGTTGCTTAACAATAATGCTCGCTGTTTTATTAAATAAGTCTGCTGGAGGAATGAATGGGATTAACATTTACATTATGTGGGATATGGCTGATTAGTTGTCATGGAGTTGGGATTTCTGTTTCCATGTGGAACTCTCAAACTGTAATATGAGACAAACAACTAGTTCAGCAGCCCAGGCTTTGTTATCTGTCTACAGAATGGCTGCTTTTATACTTAACCCATTTCATACTTCCAGTATTTGTGATACAGCAGCACGGAGATAGGCCATTCAGTCCAACAGGTCGATGCTAGTGCTTTTTTTTATTCAGGGGATGTAGGCATCGCAGGCTGGGCCAGCATTTATGACCAATCTGTAATTGCCCTTGAACTGAGTGCTTTGCGAGGCCATTCAAAGGACATTTAAGCGTCAGCCACATTGCTGTAGGTGTGGAGTCACATGTAGGCCAGATCCAGGTAAGGATGGTAGATTTCCTTCCCTACAGGGCATTTCATGAACCAGATGGGATTTTTCTTAATGACAATCGAGAAAGGTCATCATTGGATTTTTAATTCCAGATTTTTTATTAAATTAAAATTTCATCATCTGCCGTGGTGGGATTTGAACCCTGGTCCCCAGAGCATTATCCTGAGTCTCTGGGCTCTCATTTTTTATCTTAGCTCCCTCTTAAATGCATCAAAGCGATTCATCTCAGCCAGTAAATATAGTAGTGAGAATCATAGAATCCTTACAGTACAGAAGGAGACCATTCAGCCCACCAAGTCTGTACCGACCACAATCCCACCCAGGCCCTATTCCCATAACCCCACACATTTACCCTGTTAATTCCTCTGACACTAAGGCCAATTTAACATGGCCAGTCAAACTAACCAGCACAGCTTTGGAGTGTGGGAGGAAACAGGAGCATCCGGGGAAAACCACACAGACATAGGGGAAATGTGCAAACTCCGCACTGACAGTAGCCCCAGGGTGGAACCGAACTCAGGTCCCTGGCGCGGTGAGGCAGCAGTGCTAAGCACTATGCTGCCGTGCCACCCACCCTCTCACCTCTCTCGCCACCAACGACACATTAAAATAATTAGAAATTTAGGGGTTTTGTGTGACCCCCCCCCCTCCACTTCGTGTATGTTCTTAATTTCAGAGCACAGCAATGTTGGGGACTGCGAGGTCAAGAGAATTCTGTTTTGTTTGAAAGTGGATGTATAAAGATGTGCAGAAAAATACGTCAGTGTTAATAATGCTGCAGTTTGTAATGTGGCAAAAGCATTTCTGCTCCAGAACACTGTGCTACTGAAAGGAAAAGAATTTAAGAGTAAAAGGTCTCCCTTTTCAGATGGAGATGAGGAAAAATTTCTGCTCTGTGGAATCCTCTTCCCCAGAGAAGGCAGTGGAGGCTGTGTCATTGAACTTATTCAAGGCTGAGTTAGGCAAATTTTTAATAGAAAATGGGAGGGGTGATCAAGAGTTATGTGGCGCAGGTAAGAAAGTGGAGTTGAGACCAGAACCAAGTGAGCCATGACCTATCGGTTGGCCGACTTCTGCTCCTAAGTCCATTGTCCCTATAAGGCAATGGGTCCTTATCTTTGTGTCTACCCATGCAGATTGGAACATGGGCAAGGGAATGAATGATGTGAGGGCGAGATCTCTCCATCTACTTGTTTGTCTGTGTTTGATTTGCAGTTATTTCCTGGTAGTATCATACCTGCAGGTGAGACAGCGGTCCAATCTGGCGTTTAACAGCTAGTTAATAGGAATGAATGCCAGTTAGAGGCTTGGAATTCGCTGACATTATGATCAATTCAGGCTAGTTTCCCAGGAGTAATGCTCATTCTGGTGCCAAGTCTTGTCTTAAATTGGCCATTGGGCCTCCACTAACCTCGCCAATCTTCCAGGATTTTCCTGGAGTCTCCAAAAACTTCTGATTAATCTCCGAGGACACTACCATGAACAGCAGCCTGGAGAAAAATCGCTGAGGCGTTAAAACAAACTGTGTGTTTTTTACTTCAATAATTTTGTTTCTTAGTTTCAAAAATATTGGAGATAAGGGGATGGGGGAATGGGAGAATGACACATTGTTTAGTTGGTGTCAAGCATCTTTGATTTGATTTGAAACAGAAAACATTGGAAAATCTCAGCAGGTCAGACAGCATCTGTGGGGAGAGAACAGGGACAACGCTTTGAGTCTAGATGACCCTTTATCAGCTCTGGCAAAGGACCATCTAGACTCAAAACGCTAGCTCTTTTCTCTCCCAACAGATGCTATCAGACCTGCTGAGATTTTCCAGCATTTTCTGTTTTTGTTTCGGATTCCAGCATTTGCAGTATTTTGCTTTTATCTTTGATTTGATTTATTATTGTCACATGTATTGGGATACAGTATTGTTTCTCATGTGCTATACAATCAAAACATACTGTTCATAGAGTACATAGGGGAGAAAGAAAGAGGGTGCAGAATGTAGTGTTTCAGTCATAGCTAGGGTGTAGGGAAAGATCAACTTAATGCAAGGTAGGTCCATTAAGAAGTCTGACAGCAGCAAGGAAGAAGCTGCTCTTAAGTCGGTTGGTACATGACCTCAGACTTTTGTATTTTTTTCCTGATGGAAGAAGGTGGAAGAAAGAATATCCGGGGTGTGTGAGGTCATTGATTATGCTGGCTGCTTTGCTGAGGCAGTGGGAAGTGTAGACAGAGTCAATGGATGGGAGGCTGGTTTGCGTGATGGGACTTTGTTGCGTTCACCACCCTTTGAAATTTCTTGTGGTCTTCGTCATCATCCAATCAATTAATGATAAGGCTGTTTGCTTTCTGATTTGCTGTGTTAAGGGAGAGATGGTGGCTTTGTAGTGGTGTCACTGCACTACTAACCCAGAGGCCCAGGCTGATGCCCTAGAGACAAATCCCTCCATGGCAGCTGGTAGAATTTAAAGTCAATCAATGAATCTGGAATTGGAAGCTCATCTTGGTAATGGTGACCATGACAGCAATCATCGATTGTTGGAAAAGTCCATCTGGTTCATTAATGCCCTTTAGGGAAGGAAATCTGATGTCTTTACTTGGTCTGGCCAATATGTGACTCCAGATCCACAGCAATGTGGTTGACTCTTAGCAGGTCACTCCAGTCCAAGGGCAGTTAAAGACGAGCAACAAATGCTGACCTTGCCAGCAATGCCAACATCACATGAAAGAATAAAGAATAAAAGATTGGCCTATTGGGTGACCAATGGCAGGAGTTGGTTGTTTTCAAGCCTTGTGATCACACCTCCAGGGAGGCAACCTTAGTCTTGGCAATGTAATTTTGGAGAGGTTTAAAATTTATTTTATTAGTGTCACAAGTAGGCTTACATTAACGCTGCAATGAAGTTACTGTGAAAATCCCCGAGTCACCACACTCCAGCGCCTGTTTGGGTACACTGAGGGAGAATTTAGCATAGCCAATGCACCTAACCAGCACGTCTTTCGGACTGTGGGAGGAAGGCAGAGCATCCGGAGGAAACCCACACAGACACAGGGAGAATGTGCAGACTCCACATAGACAATCACCGAAGCTGGGAATTGAACCTGGGTCACTGCTGTGAGGCAGCAGTGCTAACCACTGTGCCACCTTGCCGCTCTGAGTTCTAATCAGGCAGGTCATCTGAGGAAACTGCTAGAAAGGAAACAGGAGGGGCCTGAGCATGGGTTGAAGGTGGTGACCTCCATGTAGAAGGAGCACTTTTAAACTCTCTGATTGTCATACCAAGGTAAGTGAAAATTGGTCTTTGATGACCAAGTTCTATATCTGTCTGAAAAAGTCCCAACTCTCTCAATCTATTGTTGTCATTCACAATTTTTGAAGTGCCTCTCAACTATTGCATTGTCTTACTGTGCAGTGAATAAGCCATTCAGGTCCATTGGACATTTCATCATCTGTACATGTCATTGTCTTTCTAGTCTTCAGTTCTATTTTTAAGTAGCGATCTACTTGAATTTCCTTTTTTAGAAACGATGCTTGACAAGACATTTCTCTGTGGAGCCAACTTACATTTCAGCACTGATCTTGGGAGGGATGTAATTATTTATGCTTCTGTAAACTCTGCAGAGGCATGGTGGCACAGTGGTCAGCACTGCAGCCTCACAGTGTCAGCGACCCAGGCTCAATTCCAGCCTCAGGTCACTTTCCATGTGGAGTTTGTATATTCTCCCCGTGTCTGCGTGGGTTTCCTCCGGGTACTCCAGTTTCTTCCCACAGTCCAAAGATGTGTGGGTTAGGTTGATTGGCTATGTGAATTAACCCTTGTGTCGGGGGATTAGCAGGGTAAATATGTGGTATTATGGGAATAGGGCCTGGGTGGGATTATGGTTGGTACAGGCTCAATGGGCTGAATGGCATCCTTCTGCAGTGCAGGGATCCTATTATGATTCAATGAAGGATTTCTTTTCTATTCTGACGCTCTCTTGACTGGCCTCCACACCTCAGTAGCTTTGAGTTTACCCAAAATTCTGCTCCCCATATCCTAACTCGTATCACATCGCCCACTACCCCTTGCGCTCATTGACCTTTACTGGCTCCCAGTCTGACAATGCCCTCAGTTTAAAACTTCTAATCGCCATTTTCAAATCGCTGTATATCCTTGTCCTGTTGTAACCTCCATCAGCCCTATGATCTTCTGAGATCTCTCTGTTTCTCCAGTTGTCTCTCGCACCTCTCCGATTCTCAGCGCTCCACCATTAGTGGCCATGCCTCCAGCAGCCTAGGCACAAAGAAAAGTAATCCACCCCTCAATGTTTCCACCTGTCCTCCCTTTAACACACTCTGAAATTGACTTTTTTGATCAAACTTGTTCAAATATCACCTCACGTGGCTCAATATCAAATTTTTCCTTCATAATGCTCGTGTGAAGTGCCTTACAACTTTATTCCATGTTAAAGACATTGCATAAATACCAATTGTTGGCAGTGATTTACTGCTGAAGAGCATCGAAAGCCTTAGAATGAAGGCGTAAATGGTTAAAACCAGGTTTCTGCCAAAGTTATGCTGGGCAATGGCGAGAATGCTGACGAAATTCCTCCGCTTATCGGAAGCTCAGTTAGGCGTGTTTTGTATTCCATTGGGCAGATAGTTGAATAATTTGCTGAGGCACAGTGACGCTGTGGTGACCACTGCTGTCTCACAGCGCCAGGGACCTGGGTTCGATTCTGGCATCGGGTCGCTGTCTGTGTAGAGTTTGCACATTTTCCCCATGTCTACGTGAGTTTCCTCTGGGTGCTCCGGTTTTCTCCCACAGTCCAAAATATGTGCAGGTTAGGTTGATTGGCCATGCTAAATTGACCCTGGTCTTCGGGGGATTAGCAGGGTAAATATGTGCGGCTATGGGATTAGGGCCCTGGGTGGGATTGTTGTTGGTGCAGACTCGATGAGCTAAACAGCCTCCTTCTACACTATAGGGATTCTGTAATGGGGTTGCACTGCTGACGCCCCACTATCGCTGCCAGCGAGAACAGAGAATTCGGCACTCAGCCAAGTCTTCCTTCACTGCACTGGGATCGGAGAATCCCAGCTGCACGCAAAATCGGAGAATGTGATCATCTGGGAATTCTTAAAATTAATTTATGGGACATGGCTGTCACTAGCTGGCCAGCATTTATTGCCTATCCTAATTGTTCAGAGCGCAGATGAGAGTCAACCACATTGCTGTGGCTCTGGAATTGCATGTAGGCCAGACCAGGTAAGGACGGCAGATTTCCTTCCCTAAATTACATTAGTGAACCAAATGGGCTTTTCCTGACAATTGACGATGGTTTCATGGTCATCAGCAGATTCTTAATTCCAGATATTTTTTATTGAATTCAAATTCCACTATCTGCCGTGGTGAGATTTGAACTTGGGTTCCCAGAACATTAGCCTTGTAGCTGGATTAATAGTCTAGCGATAATACCAGAAGGCCATTGTCTCCCCTAACATGGCAACCTTATTTCAGAAAAGATGCCTGAAAGGAGGTCTTTAAGGTATGATAGATTAGATTTAAAGGTGGCTTTTTTACTAGTGGGTGAGAGTATTAACTAGGGGCCATAAATATAAGATAGTTACTAATAAATCTAATGGGGAATTTAGGAATAAAGCTGAGAATGGTGAGAATATGCTTTCACACGCAGTTGTTGAGGCCTTTCAGATAAAGCCAAGTAAGTACATGAGGCAGAAGGATAAACTGAGAGGGTCCAATGAAATATAGTGAGTGGAGGCTTATGTGGAGCAGAAACACCAGCATAGTATTGTTGGGCAGAGTGGCTTGATTCTGTACTGCGGATTATGTGTGGCATTCTGTAGACAACTGTAATTTAATTTTTAATTAATTGGCTGCAATTAGAAATGCTAATTATCTCAGTTTTCCAGTGGGTGAATTTCTATTAGACTTTGTTGCATTTCCTGTCAGAAAGCTGACCGTGGACATTAATCCAGACTGTGGAACATTGTAAGAAATTAAACGCTGGAGTGAATTTATATACACAGAGTTCATTTCTTGTGTTAGAAAGATGGGTGGTGACTCCACCATTTCTAACCCTTGCAGTTACGTGTGGAATCAACCTGTGAGTTTTAATTTGATTTGATTTGTTATTGTCATATGTATTAACATACAGTGAAAAATATTGGTTCTTACCCGCTATACAAACAAAACATGCTGTTCATAGAGAAGGAAAGGAGAGAGTGTAGAATGTAGTATTACAGTCATAGCTAGGGTGTAGAGAAAGATCAACTTAATGCAAAGTCAGTCCACTCAAAAATCTCGTGACGGCAGTGGAAAAGAAACTGTTCTTGAGTCAGTTGGCACGTGACTTGAGACCTTTGTAGCTTTTTCCCAACAGAAGAAGGTGGAAGAAAGAATGTTCAGGGTGTGTGGGGTCCTTAATTATGCTGGCTGCTTTGCGAGGCAGTGGGAAGTGTAGATAGGGTCAAAGGACTGGGAGGCTGGTTTGCGTGATGGATTGGGCTACATTCACGATCTTTTTTAGTTCCTTGCGGTCTTGGGCAGAGCAGGAGCCATTCCAAGCTGTGATAAAACCAGAAAGAATACTTTCTATGGTGCATCTGTAAAAGTTGGTGAGAGTTGTAACTGACATGCCAAATTTCCTTAGTCTTCTGAGAAAGTAGAGGCATTGATGGGCTTTCTTAACTATCGTGTTGGCATGGGGGAACCATGACAGGTTGTTGATGCTCTGGACACCTAAAAATCTGAAGCTCTCGACCCTTTCTACTTCATCTTCATTGATGTAGACAGAGGCATGATTTCCTTAACGCTTCATTTGTGCTTTGAAGTTGGAAGCAACGAGGATCAGTTATGATTCGGGTTTTTTGCGTTGTCCTTTGCATTTACTTCATATTGAAAATCACATTTACCCAATTTCCTGATTAGTTCTGCTGTTTTGATTAATGCTTGTCATGTCCTTGAGGTGGCACAGTGCATAGTGGTTCGCACTGCTGCCTCATAGTGCCAGGGTCCCAGGTTCAATTCCAGCTTCAGCTCACTGTCTGTGTAGATTCTGCATGCTCTCCCTGCATCTGCATGGGCTTTCTCTGGGCACTCCGATTTCCTCCCACAGTTCAAAGATTTGAGGGTTAGGTGAATTGGCCATGCAAAATTGTCCCTTGGTGTCAGGGGGACTAGCTAGGGTAAATGCATGGGGTCATGGGGATCGGGCCTGGGTGGGATTGCGGTCGGTACAGACTTGATCGGCTGAATAACCTCCTTCTGCACTGTAGGATTTTATGTTTCTGCAGCTCAATGGACAACATGCTTCGGAGTCAGAATGTTTGGATTTAGATCCCATTTCCAAGATTTGAGCTCATGTCCCAGGTTGACAGTCCTGGTGCAGTACAGGGAGAGTGCAGCACTGTTGGAGATGCTGTCTCTTGGATTAGATATCAAGTCCTTTGTTTCTACCGTCAACAGGATGTGGGCACATTAGCCCACATTTATTGTGCATCCCTAATTGCCCTTGAGAAGGTGGTGGCTGGCTTGAAACGCCACAATCTGTGTGGTGTCAGTACACCCACAGTGCTGATAGGGAGTGAGTTCCAGGATTTTGAACAGTGAAGCAACAGTGATATATTTCCAAGTCAGGATGGTGAGTGGCTTTCAGGGGAACTTGAAGATACATGGGTGGTGTTCCCATGTATCTTCCACCCCTCTCCTTCTAAGGGTTATGGGGAGAGGGCGGGAATGTGGAACTGAGCCACGACAGATCAGCCATGATCTTATTGAATGGCGGGGCAGGCTCGAAGGGCTAGATGGCGTACTCCTGCTCCTATTTCTTATGTTCTTATGTTCTTAGATGATAGAGCTCGTGGGTTTGGAATATGCTGCCTAAGGAGCCTTGGTGAATTCCTACAACTCACCTTAGAAAACATAGAAACCAGTGCAAAAGGAGGCCATTTGGCCCATCGAGTCTGCATTATCAACAATCCCACCCAGGCCTTATCTCCATAACCCACATATTTGCCCCGCTAATCCCTCTTACCTACGCATCCCAGGACACTAAGGGGTAATTTAGCATGGCCAATGCACCTAACCCGCACATCTTTGGACAGTAGGAGGAAACTGGAGCACCCAGAGGAAACCCATGTAGGAAAGTGTGCAAACTCCTCGCAGACAGTGACCTAAGCTGGGAATGGAGCCCACCCTGGCGCTGTGAGGCAGCAGTGCTAACCATTGTGCCATCATGCCACCCCTCCCCTAAATAGATAGTGTTGCCTTTGATACCAACAGTCTCAGGCTTTTTTGTCTAAATAGGCTGAGTGTTAAGCTGCATAGTCTTCTTGAACTGCTGCTGTCCATGTGGATGTAAGTAGTGGGTGTGAGAACTGTTGGTGTACCTTCAAGACAGTGACAACAATGCTTCAGAAAGACAACTCACCACCAGATTCTCAAGAGCAATTTGGGATGGGAAATAAATGCCAGTCTAGCCAGCGACATCCACATCCCACGAGCGAACTTTTAAAAAGTGCTGTCAGGGAGGGAGTTCCAGGATTTTGACCCAGCGACAGTGAAGGAATGACCGATATATTTACAAGTCAAGGATGGTGTGGGACTTACAGGTGGTGGTGTTCCATTTGAGTGCTGCCGTTGTTTTTCCAGATGGTAGAGGTCATGGAAGTCGAAGGCAGCTTGACAAGTTGCTGCGGTGTATCTTGTAGGTATGGCCATTATGCGACGGTTATGGAGGGATTGAATGTTTAAGGTCGGTGAATGGGCTATGGGCTGCTCTGTTCTGGATTATGTCGAGCTTCATCGCAATGATTCTATTATTGTCATTCACACCTCTTCTGGGTCCCTTTGTGTCTTTTTATTGACCTCATTACCATCTCCTCTTGCCTTGTGCCATTATCGAATCCCTACGGTGCAGAAGGAGGCCATTCAGCCCATCGAGTCGGCATCGACTCTCCAAAAGACCATGTTGTGCATGCCCACCCCCGCCCCCGTCCCCATAACCATGCACATTTACCATGGCCGTTCCACCTAACCTGCACAACTTTGGACTGTGGGAGGAAACCGGAGCACCTGGAGGAAACCCACGCAGACACAGGGAGAATGTGCAGACTCCACACAGACAGCCCTTTAATCGTTTCATCTCTCTTGTCTTCTCGTATCACGGACCTTTCATTTTATCCTTTTGTCCTTTCGCCTCTTTCCCTGTTTCTGGATTTGCTTGAAACCTGTTACATCCCCAACATTTTGCCAGTTCTGATGTAAGATCCTCAATCTGAAACGGTTTCCCTGTGTGAGCTGCTGAATGCTTCTAACATTTTCCTCTTTTTCTGATTTACAGCAGTTGTAGTATTTTCTTTTCTCATATGTACTAATGTGTGCTCAGATGCTGTAGGGTTATTTTGTTCTCTGAATGCTTGATAACCACATGATGGGAAAAGGTATTGAAGAACATTGTTGACAGGGTTGTTTTAATAGTATCACATATAGGCTTACATTAACACTGCAATGAAGTTACTGTGAAAATCTCCTAGTTGTCACACTCCGGTGCCTGTTCAGGTACACTAAGGGAGAATTTAACACGGCCAATGCACCCTAACCAGCACATCTTTCAGACTGTTGGGGGAAACAGGAGCACCCGGAGGAAATCCACACAGACACGGGGAGATTGTGCAGACTCCATACAGGCAGTGACCTAAGCTGGGAATTAAACCCGGGTCTCTGGCGCTGTGAGACAGCAGTGCTAACCACTGTGCCACTGCAGTAGAGTGATGAGACTGAGGTTGTATGAAGCTTAACATGAGCATCAGCTTGTTGGGCCAAATAGTCTGTTTCTGTGATAGAAGTAACATGATGTACAATGAAATGGGTTAAGTATAAAAGCAGCCATTCTGTAGACAGATAACAAAGCCTGGGCTGCTGAACTAGTTGTTTGTCTCATATTACAGTTTGAGAGTTCCACATGGAAACAGAAATCCCAACTCCATGACAACTAATCAGCCATATCCCACATAATGTAAATGTTAATCCCATTCATTCCTCCAGCAGACTTATTTAATAAAACAGTAAGCATTATTGTTAAGCAAAACACAATTTTCCTGGTCAGAAGCAGTTTCTCAGGCCTGAGATATAATGTGTGTATCTGTATTTATCATGCATCATTTGTAATGACATAGGAATAAACTGTGAAAACAAATGTTATTGTGTGATATTGTGATGGTGCTCCTGAATATAGAACTCGTCCTCTCATTTATCTTGGATTTAACTTATTCCAAGCAGATAATTTCAGAAGTAAATGGTTTTGGATCATAAAAAGCAAAATTCAGACAGAATGCTGTTGTATGTTAAGATGTGAGGTAATGAGATACTGAAGGTGTTTTAGGTACACCACAAAAATAGTTGATTCTGAAAAAGGTTCCTAGCTAGGCAGTTGCTCTATAGTTTGGTCAATAGGCAACAATAACTTGCATTCATATAGCAACAGGAGCACCATCAAACTTTATTTGATACAGCTAAGCCTAAAGAGTGTAAGTACAGAAAGAGGTAAGCCTTAAAGTGAGTCTTAAGGGAAGAGAGAGAGCTGGAGAGGTTTAGAGAAGGAATTCCAGAGCTTCAGGTCATGTGGCGCAATGGGTTAGCATAGAATCGAAGCATAGAATCCCAACAGTGCAGAAAGAGGCCATTCGACCCATCGAGTATGCACCTATCACAATCCCACCCAGACTCTATCCCCATAACCTCATGCATTTACCCTGCTAGTCCCCCTAACACTAAGGGACAATTTAGCATGGCAAATCAACCTAACCTGCACATTCTTGGACTGTGAGAGGAAACCGGAGCACTCAGAGGAAACACACGCAGACACGTAGAGGATGTGCAAACTCCACACGGTCATCCAAGCCAGGAATTGAACCCAGGTCCCTGGTGCTGCTAGGCAGCCATGCTAACCACTGTGCCACCATGCTGCCCCAAAGCAGTTAGCGTCCCTGCTTCTGAGCCAGAAGCCCTGGGTTCGAGTCCCACCCCAGGATTAGATGGCCGAGGAAGGTGCATTCATAATGTGGTCAAACAGGTTCCATGTCAAACTGCAAACCCTTCCAAATATGCCAGTGGCTAGCAGTAAGAGCGGGAGAGACTCCTGGTCAGCCATACTTGATGTGGAGTGACCCCCCCCCCACCCCGCCCT
The DNA here is from genome assembly GCF_965287045.1 of Carcharhinus amblyrhynchos. Taxonomy (NCBI): domain Eukaryota; kingdom Metazoa; phylum Chordata; class Chondrichthyes; order Carcharhiniformes; family Carcharhinidae; genus Carcharhinus; species Carcharhinus amblyrhynchos. The sequence goes on from NC_137331.1 coordinate 39,518,639, forward strand.
CAAGCTATAAGCCCCTTTGCGACAGACTAGCAACTTGTTCCAGGAATTCTGAGCTATGGAAAGAGATGAAAGTCTCCCTTAGTGCATCACTCGGTGTGGGAAGAGAATTGGAACTGGAATACCTGAGCTTTGGCTCAATCCAACTGAGATGTCTAACACTTGGTTGTGGTTTCAAAGTGAAAACAAGATGGCAACAGAAGGTTAGTTGACTTCGTGGGGCAAGTGCTGATCTTATTAATGTTCATCTTTTACATGTTGAGGTGAGAGGAAATCAAACTGGTGTCTGAACAGGACAGACAACTCTGGTTTGGAGCAATTTTGTTCCATCCCATAATATTTCCCATCCCTCCCACCATTAATTTGTATGGTGTTTAACTAAACTCATTGAAGCGTAGTCTTTAGTGGAAGAAGGAACTTGGGAATTTGATGGCTAATGCCCGTTTAGGAGGCAAGCTGTAAAGTCGGCCTAGTCCATACTCGGTTGAGGAGTAGGCCGCAACCTGCTTGGCTGCTTGACAGCTGTGACAGGACTTTTGACCGCCTTGTGTTGCCGTCTCTGCAGTCCAGCATGGTTGGCTGTGGTACAGTGGCACTCCCGAGGCACAAGGCCGTGGTCTCAAATCAGGCTCACGGGGCTTGAGCACAAAATCCATACTGACAAGCCCAGTGCAGTGTCAAGGGAGTGCAGCACTGTCAGCGGTGCTGAAGGTCAGATGAGACATTAAACCAAAATCTGGTCGGCCCTCGCTAGTAGATGTAAAAGAGCTCGTGGTAGTTTTCCAAAGAGAAGTAACGGAGTGGATCCTAGTCCCAACATGGCAGTTCAAAATGGCTGACATAGGCAGCATGGTGGCACAGTGGTTAGCACTGCTGCCTCACAGCGCCAGGGACCTGGGTTCAATTCCCGGCTTGGGTCACTGTCTGTGTGGAGTTTGCATGTTCTCCCCATCACTGCATGAGTTTCCTCTGGGTGCTCCGGTTTCCTCCCACAGTCTGAAAGACGTGTTGGTTAGGTGCATTGGCCATGCTAAATTCTCCCTCAGTGTACTCGAACAGGCACCGTAGTGTGGCAACTAGGGGATTTTCACAGTAACTTCATTGCGGTGTTAATGTAAGCCTACTTGTGACACTAATAAATGAACTTAAACTTAGAGAAAAAGAATGGCCTGTTCTGCACTGTAGAGTCTATGATTCAACGATTGACAACCCTGCCAACCCAAAATGCACTCTAGCCATTGTCACTGTTCAGTATAAATGTTTCCTGGAATCAGCGCAGGAAACTCCAGCAGGAATGAACCGGGTGCAGCTGCCAGAGTCTCTGGCCCATGGGTTTTTTAGAACAATCTCATTTGTTTAAACAGCCCTTGACTGTACAAGGCTCACTCATCACAATCAGAGCATGGACTGTTTGATGTGTATCAGAGAAGTTTGAAGACTGTTTATTAACCCCGGTCGATTATGAGAGAAAATTATTGGATGGCGGTAGATTAGTTGACAGTAAAATTGGCCCGCAAAGTGATGCTTCTGCAGTATAATCAATCCAAAATTTTGACGAAGAACACTGAAGTTATGAGGTTATTATTCCAATATGGAAAGAGTACAAATTGTAAAAAACCCACTCTCTTTTGCAATTTGAAAAACAAAACTAAAATCAATAGTTATATGACCTGTTCTAATCAGGGATTAACAACATTATGACATGTTATTCTACTGTGCAAGTAGTCAATATACTCCAGTCATTGTCAATACTAATTTTGTTTAAAATGCACAAATATCAAATGGCTCTGAATTCTACTCAACAAGAATTTGGTTTCAGTGCAGACTTGTGATTAGATTTTATATTTGTGTAAATTTTTGGTCTGGACCGACACCAAGTTCCCTGTGTGTTGTTACGATTTGATTTATCCAAATTCCCAGCCAGTGGAACGCAATTCTTACCCTCCCCTTGGAACTGTGGTGGATATTCAGCTTCGGTTAGTACAGGGACAGGAATGGATACCTGGGAGTGATTACAGAGCAGTAATCTAATCGTGGAGGTGGCATAAGCTGCAAGACCGAGGCTTGAGTGGCTCATAACTGCCAAAGAAAGATTGGGATAATATTACTGCCTCATAACACTGCATGGTATTGATTATTTTTATATCCTCTAATAATATATAAAGCAATTTAACTTGATGTGGAGGCTTTTGCTGAGCATTGAGTCTGTTATTGTCCTACTGGGGACTGGTAACTCGCTGTGAGCACTTCACCATTGATACTCAGTGACCTTTACCCTGCCGGGGGGTGGAGGGGGTGGTTTGGGAGGTGCGCGGGGGGCAGAGGGGGGTGGTTTAGCCTTTGAGACATCAAGTTATGTAGAATTTACAGCACTATTTGGCCCCACTGGTCCATTTTGTTCTTATTCATTCGTGGGACATGGGCACCACTGGCTGGCCAGCACTTATTACCCATTGCTCAGAGGGCAGTTTGAGAGTCAACCACATTGCTGTGGCCCTGGAGTCACATGTAGGCCAGACCAGGTAAGGACAGCAGATTTCCTTCCCTAAAGGACATTAGCGTATCAGATGAGCTTTCCCGACAATCGGAAATCGTTTCATGGTCATTAGTAGATTCTATATTCCAGATTTTTTTTATTGAGTTCAAATCCCACTATCTGCCAAGGTGGGATTCGAACCTGGGTCCCAGAATGAAGGGTCATCCAGACTCAAAACATAGGCTCTATTCTCTCCCTACAAATGCTGTCAGACCTGCCGAGATTTTCCAGCATTTTCTGTTTTTGTTTCAGATTTCAGCATCCGCAATATTTTGTCTTTACCCCCCGAAAATCAGCTGAGTTCCTGGATTAGTAAGTGGTCTAGCTATAATACCACCAGGCTGTCCCACCAATCTCCTTGGAGTGGGGTTGAGTTTTAGTTATTGCCTGGGGTGAGGGTTGGAGAGCAGTATCGCTGAGTGCTCGGAGCATTGGCAAAGGGGCACGGGTCTCCACATTAAAAGAAAGGAACAGCTGCCTTTTTGCAGGGTTTATTAGCAGCAGTAGTCGAGCCTTGGAGGTCAGTCCATTCAGTCACGCCCACTGATACAAAGGAACTTAAGCGTTTAAAGGGACCTCTCAGGGGTGAGCATGCAGCATGAGCTCCAGAGCTGGCATATTGCTGCCTCAGAGCTTGCGTGCCTTAAGGCGGGGGGTTCTCATTTTGAAATGCCCAATTCTAACTCTCTCTGGGTAAAGAGGTTTCTCTTGAATTTCCTGCTTTTTTTTTATTAGTGGCATCCTAATACTTGTGGTCCTTGGGCATGCTGTCCAACATTTCTAGGTGTCGTCCCTAACAGGAAAACCGGTGAGATTCCCACTGGGTGCTTTGGGACGATTCAAGTCACAATTCAGTCACAGTTTGGATTTTCTTTTCAGAGCCTTGGGAAGATTCTCACTGAATTTTCCCACAGTTGGAACTAATTTTGGAGTGGGGACCTGATGCCACTTGTCCACCATTGACAAGGCACAAGTCAGGAGTGTGATGGAACACTCCCCACTTGCCTGGATGAGTGCGGCTCCAACAACACTCAAGAAGCTCGACACCACCCAGGATAAAGCAGCCCCGCTTGATTGGCACCATATCCACAAACATTCATTCCCTTCACCACCAACGCTCAGTAGCAGCCGTGCGTACTATTTACAAAATACACTGCAGAAATTCACCAAAGACCCTTGGACAACACCTTCCAACTGCACAACCACTTCCATCTCGAAGGACAAGAGCAGCAGATACATGGGAACACCTGCAAATTCCAAGCCTCTCACCATCCTGACTTGGAAATATATCGCCGTTCCTTCGCAGTCGCTGGGTCAAAATCCTGGGTTCTCTCCCTAACGGCATTGTGGGACAACCCACAGCATATGGACTGCAGCGATTCAAAAAGGCAGCTCACCACCACCTTCTCAAGGACTACTAGGGATGGGCATTAAATGCCAGCCAGCCAGCGGAACACATGTCCCATGAATGAATAAAAATAAAAAACAAAGGCTCCTCGGAGATAGGGGTTTGTAAAGGGCTTCCCAATCTCAAAATTAAGTTGAAGGTGTCCCCCTTGCCCCACTCCATGGATATTGTGACCCCTCAGCCCTGTGCAAACTCTCCTTCCATTACCAAATTTGCAGGTCACTCCCTCCCCCCCCCCCCCCCAATCTCCACTACACTACGCAGACATTAGAATGATCTGCCCCCACCACCCCCCACCACATCCCTCCTCACTGGCATTAGGTCCCACTTCCCCCAAAATGAGCGATACCCCACTATGGGGTTGCTTAAGGCCACGCCCTCTTCAGGCACCTCCTTCAGGCCCTGCCTCTTACCAGTGCCTTCAGGACATCCTGACAGGATCAGCCTGGCAGGGGGGCAGTGCCAGGGCACGACCCAGTCATTTCCGTGACCACCTGGCAGGTTTCAGTGGCCTCCGAGCGCCCCTTCCGCCCACACCTGCAGCATGGCCCTCACAACAGGATTCCATTTGTGGAAACCAGTAGTGATTCGCACCAGGCTCCCGCGGGAACCTGGAGCAGGGAGAATCCCAGGAGCAGGGAGAATCTGGTTTAACACCGACAAAGGATATTGAAATGAGGATTACAAAATGCTAATCTGGGTTCATGTCCTCACTGGGCGTGAACGAGATTACATCGGGGTGCGGTGATGGGGAGAATCTCAAAGGGGCTTCTCCTTTGCTGCTAAATGTGCTATGAACCTGCTCTGGCCCCTCACAGGCTCAGCGCAATTTGCACCTGAACAAGCGAGAGAAGTACCCTCTGCCAATTGGATCAAACCCTTTCATAATCTTAAGGACCAATCAGTGATTGATGGATTAATGTAGATTTACCTGGAAATAACCTACCAGCTGATTCTTGGGAACGTTGACATCCAGAGCATAGTTTTTTGAGAACGTAAAGATAATACTGGTCCCTGTCATGGGAGATTGGTGAGTTGTATGTTTTTTTATGATGAGAGTAATTTATTTTGAATGTACTTTAGCTGCAGGTATGCACAATTCAGTTTTTCTTTTAAGATAACAGTGTTGGGTTTATTTGGAGGTGTTTCTTAGTGATGTGGGAAAATATGTAGCAATAACAATAACTTTTATTTATCTAGCTCCTTCAACCTAATGAAAGGCCCCAAGGCACTTTGCAGAAGCATAGTAAAATATAGCATGATACCTGAGCCATAGAAGGAGATTCAGTATGGGGTGGAGTTTGATGCAGGTGATGGAGGACTCTCCTGTTAGCTGGAGAGCCAGCAAGAGGCCCAGGTCGCCTCCTCTGTGGAAGGCCCATCCAAATTAAGCATCACTCAGGCACTGAACTGGCCAGCCCTAGAATTAAGGACCCCAAGGTCCTTAGAGATGCTGATCGATCAGAGGTTGGCGGTTCAATCATTATCACAGTGGCACGGGGGGAACATGGCCCCCCCCTCATGAGAGGGTCAGAACCAACAAGGACCCAGTCCACAGGTGAGGGAAATGGGGGGGTTTGCAGAAGACAGAGGGAATGGGGAGGCGGTATTGTTGGAGGTGAGGGGCACGGATTGACTCTCAGCAGGGGGGGGCCCACCTACCCGATGGCAGGTCCCTCGATCAGACAATGTGGGACCCCCAACCTGCTGGGATCCCCCATTTTGCTTCTTGGGCTTCCTGTGTGGAGACCGTCCTGCCCACTGCTGCCTGAACAACAGCAGTGGTGAAATGAGGCACTTAATTGGGAATTAGTTACCACTTAAAGGGGCCCAATTAGCAGGACAGGGGAAGACTGTCAATGAGCCTTCCTTGTCCAAAAGGGCTGAGATGGGAAGATGGTGGGGTCCATAGCCACACCTCTAAACTCATCTGCGGGGGAGGCCATTAAATTCTGCCCAGAAGTCAGGTGATCAAAAGGCTTGGTCATAGAGGTAGTCTTAAAGGAGGAAAGTGAGGTAGAGAGAAAGGCAAGAGGTGTAGAGAGGGAATTATAGAGCTTAGAACCATGGCAGCTAAAAGTATGGTCACCAATGATAGGGCAATTAAAATCAGGAGTGGCCAGGAGGCCAGAAGAGGTAGGGTGCTGGCATATCCTGGTGGGCTGGATGAGTAGAAGAGATTACAGAGATTGGGAAGAGGGAGGGGAGGGGAGGAGGGTGCCAATTTGAAAATAGAAATAAGAATTTTAAAAGTGAGATGCTGACAGACCAGTAAAGATTAGCAAACGCAGGGCAGATAGACAAACCACGACTGGGAAAAATATTTGCACGGCAAAAACTTGAAGAGGTGAAGTCTATAGAAGTTAGAATGTGGGAGGCTCACTCGGGAATCATTGGAGTCGATAAGTCTAGCTATAACAAAAGCATTGGCTGAGTTATTCAGCAGCAAATGAGCTGGAATCCAACAATCAGAGAATAGAGAATAGTGTAGAAAGGAGCCATTCGGCCCATTGAGTCCATACCAACAACAATCTCACCGGGCCCTAGCCCCGTCACCCCACATACTTACTCCGCTAATCACTGTAACCTATGCATCCTGAGATACTAAGGGGCACATCTTTGGGATATGGGAGGAAACCGGAGCACCCAGAGGAAACCCACACAGACACGGGGAGAATGTGCAAACTCATACAGACAGTGACCCAAGCCGGGAATCGAACCCAAGTCCCTGGTGCTGTGAGGCAGCAGTAAACCAATGTGCCACCGTGCTGCCCAAATGTTCCACGCATTTTTTTTGTTCTTTAATGGGATGTGGACATCACTGGCTGGGCCAGTATTTATTGCCCATTCCTAATTGCCCTTAAGCTCAGTGGCTTGCTCGACCACTTAGAGGCTGCTTAAGAGTTAACCACATTGCTGTGGCTCTGGGAGTCACATGTTGGCCAGACAGGTAAGGATGGCAGATTTCCTTCCCTAAAGGGCGTCAGTAAACCAGATGGGTTTCTCCGACAATCGACAATGGTTTCATGGTCATTGTTTAGACTGCTAATTCCAGATTTTTATTGAATTCAAATTTCACCATTTGCCGGGTCCCCAGCCTGGGCTTCTGGATTACTAGTCCATGAAAATACCACTTAATCACTACCTCCCCAAATGGGAATAGATTATCATTTACTTTTATTTGCCCATAGGATGTGGCTGGCACCAGTTAGGTCAACATCTTTGCCCGTCCCTAATTGCCCTCGAGAAGATGATGGCGAGCCACCTTCTTAGACTGTTGCAGTCCATGTGGCAGTCCGGGTGGTGTAGGTACATCCACAGTAAGCTTAGGAAGGAAATGGAATAGAGTTAGCAGTTCCCCTCAGGGTCAGATATAACAGAAAAGTTGGGAATATTTTGATTCAGCCAAGTCAAAGATGAGCTTGATTGTTAAGGTAATTCTCAGACAGTGATTCTGTTCTTTACAGTAGAGTAATGGGGATTGAGGTTTATAATGAGCCTTTGGCTTGGACAAACTGGAATTGATTGCTTTGTTTAACATAGAAACATAGGAGATAGGAGCAGGAGGAGACCATTCGGCTCTTCAAGCCTGCTCTGCCGTTCATTACAATCATGGCTGATCGTCCAACTCAATAGCCTAACCCTGCTTTTTCCCCATAACCTTTGACCCATTCGCCCCAAGTGGGATATTCAGCCATCTCTTGAATACATTCAATGTTTTGGCATCAAATGGTAATGAATTCCATAGGCTCACCACTCTTTGGTGAAGAAATATCTCCTCACCTACGAACTAAATGGTCTACCCCGAATCCTCAGACTATGACCCTGGTTCTGGACTCCCCCACCCTGGGAACATCCTCCCTGCAGCTCCCCACCTAGCCCTGTTAGAATTTTATAAGTTTCTGTGAGATGCCCCTTGTTCGTCTGAACTCCAGCAAAAACAATCCTAACCTAGTCAATCTTTCCTCATATGTCAGTCCCGCCATCCCTGGAATCAGTCTGGTAAACCTTCGCTGCACTCCCTCGAGAGCAGGGACATCCTTCCTCAGAAAAGGAGACCAAAACTGCACACAATACTCTTTGTGTGGCCTCACCAAGGCCTTGTATGAATGCAACAACACATCCCTGCTCCTGTACTCGAAACCTCTCACAATGAAGGTCAGTATGCCATTTGCCTTCTCTACCGCCTGCTCCACCTGCATGCGTACCTTCAGTGACTGATGCACAAGGACAGCCAGGTCCCACTGCACACTCCCCTCTCCCAATTTACAGCCATTCAGGTAATAATCTGCCTTCTTGTTTTTGCTTCCAAAGTGAATAACCTCATATTTATACGTTTATTTTCTTCTCGCTTAATGAGCCGCAACAGAGGTTGATGGCTTTATCTGTGTTTAACTTTTATTCAAAAGCCGTGGCTTCAACAACAACTTGCATTTACAGAGCACCTTGAAGGTAGAAAAAATATCCCAAGGTGCTTCACTGGCGTGACAGCAAAGTAAGTTTGACAGTGAGTCACGACGTATCTCTGAAAGGAGGAGACAGAGGCAGAAACCTGAGGGAGAGAATTCCAGAGCTTAGTCCCAGAGGTAGCTGAAGGCACTGACGCCATTGACCATAAAACATAGGAGGTGTAGAAGTAGGCCATTCGGTCCATCGAGTCTGTTCTGCTTTTCACTGAGATTGTGACTGATCTAATATGGTAGAATGATGGGGAGATGCGTGAGGGACCAGAATTGGAAGAGCGCAGGGATCTCGGAGGGTTGCAGGGATGGAGGTGTCTCCGGAATACGGAAGGGTGGGGCCATGAAAAGATCTTAAAATTGAGAGGTTGCTGGATCCGGAGAAAGTGTAGTGTTCCTTGAGTTGCACAGACCGCCCATGCTTCATCCTGTCTTAGCACTAACCACTCTGTCTATCGTTCGAAAGTTATTGTGTGTTAGAAACATGGGAAATCCCTATCAGCCAAGACAGAATGTGAGCTAAACCAATAATAATGCTGAGCTGTGGAGTCCTTAAAGCAAAGTAACAGGAAATAGAAAGGAACCAAGATAGTAACTTGCTACTTTCAGTTGTAAATATAAACTCAGAACTCATCCTGATGTTTCTCTTCTGGCTTTGGATACTACCGAGGACAGTAAATTCCTGTGAATTGTCAGGCCATAAGACCATAAGATATAGGAGCAGAATTAGGCCATTTGGCCCATCGAGTCTGCTCCGTCATTCAATCATAGCTGATATGATTCTCGTCCCCATTCTCCTGCCTTCTCCCCGTAACCCTTGATTCCTTATTGATCAAGAACCTATCCATCTCTGTCTCAAAAACACTCAATGATCTGGCCTCCACAGCCCTTGTGGCAATGTGTTCCACAGATTCACCACCCTCTGACTGAAGAAATTCCTTCTCACCTCAGTTTTAAAGGAGCGTCCCTTCACTCTGAGGTTGTGCCCTAGTGTTCTAGCCTTTCCAACCACTGGAAACATCCTCTCCACATCCACTGAAGGACTTATAATATTTCCATTAAAACCACTGAGACATTGGATCAGATTTTGCTTCCTTCATGGTGATAAAACTCAGCCTCAAGCTCATCAAAATAACACCTTCGGAAGGTGTCCAACCTGCCATGGGAATCGTAGTGGGTGGGGGTGCTGATCGTACAAAGATCCTTTGATCTCAGGCAGGTTTTTCTAGTCTTGGGGCGGGCATAATCAAGGACCCCACGCACTCCGGACATTCTCTCTTCTACCTTCTTCAATCGGGAAAAAGATAGAAAAGACTGAAGTCACGTACCAACCATCTCAAGAACAGCTTCTTCCCTGCTGCTGTCAGACTTTTGAATGGACTTACCTTGCATTAAGCTGATCTTTCTCTACACCCTAGCTATGACTGTAACACTACATTTTGCACTCTCTCCTCTCCTTCTCTATGAATGGTATGCTTTGTCTGTATAGCACGCAAGAAACAATACTTTTCACTGCATATCACTACATGTGACAATAATAAATCAAATCAAATCAAATCATGGCCAGAAAATCTTGCCCATTAAATCTGTCAGTGTTAGAGCGATTTACTGGTTAACGGAAAGAGGGAGGGAGCGGGGGAAGCGGAGGCAGGGAGGTCGGGGGAATGAAGTGATACTCTTCACAGCAACGTAATGCGTTTGCTTATGTCACATTTCAGTTGCACATTTGCTGTTTCCCCTGAACTGGGGGAGGGAGGAGATGGGTTGACATTTATGTAGTATTAAAAAAAGTCTGATGCAAACCATGGGAGGAAGACATGTGCCGTGATACTTTGAGCTGTGAAGGAGGGTTTGGATTTAACCCCGAGGTTAAAGCTTCCCGGACACAAACCTCTTAATGTAGTTACACACGAGGACTGTTCAGTACATTATCTGCAATTTGATGGAAGCATGGCGAGAGATTTTTCATGTTCCTCAGTGCCATAAGATTCACAGCACTTACTGAGTAATCTCTATGACAACCAATAAAATTACATTATTGCAATGGATTACAATCTTGCAACATCCATTTTTAAGAGGCTGCAGTTTGTGCTTATGATTTAAAGTAGTGAATGTTAGGCTGCTGCACCTCTGCATAAAAGATATTTTACATGCTTTTTGTTTGTTCTCGAGAGATGGGCATCGCTGGTAAGACCAACTTTTATTCCATCTCTAATTGCCCTTGAGAAGGTGATGGTGAGTCATTTCCTTGAACCACTGCAGTCCACAGATATGCCCACAGCGCTGTTAGAGAGGGAGTTCCAGGATTTTGACTCAGTGACGGTGAAGGAACAGTGGTATATATTTCCAAGTTAGGATGGCGAGTGACTTGGAGGGGAACTTCTAGGTGGTAGTGTTCCCATGTGTCTGTTGCCCTTGTTCTTCTAAGTGGTAGAGGTTGTGGGTTTGCTGTCTAAGGAATTTTGTTGCGTTCATAGAACTCTTAATCATAGAATCCCTACAGTACAAATGGAGACCATTCAGCCCGTTGACTCTGTACTGACCAAAATCCCACCCAGGCCCTATTCCCACAACCCCACGCATTTACCCTGCTAATCCCTCACACTGGATTCAATTTAGCATGGCCAATCAAACCTAACCCGCATTTCTTTGGACTGTGGGGGGGAAATTGGAGCACTTGGAGGAAACCCACACAGACATGGGAAGAATGTGCAAACAGACAGTGACCTGAGACCGGAGTTGAACCTGGGACCCTCGTGCCATGGGCAGCAATGCTAACCATTGTGCCACCATTGTTGCAGTGCATCTTGTATATGGTGCACACAGCTGCCACTGTGTGTTGATGGTAGAGAGAGTGAATGTGGATGCCCTGAATATAGTGTTCCAAGGTATTAAAGATGCTATATGAATGCAGTAGGTTGCTGTTGTCAAATCCATGATGCATTCTGATATAACAATGACAATTAGTTCAGAAATTCAAACAATGCAACTGCTAAATTGAGTGCTTAATCTGATATTAATTACTTATTGGCAGAGAGGTTGCTCCCACTAACGTGATAATGATCAGATAATCTATTTTTTAGTGTAAACCAAAAGACAAAATGCTGGAAAATCTCAGCCAGTCTGGCAGCATCTGTAAGGAGAGTAAAGAGTTGACGTTTCCAATCCAGATGACCCTTTGTCAAAGCTAAAAGGCATTGAAAGTGGGAGATACTTATACTGCAGGGTGAGGGAATAAAAGATGAGTTAAAGCCACAGAAATCAGAGGGTAAACTGTGACAGATGAAGATGTGGTGCTTGGCCATTCACACCTTTTGTTTTCTCTATGGACTGCCTGTCCACAAATTGGCTGCCATGCTTCCCACGTTGCAACAGTGACGACACTTCAAGAAATACCTCATTGGATATAAAGCCCATTGAGACAAAAGACCATGAGATATAGGAGCAGAATTAGGCCATTCGGCCCATCGAGTCTGCTCCGTCATTCAATTATGGCTGTACGATTCTCAATCCCATTCTCCCACCTTTTCCCCATAACATTTGATCCCCTTACGAATCAAGAACTGATGTATCTCTGTCTCAAGTACACTCAATGACCTGGCCTCCACTGCACTCTGTGGTAATTAATTCCACAAATTCACCAGCCTCCGGCTGAAGAAATTCCTCCTCATCCTGCAAACGTAGAAGTTGCGGGAAAAGTGAAAGGCTTTCTCACGAGATGCTACGATAAAAGATAAAGGGAATACAGCATCAAGTTTAGTTGGTACACAGTTAATGTAAACTTTTGCGGTTGCAAGCGTTATGCGTCCAATTCCTGTAGCTCCATGGCAGGTTATAAGAAAACTCTTTAGTGTAACATGTTACAGCAGTCCATCAGTCCACAGTGTCAGCTGATGTTGTGCTTTGAATCAGAATGATTGCCCATCATCCAGATATTCTATTTTAATTCTGCCTTGCGAGTGTGGTGAAGCTATACAGCTATGAAACTATATATACACATCAAAGACACACACACACACACACACACACACACACACACACACACACACACACACACACACATGAAATATCCCAACTGACATTCTGCTAATAGAATTATTCCACACTGCATTTTGTTCGTTATTGAGACTGCAGAATCAGCTGTCAGAACATTTATTTTATTAATCACTCCAAAAAGCCACCCTTGAAAACTGGAAGGCAAATACAGAATGAGGAGAGGGCAAGATTCAATTCTCTTACTTTACAACACATGAGCGTGTTAACAAATCAAGGTTTTCATAGTTTAATATAACAACCTTTGGTTGCATCTTAAGAAATTCTACTCCGACCGCTCTCCCCCCCACCTCCCCCTCTATGCCCAGCATTATAGGACTAAGCGGTGGACAGAATTCTGGTTAACTATTACCCTTCAACCAAAAATGTTTGGGAAGTATCAATGAAATGTCAGTAAAACAAAAAAGTCCCATTTTCTCAGGATGATAAGGTAATTTGGCATGTCCACAATGACTCTCACCAACATTTACAGATGCATCCTTTCTGCTTGTATCACTGCTTGGTATGTCTCCTGCTATGGCCAAGACTACAAGAAAGTACAAAGGGTCATGAACAAAGCCCAGTCCATCACACAAACCAGCTTCTCATCTGTCTATACTTCCCGCTGCCTTGCTTAGCACTGCTGCCTCACAGTGCCAGGGACTCGGTTCAATAGTGGCCTTGGGGCACTGTCTAAGTGGAGTCTGCACGTTCTCCCCGTGTCTGCGTGGGTTTCCTGTAGGTGCTCCAGTTTCCTCCCACAGTCCAAAAGGCGTGCTGGTTAGGTGCATTGGCCATGCTAAATTCCTCCTCAGTGTATCTGAACAGGCACCGGAGTGTGGTGACTTGGGGATTTTCGCAGTAACTTCATTGCAGTGTTAATGTTAGTCTACTCATGACACGAATAAAAAAACTTCAAAAAAAAGGAAGTACAGTTGGGTTCCAATAATGCCATCAGAATGCAACATGCCTATGTGAAGAAGGACCTCTCCAGCTTCGAGCAGGTTCCCTTAGCCGCCTGCTCAATTAACAGCATGTGAATATTCAGAAGGGTGATTATGTGGCACCAATATTAACTGTCACACTGTCTTGATTACTATCCCAACACATCTTCACAACTACTCAATAAAGGACAAGACTGGGATTGAATGTGAAGGCCCTGATGCTAGGGTTACAGAGGATACACAGCACAGAAATAGACAGTTTGGCTAAACCAGTCGATACAGTGTTTATGCTCCACTTGGACCACCTCCCATCCACCATCTTCTATTATCATTTTGCTCTAAATGAGCTAATTGATCTACCTGTTCTGGTATGACCGCCTCCAGCGCAATCTTTACTCTAGTTTTTTTCTGAAGTATTCCTGCTAACTATTGTTTTGCCTAGCCAGGGGTAGTTATTAAAGCAGCACAGTAGCACAATGGTTAGCACTGCTGCCTCACACTGGGTATTTCTGTGAATCGTATCACTGTCAACATCCTTATAGAAACTTTGAACATTCGGCTGTCGGTTTTGATTCACGAGAATACTTTCTGGGGAAACCCTACTCTTCCTGAGAAGCTTGACTGAAAACAGGTTTCAATTTCAGGGACCTGGGGTTCGATTCCTGGCTTGGGTCACTGTCTGTGTGGAGTTTGCACATTCTCCCCATGTCTGCATGAGTTTCCTCTGGGTGCTTCGGTTTCCTCCCACATTCCAAAGATGTACAGGTTAGGTAGATCGGCCATGCTAAATTGTCCCTTAATGCCCCGAGATGTGTAGGTTTGGTTGATGGGTCATGATAAAGGCATGGGATTAGGGCAGGGAATGGGCCTGGATAAGATACTCTGCCAGAGATTCGGTGTGGGTTAGCTTGACTAGCCATGTTAAATTGCCCCTTAGTGTCCTGGGATGTGTAGGGTAGAGAGATTAGCAGGGTAAATATGTGGAATAATGGGTTTAGGGTGAGATTGTTGTCGATGCAGACTCGATGGGCTGAATGACCGTCTTCTGCACTGTAGGAATTCTATGACCCCACCCGCCCCACTGACTAAACTAACAGAGGTGCCCAAACCTTCTTCATGCGAACATATTGTCATCACCATGCGCTGACACAGGCCTAGAAAGTAAATCAGAAAACGGCTGAGGTGCAAACTGCCTTGTAGTGGTGACCAAGACTGTATGATTGCAGGAATATTGGCTGGAGAATAGGGTAGGGGAACCTCTGCTAATTCCAACGCCCGCAGGGGTGTTTTTAGAAACAATTATTTTGCAAGACAGAGGCGTGGCTGGCCAGGCCAATATTTTTATTGTCCGTTCCTAATTGTCCTTGAGGAGGTGGTGGTGTTTGCTAAGTGTGTTTGCTTTAACTCTCTGTTCAAAGGCTCCTCTTCAGCCTGCGCTGAAATTGAAACCTGTTTTCAGTCAAGCTTCGCAGGAAGAGTAGGGTTTCCCCAGAAAGTATTCTCGTGAATCAAAACCGACAGCCAAATGTTCAAAGTTTCTATAAGGATGTTGACAGCGATAAGATTCACAGAAATACCCAGTGTATAATTACAAACCTTCTTACGAACTCAAATAAGTCACTGGCAAGAATGCAGAGTGGAATTAAAAATTCACAGGTTGAAGATAGGTTGCTTGGGAGACAATGGTGAATTTGCAAATCGCCTTTTGAATTTCAATCTTTATTATAAGGTTAATTGCTGTTCTACCAGCCTTGCTTTTTAACTAGATGTTAGGTAATATTTACACCAGTTGTACTGGCCATTCCAGCCAATATAAGCATGTCTGTGTTTATGTTCCCCCCAACTCTCCGTCCATCTTCATTGAACTTTACCTCCATCACCTTCGATTCTTTTCACCCTCTCCAGCTGGCCTCCTCTGAAAGACTTCTCTGCCATTCCTGTGGCAGACACGGCAAGCCATTGGCCACCAGCGGGATCTTCCAGTTCTGATGAAGTCCACTGGCTTTTGCATGGCTCGCCCATTCTGCCACCGAGGAACAAGATTTTGATTTGATTTGATTTATTATTGTCACATGTATTAACATAGAGTGAAAAGTATTGTTTGTTCTGCGTTATAGAGACAAAGCATATCGTTCATAGAGAAGGAAAGGAGAGAGTGCAGAATGTAGTGTTACAGTCATAGTTAGGGTGTGAGTGAGTGTGTGTGTGTGTATGGTGCGTGAGTGAGTGAGTGAGTGAGTGTCAG
Source organism: Carcharhinus amblyrhynchos (assembly GCF_965287045.1). Classification (NCBI taxonomy): domain Eukaryota; kingdom Metazoa; phylum Chordata; class Chondrichthyes; order Carcharhiniformes; family Carcharhinidae; genus Carcharhinus; species Carcharhinus amblyrhynchos. The sequence continues at coordinate 39,534,261 of NC_137331.1, forward strand.
GGGAGGGGGTGGGGTACACCAGGATGACCGATGAAGTTGAAGAGGTACTAAAGAAGCAATTCAGCTGTAAAGAAACCAAAATATGTTAAATTAACCAAAAGTGAAAGAAGAGTTGGGAAGACGAAATGTTAAGGGCGGGGGTAAGACCATAAAGCCATAAGATATAGGAGCACAATTAGGCCATTCAGCCTGTTGAGTCTGCTCCATCATTCAATCATGGCTGATATGTTTCTCAACCCCATTCTCCCTCCTTTTCCCCATATCCTTTGATCCCGTTACCAATTAAGAACCTATCTATCCCTGTCTTAAATACACTCAGAGACCTGGCCGTCATAGGTTTCTGCGGCGATGAATTCCACAGAATAACGAATACTCTGAAGTTATGTTTCAGGTACATGGTTTAACATTTTAGGATAATGTTTGGAAGAGGAAATGTCTTGCTGACAGCTATATTACTGTAATGCATGTCTGAACATCGCAGCGTTTCAGAGTGAACTGGAAACACTCGATTGCCTCACCCATGGGGAACTCTTGTTTTCCTCACTCAGCCTGTAACCAGCTCAGGAAGAGAAACGTTGTGAGGTGGATTGTGCCTTCTCGGTATTTATTTGTTGGGACATTAGTTGATATATTTTCCAGCTTCTTGCAGAGCAGCCACAGATATGAGGAGAATTTTCCTTCATGACTCTGTGAACCCATTGGGTGAAAACAGGTTTGATGGTAACTTTGTAAATGAGATCAAATACACACTTGTGAAGAAAAGATTTGCAGGACGGTGGGGTGGAATGTTTCCATTCCTGTTCCAATTCTCTTCCCACACCTAGTGGCTCACTCCACATCAAGGGTGGCTGACCAGGAGTCTATCCTGCTCATACCTCATCCCATTGGAAGGATTTGCAGGTTGACAAGGTCAAGAATGCACCTTCCTTGGGATCGAGTCTTGGTGTGGGAGTCGATCCAGAGCTCTACCCACTGTGCCTACTACGCCATGGGAATATTTAGGTAGCCCTTTCAAAGAGCTGGCACAGGCACGATGGGCTGAATGACCTCCTACGCTGTATGAAACTATAAATAGAAAAAATTCACACATTGTTTCATTTAAGTTTATTTATTCGTGTCACCAGTAGGCTTACATTAACACTACAATGAAGTTGCTGTGAAAATCCCTGAGTTGCCACACGCCTGTTCAGGTACACTGAGGGAGAATTTAGCATGGCCAATGCACCTAATCAGCATGTCTTTCACACTGTGGGAGGAAATTGGAGCACCCAGAGGAAACCCACACAGATATGGGGAGAACGTACAGACTCCGCAAAGACAGTTGCTGGAATTTTACCACCTTGCCTGCCCGAGGCTAGAAAGATCCCACCCAAAGCCAATGGAAAATGATGTTCTGTGAGCCTGCAACGGGCGAAGCGGTATAACTACGGCCAGTGACCCAAGCTGGACATCAATTCTGGGTTGCTGGCGCTGTGAGGCAGCAGTGGCAACCACTGCCATCATGCCACCCATTGGTTGATTATTGGTAATAAAAATATAGAAAAGTAGATTGAATTATTGTTGAGTTACTAAAGACAGAAAGTATTCCAAGAAATCTGTTTATGATAAACGATTGCTTAGCTCAATATTACATAGACAGTTACATAAATCCAGTTTACAATAGGCTGGAACGCTACAACTTCAACTCCTTTCAAGGAGATCTGCTCAGCTATTTCCCTGAGGGCACCAACACAGAGCAGACCGATACTGAAATGATTTCCCCCTCAGGGATCTGCGTGTTCAGTGGGTTGTACCCCTGCCAGCGTCCAAAGGTTGTGGCTTCAGCCTCCACTCCAGAGGCTAGAGTACAAAATTTAAGCTGAAATTCCTAGTGCTGCACTGCTGGCGAACGTGTTTTGAGACAAAGTGTTGTTTTCCCTTGTGGCTGGATGTAGGAGATCCCATGGCAATAATGCAAAGAAGTGTAGGGGAGTTCTCCTCCTCCCACCCTCCCCACCCACCCCATTCCCAATCCCTGTGCTAATATTCAGTAAAATGAATCATTGATGTTGGTGGAAAGCGGCTGCGAGCAAAATGTTGGTGTTGCTTCCCACATTTAACCTGTGACTGTCTTCACACTGGATGCAGCATAGCCCTGGAGCTAAATATTGTCAATCAAGATCAGTTAACAATAAACCTGTACCGGGTGCTTTTTCCTGATTCAGATTAGTAGATAGTTGAGGAGAAACTTCTTCTCCCAAGGGGTTGTGAATCTGTGGAATTCCCTACCCATGAAGCAGTTGAGGCTACCTCATTGAGTGTTTTTAAGACAAGGATAGATACATTTTTGAACAGTAAAGGAATTAAGAGTTATGGTGAGCGGATGGGTAAGTGGGGCTGAGTCCACGAAAAGATCAGCCGCCATCTTACTGAATGGCAGAGCAGGCTCAAGGGCCAGATGGCCTACTCCTGCTCCTAGTTCTTAAATTTGTAGGATCATAGAACCAATAACAATCCCACCCAGCCCTATTCCCTCAACACCACATATCTACTCTATTGATCTCATTGACACTAAGGGGCAATTTATCATGGCCAATCCACCTAACCTGCATATCTTTAGACTGCGGGAGGAAACCAGAGCACCCGGAGGAAACCCATGCAGACGCAGGGAGAATATGCAAACTCCACACAGACAGTGACGCAAGGCTGGAATCGAACCCGTGTCCTTGGAGTTGTGAGGCAGCAGTGCTAACTCACTATGCCATCGTGTCTGTAATTGTAATGCAATTCTTTGTGTTATTTCAGAACTAGTGTGTGGAAAGTCTGCAAAAAGAAAGATTAAAAAGACCAGCATGATTCATTTTGTTTTAGGAATATATGTTTATGCACATATAGAAATTTCCATTTGTTTGGTTTTTGAACATCATAGAATAGAATCCCTCCAGTGCAAAAGGAGGCCATTCAAACATCGAATCAGCACTAACCACAATCCCACCCAGACCCTATTCCCATAACCCCACACATCTACCCTTTTAATCGCCCTGACACTAAGGGTCAATTTAGCCTGGCCAATCAATCTAACCCACACATCTTTGGACTGTGGATGGAAACCGGAGCACCCAGAGGAAGCCCATGCAGACACGGGGGACAACATGCAAACTCCACACAGACAGTGACCCAAAGCTGGAATTGAACCCAGGTCCCTGGAGCTATGAGGCAGCAGCGCTAGCTACCATGCCGCCCCATGTAAATTACATGCAAATTAAAAAACCAAGACTTCCTGCACTATCTGTCAAATGACTAAAATTTCCAATCACTTGGAATTATTTTTGACAGAGATCATTCTTTTTGCCTAATTGCAACATTCTACAAGGCACACTGGTGGTTGACCCATTCCACCTTTAACTTTTAAAATATGTTTAGCAGCTGAATTAGACTGAGGTAAAAATAAGACTTTGTTTAGTTGTGGCATATTTTTGATTAATTTCACTTTTTGATTTTTCTTTCAAATTGTCTTTTGTTGACTAACATTGTTAAGACTGATTGGATCAGTCGTCATGGGGAAATATTCCTGTCTGTTCACTTTCTTAGTTCCATGTACACGGTGACACAATGGTTAGCACTGCTGCCTCAAAGCGCCAGGGACCTGGGTTTATTCCAGCCTCGGATCAATCTCTGTGTGGAGTTTGCACATTCTCCTTGTGCCTGCGTGGGTTTCCTCTGGGTGCTCTGATTTCCTCCCACAGTCTGAAAGATGTGCTGGTTAGGTTGATTGGCCATGCTAAATTGCCCCTTAGGTTAGGGGGAATTGGTGAGGTAAATATGTGGGGTTACAGGGATAGGGATTGGGTGGGTAGACTCAATGGGCTGAATGGCCTCCTTCTGCACTGTAGGGATTCTATGGTTCTATGAAGGTCAAATCTTGTAGCTTTTTTTTTCCTTCTTTTCCTGTGATCCTCATAATTAGCAATTGCGAAGATAGCACTTACCCTAGCGAGCATCACTTGGAGAGGTAAACCTTGATAGCACGTTTAGATTTATCTCCTTGATAAATTCAGAATATTTTGCAGAGCAAAGTTTTAAAAGTAGAAGATCAAAACTCTTGGCAGAAGTGCCGTGTGCAATTCTAGTTGAAGGATGTGATTGCACTGGAGAGGGTGCAGAGGAGATACACCAGGACACTGGGCTGGAGCGTTTCAGCTACGAAGAGAGGCTGGTTAGGCTGGGGTTGTTTTCCTCAGAGTAGAGAAGGCTGAGGGGGGACATGATTTGAGGTGTACAAAATTATGAGGGACATAGATAGGCTTGATAAGAAGAAACGTCTCCCCTTAGTAGAGGTGTCAATAACTAGGGGCAGAGATTGGGATATGGGGCAGAAGATTTATAGGGGATTCAAAAAAAACTTTCACCAGAAGGCGGTGGGAATCTGAAACTCGCTGCCTGAAAGGGTGGTAGAGGTGAGAACCTTCACAACATTTTGTTAAATTCATTCATGGGACATGAGCATTGCTGGCTTGGCCAGCATTTATTGCCCATCCCTAGTCGCCCAAGGGCAGTTGAAAGTCAACCACATTGCTGTGACTCTGGAGTCACGTTTATGCCATACCAGGTGAGAAATCAGATTTCCTTCCCTAAAGGACATTGGTGAACCAGATGGGTTTTCCGAAAATGGTGTCATTGTCATCAGTAGATTCTTAATTCCAGATATTTCCACGGTGCGATTCGAACCCAGGTCCCCAGAACATCAGCTGAGTTTCTGGATTATTAGTCTAGCAATAATACCACGAGGCCATCGACTCCTCAGGGTGATTTAAGAAGCATTTAGATGAGCACTTGAAATACCATAGCGTACAGAGCTACAGATTAAGTGCCAGAAAATGGGATTAGACTAACTAGATGGGCCATCATGATTGTTGGACTAACACGATGGGCCAAAGGGCATTTTGCCATCTTGTAAATGACTCTATGAATATTTACTAAAAATATATAACGTGTTTCAAAGCTTCTGGAATTATTTCACCAAATTGAGTGCAAATGATCTTTAAGTCATTGATCCCCTGTTTCTTGTGTTTGGTTGTTAAGGTCCTGATTGGTAGCAGTTCCTTTTGTGTATTTTTTGATATGGGCTCAGGGGCGGGTGGGATTGGGGAGGAGAGGGTGGGGTTGAGGAAATAACGTTGTTTGTTCATAATAGTTTATTGATTTTTTCACTGAGTGGCAAAGCCCTCAGGTTTCATCGTCAGTTGTATTCTACGCCTTGATATAGTGACTGCATTTCAGACCATCAATCAGACATTAGCCCTTCTGAAAATGAGCTTTCGGTCAGGATGATGGCAGATTTTTGGCTGTGGGATTTGATTGTCTCATTAGTTTGTAACATTTGGAAGAGCAAAACCATAGAATCCCAACAGCACAGAAGGGGGCCATTCATCCCATTGAGGCTGTACCGGCAACAATCCCACCTTATTCCCATAACCCCATATATTTATCTTGCTAATCTCCCCACCCCGAAACTAGAGTCAATTTAGCATGGCCAATCAATCTAACCCACAAATCTTTGGACTGTGAGAGGAAACCAGAGCACTTGGAGGAAACCCACACAGACACGGGGAGAATGTGCAAACTCCACACAGACAGCAACCCAAGTCAGGAATTGAACCTGGGTCCCTGGCCCTGTGAGGCAGTTGTGCCAACCACTGTGCTGCCCTATTGTAGGGCTCAATTCAAATTGCATTTGTTGGCGGTGAAATAGATTTTAATTGGAGTTTATAATTTGAGTGCTGAGGCAGCCATAAAATTCAACTTAAAAAAAGTTTTAGTGTCACAAGTGGGCTTACATTAACACTACAATGAAGTTACTCGTGATATCAAATAAACCTGTTGGACTTTAACCTTGTGTTGGGAGACTTCTTACTGTGTCCATAGATGCTGTCAGACCTGTTGAGATTTTCCAGCATTTTCTAGTTGTGTTTCAGATTCCAGCATTCGCAGTAATCTTCTTTTGTCTCCGGCCTTTATAATGTCCATATTTACAAAGGGATTCTTGATAAAAGACAGTCCATTGTTCTCACTCTGGCTGCAGTTTTGACATGATGAATGTCTCACCCTCAGAGAAGTCGCACCTTTGGAAAGAAGTCTGTTTTAAGTCAGAAAAAGACCTAACTTTATCACTCCAACTCTAGAGAATGCCAGGATTTCCCGAGTTTATAGTTTTATCTGCTGTTTAAAGTACGGTATATTGTTTCTACATTCAGGGAAAACATATTAGGTTTGGATTATCCTGACTTGGGAATAATGATTCACCTCACATATAGCAGTGTTTTATCTTTACTTTTTCTTGCACAAACAAATTCTTGGACACCGCAGACTCACGCAATATCTATTGTTTAAATGTTTATATGTTCTGAATAGTATATTGAATGGTGATTTTCCCATGTTTATCTGAAATCCTTGAGATAGAGACGGCACGGTGGCACAGTGGTCAGCACTGCTGCCTCACAGCGCCAGGGATCCGGGTTTGATTCCTGGCTTGGGTCACTGTCTGTGCGGAGTCTGCACATTCTCCCTGTGTCTGTGTGAGTTTCCTCTGGGCGCTCTGGTTTCCTCCGCACTCCAAAGACATGTGGCTGGGTGGATTGGCCATGTTAAATTGCAGCTTAGTGTCAGGGGGACTAGATAGGGTAAATACATGGGGTTATAGGGATAGGGTCTGGGTGGGATTGTGGTCAGTGTAGACTCAATGGGCCGAATGGTCTCCTTCTGCACTTTCGGGATCTACAATAGAGACACGTGACTAGTTTGTGGTTGAGACTAAGGGTTGTTATGCTAGCAATAGGCAGAAATCTTCCTCAAAGCTATGGTTATGTTGTTAATCCAGCAACCCTGCGCTGGCTGACCTACATTGGTTTCTCCTGGTCTATAACCTCAGTTGCCTCCATGCCAAAACTGAATTAACCACCATAGATATACACCATCCATGTTTTGGGGATGACCACAGTGCCGTTGCCTGTTTTGCAAATGGCTTACAAGCTGCCCTTGAACTCTGATTCTACATACCAAAAAGCCCTGCCCGTCCTTGAATGTTGAATATCATTTGCTCAGCTAAACATTCCACCTCTTGTATTTGTTGAAGTAGATTCTCTGGAATGTGTTGGGCATTTCCCGTACATAGAAACATCGAAAATAGATGCAGAAGGTAGCCATTTGGCCCTTCAAACCTGCACCACCGTTCAATATGAACATGGCTGATCAGTATCCCACTCCCACTTTCTCCCCATACCCCTTGACCCCTTTAGCCACAAGGGCCATGTCCAGCTCCCTCTTGGACACATCTAACAAACTGGCCCCAACAGCTTTCTGTGGTAGAGAATTCCAAAAGTTCCCAATTCTGAGTGAAAAACCTCTTCTTCATCTGAATCCTGAGTGGCTTCCTCGTTATTCTTCGACCATGTCCCCTAGTTTTGGACTTGCCCAACATTGGGAATATTCTTCCCATATCTAGCCTGTCCAGTCCCATCAGGATTTCTATATTTCTAGGAGATCCCCTCTCATTCTTCTAAATTTTTTATTCATTTGTGACACATGGGTATCACTGGCTGTCCAATATTTATTGCTCATCACTGGTTGCCCTAGGAGGGTAATAGTTGAGAGTCAACCTCATTGCCGTGGCTCCAGAGCCACATATATGCCGGACCGGGAAAGAGCAGCAGATTTTCTTCCCCAAATCAGATGGGTTTTTCGAACAATCAACAGTGGTTTCATGGTTGTCAGTCAATTCTTAATTCCAGATTTTTTTATTATTGAATTCAAATTCCACCGTGGCTGGATTAGAACCCGGGCCTCCAGAACATTCGCTGAGTTTCTGGATTAATAGTCTAATGATAATACCATAAGGCCACTGCCTCCTCAGTGAGTACAAGTCCAGTCAATCCAGTCTTTCTTCATATGTCAGTCCTACCATTTGGGAATCAGACTTGGTAGCCCTCCGAGATCCCCACGATCCTCCAATTCTGGCGTCTTGCACATCCACGATTTTTTTGCTGAATTATTAATGGCCATACCTTGAGCTGCCTGCAGTTCCCAAGTTTTCTCCTGTATTTTATTTCTTTCCTCCTTAAAATACATCACCTTGACCGAGTTTTGGGTCACCAGTCTCAATTCCTGCTAAAATGGCTCAACATCAAATCTATGTGAAATATATAGAAGTCCTCAAAACCCTACAGCGCAGAAGGAGGCCATTCAGCCCATCAAGACTGCATCGACCACAATCCCACCAGGTCCTATCCCTGTAATCCCATGTATTTATCCCACTAATCCCTCTAATCTACACATCACAGGATACAAAGGGACAATTTTATCATTGCCAATGCACCTAACCCACACATCTTTGGAGTGTGGGAGGAAACCGGAGCACCTGGAGGAAACCCATGCAGGCATGGGGAGAACGTGCAGACTCCACTCAGATAGTGACCCAAGCCAGGAATTGAACCCAGGTCCCTGTGAGGCAGCAGTGCTAACCACTGTGTCACCGTGCCATCCAGTACACTTGTAAAGTGTCCTGGGATGTTTTATTATGTTCAGTGTGCTATATAAATGCATGTTGTTGCTGTTGCTCAGGATGTTTCGGATGAACTAAGCTTTTATTTTGGGAATAGTGAACAAGCTTGCACATGGTCCTATTTTAAAAAGTGGTGAGTTTTCTGATTATGCAGCAAATATTTATCCCTCTGTTAACATCACTATGTACAGCTACTCTTGTTGTTATCCTATTGTGGGAGCTTGCCATGCGTAAATTGGTATCAATGTTTCTACAGTACAGCGATGACTACTCTTCAAAAATTCTTTGTTGGCTGTAAAATGCTTTGCAACACTTGATGTTATAAATATTCCACCATAGGTGGCTGTGCCTTCAGCTGAGGCCCCATGCTCTGGAATTCCCTCCCCCACAACTCAGTAGCTACATGGATGTCTTGAGTTCCCAGCCAAGAATGCCTAATGAGGAGGCCCTGTCTTCTCAACCTAGCCCCTTGCCCTGAGGTGTGGTGATCCTCAGGTTAAATCACCACCAGTCAACTTTCCCCACTCATAGGGGAGCTCTTTCTCCCTTAGACTAACAGCATGCTAGAAATATTTTAATGCACTGGATTTCTTGGATAGGGTGAGGGAGATGGAGTGGAAACCGAGGGGGTCCACTCGCTTCATCTATGGTCATCTAGAACTTTGGCCACTTTACCTGTACTTACACCTCATGGACTGAAGTTGATGAATCCGGAAAATTAGGGGTGGGCCACAGATGCTGGCACAGCCAACAACACCCACTCCCCGTGAAAGAATAAGTTAAATAATACCAGGGCTGAGAGATCATACATATTCGACAGAAAGAAAGAACAAAGAAAAGTATAGCACAGGAACAGGCCCTTTGGCCCTTCAAGCCTACGCCAATCATGATGCTTACCTAAACTAAAACACTTACGGAGTCTGTATCCTTCCATTCCCATTCTATTCATGTATTCATCTCGTTGCTCCTTAAGTGCCATTTTCGTACCTGCTCTCACCACCTCTTTAAAGAGTTTACATTTCTCTTGCTGCATTTACTTCCATCCAGCCAAGTCAACATGCTTTACAACCAATTAAATGCTTTTCAAGTATTGTCACAGTTGAAATTTAGAAAACATGGTAGCCAATTTGTGCACAGCAAGATCCCACAAGCAGCAGTGAGGTAACAGCCAGATAATCTGTTGTCAATTATGATGTCAATTGATGGATAAATATTGGCTAGGCCACGGGGTGAGGGGCGGGGGGGTGGGGAGGATGTGGTGGGGTAAGGGAAGGATGTGGTGGGATGGGGGGAGGATGTGGTTGGACATCCCTTGGCCTTCTTGAAAATAGTTTTGTGGGATCTTTTGTTTCCGCTTGAAAGAGCACACGGAACCTCATTTAATGCACTGTCTAACTAACGGCCACTGCTGAGAGTGCAGCATTCCCCCAGCACTGCACAGGAATATACCTCCACACGTTGTGTCAAAGTTAAAGGCAAAATACTGTGGATACTGGAATCCGAAATAAAAACAGACAATGCTGGAGAAACTCAGCAAGTCTGACAGCATGTGACCAAAGGTCATCCAATCTCGAAACGTTCGCTGTATTCTCCCTGTACAGATGCTGACAGATCTGCTGAGAGTTTTCAGCATGTTCTGTTTCTGTTGCGCTGAAGAGTTGGGAGTGAGACATGAACCTGTGATCTTCAGGCCCAGAGACAAGCCTACTGAACTATTTTGCATGGACAAAATGTTAAATACAACATTTCAGAGTGTGACTCTTTTCACTCTTGAGCCTCCCTGAGTTATTTTGCGGATCTGTTATGTTGAGGTCTGAAATTAAACCTACATGCTTAAGCCTGTGTTGATTTTCAAATGAATGGTTTGTTACATCCTTTAGGAAGTTATTTGCTGATGATTTTAAGGCCAAGGATCTATCATGAAATCTCGATTATTGCTGACCAGGAAGTGGGTCTTGGGGCACTTAATCCACCAAAGAAGATATAGGGCTGGAATTTTCAAGCCACAAGTGAGAATGGAGGTGAATTGGCCATGCTAAGCTGCCCTTTAGTGTCCCAGGTTAAGGATATTAGTGGGGTGAAAGCATAGAATTGTAGGGAGAGAGTCTGGGTGGGATGCCCTGTCAGAGGATTGGTGTAGACTTGATGGGCCAAATGGCTTCCTTCTGCACTACAAGTGTTTTATGAAATCTATGAATTTGACACTCAGCCAAATCTCCGTTGTAAGAGGAATTTTCTGAGGTGTCCCACTGGAGTGTCTTGCACTTGATTGATCTCACACATCCTATACATAGACTATGAAAGGCAGCATGTAGTTAAAAAATGAAAATAAGTTTTATTTGCTAATGCATGCATAGGAGAGAGACAAGCTAATGGCTACCATCTATCATTTATTTCTGCCTTAACATTACAAAAATAGAATTGATATACAGTCCTGAGTGCTTCAATATCCTGCCCAGCCTGTCAGCCAAACTGGAAGGTCCAAATACAATATTACACATTATTATTTTAGCCAATAACATTCCACCTGTCAATAGGATTAGGAGATCATTAGCTCATTGCACCTAAAGATTCCTACTACATTCCCTAGGAAACCTAACCCACATACATCTGGTATATCCAAGGCCACAGCTAACATCTGCAAATTTTAATTGGCAAAAGGAGTCATTCTTTTGCCTGAACCCGGTCTCTCTTATCAGCTGGAGAGACTGCACCAGCCTTGCTACCCAGGAGTGAATAGACTCCCATACATTCCAAACCTCTAAACTTGCTGCTGCGCATCCTAAGCTGAAAAGAAAAGCTGCCTTTCTATACTCCAGTGTATTGTTGTAGGCTGCAAAGGGATACTGATTGAATGCAGAGCTGGGCCGAAAAGTGGCAGATGGACTTTAACACTGGTAAGTGCAAGGTGATTCATTTTGGTAGGACAAATTTGAATGCAGATTGCAGGATCAATGGCAGGGTTCTGAGGAATATGGAGGAACAGAGAGATCTCAGGATTCATATCCACAGATCTCTGAAGGTTGCCGCTCAAGTGGATAGAGCTGTGAAGAAGGCCTATAGTATGTTAGCGTTTATTAACAGGTGGTTTGAGTTTAAGAGCTGTGGGGTTATGCTGCAACTGTACAGGACCATGGTGAGACCACATTTGGAATGTTGTGTGCAGTTCTGGTCACTTCACTATAAGAAGGATGTAGAAACATTGGAGAGAGTGCAGAGGAGATTTACCAGGATGCTGCATGGTTTGGAGGGTAGGGTTAATGAGGAAAGGTTGAGGGTGCTAGGGCTTTTCTCTTTAGCGTGGAGGAGGATGAGAAGTGACTTAGAGGTTTATAAGATGATGGAGGGGGATAGATAGAGTGGATGGTTAGAGATTGTTTCCACAGGTGAATATAGCTGTTACTAGGGGCATAACTATAAGGTTCATGGTGGGAGATATAGGAGGGATGTCCGAGGTAGGTTCTTTACTCGGAGAGTGGTTGGGGTGTGGAATGCACTGCCTGCTGTGATAGCGGAGTCGGACACTTTAGGAACTTTCAAGCGGTTATTGGATGGACACATGGAGCACACCAGAATGATTGGGAGTGAGATAGCTTGATTCTTGGTTTTGAACAAAGCTCGGCACAACATCGAGGGCCGAAGGGCCTGTACTGTGCAATGTTCTATGTTCTATTAAAAGAATTTGGTCTGTCTACCAATATTTGTATTTGCCATCATGCTGAGCAGCTAGATCACCCATTGGCCAAGGTTTACAAAACACATTAAGAATACAGTTTAATTTCATAATACTTGGTTAAATTGTGGTTATACAATTTATAATACCTTTGTATATTTAGTTCCAGGCACATAGTGAATTCCCATTATCTATAAGGCACTTTTTAATTACCTTAACCTACTCTACTTATTATAGTAAATCTAAAATGAAGGCCTTTATACTAGGAATTCTGTGCCACCCTCCATCATCTGTTCACTGTAGGGGGATCAGAAAATCCCACTGGTGTAAGTGGCCAGAAAATTCCAGCCATATTGTTTTCTGGATACAAGAAAGTACTTCAGCCCAAGTAATTTTCAGCTAGAAAGGCTTTACCTTACCTGTCAAAGTTGGAGAACGTAATCAAACAGGTTGGTGTTTCTGGGAGCAAAGCTGATCCAGTCAAAAGGAACAAGTTGAGCTCCACTGGTCGATTATTTCATGAAATTGAAGCTATGACCCCTTTGCCATCCAACTCAACATTAGTCTTGAGAATTTGTTCCAGCGTCTCTTGCAGTTAAGTTTAAGTATTAGTGTCACAAGAAGGCTTACAATAACACTGCAATGAAGTTACTGTGAAAATCCCCTAGTTGCCACACTCTGGCACTCATCAGGATCATGTTGCATATTTCAGTGACATAAATAAACAGGACTAACCACTGTGCCATCGTACTGCCCGGTTTTGAGGTGGGTGGGAGGCAAGGAAAAGTCAAAAGGGGACACTATAAAGAACTTATTGAACAATTTCAAGCCGTGACGAGGAAAGGTTGACATATATTTTCTCAGTTGCTATTTATTTCCGTGTGGATGGTATTGAGTTGAGTACAAGACGGTACATGAGAACAGGTTATGTAAACTGCACTAACGCTGCCAGCTTTGTTTTATGCTTTTCTGTTTGTCTGAACTCATCAGGATCATGTTGTATATTTCAGTGACGTAAATAAAAAGGACTGCATTTCCATGTGGAATCAATTAGCAGTGACATGATTGGCTTCTATTTTACTCTGGAAGATCTCCAGGTTAGTTATTTATGTCGTAATCTTGTGATCATGTAGTTTTCGCTTATCATACCAGTTTTCAACTGGAATTGTTTTAGGTAAACATGACCTGTGCAGATGATGCAATATTCCAGTGTTCCATCTAGGAATTTGTAATTTAAAAAAAATAAATTAACTTCAACTGTTCTAAAGAGAAAATAATGACCTGATGCTAAACCGCTTGCAAGGTACTGCTCTGGTATCATGGGAAGGGTTTTATATTATTATTGATCACAAGGAGAAAAAAAGCAAGCTCTGCATTTGTAATATGCTTATTGAAGCAGCACTTCCATATGTACTGCAGTTCCTGAGAGGGGGTTGTATAGATGTTGTGAGGTGGACTGGCCATGCCAAATTGCTCTCTTAATGTTCCACAATGTGTGGGTTAAGAGGATTGGCCATGCTAAATTGCCTCCTAGTGTCCCACAGTGTGTAGGTTAGGCAGATTGACCATGCTAAATTCACAGAATTGCCCCTTAATGTCCAAAGATGTGCAGCTTAGGTGGATTGGCCTGCTAAATTGTCCCTTAGTGTCCCATGTTATGTAGGCTAAGTGGATTGGCCATGCTAAGTTGTCCCTTAGTGTCCAAAGATGCACAGTCAAGTGGATTGACCATGCTAAGTTGTCCTTTAGTATCCAAAGACGTGCAGGTTTGGTGGATTGGCCATGCTAAGTTGCCCCTTAACGTCCCACAATGTGCCGGTTAAGTGGATTAGCCATGGTAAATGTGCAGGATTACAGATATGGGGTGGAGGGGAGGGACTGGGTGGAATGTTCTTTTGGAGATTCTGCGGACCATTCCTGTGCCACCCCCACAGGCATACACGTCCTGAGCCTAACACTTCCATCTCTGGAGTATAACTGGATGGGCTGTTAAATAGGAATGTGATTCAAACACACCTAGTTAAATGAACTATCAGACAGAGACTCAGAACTTCTCAAACCACCTTACTACCATTGAAATATTTTTTGAAGGGTAATCTGTGTCATTAATGGAAAAATACTCAGCCCATGTCTCAATGTTGTTCATTCAGATGCCCTTTCTTCATAGAATCATAGAATCGTTAAAGCCCTACAGTGCAGAAGGAGCCATTCAATCCATCAAGACTGCACTGAGAATAACCCCACTCAGGCCCTATATATCCCTGTAGGCCCTGTATTTACCCTGCTGGTCTCTCTGACACTAAGAGGCAATTTATCATAGCCAATCAACCTAACCAACACATAGTTGGACTGTGAGAGGAAACCAGAGCACATGGAAGGAACCCATGTAGACACAGGGAGAACGTGCAAACTCTGCACAGACAGCCATCGGAGGCTGAAATTGAACCGTGTACCTGGCACTGTGAGGAACAGTGATAACCACTGGGCCACCGTGCCACCTTTCTCTTCTGTTTTTACCCTCAGTTTCTCCTTCAGACATTGCCAGGACAAAACTGTCAGGATTTTGTTTCCAATGTCTGCAACTGGCTATGTTTCTCTCCCTAACTCCTTGAACAGCCCTTTTAGTTCTGTAACCTCTTGGTCTCACCCTGCACTTACTTGTCTGTCTATCTGTAGAACAGTGGGTGGATATGTTAAAAAAAAGCCATGTCCCCAATTCAGGTTTCCTCAGCTGGTCAGATATTGAACAATATTCTCTACCCGTAGAAACCACCATCCATGGATTGTAGCTCAACTTGAATAATGTAGGTGGTGACCCCAGATAGATATTGTCAAATTTTGCTGGAGTAACTTTGGAGGTCAAAGAGGTTTCATTAAGATTTATCTTCTTACCTTTTCACATATTACAATCAATTTCTCAGAGACAGCTCAGGAAGTTGGAGGGAATCCAGTGATGATGCAAGTTGTGTTGAGTTGCTGAATAAGGCTGTCAGTTGAGTTTTTTCCTGGAGGCAGCACTGAGTGACTCCCATCTCCAATCGACCAGCCCCCATATTCCCATCTGGAATAACTCCTCAGAGGCTGGTGTCCCTTCACCAGATTCCCTTTATTTATAAACCTATCTGCACTCTTAAGAATGCTTCAGGTACAAAGTCAGGATCCGCAGTGTCAGTCACCCGACACACCTCATTATATATACACAGGTGAGACTCCCTGATTGGACAGACAATCATTACCAAACTTTTTAGTCAAACAAGTGAACTAAATCAAATTAACAAAGGGACAGATGAAAAGGGGCAGCTGCCAAAAGGAGGGGAACCCATCTGAAACAAAATACAAACTGGAAAGGAAACTTAAAACATCAAATTAAAATGCAATTAACGGGATCAGTAATGCACCCCAGTCTCTGCGGCGTCCAGGGGTCATGGAAGGCATTAACGGTGCCTTTGGACACCGCATGCTCTCCAGCGATACCTAGCCATGAATATAGCAGCGGTAGACGGGCAGTTAGGTTGGACGACTTCCTCGATCGCCCGCTGCCTGGACCTGTAGATGGAATGACTTGCCAAGCCCAGGAGCAGAGAGCCCATACTTCAAGAGGCCCACCCACCTCATGGGCCTCGTTGAGATCATTACACCACGACTGGTTCCCTCCTATACCCATCTCTACGGTATCAATAGGAAATTGAACAGGATCTTTATTATCTGATTGATGCTCAGTAGCAGCAGTGTGTACCATCTACATATGCATTGCAGCAATTCACCAAAAATCCTTAAACAGCACCAATTAATGTAAGGTGTGGTGCGCTTGACCAGAATTTGCCTCATTTACCTCACGTTAATTCTGAATATTAGAGCATATGACAGGTATTGTAGATTGTTTTGCTTTTCTGACTTTGTATATTAAGGACTGTTCTGTTTGTTTAAAACCATGGAATCCAGTAGCTTTATTCTCTCAGGTACATATCTGGGATTTCAAACCTTGTCAACTGAGCGGTTAGAGGTCCCAAGCTGGATTGTAATAGCTTGGAACATAATGTTGAGGCCTACACATTATTGAAGTAATTCATTTGCCAGAATTCTCCAGTACGTGCGCCCTTCTACTGTTGCAGTGAGAATGGAGAATGTGGCGCTCAGCCAAATCTCCATTCACAGCAGCGGGACTGGCTAATCCCAGCTGCGGGTGAGGCTGGAGAATTCTGGCCATTATGTGTACAAAACTCTGGGAGTCACAGTGGCACGGTGGTTAGCACTGCTGCCTCACAGCGCCAGGGACCCGGGTTCAATTCCTGGCTTGGGTCACTGCTTGAGTGGAGTCTGCATGTTCTCCCCGTGGCTTTCTTCCGGGTGCTCCGGTTTCCTCCCACAGTCCAAAGATGTGCAGATTAGGTTGATTGGCTGTGCTAAATTGACTTTAGTGTCAGGAGGATTAGCAGGTTAAATATGTGGGTTTACGGGGATAGGGCCTGGATGGGATTGTGGTCGGTACAGACTCGATGGGCTGAATGGCCTCCTTCTGCACTGTAGGGATTCTATGATTCTAAGAATTTTGGGGAAATGGCACCTCATTATGTCGAGAGATGCTGACTTAATTCTGTTTGTTTTGTTCTCTTCCATTACAGGCTCTGGCTGCTCCTCTAACCGGCAGGTACAACGAGTGAATCCAGCCGCCAAAAGACTCTTTGGCCAACTTTGACAGCTGAGCACCTGTATGAAGATGGCGTTTGAAGGGGTTAAGCGGCGTTGGTGATAGAGCCCATGGGTTCACAGAAACAGACAGTGGAGGAAGAGCCCCGCCTGGTCGCTATGACTATGCCACCTAGCAAGCGTTTGAGGAACAAGCCAGTGGTGAAAGATCGAAAAGACACAGCGTTGCTGGAAGATAAGAAGTCGGAAACTCCGAACACGCCACCACACGCTGCCCATTGTGGTGGAGATGACGGAGACGAGAAGAAGGCTGAAAAATTCACCTGCCACATTTGCGAGAAGAGCTTCACCTTTTTCAGCGTGCTGTCGGTGCACATGCGGACGCACACCGGCGAAAAGCCCTATAAATGCCCCTACTGCGACCACAGGGCCTCTCAGAAGGGGAATCTCAAAATACACATCCGGACCCACAAAATGGGGGACCTGAGCGAGGGGCACGACAGGCAGCTGGGGGAGCGGCAACTCAAAGAGCCCAACGCCGCGGAGAGTAAGTCTACCAGCTCTGCCGTGCGGACCTCGCCCTGGGGTACGGCACAGGATGGATCGACAAAGGCGGAGGACGGGAAGATCGTCCTCAGGAGGCTTAAGAAAGAGAAGGAGGTCCTGCTGAATGCCAGTGATAATGCCTTGACCTTCCAATGCACGTGCTGTAAAGGAAGGTTCAAAAAGCAGAACCAATTGGATCAGCACATCCAACTCCAGCACAAGTCGTACAAGTGCAGGCTGTGCGAGTACGTCACGCTTAGGGATGACAAATTGCTGAGCCACATAGAAAAAATTCATATCACTGTGGAGGTGCCAAGGAACAAGGGCCAGAGTCACAAGGTTGAAGAGCCCGCCAGCGAGTTCACATGCGGGACGTGCCATCAGACCTTCCACCAGTCCTGGTTCCTGAAGGCCCACATGAAGAAGCATAACGGCTCCTTCCAGTATGGCTGCCATGTCTGCGGGCGCCGCTTCAAGGAACGCTGGTTCCTCAAGAACCACATGAAGGTGCACGGCACGAGGAACCGGAACAGGAGCAAAGTCAGCAAGAGTGACTCCGAGGGCCTAGCAACCATTAATGACGTGGTGCAGGAGGATGCAATGGGCCTTGCCTTTTCGGAGTACAGGATTTGCATGAAATGTGGCTACCTCTTCCCGAGCAGAGACAGCTTACAGGAGCATGAGAAACTGCACCTCAGAACATCTGAGGAGAACTCTGAAGAACAAGCAAGGATTGTGAGGAAGGTGATGGTTAGTGATGCCTCTGAAAGCTTCACAAAGGACAGTTTCCTCAGGTGCCTGAATTTGAGGCCTTCTGTGACGCTGGACACTTTGACAAGTCGCTTGTTTGCCAAGGGCATTGCTGAACTAGACCCTGTGAGCAGCTACCAGGCTTGGCATTTAGCCACCAAGGGAAAGGTGGCAGAACTCACTGAATATGCCAGGAACAGTGGGTTAGACATAGACCTTCCTGACACTGATATCACACATGAGAAGGATAAAGGACAATGCATTCTCTTAGATGCTGAGAAACGCAAACGAGAACAAGACACCCACAACAGCAATTGTCCAAAGAGACGCAACAGGACGAGCAGTGCACCAGAGAAAGACAGTCAGTTGGCCAACTCTGGAGACAGCGGCACCGACTTCAGTCCTGCAGCGCACCACAGCAAGAGATCATCACGGAGTAAAAGCACGGAGTGTTTGGAATGTGGGAAGGCATTCCGGACCTATCATCAGGTGGTGCTGCATTCCCGGGTTCACAGGAAGAAGCGAGGGAGTGGACGTGAGGCCGCACGGGCGTGTCAGGAGGCGAGGCCTGGTTCCACAAGTGAAGTGGACTCTACTTCGACTAGTAGGCCCAGCACCCCGAGCTCAGCTTCAGCCCCAGAGGATGCACTGGCCCCAGGGCTGGTGGAGGCAGACACTAACGGCTGGGAAGAGGGAACACAGGTGCCGTTGGTTAATGATGCACTGACAGAATCAGAAAGAGGTAAGCAGGTATCGTTGGGGAAGTATGTATGGGTGACATTGAAGCATATGTGCAGGTTCCTTTGAAAGGGTTTGCACAGGTATCATTGTGAGAAGGCACACTAACACTACAGCCATGTTCTGGCCAGACTTCTTGTCTGAAATCCAAGAACATTCTGAAACAAAGGTTTTTCTGGTTTGTGGATGATTGGTTCATGTTTTGCACCAGAGCTGTCATCAGGATCTCTTCCCCACAACTCAACTCAACATCTCTCCTTGTCTATCCTATCTATCTCCTAATGCAAATTTTCAAACTTAACTTAGTTTCTTTTAAAGCTGCTTCGTCATGGCTTTGTTGCAAATATATGTATTTATCACCTTTACCCCTTTCATCCCTCAACCCTCCCAGACGAGTTGGCTCTATTAACCTTTCTCCGACTCAATTAAATCCAGTACATACACAGCCTTCTTTACAACGGAACACAATAATCCCCAAAAATATTTTTAAAAATAACATCCATTCCCATGACAGAAAGTGTTTCAGCTTGTGGAGAAGAGCTGAACTATAGGCTATCAAGATGTGATAGTCACCAAAAAAGTCCAGTAGGGAGTTCGGCAAACATCTTTACCCAGAGGGTGGGGAGAATTTGAAACTCACCACAAAAAGGGAGTGGTTGAGGTGAATAGTATAGATATATTTACAGGGAAGCTGGATAAACTCATGAGGAGAAAGGAGTGCAGGGTTTTTTTATTCATTCACAGAACACGGGCATCACTGGCTGGCCAGAATTTATTGCCCATCCTTAGTTGTCCTTGAAGAGCAGTTGAGAGTCAACCACATTGCTGTGGTTCTGGAGTCACATGTAGGCCAGACTAGGGTCAGGATAGCAGATTTCCTTCCCTAAAGGACATTAGTGAACCAGATCGGTTTTTTCGCCGATGGTTTCACTGTCATCAGTAGATTCTTAATTCCAGATATTTTTTATTGAATTCAAATTCCACCATCTGCCGTGGCAGGATTCGAACTTGGGTCCCCGAAACATTAGCTGAGTTTTTGGATTGTTAGCTTAGCGATAATGCCACTAAGCTATCGCCTTCCCTATGTTTATGCTGATGGCGTGAGAGGAGGAAGAATGAAAGAAGCATAAACCACAACTTGAATGACCTGGTTCTAGCCTATACATTCTATGTATCTCTTTCTCTACACCTTAGTTACGACTGTAACACCACATTCTGCACTCTCTCCTTTCCTTCCTCCTAATGACTCTATGAATGGTATGCTTTGTCTGTATGGCCTGCAAGAAACAATACTTTTCACTGTATCCCAATACATGTACAATAATAAATCAAATCGAATGTAAAAAATACAGAAGAACAGAACATGCTGGAAAATCTCAGCAGGCCTGACAGCGTCTGTGGGGAAAGAATAGAGCGAATGTTTCGAGTCCAGATGATCCTTCTTCAGAGCTAAGGGCAAAGAGAATCAGCAGAGATTCATACTATTGGGGTGGGGAGGGTATGGAATGGGACAAAGGGAATGTGAATGAGGATATAGAAGGCTGAGAAGGTGCTAAGAGTGTTTGTTTAGTGATCAGAAAGCGAGAATGGCAGAACAGAGGTACAGATTGTCACAGGATTGCCTGAGGAACATGGCAATTGCACTGAAGGGGGTGTGGGGGAGGATGCTGGGGGGATGCAGAGAGTGTGGAAAGAAAGAGAGCTGGAGAAGTGGAAAACTAGAAGTGAAAAAGAAGGGTGATCAAATGGATGAATGAAATGGAATAAAATAAATGGAAATGGGGTGAAGAAGGAGGGAAGAGTTCATCCTCTGAAGTTGTTGAACTCAATGCAAGGCTGTAAAGTGGAAGATGAGGTGTTGTTTCTCCAGTTTGCGTTGGGGTTCACTAGAACATTGCAGAAGGTCAAGGACTGACGTGTGACAGGAGATTAGGGTGGCGTGTTGAAATGCAAGCAACAGGAGGGACTGGGTCCTACTTGCGGATGGGCTGTCACTGTCAAAACACCTTGTTCCCCCTCTCATTCTTCTGTCAATGATCTTCAGTCCATGCCTACTGCTTACCCATCTTCCTGCCTCCCTATCGAAACCCTTCATTCTCAAACACATTCATGGCCACAGCAATTTACAGCAGTTGAACAGCGCTTTGCCATGGCAATGGTGACAAGTTGGGCATCATTTGGAAAATATTATCACTTCTTTTTCTAATTTTCTTCACTGTGACATGACACATGGTGACAGATTCCAGCGTGTCGATATATGAGAAGCAAACACATCGTATTTTGTTAATTAGAGGATTGGTGGAAGTTGCAGGCACTAATGTGTGATTAACAACCCAAATTACGAAAGCAAGTGTTAAAATCCAGTCGCCTGCAACACATCTTCCATCAGTTATCACTTGCTGTTAATTAACTTTTGGGGCTAGTCCATGTTTTCTATGGCAATGCAATCGAACCTTTAAATTGAAACCTGTTTTTAACATAAATTATTGCCTTAATTACATTCACTCACTACAATAATCAACCTGGTTTAATGCAGGCCAAAGCATTCTGCAGAAGGAGACACAGTGTAATATGTCAGTCTGTTCTCTGTCCCCAATCACACCAGGGTAAAAGATTGCAGGATATCAATGACCACAAAGTTAACTCCATTGCTAAACCTCAGTACCAGCCTAATAATGTGTATTAATCCAGCTTCAATATTAATCCAGCATAACTAAATATATAAAATGCTGTGAGTTATTGAACGCGGAAAGGGGGTGGTTCCCACTACAGCAATTGGAGGGTGGCACGATAGCACAGTGGTTAGCACTGCTACCTCACAGTGCGAGGGACTCAGGTTCAATTCCTGGTTTGGGTCATTGTCTGTGCGGAGTCTGCATGTTCTCCCCATGTTTGCCTGCGTTTCCTCCAGGTGCTCTGGTTTCCTCCCACAGTCCGAAAGATGTGCTGGTTAGGTGCATTATCCATGCTAAATTCTCCCTCAGTGTACCCGAACAGGTGCCGGAGTGTGGTGACTAGGGGATTTTCACACTAACTTCATTGCAGTCTTAATTGTGGTACTGATAAATTAAAACTTTGGTATCGAGTTCCCCACTCAGATCACTCTCGAAGCTGTGTTCTAAATTCTCCACCAGATTTATTGGTGACCATCATATAGTTGGGGCCCCAAGTTCTATTCACTGTTGAAATATCACATGTATATCAAGAGAAAGGATACAAGAGAAAGGAGCACCTGCAGGTTCAAACATTCATGATTACTAAAATCTCATAGTTCAGGTGTCATTCCAACAAATGTCTTTTGCATCCTCTGTGTCTTCCTCTGGAACTGTGCTTAACAATGAGTATCCTTCAGGCTACATCTTGACAGATAATCTGATCTTTAATACCAATCAAGGAGATAACATTTGACTAAGCAAATTATCTGGGATAACTGTCGGTTAAGGCAACTTTTTTGATATGTAACACCATAACTGTGATGCTTTAGGCTATTCTGATAACTTAATCAGAAGATCTTCAATGCATAGTATTCTACACAACTGTTATGCATGTAGAATGCTTCTAATATTTCCTTATCTACTATAGTATATTCAGTGTAGATTACTATCATATCCATTGGGCCTATCACTCTATTTCCCTTTGTTCTCCAAGAGGATGTCTTTTTATTTAGCAATACTCAAACATGCATTGCATTAAACATAGCACTAAATATTTTTAGTTAGAAATAGAACAATTGATGATTTGATTATTTAAACTTGAAGTGCATTTGTTAGATTTTCCTGTGCTCCTTGTACAATGTGTATGTATTTTTTCTGTCTCAATTATGTACAAAAGCAGTTTACTATCCTGCTTTATTCACCAACTTTTTGTCTGAAGTAATTGGGTCCAGGGTCTTTTTGCACTGTACTCGATTTTAACATTCTCATCCATATTTTCCAAATCCTCCACAGTCCTCACCCTCCCATATCTGTCATCTCCTCCAGCCCCACAACCCTGTCTGCGCTACCAATTCCAACATGTTAAGCATAGGGCAGCACAGTGGTTAGCATTGCTGCCTCACAGCACCAGGGACCGGGGTTCGATTCCAGGCTTGGGTCACTGTGCAGAGTCTTCGCATTCTCTCCATGTCTATGTGGGTTTCCTCCAGGTGCTCTGGTTTCCTCCCACAGTCCGAAGATGTGCTGGTTAGGTGCATTGGCTATGCTAAATTCTCCCTCAGTGTACCCGAACAGGTGCCAGAATGTGGCAACTCGTGGATTTTCATGGTAACTTCATTGCAGTGTTAATGTAAGTCTGCTTTTGACGCTAACTTTAAACTTTATAGAAAGAAACCATAGAATCCTACAGTGCAGAAGGAGGCCATTCAGCCCATCGAGTCTGCAGCAACAACAAACCAACAAGGCCCTATCCCCGTAACCCCACATATTTGCCCCGCTAATCCCTCTAACCTGCGCATCCTGGGATGCTAAGGCAAAATTTAGCATGGCCAATCAACCTAACCAGCACATTTTTGGACTGTGGGAGGAAACCAGAGCATTGGGAGGAAACCCACACCGACACGGGGAGAACGTGCAAACTCCACACAGACAGTGACTGAAGCTGAGAATCGAACCCGGGTACTTGGCACTGTGAGGCAGCAGTGCTAACCACTGTGCCAGCTGCCATCCTTTTAACAATAATCCCACCCAGTCCCTTTCCCCATAACCCTATTAATCCTCTGAACACTAAATGGCAATTTAGTATGGCCAGTGCACCTAACCTGCACACCTTTGGACTGTGGGAGGAAACCAGAGCACCTGGAGGAAACCCTCACAGACATGAGAAGAATGTGCAAACTCCAGACAGACAGTGGCCCAAGGCTGGAATTGAACCTGGGTCACTATCCGGGGCACTTGATTGGGTTCTACTGGGCATTCGGGTGACTGCTAAGGCTGATATGTTCTGCTACGATTTGGCGGGATATCACAGAGGATTGAGTTTTGGATAACAATGATAGGCCAACTATAGTCCTGGCAACTACAATTAGCCTACCATTTGGGGTGCACGGTGGCACAGTGGTTAGCACTGCTACCTCACTTCACCAGGGATCTGGGTTTGATTCCCGGCTTGGGCCACTGTCTGTGTAGTGTTTGCATGTTCTCCCTGTGTCTGCGTGGGTTTCCTCCGGGTACTCCAGTTTCCTCCACAATCTGAAAGACTTGTGGGTTACGTTGATTGGCCATGCTAAATTGCCCCTTAGTGCCAGAGCGACTAGCGAGGGTAAATGCATGCGGTTATGGGAATAGGGCCTGGGTGGGATTGCGGATGGTGCAAACTCATTGAATCTTAGAATTCCTACAATCCCACCCAGGCCCTATCCCCATAACACCATGCATTTACCCTAGCTAGCTCCCCTGGCACTAAGGAACAATTTAGCATGGCTAATGCACCTAACCCATACATCTTTGGGAAGAAACCGGAGCATCTGGAGGAAATGCAGACACCAGGGAGAACGTGCAAACTCAGCACAGACAGTGAGCTGAAGCCGGAATCAAACTCAGGTCCCTAGTGCTGTGAGACAGCAGTGCTAACCAGTGTGCCATCGTGCTGCCCTCAAAGGGCTGAATGACCTCTCTGCATTGTAGGATTCTGTAAATCTGTGATTTGGAAACCATGCCATTATCCTGGACCCTAGACACTGGAATTGTCTCTAACTCTCTCAATTCTTTAAGAAGCTCCTTGAAACATAACTGTCGAATTACACATCTCCTGATGTGGCTTGGTGTCAGTTTTTGTGGGATAATACTCCTGTGAAGTGCCTTGGAACATATTGGAGCAGAATGCTGTTTAAAAATGTTAGTTGTTCTGTTCTTGGAAACGGATTAATGATTTCTTCATGTCACTTACTGCAGCAATGTCTGCTGCTTCGAGGATGCAAATCAAGTCCAGCAGGAAACAATACTCAAATCTTTCTGTTCACAACCGCAGCTTTGTGTCCGGTTAAGACGCTGATAGGCCCCCAGAATAATATGTGACTAAAGAGAAAATGAGGCATCATACTGATCCTTACTGTCAGTGATGGCCATATTGAAGGAGGTTTAAGGGGAGGATGTGAGGGATATATTTTTACCCAGAGGTTGGCGAAATGTGGGGGGGTGCAGGATGGGGGAGCTCATCCCCACCATCCGCTGGGGACACATCACCCGCATCAACATCAGCAGGCCTGATGCCATTCACACTCAGATGAATGTCCATTGGCAGACAGTGGGACTTAAGGCCTGTCACAGTTTGATCGGTGGGCAGCTTACCAGTGCTTCTGTTTGCCTCCCATTCATGTGTCTACCAAGATGCACCTTGAACATTGCTAACGTGCCTGTTTCCACCAACTCCACTGGCAGTGTGTTCCAGGCGTCCACCACCCTCCATATTATATAACACCCAACTTGAGGGTATCCTAAAGTGCTTCACAGTCAATGAAGTACTTCTGATTTGATGTTCACGATACTCTAAACCACACACCAGCCATCTTGTCAACTGAGCTAACCAACTCCCCATTACAACTGTATCTGCACTTCAAACATCTTCATTGGCTCTAAAGCACTTTGGGGCGTGAAAGGACTTGTTCAGTTGGAAGATGATCCCACTTGGAGTCGAGTTCAGAATTTGAGGGGAAGCTGGATAAAAGGAATAGAAGATTATTCTGACAAAGAGTTAGATGTTGAAATTGGAAAGATTCTTCCACAATTGCCTGGTGGTAGCTGTGCTGGAGTTGAACCTGACTAGTAGGGAATGTAACTGCGGTCCCTGTGCTTCCCGATGTCCAGAGCTCAATTGGAGAAAGTGAAGGAGGAAGGAGAAACAGATAGCCCCATAGAACATAGAACATTACAGCGCAGAACAGGCCCTTTGGCCCACGATGTTGCGCCGACCAGTTAAAAAGCAATGACCCTCTAACCTAAACCAATCCCTTTCCATCCATAAACCTATCCACGGATCTCTTAAACGCCCCCAAACTAGGCGCATTTACAACTGCAGCAGGCAGGGCATTCCAATCCCTCACCACCCTCTGGGTAAAGAACCTACCCCTGACATCCGTCCTATAACTACCACCCCTTAGTTTAAAGCTATGCCCCCTTGTGCTAGCTTTCTCCATCCGAGGAAAAAGGCTATCACTGTCCACCCTATCTAAACCTCTAATCATCTTATATGTTTCAATAAGGTCCCCTCTTAGCCGCCTTCTTTCTAACGAAAACAACCTCAAATCCCTCAGTCTCTCCTCATAGGACCTCCCCTCCATACCAGGCAACATCCTGGTAAACCTCCTCTGCACCCTCTCCAAAGCCTCCACATCCTTCCTATAATGTGGGGACCAGAACTGCACACAATACTCCAAGTGCAGCCGCACCAGAGTTTTGTACAGTTGCAACATGACGCTGCGGCTCCTAAATTCAATCCCCCTACCAATAAACGCCAAGACACCGTATGCCTTCCTCACAACCCTATCTACTTGATTCCCAACTTTCAGGGATCTATGTACACATACACCCAGATCCCTCTGTTCGTCCACACTATTCAGAGTCCTACCGTTAGCCCTATACTCTACACATCTGTTATTCCTGCCAAAGTGAATTACCTCTCACTTTTCCGCATTAAACTCCATCCTCCACCTCTCGGCCCAGCTCTGCAACTTGTCCAAGTCTCCCTGTAAACTATGACACCCTTCCTCACAACCTACCACACCTCCGACTTTGGTGTCATATCCTCTGATTCCCCTCACATCCAGTTTGTGACATTTGTGGGGATCTAGGGATTGTCCATTGGCTAAACATGGTGACATCTATGAAGGAGGAATGGATAAAGACAGGAAATTCATTGGTCTAGAATCTGTCAAGAAATGTCTTGCTCTTAATTCTATTGCTATGAGAAGAGATAACACTTTTTTACTCATGTTACCCAAGGTGACATGTGCGTAATAAGCAACACTTTGCATCAGTTGCTCTTCCATTCCATATTTATGTCTATAAGTGTTACAGATGGAAATTTACACATTTTCTAATAATAGTCCGTCATACTTTATGTGTTAGTGTCTGATAATCTGACTACAGTTTTTTCACATGAAATTCCAAATTTACAAAGAATCACAGAGAAGCTTCAGCAAGGAAACAGGCCAGTTGGCCCAATTGGTCTAGGCTGGTGTTTGTGTTCAGCACGGACCTCTTCCTCCCCAACTCCATCACATAACCTTCACTTCCTCATGTGTTCATCCAGCTCCCGTGTAAATGCATCATGAACACTGCCCTATTCAACTTTTTCAGAATCTTAAAGACCTCTGTCAGATCCCTTTCCACTTTCCCCTAAAGAAAAGAGCCCACCCCCAGGATTTTCCAATCATTCCTCAGCTGGTCTGTGCAATTCCCCCTCCCCTTCCCGCCCCTCCCTGTGATGATTCTGGCAGTGGGCAAGGCCAAGAAAATCCCACCCATGATGGTGGCACAGTGGCTTCCCAGCATCAGAGACCCGGGTTCAATTCCCAGCCTTGGGTCACTGTCTGTGTGGAGTTGGCACATTCTCCCCATGTCTGTGTGGGGTTTCCTCCAGGTGCTCCAGTTTCCTCCCACGATTCAAAGATGTGCAGGTTAGTTGGATTGGCCATGCTAAATTGCCCCTTAGTGTCCAAGAATGTGTGGGTTAGATGGATTGGCCATGGGGAATGTTTGGGATTACAGGCTTAGGGCAGAGAGGGGGCCTGAGTAAAATATTCTGTTAGAGATTCGGTGCAGATTCAGTGGACCGAGTGGCCTCGTTCTGCACTGTAGGGATTCTATGGTTCTATTATTCCACGATAATCTCTCACTTTCTCCAGCGCTTGTATAAACCTGCTAAAAATTTTGCTTGGGCATCATTAAGGAATTTAACAACAAGCATTTATGTAGCGTCTTTAATAGAGTTGGAAGCTTTGCAGGAGCATGACCAGACAAATTGTGACGTCACGTCCCAGAAGACAATCTTAGGGCAGGTGACCAAAATCTGCAGCAAAAATGAAGATTTTTAAGGAGAAGCGGAAAGGAGGAAAGAGACAGGGAGACAGACAGAGAGAGAGTGGGAGAGAGAGAGTGAGACAGAGAAAGTGAGAGAAAGAGAGAGAGAGTGGCGGAGAGAGAGAAACAGACAAAGAGAGAAAGACAGAGAGAGACACACACAGAGTCAAAGAGAGAGAAACAGACAGAGACAGAGAGAGAGAGAGAGACAAAGAGACAGACAGAGAAACAGAGACAGAGAGAGACAGAGACAGAGAGAAAGAAAAAGAGAGACAGAGACTTAGGGAGAGAGAGAGGTGGAGAGTTTTAGAGAGGAAGTATCTGAGTTTGGAGCTAACTGAAGGAACGGCCGCCAACAATGGAGCCAGTCAAATTGGAGATACTCAGGAGAACAGAACCGGAGGAATTAAAGGAATGAAGTGTGCAGTGAAAGTGAAGGAGCAAGTATTGGATCTCCACTTCATTGTAATTGGTCAGGATAATACATTTGTATAAAATTACTTGCATGGTATGGGTGGCACGGTGGCACAGTGGTTAGCACTGCTGCTTCACAGCGCCAGGGACCTGGATTCGATCCCGGCTTCGGGTCACTGTCTGTGTGGAGTTTGCTCGTTCTCCCAGTGTCTGTGTAGGTTTCCTCCGGCTGCTCCGGTTTCCTCCTACCATCCAAAGATGTGCTTGTTAAGTTGATTGGCCATGCTAACTAAATTGCCCTTTAGTGTCAGGGGTTAGTAGGGTGAATAAATAGGGTCATGGGAATAGGGCCTGGGAGGGATTGTGGTCAGTACAGACTCAATGGGCCAAATGGCCTCCTTCTGTACTGTTAGGATTCTATATCATGATGAACAGGAAAGCTGAGCTCATGGCTTTGTACACATCGAGGGATTTGAAGCAGTGTACAATTGGCGCTGTACTTGTTTTGCCTGCATGTATTTTTAATGGCACTTTAAAATCATCTCCTGCGGTTGTGGTGAGCGTCGATTCTCTGTCGAAGGTTGGTGCAGTCTCTGCTGCACTCTAGTGAAGAAAGAGCTCAAAGGGATGATTTAAATCAAGGGGAACCGCAGTTGAGATCTCCATGCGATTGCAGCTTGGAAATGGAACCACCTAGTGGCAATGCCTCCAACATGCAGCCAGAGTCAGTATAGCTCCTCAAATTTGACCTGGGAAATGTAAGGAAATATATAACCAGCTGTAGTGCATGTGATCGAATGTCAGAAAGTGTAGATTGTCAATACATCATTTAGTTATCAAGAGTGGGAGTGCCCACTCTCATCCGTGGCCACCCCACCACCAGAGAGAACAGAGAATTTGGCCAAAATTCCATTCACTTCCAGCAGAGAATCCCAGCTGCAGACCAGGACAGAGATTTCCAACGCAATTCTTATTTGTGATAATCCTGATGTTATGAGGGTTGTTGCATCAACATTTTGGGAAATGATTGATTCAGAGGTGTTTTAATTTCTAGTTAAAAAGAGGGCATGGGGAACGGGTGAGATGAATTTGAGACCAGGGAGAGATCAGCCATGATCTTGATTTGATTGGATTTATTATTGTCACATGTATTGGTATACAGTGAAAAGTATTGTTCTTTGCGCACTATAGTGACAAAGCATACTGTTCATAGAGAAGGAAAGGAGACAGTGCAGACTATAGTGTTACAGCCATAGCTACGGTGTAGAGAAAGATCAACTTAATGCAAGGTAAGCCCATTCAAAAATCTGATGGCAGCAGGGAAGAAGCTGTACTTGAGTCAGTTGGTACATGACCTCAGACTTTTGTATCTTTTTTCCCAAAGGAAGAAGGTGGAAGACAGAACAGGGGTGCATGGGGTCCTTAATTATGCTGGCACTTTAATGAGGTAGTGGGAAGTGTAGACAGAATCAATGGATGGGAGGCTAGTTTGAGTAGTGGACTGGGCTTCGTTCATGACCCTTTGTAGTTTCTTGCGGTCTTGGGCAGAACAGGAGCCAAAACAAGCAGTGATACAACCAGAAAGAATGCTTTTTATGGTGCTTCTATAAAAGTTGGTGAGAACTGGTGAGACCAAATTTCCTTAGTCTTCTGGGAAAGTAAAGGTGATTGAGTGGCAGACCAGGCTCGAAGGGCTGAATTTGCTTACTTCTGCTCCGAAACCCTATGTTTCTATGTCCAGCTTCAGGAGCCAAACTCCCATACTCGAATAGCTTCAGAAAAAGAAGCCCGCGCCATGTTGGTGTAGGTGTTGCCTTGTAGACGTCTCTGGCATGAGACTCCCCGTATATTTTGCTTTGGTGGAGTCACAACTGGAGTATTGTGTCCAGTTCTGGCCAACGCACTTTAGGAAGGATATGACAGTGCAGAGGAAGACTTACCAGAATGGTTCCAGAATGAGAGATTTTAGCTGCAAGGTAGAACAAGAGATCATAGTCTTGGGATAGGGGATGGCAGATTTAAAACAGAGATGAGGAGAAATTGATTCCGTCAATGAGTCGTGAGTCTGTGGAATTCACTGCCCCACAGTGCGGTGGATACTGGGACACTGAGCACATTTGAGGAGACAGACACATTTTTAATGAATAACGGGTTGAAGGGTTCTGGAGGATGGACAGGAAAGTCAAGCAGAGGCTGAGGCAAGATCAGCCATGATTATATTGAATGGTAGAGCAGACTCAAGGGGCTAAATGACCTACGCCTGCTCCTAGTTCTTATGTTAAGTTGGAGAAGCTGGGGTTCTTCTCCTCGAAGGAGGTTGAGAAAAGATTTGATAGAGGTATATAAGATAATGATAGCTTTGTGGGCCGCACGGTGGCACAGTGATTAGCATTGCTGCCTCTCAGTGCCAGGGACCTGGGTTCAATTCTGGCCTTGGATGGAGTTTGAGTTTGTGTGGAGTTTGCACATTCTCTCCGTGTCTGCGTGGGTTTCCTCCAGGTGCTCCAATTTCCTCCCACACTCCAAAGATGTGCGGCTTAGGTTGATTAGCCATGATAAATTGCCCCATTAGCATCAGGGGGATTAGTAGGTTTAATACCTGGGGTTCCGGGATAGGGACTGGCTGGGATTGTTGTTGGTGCAGGTGCGATGGACTGAATGGCCTCCTTCTGCACTGTAGGGATTCTATGATCTTTGGATAAGATTGGAAAAGAAGAGCTTTTCCCATTTGCTGATAGTATAAAGAAGCGGCGACACAGATTTGGGGTCAAGAGATAGAGTGGGGATACAGAAAAAAACTTTTTAACGCATCAATTGGCAATGGTCTTGAACACTATGTCTTCAAGGCTGTTAAGAGTGGAGATGACCAATGATTTCAAAGGAAAATTAAATGGGCATTTAGGGAAACAAGTTTCTGTGGGGTTTGAGTCGTGGAACTCC
This sequence comes from Carcharhinus amblyrhynchos, assembly GCF_965287045.1. Lineage (NCBI taxonomy): Eukaryota > Metazoa > Chordata > Chondrichthyes > Carcharhiniformes > Carcharhinidae > Carcharhinus > Carcharhinus amblyrhynchos. The sequence goes on from NC_137331.1 coordinate 39,565,519, forward strand.
CATTCACTTCGCCCTGGCACTAGGTGTGTCCTTTGCCTGTAGATGGTGCTTCCACCCGCTTCTGTGCTGTGTTGACTGTATTAATAAGTAGCCTAATATCCATTTCAGGACTCAGACAAGGTATTGGGGGTGTGCAGACTGTTGCTGTAATTTGTTTTCGATCTCCCAATAAAGTGGACATTCTACATAAGAACATAAGAAATAGGAGCAGGAGTAGGCCATCTAGCCCTTCGAGCCTGCCCCGCCATTCAATAAGATCATGGCTGATCTGTTGTGGCTCAGTTCCACTTTCCCGCCCTCTCCCCATAACCCTTAATCCCCTCTCTTATCAAGAACCCATCAACCCGCTTCTTAAAAATATTTAGCGAGGCAGCCTCCACCACTTCAACGGGCAGAGAATTCCAGAGATTCACCACCCTTTGAGTGAAGAAGTTCCTCCTCAACTCCGTTCTAAACCGCCTCCCCTTTATCTTGAGGCTGTGCCCCCTAGTCCTACTGTCTTTTTTGAGCGGGAAGAGTCTCTCCACCTCTATCCTATCCATCCCATTCATCATCTTATACGTCTCAATGAGATCTCCCCTCATTCTTCTAAACTCTAACGAGTACAAGCCTAGTTTATTCAGCCTCTCCTCATAGCTCAATCCCCTCAACTCCGGTATCAGCCTAGTAAACCTCCTCTGCACTCCCTCCAGGGCCAAAATATCCTTGCGCAGGTGCGGCGCCCAAAACTGCACACAGTACTCCAGCTGCGGCCTCACCAATGCCCTATACAGCTGCAGCAAGACCTCCCTACTTTTATATTCAATCCCCCTCGCTATGAAGGCCAGCATCCCATTTGCCTTCCTGACCACCTGCTGCACCTGCAAGCTGGGTTTTTGCGACTCATGCACAAGGACCCCGAGGTCCCTCTGCACCGTCGCCTGCTGCAGTTTTTCGCCACGTAAGTAATAGTCCTTCCTACCATTCTTCCTACCAAAGTGGACCACCTCACACTTGCCAACATTAAATTCCATTTGCCATTTCCTGGCCCATTCGCCCAGCCTATCTAGATCCTTCTGCAGACTCTCCACACCCTCCGCACAATTTGCCTTTCCCCCAATCTTGGTGTCATCAGCAAATTTCGACACCCTGCACTCGGTTCCCTCCTCCAGATCATCTATATAAATGGTAAATAGCTGAGGCCCCAGCACCGACCCCTGGGGCACCCCACTAGTCACCAACCGCCAATCCGAATAGCACCCATTGACCTCCACTCTCTGCCTCCTATTTGACAACCAATCCTCTATCCACGCTAACACCCTACCCCCAACTCCATGTCCCCTGACCTTCTGCAATAACCTCTTGTGAGGTACCTTGTCAAACGCCTTCTGATAACTCATACTGTAAACCAACACCACAATAATTCAAAATTTTATTGAATCCTTATGGTACAGAAGGAGGCCATTTGGCCCATCGAGTCTGCACTGATTCTCTGATAGAGTACCTTACCCAGGCCCTCTCTCCCGCCCTATACCTGTAAGCCCACACATTTCCCATGGCCAATCCACCTGACCTTCATATCTTTGGACACTAAGGGGCAATTTAGCATGGTCAATCCATCTAACCTACAAATCTTTGGACAGTAAAGGGCAATTCAGCATGGCCATTCCACCTATCCTGCACACCTTTAGACTGTGGGAGGAAACCAGAGCACCCGGAGGAAACCCATGCAGACATGCAAACTCCACATAGACAATCACCCGAGGCTGAAATTGAACCCGGGTCCCTGGCACTGTGAGGCAGCAGGGCTAACCTCTGTGCCAACATGCCATCCATGGCAAGTTCCGACAGGTGGTTCCGGGTGATGAGCTGCCATCCCTTGCCCCACGGGTTATTGGAGAGGTCGCTTGGAGATGACTAAATAGCCATCCTAGCAAAGTCAGAATTTGGAGAAGGGATAGGTTTGTGACAGAGGCGGCAACTATAGGTGGGGGAAGAGCTGTGATAACTCGTCCAGTTAACTACTAATATCCCTGTCCCCAACCTGCCCCTCAACTCACTACACCCAGAGATAATCTGGGCCCTAAGCATGAGTATTCCAACACACTTCTATCTGTCAGCAGCTGTGTCCTTTACCTTTGTGATGATGCTGCAAGCGTTCTAAAAATTGCACGGATGTTGATAGCTTCCAGTCACTCTCCACTTTCCAGCGACCTCACTATACTGAGCTGTGATCTGTGAGGCTGTGCTAATTTGAGAATATGTACTCCCAAGCCTCAAAGAAAAATACCCTGTCATTTTTTTTGCCTGCACATATGCAGGACCTCTTGAAGCTTTGTGAGTGAGAAGCCCTGGTGTACGGTGACCTTATCAGTGAAGGAGGACACTGAGGCAAAACAAGACTCCAGTCAAAGTTAGTATAGAGGTCATCATGTACCAGAGTAATTTTCTGATGGCCACGATTTATAACCCTGAATTAACGATGTCATGAACTGTGTGAATTTTCCTTCTATTTTGGTGAATGACTTGCGTGCAAAATGAAGATCTGGTTGACACTTTTTTGGAGATGATTAGCCATAATTCAATGACATCAGGATCCCAAGGTGATGAGGTCAGAGTTGGAGCTGTGGATAAAATGAAGGATATGGAGTTTAGTGGAGGCTTGATTTGTGTGGCTGACTATAGCCCCTGGACTCAGACTTTCTTCCGGGGTTTTGTGAGTCCGCGCGCTGTAGTTAGGTTGTCACATGCACATAAACAACACTGGGTTCGACTTGTAAAATGGACAGAGTATGAATTATGTGAACTTGTGACATGCATCAGGCTCAAAGTTAGCACAAACCCAAGACACCAGCGTCAATGAGTATAGCAACATAGCAGTGTACAGAGTCCCAGTCACCAAGGCAGATCTTTTCTGCTTCCTTTCCCTGCTCCCTGTTGAGTGGGACTGCTCCTGACTGCTGAAGTGACAGCCTTTTCACAGGCCAATGCCCATTTCAGTGCAGTTCAAAGACAGCCTTGTGTGGTCGTCCTGACATCCAGCCTCTTCACAGGGCCTTCCTGCATCAGCAACAACTTGCATTGGTATAGCACCTTTAGCAACCATGGGAGAGCATCCCAAATTGCTTCGTAGGAGTGACTAGGAAAGAACATTTGACAGGAAGAGAGAGAGTTGACTGAAGACTTGGTCAAAGGTGATCATAAGGAGTGCAGAAGGAGGCCATTTGGCTGGTTGAGCCTGCACTGACTCTCCAACAGAGCATCTTTACCCAGGTCCTATAACTGTAATCCGACACATTTATCCCGCTAACCCATACATCTTTGTACACTAAGGGGTAATTTAGCATGGCCAATCCACCTAATCTACACATCTTTGGATTGTGGGAGGAAACCGGAGTACCTGGAGGAAACCCACACAGACACAGGGAGAACGTGCAGACTCTGCACAGTCACCTGAGGCTGGAATTGAACTCAGGTCCCTGGCGCTGTGAGACAGCAGTGCTAACCGCTGTCCCACCGTGCCGCTGTGATGGTTTAATGTTGAGTCTTAAAGGAGAAAAGAGAAGTGGAGAGGCGATGAGGTTAAGGAGGGAATCCCAGAGCTTAGGGCCCAGGTAACTAAAGGAATGAAGGATTTGAGTTACATAGAGTTATGCAGAGAGGGATTCCACCCACCCTTCCCCCGCTCCTGTCCTGTGACGTGTTTTCTGACAATCCTTATCATTGGCCGCCAGATGGATCTCCCAGTCCTGTTGATGTCTACGGTGTCTTGCGTGGTTTGCCTGTGTTGCTAGGGAACCTGCCATGGTGGGTCAGTTTCGCTGGGACAGGAAGATTCTGGTGGCAGGAAGGACTGGATATACCCCTGTAGAATACACAGCACTGAAATACACCCTTCGACCCAACTAGTCTGATCTCCTCCATACATCACCCTGTTCCATCCATCTGACCATCGCCTTTCAGCAGTGCTTTTTATCCCCTTTCCTCCTACGTCTTTGCCTAATTTCCTTCCAAAAGCAGATAAAGAATTTGACATAAACGCTTTCTGTGGTATATTCCGATAAGGGTTTCGCATTCTATCTGATCTCTGAAGCAAGAGATTTCTCCTTATTCCTCCATTGGTTTTATGATTCGTTATCCTGTATTTACTAAGTTTGGATTCTCACACAAATGGAATCAGTCTCTCCACATCATTGTGGAGGAGTGCTGGCGCAGTGGTTAGCACTGCTGCCTCACAGCGTTAGGACCTGGGTTCCATTCTGGCCTCAGATCACTATCTGTGCGGAGTCTGCACGTGTTTGCAGTGGTTTCCTCCAGGTGCTCCAGTTTCCTCCCACAAATCAAAGATGTGTGGGTTAAGTGGATTGGCCATGGTAAATTGACCCTAGTGTCAGTGGGATTAGTAGGGCAAGTGTGTGGGGTTACAGGAGTGGGGCATGGGTAGGATTGTGGTCGGTGCAGGCTCAATGGGCCAAATGGCTTCCTTCTGCACTGTAGGGATTCTGTAATCTCACAATCTTTCCATTTATATCCCATGCAACCCAGTCATCATTTTAAATACCTTGATCAGATCACCTCCAAGTCTTTTCTAAAGGAAACATCCCAGCCTAGTCAACCTTCCCCAATAATTGTAATTTCTCAGTGCTTTAGTTCAAAGGACAAACTTAAATTATTAATTGAATCTCACCCTGCACGCAATTTACTGATGTTAATTTAAGAAGCTATCCATTGGAATATGTAAACCAGTTGTGAAATTTTAACAAAATGATTACAGGGTAACATGTTTTTAACAGTTCATGACAATTATTATCTGAATCTTTCTTGTTCTCGTACTTGACACCCTTGAAATGTAAAACACGCATTTACTTTGGCTGCAGTCACCTTTGTCACGCTGTAATTAGAGCTACCACTCAACATTCAAGTTGATTTCTGATGCTGTTTGATTTAATTAGCCCTCTTACGAAAAGATTGAGCAGAATAAAAATTGTAAGGGTGTTTGGTAGGTTAGATATCGAGGAGGATGTTTCCACTTGTGGGGGGGTCACCCAGACTAAGGGCCATAACTCACTTTTCAAAGGTTAGGAGAGTCTAAAACTAGAGGGCATAATTTAAGCTGAGAGGGGAGAGATACAGAAGGGTCCAGAGGGACAGTTGTTTCACACAGAGGGTGGTGAGTGTCTGGAACAAGGTAGTAGTAGAATTGGGTAGAATCTTGTCTTTTGAAAAGCATTTAGATAGTTCCAAGGGTAAAATTGGTATAGAGGAATATGGGCCAAATGCGAGCAATTGGGACTAGCTTAGTGGTTTCAAAAAAAGGCGGCATGGACAAGTTGGGTCAAAGGGCATGTTTCCATGCTATAAACAGCTATGACTCTTTGACTTTAAACCTCATGAGGAACTCAGGAGGAAGTCCTGTTCTCAGAGAGCAGTGAGAATGTGGATCTCACTGTTATATGGAGTGACTGAGGTCAGTAAGCATTGAGACATTGAAGGGGAAACTACATAGGTACATGAGGGAGAAAGAAAGAGGATATGCTAATCGGGCAGAATAAAGTAGGGGGTGACAAGAGGCTTGTGTTGGATGTTGAGAGGACAAGAGATTTCTTGCTGAAATTATGCAGGGCCTTGGTGAAGCCACACCTGGAATATTGTATGTAGTTTTGCTCTTCTTGTCTGAGGAAGGATGTCCTTGCTCTCGAGGATGTGCAGAGAAGGCTGATTCCTGGGTTGGCAGGACTAACGTCTGAGTTAGTTAGTTAGAATATTTGCTGGAGTTCTGAAGAATGAGGGGGAATCCCTAGAATCCTGTAAAATTCCAACAAAACTAGACAGGGTAGACACAGGAAAGATGTCCCCAATAGTGAGGGAGTCTAGAACTAGGGGTCATAGTTTGAGAATAGCCTGGGGTGGCACAGTGGTATATTGCTGCCTCACTGAACCAGGGACCCGGGTTCAATTCTGGCTTTGGGTCACTGTCTGTGTGGAGTCTGCACTTCTCCTTGTGTCTACATGGGTTTCCCCAGGTGCTCCCATTTCCTCCCACAGTCCAAAGATGTGCGGTTAGGTTGATTTACCATGCTAAATTAACCCTAATGTTGGGGATTAGCAGGGTAAATATGAGGGGTTATGTGAATACGGCTTGGGTGAGATTGTGTTCAGTGCAGACTCGATAGGCTGAATGGCCTCCTTTTCAACAGTAGGGAGTCTATGATTCTGTGATGTTCCCAATGTTGGGGGAATCCAGAACTAGGGATCATAGTTTGCGGATAAGAGATAAACCTTTCAGGATTGAGAAGAGAAGAGATTTCTTCACCCAGAGTGTGGTGAATCTGAGGAATTCACTATCACAGGAAGTGATTGAGGCCAAAATATTGAATGTTTTCAAGAAGGGGTTAGATGTAGCACTTGGGATGAAGGGATTTAACGAATATGGGGAGAAGGTGGGATTAGGCCATCAAGTTGGATGATCAGCCATGATTATAATGAATGGCACAGCAGGCTTGAAGGGCTGAATGGCCACCTCCTGCTCTTATTTCTTATGTTTCTATGTTTCCCCTTGTGGGACAAACTAGAACCAGGGGGTACATAATAAGAATAAGGTGTCTCTCATTTAAGTCAGAGATGAGAAGAAATCTTTTCTCTTGGAGTGTTGTGAATCCTGTAAGCAGCATCAATGAGTATTTTTAAGATAGTGATTGATAGATTCTTGACTAACAAGGGAGTCAAAGGTTATCAGGGGCTAGGCAGAATGTGGAGATGAGGACACAATCAGATCTTATTGAATGACAAAGCAGACTGGAGGGGCTGAATGGCCTACACCTGTTATTAATTTATATATCTGTATGTAATATAAACTGCAGCATAGAGCAGTTAGATTGATAGGGTTTACAGCATAATAAATGGCAAACGCAAAATGCAAGCATTTAGAAAAAATTGCTACTAAAAAGTTTTGGCACAGAAATTATACTTAATAATGAATAACATCTGAACTTGCTGAGGATTTATAAGTAAATAATTGGCAGAAATGCAGAACTGGACTGGGACTTGGAGCAAGATTTCCAGTGTTCCATTTGGAACTCACAAGAACATGTGGAATGGGAGCTGAAATGCTGATTTTCTCACAATGGGTTGCAATTCGGTGATAAAATCAGCAGCATTAGATTTGAATTGATTTACTATTGTCACATGTATTGAGATACAGTGAAAAGTATTCTATCTTGTGTGCTGTACAGGCAAAATATACCATTTATAGAGTACACAGAAGGGAAAGAAAGGAGAGGGTACAGAATAGAGGCCAGAGTTTTATTACCCAGCCTGCCAGGAGAATTGGAGTGGGTGAGGGACAGACAGTGGGAAGGTCTGTTGACCTCGGGTGGGATTTTACAGTTTTGGGATGTAATAAGTCCTCGGAGGCAGAAGTCCCTTCACCAAAATCCCTTTATTTACAAGTCTGACACCAGCATACAGAGTGCTTTCAGTGAGCACTAGTCTACACCAGGAGTCCCAGAGGAACTGACATGCCTGGCTAAGTACAAAGGAAGAGGCTCCCTGATGGGCCCATCAATTTGGCCCCTCACCAAGGAGTTCATATTCGAACAGAATCACCTCAATTGCCTGATTAATGTCGTTACACAGGACAAATGTAAAATCCAGCCCACAGTCTTACAGTCATAGCTAAGATGTAGAGAAAGATTAACTTAATATAAAATAAGTCCATTCAAGTTTGACAGCAGCAGGGAACAAACTGTTCTTGAATCGGTTGGTATGTGATCTCAGAGTTTTGTATCTTCTCCCAATGGAAGAAGGTGGAAGAGAGTGGCCAGAATTTTACTGCCCTGCTTGCCATGGGAATCAGAGTGGGCAAGGGGCGGGCCACAGAAATGTCTGTTGACCTCAGGTGGGGATTTTACGGATTTGGGTCAAGTGAGGCTGTAAAATCCCACCAAATGTGCCTGGGGTGTGTGGGGTCCTTGATTATGCTGGTTGCTTTCCCGAGGCAGTAGGAAGTGTAAATGGATGGAAGGTTGGTTTGCACGATGGAACTGGGCTACGTTCACAACCCTTTGTAGTTTCTTGCGGCACGATTGCAGTTTCAAGCTGGCCTGTGGCGGGTTCCAATGTGTAACATGTTTCTATGCCACGAATATTCATCGGTGCAAACCTTTTTAAAATTTTGCCCTACCTTCAAGATAAAGTCGGCAGCACAGGCACCTGGTTGATATTTGTTGAAAGGTGGTGTGTGCCGGTCGGTTTTGTGCAGTTGTGTGAAAGGTTTGGGGTGTTTCTGGTTTAACCCTAACGCATGAAAGAGGGGAGCGGGAGAAAGACAGATTGCATTGAGACCCTGGAATGGCCAGGGTGAGTCATTGGTGGAGGGGGGGAGTGAAGGCTGTGGAGTGGCATGGAGGAATGAAGTAAGCAGCAGCCTCAGTAAGGTGAGAGGAGGAGTTGGTAATGGGAAACCTCAGTGATGCTCAGAAAACACAGGACAGTGTCAGTACTATCCAAGTGTGTGTTAGCTGGCAGTCTTTACAAGGCTTCGAGTTCAACAATTCAGTCACCCTTGTTGAGTGATCTGGGAGAACATCCATGCAGACGAGGTGGAGGCAGTTGAACCTACAAATTCAGCCACACTCGACAAAGTGATGTCAACACAGAACACGAAACTGAACATTCATAGAAGAAGCTAGGAGCAAGAGGAGGCCATTTGACCCTTCAAGCCTGCTTCTGCTCAGTAAAGAGTGAAAAAAACACAACATTGTTTCTTCCACAATGAAGGAAGTGTCCCTAGCTCCCCTGTAACCATCACTGCATGAGGTGTGCCAGTACATTTAGCTCTCTGCCAAAGCTAGTCTCAATCAGAATGATGCAAAAAGGTCAAACCAATCTGATGTGAAATATTTATAGATGACATTTAGTTTTGGAAAACACCCATGGCAGTTTTGTGTTCCGATGTCTGTGCAGTTGTGTTGGGCAGAAAGGTTATTGCCATGAGGCGGAACCTCGGTATCTATCCAGCAGGTTCTGATATAATCCGCCCATAGCTGCTCCATCGCTAGGGGTTTCCACTGAAAAGTATCTCCCATCACTGAATCACATGCGTCTCCCGTTCATGTCGACAGTACTTTCAATTTAAATTGCAATCCCACGGAAAGCAGGAGAAAGCTGGAACACGGAGGTGGCACACATTTCCAGTTCCGCAAACGGGAATGGTGCGGCATTGACCAAATTCCAGCCCCTTGTTTTCACGCACTACCATGGCACCCTATAGGTGGCACAGTGGTTATCACTGCTGCCTTACAGCGCCAGGGACCCGGGTTCAATTCCTGGCTTGGGTCATTGTCTGTGTGGAGTCTGCAAATTCTCCCCACGTCTGTGTGGGTTTCCTCCGGGTGCTCTGGTTTCCTCCCACAGTCTGAAAGATGTGTGGATTAGGTGGATTGGCCATACTAAATTGCTTCTTAGTGACAGGGGAACTAGCTAGAGTAAATATATGGGGTTATGGGGTAGGACCTGGGTGGGATTATGGTCGATGCAGACTTGATGGGTCAAATGGCCTCCTTCTACACTGTAGATTCTATGATTCTATGAACTCATCTTTCTTAATCTCCGGACCTTCTCCAGTCTCACAACACTCTGAGATAACTGCACTCCTCTAATTCCTTTTGCGTCCCCCCCCAGTGTTATTTACTCCATCTTTGATGACTGCGCCTTCAGTTGCTCAGGCTGTGAGTGTTGCAATATGCCCTCTCCACCTCGCCACCTCACTTGAATCCTTTAAAATGCTCCTTGAAATCTGCCTATTTGACCATCTATCTGGACCAGACTCGAAAGGTTGGCTCTATTCTGTCTCCACAGATGCTGTCAGATCTGCTGAGATTTTCCAGCATTTTCTGTTTTTGTTTGAAACGACTATCGATTATTGTAAAGACCCATCTGTTTCACTGATGTCCTTTAGGGAAGGAAATCTGCCACCCTGATCCGGTCTGGCCTACATGTGACTCCAGAGCCACGGCAATGTGGTTGTCTCTTAACTCCCCGCTGAAATGGCGAGCCAGACCCTCGGTTCAAGGGCCGTTTGGGGATGGGCAACAAATGCCAGCCTAGCCACTGTGCCCACATCCCAGGAATAAACTTTAAAAAAGATTCCAGAGTTATTATTGGAAGTGGAGCAGGGGGGAATCCCCGGGAAATGCTTATCCTGCAATCGATATCATTTATCTCATTGTTGTTTATGGCAGCTTACTGCACGCTGATTGGGGATTGCATGTGCCACATTACAAGAAGAACACTATTGGCTGTAGAGTGCTTTTGGGATGTCCTCAGGTCATGAAAAGTGCAGTCAAAATGCAACCCTTTTCCATCATAAGATGGGTGCCACCAAGTTCTTGGTGTGTGGGCAGCAGGTGTATTTTGCGTTGAGAATGTAGCTGTTTTGAAAACCTGTTGCGTTTTGTTTTATCTCTGTAGGAGAAAAGCCATACAACCATGTTCCAGGCGTCTCCGCTGCAACTGAGTCACCGCCACTAAAGTGCCACTCACCCTCCCATCTCAGAGATCCTCAGGATGAATCTCAGGAAGACACTCCAGATCCCATCGACAGGACTCATGATCATTTGCCTGAAATGAGTCATTCTCCTGGGGATGAGAGTCACTGTTTGGACGTTGAAGGAGCGGCCACGGTCTCTGGGGAAGACGATGCTGTTTCTGAAACACAAACGCCAAGTGGACAACAGAAAGAGGAGCCTTCTGGATCTTACAGAGTCACAGAGAATATCCTCCCGCCCAGTTCACCGCCTGGCTGTCAGAATGCATCAAACGGTGGAAGGAATTTAGAATCACCGCTGGGGGAGGAGCCAACTCGCAATGTTCTAAGTGTGGAAGGAGCATCGGTTAGTGCGGATAAAGCGCACACCATCAATCCCACCACAAGTACAGCACAGGACGAGTTTCCTTTGGATTTGACCTTAGCGTTTTTCAAAGAGGTCACCTGCAAGGATAATTTCTTCTTGAAGGCTTCGCCTACCTCACCGCCGCAGGATGCCATGGTCACGCACTTTTGTCAGTTTTGTAATCATGCGACACTCTACCCAGAGGTGCTCCTGATGCATCAGCGTGTGCAGCACAAGCTAAACCTCAGCAGGCCCACTCCAAAATGGCTCACCAGGAACGGGTGGAAAGCCACGAATCGCAACTCGGTCGGCGTTCTGAGGAGTCGGCGCACAGGCCCTCCTCCTGTAATGAATGGTAAAGAGAGCTCCCCCATGCTCACCCCTACACATGTACGTGCCCACCCCCAGTGCCAGAGGCAATCACCAACACCTGAAGCGGCTCCCACGTTGTCAGGGATTAATAGCCAATTACTTTACCCATCACAGCCCAGAGATTCCCTCCCTCCGATAGGTACTGGGTTTGGAGGCCCAGATAATTACAGGTACCAGCAACCAACTAGCCATAAGCAGCATGGTTTTATTTCAGAACAAAAAGTGCGGCCAAGTTTAGAGCACAAAACTCTACACGCTGGTAATTTTGAGAACAAGTTGTCTGACAGACAATCTGCGGCTCTGAGATTCAGAATACTAACCGAAAGTATGGTGAAAGATCAATTTTTTCCAGAGGGCAATGTCGGTGGTGCAGTTTCTGGTAATCACTGCCAAGTGTACCCAACAAATATCCAAGCTGATCAAAAGCCAGAATGCCAGAGCTTGCTCAGAGCTGGCCAGCAGACTAAGCCTAAAGCCAATGCCCTGTTTCAAGTGGAGCGGGGGTCAGTAGGTGCAACCAAGCTGGCGTCATCAGGGCATTGTGTACGAGATGGGCAGACCAATCTGTTGATGTCACGTCACTCCAGTCCAGCGGGACTTTCTACATTGCTACGCACTGTCGAGACGGAGTCACCACCAGCACCAGGACATAGGGGAAAGCACGGGGATGCTTTTAACATGCTGACGAGCCACAGTCCACACGATCTGTCTGCCCTGTATCAAAGCTGGGGAGCGAACAGTCCCTTTGTGGATCCAACAGGTGAAAGAAGTTAATGTTTCAGTCACGTTTGAAATTCTGCAATAAGATGATGTGCTTTTTCTGGGTTTTTTTGATGCAGATGGCTCGCACAAACTGATTTCGTCATGAATGTGTAGATTAGTAACCAATACACAATAAAGTTAAGCCTCAATAATGGTATATGTTGCAAAGTTGAGTTTGTAAAGATGTAAAGAGAGTGAAAATGCTAGCGGGAAAAAAATCATGTGGTCCCTTTAAAAGCTGGTGATTTCATTCAGTAATTGGAGGTTTAAAATGCAAAGTACATACTGAATCCAAGCCGAAACATTTGTATCAAAGGCCAAGCAACAGGGATGCCTTGGTCACTGGCTTCAGGCATTTGAATGTTTTTGAATTTTGACCACTTAATTTAAAGCAGACTCTCAGCTACCAAGAACCTATAAGATTTGAATTTGATGCTGTTGACAACAGCAGACCAATCCTATTGTAGGAAAAATGATAGGTCACCAAGGTATAAAAGAGAGTGCAAAGGGAAAAAACAAGAGAAAGCAACTGCCACCTCTCAAGTTTCAAGAGGGAGGGAGCAGCTCTCTATACCCTGCCAGCTTTATATAGCTCTTAAGAGAATACGCCATCTAACCAGCGAAAAGTACAAATCAGAAAAGAACTTACAGACAGAGAGATCAATTAAGAAACTCCAGGAAGCTCCAAAAGACACAGAACCTGGTTGTATATCTTTTTGAGAGTTACTTTTTTTTGGTTAATGAATGGTTATTGTACTTATTTGAACAGCATTCCAGTTGAAACTTCCTCTTTTCAGTATGTTACTTGTTTAGTTAAAGTTAGGTTAGTTAAATAAATAAATGAATTGTTATGTGTTCATCTTAAAGTGAGTGTCAGGTATTTCTGTGAGTTACCCACTAAATATTACTGAAGGACAGTTCACACCTTCCCACATACTTTTAACAGATTATGAGGTGAGGTGTTTGTCTTTGGGGGACCAACCTCTGTGTCATAACATGTACCAGTGATCGTATGGCCACACATAGTGTAAGAGGAATTTTCGGAGGTGTCCCTCTGGGGGGTCTTGTACTCATCTGAACTCAACTAGTACAGAGACCATGAAAGGCAGCATGTAATTAAAGAGTGAAAAGAAGTTTATTGCTAATGCATGCATCAGGAGAAAAGATAGTCAGCAAGCACTGACTACCACTTCTACTGGAATGGTACAAGTGTGAGGTTGATATACTCTTCTGAACACTTTGATCTCCCACCCAGCTTGCCACCCAAACTGGAGGGCCCAATTACAATATTACACATTATTACCTTGGCCAAAACTGCTCTACCTATCAGCAGGATTAGGACCTCATTAGTCCATTGCACTGGAAAGTTCTTCCCTCATTACTAAGAAAGCCAACTATGTAAATCTAGTAGATTCAAGGATGTTGCTAACAACTGCAAATTAAATTGGTCAGGGGAGTCAACTTCATTACTGATGTCCAGTCCCATTATCAGCATGAGAGGCCATCCCAACCTTGTTAACCATGAGCTAATACACTCCTGTACATTCCAAAGCCTGAATTAACTCGCAGCTGCCTGACTCAAGCTGAGAAGGAGAACTGCTCCCTCTATACTCCATTGTCTCAAAAGAATTTGGTTTGTCTACTGCAGTCTATTTCCCATCATGCTGAGCAGTTACATTGGTCAAGGCTCCCAAAATACATTAATAATATGGTTTTACTTCATAATGCTTGGTTAAATTGTGGTTCTACAGATAATACTTTTGTATATTGTGTTAGGCACATGGTAAATCTTTATTCAATATATAAGACACCTTGTAATCTTTACCTTAATCTAGTATATCTATTATAACAAATTTAAAATGAGGGGCTTTTATACTGTAAATTTTATATTAGCCTCCTTCACATAGGTAACAGAAATTTATCTGAAATCAGAGCAGGAAAAGTTGGAAATCCTCAGAAGGGTCTGGCAACATCTGTGAGAAAGGAAGCAGATTTAAAGGCTGAATTTGACAAACAGAAATGCAGAGTTTTTCTTAATTAGTGAGAGATTGAGGAGTGTTGCTGTCCAGAAGGACCTATACACCCTTGGTCACAAGTTGCTGAAAGTTAACATGCACAATTAGCAGTTCAGAAAGCAAGTATTATGTTGGCCTTTATTGCAAGTGGATTTGAGTGCAGGAGTAAGGAGGTCACAGTTGTGTAGAGCCTTGGTGAGACCACACCTGGAGCACTGTGTGCAGTTCTGGTCTCCTTACCAAAAGGATATGTTGGCCATAGAAAGAGTGCAACAAAGGTTCATCAGAGTAATCCCTGGGGTGACAGGATTTTCCTGTGAGGAGATCGGGCCTATATTGTCTGGAGTTGAGAAGAATGAGAGGTAATCTCATTGAAGCGTGCAAAGTTCTTACAGGTCATGAGAGAGGTGGGGGCACAGGGCCAGAATTCTCCGGCCTCACCCGCAGCTGGGATTCTCCAGTCCCGCTGCAGTGAATGGAGATTTCCCCTCCATTCTCCTTGGCAGCAGTGGCATAGCATGAGAATTCCGGCCACACTCTCAAAATAAAAGATAGGTCAGTTAGAACTGAAATGAGGAGGAATCTCTTCACTCAGAGCTTGGTGAATCATTGAAATTCAGAGGGTTGTGGAGGTCTTGTCATTAAGCATTTTCAGGACAGAGTTTAATAGGTTTCTAGATATTTAAGATACCGAGGGATACAGGGACAATGGAGGAAATTTACATTGAGGTAGAAGGTCAGCCATGATCTAGCTGAGTGATGGAGCAGCTGGATGGGCTGAATGGTCTACTCCTGCTCCTATTTCTTATTGTTGTAGCTAATGCTGAAGTCCCACTCCCAGGATGGAAATCTGGAGAATGCTCCACTTCCTTTGGCAGCAGGGTGGCATAATGCCACCACCAGAGGAGGTTAATTGGATAGCTCTTTTAAACAGCTGGCACATGTATGACAGGCTTCCTTCTGTGGTATGTGATTCTGTCATTCTATCTGGGGAAAAAAGAAACTGGAAAATGGGCTGAAACACAACAAAATCCTTTCCTCATCTTCCTGCTCACTGCTAGACCGATGAAAGATCAGTGAAAATATCCTGTCAATTGTTAAATTTGATTTGATTTGGTTTGATTTATTATTGTAACATACAATGAAAAGTATGTTTCATGCACGCTATACAGACAAGACATACCGTTAATAGAGAAGGAAAGGAGAGAGTGCAGAATGTAGTGTTACAGTCAAAGCTAGGGTGTAGACAAAGATCAACTTAAGGCGAGGTAGGTCCATTCAAAAGTCTGACAACAGCAGGGAAGAAGCTGTTCTTGAGTTGATTGGTATGTGACCTCAGACTTTTGTATTTTTTCCTGACAGAAGAAGGTGAAAGAGAGAATGTCTGGGGTGCGTGAAGTCCTTAATTATGCTGGCTGCTTTACCGAGGCACCAGGAAGTGTAGACAGAGTCAGTGGATGGGAGGCTGGTTTGCGCGATGGACTGGGCTTCCATTCATGACCTTTGTAGTTCCTTGTGGTCTTGGGCAGAGCAGGAGCCATACCAAGCTGTGATACAAGTAGGATGCTTTCTATGGTGCTTTCTACAGGAAATCCAATGCACATTTTGCTACTGTGAGATGTAGCATTTGCCTTCTCGACGTATGTTTATATGGGATGGGAAGTAGGAGTGTGACCAAGAGAGCATTGAAATAGTGAAGCCCAGCGTTAACAAAGGCATTGATGATTCCCCAGCAACAGATGAGCTAAGGCAGGGTGGGATTTTGGCTATATTATACTGATAGAAGGAGACAGTCTTAATAATTGTGTGGACAAGTGACAAGAAATCTTGGGTCAATCACAACACAAAGATTTTGTTTTATTTATTCATGAGTTGTAAGAGTCATCGATAAGGCCAACATTTATTCACCATCACTGACTGCCCTTGAGAGGTGGTGGTGAGTTGCCTTCATGAACTGTTGCAGCGCAAGTCATGTTGGTACACGCGCAGTGCTGCTATGAGGGGAGTTCCAGAATTTTAGCCCTGTGGCAGTGAAGGAACAGCAATATAGTTCCAAGTCAGGGTGGTGTATAACTTGGAGGGGGTTTTGAAGATGGTGGTGCCCCCATGTGGATCTTGTTGTCTAGGTGGTGGTGCTTGTGGGTTTGGAAGTTGCTGCCAAAGGGGGTTTGGAGTTGTCACTGTGCCATTTTGTAGATGATATACACTGCTGTTATCGTCACTCAAAGAGGGAGTAGTGGATGTTTAAGATGGCGGATGAGACACCAATCAAGGGTGGTGCTCTGTCCTGATTGGTGTCGAGCTTTTTAAGTGTTGTTGGAGCCACCCCACCCAGGCAATTGGAGAGAATTCCATCACACTCCAAATAAGACAACGGATAGACATAGGGGAGTCAGGAAGTGTGCGACTCACCAAGCCTTTAGCCGACTCTTGTAACTAGATCTCTAAAGGAGTTTGCTCAGTAAATTACTTCTTTTCTTTTGAAATGGAAATGACCAGCCAGGCTGCAGACAGCTGGAGGAGGGTAAAATCTTCCAGCAAGTTCAAACTTCCTCCAATAATATGTGTGACATAAGAGGATCGCCAAGAATCCAGCGCATTGCATTACTTTCTAAGCCCATTATAACACCTGCTGCAGCCATTTAATGTTTCATAAAATCAAAGAATCATACAGTACAGAGCAAGGCCATTCAGCCCATCGAGACTGCACTGAGCATAATCCCACCCTGACCCTAACCCCATAACCCTCTGACACTGGGCAATTTACCATGGCCCATCCATCATATACATCTTTGGGCTGTGGGAAGAAACTGGAAGATAATCAGGACAGACATGGGGAGATCATGCAAACTCCACACAAACAGTGACCCGAGCTAGGAATTGAACCCGGATCCCTGGCGCAGCGAGGCAGCAGTGAGAAGATTGAGATTGAGATTATTTGAAATCAAAATATGCTGCATTGAATGGATGTAGAACACTTTTGCAATTCCATAATTCCGAATGATTCATTTCAGATGAGTAAATTAGATATGTTCTACAACGAGATTTTATCCTTGCTTTAATCGTTTCATCTTTGACGGCAGTGATTCAACTCTAAAATTCTCCCTCTAAACCTCTGCCTATCTCTCTCCTTTTTAATACTGTCCATTCAGCCAACCTCTTAGACCAAACTTTTGGTCACCCCTCCAAATGTCTCCTGATTGAGCTCGGATCAGATTTTGCCCTTGTGGGTACTACCCACCCTCCCACCACCCCCAGATTTTGCCCAGTAATTTCAGTCACCGGACGGAAAATGCCCTCAAGGATCCTGAATTCACATAGAAACACATACACGGAGGAAAAAGTGATCCTCTCCAGTAACTCTTCCACTGTATTGTTGTTTAATTGGCATGTGGAAAGATTGGGAAAATACATATCGCAAGATGTAAACCTTCCCATCAGCATCTGTAGGCAAAGAACAAAAGCAGCAATTTTCTTTCCTCTTGTGTTGCCTTGGTCATTCGTGGATGTCGTCTTAATATCGCTCACTCCTCTGTGACTGTCCAAGCTCGGATAGACAGGTGGGGAGGTTGCAGAGGATAATTTGAGAAGCCTCTGATGTTTCCGCCCTTTCTTGCTTCGCCTCTGAGATACCTGCAGGGGAGAGGGATGGAAGAACGCTGGATGCTGCTCCTGTCCCATCACTCATAGAGTCATAGAATCCCTACAATGCAGAAAGAGGCCATTCAGCCCATCAAGTCTGCACTGTCCACAATCCCTCCCAGCCATTATCCCTGTAATCCCACATATTTACTCTGCTAGTCCCCCTGATACTAAGTGACAATTTAGCATGGCCAATCAACCTAACCAGCACATCTTTCAGAATGTGGGAAGAAATTGGAACACCCAGAGGAAACCCGTGCAGACATGGGGAGAACATGCAGACTCCACACAAACAGTGATCCGAGACCAGAATCAAACTCGGTTCCCTGGCGCTGTGAGGTAGCGGTGCTAACTACTGTGTCACTGTGCCATCTTTGTGCAGCTTCTCTCTCCCGTTTTGACGTGCCCCCTGCACAAGGTTGGCTGTGTGGGCTGAAGCGCAGAGCCATCTACTCCGAAAATGCACACACCTGACATGCCGAGAGTGGGCACCTCACAGGGCTCGATCATTTAATTTGGCGTAATTCATGCAGCCTCTCCGTCCTGTGCGCCTGCCCTGGCAGAGGTTACAGTGATGTAGCCTGACAGTTGTCATATACGGGGCCTGAAGGGTAGCCTCGCATAATGACACATTAGACATACTAATGATGTCTCATCCTGGAATGATGGGTTTTTTTCTCAACTTTCCCTCGATGTCCACAGGGATGCTTGCAACTCGCGCACAGCACTGCGAGTTTAGCTGTGGAGAGTGCGGGAACCAACCCAGGACACGCATGAAGTCCCACACAGGTCGGGGCCCTCTCTGTTAGGTTGCACGGTTTCCTATTCTGTTTTTTGTGTGTTGCCCGCATTTCATTTTCAAAGTTTCTCTCTTCTAGTCTCCACCTATCGTGTGACAACATCCCGCTCTGTCATTGACAGACACGCAAACTCTTCTAGGATCTGTGGTACTAATTAATTTCCGTAGTTAAAAGCTCCATATGTGCCGTAAGCAAATGTCATTGTTTCTTGGGCTGTAAAGTAACCTTTTACATATTTATCAGCTGTCATTGCCACAGTTCGAATTGGACATGTAAATGAATTCATTTGCCAACAGCATTATGGAAATGAAGCATAGATAACATCCATTTGAGTATACTTCAGCATTCCCACAAAGTTCCGCCTCGATTAGCGATACGGTTAGTATAGATCTTCCTGACCCACTAATCGCTGGTCATGCTTTACGTTGTTCAGGATATCTTAAATTTGCAGGAACTATATTTCCTTTTTTAAAATAAGTCTCTGAAAATTAGGCTTGTGGTGGGAATCTCCCATCTTGCCTGCCAGGGGACTTGTAATGGGTGGGGGACAGACCATGCAAATGTCCATTGATCTTGGGTGGGATTCCCCGTTTTCAGGCAAGTGCAGCTGGAGAATCTTGTTATTGGTCTGATCCTCCCTCCTCTACATAACCCTCCTCTCCAAAACTGACGCTGCAGAATATTATTCTCATTCTCGTGGTTAGGACTGCTGCCTCACAGCTCCAGGGACCTGGCTTGTGTCACTGTCTGTGTGGAGTTTGTACATTCTCCCTGTGTCTGTGTGGGTTTCCTCCGGAGGCTCCGATTTCCTCCCACAGTCCAAAGGTGTGCGAGTTAGGTGCATTGCCCGGTGCTAAATTGCTCCATGCTGTCCTGGGATGTGTGGGTTAGAGGGATTAGCGGGGTAGATGTGTGGGGTTGTGGGATTGTTGTCAGTGCAGACTCGATGGGCCAAATGGCCTCCTTCTACACTGTAGGATTTCTATGATTCTATGATGATTCTATAAGGACAAGCTCCTGAAAAAATTAATTTGAATATTTACTGCGGTTCAATTGACTTGTTTTTGCTTTAAAGTCAGTAAAGTTTATTTATTAATGTCACAGGTAAGGCTTACATTAATATTGCAATGAAGTTACTGTGAAATTCCCCGAGTCGCCACAGTCTGGTGCCTGCTCGGGTCAATACACCTAACCAGCACGTCTTTCAGACTGTGGGAGGAAACTGGAGCACCCGGAGGAAACCCACATAGACACGGAGAGAACATGTATATTCCACACAGACAATGACCGAGCCTGGAATCGGGTCCCTGGCTGTGAAGCAACAGTGCTAATCACTATGCGACCCCAAACGAGGATTATGGCTAAGCTGTTTGAAATCCACCGAAGCTTCAATAGGAAGTATCTGTGGGACATTGCCTGCCTGTTTGCCAATTTTGGAGCCCTTGCTGCATGACCCGGCCCCAAAAGTGGTTTGAAAATTGGTTACATGTTGAGGGGGCTCAGTTTACTCAGTTGGCTTGAGTGTGATGCCAAGTGATGGCCTAGTGGTATTATCGCTAGACTATTAATTCTGAAATGTTCTGGGGATCCAGGTTCAAACCCTGCCACGGCAGCTGATGGAATTCAAATTCAATAAAAAAAATCTGAAATTCAGAATCTACTGATGACCATGAAACCATTGTCAGAAAAACCCATCTGGTTCACTAATGTCCTTTAGGGAAGGAAATCTGTCGCTCTCACCTGGTCTGACCTACATGTAATTCCAGAGCAATAGCAATATGGTTGACTTTCAACTGCCCCCTGAAATGGTCGAGCAAGGGAAGCAAGGGATGGTTAATAAATGCTGGCCAGCCAGCGATGCCCATGGCCCATGAATGCATTAAAGAAAGTCACTTAGAAACAAAGAAGATCGGAGCAAGAGGAGGCCATTCGGCCCTTCGAACCTGCTCCACCATTCATCACAATCAGGGCTGATCGTCCAACTCAATAGCCTAATCCTGCTTTCTCCCCATACCATAGAACATAGAAAACCTACAGCACAAACAGGCCCTTCAGCCCACAAGATGTGCCGATCATATCTCTACCTACTAGGCTTACCTATAATCCTCAATCCTACTAAGTCCCATGTACTCATCCAGACCCTTTGACCCCATTTGCCCCAAATGCTATATCTAGTTGCCTTTTGAATACATTCAGTGTTTTGGCATCAACTACTTCCTGTGGTAATGAATTCCACAGGCTCACCACTCTTTGAGTGAAGAAATGTCTCCTCATCTCCGTACTAAATGGTCTACCCTGTGTCCTCAGACTGTGACCCCACCATCAGAAACACCCTTCCTGTCTAGTTCGTAGGAGCCTCCCTCCTTGCTTTGCCCTGTGCTTATGGAGTGGTGACACTCAATTGGCTCACTTAGTAATAGAGCTCCTGTTCTAATTGTGTTGGCATCACAGACTGGTATTCACATTGTGGGATGGTTCTTTGGAAGAAAGATTGTTAACACGCTGAATGGGATTTTCCCTTCAATCCTGCTGGCGGGAACTTCCAGCAACCCCCACCCATTGGAACCACCCCATTCCGTCGGGAAACCCGCAGCACTGGGTGTACCACTGCCGGGGCCAGAGAATCCGGCCAGCATGAATGGCCAGAGAATTCCAGCCAATGTTTTCCAAATGTCAGATTACACAACAGCAACAGATATTTACCCGCATCTTTAACAAAATCCCTTCATACCTTTGCCCCTCCCTCCACCCATACAATCCTCCAATATATCCGCACTCCTCTGATTCTGTCCTCTGTGCATCTTTGATTTTAGTCTGTCTATTGGTGGCTGTGCCTCCAGTTGCTCAGGTCCCAAGCTCTGGGATTCCTTCCCTAAATCTCTTGGTCTCTCCACCTCGCTTTCTTCCTTTCAGACAGCCCTTCAAACCTATGGCAACGGTGGCACAGTGGTTAGCATTGCTGCCTCAAAGCGCCAGGGACCTGGGTTCAATTCCCAGGGCTTGGGTCATCATCGTCTGTGTGGAGTTTGCACATTCTCCCCATTTCTGCGTGGGTTTCCTCTGTGTCCAAAGATGTGCAGGTTAGGTGAATTGGCCATGCTAAATTGCCCCTTTGTGTCCAAAGATGTGTAGGTTAGGGGGATTGGCCATGGTAAATTGCTCCTTAGTATCTGTCCAAGGTTATGCAGGTTAGATGGATTGACCATGCTAAATTGCCCCTTATGGCGGGATTTTCCGGCTGCACTCAGCCCAGGCTGGAAAATCCCAACTGAGGTCAATGGAACCTTGCATGGTCCTGCCACGCTTGCCACGATTCCCATGGCAGGCAAGATGGGAAAATTCTGCCCTTAATGTCCAAAGATGTGTCGATTAGATAGATTGGCCATGGTAAATGTGCAGAGTTACAGGCAGACGGCGAGGGGAGTGGCCTGGGTGAGGTACTCTGTCAGAGAGTTGATGCAGACTCGATTGTCTGAATGGCTTCTCCTGCACTGTAGGGATTCTATGATTGGGTGAATCAATGACTGAATGATCTCCATCAGTTCCTGTATAAAGACCATGTGCCCAACTGCCCTGATAGCCATTATAAACTGTCCATGGCTGCACAGTGTAACAATATTTATGAGTCACAAGAAGGCGTATGTTAACACTGCAATGAAGTTACTGTGAAAATCCCCTACTCTCCACACTCTAGTGCCTGTTAGGATACACTGAGGGAGAATTTAGCATGGCCAACGCACCCTAATCAGCGTGTCTTTCAGACTGTGGGAGGAAACCGGAGCACCCAGAGGAAACCCAATGCAGACATGGGGAGAACACGCAGATTCCACACAGAGAATGCCCCAAGCTGGAAATTGAACCCGTGTCCCTGGTGCTGTGAGGCAGCAGTGCTAACCGTACAATTGTTGGAGTCACAATGTAAGAGTATATCAGATGCTTTAGCATTAACAATTTTGCATCGAATGTCTTAAAATTCAGCAAATGCAGTCTTTAGTTATAGACAGTCATTAAGAATCAAGTCTTCTAGTTAAGCCTGCAGTGGATTTAGCCTGTGAGGAAGACATCCTTATATGATACTAGACAGTCAGATAAGTAAGTGCATCATTATAAGTGTGAATGATGCATGGGTGAGCCAGAGTGATGGAAAGTGACAGAGGCCAAATGGTAAGTAATGCAAGCATTGGGCACTCTTACTCAAATGTTTATAATTAATGTTGTCAGTGATTGCTTTCTTCAGCATAAATGTTCAAATTAAAAAGGGCAGTGGCTCCAGGCAGCTATTAGTACACTCTCCAACTCTAAGTGTTGTATTAAATTGCTATTTTCTGGCCACAAGCTAACTGTCTTGGTAGCTGGTATCTTTTGTGATTGTACTGTTAAATTGCTGTAATAGCTTCAAAAAATGAGACTTTGTCCTCAGATGGCAACATAACCTCCTCGTTGCTGCATTGGAGCATTCCAGAATACAATCACAAAGCCTTCACAGAACAGAAACAGGCCATTCGGCCCTAACTGGTCTATGCCAGTGTTGATGCTCCATTCAAGTCACCTCCAATAAAGCAGCATGGCAGCACAGTGGTTAGCACTGCTGCCTCATAGCGCCAGGGACCTGGGTTCAATTCCCGATTTGGGCCATTGTCTGTGTGGAGTGTGCACAATCTCCCTATGTCTGCATGGGTTTCCGCCAGGTGCTTTGGTTTCTTCCCACAGTTCAAAGATGTCTGGGTTAGGTGGATGGCTATGCTAAATTGTCCCTTAGTGTCAGGGGGACCAGCTAGGTTATAGGGATAAGGCCTGGGTAGGATTGTGGTCGGTGCAGACTAGATGGGCCAAATGGCCTCCTTCTGCACTGAAAGATTCTACGATTCAATTCTCTATCTCAGCGGAACAGCTTATCCTTATCTTCCTCCCTCCCTTAAGCTTCCCCTTAAATCCACCAGTGCCACTCATCTTAACCATTTGGCATGGTAACAAAGTGGTTAGCACTGCTGCTTCACAGCGCCGGGGACCCAGGTTCAATTCCAGCCTTGGGTCACTGTCTGTGTAGAGCCGGCACGTTCTCCCCATGTCTGCGAGGGTTTCCTCTGGGTGCTTCAGTTTCTCCCACACTCCAAAGATGTACACTTTAGGTTGCTTGGCCTTGCTGGGGATTAGCAGGGTAAATAGGGTTATGGGAATAGGGCCTGGATGGGATTGTGACCGGTGCAGACCCAATGGGCTGAGTGGCCTCCTTCTGCACTGTAGGGATTCTATGATTCATTCCTGTGATACTGAGTTCACCAGATTAATCCCTGGAATGAAGAGATTGAGGAAATTGAGGCTGTATTTCCTGGAGTTCTAAGGGTGAGGGGTGACCTCGTTGAAAGATACTAAATTCTTACAGGGCATGAGAAGGTATATGGAGATGAGACAACTCCACCAGCTGGTCAGTCTAAACCCAGGGGACACAATAATAACATAATGGGTGGGCCATTTAAGACTGAGAGGAGGATTTCTTCAGCCAGAGGGTGGTGAGTCTTTGGAATTCTTCGTCCAGCGGACTTGTGTAACATTGAGTATGTTTGTCATAACCCCTCATGGTGCATGGGAATCACTTCATGAGTGCGAATGGAGAAAGGCACATGTATAGGCAATGACCTTGTGGTATTATCGCTCGGCTATTAATTCAGAAACTCAGCTGATGTTCTAGGGACCAGGGTTCAAATCCCACCATGGCAGACAGTGGAATTTGAATTCAATAAAAATATCTAGAATTAAAAATCTACTCATGTCTATGAAACCATTATCGATTATTAGAAAAAAACCATCTGGTTCACTAAAATCCTTTAGGGAAGGAAGTCTGCCGTCCTTACCTTGTGTGACCTACCTGTGACTCCAGAGCCATAGCAATGTGGTTGACTCTCAACTCCGAGGGCAACTAGGGATGGGCAATAAATGCTGGCCAGTCAGCGATGCCCATGACCTGTTTGTTTTTTTGTCTTTTAAAAAGCATTTAGACAGTTATATGGATGAGATGGGTCTAGAGGGATATGGACCAAATGCAGGCAATTGGGAGTAGCTTGGAGGTTAAATTAAAAGATTGGCATTGACAAGTTGGGCTGAAGGGCCTGTTTCCATGCTGTAAACCTTCATGACTCTATACACCTGATTTTACCATTGCATTTTCATGAAAATTTGGCAAACTTGGCCATGAGGCGTGTAGCGTGAACCGCGTTCTCCTCTGTGCCAGTTCCCCTTTTACCAGAGTCCGGAAATGGCTGCAATCGGGACTGCGCCCGAAAGTGCATGCAATTAAATTGACATAATTGGCTGCACGCATGACCTTACCGGTGCTTCCCCCTTTACCACCGAGTTTGCCCATCCAGAATTGGCGTGAAACATACATGCTCCATAAAAGTCCAACTCCAGCTCGTTAGGGTTAGTGAAGAGGTAAGTGCCGAGTGTCCGACAGCTCTCTGTTTGAGATCGATGGGGGGAAAAGGAGGGGTTCTGCTGCCGTTCTGGCTGTGATCAGTAAGAGGGAAGGGGGGGCTGCTGCCACTCTCTCTGTGATCAGTGAGAAGGAAGGGGGGGCTGCTGCCGCTCTCTCTGTGATCAGTGTGGGGGGAGTGGGGGGGCTGCTGCCACTCTCTCTGTGATCAGTGTGGGGGGAGTGGGGGGGCTGCTGCCACTCTCTCTGTGATCAGTGCGGGGGGAGTGGGGGGGCTGCTGCCACTCTCTCTGTGATCAGTGCGGGGGGAGTGGGGGGGGCTGCTGCCACTCTCTCTGTGATCAGTGTGGGGGGAGTGGGGGGGCTGCTGCCACTCTCTCTGTGATCAGTGTGGGGGGAGTGGGGGTGCTGCTGCCACTCTCTCTGTGATCAGTGTGGGGGGAGTGGGGGGGCTGCTGCCACTCTCTGTGATCAGTGTGGGGGGAGTGGGGGGGGCTGCTGCCACTCTCTCTGTGATCAGTGTGGGGGGAGTGGGGGGGCTGCTGCCATTCTCTTTGTGATCAGTGTGGGGGGAGTGGGGGGGGCTGCTGCCACTCTCTCTGTGATCAGTGTGGGGGGAGTGGGGGGGCTGCTGCCACTCTCTCTGTGATCAGTGTGGGGGGAGTGGGGGGGCTGCTGCCACTCTCTCTGTGATCAGTGCGGGGGGAGTGGGGGGGCTGCTGCCACTCTCTCTGTGATCAGTGCGGGGGGAGTGGGGGGGCTGCTGCCACTCTCTCTGTGATCAGTGTGGGGGGAGTGGGGGGGGCTGCTGCCACTCTCTCTGTGATCAGTGTGGGGGGAGTGGGGGGGCTGCTGCCACTCTCTCTGTGATCAGTGCGGGGGGAGTGGGGGGGGCTGCTGCCACTCTCGCTGTGATCAGTGTGGGGGGAGTGGGGGTGCTGCTGCCACTCTCTCTGTGATCAGTGTGGGGGGAGTGGGGGGGGCTGCTGCCACTCTCTCTGTGATCAGTGTGGGGGGAGTGGGGGGGCTGCTGCCGCTCTGCCTGTGATCAGTGCGGGGGGAGTGGGGGGGCTGCTGCCACTCTCTCTGTGATCAGTGTGGGGGGAGTGGGGGGGCTGCTGCCGCTCTCTCTGTGATCAGTGCGGGGGAGTGGGGGGGGCTGCTGCCACTCTCGCTGTGATCAGTGTGGGGGGAGTGGGGGGGCTGCTGCCACTCTCTCTGTGATCAGTGTGGGGGGAGTGGGGGGGCTGCTGCCGCTCTCTCTGTGATCAGTGTGGGGGGAGTGGGGGGGCTGCTGCCACTCTCTCTGTGATCAGTGCGGGGGGAGTGGGGGGGGCTGCTGCCGCTCTGCCTGTGATCAGTGTGGGGGGAGTGGGGGGGCTGCTGCCACTCTCTCTGTGATCAGTGTGGGGGGAGTGGGGGGGCTGCTGCCACTCTCTCTGTGATCAGTGTGGGGGGAGTGGGGGGGGCTGCTGCCACTCTCTCTGTGATCAGTGTGGGGGGAGTGGGGGGGCTGCTGCCGCTCTCTCTGTGATCAGTGTGGGGGGAGTGGGGGGGCTGCTGCCACTCTGCCTGCGATCAGTGCGGGGGGAGTGGGGGGGCTGCTGCCACTCTGCCTGCGATCAGTGTGGGGGGAGTGGGGGGGCTGCTGCCACTCTCTCTGTGATCAGTGCGGGGGGAGTGGGGGGGCTGCTGCCGCTCTCTCTGTGATCAGTGTGGGGGGAGTGGGGGGGCTGCTGCCGCTCTGCCTGTGATCAGTGTGGGGGGAGTGGGGGGGCTGCTGCCACTCTCTCTGCGATCAGTGCGGGGGGAGTGGGGGGCTGCTGCCACTCTCTCTGTGATCAGTGTGGGGGGAGTGGGGGGGCTGCTGCCGCTCTGCCTGTGATCAGTGCGGGGGGAGTGGGGGGGGCTGCTGCCACTCTCTCTGTGATCAGTGCGGGGGGAGTGGGGGGGCTGCTGCCGCTCTGCCTGTGATCAGTGCAGGGGGAGTGGGGGGGGCTGCTGCCACTCTCTCTGCGATCAGTGCGGGGGGAGTGGGGGGGGCTGCTGCCACTCTCTCTGTGATCAGTGCGGGGGGAGTGGGGGGGCTGCTGCCACTCTCTCTGTGATCAGTGTGGGGGGAGTGGGGGGGCTGCTGCCACTCTCTCTATGATCAGTGTGGGGGGAGTGGGGGGGGCTGCTGCCACTCTCTCTGTGATCAGTGTGGGGGGAGTGGGGGTGCTGCTGCCGCTCTGCCTGCGATCAGTGCGGGGGGAGTGGGGGGGCTGCTGCCGCTCTGCCTGTGATCAGTGTGGGGGGAGTGGGGGGGCTGCTGCCACTCTCTCTGTGATCAGTGTGGGGGGAGTGGGGGGGCTGCTGCCACTCTCTCTGTGATCAGTGTGGGGGGAGTGGGGGGGGCTGCTGCCACTCTCTCTGTGATCAGTGTGGGGGGAGTGGGGGGGGGCTGCTGCCACTCTCTCTGTGATCAGTGTGGGGGGAGTGGGGGTCTGCTGCCACTCTCTCTGTGATCAGTGCGGGGGGAGTGGGGGGGCTGCTGCCACTCTCTCTGTGATCAGTGCAGGGGGAGTGGGGGGGCTGCTGCCACTCTCTCTGTGATCAGTGCGGGGGGAGTGGGGGGGCTGCTGCCACTCTCTCTGTGATCAGTGTGGGGGGAATGGGGGGGCTGCTGCCACTCTCTCTGTGATCAGTGTGGGGGGAGTGGGGGTCTGCTGCCACTCTCTCTGTGATCAGTGTGGGGGGAGTGGGGGGGGCTGCTGCCACTCTCTCTGTGATCAGTGTGGGGGGAGTGGGGGGGCTGCTGCCACTCTCTCTGTGATCAGTGTGGGGGGAGTGGGGGGGCGCTGCCACTCTCTCTGTGATCAGTGTGGGGGGAGTGGGGGGGCTGCTGCCGCTCTGCCTGTGATCAGTGTGGGGGGAGTGGGGGGGCTGCTGCCACTCTCTCTGTGATCAGTGTGGGGGGAGTGGGGGGGCTGCTGCCGCTCTGCCTGTGATCAGTGTGGGGGGAGTGGGGGGGCTGCTGCCACTCTCTCTGTGATCAGTGCAAGGGGAGTGGGGGGGCTGCTGCCACTCTCTCTGTGATCAGTGTGGGGGGAGTGGGGGGGCTGCTGCCGCTCTGCCTGTGATCAGTGTGGGGGGAGTGGGGGGGCTGCTGCCGCTCTGCCTGTGATCAGTGTGGGGGGAGTGGGGGGGGCTGCTGCCGCTCTCTCTGTGATCAGTGTGGGGGGAGTGGGGGGGGCTGCTGCCGCTCTCTCTGTGATCAGTGTGGGGGGAGTGGGGGGGCTGCTGCCGCTCTGCCTGTGATCAGTGTGGGGGGAGTGGGGGGGCTGCTGCCGCTCTCTCTGTGATCAGTGTGGGGGGAGTGGGGGGGGCTGCTGCCGCTCTCTCTGTGATCAGTGTGGGGGGAGTGGGGGGGCTGCTGCCGCTCTCTCTGTGATCAGTGTGGGGGGAGTGGGGGGGGCTGCTGCCACTCTCTCTGTGATCAGTGCGGGGGGAGTGGGGGGGGCTGCTGCCACTCTCTCTGTGATCAGTGCGGGGGGAGTGGGGGGGGCTGCTGCCACTCTCTCTGTGATCAGTGTGGGGGGAGTGGGGGGGCTGCTGCCACTCTCTCTGTGATCAGTGTGGGGGGAGTGGGGGGGGCTGCTGCCACTCTCTCTGTGATCAGTGTGGGGGGAGTGGGGGGGCTGCTGCCACTCTCTCTGTGATCAGTGCGGGGGGAGTGGGGGGGGGCTGCTGCCACTCTCTCTGTGATCAGTGTGGGGGGAGTGGGGGGGCTGCTGCCACTCTCTCTGTGATCAGTGTGGGGGGAGTGGGGGGGCTGCTGCCGCTCTCTCTGTGATCAGTTTGGGGGGAGTGGGGGGGCTGCTGCCGCTCTGCCTGTGATCAGTGTGGGGGGAGTGGGGGGGCTGCTGCCACTCTCTCTGTGATCAGTGTGGGGGGAGTGGGGGGGCTGCTGCCACTCTCTCTGTGATCAGTGTGGGGGGAGTGGGGGGGGCTGCTGCCACTCTCTCTGTGATCAGTGTGGGGGGAGTGGGGGGGGCTGCTGCCACTCTCTCTGTGATCAGTGCGGGGGGAGTGGGGGGGCTGCTGCCACTCTCTCTGTGATCAGTGTGGGGGGAGTGGGGGTCTGCTGCCACTCTCTCTGTGATCAGTGCGGGGGGAGTGGGGGGGCTGCTGCCGCTCTCTCTGTGATCAGTGTGGGGGGAGTGGGGGGGCTGCTGCCACTCTGCCTGCGATCAGTGCGGGGGGAGTGGGGGGGGCTGCTGCCACTCTCTCTGCGATCAGTGTGGGGGGAGTGGGGGGGCTGCTGCCACTCTCTCTGTGATCAGTGCGGGGGGAGTGGGGGGGGCTGCTGCCACTCTGCCTGCGATCAGTGCGGGGGGAGTGGGGGGGCTGCTGCCGCTCTCTCTGTGATCAGTGTGGGGGGAGTGGGGGGGCTGCTGCCGCTCTGCCTGTGATCAGTGTGGGGGGAGTGGGGGGGCTGCTGCCACTCTCTCTGTGATCAGTGCGGGGGGAGTGGGGGGGCTGCTGCCGCTCTGCTTGTGGTCAGTGCGGGGGGAGTGGGGGGGGCTGCTGCCACTCTCTCTGCGATCAGTGTGGGGGGAGTGGGGGGGCTGCTGCCGCTCTCTCTGTGATCAGTGCGGGGGGAGTGGGGGGGGCTGCTGCCGCTCTCTCTGTGATCAGTAGGGGAAAGGAGGAAAGGGGCCTGTGATCGGTGTGGGTGTGGGGGAATAAGGGGGTCAGTAATGTTGTGGGGATGGGGCAGTGTCTGTGGGGGCCAGAGGGAGGCATTATCCGGCCCGGGAAGGATATGGCAGGGAAGCCGCATTCTATCTTTTTTTTGCACGTGTGCAGTTGAAGGCGTCATTCGGAGCTGCAGGATTTCGGGTGTGTTAATCCCCACCCACAGACCTGTGAGCGCGATTCAGACTCACTGATATTTTTCAGGCAGAATGCATATGGGGGCGCCTCCAAATGGGTCTAAAAGTCAGATCTGAAACACTCCCAATTTCTGCCTGGCACTTAGAATTAAAATGGTGAAATAGGGCCCTATGACTCTATCTGCAAAGCACCCTACCATCTATCCTCAAACAGCCTGGCTGTTTGGGCAGCCAGATATTTGATAGTGACGTGAAGAAACAAACCACGTTCGCACATTCCCTTTTTAACTATAGGACTGTGCTGCATATGACGATGGGAATAGCCTTGGAGAAGCTATTGGTGGGCTGAAGCATTAGGACAAGGCGTAGTCTGTCGTTCCCATATTTGGCCGGCTGCGTCAAGTTAAAACAAGTAGTCCAGAAAAGGAGACATGATGGTCGCAGGTCAAATTGAGACCTCAAACCGGGAGATACAATCCATGTGTGGAACTTTGGCGATGGCTGTCTGTAGATTCCAGGAGTTATTCTCGAGGCAACAGGACAGGCGTCTTGTAGGGTCAAAACCAGGGAGAGGACCTTAAAGAAGCACCTCTGTAGGTCACCTCCATCACAGGGAAACCTCAGCAGAGGCAACTATTTCTCCGGACACACACCGGCATTGGTGTCCTTCACACTGGCCTGTGGACGGGACACTCTGCCCTCTAAAAAGTCAAGAACCAGTCATCTGAGTGATGAAGATTCTGGCTCGGGCATGGACAAGAGGCGATGGACACTCAGTTAGTGGTCACCACTGAGGACAATACCTCTCTAGTGGATCTTTCACACTCTTCACGAAAGAGGCATTCACCTATCCATTATACGCCTCCCCAACAAGACCCTACAAGCAATGGAGATCTGGCCACCAGCAAAGAGATGGAGAAGGCACCATCTCCATGGCCATGAAGGAAACCCTTGGATTTGGGTTGTGGGGGGGAGGGGGGGGTGCGCGAGGGTAGGTGGTGTGATAACCCTCATGAGGCCGAGATGGAATCACTGATTGGTCTCCCTCTGGGGCTGATTGGGTAGGACTTCCCCTGGTAACATGCAGTGGCCGCCCAGCTGGAACTCATTACCTGAGCCTTTTATAAGGCAGGCCCAGGACTGGGCCTGCTGAACTGTGGTCCCAGGCAGAGACTAGTGTGTGTGCACCACGGTAATGATATTAATTTACATTCTGTAATAAACTATGTTCCTTTCCAGTCAGGCTTCCTGAGTCAGTGCAACATTGAAGGCAGAAATTGATAGATTTCTGGATATTAATAACATCAAAGGAAATGGGGATAGTGAGGGAAAGTGTTGTTGATGTAGATAATCAGCCATGATCTAATTGAATAGCACGTTGGCGCTCAGTGGGCTGGAAGGTGGCAGCCAGTTTGAACAAAGCAAGCTCCCACAAACAGGAATATGATCATGCCCAGATTGATTTTTAGAGATATTGGCTGTGGAATAAATATTGGTCAGAGAACGCGTCTTCAGAATAATGCTGATGTTGTCTTTTACATCCATTTGAGAGGACAGACTAGATCTCTCAGTTTAACATCACATCTGAAAGATGGCACCTCTAAAAATGCAGCACTCCCTCAGTACTGCATTGGAGTTTCAGTCAAGATTTCCCTTTCCAAGATTCTGGAGTGGGATGAGAATCCCCTTAGTCCACTGACTCAAAGGCCACTGAGCCACAGTGAAGTGTCTGACCCCGTCATATTCTCTTCCACTTTCTCCCGTCAGGGAAAAGGTACAGAAGCCTGAGGACACATGTTGTGGGGAATTTGAAAAGATGGCCCATTTATGCCTAAAAACTTAAACTTTATTAAAAAAACTCACAAAAGGCAAAAACTCTGTTCAAAGAACGTAATACAATTTCTTTAAAACATAAAGTCAAACAGGACAAACAAAACATAAATGTACAGCCGTTCTGGAGACCTTCCAAAGGGTTAAACAGCTCAGGTTCAGAGTTGTAAAACTTCTCCGAGAGATCTGGGCATTCAGCCAATTAGCAAATCGGTTATAGGATTCTGTTATCTGTAATTTCATCTTCCATTAGCTTAGGATCCATTTCATTTACCAATTATACATCAACACACACTTTGTCAGATACTCTGGCCATTCACAATGCTTTATTATTGGCCTGTTTAATACAGGTATCGCTCTCTATCCTGGCAAAACTAACTTCCTTGTTGCTAGGCATCATGTGGAGATGCTGGCATTATTGTGCTAGGCATCCACAGACGTTCTCCCAGAGGCAAAGTGAATTTTTTCACCAGCACATTTCCAGATGAATAGACACGTGAACCTTGGCCCTAGGTACGTATCGATTTTGTGTCGGGACAATGAATGCCACTATTCATAAAGTTACAACATTTTGTTCCACATATGCAACATTTCTAATACCACTTTCTGCTACCTAAGAGATATTCACCCTATGGTTCTAACCTTCTGACCTAAAGCATTACATATCATGGCATCTCGTTCTTGGCCAAAGACGACAATATATTAAAATACAGACAATACTTTGATATATATAAATATATATAATTTAAAATCATATTCACTTGTTTTAATGCTGTTGTTGCATTCACATATGTGCAAACTGTCCATATTAACTTGTTATAAAGAATCATTTAATGCCTTCTTGCTATCCTGTCTTCTCAAAGACTGCATAAATCTGTGAATCTTGCCAGCTGACTTGAAATTCCCTGTTACAATGAGAACCCACAGCCTTCTGACTCAGACACCACTGAGCTACAATGAGGTATCTAACCCTGACATTCTCTCTTCCACCTTCTCACATCAGGAAAAAGATGCAAAAGTCTGAGGTCATGCACGAACCAACTCAAGAACAGCTTCTTCCCTGCTTTTGAATGGACCTCCCTATTATTAAGTTGATCTTCCTCTACACCGTGGCTGTGACTGTAACACTACATTCTGCATCTTCTCCTTTCCCAGTCCCCGATGTACTCTATGAATGGTGTGCTTTGTATATTGCACAAGAAACAATACTTTTCACTGTATACTAAGACATGTGACAATAATAAATCAAATCAAATCAAATCAGGACATGATGAAGGGGTAGCCAATTGGGGTTTAAGGAGGGATTGAAAGGAATGAGAGTGAAGTGGGGGAGTCATGGGGATTTGAGGTGAGAATTGTAGAAAGTGGTTGAGGACCTAGCCAGCATTGGTGATGGGAATAGGTGATCTTCAGGATGGGAGCTGGAGGAGCAGAGGTTTGGGAGATAGATGAAGCCTTCAGCAGCAGATGGGTTGAGGCGGACAGTGTTACGGAGGTGGAAGTGGGCACTTTTGGTGATGGAGTAGATAATGGGCTGGGAGCTAACTTTGGGTCGAGTAGGAAGCCACGAATGGAGGCAGTCTGATTCAGCGATTAAAAATAGGGAGAAAACCACACAGTGACAGGCGGTTAAATAGAAAGCTGCCAGGACAAACTTCCACCCACAGACACAGATGCACTGGAAATGGTTTTGTTTAATTCATGCAGCTGAATTGAGCGAACCTGACCATGAACATGTTTATCTCACAGACAGAACAACAGCTGTGATCGGACTCACTTCATTCAATCTGGGAAGCATGTCTTTGGGTAATAATAAGACATAATGAACACACTGTGCTTCCCCTGATCAGTGGGGAGTTTTACTTGACTCAAACCAAAATAACTTTCTAAAAATGTCCCAACTAAAGAGACTGGCAGGAGTTCCTTTCCGGGTGGGAATATCTTCTTTGAAGTGAACAGTGAGTTGGCTGCAACACTTAGATGTCAGAGCAATCTTGGAAAAGAGTCATCAACTCCTGTTTTTAACCATGGTTCCATTAATTAGATTTTGGTTTGATTTGATTTATTATTGTATCTGCAGCTGTACAGAACCTTAGTTAGGCCTCATTTAGAATATTGTGTGCAATTCTGGTCACCACACTACCAGAAGTATGTGGAGGCTTTGGAGAGGGTACAGAAAAGGTTTACCAGGATGTTGCCTGGTCTGGAGGGTATTAGCCATGAGGAGAGGTTGGAGTAACTTAGTTTGTTCTCACTGGGATGACGGAGATTGAGGGGTGACCTGATAGAGGTTTACAAGGTTATGAGTGACATGGACAGAGTGGATAGTCAGATACTCTTTCCTCGGGTAGAATAGTCAAGTACTCGGGTACATAGGTTTAAGGTCCAGTGGGAAAAGTTTAGGAGAGATGTGCAAGGCAGGTTTTTTATACAGAGGGTGGTGAATGTCTGGAACGTGCTGCCCAGGGAGGTGGTGGAAGCAGGTACGATAGCGGCATTTAAGGGGCATCTAGACAAATACATGAATAGGGTGGGAATGGAACGATACGGACTCTGTAAGTGCATACGGTTTTAGTTTAGGTAGGCATCATAATCGGCGCAGGCTTAGAGGGCTGAAGGGCCTGTTCCTGTGCTGTGCTGTTTTTTGATCTTTGCTCTTTGTATTAGTGTACAGGGGGAAGTATTGGTTCTTGCATGCTGTACAGACAATGCATACCAATCATAGAGAAGGAAAGGAGAGAGCGCAGAATGTAGTGTTACAGTCATAGCTAGGGTGTAGAGAAGAATCAGCCTAATACCTGATAGGTCCATTCAAAAGTCTGATGGCAGCTGTCCTTGAGTCAGTTGGTATGTGACCTCAGACTTTTGTATCTTTTTCCTGATGGAAGAAGGTGGTAGAGTGTATGCCCGGAGTACATGGGTTCCTTGATTATGCTGGCTGCTTTCTTGAGGTAATGGGAAGTGTAGGCAGAGTCAATGGATGGGAGGCTGATTTCTGTGATGGACTGGGCTTCATTCATGACCCTTTGTTATTTCTTGTGGTCTAGGGCAGAGCAGGAACCATACCAAGCTGTGATACAACCAGCATGAATGCTTTCTATCTGTAAAAGTTGGTGCGAGTTGTAGCTGACATGCCAAATTTCCTTAGTCTTCTGAGAAAATAGAGGTGTTGGTGGGCATTCTTAACTATAGTGTCAGCATGGGGGGGACTAGGACAAGTTGTTGATGATCTGGACACCTAAAAGCAGAAGCTGTCCACCATTTCTAATTCGTCCCCATTGATGTGGACAAAGACATGTTCTCCACCATGCTTCCTGAAGCCGATGACAATCTCCTTCATTTTGTTGACATTGAGGGAGAGATTATTGTCATTGTACCAGTTCACCAAATTCTCTACCTCATTCCTGTATTCTGTCTCATCATCATATAGCAATTTGTAGATCAAGCAATCTTTCTACGGTTTGTGTCAATCAGTTGGTATGTCTGTGAAGCTGCCACATGTGGGAGTTGGGGAAAGATTGGGCTCTAAAATGTGATTGAAGTACTTTCTTGACATCTCTTGTTGTCTGCTACCCCTGAATGCCAAATAATCCTCACTATTTTTATAGGGGGGGCCCGTATCGCTTTACACAAACAAGTGGTCTCTACATTTAATGAAACATAAAAGAGAGTATTTTAAAACAAGGTTGCTATTGTTGAACTCTTGAATAGATCATGCACAGAAACCACCAGTCTCCTTAAACACTTTATATTGAAATAATTTATTAATATAGTCCCTGATCAATGGCCCTTTCACATATGTTTGCGTTGGACAGGAAAATTACCGACACAGATATCCCACAAGGCCAGTTAACAAAGTTCTCTGACTAAAAACAACTGCTTAACAAAACTAGTGCACAAGAACTTAGAATTGAGGCCAATAAAAATATCATTCTCCATCTACCCCCAACCCAAAGCACACAAAGCAGTAAGCCATGCAGCATTCCCGAGAGGTGGAATTGCTTTGACGTGGATCATTAATAAGGGTTTTCTGCATGGGAATTGTTAAGGGCAGGACTGCTCTAAGAGGCATTGGGTTATGAGTGCGCATCGAGGAGTTAGTTCCTGCACAAAACAGCAGAAAGCCTCTATTGGGCGAGTGTTTGTCTATCTTAGTGTTAAGAGTGTTAACAAGAGGGCAGTCCAGTTGCTTCACTGGGATACAATGAGAGCACTGAGACTCGGGAAGTGGTGCTGAAGGAAACTAATTACTGACACCAGGGCTGGCGGCTGAAGGTGTTGGGAGTGATTTAGCCTTTTTATAGGAAGCACAGAAAGTAAAAGGGAACCTCACAGAAAATAAATAGATATTTTTCAGGAGAAACAGGATGGAAAAGGAAAGAATCCAGTACACCGCTGTCGAACTAAACTGTGGCACCAAGGCAAGGGCCTGAACTTTGTACTCGATGTATGATTGGCTGCGGTAGGGATGGATGCCAGGTCAAATGGTGATCCAAGGCAGGATGGGTGTTAAAACAAGGCCAGAAGGCTGCTTGGAGCTGTGGAAGAGAGGTTTTGCAGAAGGTTCTGCATGCCATGGTGTCTATCTTGCAGGACTCCCTGCAGAGTGTGAACACTGCATTGCTGTGAGCAACGTGTGGAACCTCCTTTCCGAGAGTGGTGATCTCCCGGAGGGGCAGTTCCAGAGACAGAATCCAGGATTCCTGGGATTGTACTCGGACTTACAAGCCCTCAAACAAGCGGTGACCTCAGAAAGTCATTGCCAGTGAGGGAGATGGATGAGGCACCTTGTCTCTCTGTGAGGTACTGAGGAATCCTCTGTATGTTTGATCATGTTGCTTCAGTCTATGCAAAGACACTGATAAATGGGGCAGCATTCCGAAAGCTCTTGCTATCAAATAAATCTGTTGGACCCTAACTGGTGTTGTGAGATTACTTACTGTGCCTATCCCAGTCCAATGCTGGCATCTTCACATCACTTCATTTTAAGATATTTCTGGTTATGCGCAATTACATTGAAGTACCAGACTGTAGGGGTTAACTAACTCTCTGCTAAGCTGACCAATTGCAGCTAACTTCACTACATGTAGAATCAGAAGGCATGAAGGTTAGCTAAAAATTAACTGCATTCCTGAAGGGTACACAATGCAGGCAAACAGCAGTTCCCCATAACAGCAGCTGCGGGAGGATTATTTTTCTGGACAAAGATAGCATGTGAAAAACACTTCCAATAAGGGTTGAAATGTATTTTGATTTTATAGTATGTGTTCTGTTCAGTTCAGTTCAGTTCTTAGATTCCGTTCATTTCAGTACACATTTATTTTGTAGAGGGCCTGGCTGAGAAGCCAATCTCCAAGTTCACTTTTTGCTTCTGTAATGTTAATTCTTTAAGTTCTTCTCAATAAAAGAAAACCATTTTAAAACTTATATCAGTGTGGTCCGCTCATCTCTTTAAATGAATGAATGGACTCAACATCAGTGGTGAGCAGTGAAATACAGACATGCCTCACACTGCCAAATAAGCTGCCAGCTGTCTCTGTGGGCTCCTCTCAGGGTACTCCAGGCAAGGGTGGCAGCTCCTTTTTCCTTCTGCCTGAGACCGTGCCATCTTCCCAGGCACGATGGCTGAGGAGTGCCCTCCCAGGCAGAGCCTCCTCAGACCCCTCCAGCCAGAGGACAACTGCCAAGGCCACCAGGACCAAGTGGGCAGCAGAGTCAACAAACTGCCCTTAATGGCCCTGCCAGTGAGGGGGGAGGTGGGCACCAAGACTTGGCACTTGCAAGCATAGGTCTAAGGCACCGTAAGAACAGGATGGGTTTTTATACATGACCTTTGTTCATTTCATCTAAGTAATGGCTTGTTTCTGTGGAAGTGTGCCAAACATTTTATGTTCTGTCCCTCATTTGTAAGTCTGCTAAAGATATAATAGATATTGTGTTACAGTGACCTTCATGTTTTCCATAGCTGCAGGCCTCATCAGTGCCTCATGATTGACGGCAGGGGCGATAAATATTATTACTGAAGTTGTGAGGTGACATTGGGGTCATGGCATTGCCTTCTCAGCAATGTGTGTGTGTGTGTGTGAAGGAGGCAGCTCGCTCGGACTGAGATGGAAACGAAGCGAGAGCAGCCTGGCTGAAGGAGCATTCAATCGAGGCCTTGCTGATGCCCCTGCCTCCCTGAAGGTTCACCAAGCCTGCCTCCTCATCCTCACCCTCTGCCTGCCTGGGCGCCTCCTTCAATTCATCTGCAGAATCTTCCTCTGAGATGCATGGAGCTGCCTCAATATCCTCCTCCTCAAGTGGGTCTCCTCTTGCCAGTGTTAGGTTGTGCAAAGCACAGCAGCATGTGATGATAAGCAACACTCGCTCTGGAGGATATTGCAGGGTACCCTTGGAACAGTCCAGGCAGCAGCAGAACCACATCTTCAGTGACCCCATTGTCCTCTCAGCCACCACCCTGGTGGGGGGCATGACACTGATTTATCTCTCTTCTGTCTCTGTCCGGGGCTGCTGGGATGGTATTGTGAGCCTTCTTTTCAACAGATACCCTTTGACACCCAGCAACCAACCATCCAACTGAGCTGGAATCATGAATGGGCTAGACACTCAGGGGGTGTCACAGAATGTGTGCATGATGGGAGCTGTCCATGAAACCTTGCAGGGATTGGAAGAATCTGGGTGCTGTGGTCACAGAATATCTGTACCTTCATGGACCTTTTTATTTACAAAGGCACCTGGCTGACCTGTTGATGCCTTGATGGCCACATGGGTGCAGTTTGGCATTCTGGATATAGGTGAACCCAGCAATAGTTGTGAAACGTCTTCCTTGCTCAGCCTGGCTGTTCTTGGTCCATCTGATAATGGATGAATGTGAAGACCGATTTGAAGAAAAGCTTGTCACAGCTTTGGACTCCACATAATTCCTCCACCAACCCTGGAATGATCTGATGCATTAAAATTGAGGATTACTATGACCCTCCGATCCACTAGCATTGGGCATCCACCCACACAGTTAGAGATGATCTCTGGCCTGATCATGTGGCACCATGTTGTCATGGTTTCCCAAGAGAGGCGGCATTGCCTGTGGCACTGTACCTCGGACAGGTTGAGGTAGTTGAATTGCTGCCTGTACCCTGGCAGCAGGATAGTGGCATCTCCTCCAGGCTTGTCCACCTTGCACTCCCTGCAGACACAGAGTACTGAGGGGATGCTGCACTATCAGAAGTTCCACCATTCAGGCAAGATGCTAGACCGAGGCCCCATCTGTTCCCTCAAGTACATGTGATAGATCCTGCAACACTATTTTGAACAAATAGGTACTGGAAGGCCGTGGAAACTTTGGAGAGAAGGTTCACCAGGATGTTGCCTGGTCTTGAAGGTGTTGTCTATGAGGAGTAGTTGAATACACTAGGATTGCTTTCACTGGAAAGGTGGAAGCTGGGGGGAGGCCTGATAGAGATCTACAAAATTATGAGAGGCATAGATAGGGTGGATAGTCAGAGGCTTTTTCCCAGGGTGGAAGTGTCAATTATAAGGGGGCACAGGTTCAAAGTGAGGGGGGGAGATTTAAGAGAGATGTTTGGGGGAAGCTTTTCAAGCAGAGAGTGATGGAGGCCTGAAACGTGCTGCCAGAGGAGGTGGTGGAAGCAGGCACATTAGCAACATTTAAGAGGCATCTGGATAGGTACATGAATAGAGAGGGAATAGAGGGATGTGGACTGAGTAAGGGCAGAAGGGCTTTTTTTTAGTTTAGTTAGGAAATCATGATCAGCGCAGGCTTGGAGGGCCAAAGGGCCATTTCCTGTGCTGTACTTTTCTTTGTTTTTTGTTCTAAAAGCCAGGGAGATTTCCCCCAGTGTCCTGAACAATAATTATCCCTCAACCAACATCACCAGAGCATATTATCCAGCCATTATGGTGTGGCTGTCTGTGGGAGCTTACTGTGCGATAATTGACTGCTGTGTTTTCTACATGAAGATACCTCACAACACCAAGTTAAAGTCCGACAGGTTTATCTGGAATCACGAGCTTTCAGAGCACTGCCCCTTCATCAGGTGAATGGAGAGGTTACACAAACATGGCATATATAGACAAAGGCACCATTACAAGATAATGGTTGGAATCTTTACTGGTCATCAGGTCTTTACAGGTACAGCCAGTGCAAGTGGAGAGAGGGATAAAGAGGGATAAAGGGTTAAAGAGGTGTGAATTGTCTCCAGCCAGGACAGTTAATAGAATTTTGCAAGCCCAGGCCAGATGCTGGGGGTTACCTATAGTGTGACAAGAACCCAAGATCCTGGTTGAGGCTGTCCTTATATTTGCGGAACCTGGCTACCCTTTTCTGCACTTTTTTCTACATTTCTGTAAAACAGTTTGCAGCATCTGTGGTTGTGAATGGTGACAAATGCAAGTCTCCCTCCTCCCCCTCCCTGCCACCGCCATACCAAGTATATTTTCTTTCAGATTTCTAGTGTCTGCAGTATTTTGCTTTTGTTGCTGTCTATGAAGTTTGACCTGAATGGTTTGATTGGGTGATTGACTTCCAGCTCACTGCGGGATATCCAGTATCTCTCTGCAGCAATCTCTTTCTAAAGCACGCACCCTTTCAATTTGGTGGAGGAAAGGTTTATTTTCTTTGACTGCGCAATTGATTTAACTTGATAACTTTCCGAAAGAGGACCCATAAATTACCTCTGAAATCCCACTCTGCCCTACTTTTGCTCCCGGCAGGTGTCAGTTGTCCAGATTTACGACATACGTGGAATCATAACTCATGGTGGCGACAGGTGTGTCACTGTCTAAACAGCAGATCACTCATAAAAGTTGTCAGGTTCTTCCTGTTTGCCAGTCTCTTTGCCAGGAAGTTCTGTCGACAGTTTGCAAATGTGCCTTTGACAAATCCCCAAATATTTAAATTTCAAACTGGCTGAAAGGAAATATTAGATTCCCTTAGTGGAATTGAAAGCAGCTCAAGAAACGATCTTCTACATTTCTGTTTACGAGGTTATGCTTTCGTACTCTTTGCTCTCCACAGTCATGTCAGTAAACTGAGCAATTTTTTAATGGGTACACTGCACATGGGAGTGTGGTAGTTTTAAAGGATAGACTGGTGGATCACAGAACTATAGAATCCCTGCAGTGCAGAAAGAGGCCATCCAGCCCATCAAGTCTGCACTGTCTCACTGAAAGAGCATCCCACCAAGGCCCTCCCCCCCTTTATTCCTGTAACCCAATGCATTTACCACGGCAAATCCACCTAACCTGCACATCTTTGGACACTAAGGGGTGATTTAGCAATGCGTAATCCACCTAACCTGCATATCTTTGGACACTAAGAGGTGATTTAGCATGGCTAATCCACCTAACCTGCATATCTTTGGACACTAAGAGGTGATTTAGCATGGCTAATCCACCTAACCTGCATATCTTTGGATACTTAAGCGGCAATTTAGCATGGCCAATCCATCTAACCTGCACATCTTTGGACTGTGGGAGGAAACCTGCACACCCAGAGGAAATCCACATAGAAATGGGAAGAATGTGCAAACTCCACACAGACAGTGACCCAAGCCAGGAATTGAACTTGGGTCCCTGGCGCTGTGAGGCAGCAGTGCTAACCATTGTGCCACCATGATGCATGATGGGTAGAACTTTAAAAATTTCATTTACGGGATTTGCCATCGCTGGCTAGGCCAGTGTTTATTGGCCATCTCTGACTGATCTCCAGAAGGCGCACCTACACCTCAGGCTGCAATCCCTGAGGTGTAGGTGCACCCACGTGCTGTTAGAATGGCCTCTATCTGTGTCATCATCCTCTCAGCAAGAAAAGTTAAACAATGGGCCAGAATTTACTGTAACCGATGGATGCATGATGTCTACAGCTTGGGGCATCATGGTGGTTAACACTGCTGCCTCACAGCGCCAGGGACCCAGGTTCAATTCCTGGCTTGGGACACTGTCTGTGCAGAGTCTGCATGTTCTCCCCATGTCTGTGTGGGTTTCCTTTGGGTGCTCTGGTTTTCTTCCACTGTCCAAAGGTATACAGGTTAGGTTGGATTAGCCATGCTAAATTGTCCCTTAGTGTCAGGGAGATTAGTAGGGTAAATACATGGGGTTATGGGGATAGGAGCTGGGTGGGATTGTTGTTGGTGCAGACTCAATGGGCTGAATGGCCTCCTTCTGCACTGTAGGGATTCTATGATCCTTTAGATTTGAATATCTCGGGAAAAGAGACCTATTGCGAAATCTTTTCATCTTGCATTCATCAGGACACAAGAATGCCAAATTTCAATTACAACAATTAAAAACATAAGAACATAAGAAACAGGAGCAGGAGTAGGCCATCTAGCCCTTCGAGCCTGCCCCGCCATTCAATAAGATCATGGATGATCTGAAGTGAATCTGTTCCACTTTCCCGCTTTCTCCCCATAACCCTTAATTCCCTTGTCTATCAGAAATCTATCTACCCGTGACTTAAACATATTCAACGAGGTAGCCTCCACCACTTCAATGGACAGAGAATTCCAGAGATTCACCACCCTTTGAGTGAAGAAGTTCCTCCTCAACTCCGATCTAAACTGCCCCTGCCCTTATTTTGAGGCTGTGCCCTCCAGTTCTGCTATCGTTTCTAAGCAGAAAGAATTTATACTACTCGCTGAAATTGGCAAGGCCTGACATTTTGTGGTGAGCTGAGTTTACAGTTAGGACTCAGTACAGAAACTTCACACTGTTCAATGCATTTCAGTGAGTCAGACAGGGAGATGTCATTTTTACATCGTTGATGGAGGGTCAGTACATAGCATTTAGCTTCTTCTGTTATTCCATGTTTAGCTGCGCATCTTCCATAAAACTACTGTGCAATTTGGACATAAATAGCGATGATATTGGTGTCTCAGTGACTCATTCCCACACCAGATTTGACCCCCGAGCCACAAAGGGAGATATTAGGGCAGGTTACCAAAAGCTTGGTCAAAGAGGGAGATTTTAGGATTGTCTTATAACAGGATGGGGAGACAGCGAGAGAATTTCATAACAGCCACCAGAGGTAGATTAATTAAAATCAAAGATGTACAAGCGACCAGAAAAGAAGTGGTGCGGCGATTTTGAGGAGTTTAGGGACTGGAGAGATAGGGAGGGGTGACTCAGAGGAGGGATTTGAGAAGCAGGATGAGAATGTTGAAGTTGAGACCTTCCTGGATCATGAGCCAATGTGGAACAGCGAGCCCAGGGGTGATGGGTAAGTGGTGCAGGTTAGAATACATGATTTACACAGGGAGGCTAGGACAGCACTGGAGCAGTCAAATCTGGAGGTAACTCTGGTAGGGCTAGGGAACCGTGGTGCACAAAAAAAGTTGATTTGTTGGTTAGGAAGAAGAAGGAGGCTTATGTTCGGATGAGGCTTGAGGGCTCGGGTAGTGCAGTAGAAAGCTTTAGATTGGCTAGGAGGGAGTTGAAGAGGGAGTTAAGAAGGGCTAGAAGAGGGCATGAGATGACTTTGGCTGATAGGATTAAGGAGAATCCTAAGGCGTTCTATAGGTATGTCAAGAACAGAAGGTTGGTTAGGGCAAGATTAGGGCCAGTTACAGACAGTAGGGGGAAGTTGTGTGTGGAACTGGAAGAGATTGGAGAGGCATTGAACCATTATTTCTCTTCGGTGTTCACGCAGGACGATATGAATGTAGCTGAGGAGGTCACTGGGGTGAAGGGGTGTAAAATAGAAAGTATTGTAGTTGATACAGAGGATGTGTTGGATATTCTAGATGGGTTGAAAATAGATAAGTCCCCTGGTCCAGACGGGATTTACCCTAGGATTCTATGGGAGGCAAGAGAGGTGATTGCAGAGCCACTGGCTCTGATCTTCAGGTCGTCGTTGGTCTCTGGTATAGTACCGGAAGATTGGAGGACAGCGAATGTTGTCCCATTGTTTAAGAAGGGGAGCAGAGACTTCCCTGGGAATTACAGACCAGTGAGTCTTACTTCTGTAGTGGGCAAGGTTTTAGAAAGAATTATTAGGGATAGGATTTATAGTTATTTGGAGAGTAATGAATTGATTAGAGATAGTCAGCATGGTTTTGTAGCGGGAAGGTCGTGCCTTACTAACCTTATTGAGTTCTTTGAGAAGGTGACCAAAGAGGTGGATAGGGGTAAGGCAGTAGATGTGGTATATATGGATTTTAGTAAGGCGTTTGATAAGGTTCACCATGGTATGCTTCTGCAGAAAATGCAGATGTATGGGATTGGTGGTAATTTAGGTACTTGGATCAGGAATTGGTTAGCAGATAGGAGACAGAGGGTGGTGGTTGATGGTAATTATTCATCATGGAGTTCGGTTACGAGTGGTGTGCCTCAGGGATCTGTTTTGGGGCCACTGCTGTTTGTAATCTTTATTAATGATCTGGATGAGGGTATAGTTGGGTGGATTAGTAAGTTTGCTGATGACACCAAAGTCGGAGGTGTGGTAGATTGTGAGGAAGGGTGTCGAAGTTTGCAGGGTGACTTGGACAGGTTGCAGAGCTGGGCCGCGAGGTGGCGGATGGAGTTTAATGCGGAGAAGTGTGAGGTAATCCATTTCGGTAGGAATAACAGATGTGTTGAGTATAGGGCTAACGGGAGGACTTTGAATAGAGTGGAGGAGCAGAGGGATCTAGGTGTATGTGTACATAGATCCCTGAAAGTTGGGAATCAAGTAGATAAGGTAGTTAAGAAGGCGTACGGTGTC
This sequence comes from Carcharhinus amblyrhynchos, assembly GCF_965287045.1. NCBI lineage: Eukaryota > Metazoa > Chordata > Chondrichthyes > Carcharhiniformes > Carcharhinidae > Carcharhinus > Carcharhinus amblyrhynchos. The sequence goes on from NC_137331.1 coordinate 39,609,839, forward strand.
TTGGCGTTTATTGGCAGGGGGATTGAATTTAGGAGTCGCAGCGTCATGTTGCAACTGTACACAACTCTGGTGCGGCCGCACTTGGAGTACTGTGTGCAGTTCTGGTCCCCACATTACAGGAAGGATGTGGAGGCTTTGGAGAGGGTGCAGAGGAGGTTTACCAGGATGTTGCCTGGTATGCAGGGGAGGTCCTATGAGGAGAGACTGAGGGATTTGGGGTTGTTTTCACTGGAAAGAAGGCGGCTAAGAGGGGATCTTATAGAAACATATAAGATGATTAGAGGTTTAGATAGGGTGGATGGTGATAGCCTGTTTCCTCGGATGGAGAAATCTAGCACGAGGGGGCATGGCTTTAAATTAAGGGGGGGTAGTTATAGGACGGATGTCAGGGGCAGGTTCTTTACCCAGAGGGTGGTGAGGGACTGGAATGCCCTGCCTGCTGCAGTTGTAAATGCGCCTAGTTTGGGGGCGTTTAAGAGATTGGTGGATAGGTTTATGGACGAAAAGGGATTGGTTTAGATTAGTGGGTCAATGTTTTTTTTTAAAAATAAGACTGGTCGGCGCAACATTGTGGGCCGAAGGGCCTGTTCCGCGCTGTAATGTTCTATGTTCTATGTAACAAAGTCACAGACGACATTTTCAGCTGCAGGTGAAATTCCATTTGAAGTGTAAAGAAGATGGAGCTAAAATGGATGATTTATTAATCCAGAAGCTCAGCTAATGTTCTGGGGACCTGGGTTCGAATCCTGCCACAGCAGCTGAATTTAATAAAAAGTATCTGGAATTAAGAATCTACTGATGACCATGAAACCATTGTTGATTGTTGGGAAAATCCATCTGGCTCCTTCCTTTAGGGAAGGAAATCTGCCATCCTTACCCGAGCTGGCCTCCATGTGACTCCAGAGCCAGAGCAAAGTGGTTGCCAATATCTATCCCTCCATCATTGGCACAGTGGGTGGCACAATGGTTAGCACTGCGGTCTCAGGGATATGGGTTTGATTCCGGCCCTGGGTGACTGTGTGGAGTTTGCACGTTCTCCCTGTGTCTGCGTGGGTTTCCTCAGGGTGCTCCAGTTTCCTCCCACAGTCTGAAAGATGTGCAGGTTAGGTGAAGTGGCCATGCTAAATTTTCCCTCAGTGTACTTGGGCAACGAGAGATGGATAATAAATGCTGGCTAGCCAGCGACGCCAATGTCCTGCGAATGGAAAAAAAAACTACAATGGTGGAGTGGTGTTGACAATCCACTTTCCTGTCCTCTCCTTTCCTTCTCTATAACCAGTATGTACTCTATAAACAGTGTGTTTTGTCTGTATAGCGCGCAAGAAACAATACTTTTCACTGTATCCCAATACATGTGACAATAAGTCAAACTGAATCCAGAGACCCTGAGTGATGCTCTGGGGACCTAAGTTCAAATCTCATCATGGCACTGAATCTCACCAATTTAATTCACTAAAACTCTGGAATTAAAAGTCTCTTGATGACCACGAAACCATAGTCAATTGTCAAGAAAACCCATCAGATTTACAAATGTCTTTTTAGGAAAGGAAATCTGCCGTCCTTACCCAATCTGGCCTACATTTGACTCCAGAGCCACAGCAATGTGGTTGACTCTGAAATGGCCTAGCAAACCATTCAGTTCAGTGGCAGTTAGGGATGGGCAATAAATGCTAGTCCAGCCAGCAATGCCCACATCCCATGAACATTTTTTTAAAGTAGCTTACTTAGGGGCAATTGACAAACCCCAAAGAATGTTGTCCAGTCCTCGAAGACACAATGAAACACTTCTGGAATCTTATATCTATATTGTGGTGACAAAATATGCAATCACTTACACCTTTATAGTACCGCCTTCACTTTTACATTGAAAATGAGCCAGAAAGATTGACTCATTTAATGACCCTTCTTATGTCACCTTCCTCACTGAGGCATTAACTCAGTGGAGCTACAACTCTCACCAATTTTTACAGATGCACTATAGAAAGCATTCTTTGTATCACAGCTTGGTATGGCTCTTGCTCTGCCCAAGACTGCAGCGAACTACAAAAGGTTGTGAATGTAGCCCAATCCATCACACAAACCAGCTTCCCATCCATTGATTCTGTCTACACTTCCCACTGCCTCGGCATAGCAGCCAGCATAATTAAGGACCTCATGCACCCCCCAACATTCTCTCTTCCACCTTCTTCCATCAGGAAAAAGATACAAAAGTCTGAGATTATGTATCAACCAACTCAAGAACAGCTTCTTCTCTGCTGTTGTCAGAGTTTTGAATGGACTTACCTTGCATTAAGTTGATCTTTACCCACACCCTAGCTATGATTGTAACACTACATTCTGCACTCTCTCATTTCCTTCTCTATGAATGGTATGATTTGCCCATGTAGCACACAAGAAGCAATACTTTTCACTATATACTAATACATGTGTCAATAACAAATCAAGTAAAATCAAAACAAATCAAATGAAATCAGATGCTTTTTACTCAATGTATTTATTCCTCGGTATGTTGCCATTTTCACAGTGGTCGCTGAGGTATTGCTATGTGTAATTGTGAGCAACAAGTTGCAGTTCCCTGTAGTGAAACGAATAGAAGTGAAGAAAGATGAGTTTGGCTGAATGAGGTGGGGCAGGGGGAAGATTTTGTGACATTATCTCCTGGCTCCTGCAGACGCACCTCATCGAGTGGTGCAGGGGAAGTGTAACGGGGGTGAAATTCATCTTTGCAGCCTGCGGGGCGTGACCTCTTTGAAACAGTGTATATGGAAGTATCCCCACCATGCGCTGGAGGCCTGCAAAGCAGTCCTATTGTGACATTCGGAATACTAAATGCTGAGTATTGCTGAATTAAGGGGCATGCTGTCAAAGTTTTGCATCTGGCACTCAGCGGGACAGATGCAGGAATGCCAAATTTCAAAGGGAACAGATTGGTCAATTGTTAATTTAATGGCTACACCAAGAAAAGGAATCCTTTCAAGCCTTACGCAATTGGTGAATTACCCAAGAGATTGGGGAGCCTTTGGTCCCCTGTTGTTTTCTCCATAGTAATGCCTCGACCAATCAGAGTCCACTTCTCAACAAATCAGCTCCCCTTTCTCCTGTGATTATGAGGGGCAAGGTTGAGAAGCTGGACCTTCATGAATAACCTTATTCAGAACAAGGATTGAATTTCTGCTGTTGGCTCTAACCAACCGTCCAGCCAACCGAGCTAATCCGATCCCCTAAGGGCGCATGGTGGCACAGTGGTTAACACAGCCCCAGGACTCAAGATCAATTCCGGCCTCAGGTCACTGTTTGGGTGGAGTTTGCACGTTCGCCGTATATCTGTGTGGGTTTCCTCCGGGTGCTCCAGTTTCCTCCCACACTCCAAAGATGTGCGGGTTAGGTTGTTGGCCATGTTAAGTTGATCCTTAGTGTCAGTGGTAACTAGCAGAGTAAATATGTAGGGTTACAGGGGTATATATAGGGCCTGGGTGGGACTTCTGTTCATGCAGGCTCAATGGGCTAGATGACCTCCTACTAGACTGTAGGTGTTCTATGATTCTATGATTTGAAATTTGGCATGCCTGCATTTGTCCGGATGAGTGACAGGACAAAGAGCTTTGGTAGTACCTCCCTTTTCAGCGATGCGACTGTGGTACCATATTGCTGGTGCCATTGGGTCAACATAAGCAACAGAATCATCCCTGGTTGTTAATTACCAACACTCAATCTGCCCCCATGACAGGATGTCTATCGATAATAAGGAAGTTTTACTCTATCTTTATAAGCAGGATTTTTCGGGCAAGGTCAACGGATCTTTGCATTGTCCATGTCCTACCTATGATTCCCGTGGCAGGGAGAACAGGGAAATTTCACTGATATCTCAGTGGATAGGGCTCAACTGAAGTATTACTTCTAACTTACCCCTGGACAGCTCCTTTAGAAAAATGGAAAGGAGATTTACTGGAATCATAGAATCATAGAATCCCTACAGTGCAGAAGGAGGCCATTCAGCCCATCGAGCCTGCACTGACATAAATTAGACACTATCCCCATAACCCCATGTATTTATCCTGCTAATCCCCCTGACACTAAGGAACAATTTATCATGGCCATTGCCTCTAATCCGTACATCTTTGGACTGTGAGAGGAAACCAGAGCACCCAGAGGAAACCCACGTAGATATCAAGAGAATGTGCAGACTCCACACAGACAGGGACCCAAGGCCGGAATTGAACCCAGGTCCCTGGCACTGTGAGGCAGCAATGGTGTGGGAACTCAGTCATGTAGATGTCTTAGTTAGTTCGCCTTAGAGCAGAGAAGATTAAGGGGAGATTTAGCAGAGGTGTTCAAAATTGTAAGTTTGTGACAGAGTAGATTTAAGAAAATTATTTCCAATGACAGAAAGGTCAGTAACCAAAGGACATAGTCTTGAGATAATTGGCTAAAATGCCAAGAGTAGCAGGGGTGAGGTGAGGAGAATATTTTTACATAGTGAGTTGTGATCCAGAAAGTGCAGCCTGAGAGACTGGGCACGATAGCACAGTGGTTAGCACTACTGCCTCACAGTGCCAGGGACCCAGAGTTTGAGCATTCTCCCTGCATGGGTCTGTGTGGGTTTCCTCTGGGTGCTCCGGTTTCCTCCCACAGTTCAAAGATGTGCAGGTTAAGTGTATTGGCCATGCTAAATTACCCCGTGGTGTCCCAAGATATGTAGATTAGATGGATTAACCATGGTAAAAAGTGTGGCTTTATGGGAATAGGGCAGGGGAGAGTGCCTGGGTAAGGTACTCTGTTAGAGAGTCAGTGCAAACTCAATGGGCTGAACGGCCTCCTGCTACACTGTAGGGATTCCATAAGGATGGTGCAAGCAGCTTCAACAGTAACTCACTGAAAGCCATTGGATAAAGACTTGGGAGAAGGGAAAAACCTTTACTGGGCTGGAGTGGAAGAGCAGGGCGAATGGGACTAATTGAATTGTTTTTCGATCAGAGAGGTGGCACGGACATGGTGGGTCGAATGGCCTCCTCTAGAAGCTGTGATATGTTTTAATCAGTAAAGTGTTCAATCAGGCAATCACACCATGCCTTCAGAGTGAATGAAGTAGTGAAACCACTGCTCAGGAACCAGTCTTCCTTTCGCACAGAGTTAGGCAGATCTGATGGTTCAAGACTGATGTCTCCAGTTAGTATTTCGAATAGAGGGGGTGGTGGGGGGGAAGGAATACTGAATCGCTAATGATTGATTAAAGCCATTTTACTCGTCTTCATTCCTGATGCAGTCATGCACTGTTATTACAAAGATCTTTACCCCCAGCTGATTTAATCAAAAGCTGGAGGCATTTACAACACATTTCAAAGCAGGAGAGGAGTGACATGGAGGACACACAATATAAATTACCAACAAAATTCTCACTACACGATCTGCTTATTACTTTATTAGCTAGTCATCGACCGATTTATAAAGTCTTGCACACTTTCTTATTGAGGCCTGCTGTGTTTGATATTAGCCCAGCTTTCCTCTGGCTTCTCCACTGAAGCTTTTCCGCGTAGTGACACCAGATCATTGCCTCATTCCTCTTCCCTCGAACTCTCTCAAGGCAGCCATAACACTGAGTTGTGATTTTCTTCAGACCCAATTGGCTTTAACACCAACACCCCACCTCACCCCTGAGCACCATCACTTGGCAGGCAATCATGCAAACCAACCTCCCATCCATTGACTCCGTCTAGGGTGGCACGGTGGCACAGTGGTTAGCACTGCTACCTCACAGCTCCAAGGACCTGGGTTCAATTCCCAGCTTGGGTCACTGTGTGTGTGGAGTTTGCACATTCTCCTTGTCACTGTGTGGGTTTCCTCCGGGTGCTCCAGTTTCCTCCCACACTTCAAAGGTGTGAGGGTTAGGTTGATAGGCCATGCTAAATTGACCCTAGTGTCAGGTGGAATAGGGCCTGGATGGGATTGTGGTCAGCACAGACTCGATGGGCCAAATGGTCTCCTTCCGCACTGTAGGGATTTTATAAGAATTTCCCACTACCTCAGGAAAGCAGCCAGCATAAGCAAGGACCCCAACACATCTTGGACATACTCTTTTCCACCTTCTTCCATCGAAAAAAATATACAAAAGTCTAAAGACACGTACCAACCAACTCAAGAACAGCTTCTTCCCTGCTGCCATCAGACTTTTGAGTTGTCCTACCACACATTTTTCTCTACAACCGAGCTATGACATTATATTTGACCCAGATTCAATCCAGGCCTGAGTCACTGTCTGTGTGGAGTCTGCCCATTCTCCCCATGTCTGCGTGGGTTTCCTCTGGGTGCTCTGGTTTCCTCCCACAATTCAAAGATATGCAGATTAGGTTGATTGGCTATGCTAAATTGCTTTCAGCTATTAGTGTAATCTTAAAGCCTTCATAGAATCCATATACAGCGGAAGGACGCCATTTGGCCCATCGAGCCTGCATCGACAGCAATCCCATACTATCCCTGTAACCAGATGTATTTACCCTGCTGATCGCCCTGACATTAAGGGGCAATTTTGCATGGCCAATCCACCTAACTTACACATTTTTGGACACTTTGGCCCCTTAGTGTCCAAAGATGTGTATGTTAGGTGGATTGGCCATGCAAAATTGCCCCTTAGTGTCAAGGGGATCAGCAGGGTAAATACGTGGGGGTTACAGGGATAGGAAGTGATTGCTGTCGGCGCAGGCTCGATGGGCTAAATGGCATCCTTCTGCATTGTATGGATTCAATGAAGGCTTTAAGATTACACTGTAAGATAATAGCTGATACAAGCTAAACTCTTAATGTTTTCCACTGGGATTTCTCCCTCGTGTTTTAGCAAGGGTTTTCATTTTCACTATCTTACAATTTTGGTGACATGCAATAAATGTTCACATCGCAAAATCATTTCAAGTGAAGATATATGGATATATTTTCAATGGCTTTAGCAAAGAATTGCAGGTAAGTTTGAGATTTATTATCTATATAGCCTTTTACTGTGAAACCTCTCAATTTACAAAGATCACCATGCGTAACAGAACGTGTTATTTAACTCATCATCAGCAGTGATGACAGATCACATCCAATTGGGAGATGTGGCCAGTATTCTCCAGCCTCGCCCATTGCTGGGATTCTCCAGTTCCGCTGCTGTGAATGGAGGTTTGGCTGAGCGCCAAATTTTCTATTCTCGCTAGCAGCGGGAGTGGGGTGTGTGAGGCCGGAGAAATCCAGCTCGTGTAAAATTTGCAGCATTGTTCAAATAAATGAAAGCATTCTAACACCTCGTTGTATTTCTTGTTTCAGTGCAAACATCTTTCTACAACGCCCAAGTGGTGCCCGGTAAGTATTGACTCTGACCATTATTTGCACATTTACCTTCTTGAGCTGAGATCACACAGATTTGTTTTCCCCTGTGCGAAAGTCGGTGCCAAAGTGACTGAGTTCCCAATTTTCCAACATCCAAAACAAATTCATATCGGAACTGGTAGTTTTAGCTGGTTGTGAACAAAACCCACTGGGGCTGACTAACAAGTGGACTGGAGAATAGACGCATCTAGAATCATTGAATCCCTACAGTGCACAGGGAGGTCATTTGGCCCATTGGGTCTGCACCAACTTTCCAATAGAGCATCCCACTCATGACCTCCCCTGCCCTATACCCATAACCTCATGTAATATCGCTAATCTACACCAGGTATTCCAGTTTCCTTCCACAGTCTGAAAGACATGTTGGTTAAATGCCTTGGCCATGCTAAATTCCCCCTCAGTGTACCCAAACAGGTACCGGAGGGTGGCGATTTGCGGACTTTCACAGTAACTTCATTGCAGTGTTAATGTAAGCCTACTTGTGACACTAATAAATACGCTAACTTTAAATATCATGAGACACTAAGGGAGAATTTAGCATGGCTAATACACCAAACCAGCATGTCTTTCGGACTGTGGGAGGAAATGGAGCATCCGGAAGAAACCTGCACAGACACGGGGAGAATGTGCAAACTCTGCACAGTCACCCAAAGCTGGAATTGAACCCGGGTCCCTGATGCTGCGAGGCAGCAGTGCTAATCGCTGTGCCACTGTGCCACTTGTATTTAAGACTATTGTATGAGAAAGGGCATTTCAGAGGCAGCAAGACACATTTTGCGTCTTACCTCTGAATTCCACAAAATCTCAAACAATGACACAATGGAGTAGAGGAAAGACATTGTTAAACTGGTGTGGCAACAATAATCTCTCCCTCAACGTCAACAAAACAAAGGCTTCATGATGTGTAGTGAAGAATATGCCCCTGTCCACATCAACGGAGATGAAGTAGAAATGGTCGGAAACTTCAAGTTTTTAGGTGGTCTGATCACCAACAAACTGTCCTCGTACCTCCATGCAGATGCAGGAAGCCCACCAATGCCTCTACTTTCTCAGAAGACTAAGGAAATTGGGTATGTTAGCTATGACTTTCACCAACTTTTACAGACACACCATAGAAAGCATTCTTTCTGGGTGTATCACAGTTTGGTATGGCTCCTGCTTTGCCCAAGACCGCAAGAAACTACAAAAGGTCATGAAAGTATCCTAATCCAACACGCAAACCTGTCTCCCATCCATTGACTCTGTCTACACTTCCCACTGCCTCAGCAAAACAGCCAGCTTAATTAAGGACCCCATGCATCACGGACATTCTCTCTTCCACCTTCTTCCATTGGGAAAAAGGCACAAAAGTCTGAGCTCACGTACCAGCCGATTCAAGAACAGCTTCTTCCCTGCTGCCATCAGATTTTTGAATGGACTTACCTTGCGTTAAGTTGATCTTTCTCTATATCCTAGCTCTGACTGTAACACTACATTCTACACTCTCTCCTTTCCTTCTCTATGAACGATATGCTTTGTCTGCAGAGCGCGCAAGAAACAATACTTCTCACTGTATACTAATACATGTGACACAATAAATCAGATCAAATCAAATCAAATCGTTCTGAAATTGGGACAGCAATGATTATAGAAGAAGGCTATTAGCGTCCTGGAAACCGAGGCTGCCTTAGTCGCATAATAATTACCTGATTGATGTAGTTTTATTTTGAATAGATGTCATTCCTCGGCGATGGACTGTTCTTTTATTTTACACTTTTATAATCGCTCACACATCCTGTGGTGTCAGTTCCAATCAGTCGGGCAGATGACAGGTCCCTGCTGCTCATTACCTGATACATGATGTTGTCCATTTATCGCTGCATTATTTATCCTCGGTGTTGCAGACCTTGAACTTTAAGATCTGGGAATTTCTCAAAGGACACAGAACTAGTGACCTTTCATAGATTTCCGTAGGCACAAGCCTCAGTTGTAGCTTGATAGTTAGCACTTGAGTCTCTGAACCTGAAGGTCGTGGTTCAAATCCTACTCTGTGCATTACCTGATTCAGTTGTGGCCCTTGCAAGCATCTTTTGGGGGGTTGCTTTGCCTCAATTAGCTGGACTTTGATTTGATTTATTGTTGTCACATGTACCTGGATACAGTGAAAAGTATTGTTTCTTGTGCCCTATACAGACAATGCATACCATTCATAGGGGAGAAGGAAAGGAGAGAGTGCAGAATATATTGTCGAGAGTTTAAGAGTTAGAATGCAGTTTAAAAAGCATAGAATGAGAGTAAAAAATAGAATTCAAGGGGACAGCTCGCAGGAAGCCACCATGTTCCAGTGCCATCTTGAATCATCTGGTTCCTGATGCGGGGTGATAACAACAGCGTGGGTTCAATTCCCGTACTGGCTGAGGTTATTCATGAAGGCTGCGCCTTCTCAGCCTTGCCCCTCGCTTGAGTTATGGTGATCCTCAGGTTAAATCACTATCAGTCAGCTCTGCACCAACCCCCCCCCGCCTCCCCAACCCCAACAATGGGCAGAACAGTTGATGGTCATATGGGACTGTGGCAACTTTACCTTTTTACCTGATCCAATCCACTGTTGGCCACTATCTGTCCTCTCAGTGAGACGTGAAAAATCCCATTACTTGGAAGAAGCGAAGAATGAGTTCTCTCCGGTGTCCTGGCGAACCTTTAACCTCAACCCGGATCCCCCCCACCTAAGAAAGGATATTCTTGCCACAGAGGGAGAGCAGCGAAGGGTCATGAGCTGATACTGGGGTTGGCGAGACTATCTTATGAGGAGAGATTGGACTGAGCCTGTATTCACTCGGGTCCAGAAGGATGACAGGGGATGTGATTGAAGTGCATAAAATTCTAACAGAGCTGGACAGTCCAGATGCAGGAGGCATGATTTCCTTTTTGGGGAATGTAGAACCAGGAGGCACAGTTTCAGGATACGGGGTAGACCATTTAGGACTGACCTGAGGAAAATTCTGTCACTTAAAGTGAATTTAGAATCATAGAATCCCTACAGTGCAGAAGGAAACTATTGAGTCTGCGCAAGCTCTCCGACAGAGTATCTTTACCTGGCCTATCCTATAACCCTATAGATTTACCCCACTAATCCTCCTAACCTACAATGTTTGGGACTAAAGGGCAATTTAGCATGGCTAATCCGCCTAACCTGCACATCATTGGAGCGTGGGAGGAAACCAGGGCACCCGGAGGAAACACACAGACACAGGGAGAACGTGCAGACTCCAATGGGGAGGCAATGGCCAAGTGGTATTATCGCTAGACTATTAATACAGAAACTCAGCTAATGTTCTGGGAATGCAGGTTCGAATCCCGCTACGGCAGATGATGGAATTTGGATTCAATAAACAAAAAATTATTTGGAATTAAGAATTTACTGATGACCGTGAAACCATTGTCGATTGTTAGAAAAACCTATCTGATTCACTAAAGGTCCTTTAGGGAAGGGAATCTGTTGTCCTTACCTGGTCTGGCCTACATGTGACTCCAGAACCACAGCAATGTGGTTGACTCTTAACTGCCCTCAGGCAATTAGGGATGGGCAATAAATGCTGGCCAGCCAGCGACACCCAGGTCTCACGAATGAATTAAAAAAAAACTCTGCACAATGACCCAAGCCAGGAATCAAATGCAGGTCCCTGGTATTGACAGGCAGCAGTGCTAACCATGTGCCACTATGCCATTTCTCTGCTACGAAAGTTGTGGAGACCAAGTCACTGAATGTATTCAAGAAAGAGATAATTTTTATTAGATTTTACTGGCATCAAGGGGTATGGGGAAAAAGCGGGAATACGGCATTGCGATTGAGGACCAGCCATGATCATATTAAATGGAGGAGCAAGCTCAAAGGGCCGAATGGCCTACTCCTGCCCCTAGTTTCTATTGCTGGAATTTTACCACCATGCCCATCACAGGAATTGACCGGATGAGGGGCCGGAAGATGAAAAGATCCATTGTCCTTGGGCGGGATTTTACAGTTTCGGGATGAGCGAGGACATAAAAAATTGATTCGAAGAACAGATAATTTGGTCATTCTGACATTGCTGTTTGTGGGAACTTACTGTGAATACATCATCTGCCGGGTTTTCCTATGTTGCCAGAGTGCCTGCACTTCGAAAGTACTTCATTGGCAGTAAAGCGCCTTGAGACATCCTGGGTTTATGAAAGACACTGTATAAGTGCCCGTTTCTCCCTCTTTCAATGCAGTTATAGGCTTGCAGCACGGTGGCATCGTGATTAGTGCTGCGTGCCTCACAGCGCCAAGTTCCCAGATTCAGTTCCTGGCTTGGGTCACTGTCTATGCGGAGTCTGCAAGTTGTCTTCCGTATCTGTGTGGGTAATTATAGGCCGGTTAGTTTAACGTCTGTGGTAGGTAAAATGTTAGAATCTGTCATTAAGGAGGAAATTGCGAGGCATCTTGAAGGGAATTGCTTGATAGAGCAGACGCAGCACGGTTTCATTAGAGGGAAGTCGTGTCTGACAAATTTACTGGAGTTCTATGAGGATGTGTCTAGGGCGGTGGATAGAGGAGAGCCGGTGGATGTGGTCTTTCTAGATTTTCAGAAGGCGTTTGACAAAGTACCTCACAAGAGGTTATTGCAGAAGGTCGAGGGACATGGAGTTGGGGGTAGGGTGTTAGCGTGGATAGAGGATTGGTTGACAAATAGGAGGCAGAGAGTGGGGGTCAACGGGTGCTATTCGGATTGGCGGTTGGTGACTAGTGGAGTGCCCCAGGGGTCGGTGCTGGGGCCTCAGCTTTTTACCATTTATATAGATGATCTGGAGGAGGGAACCGAGTGTAGAGTGTCGAAATTTGCTGATGACACCAAGATTGGGGGAACGGCAAATTGTGCGGAGGGTGTGGAGAGTCTGCAGAAGGATCTAGATAGGCTGGGCGAATGGGCCAGGAAATGGCAAATGGAATTTAATGTTGGCAAGTGTGAGGTGGTCCACTTTGGTAGGAAGAATGGTAGGAAGGACTATTACTTACGGGGCGAAAAACTGCAGCAAGCGACGGTGCAGAGGGACCTCGGGGTCCTTGTGCATGAGTCGCAAAAACCCAGCTTGCAGGTGCAGCAGGTGGTCAGGAAGGCGAATGGGATGCTGGCCTTCATAGCGAGGGGGATTGAATATAAAAGTAGGGAGGTCTTGCTGCAGCTGTATAGGGCATTGGTGAGGCCACAGCTGCAGTACTGTGTGCAGTTTTGGGCGCCGCACCTGCGCAAAGATATTTTGGCCTTGGAGGGAGTGCAGAGGAGGTTTACTAGGCTGATACTGGAGTTGAGGGGGTTGAGCTATGAGGAGAGGCTGAATAAACTGGGCTTGTACTCGTTAGAGTTTAGAAGAATGAGGGGAGATCTCATTGAGACTTATAAGATGATGAATGGCATGGATAGGATAGAGGTGGAGAGACTCTTCCCGCTCAAAAAAGACAGTAGGACTAGGGGGCACAGCCTCAAGATAAAAGGGGGGCGGTTTAGAACGGAGTTGAGGAGGAACTTCTTCACTCAAAGGGTGGTGAATCTCTGGAATTCTCTGCCCGTTGAAGTGGTGGAGGCTACCTCGCTAAATATTTTTAAGACGCGGGTTGATGGGTTTTTGATAAGAGAGGGGATTAAGGGTTATGGGGAAAGGGCGGGAAAGTGGAACTGAGCAGCGACAGATCAGCCATGATCTTATTGAATGGCGGGGCAGGCTCGAAGGGCTAGATGGCCTACTCCTGCTCCTATTTCTTATGTTCTTATGTTCTTTCCTCCGGGTGCTCTGGTTTCTTCCCACAGTCCGAGCGACATGCTGGTTAGATTCATTGACCATGCTAAATTCTCCCTCGGTGTACTCGAACAGGTGCCAGAGTGTGGCGACTAGGAGATTTCCATTGTAACTTCAATGCGGTGTTAATGTAAGCCTACTTGTAACACTAATAAATATGCTCAGACTCTAAACACTACTTTTAGCAGTGGACTTGTAGAAGTTTCTAGCAATGTGTTCAAGCTGCGGTCAGGTTTTCAGTTTAGCTGTGACCACTCCAACTACAATTCAACATTTCCAAACAGCAGACATGCAATGGTAGTAATTTAATTATTTACTATTTGCAAAACACTGGGGCAAGTCTCCCTTATTGTATATTATATGTGGAATGCTGGTGGTCCCAGACCTTTGGTTAAGTTGTATCTTGTGATGAATTGGTCCCTCTGGAATTGTATATCAGCCTGCAGTGAATGATTTAGCTTTGCAGAGAAAACACATTTACTGATTTACTGCAGGAAATTCATATTTTAACAAAGAAAGAATTTTCAATTTTCTCCACTTAAAAATAATCGCCATGTTGAATCTACAACTTAGCCAACCGGAGTGTGACCTTTTGTTACAGAAGGTTAAGAGTCAAAGAACTTCCCTGTGCTGTTTGATATTAATGATTTTAATATCTTTTGTTCATTCTTTTCCTTTCAATTCAGAGCAATTTTATTGCTCCAAAAGTGTCCTGTTTTTACTGTGGTGTGCACTACTCGTTTTGATCTGGATGTGATTTGAGAATTTTAGATGCAGGAAGTAACTGCAAAGATGGATAGGTTTTTTTGTGTGTGTGTTGTCCACAAGGCTCCAATTAGAAACAGCCAGTTTCAATTCTGAATTTACTGCCTGTTACTCTCCGGGCTAATAGAAAATCTATTTTAATTTTGTTGCAAATATGATTGCCCACCTATACCATCTATTTTTAGTGACTGCCCTGGCAGGAATGTTTCCATTTTGAGAAAAAGGCCATGAAACATCAAGAGTGGTTTCTGTTGCATTCTGCTGGTTTCTTTAGTGCAGGAAGGGTGATTGCCAGTGACAAACAGAAGAGCAGAGAGAGGTCTTTAGGGTGAAGATAAGAGTAGTTGATTTTTGTTGTCTTTCATTCCATTCTTTTTGCAGAGAAGCATAAGCCTGCACCATATATAGTGAAAAACTTTCACCTCTTGGCTTTTCACGTTTGCTTCTACTCTTTGTGGGTGGCATGGTGGCACAGCAGTTAGCACTGCTGCCTCAAAGTGCCAGGAACCCAGGTTCAATTCTGGCCTTGGGTCACTGTCTGCGTGGATTCTGCACATTCTCCCTGTGTCTACATGGGTTTCCACTGGGTGCTCTGATTTCCTCTCACAGTGCAAAGCTGTGCGGGTTAGGTGGATTGGCTGTACTAAATTGTCCTTTAGTGTCTTTATTTATTTGTGTCACATGTAAGCTTACAACAACACTGCAATGAAATTACCGTGAAAATTCTTTAGTCACCACATTCCAGCATGCGTTCAGGTACAATGAGGGAAAATGTAGCATGGCCAATGCACCAAACTAGCACATCTTTTGGACTGTGGGAGGGAACCGGGAGCACCCAGAAGAAATCCATGCAGACTCGGGAGAACATGCAAGTTCGGCACAGACAGTGACCCAAACCAGGGATCGAGCTCCGATCCCTGGCACTGTGAGACTGCAGTGCTAACCACTGTGCCACCGTGCCGCCCAGGGGATTAGCAGGGTAAGCATGTGTTGTTACGGGGATAGAGCCTGGGTGGGGTTGTAGTTGGTGCAGGCTTCATGAGCCGAATGTCTTCCTTTTGCACTGTGAGATTCTATGATTCTACATTGCAGACATCCAGAATGCATCACAGTTCCTACCTGTCAAACATTTAGTCAGGCCATACATTTCAGAACATACTCTCAATAACAATGGCAACTCACATTGACAAAGGGGGTGGGATTCTTTGGCCTTATCCATGGTGTACCCACTGCGAGTGAGAATGGAGGATCTGGTGTTCCAGCCAAAACTCCATTCATTCCCAACGGCATTGGAGAATCCCAGCCGCAAAGGTGGACAGGAGATTTCGGCCAGTGTGGTTGATATCCCAAAACATTCCAAAGCACTTCGTGGGTACGTTATCAAAATAGATTTGACACCGAGCTACATAAGAAGATGTTGGGACAGTTGACCAAAGTCTTGGTCAAAGAGATGGGATTTGAAGTAGCATCTTAGTGGTTTCTTAGCTGGGGAGAATAGAGGGAGGTGTTAAGGCAGAAAGGTTCATGGAGAATGCTCCAGAGCTTTGGTAGCTGCAGGCACACCATCACCCCCCGTCACCCCCACTCCACCAGCAGTGATGGCCTGATGAAAATTAGGTTTGGGGTAGGTGCCAGAATTGGAGACATATCTCAGGAAGACCACTGGCTTATTCTAGGTAAGACAGAAAGCAGACAAAAGTCTATTCAATATCTGAAAACTGGATGACCCTTAAATCTCTTCTTCTTCTGTCTCCCAGCAGAGAGACCTTTCCAATGCAGATACTGTCCCTACAGTTCATCGCAAAAGGGAAACCTGAAAACGCACGTGCAGTGTGTCCATCGCCTGCCGTTCGACAACACCCAGTATCCGGATCGTCGCTTCCGACTCTCACGGAGTGACATCGACTTCTACAAAGCAATGGAGAAACAGTTTGGTCACTTTTCAATGACGGGTTGCCAGTCTTCAGGGACAACGGTACAGGAATGAGATTGTGTCCGAACCTATTTCTGGCCTGCAAATTTCAGGATATTCCCATTCACACTGAGTGAGATATAGTGGGACCATTCCACAAAGGATTGGGACTGTGAGGTAGGGCAGGGTGGGGGAGTTTGACCGCAGCGATATAATCTGTTGAGGACTCATGGATTCAGGGAACAGCCATTTATTCGGCAGTGCGACCCGAATGTTGGTTTCTTCTTCTTTTCTTGATGAATGCGGGCTCACAGATAATTGCAAGCGGAACACTGATTGTCCACTCAGAGTACATTTATTTTTATTGGGTATCTATGTCGAGAATGCAAAATGCTCAAATCCTCACTGTTTTAGTCACACAGCCTTGCTTTTTGGCCTTTCCTTAGATGTTGGTGGACTTTGGAAAATACAGCCATGGTTTTGAGATGGGCAGATGCGAGACAATCCAACATTTATTGGTGTTATACGTTACGCTGAACATGCAACTTAACCCTTACCACATCTTCGAAACTCATTGTTAGACAAGGAAGATGCAAAATTTATCAACGGTGCATTTGTATGTTTTTTAAGAAAAATTACAATTGAACTCTCATTAGGCAAACATAATTCATGTTAAAAGCATAAAGCCAGGGGGCAGTCCATGTCAGCAAGAAGCATTCTTATTATCTGTTGATGGGAAGGTACTAAATGTTAACATGAACTCACTATCCTGTGTTTTTTTTTTAAATACAAACTGAGTTTGGATAACTCTTTATTCATCTACCTTTCAGGATATTTTAGACAAACCATTAACTTTTACTGCAAAAACAGAGAAGCCACAAAAGGTGGTTTCTTAGTCAGAAGAAATGCCTTGGGTTTATCTTGTTGAACGAAAAAGACCCAACGTCCATGTCCATCGCTGCAGACTAAAAGATGTTGCTTCAACGCTCAGGACTATATGTAACACAAATTCCTGAAGAGTTCTTGTTATTATACTGCTATCCTCTTCAACGTAAAAAACTCTCTTTACCTCTTCTGTTTTGGCAATTTTGGATTTTCGTTTCCTCTTTTGAGGTTTTCCCTGAATTAGGATTATGGGATGCAAGGAGAAGCCATCAGTGCACAACATAAATTCAATACAAGTAACTCTGAGGGTCTGGAATACCACTTCGGAGGATAAACTCGAGGGAGACAGAGAGTGGGGCGGGGGGGGCTCTTTACCCTCTGATCACCAATTAGCATGAATGCAGGAACAACCTGTATGATAGCAAGTGTGCAATAGCAGCCTAGATACTACATATGGATGGGTACAGATGAAAAACACCAGCCAGTTGACGATCGTAAGGATCTCAAGCAGTGTGTCATTGGCTCCGCAGGTACCATTTTTGCGGAGAGAGAGAGAGAGACGAGGGACAGAATGGCCAAACACCAGTAGAGAGAGCAACAGTGGACCTCCGCAATGCACTCTAATGGATGCTGTATGTTGCGATGGCCATTGCCTTCGGTTATGGAGATTCAATAAATTCAATTCTGTTATCGCTTTGGATTCTGAGAATTTTACTGACTCCTTTTTTCTGAGGATTCTGTTCTCCCCCATTTGTGTGGTAATTCATGCATCACACGGTCAAGGCTCACCCACACACTAGGCTAAACACACACATTTATTTGTCACTGTCCTCTCTGCATGGAGTAGTGGTTCATTTTAATCAAAGCCACCTATTGGGAAACTGACAGGATCGAGTGCAACACTGATTTTGTGGCCTGTCCTTATTATGTCTAAGTTTATTTATTAGTGTCACAAGTAGGCATATGTTAACACTGAAATGAAGCGACTGTGAAAATCACCTAGTCACCACACTCCAGCACTTATTCGGGTACACTGAGGGAGAATTTAGCACGGCCGATGCACCTAACCAGCACGTCTCTGAACTTTGGAGGAAACCGGAGCACCCGGAGGAAAACTCACCCAGACACGGGGAGAATGTGCAGACTCCGCACAGACAGTGACCCAAGCCAGGAATCGAACTCGGGTCCCTGGCACTGTGAGGCAGCACTGCTAACCAGTGTCCCATCATGCCACCCATTTATCCCAGTAAATTGATTTCTGGAGGAGTTTAATATCCATGGGGCCCAGATTTTCAGAGTCACGGAGACTCAGCAGAACTTTGAATCAGTGGGATATAGATGCACTTCTTTTTATGCCAGCCAAATAAACCAAATGCCTCACAGCACTAGGTTCGATTCTCAGCTTGGGCCACTGTCTGTGCGGAGTCTGCATGTTCTCCCCATGTTTGCATGGGTTTCCCCCAGATGCTCTGGTTTCCTCCCACAGTCTGAAAGATGTGTGGTTAGGTGCATTGGCCATGCAAACTTCTCCCTCAGTGTACCCGAACAGGTGCCGGAGTGTGGCGACTAGGGGATTTTCACCGTAACTTCATTGCGGCATTAATGTAAGCCTACTTGTGACTAATAAACTAAAAGAAAAATTGAACAGACTCAGAAACAAAGCAAGAAAGGCAGCCCCCAAAAGGAAGGGAACTGTCCAAGCCAAAAAAAAGGCAGAAAGGTAATTTAAAACATTAAGGGTGGAATTCTCCAGCCATGCTGGTCTAAAAGCTGGAAATTCTCACTCTACTATCAATGGGGTTTTCCATTGTCCGCAATCCACCAGCTAAAATTCCAGTGATGAGCGGGATGGGAGAATTCTGACCTAAATCTGGGATCCAATGCAAAAATCCCCGGAACACACCTCTCTTTCCAACAGATCCTGTTTTTGTTGGTAGGGGAATTGGGGGCGGGGATGGTTGGGGGTGGGATGTGTGCTTCACACAGGAAGAAAACCCATGTCAACACATGACTGGTTAGGTGAATTGACCCAAACAGGGGCCAGGGTGTGACGAATAGAGGGTTTTCACAGTAACTTCATTACAGTGTCGATGTAAGCTTGTTTGCAACTCATAAATAAGCTTTAACCAAACTCATTTGGACGCTTGTTTAAAAAAATGTACATTTAGAGTAGTCCTTTCAAAAAAAAATCTAAGCACTGTATATTTCCCAAAGCTGTGGCCTGAAGAGAAAATGAAGATTCATTAATACAAAGCTAAACTTTTCTGTGAGCTGTGTGACATGTTTTCATTTGCTTCCCTGGTATAGATGGAAATAATTGGAACAAAACCTGCTGTTTGCTTTTGATTCTCAACAGGTTCTAAATGTATGCTGAAAATTGTTCAATTCCATTGGGGGTAACAGGGTAATGGAAGATTACTGCTCCAACACAACTGTATTGTTCAATCACATGTAAATTTATCTGTTAAGTTAACGTGAAAATCCAACTCACCGATGATTTAGGAAGCTATCTTAATGAAGCCTACCACTACCATTCACAGGTTTTAAGTCGGTCCGTATCGTGTCCAACGAGGGGCATACACGCGATGGGTCGTACTGGGGCTGCTCTTGGTTGTTCGAGATTGGCCTAGTGCTTCATGTCATTAGTGTGTGCTTAAACCGGACCAGATACTGGGCAAGACGACAGCTCAGTGACTATCGCTGATTGCTGTGCAGAGACATGGATTTGGGCCGGTGTCTGTGGGAGTTTGCACATTCTCCCCGTGCTTGCGTGGGTTTTCTCCGGGTGCTCCGGTTTCCTCCCACACCCCAAAGGTGTGCTGTTAGGCTGATTGGCAGGAATAAATTGTCCCTAAATCAGATTCCCTCAATCTGGATGGCCATAAAACATTAGGCAAGGGTCGTGGGTGGAGAGGGGGACTGGTGGTGTTGAGATGGCGGCGCGGGCTCGTTGGGCCGAAGGGCCTGTTTCCCGGGCTGATTTTGTTCTTTGTTCTCTGTTTTTTGCTGAGGTTGTGTTACTTCATTCTGTGCAAGGTCACTTTGACAGCAAGTTTGTGGTTGTGGTTACAACCATCATTGGAAGTTGTAAGATAATCTAAAACTTTTAAGATGATTTGCCTTCTTCTAGGGGGGCAAGGTGGCACAGTGGTTAGCACTGCTGCCTCACAGCATCAGGGTTCAATCCTGGCCTTGGGTGACTGCCTGTATGGAGTTCGTACGTTCTCCCCCTGTCTGTGTGGGTCACCTCTGGGTGCTCTGGTTTCCTCCCACACTCCAGCAGGCTAGCTGGAATGGCCATGCTAAATTGCCCCTTAGTATCCCAAAATGTGTCGATTGGGGTGTTAGTGGGGTAAATATATGGTATTACAGGAATAGGGTTGAGAATAGGATACTCTGTCGGAGGGTCAGTGCAGACTTGATGGGCCAAATGGCCTCCTTCTGCATTTGGCTGTGTCCAAAATTGTATAGGTTAGGTGGGGATTAGTGGGTAAATACATGGGGTTATGGGGATAAGGCCGGGGGAGGCCCTGAGTGGGAGGGATGCTCCGTCATAGAGTCAGTAAAGACTCCATGGACTGAATGTCTCCTTCTGAAGTGTGGGGATTCTATGATTGAGAACCAGAGGATGCAGATTAAATGTGATTGGCAAAAAAAGCAACAGCAACATAACAGAAAAGAAAACCTTTTTTATGCAGCAAGTCATTAAGGTTTGGAATGTACTGTCTGAGAGTGTGATGGAGGCAAATTCAGTTGAGGTGTTCAGAAGAGAATTGGACAATAATCTGAAGAAAAATATTCGCAGGGCCATGTGGAGAAAGGCAGGGAAAGTGAAACTAGATGAGTTGCTCTTACTGTGTGCTAACATGGGCACAATGGGTCGAATGGTTCTCTCTCCTGTTGCCGTTCTATGTTTCTACAAACTGAAGGACATAGAAACAAGAGGAGGCTATTCAGCGCCTCAAGCCTGCTCAGCAATTCAGTTAGATCATGACTGATTCGTGTCTTAACACCCTTCCATTATGGGTGGCATGGTGGCACAGTTGTCAGTATCACTGCCTCACTATGTCGGGGTCCTGAGTTCGATTTCTGGCTTGGGTACACTGGAAGTTTAATGTCTTTCCTTTCAGAACTATACTCAAAATAGCAGTGATATCTTTTCACCCATGATCATCTGTTCACAGGCATCCTCTCACTAACAATCCCACGGCAAGTTAAAAAAAGTTTAACGTTTATTTATTAGTGTCACAAGTCAGACTACATTAACACTGCAATGAAGTTACTGTGAAAATCCCCTAGTCGCCACACTGCAGCGCCTGTTTGGGTACACTGAGGGAAAATTTAGCATGGCCAATGCACCTAACCAGCATGTCTTTCGGGCTCTGGGAGGAAACGAGCTCCCGGAGGAAACCCACGCAGACATGGGGAGACATGCAAACTCCACACAGACAGTGGCCCAAGCCGGGGGTTGAACCCAGGTCCCTGGCGCTGTGAGGCAGCAGTGCTAACCACTGTGACACCATGCTGCCCATGATGCGTGATTATTATGCATGATTAAATTGTGTGATTAAAATCAGGGCTGGCCAGGAACCAGCAAAAACTTCATCAATAATACCTCAACCTGCTTTCTAAGATATGCATTAATCTCATTAAATTTACCACACTTTGTATACTTTCACCTGTGTTTTTCCTGTTTTTAGTGTGGCTGTTAGTGTGGACCACAAAACAAAATGCTGCAACATTCCATTTCAATTCAAGGTAGAAATATTTGGTGACAGAAAAGAAGACGTTTTATCCACATTTAGGATAAGAATCGAGCTTAGAGCATCGATTATTTTTCTCCCTCCTTTTACTTTGCTGAATTGAAAGCAATCCAAGTGAAGAACATTTGTTAATCTTAATGGTTTTAATAAATTATGTAAATTAATACCAATTGTAGTTTATGGCATAACAAAGGTTACTTTCCCCTCCTAGCAGAATGTTATTTTACTGTCAGTTTATTGGATTGTTAAATAAATATATTTAACACTGTTTATGTTTGCTATTTATTCTTTTGTTATCATTTTTTTAAAAAAATACATTCTTTAAGTTCATGCATTTTTGACTTAGTGTCATTTTTGGATTTTACATTTTTTCAAAGTAGTAGTGAGTAAAGATATTTTTGTCCTTTCCGTATTAAAGTTTCTATAATCAACTTCTCGTACACATCTGTGGTTCCTTTAGTGATCTATCATCCCAGCAGTGACTTTGATATGATTTGATTTGATTTATTATTGTCGCGGGTATTGGTATACGTGAAAAGTATTGTTTCTTGTGCACTGTAGAGACAAAGCATACCATTCGTACAGAAGGAAAGGAGAGGGTGCAGAATGTAGAGTTTACAGTCATACTAGGGTTGAGAAAGATCAACTTCATGAAGAGATTGAATTAAAGCATTGTTAGAGACAGTTAAAATGAAGTTTAACTGGAGATGAGGGGGTTGGACTATGAAGAGAGACTAAATACTCTGTACTCGTTGGAGTTTAGAAGGATGAGGGGGGATCTTATAGAGACATGTAAGAACATAAGAACATAAGAAATAGGAGCAGGAGTAGGCCAACTAGCCCTTCGAGCCTGCCCCGCCATTCAATAAGATCATGGCTGAAGATAATGAAGGGGATGGATAGGGTAGAGGTAGAGAGATTCTTCCCACTTAGAAAGGACAGCAGGACTAGAGGGCACAGCCTCAAGATAAGGGGGGGGCAATTTAGATCAGAGTCGAGGAGGAACTTCTTCTCTCAAAGGGTGGTGAATCTCTGGAATTCTTTGCCCGTTGAAGTGGTGGAGGCTACCTCGCTAAATATATTTAAGTCACGGGTAGGTAGGTTTTTGATAGACAGGGGAATTAAGGGTTATGGGGAGAAAGTGGGAAAGTGGAACTGATCCACTTCAGATCAGCCATGATCTTATTGAATGGCGGGGCAGGCACAAGGGGCTAGATGGCCTACTCCTGCTCCTATTTCTTATGTTCTTTCTTATTTTCTTAAGTTTTAGAAGCATAGAATGAGAGTAAAAGATCGAATTTGGAGATATGCTGGGCACAGCTTTCAAGAAGTCGCCTCACTCCGGCGCCATTTTGGGTTCACCCAAGTGGGTTGACATGGTGAGGTGCCATCTTTCTCATGGAGCATAGGAGGCTGAGGGGTGACCTTATAGAGGTCTATAAAATAATGAGGGGCATAGATCAGCTAGATAATTGCCATCTTTTCCCAAAGGTAGGGGAGTCCAAATTTAAAGAGATAGGTTTAAGGTGAGGGGGGAGAGATACAAAAGGGTCCAGATGGGGCAATTATTTCACAGAGAGGGTGGTGAGTGTCTGGAATGAGTTGCCAGAGATAGTAGTAGAGGGGGGTACAATTTTAAAAAATGTTTAGATGGTTACATGGGTACAATGGGTATAGAGGGATATGGGCCAAACACTGGCAATTGGGACTAGCTTGGTGTTAAAAAAGGGGTGGCATGGACAAGTTGTGCCAGAGGGCTTGTTTCCATGCTGTACTCCTCTGTGATTCAATGACTAAAGAGATGTTAAACCAAGGGCCCAGGTGGGTGTGAAAGATCTTTCAAAGAAGAGCAGGGGAGCTCCCCCAGCGTCCTGGCCGCTATTGACTTCATAACCAACATCACCAAGATACTAGTCAAGAGATGGTTCACTAGGACAATGAAGGTATGGAGGGATTTTCTTACGAGTTGAGGTTAAGTAGGTTGAGCCTAAACTCGTTGGAGTTTAGAAGAGTGAGAGGCGACTTCATGGCAGGATTTTCCATGCAATCTGCTGTATGTTTCACAGTGGCGGAGGTGACCGCCATTGGCTGGCGGTGGGATCTTCTGGTCCCACCAGAATTTCCCGTTAAACAAACTCCTCATTGCTAGGAAACCTGTGGCGGGGGTGTGCAAGCGGTGGGACCAGAACAACTGGGAAGTTGTGGCCATAGAATTCCTGGGGGGGACTTGACAGGTTAGATGCTGAGAGGTTGTTTCCCCTTGTGGGAGAGTCTAGGACCAGAGGGCAAAATCTCAGAGTAAGGGGACTGTCCCATTTAAGACAGAGATGAGGAGGAATTTCTTCTCTCTGAGGGTAGTGAATCTGTGGAACTCTTTACCGCAGAGGACTGTAGAGGCTGGATCATTGAGTATGTTCAAGACTGAGATAGACAGATTTTTAATTAGTGAGGGAATCAAGGATTATGGGGATAAGGCGGGAAAGTGGAGTTGACAATTATCAAATTGGACCAGTCATGATGTCGTTGAATGATAGGGTGGAATGGATGGGCTGAATGGCCTTATTCTGCTCCAGCATAGATTAGATAGGGATGGGGGGAACAAAAACTATGTGGATCATGCCTCAGATTGGTAGCCCCTATTCCCTCCCCTCAAGTTGCTGTATAACTGTTTGTTCTTCACTGCTTCTAAATTACGTTACTTCAAAAGCAGGCATGTCATACAAAGATACTCTGACTAGGACCAGAGCAAGGAGCAGGCCATTTGGTAAGAATGCCAGACAATTGAATCATGAAGAAGATCTTTTATGGTTTGTTGACAACAGAGAATTGATCTGATTAAGAAATATACGAAAGCGACTCTGAAACAGTGTGGACTGGATGTCCTTAGTGCGGACAACTTACTTCTAAAGCTGCCAGCAACAGTTTCTACAAGCCTGGAAATCCTGGACAGAATTTTACCGTTCCCCCCTCCCACCCACCTCAGCAGATGTGGTGGTGTAGCCTCTTAAGGGGCATTTCCCTGAAAGTGTCATGTGATCAACTGGTCCAATTGGGAATCAAGTTGGATATTCACTCAGACTTGCTTGGATTTGGTCCTGCAGCCAGAATTTTGGACCTTTCTCTTTGCTCCATAGTGTGTATAGTTATTCTGTTAATAAACCTTTGTAAGTCCACTGAGTAGAGTTTGAGCCTTATCTTGTTCAACAACAGGGTGAGGGGAGGGGGATTAAGGGATTAAATTTTGAGGATGGTCCTTCTGCTGCGCTCTCACCTGCCCAGATCTCTCCACTGTTTCATACTGAGCCTGGGTTTTGCCCTTTTTTGAGGCTCTTAAGTGGCCATTAAAGGACAATATTGCCAAGCAACCTCTGTTTTTTGTCTGCAGGGAGGAAGTGTCTCATCTGGGGGTGAGACAGAGAACCCAAAAAGTGACCCTGCTCAGGCCTCAGGCAGGAAAGGGAGGGGATGGGTGGATTTGGGGCACTTCCAGGAACAGCTTCCTTACAATAACTGGTGACCACCCTCCCCTCATCTCCAGAAGGCCTGGCACTTGTGGATGTTCCCCCATCCCCCCACATCTGGCCTCTCCACCAACAAACCTTTACTGTCCTGTCCACTCCCCACCCATCCTTGAGACTCAGCCCTCCACCTCCGCCTGAGGCCCCCCCAGCTCCAGGATTTAGGCTGTCAGGGCCATTTGCAATCCCAACCCAGCCCACTGTGCTATATGGCACAGCAGTGAATAGAATGCTGTCAGCCAGTCGCCTGGCCAGCAGCTCTCTGAGGCAGGACTAGTGACCAGTAGAAGTGTCCCCTCCCCACCAGCCAAGCAATACATGCTGGAACGTCAAATGGCTGCGGGACAGGCATGGGGATGTGTTCACTCCTCTGATGGCAGGATGGGAAAACCCCCACGATCCATCCCAAAAAATTCTGGCACAAGTCTCTGGTCTGCTGTCCCATTGCTCAGGTTTCTTACAGCTCTTCATCTGCTCCCAGCCAGCTGCTACAGCCAAGACACAGAGGTCCAAAATTGGCTGCAAGAACAGCTGGCTACCTTCAACTGGTGCTTGGTTCACATGAATCTGGGCTCCACGCTGGGTTTGCAGACCCTCAACAGCATGTTTAGAGCTGGGCTACATGAGGGCTGGGTGCTGCCTGTATTACTGCCAATGGACGCAGGTTAACAGTGCGTCCGCCACATCTATTGTCAAGTTTTATTGAATTTATAGCCTATCTCCTCAGGTATAACATTATCAGAATAAATACATGAAGTTGTGCAAAGTTATAGTGAAAGAGCATGGGGCGAGTGGGGCTAATTGAATGGCTCCCTCAAAGAGCTGGCACAGGTATGATGGACCAAATGGCCTCCTTCTGTGTTGAATGATTCTATTCTAAATTACCTCAAACATGAATTAAAAACATCCACAGTACCAGCCAACCCAAGCACTTCCACCTCTGTGAGCAGACCCACTTTGAAATCTCTCACTGAAGATATTCATTTATTTTTTTTTATTCAGTTGTGGGACACGAGCGTCGCTGGCTGACCAGCATTTATTGCCCTTCCTGAGTTGCCCTTGTTCAGGGGGCAGTTGAGACCACATTCCTGTGGCCCTGGAGTCTCATGTAGGCCAGACCAAGTAAGGATGGCAGATTTCCTTCCCTAAAGGATATTAGTGAACCAGATGGTTTTTTCCAACAATGGTTTCATGGTCATCAGTAGATTCATAATTCCAGATATTTTCATTGAATACAAATTCCACCATCTGCTATGGTGAGATTCAAATTCGGGTCCCAGGACATTAGCTAACTTTCTGGATTAATACTCCAGTGATCACACCACTAGGCCATCGCCTATTATATTAATATATAATACTATTTTATATTATTTTGTATTAATGAATCATCCGGAAATATAGCATGGACAAATGCAATAGAGGAGGTAGTGGTGTAGTCGTATTCCCACTGGACTAGTAATCCAGCGACCCAGGGTAATATTCTGGGGACCCGAGTTCAAATTTTGCCACGGCAGATGGTGAAATTTGAATTCAATAGAAATCTGGAATTAAAAATCAAATGATGACCATGAAGCCATTGTTGGTGATTGTCAGAAAAGCTCATCTAGTTCACTAATGTTCTTTAGGAAAGGAAATCTGCCATCCTTACCTGGTCTGGCTTACATGTGACTCCAGATCCACAGTATTATAGTTGACTCTCAACTGCTCGCAGGTAATTAGAGATGGACAATAAATTCTGACCAGTCAGTGACGCCGCCCATGTCCCATGAATGAATAAAAATAAGTCTTCGGTCATCAATACAATAATGCTTCTTGTATAAAAAATAGTTAACCCTCACTTTGTCCTGAATGCATAGCGATGAGTGTGTGTGTGAGTGTGTGAGTAAGCAGTGAGAATGTAGGCTCCATGGATGCCAACTTGAGTTGGATGTTTTTCCAGAGGTTTTCATCTCATTTTCTAATGCATTGGACAACCAAACTTGAGTCAAACACGTCTTTCTTTTGCCAACTGGATGATCTTAATGATTAGTCAAACTGTATCCCCACCTCAGCCACCCAATATTTTAGAAATTTAGAAGGTAAATGACCCACCTCCACAAGACTTTTCCCCGACTTCATTCACTGGAGATATTTATCTTTAATTCCTGGAGACTATTCTTGAGGGTTGAGTGGCATGGTGGCACAGTGGTTAGCGCTGCTGCCTCACAGTGTCAGGCACCTGGGTTCAATTCCTGGCCTCAGGTATCTGTGAAGAGTTTGCACATTCTCCCCGTGTCTGCATGGTTTTCCTCCCACAGTCTGAAAGACATGCTAGTTAGATGCATTGATCATGCTAAATTCTCCCTCAGTGTACCCTGACAGTGCCAAAGAGTGGCAACTAGGGGATTTTCACAGTGACTTCATTGTAGTGTTAATGTAAGCCTACTTGTGGCACTAATAAATAAACTTAAACACTGATTGAGCTGACAGGCATTGGTACATTTAAGTGAAAGTTGGATAAGACAATGGAGGATAGAAGGATATAAACAAAGAACAGTACAGTTCAGGAACAGGCCCTCCAAGCCTGCACTGATTAATACGCTTGCTTAAACTAAAACCATATGCACTTATGGAGTCCACATCCTTCCATTCCCATCCCATTCATGTATTCATCTAGTTGTCCCTTAAATGCCGCTATCGTACCTGCTCCCACTGCCTTCCCAGGCATCACGTTCTAGACATTCACCACCGTTCGTGTAAAACATTTCCTCGCACATCTCCTCTAAACATTTCCCCATGCACCTTTAACCTCTGTCCCCTAGTACTTGACTTCTCTACCCTAGTAAAGAGCATCTGACTATTCACTCTGTCCATGCCGCTCATAGTCTTGTAAACCTCTATCAGGTCACCCCTCAATCTCTGTCATTCTAATGAGAACAAATCAAGTTCATCCAACCTCTCCTCATAGTAATACTCTCCAGACCAAGCAACAATCTGGTAAACCTCTTCTGTACCCCCTCAAAGCATTCACATCCTTCTGGTAGTGTGGCGACCAGAATTGTACACAATATTCTAAATGAGGCCTAACTAAGGTTCAGTACAGCTGCAGCATGACCTGCCAATTTGTATACTCAATGCACCAACTGATGAAGGCAAGCATGTCGTATGCCTTGTTGCATTGCCACTTTCAGTGATGTATGCCCAGGCACATATGCCCAGATCTCTCTGCCTTTCAATACTCCTCAGGGTTCTACTATTTATTCTATTATTCCTACATGCATTGGACATTCCAAGATGCATTATCTCACATTTGTCCGGATTAAATTCCATCTGCCATTGCTCCATCTAAGTCTCCAATTGGTCTACATCTTGCTGTCTTCTCTGACAATCCTCTTCACTATCCGCACCTCCACTAATTTTTGTGGCTTTAACTAAATATAATATTTATTTTAATAATAACAATCTTTCATATAATAATCCTCTCACCCACTCTTAGGGTGAGAGGCTGTAGAGTGGGAGGAGACACATGTGGGGCACAAACAAGGACATGGACCATTTGGGCTGAATTGCCTGTTCTGTGCTGTAAAAACAATGTATCTCAGAGAAACATCAAACAACTAAATGAAGGCACTCCAACTTTGTACTAAAGCTATTCCAGTTTCACATGTCTGGGTGGCACGGTGGCACAGTGGTTAGCATTGCTGCTTCACAGCGCCAAGGAGTTGGGTTCACTTCCAGCTCGGGTCACTGTCTGTGTGGAGTCTGCACATTCTCCCCATGTCTGCTTGGGTTTCTTCTGTGTGCTCTGGTTTCCTCCAACACGCCAAAGATTCGCAGGTTAGGTTGATTGGCCATGCTAAATTCTCCCTCAGTGTTGGGGGTTGGCAGGTTAACTATGTGAGGTTAAAGGAATAGATCTTGAGTAGGACTGTTGTTGGGACAGACTCAATGGACCGAATGGCCTCTTTCTGTACTGTAGGGATTCTATGATGCTCTACTCTATGAAAATATTACCTTATCTGATGTTATTTATTTATATTTATCAAAGGGTTATTTTCATATTAACCACAATGATTTAAGATTTGCTGTAATTACTATTTATTTTATAATACTTTTATTAGATCACAAAATCAACAGTTTGGACTTTTGTTTTACCAAAAGCACCTTGTGTTGAGATACAGCTTAGCAACCCTGCAGAAGGCAGGTCATTTTAGCCTATTCCTGATATATATCTCAGCAGAACTTTGTCTCAATCATTTTATAAACATAATTAAATCAGTAAAAGCTGTCAATAGTTGATATAAACAAGATACGTATTTCAGCCCGGTTACATATGAAAGATAAATCACTGACAGAGTAAGAGCAATCTAACACACAACCACTTTTAATATTCAGTCAAATTAAAAAGGGCTGATTTATAGGAATGATTTAGACTGATGCCAGAGACACAACACAATCCTGTCATTCTTCTTTCTGCAAACGACTCCAAAGAAGAATAAAAAACAAAGAAAATTACAGCACGGGAACAGGCCCTTCAGCCCTCCAAGCCTGCACCAACCATGCTGCCTATCTGAACTAAAACCCCCTACCCTTCCAAGAACCACATCCCTCCATTCCCATCCTATTCATGTATCTCTCCAGATGCCCCCTAAAAATCACTATCGTACTGGTACCTCCCCCGACAGCAAGTTCCAGTGACCCACCACACACTGTGTAGAAAATTTGCTTCATTCATCTCCTTTAAACCTTGCCTCTTGCACCTTAAACCTATGCCCCCTATTAAAAAAAATCTTCTTCCTGTAGAGATCCACAAAATTATGAGAGGCCTAGACAGGGTGCATAGTCAGAGGCTTTTTCCTCAGGATGGAAGTATCAATTACAAGGGGGCACAGGTTCAAGGTGAGAGGGGAAAGTTTAAAGGAGTTGTGTGGGGGAAGTTTATCACGCAGAGAGTTGCAGATTATTTTTTAAATGAGAAAGTGTTTAGGGAATCAGAAACACGAAGGGACTTGGGAATCATTGTTCACGATTCTCTTAAGGTTAACGTGCAGGTTTAGTCATGCAGTTAGGAAGGCAAATGCAATGTTAGCATTCATGCCAAGATGGCTAGAATACAAGTGCAGGGATGTACTTCTGAGGCTGTAGAAGGCTCTGGTCAGATCACATTTGGAGTATTGTGAGCAGTTTTGGGCCCTATATCTAAGGCAGGATGTGCTGGCCTTGGAAAGGGTCCAGAGGAGGTTTAAAGAATGATCCCTGGAATGAAGAACTTGTTGTATGAGGAATGGTTGAGGACTCTGGGTCTGGACTCATTGGAGTTTAGAAAGATGAGGGGAATCTTATTGAAACTTACAGCATATTGTGAGGCCTGGATAGAGTGGACGTAGAGAGGATGTTTCCACTAGTAGGAAAAACTAGAACCAGAGGGCACAACCTTAGACTAAAGGGACGATCCTTTAAAACAGAGATGAGAAGGAATTTCTTCAGCCAGAGAGTGGTGAATCTGTGGAACTCTTTGCCGCAGGAGGCTGTGGAGGCCAGGTCATTGGGTGTCTTTCAGACAGAGATAGATAGGTTCTTGATTAATAAGGGGATCAGGGGTTATGGGGAAAAGCAGGAGAATGGGGATAAGAAAAATATCAGTCATGATTGAATGATGGAGCAGACTCGAGGGGCTGAGTGGCCTAATTCTGTTCCTATGTCTTATGGTCTTACGATCTTTCATCTTAAACTTGTGTCCTCTGGTTCTCAATCCTTCCACCAATGGGGACAGTTTCTCCCTATCTTTCCTGTCCAGAGCCCTCATGGTTGTGAAAGCTCAATCAAATCTCCTCTCAATCTTCATTAAGCAGGATGGCCTCAGCCTCTCCAAATTATCCACATAATTGAAGTTTCTCATTGGAGAACCATTCTTCTGAATCTTTGCTGCACCTTTTCCAATGCCTTAACATCCTTCCTAAAATGAGATGCCTACAACTAGACACAACCATAGAGTTATAGAATCCCTACAACGCAGAAGGAGACCATTCGACCCATTGAGACTACAATGACTCTCCAACAGAGCATCTTACCCAGGCCCTATCCCTGTAATCCCAAGTATTTGCCCCACTAATCCCCCTAACCTACACATCATAGGACATTAAGGAACAATTTAGCATGGCCAATCAACATAACCTGCATGTCTTTGGACTGTGGGTAAAAACAGGAGCACCCAGAGGAAACCCACACAGAGACGGAGAGAATGTGCAAACTCCACACAGTGACCCAAGGCCAGAATCAAACCCGGATCCCTGGCGTTGTAGGGCAATAGTGCCAACCTCTGTGCCACTGTGCCACCTTCATTGATATGTGCATATCTAAATCCAGATCCCTCAATACCCCCACTCTCTTTACAACTGTATCCTTTAATTTATATTGTCTCTCCTCACTTTTCCGAACAAAATGAACCACTTCACACTTCTCTGCTTTAAGTTTGATTCGCCCATTCTACTAACCTGTCCATCTCCTTCTGAAGTATATCATTGGCTTCCTCATAGTTACCTGAATTCAGTCAATTCTGGTGGCACAATTGTTAGCACTGCTGCCTCACAGGGCCAGGGACCTTGGTTTGATTCCCGGTTTGGGTCACTGCCTGTGTGGAGTTTGCACGTTCTCCCCATGTCTCTGTGGGTTTCTTTCGGGTGCTCCTGTTTCCTCCCACAATCTGAAAGATGTACTGGTTAGGTGCACTGACCCAACAGGTGCCGGTATATGATGACTAAGGGAATTTCACAGTAATTTCATTGCAGTGTTAGTGTAAGCCTTACTTGTGATTAAAACATAAATAAATAAATTGTGTCCTGTACACCCAAGTCTAGGTCATTAATATAAAAAGCAGTGAACCCAGCACTGACCGTTGGGGGAACTCCAATATAAACCTTCCTCCAGTCATCACTGCTCTGTTTCCTGCTACTCTGCTAATTTTAAAATCATTTCATTGCTGTTCCTTTTATTTCACAAGGTCTAACTTTGCTTTTAAGTCTTGTGCGGCATTTCACATAGGGCCTGATTTTACTATTGCATCAGGCACGGAAACGTGATAAAGTCAGGTGTGAGGCCATTAACGCAATCCACGCTCGCGTCCAGGCAGATGGGCACTTTACTGAGACCCGGGAATGAATGCGATCTGATTCGCACCCGAAACGGGTGCAATGGCAATTTAAGTGTATTTGCATGTATTTAAATTGAATTAACGAGCTGCCCGCCCAACTCTATCAGCATTTCCCCCTTTACCACCACGTTTGCCGATCCAGAATCGTGCTGGAATGAACCTGCTGAATAAAAAGCGCTCGGCTGCTGAAGAAGCGAGTTCAGAGCTTCCAACGGCTCTCTGACTCAGATCGGTGGTGGTGGTGGGGGGGAGGGCAGATCATTGTCTGGGGGTGGGGGGAGGGAGGCCCGATCATTCTCTGGGGATGGGGGGTGTGAGGGGGGCAGGGGGACGTGAGGCCAGATCATCTCGGGAGGGGTGGGGGGGGTGTGGGGGGTGCGTGATGCCACATAATTCTCTGGGGGTGGGGTTAAGTGAGGCCAGATCGTTCTCTGGGTGAAGGGAGGGGAGTGAGGCCAGATTGTTCTCTGGGGGTGGGGAGATTTGGAGGGGGGGTGGGGTGTTGGTAAGGGGGGAGGGGGGAGTGTGAGGCCAGATCATTGTCCAGAGGGGCGGGGTCATGAGGCCAGATCATTCTCTGGGGGGTTGGCGGGACACAGAGGCAGATAAGATAGATCTCCGCTGGGGAGGATGGGGGTGGCAGGGGGGCCCGCTGCTACTCTGCGGGTGATCGGTGGGGGTGAAGGGGGCAGGGGGTTGCGGTCAGTCTGGGTAGCAGGGAATGGGTGGATAAGGAAGACAGTGATGTCTGTGGGGACCATCACTCCCACTTTCCACTCCTTGGCCGCTTTCTCTGCTTTCTGCGGCCTGGGAGTGATCTGACACAGGCACGATTTTTCAAGTTTTTTTCTAACTGCGCATGTGCCATTCAGAGGTCTGATCGTTTCGGGTGTGATAAGCCCCACTCACAGCGTGATTCAGACTTGCCATTTTTTTTCAGGCTGAGTGTGTATGGGAGTGCCTGAAAGCAGGTTTGTAAGTCGGATCTGAATTGCGCCCAGATTCAGCACTTAGAATCAAATTGGTAAAATCAGGCCCATTGAGTCACTAACGACGGCCAGGATGCCACCAGCAGGGTGCACCAAGGTTTTGAGCTGAGTGAAACAGGGGTTCTCATTTGGAGCCTGAAATGGGGGAGGTAAACCTTTGTTAGCTAGAGTGAGTCCTGAAAATACTGAGAGAATGTGGCTTCAGCAAACCGCAAGGAGATTTCAGAAACAAGAGAAGGGAGAATTTCAACATCTTGAAGCAGTCTTGTTGAAGATCTATTTGGGAATGTTGGCTTTTGCTGCTCTGGGTTTTATATTAAGAATCATTAAATGTGCCTTTTATCGTATGTCTTCCACACATGCCCCATCCCATTGCTCATCATCCCACCCTATCAGCATATCCTTCTGTTCCTTTCTCCCTGACATATATATCGAACTTTCCCATCTGCACTACTCAACGAGCAAGTTGCATACGTTTCCCATTCTCGGAGTAAAAAAAACTTCTCCTGCATTCCCCATTGGATTTATAAAGGCTAGTTTAGATTTATGATCACTGGCTTAGGATTTGTCACAAGTGAAGGCTTCTTTCTGTCTACCCTGTCACACCACTTCATCATTTTAAAGATCTCGATCAGGTCACTTCTCAACCATCTCTTTACTAGAAAAATAAGAGCTCAAGCCTGTTCACTCCTTCATAATCGTTAACCACTCAAAACAATGACTGAGCTAAAGTTGATATTCATCAAACTCAAACATGCATAGAGTGGTTAAGTAGGAATTTAAAATCGCATCATTCTTAATTTTAACCACAATGTATGTAAAAATATTTTCCTGCCCGCACATTCACTATTTTTAATCTAAAAGATTTTAAAGCTTTTATATTTTTTCATTAATGTGTAAAGTTTGGAGAAGCTGGATCCTGAAGAGGCCCCATCAGAATCATCCCCTGCTGCAGCGATTAGGCTCAGCACGGTGGCTCAGTCATCAGCACTGCTGCTTCACAGTGCCAGGGACCTGGGATCGATTCCCGGCTCAGGTCACTGCCTGTGTGGGGTTTGCACATTCTCACCATGTCTGTGTGGGTTTCCTCCAGGTGCTCTGGTTTCTTCCCACACCCTAGAGATGTGCAGGTTAGGTGGATTGGCCATGCTCAATTGCCCTTTAGTGTCAGGGGGATTAAGTAGGGTAAATGCATCAGCTTATGGGGAGAATGGGGATAGGACTTGGGCAGGATTGTTGTCAGTGCAGGTTCAATGGGCTGAATGGCCTCTTTCTGCACTGTAGAGATTCTATGATTCATTTGAACATGGTCAGACAAAAGCTGATAGGTGCAAACTGGGACTGAATCAACAAAATAAATCAGATGTTTTAACTCACAGCTGAGGTTAGATGGTCACAGTCCTGTCTAATATTGGCTGCCGTGTGCTGTTACAATTGCAAATCTAGCTGGCATTCCTGTCCAATTCCTTACAGCCTCCAGCCATCTTCCACTATTGTCTTGTCTAACTGATCTCCTTCTGCCAAAATTTTAGAATATCTTTTACCACATTAAGCATCGCCTCTTCGATCCTTAGTCTTTTAGGCATCTATGTTATGGTCTGCTGGACTCTTAAGGGTTTATTGCTGTCCCAAATTTGCAATGTCCCCATGTCCCTTTTACTTTAGTGTCTTTGTTTCGCATTTACACAGAGCTACCTGGTCATAGTTTACAGCAGCCCACTTCATTGTACAAAATATCTTTCCAAACATCATTTAATTTATTTATGAGGATGAAGCTAGTTTTTATCACTTCTTTCACTCTGTGGCTTATTCCATAAACCTACAACAGCTGATGATGTGGTAAAACTAAATCTATTATTTTGGAAAGGAGAGAGCCAGGCTAACTACACTTATTTCCTCGCATTGCCTGTCAGTAAGCAGAAGGTGCTTTGAATTATTTTTAATGTATACACTGGCGTGCTTCCCCCAAACCATTGGTTTGTGTGATCCAATTCACCAGTAACCCACAGCAAAGCCATATTATGATTAACTCAAAAGATTAGTTTATTCCACATTAAAAACCTTTGGGTTTCCTCCAGGTGCTCCGGTTTCCTCCCACACTCCAAAGACATGCAGGTTAGATGGATTGGCCATGCTAAACTGTCCCTTATTATAAGGGGGACTTGCTAGGATAAATGCAAAGGGTTGTAGGATACAGCCCAGGTAGGATTGTGGTCGGTGTAGACTTGATGGGCCGAATGGCCTCCTTCTGTACTGTATGATTCTATGATTGTCTTTGTGGGGGTCACCCCAAGGCCTTGCAGAAAAAAGCTGCCTATTTTTTGTATCCCATTCCCCTTGTAATAAATGCCAGCATTCTATTTGCCTTCCTAATCACTTTCTGTATCTGCATGTTAACTGTGTGCTGTGTGTGTTTCCTCCAGGTGCTCCGGTTTCCTCCCACAGTCCAAAAGACGTGCTGGTTAGGTGTTAAAATTCTCCCACGGTGCACCCAAACAGGCACCAGAGTGTGGCAACTAGGGGATTGTCATAGTAACTTTATTGCAGTGTTAATGTGAGTCTACTTGTGACACTAATAAATTAACTTTAAGGTTAAACTTTAAACTTCAGTGCCTCATGGCTGTATGAAAGAGTTCCTGTGTTTAGTCCCACATCTCTCACTTTTTGTCTCTGACCCCTCACATTCAATTCCCTTTTAAAATGATTGATGGAATCAGCTTCCACCATGTTCTCAGACAGAACGTTCCAGATTCCGACAATTCTCCGAGCAGGATCATTTTTTCCTCAGCTTCTCTCTCAATTATTTGCCAATGATTTAACATCTACGATCCCTGGGTTATTGACTCGTTCAGCAGGAGGGATCTATCAAACCCTTCCGCCATCCTGACAAACCCCCAGTTAGGTCACCTTTCAACCGCTGTCCGAAGTTCCATAGTCACGTTCGGTTATGTAGGAAGGTTGGGGAAGTTGGGCTGTTCCTCTTGAAGAGGAGAAGGTGGAGGAAAGACATGATAGAGCCGTTCAAAATCATGTGGGGTCTGGATAGAGAAGATAGGAAAATAAACACGCTCCCAGTGGTGGAAGGAAGGAGAAACAAGAGGGCACAGATTTAACGAAAGAAGCAATGGGGACAAATAAAGAACATTTTCCCACAGCGGGTGGTCAGGATATGGAATGTGCTGCCTGAGAGTGTGGTGGCAGGAGGGTCAGCTGAGGCACTCTGGACTTGATTTGATTTAATTTGATTTATTATTGTCACGTGTATTAATATACAGGGAAAAGTATTGTTTCTTCCACACTGTACAGACAAAACACACCGTACATAGAGAAGGAAAGGAGAGGGTGCAGAATGTAGTGTTACAATCATAACTAAGGTGTAGAGAAAGATCAACTTAGTGGTAACCACAGTGCCACTGTGCCACTCTGTCCAGCTATTTCTCTAGCTTTCTCCTGTCCTATATCCTTCTGACATAACCGTAATCCATCTGATTTGATTTGATTTATTATTGCCACGTGTATTAGTATACAGTAAAAAGTATTGTTTCTTGCGCGCTATACAGAAAAAGCATACTTTTCATTGAAAATGAAAGTAGAGGATGCAGAATGTAGTGTTACAATCATCGCTAGAGTGTAGGGAAAGATCAACTTAATGCAGGGTAGGTCCATTCAAAAGTCAGACTGTAGCAGGGAAGAAGCTGTCCTTGAGTCAGATGGTACCTGACCTCAGACTTTCGTATCTTTTTCCCGACAGAAGAAGGTGGAATGGAGAATGTCCGGGGTGGGTGGAGCCCTTAATTAGGAATTGGATCATTATCTGAAAAGGAAGAAGGTGCAGGGCTACGGGAGACGGCAGGGTGGGGAGCCAGGTCACTTGTTCCTCTTGAGAGCAGTCTGAACTTTCCCAAGCCCTCCCCAAAGTTCATCCCAGGTTAGTTCCCTGGTATCTTCATGCCTACAGAAAGTTCCTGAAGTCCAATTCTGCCTACGATATGCCAGGCAGGGCATGGCCGGTGATGAAGCCCATCTGACTCCAACATAAAAGCTGCTGCCTGACTTTAATCCAACGACTCCACACAGCCAACGATGGAGCCATCATTCAAGACTTGGTAAAAACAAATCTTAAACTGCTGTCATTTCTGAAACAGGCAGGTTAAAACAAGTTAGTTGTACAGAATGTAAACTAACATAATTTACCATCAGCGAGAGTTTATTGTGTTTGGCAGGTTTAAAAACCAATTGCTTATGATCCTGAACAGAACTGGCAGACTTCAGAGGGGGTAGCAAATGTCAAGACAAAATTGTCAG
This sequence comes from Carcharhinus amblyrhynchos, assembly GCF_965287045.1. Classification (NCBI taxonomy): domain Eukaryota; kingdom Metazoa; phylum Chordata; class Chondrichthyes; order Carcharhiniformes; family Carcharhinidae; genus Carcharhinus; species Carcharhinus amblyrhynchos. The sequence goes on from NC_137331.1 coordinate 39,647,254, forward strand.
GCAGGGAGCCATATAGCACGGAAGGAGGCCATTCGTCCCATCTTGCCTGTGCCAGATCATTGAAAGAGCTGTCCAATTAGAGTCATAATCCTAGAGGTTTACAGCATGGAAACAGGCCCTTCGGCCCAACTTGTCCACGATGCCCTTTTCAATACCAGTAAGCAAGTCCCAATTGCCCGCATTTGACCCACATCCCTCTACATCCATCTTACCCATGTAACTGTCTAAATGCTTTTTAAAGGACAAAATTGTACCCGCCTTTACTACTAACTTTGGCAGCTTGTTCCAGACACTCGCCACTGTCTGTCTGAAAAAAATTGACCCTTTGGACCCTATTATATCTCTCCCTCTCACCTTAAACCTATGCCTTCTAATTTTAGACTCCCCTACCTTTGGGAAAAGATGTTGACTATCTACCTTATCTACACCCCTCATTATTCTGTAGATCTCTAGAAGATCACCTCTGAGCCTCCTATGCTAAAGGGAAAAGAGCCTCAGTCTATTCAGCCTCTCCTTAAAACCCAAGCCATCAAGTTCCAGCAGCATCCTGATAAATCTTTTCCGCACTCTTTTTAGTTTAATAGCATCCTTAGTTCTATTTCCTTTGCTCCTTCCCTAAAGCCCCTTCAAATTTTTTTCTGTTCAAGCATTGAACAAATGCTGCTTTGTAAATTACCATTGAATTTCCACTGTCCCTTCAGGTCATGCATTCCAGACTGCTGCATCTTGCTGTGTAAAAATATTTTGTTTGCCCTTTTTAAGAAGATATTTTGAGTGTCTCTGCAAAGTCTCTCCTTGACTTTCCCCACTGAGGAGACTGATTCCTACTTCTCTAATTTTTTAAAATTCATTCATGGGACATGGGTGTCACTGGCTGGCCAGCGTTTATTGCCCATCCCTAGTTGCCCTTGAGAAGATGGTGGTGAGCTGCCTTCTTGAATCGCTGCAGTCCACGTGCTGTGGGTTGACCCACAATACCGTTAGGGAGGGAATTCCAGGATTTTGACCCAGCAACTGCGAAGGAATGGCGATGTATTTCCAAGTCAGAATGGTGAATGGCTTTGAGAGGAACTTGCAGCTGGTGGTGTTCCCATGTATCCGCTGCCCATGTCCTTCTAGATGGATATAGTCGTGGGTTTGGAAGATGCTATCTAAGGATCTTTGGTGAATTGCTGCAGTGCATCTTGTAGGTAGTACACACTGTTGCTACTGAGCATCAGTGGTGGAGGGAATGGAAGTTGTAGATGTGGTGCCAATCAAGCGGGCTGCTTTGTCCTGGATGGTGTCAAGCTTCATGAGTGTTGTTAGAGCTGCACCCATTCAGGCAAGAGAGAAATATTCCATCACACTCCCCATGTAACTGAAGTGACCCATCTCTGGTTCAAGTAAACCTCCTTTGCACCCCTAATGACCTTGACATTCCTCCATTATTTATAAATTTCCTTGCATTTATGTAGCACCTTTCACTTTGACTTGGATGAGCAAAGTGGATGTACTATCGCCAAGTTATCAGATGACATAAAAACAGATTGGAAAGCAAATGGTGAGGGTGATACAAAGAGTGTAAAGAAGGATATAGACAGATTAGGTGGGTGGGCAAAAACTTGGCAGATACAATATAATGCAGGAAATGTGAGGTTATGCACTTTAGTAGGAAGAATAAAGAAGTTGAGTGCTATTTCAATGGAGAAAGATTGCAGAAAGCTGCAGCACAGAGGGATCTGGGGGGTCCTCGTGCATAAATCACAAAAAGCTAGCATGCAAATTCAGCCAGTAATGGGGAAGGCAAATGGAATGTTGGCTTTTTTGTCAAAGGGAGCAGTATGTTAAAAATGCAGAAATCTTGCTAAAACTGTACAAGGCACTAGTTAGACCATACCTGGAATACTGTGAATGGTTTTAGTCAAAGGAAAGATATACTGACATTGGAGGCAGAGAAGGTTCACTTGGTTGAACCCGGGTATGGAGGGATTTGGTGGCATGGTGGCACAGTAATTAACACTGCCGCCTCACAGCGCCAGGAACTCAGGTTCAATTCTGGCCTCGAGTCACTGACTCTGTGGCGTTTGCACTTTCTCCCCATGTCTGCGTGGGTTTCCTCCGGGTGCTCCAGTTTCCTGCCACACTCCAGAGATGTGTGGGTTAAGTTGATTGGCCATGCTAAATTGACTCTATTGTCAGGGGGTTAGCAGGATAAATATGAGGTGTTACGGGAATAGGGCCTGGGTGGGATTTGGTTGGCGCAAACCTGATGGGATGAATGGCCTCCTTCTGCACTGTAGGGATTCTATGATTCTTATGAGGAGATGTTGAGCAGATTGGGTCTGTATTCATTGGAGTTTAGAAGAATGCAAGGGGACCTTATTTAGACAAGTAGGATTCTCAGGGGGCTTGACAGGTTAGATACTGAGAGGTTGCTTCTCCTTGTGAGAGAGTCTAGGACCAGAGGGCAGAATCTCAGAGTAAGGAGTTGTCCATTTAAGGCAGAGATGAGGAGGAATTTCGCCTCTCAGAATCTGTGGAATTCTTTACCGCAGAGGGCAGTAGAGGATGGGTCATTAAGTATGTTCAAGGTTGGGATAGAAAGATTTTTAATTAGCCAGGGAATGGAGGATTATGGGGGTAAGTCAGGAGAGTGGAATTGAGATAATATCAGACCAATCGTGATCTCATTGAATGGCGGAGCAGGCTCGATGGGCCGAATGGCCTACTTTTGTTCCTACATCTTATGATTTTATAGGATGAACAAAAGCACTTTACAGCCAATGAGATACTTCTGTAGTGCAATCACTCCTGAAACCTTGAGAGAATTGATGGGACAGTTTGGATCTGTAAAGGTGACTCTAGATTTCCACCAATGGACTGGCCAACCCCTTTTCTGTACTTAACTTTGTGATGGTGCATACTTAATGTGTCACTCTATGTGACACCTTATTGCCTCCTAATGGGGTAAAATAACTTGGACATTTTCAGCCTGATCTGCTGTCTCGATGGAGTCTGGTTCAGTGATGAATACACTCTCCCTGAGGCATCAGGTTGTAGGTTCAAGATCCTGCTCCTGAAAATCGAACATAAAAATTTCAGCTGACACACTGACTACATTACTGAGGAGGTGCTGCACTGTCAGAGGTGTTGTCTTTTGGTTGGAACCATTAAACTGAAACCCCGTCTGCACTCTCTAGTTGGATGTAGAAGATTTTGGGTGGCAATTTTGAGTCACTCAGACCACTCCCCCTCCCCCCCCCCCCCCCCCCCCCCCACCCCCCACCCCCACCTCACTAAACCACCCAGCTCACCAGCTACCACCTCCCACCAAACGGGAATTCCTGCCTGAGGTCATCGGACAATTAAGTGGTTGTTAGTGCAGGATCGATGGGCTGAATGGCCTTCTTCTGGACTGTAGGAATTCATTGGATTTTGTGAAATCTTCTGGCCTGCCTGTGACAATTCCAGTGGCAAAGGGAAGCAGAAAGTTTAGCCACTTATATATTGAGAAGGAGTGTCCTGGGTCAATATTGATCCTGCAACTAACAGTGTAAGGAAACAAATGAACCTGGTTATATTCACATTGTTAGATCACAGATCATAGAATCCCTACAGTGCAGAAGGAGGCCATTCGGTCCATCAAGCCTGCACTATACCCATAACCCCATGTATTTACCCTAGCCAGTCCCCCTGACACTGAGGGGCAATTTAGCGTGGCCAATCCACCTAACCAGACTTCTTTGGACTGTGGGAGGAAACCCATGTGGACAAGGGGAGAATGTGTGAATTCCACACAGGCAGTAACCCAAGCTGGGAATCAAACTCAAGCCTCTGGCACTGTGAGGCATCAGTGCTGACCACTGTGCCACTGTGCCACCCATTGTTTATGGAACATTGCTGTAAGCAAATTGACTTCCACATTTCCTACATTACTGCAGTGATTTCATTTCAAAGATTAGCTGTAAAGTGTTCTGGGTTATCTAGAGAATAAGAAGTCTCACAACACTAGGTTAAAGTCCAACAGGTTTAGCTGGCAGCAAAAGCCACTAGCTTTTGGAGTGCTGCCCCTTCTTCAGCTGAGTGGGAGTTCTATTCACAAACAGGGCATATAAAGACGCTTATCTAGAGAGTGCAATAGGCACTTTATAAATGCAAGAAATACTGGGACTTCAGCTGATGCCTCTGACAAGTGCATTGGAGCTAGTCCAAGGTACAGCTGTAGGGAAGGCACTGCCTTCTCCACACAGAACTGAGCCAATTCATGATGAACTCCGAGCTCTCTGCATACGCGTTAGTGCCTTGTGCTGGATGACTGGCTTCCCCATCGATGAAGATGTCCTTGCTGACATTGCCCTAATTGAAATATAAGTGGTTCTTTTGTCATTCATGCTGTCCCAGTCAAAGCACGCACACACACTGCTTTGTAAAACAAATCCTGGCTTTTTGAAAGGATTTATTAAATGAAATCAAACTCAGTCCTTAACCCACTCTCCCCCTACCCACTCCTCCGCACACCCACTCCCATACTACCACCACCCCCTCACCCACTTCCTCCTACTCATACACAAATGTGTTTTTTTTACGTTAGTGTTGCTGGAGGATTTATTTTTGCTCATTTTCATGATCAGAAGATTTTGTGGATCGGTATGGTAGCACAATGCTTAGCACTGCTGCCTCACTGCGCCAGGGACCCACCCAGGTTCAATTCCCGGCTTGGGTGACCGTCTGTGTAGAGTTTGTATGTTCTCCCCGTGTCTGTATGGGTTTCCTCTGGATGCTCCGGTTTCCTCCCACAATCCAAAGGTGTGCAGTTTAGATAGATTGGCAGTGCTAAATTGTCCCTTACTGTCAAGGGGACTAGCTAGGGTGAATGCATGGGGTTACGGGGATAGGGCCTAGGTGGGATTGTGGTCAGTACAGACTTGGTGGACCAAATGGCCTCCTTCTGCACTGTAGGAATCCTATTTGATAGCCCAGTTGGGGGATTCTGCCTTCTGCTATTCATTACAGAATTGGGGCGGCATGGTGGCACAGTGGTTAGCACTGCTGCCTCACAGTGCCATGGACCTGAGTTCGATTCCCAGCTTGGGTCACTGTCAGTGCAGAGTCTGCATCTTGTCCCTGTGCCTGTGTATGTTTCCTCCGGGTGCTCCAGTTCCCCCGCCCCCCCAACAGTCTGAAAGATGTGCTGGTTAGGTACATTGGCCGTGCTAAATTCTCCCTCAGTGTACCTGAACAGGTGCCAGAGTGTGGCAACTAGGGGATTTTTCACAGTAACTTCACCACTGTGTTGAAGTAAGCCTACTTGTGACTAATAAAGAAATAAGTAGAATCTCTGTGAAGTAGTTTTTCTATGCTCTTAGGAGCACCAAAATGTTTACTCCTTAGTCAAACCCCTTCAGATATTGTGGGGACAAAGCTTCCAATTTCCCAATAATTTTTGCTTCTTTCCTTTGTCTGGAAGTACATGACACCTTCGTCGAGAGACTTTGGGAATGGGAATCGGAGAAATAGGAAGAGGAAGCTGAGTGAGGGCTCCTCGCTGAAGGATGGATGAAATCAGGAAGAATTAACTTCCAAAACCAACATTTGCAGACAAAGCCTTGAAAGAATGTTCAAATTGTCCCTGCCTAAACGCCTGAGAATGCCGTTTTCTGACAACTTGCAGCTGATTTGTTTCTCTCAGGGCAGAGGTGAAGAATAAATCTTCAGGCGAAAACTCCAAACTATTTCAGAAGAGCTTTTTTGCACAGCAATGGGGAAAAGAAGTAATTGAAGTCTGAGGAAAGTGATAGTGTAACTTGATTCTAAATTTCCAACCTTTCCAGTTACATGCAGTTTAGCCGGCAGTGACCTTAAAGTCTTTGCAAAACATCTGTATTTGTGATTTAGAATGTAAATTTTAAACTTCGCGTGGAGGGGAGAGGTGTGTGTGTGTGTGTGTGTGTGTGTGTGTGTGTGTGTGTGTGTGTGTGTGTGTGTGTGTGTGTGTGTGTGTGTGTTTGTGTGTGTGTGTGTTTGCATGTGTGTAAGTGTGTGGGTGAGTGTGTTGTATGTGTGTGTGAGTGTGTGTGTTTGTGTGAATGTGTGTGTAAGTGTGGGTGTGGGTGTCTGTGTGTGTCTGGGTGTGTGTGAGTGTGTGTGTGTGTGTGAGTGTGTTGTATATGTGTATGAGTGTGAGTGTGTGTGTTGAGTGTGTTGTGTGTGTCTGTGTGTGTGTGCGTGAGTGTGTGTGTGTGTGTAAGTGTGTGTGAGTGTTGTATGCGTGCGTGACTGTGACTGTGTGTGTGTGGGTGTGTGTGCCTGTGTGGGTGTGTGGTGTGAGTGTGCGAGTATGTGTGTGTGTGTATGAGTGTGTTGTATGTGTGTGTGAGTGTGTGTGTGTGAGTGTGTGTGTGTGTGTGTCTGTGTGTGTCTGGGTGTGTGTGAGTGTGTGTGTGTGTGTGTAAGTGTGTGTGAGTGTTGTATGCGTGCGTGACTGTGAGTGTGTGTGTGGGGGTGTGTGTGTGTGTCTGTGTGGGTGTGTGGTGTGAGTGTGCGAGTATGTGTGTGTGTGTATGAGTGTGTTGTATGCGTGTGTGAGTGTGTGTGTGTGAGAGAACATGTGTATGTGTTTGTTTGAGTGTGTGTGCGTGTGTGTGTATGAGTGTGTTGTATGCGTGTGTGTGTGTGTGTGTGAGAGAACATGTGTATGTGTTTGTTTGAGTGTGTGTGCGTGTGCGTGTGTGTGTATGTGTGTGTGTGTGGTTGTGTGAGTATATGTGAGAGTGTGTGTGTGTGTGCATGAGTGTATGTGAAGGGCGTGTGTGAGTGTATGTGGGGGGTGTGTGTGTGTGAGTATATGTGGGAGTGTTTGTGTGTGTGTGTGTTTGTGTGTGCTTTCACAAAAGGTTCTGAAACACTGTGGACATGTGTCGATGTAGTTATATGCTTTTTCAATTCTGATTTTGCCAACATTCCTGAAATCTCTGTTGTTACAATAACACGGCTGCAAAACCTCCCAGCACATATATCTTGAAGGTAATGTGAAATAAGGTTATTCCTTTGCCTTAAGGGGAACATTGTGTGCTCTTGGCTTCTGGGATATGTCAGCACTGATTCACAGAGGACTTACCTCTGAGGCAGAAGGTTTCCATCTTTCAGAAAGGACGTTAATCCTTTCTTTCAAGTAGGCACCCCATGACACTATACTGAAGGTGGGATGGTGCACTCGGTTAATACTTATCCCTCAACTAACATCTCAAAGAAACACTGATATCATTGCTTGCTATGTTTTTGTCATTCATTCATGGGACATGGGCGCGGCTGGCTGGCCTGCATTTATTATCCATCCCTAGTTTCCCTTGGAGGGCAGTTGAGAGTCAAGACATTGCTGTGGCTCTGGAGTCACATGTAGGCCAGACCAGGTAAGGATGGCAAATTTCCTTCCCTAAAAGGCATTAGTGAACGGGATGGGTTTTTCCGACGGTCGCAAATGGTTTCATGATCAACAGTAGATTCTTAATTCCATATACTTTTTTTTATTGAATTCTAATTCCACCGTCTGCCGTGGTGAGATTCGAATCCGTGTCCTCAGAACATTAGCTGAGTTTCTGGATTAATAGTCTAATGATAATGCCATGAGGCTATCATCTCCCAATATGTGCATATTGTCTGCCATGGCTTTTAGATCACAATAGTGGGATTAAAAAGCGAACCTGCACCTGGGTGTCTTTGGGCCGGCATAGATAAGATGGGCTGAGTAGCCCCCTCCTGCGATGTATCATTACCATGATTCTATGGTTCTATACTTTAAAAGTATGTCATTGGTCGTAAAACATGTTGAGGCATCCAAAGCTCATGAAAGATATTAGGAAGAGATGAAAGCTTTCTTCTTTTTTTTCTTTATGCTGTGCACTGCGTATGCTTTTGTGGATCAAAAACATACAAAGTTAGCACTGGTCATACAGAACTTCAGTCTTGCTTGTCAAAGCTTTTCGCCTTGAACTCATCAGGCCCAATGCATGTCCCGTTGGCTATTACAGTAGGTACTGTGAGTGTATTCAATCAATCCACGCTTGGAAAACCTAGAACTATAATGTTGAATGTTAGATGTGATTTCACAATTAGGAAGCATTTTCTGAATAATCCTGAGTGCGCTAAGAATCACAACAGCAGCGACTTTAAGATTCTCAGTCACGCTCTTAGTGTAGCTCACCGAGGAAAACCCACAAAAACACAGGGAAGATGTGCAAACCCCACACAGACAGTCACCCACCCAAGGCCAGGAACTGAACTCAGGTCCCTGGCGCTGTGAGGCAGCAGTGTTAACCATTTTACAGCCTTGATTTGTTAATGCCATGGTGCCTACAGATGGCATTCTCACTGAGCCGCTTGGAGCCCCCTGAAAGTTTCTCTCAGCACCGTTGCTGAATGTCTCCCAAAGAGGAAAGCATAAAGTCGGGAGTTGAGCGAGGAAATGGCTGGGTATTTATTCTGTGCAGCTGTGATTGAGAGAGAGAGAGAACTGCCTTCTAAGTTTCTGCATGAATCTCACCTCCTAACTGAACTCAACTCCCGAACTGTATAATGGGTGTACGTCAAACAGATGGCAGTAATTAAGGGAAGGATATTTATTCATAACATGCTTTATTTACACCCAAATAGAGCAGAACCAAGAGGTGATTCCTTTTTACCCACTATTATTTATAACTGAGACTGTCCTCCATTAAACAAATGTCACAAGCAATTAGAGATGTTAAAAAAAAAATCAGCCCCAGAACGGTTCCACGCTGGAAAGATGATTAATATCAGATGCAGGCCCCTGTTGTTGCTGCTGGCTTAGGAAGATTGTTCATTTTTTAATTTACCATTTTGTTTGGATGTGGGGAATAGATGGGAGAAGCCAATGGGATGCACTCAGGTGGTGGTGGGTTCCAGCCCCGTTCCAGTGACCTGGGCATAAAGTCCATGCTGGCACATCCAGTGCAGTGCTGAGGGGGCACTGCATTCTTGGATGTGCCACCTTTCAGGTGGGGCATTCAACTGAACCTAGGTTCCTGCACGCTGTGAGGCAGCTGTGCTAACCACTGTTCCACCACACTGTTTTCTTATCTTCAATAAATGTGACACATTTTATAACCTTGATTTGAGAATGCCATAGCACTATTCCTCAGAAGAGCAGCGGTTATTCCTGGTGTCCTGGCGAATATTTATGTAGCATCATTGATGGTGGCACAGTGGTTAGCACTGCTGCCTCACAGTACCAGGGACATGGGTTCCATTCCAGCTTTAGGTCCTATTCTTGTAATCATACATTTTATCCCTCCTTGTCCCCCTGACGCTGAGGGGCAATTTATCATGGCCAATGCACCTAACATCTTTGGACTGTAGGGGAATGCACATTCTCCCCATGTTTGCGTGGGTTTCCTCCAGGTGCTCTGGCTTCCTCCCACACTCCAAAGTTGCAGGTCAGATAGGCTAGCCACGGTAAACATGTGAGTTAATGTAGATAGGGTGGGACAGAGGGCCTGGGTGGGATGGTCTTTCGGAGAGCAGGCTTGACGGGCTGAATGGCCTCTTCTGCACTGTAGGGTTTATCTGATCACTGTGTGCAATTTGACTCCTATGTCTCTTACTTTACAATAGTGAGCTTCATTTGTCTGTGTGGCATTTTAAAATTTAATTTTTTTTCATACCATCTCCCCAGCAGTCTTGCCTATGCTGACAAATTAGTCCCAGGTCTCATTGGCCACAAGAAATCAGGAAAGGATAAAAGACAACTCGCACCATCAAGTTCTCGACTGTGCACAGAACTCATCTAATCACAGACTCTACCCTGACCTATTTTACCCACAGGGCAGGACGTGGGGTGTGGGGGTGGGGTGGGGGGGAGGGAAAGGGGGGAGCTGGGATTTCTGCACAAAAACATTTAGATCACGGAAGTGAAGAATCAAAAATCTAGAATGTTCATCTACGCTCACATATCAGTTATAATAAGAGCTTGCACTTAAATAGACACAGTACAACATCCTAGGTCACCTTACGGAGTGTTATCAGAAAGAAATCCACATCGAACCTCATAAGGAAATGTTAGGATTTGCATCTGGTCAAAGGGGAAGTTTTGAAGCAGTGCTTTAGAGGGATAGGGAGGTGGAGAGGTTTAGGGAGGGAATTTGAGACTTGGGGCAAGGATTCCCCAATTTCATACTCCCTGCTACCGCTGCCAGTGAGAATTTGGCACTCAGCCAAATCCCCATTCACAGCAGCGGGACTGGCTAATCCCAGCTGCAGGTGAGGCCGGAGAATTCTGGCCGGAGTCTTTCTAACTTCAAGGTTTTGCTGCCTCATGGTCGTGTGATGTGGAAATCAGAGATATGCAAGAGTCCAGAGTTGGAAAGACTTTGGAGATTTCATAGAAATCATAGAATCTGCAATGCAGAAGGAGGCCATTTGGCCCATCGGGCCTGTACCGACAACAATCCCACCCATATGTAACCGGACATATCATCCCTCCTAGTCCCCCTGACACTGAGGGGTATTTTATCATGGCCAGGCACCTAACCTACACATCTTTGGACTGTGGGAGGAAACACGAGCGTCCAGAGAAAACCCACATAGACATGGGGAGAACGTGCAAACTCCTCTCAGACAGTCATCTGTGGCCAGAATTGAACCCGGGCCCCTGTTTCAATAAGCCTGGCTCGTGCCTAGTGTCCAGACCTTCTATACTGAACGTACTTCCCATTGGGCAACATGCGTAAAGGGTTTACACACCAGCGCTTAAGCATCCAACAGCACACACTGACTGCTGCATTATTGATACCCAGGTTCAATAAAGCAGGAACAAAACCTATGGAACATATTTCCCCTAATCACTGGTATGGATAAAACTGTTTTCACTTTTTATGTTCCCACCAAATAATACTGACTGGAACAGCAAATACTATGTGGGTTACATTCGCTCTGTCTTGTATTGTTGAACATTAAGTGTTTATTGTTAACACATAACTGCAAATGTCACCACAGTCCCAAAAGACCAAAGGCTGTTCTCTCTTTGACAGCTGGCTGGTGGTGATTTAACCTGAGGATTGCCACATCTCAGGTGAGGGGCAAGGTTGAGAAGGCGGGATCCTCATGAATAACCTCAATCGGCATGGGAATTGAACCTATGCTGTTGGTGTCGCTCTGCATTGCTGACGGGCCATTCAGCCAAATGAGCTAAACCGACCCCACATGTAGCAATGTGCATATGTAACAGGGTATATAGCCTTAGCTATGAGCTAACTCCATGTTTGCTTCCAGATAGGTCTCTGTCCAGCCCACAACTGACTTTAGCCTCATGTCAGGTGTCTCTTCATCACATTGTGGGTGCCACTGTTTCCCAGTCTCTTATTAACCCTTGCTGTACCAGCTAGCTCCATACCACACTTCCCCATTGCTTTACCCAATGTACTTCCATTACAATAATGCTATCCCTTCTTTGCACCTTCCCCAACCCCCGCTCCCCCCAACCCCTCAAGTCTTTGAATTTATAAATTCAGATGACCTGGAGACTTGATCATTCTTCCTGATTCTATTTCAATCTCTGCAGAGGTGCGGGTTCAAATCCCACCACTGCCATCGTGTCCAACACACGTCACAAAGAGATTCTAAGTCTTACGTGGTTGAATTTTAAGTGTTTATTGATAACACATAATTATCTATGTATACACAGGATGTATCCCAAGTTACGAGCTAACTGCATGCTTGCTTCTACACAAGTCTCTGTCCATTCCACAACTAACTCTAGTCTCCAGTCATGTATCTCTTTACATCACATTTGTAGGCAGTACTGCTTCCCAGTTCCACACTAACCCTTGCCATGTCAGATACTCTATGCTTCAATTACTGGAGTGTAGATTTGATCAAACTGTGATTTTTCTGACCAAAGTCCCCCTTGGGCAGTATATTTTCTAGTGGCAGATGATGCTCAAGGGCTTTTGTGTGCCCCACACTTCCCATCGCTGGGGAACGCATTGTGGGGGTGTCACTATTGACAGGACTGAAAGACCCCACTGGTGGGAAGGGCAGGAAAACATTGGCCTTTGGTGCAATTTGGAGCATAACAACTCCTGTGGCAAAACTGACCAAAATAGTAGATAGGAGTGTTACCTTGGTTCATTTGGAGCCACAAAAGGAGATATCAGGACAAGTGACTAAAAGACAAAAGTAAAATACTGTGGATGCTGGAATCTGACACAAAAACAGAAAATGCTGGAAAATCTCAGCAGGTCTGATAGATTTGATTTGATTTGATTTATTATTGTCACATGTTGTGAACTGGTGCAGCAACAATAATCTCTCCCTCAATGTCAACAAAGCGAAAGGGATTGTCATCGACTTCAGGAAGCATCAAGGAGAACATACCCCTGTCTATATCAATGGGGATGAAATAAAAAGGGTCGAGAGCTTCAAGTTTTTAGGAGTCCAGATCACCAACAACCTGTCCTGATTACCCCCATGCCAACACTGTAGTTAAGGAAGCCCACTAATTGCTCTACTTTTTCAGAAGACTAAGGAAATTTGGCATGTTAGCTACGACTATCACCAATTTTCACAGATACATCATAGAAAGCATTCTTTCTGGTTGTATCACAGCTTGGTATGGCTTCCACTCTGCCGTAAGGAACTATAAATGTATCGTGCAAACCAGCCTCCCACCCATTGACTCTGTCTACACTTCCCGCTGACTCGGCAAAGCAGCCAGCATAATTAAGGACCCCATGCACCCAGACATTCTGTTTCTCACCTTCTTCTTTTGGGAAAAAGTCTGAGGTCACGTACTAACCAACTCAAGATAGCTTCTTCCCTGCTGCTGTCAGGCTTCGAGTGGTCTTATCTTGCATTAAGTTGCTCTTTCTCTACAGCCTAGCTATGACTGTAAAACTATATTCTGCACTCTCTCGTTTCCTTCTCTATGAATGGAATATTTTTCTGTATACGGTGCAAGAAACAATACGTTTCACTGTATGTTATTGTGACAATAATAAATCAAATCAACTGTATTGACATACAATAAAAAGTATTGCCACCATGCCACCCACATCTTCAAAACAGTATTTAAAAAAATAACTTTTCAACTTGATTCACAATTGCAGACAGAATTTGACACTGAGCCACACAGGAGATAGTAGAATGGTCAGGTTTGGTCCTTAAACGTTAGCAAGGTTGGGGAGGTTTAGGAAAGGATTTCCAGAGCTTAGGGCTGAAGATATGTCAGTGAGTCACTTTCACAGAGATGAGAGGGACGAGCGACTGTTCAAATCTTCTTCAACCCTATCCATTCATATTTTTTCAGGGATACTCTTCAGCAAGTGATCAGCAAAGAGGCACAATGGCACAGTGGTTAGCACAGCTGCCTCACAGTGCCAGGGACACAGGTTTGACTCCAGCCTCGGGTCACTGCCTGTGTGGAGTTTGCACATTCTCCCCATACCTGCGTGGGTTTCCTCCGGAGTTCTGGTTTCCTCCCATACACCAAAGATATGTCAATTAGATGGATTGGCCATGCTCAGTTAACCCCTTGGTGTCTCAAGATGCGTAGGTAAGGGGTATTAGCAGGGTGAATGCATGAGGTTGCTGTTACATACTTACAGCCATTTCCCTCATGGTCTCCTATCAATCCAATATTAGACCTCATATTTACAGGGATAAAGTGGTGGGCAGGCCTGAATAAGATGGTCTTTTGCAGAGTTGGTGCAGACTCAATGGGCCGAGTGGCCTCCTTCTCTTTCAGGACTCTATGATCCTACGAAATGATGCAAATATCTAGAAGATGTTTGCTTTCACCATTCATCAGAATTTGTCTCAATTTTCCACTGACGTATGGCAGGAGATCAGAAAAAAATCCCACGGACATTCCAGCCATCTCCTCCATTCTTTGCTTCTAGCTATCGGAAGTTTAAAAGAAAGCAATAAAATTCTCTGTTGGAACAAAGGATCACACAGTAACCTATCTTTTCATTTCAGATGCTGTTGACTTGTTATGCATTCCCAACAACTTCTTTTCTAAATGTTCACAATGACTTCTATTTACAACTCATTCAACAGCGAAAAAAAATCCAGGAGACACAGAGCTTTAAAGTTTATTAGTGTCACAAGCAGGCTTACGTTAACGCTGCAATGAAGCCACTTTGAAAATCCTCTAGTCACCACACTCCAGAACCTGTTTGGGTACACTGAGCGAGAATTTGGTATGGCCAACCCACCTAACTAGCATGTCCTTCAGACTGTGGGAGGAAACCGGAGCACCCGGAGGAAACCCATGCACACACGGGGAGAACGTGCAAACTCCGCACAGACAGTGACTCAAGCCGGGAATCAAACCTGGGTCCCTGGTGCTGTGAGGCAGCAGTGCTAACCACTGTGCCACTGTGCCACCATGCCACCCCTGCTTCTAGCTTCTATGTTTCTGTGCAATAGCCCCTTTGGATGGTGGTAGTGAGCACACCTTCTTGAACCTTTGCAGTCCACCTGGTGCATATGTTCCACAATGCTGTTGGGGATAGTGTTCCACGATTTTGACCCAACCACGCTGAGGTAAAATGTTGATGAGGTTTGAGGACTGGATATTGAACAGGGCGCCGGGGGAAAATTCTCCTGCCCAGCTTTGAAACAGTGTCATAGGAGCTTTTAAATCCACCTGATAGGGCAGATGGGTCTTCTGTTTAACATTTAATACAACAGCTGGCACCTCATACCATGCTCCAGTGCCAATCTTGATTGTGGGCTCAGGTCTCTGGAGTGGAATTTGATCCCATGCCTTTGTGAGTTCAAGCAGTGAGTGCCAACCCCTGAACCACATCTGGCATTCTAAAGAAGACTGCACGTTGGATAGGTCACGTAACACAAACATACACGTGTGTCTGATGGAAGAGACATTTTAGAAAGGGCTTTACGGATTTGCAACACAATGAGTTGACTTTAAACTGATTAAATAACACCAAAGATGCTTAATCTGACTGGACCCTGGTAATTCATGAATAATGTGTTTAACCGACCTGCTTTAGGTGAGCAGTGAATAAATTAGAAGCTGCTAGGTTAAAAAATGAGATCATTAACTTGTCTCTTAAGTGTGCTGTATCTGTGTGGATCGCAAAACTACCCACTTAAATACCTTCATTGTTGTTTACATAATCATCAAGAATCCAGGTGGAAAAAAATTGAGAGGAAACATATTTTGCCTTCTAAGTAACAATACACTCACTCATGGTTTATACTTGACAGGTACAGATTGAAGTGGTCTTTATCTCAGCCCTTATAGCATTGTGAAATGGCAATGTTAATGATTGTGATGCAGTATATGATGATTTCCAGATTGATACAATGTCCAAGTGCAGTGATTTATGACATATTTCCCCACTAAAATCAAAAAGGCAATGGACTATTTAATATCGGAGGGGAGGCAGTGGCGTAGTGGTGTTGTGGTTGGGCTGGTAATCCAGAGCAAGATCTGGGGATTAGGGTTTGAATCCCAACACGGCAGGTGAAGAAATTTGAATTCAATAATAAGTCTAATAATGGCCAAGAAATCATTGTCAATTGTTGCAAAAATCCACTTGGTTCATAGGATCCCAACAGTGCAGAAGGAGGCCATTCAGTCCATCAAGTCTGCACCAACAACAATCCCACCCAGGCCCTATCCCCATAACCCCATGTATTTACCCTGCTTGTCCCCTGGACAATAAGGGACAGTTTACCATAGCCAAGCAACCTAACCCTTACCTGGTCTGGCTTACATGTGACCCCAGAGCTACTGCAATGTGGTTGACTGTTAGCTGACCTCTGAAATGGCCTGGCAAGTCACTCAGTTCACCAGCAATTAGGGATGGGCAATAAATGCTGATCCAGCCAGCGATGTCCACGTCCCATTAATGAATAATAGAAAGAAAATATTGATACTTTAGGTTTCACTTGTGACCTAGACAGCAATCCTGGGGAGCTGCCCAGCTGGGGTTTGATGTGCAATGTAAGAGAAACATAACTGATGTATTTAAGTAGAATGAGTTGTGATGGAAAGTTTCAATCAGAAATATTGGCTGGGATTCTCCGGCCATTCAGCCAGTGGGATTTTCAGGTCCCACCGGCAGCACATCCCCTTCCGTGGATTTCCCGCTGGCATGGGAGGACATCAGTGGGAATTCCCATTGATAGCGGCAGGATTGGAGGATCTCGCCATTAGCAAACAACATGCCACCTCCCGCCGGTGGGACACACGCAGTTGGGAGGCTGGACAAACTCACCCATTAACTTTACACTTTCAAATGCTGACCAGTTCCATTCCCACTTTATGCTTTTCGACAGAGAAGGGCATGCATTTACAAGGATGTTAGATGAAGAAAGGATTGGAAGGTCAGGCTGATGGGTTAAGCCAAATGGTGGGAGGCTTGTGTGGACCATTATGTCCATGTGGACGACGCACAATAGTGCAGAGTCACTGAGCAGAGACTGATAGCCATGTTCCGCACACATGAAGACGGCCTCAACTGGGATCTTGGGTTCATGTCACACTATCTGTAACCCCCACGACTTGCCTGGGCTTGCAAAATCTCACTAACTGTCCTGGCTGGAGACAATACACATCTCTGTAACCTGTGCTTAACCCTCTCTCCACTCACATTGTCTGTACCTTTAAGATTTGATTACCTGTAAAGTCTCGCATTCCAACCATTATTTTGTAAATTGAGTTTGTGTCTTTGTATGCCCTATTTGTGAACAGAACTGCCCATTACCTGATGAAGGGGCAGCGCTCCGAAAGTTAATGGTTTGTGCTACCAAATACACCTGTTGGACTTTAATCTGGTGTGGTGAAACTTCTTAGTTTGTGGACCATTAACAGCAGTGCAGACCAAGTTGGCTGAACGGCCTCTAAATACTATGGCTGGGATTCTCTGGCTATTCATGCCCATCACCGCTGCCAGCGAGAACGGAGAATGTGGCACTCAGCCAAAACTCCATTCACTGCAGCGGGACTGGAGAAGCCCAGCTGCGGGTGAGGTCAGATAATTCCAGCCAATTCAATATTTAGATACCTGGGCAATCATGCAGAGTTAGATGGAACTGTGCGTGATCATTTAATGTGGGAACCATGACAAATCTGTTCCATGAATGAAAATTCATTTCACCTTGAGAGTGAATTAGCCAAACAAATTGAGCGTGTCCCTACGTACCACATATGTTTTTCGGTACAGAAACAGATTTATTTTTAACCCATTGATATATTAGTTCAATTAATTTCAAATGAGAAAGCAAAGGGATGAATACAAAATTAATGGAACTTACAAAAAGGACGTCAAGTAATAGAGTGGATCAAAGCCGTGTATTTTTCCAACTTGGATTAAGATGTGACTTGCCCCTTTAAAGTTTACTTATTAGTCACAAGTAAGCTTATATTAATGCAGCAATGAAGTTACTGTGAAAATCGCCTAGTCGCCACACTCCAGCACCTGTTCCGGTACACTGAGGGAGAATTTAGCATGGCCAGTGCACCTAATCAGACGTCTTTCAGACTGTGGGAGGAAACTGGAGCACCCGGTGGAAGCCCACACAGACACAGGGAGAACGTGCAAATTCCACACAGACAGTGACCCAAGCCAGGAATCAAACCCAGGTCCCTGGTACTATGAGGCAGCAGTGCTAATGCTAACCACTGCACCACCGTGCTGCCTGTTGCATGTTCTCTTCCCCCACACATGATTCCTTCTTTTAGCACATGTACTGTACTGCACTCTATCCTACTCAGTTTCCTTTTAATCAAAACATTATGACTACGTCCCATAATGAAATTCATTATTTACACACCTGAGGTGATTTTTCACCCTGAGCTTGAGACGGCCGTGCTGTGATTTCTCACGGTCAGTCATCGCGTTCCCACTTCTGGCCCATTTTGGAGGAAGCAGAAAGCCCATCAGAACAATCAAGCTGCCAATTGTGGGCACTTTTCACACATCACCTGGAACTTCCAGCTGATGGCTGAAGACCAGAGGTGGACTGCTGCCGGCAAGGCAATGGTGAGGGTGCGGGTTGGGGTGGGGATGGTGCATCCTGCAAAGTAGGCCAGAATAGATCTGCTGGACCTGCAAGGCCACAGGTGCAGTCACAGGCCATCCTGTGGAGGGTCTACTTCCCACCATCCACCCAAGCCCCTCTGAGGTGGTGGCCACATTATAACTCGTACCATTCGCAAATCTTCAGTGCTTGCCTCCATCTTGAGGCACTCTCAGGCTTCTGTCACCAATAAATTTAACACTGAGGTGAGGAGGAGCTACTTTTCGCAGAGGGTGGTCAATTTGTGGAACTCGCTGCCCCATAGCACGGTGGAGTCAGAATCGTTGAATGGTTTCAAGAAGGCGATAGGTTTATCTCTGATTTTAAAATCAGATTATCAGGATTTAGGGAACAGGTAGGGAGGTGGATTGGAGGCCAGGACGAGCTCAGCCATGATCTGATTGAATGGCAGAGCAGGTTCAAAGGGCTGAATTATCCACTTCTGCTGCTAATTTCTATGCTCCTATGTTGCTCCTACATTGGCATCGCCCACCTCTTCTGGTGGTGCTGCCAGCCTCCCTGAGCTCCCATTGGCCCTCCCACCTGTGGAACCGGCCTGCCATCCTTGACTGGATGGGCCTCCTGAAGGCGTTTCTAAATTGGCCGCCTCCTTGAGAATATTCTTCAGGTTCCAGCCACGGCCACCCTCAGGATCCTGGCCCAGAATTTAGTCTGGCTTCAGGATCGGGGCCCTGGGACTGAAACTTCGATCAAGCTTGGGTTATAAAGAGTCGGGTTAAACACATCATAAATGTACGTGAAGGACCTTGTGATTAAGGAAATATAGAGCTTTATATGAGCTGCAAGGAGTTGGGAAGAGTTGGAGGGTGGGAGGCAGGGCCGCAGTCTTCCTCTCTGCCTCCACCATCTCGTGGATGTGCCGGCGTTGGACTGAGGTAAACACAGTAAAAAGTCTGACAACACCAGGTCACGGGCATTCAGCCTCTGACCTTCGGGTAAGCATTCTCCAAGGCGGCCTTCACGACACACGACAGCGCAGAGTCACTGAACAGAGACTGATAGCCACGTTCCACACACATGAGGACGGTCTCAACAGGGATCTTGGGTTCATGTCGCACTATCTGTAACCCCCGTGACTTGCCTGGGTTTGCAAAACCTCACTTACTGTACTGTCTGGAGACAATACACATCTCTTTAAACTGTGATCAGTGCTCCTTCCACTCACATTGTCGGCCACTTCAAGACTTGAACAGCAGGTTAGGTGTAAAGATTCGCATTCTAATCAGTATTCTGTAAACTGTCTGTGCTTTATACGCTCTGTCTGAGGCCAGAACTCTCCATTCACCTGACGAAGGGACTAACCCGAAAGCTTGTGCGTTTACTATCAAATAAATCGGTTGGACTAAAACCTGGTGTTGCCAGACTTTTTACTGTGTCCACCATTTCCCCCATTGGAAACAATCTCAGTGTGAACTGTGCCGCTCCATTCCGGCCCACCCCAGAGCCACAACAAGCTGTGGCTGGGCTACAGTGGGGCTGAATGAGACTTCCATTCCTCACTGATGGGGATGCCCCACCCTGGGGAGCTGCCAGCCAATCCCGTAGCTCCATCAATCCTGATGGTGCCGAGAGCGTGTCAGTGGAGTTAAGGGTAATAACTGGGGGCAGCAGATAGAAAGGCGGAGTAGAAACCGCAACCAAATCAGCTATGATCTTATTGAATGGCAGAGTAGGGTGGAAGGGCCCTAATCTAACTCCTGCTCCTAAGTGCCAGAGGCAGGGCCAGTGTTTGTGGCCCATTCCTAATTCCTCTTGAACTGAGTGACTTCCAAAGCCATCCCAGAAGGCAGCTAAGGGTCAACCACTTTAGGTCTGGAGTCACATGTAGGCCAGACTAGGTAAGGACGACAGATTTATAGAGCCATAGAGGTTAATAGCATGGAGACAGGCCTTTCGGCCCAACCTGTCATGTCTTTTTTTAAACCAATAAGCTAGTTCCAATTGCTTGTGTTTGGCCCATATCTTTCTATACCCATCTCACCCAAGTAACTGTCTAAATGCTTTTAAAAGACAAAATTGTACCCACCTCTACTACTACCTCTGGCAGTTTGTTCCAGACACTCACCACCCTCTGTATGAAAATAATTGCTCCTCTGGACTCTTTTGTATCTCTCCCCTCTCACCTTAAACATATGCCCTCTAGTTTTAGACTCCCCTATCTTTGGGAAAAGATGTTGACTATCTAGCTGATCTATGTCCCTCGTTATTTTATAGAACTCTTTAAGATCATCCCTAAGCCTCCTATGCTCCAGAGAAGAAAGTCCCAGTCTATCCGGACTCTCCTTATATCTCCTAAAGGACATGAGTGAACCAGATGGATTTTTACAACAATCAATGCTACTTTCAAACTAGCTTTCAATTCCAAATGTATTAATTTAACTTAAATTCCACCAGCTGACATGTTGGGGTTTGAACCCAAATTCCCCGGAGCATCAGTTTGGTTTACTAGCCCAATGACATTAACACTATAGTACCGTTGTCCTAGCAAAGACTGGTGCAGATGCCGGGGTGTAAGACATGGTGAGGCTTCATCCACAGTGGATCACCAGTTGGTTAAATAATATACTCAGGCACAAACAAAAGCTCAGGAATGTATATTGATGCATACAGATCAGACAGAATCATAAACTAACACAGCTTTGACTGTAGCCTTGCATTAGGTGATGAGTTTGTTTTGCATTTTCAACCTTTCTTTTGGATTTCCAATATTTGTGGTTATCTGTGGATTAAACCCATGCACAATAAAAGCCTGCTTAAAGATCCAGCAGCAAGTTAGACCGTAACAATGAAGTATAGCACCCTCTGATTGACAACCCAAATCTCCAGCTTCCCTCAGAGTGTGCAGTGCCATGTAATGCACTGTGTTATAACAAGTATTCATGATATCCTGGCACTTTGCAAGAAAGACTCACAATAATGATTTCAAATCTCCCAGAAACTATTCCTTACAGCACCATAAAGAATCAAATGACAAACTGAATGCAATAACATTTAGCAAATTGAGTATATTCTTTCCAGTACAATACTGATGTATGTATTAAGCCACAATATATTGAAAAGTGAAACTTATTTTTTAACCAGTTTAAGATATAAGACAACTTTACCATTTTTGATTATCTTGGGATCAAATTGGAGCTTATAGATAAAAATGATTTCTACATATCAAGAAAGAGCTGTTGCCATCTCTGAATATGAACCACATACCTCCTACATTATAACTATACTTCAAATGGAGGTAATTAGTTGTCAGCACCTGAGGCTGTACCAGGCTCTATACAAATGCAAGACTTCCTTTTCTATCTGTAGGTGTGCATTGTTTCTGTCTTTTGGTTGTGATGATACTATGCCTTTAAGAAATGCATTTATATCACATTTTTTGTGAGGGGTATGTTTTAAATTCAGCTCTATTTTACAGGGTGTCAATTTGACTGTACCAGAGAAATTGACACCCTGAGAATGCATTTAGCTAGGGATATGTTTGTTTCAATTCAAGTTCATGCATTTTTGTTTATCTGGTTTTTCCCCTGGGATTTTGACTAGATTGATTGACAGAGGCAGCCATGTGCTTAAGAGGAGGAGCTAAGCTTACCAGGGAAAGCACAGAGTAACTGCCAGGTTCTGAAGCAAGCAAGTGATCTCTCTCTCTCTTTCTGGAGGCTGGTGTTTGGGACCTGCTAAGAAAAATAGATTTATCTCTCTGCATCTCTCTCTCCCTCCAGAGGTGTTCTGAAGGCTCATGGACTGGCAGCCCAGGAATAGGCACATATGCCTGAGTATCAGTAACTGATTTTGTAGAGGAGTTTAAGTCTATAAGACGAATATTGGTGAATTGGAACTCATAGAGCTAGGTTAGCAGGTAAGAACTGTACTGTGTCATGTTTAAGCACTTCAATTGGTAAAAGTTAAGCTAATTCATCCATTATTGTTAAACTGTATTGAAAAGTCTGATAAAGCATACATAGCGACTCAAGAACAATTTAGACTTTTGAACGGACCTATCATATATTAAGTTGGTCTTTCTCTTCACCCTATCTGTAACTGCAACTCCATATTCTGCAGCCTCTCCTTTACTTCTCTCCTATGTACTCTATGAATGGTATGCTTTATCTGTATAGCAAGCAAGAAATAATACTTTTCGCTGTATCCTAATAGGCTGCACTTGGAATATAGTGTTCAATTCTGGTCACTACCAGAGGATGTAGAGGCTTTGGAGAAGGTACAGAAAAGATTTACTAGGATGTTGCCTGGTATGGAGTGCATTAGCTATGAGGAGAGGTTGGAGAAACTTGGTTTGTTCTCACTGGAGTGATAGAGATTGGGGAGAGAGCTGGTAGAATTTTACAAGATTATGAGAGGCATGGACAGATTGGATAGTCAGAAGCGTTTTCCCAGGGTAGAAGGGTCAATTACCAAGGGGAACAGTTCAGCCATGATCTTATTGAATAGCGGGGCAGGCTCAAAGGGCTAGATGGCCTACTCCTGCTCCTATTTCTTATGTTCTTATGTTAAAGGAGATGTACGAGGCAAGTTTTTTACACAGAGAGTGGAGGGTGCCTGGAACTCATTGCTGGGGGAGGTAGTGGAAGCAGCTACGATAGTGACTTTTAAGGGACATCTTGACAAATACATGAATAGGATGGGAACAGAGGGATATGGTCCCTGGAAGGATAGGGAGTTTTAATCAAGTCAGGCAGCATGGTCGGTGCAGGCTTAGAGGGCCGAAGGGCCTGTTCCTGTGCTGTAATTTTCTTTGTTCTATGTGACAATAATAAATCAAATCAAATAATAAAGTTTATTTTGATAAAAGCTTCCCAGTGTGTCAATGGAATCACACCTGGAGTGAAACACCTTATTCTCACACTAATGCCAAAATACAAATAACCTATTGCGGTCTAGTCGGGCTTCATAACATACTTTGGGATTTCTGCTCTGGTCCCTAACATAGTTGAATATGTTCCTGTGATTAATTTGTCTCCACTTACAAAACCAGAGTCAGGATTGTTGTGAGAACACACTAATCCTATGTTTTATATCAGTGTGGCTTGCGAGCACTATGAATTTTTCTTTTATTTATTCGTGGGACATGGGCGTCAATGGCCTGGCCAGCATTTGTTGTCCATCCCTAGTTGCCCGAGGGCAGTTGAGAGTCAACCACATTGCTGTGGCCCTGGAGTCACGTGCAGGCCAGATCTGGTAAGGATAGCAGATTTCCTTCCCTCAAGGACATTAGTGAAGCAGATGAGTTTTTCTGACAATGGTTTCATAGCCATCAGTAGGTTCTTAATTCCAGATTTTTTTTAATGAATTCAAATTCCACCATCTGCCATGGCAGGATTTGAACCCGGGTCCCCAGAACATGAGCTGAGTTTCTGGATTAATAAACTAATGATAATACTCCCATCTTATCTGACCTTCGGCCTTAGGTTCTTCCATCGTTGAAACAATTCTCATGATTTGTTTCTTCTTCAATGGGGGAAATCTTACCCAAAAAATGGCAAAGTGTTGTTTCTAGTGAGAATATCAGCGTGTTTGCCGCCAGAGAAACTGGTCAGTTATCGCTCCAGATAATACAACACTCTGTCAAAAAAAAGCCAAGTGGGGGGGGACATGTTTCATGCTATCATAAAGAGTCGGGGGGGGGGCCTCAATTCAGCTCATGTTCTGGGGACCCGGGTTCAAATCCTGCCATGGCAGATGGTGGAATTTGAGTTCATTTAAAAAAAATCTGGAATTAAGAACCTACAGCAGAGATCAGAGTGCCATCTTTAAAGGGTGTCTCAAGCATAACCTGAGTGAACCTATACCCAGCCCACCATGGCAGTCTCAAGGCCTTCCCCTCCCCACTCTCGATAAGAGTCAGCACTTCTCCTCTCCACCCCACAATCTGAGCCTGCACCCATTTCCATGGTGCCAACCTGGTAGTGCCAACCTATGCCAAGAGGCAGTGCCAGGAGGCATGGCCTGGCCACTGCCTAGCTATCTCCCTCTGCCTCTGGGGGTTATGACCCCCTTAATGACCCCTGGGGAGACCCCCACAACAGGCGCACCTGCTATCAACCCGCTGGTGTGACGTCAGGTTGGCACTGGCTGACTATCTGGTGAGGGGGAGATGACCCAGAGACAGTGTTCACCAATGACATGCTGATGTATTAGGATGAGCCCTCTACTGTCCTACCATGTGTTTCACACCATTCCCCCGGCGAGGCGTGAGTAAGATTGGATCTCAGAAACTTGCTGGTGCCAAATGCGTTCCCCAGATTATGAGCATATGCCGCCATTCGCTCAGATGGAGGGGGTGGGTTCAAAATCACCCCTAATGTCTCCACATCATTCCTGAGGGATCGCACCCCGAACTGAATCTATTCTCCAACTCTGTCTGAACCAGTGTTCTATACAAATCCAATTAAACCTCCTTACTCTTCTACTCCATGCCCCTATCAATAAAACTTAGGATATTGTGTGTTTTATGAATATCAATATTTATTCACTCTCCACCTGTCCTGCCATCTTCGATGATCTATGTGCAGATACACCCAGCCCCCTCTCTCTTGTGCTCTCTTTAGAATTATGCCCTTTGTCTCTCCATATTCTTCTAACCAAAATGAATCACTTCACATTTCTCGACATTGTACTTCATCTGCTTCTTATCCACTCCTTCCATCAATTTGCCCATGTCCTTTTGAAGTTCTGCCTTGTCCTCCTCACAGTTCAGAATACTTCCAAGTTTCACATCACCCTCAAATTTTGAAACTGTGCCCTGCATGCCAGGGTCATTAATATATATCAGGAAAGGCAAGGGTCCCAAGCCTGACCCCTGGAGAACTCTGCTGCAAACCTTTCTCCAGCCTGATAAACATCCATTAATCACTCCTCTCTGCTTCCTGTCACTCAGCCAGTTTCATATCCACATTGCTGCTGTCCCTATTATTCCGTGAGCAAGAACAATTTGCTCACAAGTCTTGTTGCGTGACACTGTATCGATCAAAAATCTGTCACAAATACGATGGGTCAAATGTCCTCCTTCTATCCTGCATTATTCTATCTCATGGTAAGCCTGAAGGTGCCTTGCTGTTTACACTCACCCAGACTGAGATTAAGTTGGCACAGCATGAAAGCAGAATAGTCTTTTTGTTTTCATATTTTGGATTTCTAATATTCTGTAGTTGAACCTATTGATTACAAGTTGCATCCCAGTTACAAGCAAGGTCTATGTAGCTGTTTACTGGCACGTAGGGGGTGGGGGGAAGTTTCTCGTTCCACCTGCTACAGGAATCGTAGGGGGCGAGGGGTGGAGCGTGGAAAGGTCGATTGAACCTGGGCAGGATTTTACAGTTTCGGGGCGTGTGTGGCCAGAAAGCCCCGCCCATAGGATTTAAATGACTAAAATCATAGAATCATAGAATCCCTACAGTGCAGAAGAGGCCATTTGGCCCTTCAAGTCTGCACCAACTTTCTGACAAAGCATGAACTAAGGCCCTATCCCCAACCTATCCCCATAGCCCCACACATTTACCATGGTTAATCCATCTAACCTAAAATAACTGGGCAAAATGTGCACACATTCCATTGGCCATCGCACCTTGGCACTTGCAACCTTTTCAATTATTCAGTCACCGAGTAAGTGAGCCCACCTGGTTCACTAATATCCTTTAGGGAAATCTGCCATACTTACCTGGTCTGGCCTCTATGTGACTCCAGAGACACAGCAATGTGGTTGACTCTCAACTGTCCTGGCAACTAGGGATGGGCAATAAATGCTGGCCAGCCAGTCACACCCATGTCCCATGAATGAAGAGAAAAAAAGATCCCACTCCATTTCTTATAATGGTTAATCTTGTTCGTGTCCTTGTTTTAGGAGGAAACAGTGAAAGATGGAAAGCGTGGAATTCCAAAGAGACTTGGGCATTCAGGTACATGGTTCATTGAAATGTCAAGAACAGGTACAAAAGAAATTCTGAAAAGCTATCAGAATGTTGGCCTTAACATCCAACGCTGGCATATCCACATCATGGCCTTAACATAGCCAAGGGAGCAAGATCACAAGTGGCTAGAAACCATACTGCAGCAATACAAAACCCTGGTTAGACTGCACCTGGACAACTTAGAGCACCACACCTTAGGAAGGATGTATTGACTTCGGGGGGTGTGCCGGGCTAGATTTTGTGGGCCCAACCAGGATCTTACCCACCAATCTGGTGGAAACCCCAAACAGTCCCATGGGGGAGGCTCAATGAGATCAACTCCCTTCAGGCGCTTAAATAGCCACTATCATGCCTCCCCCAGTGATTGAGGTCCCCCATGGTGGATGTCCCGCTTGCCAATCAGAGGCTGGCAGCTCCTCATGTGGCCAGCACCGGAGGCAGCAGTGGCCCCGAGAATGCTGGGACCCCAAACCCAAGCTCAGTGCAGGTGGGATGAGCAGCACAAGGTGAGAGTTCTGGGAGGAGAGCGGCTGGTAAAGGCAGGGGGGTGAATTCCAGCAGCCATTCCTCTTCCCGATGCCAGGATCCTTGATCAGGTACAGAGTGCCTGGGATAATGAAGGATTTCCCTCTCCAGCAGGTGGCCATTGGCAAACCCGACACAGTTTGCTGGGCAGCATTCTGATGGAGCAGGAAGACCACATGGATCCCATTAAATCCCTGAGACACCACTAAAGTGTGGTGAGCTCAGGGATAAAGAATGTCAATTCATCCATTGATGGGCCCAATTGGCATCCCATCAATGGGCTGCATTGATTCAGCTTTCAGTGTCGGTTTACCAGATACCTCGGGTGGAATTCTCTCATGGCAGGGGACAGAGACATGGAGAGTTTCTCGCTGCAGAGGCCAATGCGAAAACGCATCAAATTTTCTGGACATGACTGTGTTAATTATACAACCTTTTTGTTTGCATCGTATACCATGGCAGAGCAGGCCAGGATGGCGTATAGCCTGAGGTCTCATCCGGGTGCCATATTGAAAAGGCGCCCAACATAGCTGACCCATTCATTGAAGAAAGAGGATGGATCACCAGGAATGTTCTGAGGCAAGAAGATGGACCCCCTCCCCCTGACTACAACTGCACAATACCAAACCTGGAAGATCCACTTGCATCCATCCCACCCATTGCTGTGGGGCTTCAGGGTTGTGGCAGGCCTCCATCCTGAACTCTGGAGGCAGCCCCAGGCATTATTCAGATGACATCTGCACACCATGATGTTCTGAACATGGCCTGTTTTCCCACTAGCACTGTGGAGAATTGGGCATAGGTGGTCAAATCTTTATCTGCAGAACATTTAACGGGATGCAAGTGAGTTTGACACTGGTGCGCACCAGCGGAAATTCACACCAGGTCTACCGCCAAAGTTTCCCCTCTACCCTGTCCCACCCACCACTGAACACGCCATCGGGGGACTTGGGAGAATTCCACCCCTGGACTCCAAGGGTTAGTTTATTCAGAGGGATTTCACAAACTAGTGATGTATTGAGGAGTTGGAAGATCAAGAGTTGATTTGATCAAAGTATACAAAATTTTTCGGAAAGCAGAGAGAGCAGATTGGGAGAAATTATTTCCTCTGGTTGGTTAAGGGTGGCACAGTGGTTAGCACTGCTGCCTCACAACACCAGGCACCCATGTTCAATTCCTGGCTTGGGTCACTGTCGGTGCAAAGTTTGCATGTTCTCTCCCTGTCTGCATGGGTTTCCTCCGGGTACTCCAGTTTCCTTCCACAGTCCAAAACTGGTTAGGTGCATCGGCCATGCTTAAATTCTCCTTCAGTGTACCCGAACAGTGTTATGACTAGGGATTTTCACAGTAAGTTCATTGCAGTGTTTATGTAAGCCAACTTATGACACCTATAAATATACTTTAAACCTAAGACAAGGAAATAGAGTCTAGAAATTTGAGCCAATCTTTTCAGGAAATTATTTGATTTTGATTTGATTTATTATTATCGCATGTATTAGTGTTCAGTGAAAAGTATTGTTTCTTGCGGGCTATACAGACAAAACATACCATTCATAGAGAAGGAAAGGAGAGAGTGCAAAAACATACTGTTCATAAAGTACATTAGGGAGAAAGAAAGGAGAGGGTGCAGAATGTAATGTTACTGTCATAGCTAGAATGTAGAGAAAGATCAATTTAATGCAAGGTAGGTCTATTCAAAAGTCTGATGGCAGTAGGAAAGGAGCTATTCTTGAGTTGGTTTAAGAAACATTTCAAAGCAAAAACATAGTAGAAGTTCAGAACTCTCTTCTGTGAATGCTGATTGATGCTAGATCAATGATTAATGTTAAGTCTCTGATTGATAGATTGTTGTTGGCCTCAACTATTAAGGGGTATCACACAACACAGATGGAAAATACGTAGTCACAGATCAAAGAGGAACAGGCTTGAGGGGCTGAATGGTCTCCTCCTGTTGCTGTCTGCTCACATTGCTCCAAAAACCATTTTCTTTCCAAAATGTGCACCTTTTAAAAAGCTCACACTTTTGTTTAAAGCACATCCACATAAATGGTGGCACCATTGTCATAAACATATTTCTGACAATAATTTGGATTGAAAGATCAGTCACATTTTTAAAATGCTCCCATCAGGAGACACATCAAATCTGATTGGACACCATAAAAGACAAAATGTTTCAGAGAAATAATCCTTTGTAAGTTCATTTATTTTTAGTGTCACATGTAGGCTTAGATTAACACTGCAATAAAGTCATTGTGAAAATCCCCTAGGCACCACACTCCGGCATGCCTGTACACTGAGGGAGAATTTAGCATAGCCAATGCACCTATCCAGCATGCCTTTTGGACTGTGTGAGGAAACTCACACAGACACAGGGAGAACATCCAGACTCAGCACAGACTGTGACCCAAGCCAGGAATCGAACTCAGGTCCTTGGAGCTATGAGGCAGCAGTGCTAATCACTGTGCCACATTCCCGTTTTCTATTTCAAAAAGCATTAAAAGTTTAAATCCCTTCAGGAGCTGAGAAGGTTATCTAAAGAAAAGGAACCTGTATTATAAGTGACACACCTGCCTTTTAAAAGCTGCACTGCCCTTGCAGAGCCAGTAGGTGGTGATGATAAGCAGCAATCCCCAACCAGGTGTAATACATTGTCCAAATGTAAAATCCACCTACTGCAGTATTTAAATAAATATAAATGCATTTGACAAAACAAATGTCTGACCTTTTGAATCTTTGACAAGCTTATAAAAATGAGGTAGGCTTCAACAGACAGCGCTGATTTAAGTTGACTGCCTGACCTTGGTAAACAATTTATTTACAATTGCTTATTCTCACAGTGCAATCGCCAACCATGACTGCTGGCACAAAATTATATTTTAACCTCTTGGTTCTTGATTTATTTTCTTCCCTTATAATTAGCTTCATTTATATTTCAATTTAGATGGAAGTGGATATAGCGAAAAGTGGAAGTCGCCGCAACAAGGGAACATAGCAAAGAGAAGGAGGCCATTTAGGCACTTGAGCCTGTTTTCCGCATTCAGTGGTACCGTGACTACTTCGCAATGTAACTCTGAATACTCTTTGCCCCATGCCCCTCAGTACCTTCCATTTAACAAAAGTCCATCAATCGCTGTCTTAAAACTAATAATAGATCTAGTGTCAATTGCATTTGCGGGCAAGAATTCCAAATTTCTATCATCCCGTGTACCTTGAAATGTCCCCAAATTTCACTTCTGAAAAATCTGGCTGTAATTTCTTTTTAGAATGTGCCTCAAATCCTAGGGCGGAATTTTTTGGTTGTGTCTGCCCCAGGGCCAGGAATTCCCACTTGAGGTCATTGGACCTTTAAGTTGTCCACCAAATTCTCCATCCTGGAAAAGTTAACCCCCAGACACCCCAACTAACAGAGATAGTTAATGTTGATAGTTTATTTATTTATGAGTGTTACAAGTAGGCTTACATTAACGCTGCAGTGAAGTTACTGTGAAAATCCCCTAGTCGCCACACTCCGGTGCCTGTTCAGGTACACTGAGGGAGAATTTAGCATGGCCAATGCATCTAACTAGCACACCTTTTGTACTGTGGGAGGAGACCAGAACACCCAGAGGAAACTGGAGGTGACCATTGACTTCCATGATTACGCTTGGCAAATTATTACTGTGGTTTGCCGTTAGCAGCTGTAGAATAGTTCTTAGAATCCCTACAGTGCAGAAGGAGACCAGTTGGTCCATCAGGTCCACACTGACTCTCTGACAGAGCATCTTATCCTCCCCACCATATCCCTGCAACTCGACACATTTACCATCTAACACTAAGGGAGAATTTATCATGGCCTTTGGACGCGGGAGGAAACCGAAGCACCCTGAGGAAACTCATGTAGACACGGGGAGAACACGCAATCTCCACACAGACAGTGACCCAAGGCTGGAATCAAACCCAGGTCCCTGGCGCTGTGAGGCAGCAGTGCTAACCACTATGCCACCTAATATGCCCTGCTTCCCTTAATGCCTTGAAAATTATGATCCGATCACCCCTTATTCTTCTGAATTCCCTAGTTAGCATAAACTCTCACAATTTAACCCTTGGACGCCTGGTGTTGTTCTGGTTAAGGTACACCGCACTCACTCCAAGGTCAATGTATGCTTTATAATGTGTGGGGCGCAGAACTGCTCACAATACCCCCAGGTGTCAGCTAACCAAGATCTTGTAAAGCTGAAGCAAAGCTTCCAAACCCCATTGTATTTCTTTGTATAACAAACAATACAAGTTTGACAATAATGCAAAACTTTATAAAGGTGCAGACGGATCATTTCAGTAGCTTTCTTTCCAATGACTAGGTCATCCCTATTCACTTTGCTCTGGTGCATTTTACTGTTTAGAAACCTTCATATTGTTTCCTTTGTGTTTACCCACTGAAAGATGCCAGTGCAGCATTTCTAAAATACTTCTATCCTTCAATAGGTTGGAAAAGGCAACACTGTTCTCCCTGGAGAAGAAAAGGTTGAGAGGAGTTTGGGTAGAGGTATTCAA
This sequence comes from Carcharhinus amblyrhynchos, assembly GCF_965287045.1. NCBI lineage: Eukaryota > Metazoa > Chordata > Chondrichthyes > Carcharhiniformes > Carcharhinidae > Carcharhinus > Carcharhinus amblyrhynchos. The sequence continues at coordinate 39,678,303 of NC_137331.1, forward strand.
AATCACAATTTGATTTGATTTATTATTGTCACATGTATTAACATACAGTGAAAAGTATTATTTCTTGGGCACTATACAGACAAAGCATACCGTTCATAGAGAAGGGAACAAGAGAGTACAGAATGTAATATTATAGTTATGGCTAGGGTGTTGAGAAAGATCAGCTAAATGCAAGATAAGTCCATTCAAAAGTCTGACAGCAGCAGGAAAGAAGCTGTTCTTGAGTCGGTTGATATGTCACCTCAGACTTCTGTATCTTTTTCCCGAAGGAAGAAGGTGGAAGAGAGAATGTCCAGGGTGCATGGGGTCCTTAATTATGCTGGCTGCTTTGCCAAGGCAGCGGGAAGTGTAGACAGTGTCAATGGATGGGAGGCTGGCTTGTGTGATGGATTGGACTACATTCACAACCTTTTATAGTTCTTGTGGTCTTGGGCAGAACAGGAGCCATACCAAGCTGTGATACAACCAGAAAGAATGCTTTCTATGATGCATCTGTAAAGGTTGGTGAAAATCATAACTGACATGCCAAATTTCCTTAGTCTTCTGAGAAAGTAGAGGCGTTGGTGGGCTTTCTTAACTATAGTGTTGGCATGGGAGTACTAGGACAGGTTGTTGGTGATCTGGACACCTAAAAATCTGAAGCTCTCAACCTTTTCCACTTCATCCCCATTGATGTAGACAGGAGCATGTTCTCCTTTACACTTCCTGAAGTCAATGACAATATCCTTCGTTTTGTTGACATTGAGGGAGAGATTATTGTTGCCACACCAGTTCACCAGATTCTCTATCTCATTCCTGTGCTCTGCCTTGTCATTGTCTGAGATCTGATCCACTACAGTTGTGTCATCAGCAAACTTGAAAATCGAATTAGAGGGGATTTTGGTCGCACAGTCATAGGTGTATAAGGAATATAGTTGGGCAGAGAACACAGCCTTGTGGGGCACCAGTGTTGAGGATGATCATGGAGGGGGTGTTATTGCCTATCCTTACGATTGCGATCTGTGAGTTAGGAAGGTCAGGATCCAATTGCAGAGGGAGGTGCCAAGGCACAGGCCACGGAGTTTGGAGATGAGTTTCATGGGAATAATAGTGTTGAAGGCTGAGCTGTAGTCAATAAATAGAAATCTGGCTTATGTGTCCTTGTTATCTGGGTGCTCCTGATGTTCCATAAGATGTCTGGACAGAGTAAATCAAGGGAAACTGTTCCCATTGCCAGAAGGATTTGAACCAGAGGGCACAGATTTGAGGTGACTGGCAAAAGAAACAATATCGACACAAGGAGAAACTTTTTCACCCAGCGAGTGGTTAGAATCAGGAATACACTGTCTGAGAGTGTGGTGGAGACAGATTCACACAGCAAGTGGTTAGGATCAGGAATACACTGTCTGAGAGTGAGGTGGAGACAGATTCACACAGCGACTGGCTAGGATCTGGAATGCACTGTCTGAGAGTGTGGTGGTGACAGATTCACACAGCGAGTGGTTAGGATCTGGAATGTACTGTCTAAGAGTGTGGTGGAGACAGATTCACACAGCGAGTGGCTAGGAGCTGGAATGTACTGTCTGAGAGCAAGGGGGAGACAGATTCACACAGCGAGTGGTTAGAATCTGGAAGGCACTGTCTGAAAGTGTGGTGGAGACAGATTCACACAGCAAGTGGTTAGGATCTGGAATGCACTGTCTGAGAGTGTCGTGGAGACAGATTCACACAGCAAGTCGTTAGGATCTGGAATGCACTGTCTGAGAGTGTCGTGGAGACAGATTCACACAGCGAGTGGTTAAGATCTGAATGCACTGTCTGAAAGCGTGGTGGAGACAGATTCATACAGCGAGTGGTTAGGATCTGGAATGTACTGTCTGAGAGTGTCGTGGAGACAGATTTACACAGCGAGTGGTTAGGATCTGGATTGCACTGTCTGAGAGTGTCGTGGAGACAGATTCACACAGCGACTGCTAGGATCTGGAATGCACTGTCTGAGAGTGTGGTGGAGACAGATTCACACAGCGAGTGGTTAGGATCTGGAATGCACAGTCTGAGAGTGTCGTGGAGACAGATTCACACAGCGAGTGGTTAAGATCTGTAATCTTCTGTCAGAGAGTGGTGGAGGCCACAAAGATCCAGCATATGATGTGACAAGTTTTCTTATAAGGAAAGTTAGGACTTAGTATCCACTGAAGTTTAGAAGAGCAAGAGGTGACTTGATCAAAACTTTTAAGGTCCTGAGGGTTATGGACAGGGAGGATGTGGAGAGGATGTTTCCTTTTATTGGACAGCCTAGAACTAGGCATCAATGCATACTGATAAGTGGTGTCTCTTTTAAGCTGGAGATGAGGAGAAATATTTTCTCTCAGAGGATCATGAATCTCTGGAGCTTTTACTCAAAAAGGGGCCAAGTGGCCTATCCTGATTTGTATGCTCATTTTTTTAATTCATATGTGGGACATGGGCATCGCTGGATGGCCAGCATTTACTGCCAATCCCTAGTTGCCCGAGGTCAGTTGACAGTCAACCACTTTCTGTGGTTCTAGAGTCACATGTAGGCCAGACCAAGTAAGGATGGCAGATTTCCTTCCCTAAAGTGCATTCGTGGCATGTCAGTTATGACTCTCATCAACTTTTACAGATACACCATAGAAAGCATTCTATCTGGTTGTATCACAGCTTGGTATGGCTCCTGCTCTGCCCAAGACTGCGAGAAACTACAAAAGGTCATGAATGTTGCCCAATCCATCATACAAATTAGCCTCCCATCCATTGACTCTTATCTACACTTCCTGCTGCCTCAAGAAAGCAGCCAGCATAATTAAGGACCCCACACACCCCAGGCATTCTCTCTTCCACCTTCTTCCATCAGGAAAAAGATACAAAAGTCTGAGGTCACGTACCAACTGACTCAAGAACAGCTTCTTCCCTGCTGCTGTCAGACGTTTGAATGGACCTACCTTGCATTAAGTTGATCTTTCACTACACCCTAGCTATGACTGCAACTCTGCATTCTCTCTCTTTTCCTTCTGTATGAAGCTATGCTTTGTCTGTACAGCACGCAAGAAACAATACTTTTCACTGTATGTTAATAGATGTGACAATAATAAATCAAATCCAGATGGGTTTTTCTCACAATCAGCAATGGTTTCATGGTAATCAGTGGATTCTTAATTCCAGATTTGTTTTATTGAATTCAAATTCTACCAACTACCATGGCAGGATTTGAACCCAGGTCACCTGACCATTAGCTGAGCTTCTGGAATAATAATCTGGCTATAATACCACTAGGCCATCGCCTCCCCATTTAACCTCCAAATTCAGTATGAGCACTTTTTATATTGCTCTAATTATGTCTGTTTAATCCAACCTCAGAGGAGAATCTCTCAACTACTGACATTCTTAAGACAATGAGCACTTTTGAGAGAGGAAATATCTTCCCTCTGGTGATTGAGTCAATAACCAGAGGTTGGAGGTTATAAAATCATTTGCAAGAGGTTTAGAGGGGAGACAAGAAATTATTCGAGACTTTGTAGTGATTGTTACAATTAAATGGCTTGCTTGGCCATTTCAGATGGCAACTAAGAGTCAATGACATTGCTGAGGCTCTGGAGTCACATGTAGGCCAAACCAGGTAAGGACAGCAGATTTCCTTCCCCAGAGTACATTAGTGAACCAAATGGGTATTTTTTCCAACAGCAGACAATGGTTTCATGGTCATCAGAAGATTCTTAATTCCAGATAATTTTACTGAATTCAAATTCCAACATCTGCCACAGCGGGATTCGAACCCTGGTCCCCAGAATATTATCTGAATTTCTGAATTAATAGTCAAGCAATAATACCATTACCTTCCTGGGTAGGAGGGAATCCTGGAATTCCCACCCTAATCACATTGTGGGTCAATCCACAGATCATGGCCTGCAGTGATTCAAGAAGGCAGCTCACCACCACCTTCTCAAGGGCAACTAGGGATGGGCAATAAATGCTGGCCAGCCAGCAATGCCCATGTCCCATAAATGAAAAAAAATTATTTGATTCGGAGGGTTATCGGCAATCTGGAACAATCTACCTGGAAAGACTTTGGAAGCTGATTCTGTGAATAGTCTTTGAGAGGAAGCTAGACAGGAACTTGAGGCTGAGGAGGTCAGAGGATTACAGACAAAAGGAATGGGTGAGATGGTAGGACAGAACACAATGTCCTTTCAAATAGCCAGCACAGTTATGACGGGCTGAATGGCCTCCTGCTGTTCTGTACATTTCTGTGACTCTATGGACTGCTCCACGATGAATGTTTCCACTTCTCACAACAAAAGGCCTTGTGGCCTCTTGAGACTGACAGCACAGAGCTGATCAGGTGTAACTGGAAGCTATAGTGTGCAGTGATCCCATACTCTCTGTCAGTCATATCAACATGACTCAGACTTGTTTCCTGTCAGGAATCAACAAGAGAAGGAGACATTCATACTTTCAGTCTGGAGACCATTCAAACCCAGATACCCAAAAACATGTTACACGCGATAAGGATTCAAAACTGATTGGTTGGGCTATTCTGGAATATGATGTTCAATTCCACGTTCTGCACCTCAGGGAAGATGTCAAGGCCTTAGAGTGGGTGCAAAAAGTAGATTGATCAGACTGATACGGTGGGAAAATGAGGCAGTCTCCAGGGGCTTGATGGCCCCATTTTGTACGTTCCCCTAGAATGAGGAACTTCCATTACCCAGAAAGCCTACATAGCGGAGACGTTGGGTTTTTCTAATTCTAGCAGAGAAGGTTAAAGAGAAAAAATAAATAGAGGCATTCAGGATTAGGAAGGTGTTTGATAGAATGATTAAGAAATTGCTTCCATTGATGAAGGGGTCAGTAACAAGGGGAAAGAGGTTTAAGATAACGAGTAAAATAATGGTCCTGTTGATCATTCTTCCTCTTCCTCATGGGGGAAGGCCTGCCCTTTGGATCATATCCTCACCTCCCTCCAGCCAATGGCATGGCTGATTTTGAAAAGTCAATACAGAATGTCACCCCATCTCTTCCACAGTCCCATACCCCTAAAAGGCTTTTCGGCAGGGACAAGTATGAAATTGCAAGGACAGGATTCATCTACCCTGACCCCTCAGTCGTCCACACAGGAAACCTGTCCACACAGGAAGCCTGTCCTTGCCCCATTTGAGGCCCACAGATGGTCAATATTGGCCATTTAAAGACCATTTGTTGCCCTGCTTTTTCAGTTTGTAGGCTGGAGGAGAGAGGATTGAACTCACTTGGGGAATGCCAAAAATCAATAAAGTCACATCTTGGCTAGGAAGGAGATAGTGCACCTTCATCAAATTATTCTACAGCAAGAAGTCTCACAACACCAGGTTACAGCCCAATGGGTTTATCTGGTAGCATGAGCTTTCAGAGCACTGCCCCTTCATCAGGTGAGGATTTGTTTCACAAACAGGGCATATATAGACACAAACTCAATTACAAGATAATGGTTGACAGGGTTTTTACAGGTAATCAAGTCTTTACAGGCGAGTGGAAAGAGGGATAATCACAGGTTAAAGAGGTGTGAATTGTCTCAAGCCAGGACAGTTAGTGAGATTTTGCAAGCCCGGGCAAGTCATGGGGATGCACCTGTAAAGACTTGCATTCCAACCATTATCTTGTAACTGAGTTTGTAAATATATATACCCTGTTTGTGAAATAAATCCTGCACTCACCTGATGAAGGAGCAGCGCTCCCAAAGCTCGTGATTCCAACTAAATCTGTTGGACTTTAACCTGGTGTTGCGAGACTTCTTACTGTGCCCACCCCATTCCAATGCCGACATCTCCACATCATGATTATCCTACATTATATCAGTGACTAGGCTTCAAAAGACATTTCACTGAAGGACTCAGATGTCCTAAGGTTGTGAAGGATGCTGCAGTAATGTTTCCTCTGATACAATACACAAAATCAATGTTATTGTGTCCTTTTCCATTTTGAGGACCCAATGAAGCTCTGTCTGTATTGCTGTCCGTTCTTCAATGAGTGATTAACAGGTTCAATCTTTTTTGCTCAAATCTTTCAAGAACTGACCTGACGTCCATAACCGAGTCACAAAAAGTAAAGCGTGAATGTTGATCTTAGATTCCATATATCATGATCGTTTAACAGTAAAAGATTGCAGAACCATTGAGTCACTACAGTGCAGAAAGAGGTCATTTGTTCGACTCTCCAAAACAGCATCCCAACCAGGCCCTCCCCTCTGCCCTATCCCTGTAACCCTGTAAAATCAGAGCTTTATATATCAGTAACTTAACTTACATTCCTTTGTGTTAAATGAATGTAACAAAAAAGAAAAGTGTACGTGATCATTTTAACTGGTGTCAGAAATGCAAGTCTTGAGCTTTTCTGAAAAAAGAGACAGTTCTTGTCGGAGCTTTTCATCTTGCACCTATCAGGACAATTCAAAAGAACACCTAAGAGTCCCACGGTGGCACAGTGATTAGCACTGCTGCCTCACAGCGCCAGGGATCCGGGTTTTATTCCTGGCTTGGGTGGCTATCTGTGTGGATAGTCATGCATCTGTCTGCATGTTCTCCCCGTGTCTGCGTGGGTTTCTTCCAGGTGCTCCGGTTTCCTCCCACAGTCTGAAAAATGTGCTGGCTAGGTGCACTAATTGGCCATGATAAGTTCTCCCTCAGTGTACCCAAACAGGTGCCGGAGCATAGCAACAGAGTATAGGAATTTCACAGTAACTTCATTGCAGTGTTAATGTAAGCCAACTTGTGACACTAAAAACGTCAGTATCGAGGAAAACCAACAGTATGAATTTGCTGCTTTTCCAGTATTCTTGCAAATTGTCCTGATGAGTGTCAGATGAAAAACTTTGACAAAATATGTCTTTTTTTCAGCAAAAGTCAAATGAAAAACACAGAAACTGATGGCTCTATTCTCTCACTACAGATTCTGTCAGACCTGCTGAGATTTTCAAGCCTTTTCTGTTTTTGTTTTGGATTCCAGAATCCACAGTATTTTGCTTCTATGAGGAGGTCTCAGATCCTGGAATGAGTTGAGTTGGGATCTTGGATTGGGGGAGCAGATGATCAAAGGCTTTTCCATATCTAATTGTTACGTAGCCATTCTCACTGTGAGGTGTCCACCAAATAAGATGTCATTCCTCAGACAGACCACGCCTTGGCTTCCTTCCAAATGCACTGACCCTCTGTCACTTCAGCTGGTTCGATGCCAATTATATAGATTCTTGAAATCTAGGCTGCTAACTGAATGAAGGGTAGCCTTTCTTTCGGCAGCAGGGGGGGCGGGTGGAATTCTAAAGAAAACCCTTCTGATGGCCTCTGGTGCATCACCTGACAAAGACAATATTGCAGTTTGCAAAAATTTCTTTCAAATCTAAAAGGTTTAGCCATAAATAAATAAGCTGTATGCAAACATATCTGATGAAGGGGGAATGGAAAATATAATTCTTGTCCTTAGGATGCATTTTTCTCCAGATGTCAACTAATCATAGATCTTTACTGCCGTTCATAATGCCTTAGCAGACTTAAAAGAATTACTTCCACCTGCCCGCAAGGTAATCTATCTAATTGTTCCTTCATAACACAATTAAAGTCACCTCTTGCTATATTTACTGGTCTAGAGAAGACAGTGGAGAGGAGCTATAGATTGCCAGTCAGTTGGAGAAACTGTATTTCATGCATATAAATTTAGCTGCCTAATTTCCTGCCTTAATAATGCATTGTTAATAAGTACATATCTGTCACTATTCTCCACCTTGCTAGTTACCAGTTGGAAAAGCAAGAGTCCTGTGGAAAAATAAAAAAAGGAAGACTCGCATTTATGCAGGGCTTTTCATGACCATTGCGTGCCCCAGAGCCATCTCCATCCAAAGGATTTTTGAGGTGTGGTGGCTGCTGAATGTTGGAGAAGCAGCAATTGACTTGCATTAGTCAACGAAAAATCATCAAGGTTACAACAACCAAATACTTCATTTTGTGATGCTGATTCAGGAATAATTATTGACCCAATATCTCCTCTGCCCTTTTAGAATGGAATAGAATCCCTACAGTGCCATTCAGCCCAATGGGTCTGCACTGACTCTCTGACAGATCATCTTACCCATGCCCTATCCCCATAAGCCCACGTGTTTACCCCATTAATCCCCCTATCCTAGGCATCTCTGGACACTAAAGGGCAATTTAGCATGGCCAATCCACATAGCCCACATACCTATGGACACTAAGGAGCAATTTACCATGGTCAATCCACTTAACTTGCACATCTTTAGACACTAGGAGCAACTTAGCATGGCCTATCCACCTAACCTACAAAGGGAAACTAGGGTGTCCTGTCAAGGAAGCTTAATGTGTGCATGACATACATGGAAAACTCAGTCGGCTCAATAGCTGGAAGAGAAGCATCTTTTAACTAAAGAGCAATTTAGCATGGCCAATCCACCTAACCCACGCATCTTTGGAGACTAAGGAGCAATTTAGTATGGCCTATCCACCTAACCTGCTATATTTGGACACTAAAGGGCAATCTAACATGACCAATCCACCAAACCGACAAATCTCTGGACTGTGGGAGAAAACTCACGCAGACACAGGAAGCATGTGCAAACTCCACACACTCACCCAAGGCCAGAATTGAACCTGGATCCCTGCTGTGAGGCAGCAACGCTAACCACTGTGTCACTGTGCTGCTTTCTTCAGAATAGAGGCCATGGGATCTTTTATGTCCATCTGAGAAGGCAGGTGGAGCCTTGGGTTAATGTCTCATCCAAAAGAGAGGATAGCATCCCCCCTGGACTGGAGTGGCTATCTTAGATTTTGTGCTTATGCTCAGGAGTGGGACCTCGACCCCAACCCTTCCGACCAGACGCACACGTGCCACGAGACATTAACTTGATTGCACTCCTTTTGCATATCTGTCAGAGATTTCAAATCACGCCAACAGGCCATTTGATCCAAATGTTCCATATGGGTGTCTAATCTCCATATGAGCCTCCTTCAACCCTACTTCACCTCAGCCTATTAGCATATCCTCCCATTTTCTTCCCTATTATGTCCTTATCCAGTTTCCCCTCATGTGCATCAATGTTATGTGCCTTAACTGTTATGTGCAGCAACAAGTTCCACATTACCATCACTCTCTGTTTTATATATTTTTTCAAGGAATGTGGGCTTCACTGTCTAGGCTGGCATTTATTGCCCATCTCCAATTGTCTTTGAGAAGGTGGTGATGAGCTGCCTTCTTGAACCACTGCAGTCCATGTGGTATAGGGAAGGAATTTCAGGATTTTGACAGTGATATATTTCCAAGTCAGGATGGTGAATGGCTCGGAGGGGAACCTTCAGGTAGTGAGGTTCCCACGTGTCCGCTGCCCTTGTCCTTCTAGATGGTAGCAGTCATGGGGTTGGAAGGTGATGCCTAAGGAACCTTGGTGAGTTCCTGCAGACCAAATTGTTCTCTTGGATTTAAAGGAATGAGAGAGGGTGTAATTAAAACATTGTGAAGGATCTTGATAGGGTAGATGCTGAGAGATTGTTTCCACTGGTTGGGGAATCTAAGACATGAGGGAACAATCTCAGGTTAAGGAGCAATCATACAGGGCTTCAGTCAAAGGGTTGTGAATTCTCTACCCCAGGGAGCTGTGGATATCCTATCATTGATTACGGTGAAGGCTGATTTAGACAGATTTTTGGTCTTCATCAAAGGATTTGGGGAGCAGATTAGAAAGTGAAGTTGAATCTTCAGATCAGCCATGGCGAATGGCTGATACTGAATGGCGGAGCAAGTTTGATGGGCTGAATGGACCACTCCTGCCCTATTTCTTGTGTTCTCACGGACTCCACTAAATTGCTGATCCAAGCTTGTTGAGCGTGAGTGGACTGAGTTGTCTTAATAAAGCATCCCAGCAGGGGGATGGCTACAAGGACCATTGAGAGGCAGCTCTGAGCAATGGAGGCAAAGGTCAAGCTGGCAGAGAAGGAAATCATGGGTGGCATGGTGGCATAGTGGTTAGCACTGCTGCCTCACAGCGCCAGGGACCCGGGTTCAATTCTGACCTCGGGTCAATGTCTGTGTGGAGTTTACACATTCTCCCTTCAATTTCCTCCTACCATCCAAAGATGTGCAGGTTAGGTTGATTGACTGTGCTAAATTGACTCTAGTGTCAGGGGGATCAGCAGGGTAAATATGTGGGGATATGGGAATAGGGCCTGGGTGGGATTGTGGTCGGTACAGATTTGATGGGCCGCTTGGCCTCATTCTGCACTGTAGGGGTTCTATGATTTTTCAGTAAACGTGGGAAGGAAGAAGAGGAAAGCCATCATTGCTCACGGAGCATAGGTTTCCTTTCTATAGAGTGATTGATAACACTTAAATTAATTTACATGAGAAACAAATCATATAAAATTGCGTAGTGGTGTTTTAATACCTGCAATTCTCTCTAACTCAGTTGGAGCTGGTTAGAAGGAGGAGCGATTAACATTACACTCAACATTAATATTTCAATTATGTTCATAAACTCCAGTTGAATCAATAATTGGAACGGATGCTTATTGAATCACCAGTCAATAGAGAACTCTTTTCGACTTCATAAAGAATAATACTACACTATGTATAAAGTTATCATTTCATCCCACGAGTGAGAACTTGACACAAGATGGCGACAAGTGGGGTGGAACTAGATCTCCAGGTGACACATCAACTGAGATTTTGTGTAGCGCAGAAAAATGACATTGTTCACTATTAACCCAAAAATAACTGCCCACATAGACCTAGTGATCACTGTGTTATGTGCTTCCTGACTTCAGTTGGAATCCGGTACCAAGTCTAAGTTTTTATTTCGTTAGTGTTACAAGTAGGCTTACATTAACACTGCAGTGAAGTTACTGTGAAAATCCCCTAGTCACCACACTCTGGTGTCTATTCGGGTACACTGAGGGAGAATTTAGCATGGCCGGAATTAAACCCAGGTGTCTGGCACTGTGAGGCAGCTGTGCCACCGTGCCACCCCATCAAGGGTTTCTCCAGGTATGCAGCAACATTGGTGCCATGAGACAGGGTAAGTAGCCAATCAGCTTGAAGTATTCTCACAAGTAGTAAACCAGGAAGTAGAATGCACTGAATCCTTCACTTATAATTAAAACTTTACAAAGAGTAAAGTGATTAGGACATGGGATTTAAGCAACAGCTGAAAAATCATAAACAATTTTTTAAAAATAATTCATTTAAGTAAGCGATCCTTTTTACCTCATAATGAAGAGATTTGACATTCTTCAAATATTAAATTAGTTTTGCAAGGCCACGAAGTATATTTAGCAGTAATTATTAAAGTTGTAAAAACCCCAGTTATACATGACTCAAAAGGTATAAGTTTTTCAAGGGTTTTATACCAGGAATATCAGAATAGAAGGGCAAATTTTCATCAATCCAGTGACTTCTATCTAATAGAAGTCTATGTGGATTCACCGACAGCTGCATCTCAATTTCCGTATTACACTGCACATGTGTGGACCTTGGTGGTTCCATCTGTGAAAAAAATGTCACACTCCTCCAGACCTGAAATCTAAACTGTACCATGGATGTTGAGGGATTGTATGACCCAAACAAAATCATATTCAGCGCCTCAGAAGGTCAGCTCCACAGCAATTGTGTGATTTCTGGCAAAATTCTCCATTCCTGCTTCCTCATCCTTGCTTGACAGAGGGGTTTATCACACAAATTTTGACACCAAGCCACAGGAGGAGACATTAGGGTGGCATGGTGGCACAGTGGTTAGCACTGCTGCCTCACAGCGGCTGGAACCCGGGTTCAATTCCGGCCTTGGGTCTCTGTCTGTATGGAGTCTGCACATTCTCCCTGTGTCTGCATGGATTTCCTCCAGGTGCTCTGGTTTTCTCTCATACTCCAAAGATGTGTAGGTTGGGTGGATTGACCATGCTAAATTGCCCCTTAGTATCCTAAAATGTTTGTGTTAAATGGATTAGCTATGGAAAATGTACAGGGATAGGGTGAGGGAGAGCGCCTGGGTAAGATTCTCTGTCAGAGAGTGGGTGCAGACTCGGTGGGCTGAATGACCTCTTTCTGCACTGTAAGGATTCTATGATAATGAGGCAGATTACTAAAACATTAGGTCAGAGGGGTAGGTTTTAAGGAATGTTTAAGGTTATATTTATTTATTAATGGCACAAGTGGAGAGGCAATGGCCTAATAATATTATTGCTAGACTATTAATCCAGAAATCCAGCTACTGTTCTGAGGACTCGGGTTCAAATCCCGCTACAGCAGATGGTGGAATTGAATTCAATAAAAAATATTTGGAATTAAGAATCTACTGATGACCATGAAACCATTGTCAGTTGTTGGAAAAACTCATCTGTTCACTAATGTCCTTTGGGGAAGGAAATCTGCCGTCCTTATCCGGTCTGACCTACATGTGACTCCAAAGACACAGCAATATGGTTGACTCTGATTTGCCCTCTGAACAAGGGCAACTAGGGATGGGTAATGAATATTGGCCAGGCAGCAATGCCCATAGCCCACGAATTAATTAAAAAAAGCTTACATTAACACTGCAATGAAGCTACTGTGAAAATCTCTTAGTTGCCACACTCTAGCATCTATTCATCTGAAAGGGAGAGAGAGATGTAGACAGAGCAGCTTAAAGGGGGAATTCCTGAGTTCAGGGTCTCGGGTGATGGAAGTCATGGTCATCGGTGAGTGAAGGGATTAAAATGGGGGGTGCTGAAGATGCCAGAATTGAGGGAGAATGAGGAGTTGAAGATTCGCTGATGTAGCAACCTTTACTGTGAAGAAGATGGAATTTTCTGATACAGTCATTTAATTGCTACCTGATCGAAGAGGACATTTGCTTTCATATTAATGCAGTGTTAGGTGCAAAATTATTACCTGTTACATTGTTATATGGATTGGAGGGCTAACTTTGTCAAACACATATTGTAATCCTCCAAATTGTCTTGGTATAGTTAAATTGAATAGCTGAAGCACAGTTATTGTAATTTTGAAACCAATTAGTGTTCTGCTTGTTTTGACTGCTTTGTTCTACTTGGATATGTTGAAGAGGAAGAAAGGCTTGCATTTGTATAGCGACAGCTTCACGTCGGTGCAGACTCGATGGACCGAAATCCCTTTACAGCCAATGAGGTGCTGTTGAAGTGCAGTCACTGTTGTAATACCGGAAATGAAAAGCCAATTTGTGCACAGCAAGATCCCACAGGCAGCCAGCAACACAAAAATGGCCAGATTATCTGTTTTTTAATGATATTGGTCATAGGGTTGATATTGACCTGAGCACTCAGCAGAGCATCTGTTTTTCTTTGAGACTGACACTGGATCATTTGTATCCATGTGTTTGAGGTGTAAAAAAGGGACATGCAGTGGGATAATTATCAAGTGCTTCCAGTGCAGTGGGGTGTTTGGCACATTGTGTGGTCCTATTTCTGACCTGCAACCCCTTTGAATGGAGGTGACCTCCCATGGCAGTGTGGGGAGGAGGTGTGAGGCAGTCTAGAAATCTGTCCCTGTGATATAAAATAGTTGATGGCAATGTTTTGTCTGAGTAAAAAAGGGGAGGTAATGGCCTAGTGGTAGGGAAGGAAATCTGCTGTCCTTACCCAGTCTGGCCTACATGTGCCTCCAAAACCACAGCAATGTGGTTGACTCTGAAATGGCCTAGTAAGCCACTCTGTTGTTCAAGAAGGCAGCTGAGGGCAACTAGGGATGGGCAATAAATGTTGTAAGAAGTCTCACAACACCAGGTTAAAGTCCAACAGGTTTATTTGGTAACACAAGCTTTCGGAGTATCACTCCTTCTGCAGGTGAGTGAGAAGTTGTGTTCACAAACAGGGCATATGTAGACACAAACTCAATTTACAAGATAATGGTTGGAGTGTGGGTCTTTACAGGTAATCAAGTCTTTACATGTACAGACAATGTGAATGGAGAATGGGTTAAGCACAGGTTAAAGAGATGTGTATTGTCTCCAGTCGGGACAGTTAGTGAGATTTTGCAAGTCCAGGCAAGTCATGGCGGTTACAGATAGTGTGACATGAACCCAAGATCCCGGTTGAGACCGTCCTCAGGTGTGCGGAACTTGGCTATCAGTTTCTGCTCAACGATCCTGCATTATCATGTGTTGTGAAGGCTGCCTTAGAGAACGCTTACCCGAAGATCAGAGGCTGAATGCTCTTGACCGCTGAAGTGTTCCCTGACAGGAAGAGAACACTCTTGCCTGGTGACTGTCAAACGGTGTTCATTCATCCATTGTCGTAGCATCTACATAGTCTCCCCAATGTACCACACCTCGGGACATTCTTTCCTGCAGTGTATCAGGTAGACAACGTTGGCTGAGTTGCAAGAGTCCATAAATATTGGCCAGCCAGCAATGCCCATGTCCCACAAATGAATTTTTTAAAATGGTACAGATAAAATAAATTCAGAATATTGTTTAAAAGTGCAAGAGAGCAGTGCAAGGCACCATAAAAACAAGAGAAAAATATATTCAAATCTAATATACAGTGAAGGGATTTCTTCATTGTCAGTAAATGCCTGGAGTGATCTGCCAATAAAGCTTAGCTTTGATTTGCATTCACAATGGAGTTGGTGGCTCAGTTAGGAGAGCGAGAAGGCTGAGGTAAAATGAACTTCAGTGCACTGAAGGGCTTTTCCACAACTCTGATTTACACAGCAAAGAACTGAACACTCAATTGAGATGCTGCATATGGGAACCGTCAGAGACAGATCTAGACTTCCGACCAGCTCGTTGCTGAACTGTGGCACAGTGGCACGGTAGTTAGAGCTGCTGCCTCACAGTGCCAGGGACCTGGGTTCAATTCTGGATTCCAGCCTCGGGTAACTGTCTGTGTGTAGATTGCACCCTCTTACCATGTCTGCGTGGCTTTCCTCCGGGTGCTCTGGTTTCCTCCCACAGTCCAAAGACATACAGGTTAGGTGCATTGGCTGTGCTAAATTTCCCCTTAGGGTCCAAAGATGTGTAGATTAGGGGATTAGCGGAGTAAATACATCGGGCTATGGGGTAAGGCTGAGTATGAGTCGGTACAGCCTTGATGGGCTGAATGGCCTCCTTCCACATTATAGGGATCCTGTGCTTCTACGCAACCGATTCACATGGAATGTATAGAACAGCAACAGGCCCCGTTCTGGCTGAAAACTCAGTAATATTTATGCTCCACATGAATCTGTTCCCACTCTTTCCATCTGACTGAAGATCAATAAGGAATAAAAGCAGGAATAGGCCATTCGGCCCATCATTCAATAAGATAATATCTGATCTGATTGTGACTTTAGCTCCACTTTCCTGCCCATGACGGTTGACCCCCTTGTCAATAAAAAACCATCTAACTCTACCCTAACTGCTCACTGTGCAAGAGAATCCCAGACACTAATAACCATCTGAAGGAAGAAATTCCTCCACATTCCCACCTTGAATGGATTACTTCTTACCTATTTTTTTCTGTCCCATGTGTTTATCCAGATTCTTATCAATACATCGACCGGAATTCTCCAGCTGTTCATGCCTCAGGATTCTCCGGTGCCACTGGCAGCTCACCCCTGCTTATGGGTTTCCCGCCAGTGTGGATTGAGGTCAATGGGAATTCCCATTGACACCGGTGGGACCAGAGACCAGAGCTAGCAAACAACATGCCACATCCTGCCAGCAGGAAACCTGTGGCTGGGAGGCCGGAGAATCTCATCCATCAATGCTACTTGCTGCAACCACTCCTTGTGGTTCCAAGCTCCACATTCTCGCCACACTCTGGGTAAATAATTGAACAAACTCTGAACTCCAGCAGCAGTGTGTAAGCTTCATGGCTGCCCCAACATTGAATTCATGAAGGAGAAGTGGAAACCAGAAAAATTAAATCTCACAATATTGGCATATAGTCATGTTCAACAATGCCTTGGTATCCATATTTTCAATCTACAGCTTTTTACCCATTGTCATAGAATCCCTACAGTACAGAATGAGGCCATTCAGCCCATCGACTCCACACTAACCACAATCCTACCCAGGTCCTATTCCCATATCCCCACACATTTGCCCTGCTAATCCCCCTCACACTGGGGTCAATTTAGCCTGGCCAATCAACCTTAGGGGCGGCAAGGTGGCAGAGTGGTTAGCACTGCTGCCTCACAGCACCAGGGACTCGGGTTCGATCCCTGGCTTGGGTCATTGTCTGTATGGAGTTCTCCCCGTGTCTGCGTGGGGTTTCTCCAGGTGCTCCAGTTTCCTCCCACTGACTGAAAGATGTGCTGGTTAGGTGTATTGACCCGAACAAGCACCGTACTGTGGTGACTAGGGGATTTTCACAGTAACTTCATTGCAGTATAAATGTAAGTCTTACTTGTGACACTGATAAATAAACTTTATCTGTACTTTAACCCGCACATCTTTGGATTTTGAATTAGGGAGTTAATCTCAATGGATGTCTGTCCATTTATTCTAGGCAAGAAGTCCTACTTCAAATTGGATATGGTTAGAAACCAGTAGTATCTTGGTAATTTAATTTCCAGGAACAATTATTTCCAAGACCAAAGTTTCCCAACCCTTCAGCAGACATGCTCTGTCTCTGAGCTGGTTCTGAGTATGAGTTGCTACCTCTCTGGAATTGTCACATAGATTCCACATTTGCTCCAACAGTATCAACAAGTCTGGACTGTTCTTTCACTAAGGTTTTAAACTTAAAGTAAAAAAAAGGACAGAAGAAGACTAAGGGCTGGATATTCTGGCCGTGCTTACCCAAAAACCGGAAAATCCCACATCCATATCGAACGGACCTTGATCCAACGGACCAATGGACCTACAGTTCCTGTAGCAGGTGGGGCAGGAAAGCTCCGGTCTATGGATTTACAGCACAGGAACAGGCCATACCAGCCGATTAGTCTGCGACAGGGTTTATACTCTACATGAGCTTTCTCCCACCCCATCAATATGTCTTTCTATCCCTTTCTCCCTCACCTAGCCTTCCTCTTTGAACACATCTGTGTTATTCACCTCCATGTGGTAGCACTTTTCACATTCTAGCTATTCCCCAGGGAAAGAGATTTCTCCTGAAGTCTCAACTGGATTTATTAGTGGCTGTCATATATTTATAGCCCATTGATTTAGTCTCTCTGCAATGTTGATCTGAGCAAACCTCTTCATAATCTCAAAGCCCTTTATTAGGTTCATCTAAGATCTTTCCTCCTCTACCCTAAACCTCAAAGAATAGCACCAGCCTTAGGTGAAACATTTGTAATCTTCTTGCCCCGTCCAATATCCCATCGATCAGATGTTTAAAAATCATTTGCCATATTTTGAGTAAGGAAATCTGGCCCAGTTACTTTGTTGGAATTATTTCACACTTATTTAACTTTGGATTCCCTTTCCCATTTATATCTTACATTGTTTTGAGAATTGAATCAATACTTGCCCTTAGTCATTTCTCCAGCAGACAGAAAAATCATAGAATCGTAGAATCCCTACAGTACAAAAGGAGGCCATTCAGCCCATCGAGTCTGCATTGACAACAAGAGTCAATTGGTCTTTTCATAAGACTTGGATCAACCTTGCCACTCTGATTACTTTCTTTTTTATTCATTCATGGAACATGGACATTGCTGGCTGGCCAGCATTTATTGCCTCTCCCTCGTTATCTTTGAGAAGGTGGTGGTGAGCTGCCTTCTTGAGCCACTGCAATCCATGTGGTGTAAGTACACTCACAGCACTGTTAGGGAGGGAGTCCCAGGATTTTGACCCAGCGACAGTGAAGGAATGGCGATATAATTCCAGGTCAGGATGGTGAGTGGATCAGAGGGAAACTTGCAGATGGCAGTGTTCCCATGTATCTGCTGCCCTTGTCCTTCTAGGTGATAGAGGACATGGGTTTGAAGGAGCCTTGGTGAGCTCCTGCAATGCATCTTGCTTCTGGTACACATTGATTCTGATTTGACTGTGATTTATTATTGTCACAATAATAATAATTTAGTGGGGAAGCGACAGACTAGTGGTATTATTGTTAGACTATTAATTCAGAAACTCAATTAATGTACAGGGGACCTGGAGAGGTGGGGGAGTTCTTTTGGGTTACAGGGGACCTGCGTTTAAATCCCGCCATGGCAGATGGTGGAATTTGAATTCAATAAAATAATCTGGAATTAAGAATCTACTGATGATCACGAAACCATTGTCAATTGTCAGAAAAACCCATTTGGTTCACTAATGTCCTTTAGGGAAGGAAATCTACCATTCTTATCTAGCCTGGCTTACATGTAATTCCAGAGCCACAGCAATATGGTTGACTCCCAACTGACTTTTAAGGGCAACTAGAAAGGGATAATAAATGCTGGCCAGCCAGTAACATGCGTGTCCCATGAATGAGTGAAAAAAAGAAGACACCTTAACAAGCTCAAGACCCACAGCCAGTGTGGATTAGGCCAATGGGCATGGGGAGGTTGCAGGGTTTAGTTTGCACTCAGCACCTTCAGGTCTGCCCTTCAATAGTTGGGGAAGTACTTCTATTCGAAGTGTGTGAATCACTTCTGCATTGTTATGAGGAATCGACTCTGAGGAAGAGGGAGCAAAGGGAGACCACCTCAAGAATACAGCAACTTTAGTAAACATCCATAAAGAAACTGTAAAGTATGTCGGCAGATTTATTCTTTCTTAATTCAGCTTTTGGATAGAGTAACCTGCAATGGTAGAAAATACAAAAAATATTTAATCTGTGTTGCCTTCTTGTTGTCACTTGCACTGCATTACAGCATCTCCGCTGGTTGGTCTATTAATCTTGAAGATTCTATCAATTTTGATTAATATCCACATCTTTCTCCTAGCTTCTTGCTGTGTCACCATATTCCAAAAATCCTTTGGGAGATTATCATGCAGGAGAAAATACACTATACGTTTTTTGACCCATACAGATAAACATGATATACACAGACCAAGACAATAATGTGGCAATGAAAACATCAATTTTGTAATCCCAGCAAACACTGGGCGCACAACATCCCAGAGATTATCCTTGTGCTGTCTCCAAGGCTATCATCTCTTTTCCATATCTAAATGGCTCTGTGCATGGAGAATAGGTAGGAGAAGTCTGGCTAACAGTATAATTGGCTGTGATAAAAATCAGCGAAACAGCCACTACTGAAGAATTGCTGCTCTCTGTTAAAGGAGGTTGGGAATCCTTTAGTGTGGCAAAGTTTTATTAGTGTCACAAGTTGGCTTACATTAGCACTGCAATGAAGTTACTGTGAAAATCCCCTAGCTGGTACATTCCAGCGCCTGTTCGGGTACACTGAGAGAGAATTTAGCGTGGCCAACGCACCTAACCAGCACGTCTTTCAGTCTGTGGGAGGAAATCACATGGAGAGAAGGTGCAGACTCCACACAGCCATTGACCCAAGCCAGGAATCGATCCTACATCCCTGAAGCTGTGAGGCAGCAGTGCTAACCACTCTGCCACTGTGCCACACTCAGTGGTTGCAGGAGAGGAGAGTAGTTGGTTATAATGCTGGCGATCAGAGTGATATGTATCCAACAGCATTTGAAATAAGGGGGTGAGGATATTCCAGTCCTTCCTGCCAGCTACATCTTCCAGTCCCACTGAAGACAATTCCCCATGGCTGATTTCTCTGACGGCGCAGCTGGCAAGCAACGCAAATCACGATTAACTTCAATGGGACTGGAAATTCCAGTCCCTCCTGCCAGCCCAATGGCCAGCTGCTTCCATTGCTGGAAAACCTGCTGCACGGGAAGGTTGGAAAAGCCCGGCCAAAAAGAATTCTTCAAGAAGAACCCAGGCAAGAAATGCAATACATTGTGAGGGAGGATGTGAGTGTTTCTGAGAGGGTGCATTTGGGATTTACCAGAATGGTTCTTCATGGATGAAGGGATTTTTTTCACAGGATCAGGGTGCAGAGGATGAGGCTATTTTTCTTGGGACCAAAGAAGTTGGGGAGAGATCTTATAGAGGTGTACAAAATCGTGACATGTTAAATCAGATGCATTCCCATTAACTGATGGTGAAAGGACTAGGGTACATAGGCTTTATGTTTTGGATATACGATACTGGAGAATTCTTTTATTCATTTATGGGATGTGGGCATTGCTGGCTATACCAGCACTTGTTGCACATTCCTAGTTGTCCTTCAGAAGGTGGTGGTGAGTTGCCTTCTTGAACCTCTGCAGTCCCTGAAGTGTAGGTACAGCCACAGTGCTGTTAGGGAGGGAGTTCCAGAATTTTGACCCAGTGACAGTGAAGGGATAGTGATATGTTCCCAAGTCTGGATGGTGAGTGACTTGGAGAGGAGCATCCAGTTGGTGGTGCTCCCATGTATCTGCTGCCCTTGATCTTCTTTATGTGGAAGAACCTTTCTTCATGCTGTAAATGATAATGATCTGGAATTTGCTGTTTATGAGGTTGGTGGAAGCAAAAACAATCAATGATTTCAAAAAGGAATAAACTGGGAACTTGAGGGGAAATCGCAGGGCTAGACGTATGGAGTAGGGAAATGGGACTAAAAAGCACCAGTGTCTGGGCTGAATGGCCTCCTTCTGTGCTGTAATGACTCTAGTTGCCAATGTTGTGCCCCAAGGTCACAATTAACAAAAGACTTTTAAGTGTATTTACCATTATTATGCAGGAAGTGTGGCAGCCAATTTTCTCACAGCAAGCTCCCACAAGCAGCAGTGTAATTGACAATATGGGTTGAGGGATAACTCAAGAGATTGGGGAGAAATCAGCACCACGTTCTTTTAAAAATATCTGTCAACCCATGAGGGCACAAAGAGCCTCAATTTAATCTCTCTTTGGAAAAGTGGCATCTCCAGCATTGCAGTATTCCTGGTGCTTGCACGTGAGCACAGGTTATGTGCTGAAATTATTAGAGCTGGACTTGAATCCCCAACCTTCTGCCTCAGAGACAAAAGAGTTGCCAAGCATCACCCCGCGAATGAGGAAAAATGATTAAATCCCCCCTTCCCTCTTCACTAAGGATGTTAGTGTGGTCAGTGTAATGACTTCAACAAGGCCCATGAGGTGGGCCTACTGGAGTACGAGCTCCCTGATTGAGGTAATGATTGTGTGCCCAGTGAAGGAGTCTGACCTGGATACATATATAGAGGAGTGTCAGGGCTACTGACACTCTGGATTCTGACTTTGGACCTGAAGCACTCTTGGGAATGGAATCACGTTTGTAAATAAAGGGAATCTGGTGCAGGGACATTGCCTGTGAGGAGTTATTTCAGTCACATAGTAAGATGTTTGGTGGATAACTCCAGTTGGAACCGAAAGCTACCTCTGGTTAAGGTAAAGGTCAAAGCCTCCTGAAGCAAATAGAACCTCTCAGGTTCATAGCCTCTGGAATCAAGTAAGTTTGAATTTTAATACCAGAAACAGTGCCAAGAATGAATGTGCCCACCTTTTGCAAGGATCATTTCACCAGAAGAGCAGGTTTCTCACCAGAAGAGCTGGTGAGTTGCGATAGCCATTGGTGGCTATGTCTGTAGCTGGCTGATGAAGTGGAAATGATCGAGACCTTCAAGTTTTTAGTTGTCCAGATCACCAACAAACTGCCCTGGACTTCTCATGCCGACACTATAGTTAAGAAAGCCCACGAATGCCTCTACATTCTCAGGAGGCAAAGGAAATTTTCTATGCCCACTACGACTTTTGCCAACTTTTACAGATGCACCATAGAAAGCATTCTTTCTGGTTGTATCACAGCTTGGAATGGCTCCTGTTTGGACCAAGACCACAAGAAATTACAAAAGGATGTGAATGAAGCCCTATCCATCACGCAGGCCAGCCTCTCATTCATTGACTCTGTCTACACTTCCCACTGCCTTGGAAAAGCAGCCAGCATAATCAAGGACCCCACGCAACCCAGACATTCTCTCTTCCACCTTATTCTTTTGGGTAAAGATACAAAAGTCTGAGGTGAGATACCAACCGACTCAAGAACAACTTCTTTGCTGCTGCCATCAGACTGATGATTGGACTTACCTCATATTAAGTTGACCTTTCTCTACACCCTCACTATGAACGTAACACTACATTCTGCACGCTCTTCCTTCCTTCTCTATGCATAGTGTGCTTTTTCTGTACAGTGCTCAAGAAACAATATTTTTCACTGTTTACTGATACAAATGACAATAATAAATCAAATCAAAAAGTCTTGAATTCCTTCTCTAAGTTTCTACTCTCTACTATCTATAATGCTTTAAGACATTCATTAAAACCTATGATTTTGGACAGCTCTCTTATGTTTCTTCAAGTCAAATTTTATCTGATAACATGCCTTGAGATGATTTCTGATGGTTAAAGGCTCTATATTAATGCAGGTCGTTGTTGAAATTTCCTGGGTCACATCCAACAACCCTATTTTGGATGCGTATCAAATCCAGTGAGTCCGACTGCCAGAGACTCTCTAATTAAGCGAAGTAAAAGCAATACAAAGTTCTGCAGACATCCTAAGTGAAATGTTGTATAATGCAAGTGTTTGGGAATGTTTCGTTGCTTACCCTCTCTCTTTCTCTTCCAAAGTTCAATTAATTTGAGAGTGGCAATCTTCATTTTAGATAGGCAAGGGGCCCTGGTGTTCAAACACCCAATCCTACATTAATTGTTAATAAAAGTATCACTCTTCAACAAAATGAAATGTTTGTTATAACAGTAATAACTGAATACCTGTATTGCAAATGCTAAATTAAAGGGGTCTGCAGTAATTGGTGAGGGAACTCACAAGTCACTCGACCACTTAACAACTGTTAGCCACCAGGCAATATGCGGCCGACATGCATGTTAGATTCGTTTTTCTTAAGGCGATGATTTATTTTCTTCTTAAATTGTTGAGACTAGTTGCTATTTTTTCTGCCTTTTATTAAGCCTCACAATTCTTAAACGAATCTATTGATTTTGAGTCAATTTGGCGAGAATTTAATTTGTTTTCGGCGGATTAAACGAGGTAGCAGGGGATAATCCTGCCCTAACCCGAGGTGGAAACTTTCTTTTCGACTTACTGCGATCATGCAGCGAGGAGGCCAAGGAATTCAGCATTGGATATATGCTCATAAATCAGTTGTGCTTCAGCTGCCTCTCTGTCTGACTGCTTTATACTCCTTTCCCCTTGTACACGCCATTTCTTTAATCAGAAACCATGTTGCCTTCACTCAGTTTGTCAACAGGGGAGATGTCAAAATCCTTCAAAGCAAATGCTCTTTTCTTCTATCTATTTTTTCCACTGTTTGTGTCTGGAGCAGCATGGCAATCTGGTTTGACTAGAAACAGTTAAATTCATGGGATCACAGCATGCAGAAGGAGGCCTTTCACCCCATCGTGTCCGCACCAACTCTATAAAGGAACCGTCCAGTTTTCTCCGCTCCGCCCTGCTCTCCTGGCACAGTCCTGCAAATTAAGTGTCTGTCTAATTCGCTTTTGCACGTCACTTTTCAATCTGTATCTCCAGACCCGTGTCATTTTTGTCCCCTAATGCAGACTGGAATTTCAGCAGTCAAGGGCATTCAGCCTCCAATCTTCGGGTAAACATTGTCCAAGGCGGCCATCGAGACACACAACAACGCAGAATCATCGAACAGAAATTCATAGCCAAGTTTCACACGTATGAGAACAGCCTCAACCAGGATCTTGGGTTCATGTCACACTACGTGTAATCGCACCATTTGGCCTGAGTTTGCAAAATCTCACTAACTGTCCTGGCTTGAGACAATTCACACCACTTTAACTTCTGATTATCCCTCTCTCCACTTGCACTGTCTGCACTTGCAAAGACTTGATTATCTGTAAAGATTCACATTCCAACCATTCTTCACATTCCAAGCTGTGATTATCCTGCAGTTGTGTCTTTGCCGCTATATGCCATGTTTGTGAACCTACCTCTCCACTCACTTGTTGAAGGTGCAGTGCTCCAAAAGCTCGTGATTGCAAATAAACCTGATGTTGTGGGACTTCTTACCGTGCCCACCCCAGTCCAATGCTGGCATCTCCACATTACCCTAGATTCTGTGGAGGGAGCAATAACTCAGAGTGAGGCAGGTCGTTACGTACAATTGTGCATTCCCTGCCTCATTATTTACGCATGTGCACATTTTGCAATGTATCTCATGGCAGGGGAAGGCCAGGTGTTGGCCGCTCTATTGTCATATCCGGGCACTATGTTTAAGAAGCACCTAGTCAGCCTCCTGTTCGTTATGCCAGAACCTTTTTACACAGAGGCTTGTGGGTGCCTGGAACTCGCTGCCAAGGGAGGTAGTAGAAGCAGATACGATAGTGAGTTTTAAGGGGCGTCAGGACAAATACATGAATAGAATGGGAATAGAGGGATATGGTCCCCGGAAGAGTAAAGGGTTTTAATTAAGTTGGGTAGCATGGTTGGTGCAGGCTTGGACAGCTGAAGGACCTGTTCCTGTGCTGTAATTTTCGTTGTTCTTTGCAGGCTCCCAGTGTCAATGAGAAAGCAGCAAGCCTCACCCTTCAGCCATGATTCCTTGGAGACCCTCCTCCAGGCTGCGGAGGAAAGACCTCTTCCCGAAGGATGGCAGCTGGATGCCCACACAACTCATCACAGTGGAGGAGGTTGCCAGGGTGATCAGCGCTGGGGTGAGGAGGGGAGGAGAGGTGGAGAGGAGGATGGTCGTACAGCGCAGAAACCGGGCCAATGATTTAATCCACAGCATTAGGATAAGTGAAACTTCTACTCTCTAAACTCGCAGAAAGTCAGTATGCAGGTGTAGCGTGTGATGGAAAAAAACACAAATGGAATGTTGGCATTTATTACAAAGGGACTGGAGCATAAAAGTAAAGTCTTGTTGCAATTGTATGGGGTATTGTTGAGACCACATCTGGAGTATTGTGACAGTTTTGGTCTGCAGCCTTTAAAGTTTATTTATTAGTCACAAGAAGACTTACATTAACACTGCAATGAAGTTACTGTGAAAATCCACTAGTTGCCACACTCTGGTGCCTGTTCGGGTACACTGAGGGAGAATTTAGCATGGCCAATGCACCTAATCAGCATAGACTTTTGGACTGTGGAAGGAAACCAGAACACGTGGAGGAAAGCCACGCAGACATGGGGAGAACATGCAGACTCCACACAGACAGTGAACCAAGCTGGGAATTGAACCTAGGTCTCTGGCGCTGTGAAGCAGCAGTGTTAACAGCTGCACCACCATGCCTTTGTCCTCACCATTGCCCTCCAATACCTCTCTACCAACAGAGGAACGCAATTATCTGGTTCCATTCTTATCTCTCCAGATTCAGTCAGAGGATCACTATCATTGGTTTCCCTTCTTGCTCCTGCACCATTATCCTTGACCCCTCATTTCTCATCTACATACTGCCGCTTAGAATGCCATGCAAAAAGAGTGTCCATGTTGACAAGCACTCAGCTATGCCTCCCCACCACCTCAGTTTCACTTGCCTCTGCCATTGACTCTGAGTTGACAGTTTGTTCATCCAACATCAGTACTGGATGGGCAGCAGCTTCCCTCGACTCAATATTGGGAAGACCAAAACCATTGGCTTCAGTCCCTGCCACAATCTCTGTTCCTTGTGTACTGCCTCCATTCCTTTGTTTTGCAACTATCTGAGACTGAGCCAAACTGTTTCCAAATTTGGTGTCATACTTGACCCTGATATAAGCTTCTGACTCCATTGTTGGAATTTTACCACTACCCCTGCGCCGGAATCAAGGTGGGTGAGGTTCGCAGAACAGAATTCTCGTTGACTTTGGGCAAGATTTTACAAGCCTCACCGAGCGAGATTGTAAAATAGTGGCCGATATCTGTGGCAAAAATAAGACTATCTAGTTCCACCTCTGTAACGTCACTCAACTCCATCCCTGCTTCAGTTTATTTGTTAGGAACATAGGAATTAGAAGCAAGAAGAGACATCATAGAAACTCTACAGCACAGAATGAGGCCATTCGGCCCATCGAGTCTGCGCCAAACACAATCCCACCCAGGCCCTACCTCCATATTTTACCCACTAATCCCTCTAACCTACATTTCTCAGGACACTAAGGGGATTTTAGCATGGCCAATCAACCTAACCCACACATCTTTGGACTGTGGGAGAAAACCGAAGCGCCAGGAGGAAACCCACGAAGACACAAGGAGAATGTGCAAACTCCACACAGACAGTGGCCCGAGCTGGGAGTCGAACCCAGGTCCCTGGAGCTGTGAAGCAGCTGTGCTAACCGCTGTGCTAGCGTGCCCCCAATTCAGCTCTTCAAGCCCACTTCGTGATCCTATAGAATCGTGGCTGGTCTCTATCTCATCCTAACTCCAATTCCCTGTCTTTTCCCTTTTATCCCACTTTTTATCAAATATTTATCTATCTCTTCCTTATCCATTGACTGATTCTGCATCCACTGCACTCTGGGACAGTGAGTTCCGTAGATTCACAGCCCTCTGTGAGAAGTACCTTCTTCTTATTTCTGTCTTGAACTTCCTTCCTCTTACTCTACAATTATGATCTCTTGTCCTGGCCTGTTCTAGAAGGGGGAACCTTTAGTTACCATTTTCTTTATCAATTCCATTGAGTATTTTATATACCTCAGTCAAATCCCCCCTCATTCTTCTGTACTCCAGCGAGTACAAGCTCAAGCTACTCAACACTCCACGTACGATCGCCCCTTCAAACTTGGAATCAATCTGTTACAAAAAGCTTATCCATGCCTTTATTAACTCTTATAATGATTATTCCAATAATTCTCCCATATTCTATTCTCCACAAACTTAGAAGTTTAAAAGTTTATTTATTTGTGTCACAAGTCAGCTTACACTGCAATGAAGTTACTGTGAAAATCCCCTAGTCCCCACACTCCGGTGCCTGTTTGGCTACACTGAGGGAGAATTTAGCATGGCCAATCCACCTAACTCGCACATCTTTCAGAATGTGGGAGGAAACAGGAGCACTCGGAGGAATCCACGCAGACAGGTGAGAACGTGCAGACTCCACACAGACTGTGACCTAAGCCAGGAATTGACCTAAGCCATGAATTAACCACAGTGACACCGTGCCACCCCATTTGAGGTCATCCCAAACTTTGTTGCCCAAGTTTCATTCCTGTGTTTGTTAACTTATCTCGGTTCCGTCTTAAACAATGCCTCGGTTTTCAAATTCTGGTCTTGACTTTAAATCTCTCCATGACTGTTCCCTGCTTTTTTTCTCTGTAATCTTCTCCATCCCTCATCTCTCAACCCTCTGAGACTCCTCCAATTGTTCCATTCATGGGACATGGGCATCACTGGCTGGTCAGCATTTATTGCCCATCCCTAGTTGCCTGTGGGCATTCAAGGGTCGATAACATTGCTTTGGTTCAGGAGTCACATGTAGGCCAGACCAGGTAAGGACGGCAGATTTCCTTCCCTAAAGGACATTAGTGACCCAGATGGGTTTTTCCGACAATTGACAATGGTTTCATGGTCATCAGTAGATTCATAATTCCAGATTTTTTTATTGAATTCAAATTCCATCATCTGCCATGGTGGGATTTGAACCCTGGTTCCCAGAACATTAGCTAAATTTCTAGATTAATAGTCTAGCGATAATACCACAAGGCCATCACCTCCCTATTGTGGCCTCTTGAACATCCCTTTATTTTAATTGCTTCCATTGCTGGAGCTAAGCTCTGAAATTCCTCCCTGAGACTCTCTGCTCACTCCCCATCCTTAAATGCTCCTTAAAACCTGTCTCTTTGACCAAGCCTGTGGCCATCTGCCCTAAGATCACCTTATGTGGATTGTTGTCAAGTTGTTAGATGATGATTCTCTCACTGAAACTATGACTGGACATTGGTGAGACCACACCCAGACTGCTGGACACAGGAAAGTTTATTTATGAGTCACAAGTAAGGCTCACATTAACACTGCAATGAAGTTACTGTGAAGAAGGAGGAGCATCCTTGCATTGAAAGCTGCACAGAAGATATTCATTAGACTGATCTCTGGGATTAAAAGATTATCTAATGAGGAAAGGCTGAACAGGTTGGGCCTGTACTCATTGGAAGTTAGAAGAGTGTGAGAACACCTTTTTGCAACATTGAAGATTCCTAGGGGTCTTGACAGGGTATTGCTGAGAATCACTCATGGCGGGGGTGAGAGGGAGGTGGGAGTGTGGAGGGAAATCTAAAACAACGGGGGCACATTTTAAAACAAGGAGTCTCCTGTTTAAGACAGAGATGGGCAGCACAGCGGCGCAGTGGTTAGCACTTTTGCCTCACAGTGCTAGAGACCCGGGTTCAATTCCTGGCTTGGGTCACTGTTTGGGTGGAGTCTGCATGTTCTCCCCATGTCTGCGTGGGTTTCCTCCCACAGTCCAAAGATGTACGGATTATGTTGATTGGCCATAATAAATTGACCTTTGTGTCAGGGGATTGGCAGGGTAAATATTTGGGGTTACGGGAATAGGGCCTGGGTGGGACTGTGGTTGGTGCGGACTCAATGGGCTGAATGTAGGGAGTCTGTGAGGAGGAGCTTCTTCTCTCAGAAGACCATGAATTCTTCTGCCCAGAGATTTGTGGAACTCCGATCATTAAACATGTTCAAGGCTGAGTTGGATGGATTTTGACTGACTAGAGGAAAGGGTTGTCAGAGGAGCAGACAGGAATGTGGAGTTAGGGGCACAATAAGATCAGCCATGATCTTAATGAATGGTGGGCGGGACAGACATGAATGGCTGAGTAGCCTCCTCCTGCTCCAATTTATGATCTGATTTATGATATTGGGCATCTGACTAAATTAAAGGTGCTGAATGAATATAATTTGATGTTCTTGCAACTATAATTCACAGGATAGGACAAGATGTTGTCAATTTCCTCCACCTCCAGTCTCCAACTACTGCACTGTGCCCTCTTTAGCAATCCAATCCTAGCCTGATGAAAGTGCACGCCCTATTCTCCCAGGCAAATCTTGAAGGCTCAGAGATGAAATGAGGATCCTCTGCAATGACCAGCATTCAATTAGAATCATCAAATCCCTACAGCGCAGAAGGAGGCCATTCAGCCCATCAAGTCTGCATTGACAAAATCCCACCCAGGCCCTATCCTTATAACCCCACATATTTACCCTTGCTCGTCCCTTGGATGCTAAGGGGCAAATTAGCATGGTCAATTTACCTAATCAGTACATCTTTCGGACTGAGAGGAAACCTGAGCGCCCAGAGGAAACCCGGGCAGACACGGGGACAATATGCAAAGTCCACACAGTCACCTGAGGCCAGAATTGAACCCAGGTCCCTGGTGCTGTGAGGCAGCAGTGCTAACCACCATGCCACCTTGCCGCCCAATTGTTGAAGACCACCAGATCCGACTGACTCTCTTAAAAACAATACAACCCAATAATAATTTTGACCCTGAAAATGTACTGGGGGCAGGACTTTCCAGACCCACTCGGTCCAAAACTGGAAATCCCCGCCTGAGGTCAACAGACTTTTTACATGGTCTGCACCCCACCCGCTACAATTCCTTTGGCAGGTGGGATGGGAACATTTCATCCTTTGTGTTAATATAGAGCATAGAATTTTTATTTAAAATGGATCACAGTTGCATTGCTTCTGACTAGCTGCTGCTTAGAACTGCATTCACTCCATATCTCATTCTAATTAGTCTCAGTGATTGTAGCAAGTGTTGATATCTGCTGCAAAGGGCCTTTCATTAAAATGCTACTCTGTTTGTTAGTTGCTCAACAAGCAAATGTCTTCCTTTCAAGTGTAACCATGCAGCAAGTAAGTAGATGTCCTGAAGTATTTTTCATTCCTCGATATCTGGCACTACAGCCATTGATCCCATGTGCTCATTGGCAAGAGTCAAGCGTCGAGAATACAAAGTGCCTGTTTCCCTACCAAACCGTGTCGACTCCGACAGATAAATGCCTGCTCTGTGTGCAGATGCCACCGGCACTCATTAAAAAGGACTTTCCAATTGGCCCCGTACAAAGTTAAGATCATTTGTGTCTGTGATCTCAGTGTACAGATCTCCTCAGAGCTCCAGTGTAATTAAGCACACTCGGATCTCGCAAACACCAACAAACACATTCAAGCTCTCTCTCTCTGCCCTTAATCTTTAAGTTTGTGGACTATTTTTCCACAATGTTCGAAATGACACTGCAAGGATCCTTCAAAGGCATATATCGGAGGAATCGGTCATTCTGGAAGATTTATACTCTTTACGTAACACTTAGGACTCTGGGTCTGTACGCAACGGAATTTAGAAGGATGAGGGGGGATCTCATTGAAACTTACAGAATACTGGAATGATGTGGAGCTGCCGGCATTGGACTGGGTAAGACTCAGTAAGAAGTCTTGCAACACCTGGTTAAAGTCCAACAGGTTTATTTGGAATCATGAGCTTTTGGAGCGCTGCTCCTTCATCAGGTGATTCACCAAATAAACCTGTTGGACTTTAACCTGGTGTTGTGAGACTACTGACAGAATACTGAAAGGCCTTGATAGAGTGGACACGGGGAAGATGTTTCCATTTGTATGGGAAACAAGGATCTGAGCATACAGCCTCAGAGTAAAGGGACGAGTCTTTAGAACCGAGATGAGGAGGAATTTCTTCAGCTGGAGGGTGGGGAATCTGTGGAATTCATTGCCACAGGAGGCTGTGAAGGACAGGTCATTGAGTGTATTTAAGACTGCGATAGATAGGTTCTTGTTTGTTAAGGGGATGATGGTTACGGGGAAAAGGCAGGAAGATGGGGATATCAGCCATGATTGAATGGTGGAGCAGACTTGATGGGCCAAATGGCCTAATTCTGCTCTTATACCTTATGGTCTTATTATAGCACTGTGTGCAATTCAGTCTCCATATTACACAGAAAATAGAAGGGCAAGGACAAAGGTGCAAAGATTTACCAGGATCGTACCAGAACTCTGGAGTTATAATTACCAGGATAGAGAAGGCTGGGGTATGGTGACCAGACTGAGATAATTAAGATATATCAATGGATGGATGGAAAGAAGATGGTGTTACTTGTGCGGGGAGTGCAAAATAGGGACCGCGGGCAGGACTTCCTTGCCCTCTCTGAGGCGTGTTTCATAGCAATGGGGGGTGGTGCACCACTCACTGGCAGCAGAATCTTAATGGTGTCCCACTGAATGCACCCCTCATCACCAGGGAACCGCGGGCTGCACCGTACTGCAAGGTCCCACCAGTGTTAGCAGCAACAAAATTTAAGTGCATAAATTTAAAATTGTCACTAATAAATCAAATTGGGATTTTATTTCACCCAGAGAGTGGTGGAATTGCTACCACATTGAGTGGTTCATAGAATCATAGAATCCTACAGTTCAGAAGAAGGCCATTCCGCCCATCGAGTCTACACCGACCACAATCCCACCCAGGCCCTATCCCCTTAACCCCATGCATTCACCCAAGCTAGCCCCCCGAGACACTAAGGGGCAATTTAGCGTGGCCAATCCACCAAACCTGCATCTTTGGACTGTGGGAGGAAACCGGAGCACCTGGAGAAAACCCACACAGACATGGGGAGAACATGCAAACTCTACACAGACTGTGACTCAAACTGGGAATCAAATCCAGGTCCCTGGCGCTATGAGGCAGTAGTGCTAACCACTGTGCCACCATGGTTGAGATGAATCATGCAGATGCACTCAAGAGGAAATGAGATAATCATGTGAGAACGAAAGGAATCGAAGGTGATGCTGACGGGGTGAGGGGCAGGGGTTGCAATGTGGACCATGAATACTGGCATAGACAAGTTGGGCAAATGGTCTGTTTCTCTGCATTACGCTCTCTGCTATTCTAGGTTCACAGTTAGGCGGAGGTGCCACATGTTTTCTCCATGTGCTCCGGTTTCCTCCCGCAGTCCAAAGATGCGGGTCAAGTGGATTGGCCTTGCTAAATTGCCCCTTAGTGTCGGGGGGACTAGCTAGGGTGAATGCATGGGGTTATGGGGATAGGGCCTGGTTGGGATTGTGGTCAGTGCAGACTTGATGGGCCAAATGGCCTCCTTCTGCACTGTAGGATTCTATGATTCTATGAACGACTCTATGTGGTAGCAATTCCACCACTCTCTGGGTGAAATAAAGTCCCTATTGGATTTATTAGTGACAATTTTAAATTTATGCACTTAAATCTTGTTGCCGCTAACGCTGGCAGGACCTTACAGTACAGTGCAGCCCGTGGTTCCCTGGTGATGAGGGGGTGCGTTCAGCAGACATAAAGTAATGAATATTCTCTATTTCTGTCGCTCCTGTTCTCTATTCTGTCAATTAGTTTCTTTTTTCAAATTGCCACACGCCCTGACTCGGGCAAAGGAAGCCTCTGCTAAAGTCTCCGAGTAACCAGTTGCCAGGTTATATATGAAAACGAACAAGTTGTATCTCAAATGTTTTTTTTCACTACCCCCTGCCCCTCCCCCCTCCATTCACATTATCCATTGGAAGCTATGGTTGAGATCGGGAATGGGCCAATGGGTTTAGAGGTGATCCCTAACCGTTTGATCACTTGGCCAACAAATTGTTTCCTGAAC
This sequence comes from Carcharhinus amblyrhynchos, assembly GCF_965287045.1. NCBI lineage: Eukaryota > Metazoa > Chordata > Chondrichthyes > Carcharhiniformes > Carcharhinidae > Carcharhinus > Carcharhinus amblyrhynchos. The sequence continues at coordinate 39,710,830 of NC_137331.1, forward strand.
AGCAGCTAGGTGACAGAGTGAGGGAAGTCCCTTACAGAGCAGAGAGAGTGAGAGAGACGCTAATGAAATGGGAATTGCATCAGCTCTGATCTCATCCTGGTGTCACACTGTGGAGGAGGAGGGTCTCACATGGACCTCATCTAGAAGATAAAATCAGTCATCAAATTAATATTTAAATACCAATTAGGTGAATACCAGTAGTAGATTAGAAGAATCCTCAGAAACTAAATCCAGTTTGTGTGTGGGTGGATTAAGATGACAATGGCCATAAATGTATATTTTATTCAAGTTTCTTTGTGGAATGTTGTATTGGCGCAAGAAGGTGGCTGAATCTCAATTTTGTGGAAGCCACTATCACAAAACCTTGTTTTGCTGAAACCAAAACTTCTTTCAGATGAGATGTTAAACCAGGTCTGACCCCTGACCTCCCCCCCCCACCGCATGCACTATTGCAAAGGGGAGCAAGGAGTTCTCCCTAATGTCCTGGCTGATCCTTGTCCCTCAATCAGAGACAATGAACCAGATTATCTTCTTATTACTGTTTGTGGGAGCTTGCTGTGCATAAATTGGCTGCTGTTCTTCCCTCAATACAAGCATGACCACACTTCTAGTGTTTCATTCATGGGACAGAGCTTCTTGGTATCCAAAAGCCATTAAAGGTGTGATAGGAATAGAATCCCTCCAGCCCCTACAGTGCAGAAGATGGCCTTTTGGACCATCAAGTCTACACCAACTCCCAAAAGAGCATCTTACCCAATTCCCCCCACTGCCCCCACTCTATCCCTGTAACTCCACACATTTACCATGATTAACACATTTAAACTACACATCTTGGGACACTAAGGGGCAATTCAGCATGGCCAATCCACCTAACCTGCACATTTTGGGACACGAAGGAACAATTTAACATGGCCAATCCACCTGACCTGCACATCTTTGGACACTAAGGGGCAATTTAGCACTGCCAATCCACCTAACCTGCACATCATTGGACACAAAGGGACAATTTAGCATGGCCAATCCATCTAACCTGCGTATCTTTGGTCACAAAGGGACAATTTAACATGGCCAATCCACCTAATCTGCATGTCCTTCAGACCATGGGAGAAAACCAGAGCACCTGGAGGAAGCCCACACAGACACAGGAAGAATGCACATGCTTCACATAGACATTCCCCCAAGGCTGGAATCGAACCCAGGTCCCTGGCACTGTGAGGCAGCGGTGCTAACCACCATGCCACTGTGACACCCTTTTTGTTTATTTCGCTCTTTCAATTGTAAATGAGGACATTAATTTTCCGAATTCTCCAAACCGTAAGCACGGTCGTCACCCGTTATCCACCAACTGAGACTTCCTTTGAAAATAGAAATTCAGGCTTAGCACGACAACCTCACATTACGGGATGTGTTTTGACAGAGGGCAGAAACGTAGAACAGGATCCCACACAAGCCCACAAATGCCATCCAAGCTGCTCATTAAAAAAGTGTTGCCCTCAGTCTCTCAGCAACACTTGCTGCATCAGAGAAAGAAAACGTCATGGCCAGAATTGGCTGAAAAAATTCACAACCTTTTAGGGTGAAGACTGGAGTAAAAGGTTTCATGGGTAGGTCATGAGTTTATGTTGCTCTATCCAATTCCAGGAACACACTGCATTTCCCTTACAGGAGAAGGATAACATTTCTAGCTTTTTTTTAAAATAAATCTGTTTTTGATTTTCTGTTGCCTTTTGCCCGGCACAGGAGGTGCTTGTAGCCTGAGTCACTTGTCCTTTATCATGTTATCCACTCTCAGAATGAAAGCCGACGGTGACACGGTCCTGTTTTTCGAGAGAAACCCTCTGTGTGAGCTGCAGGTGGTTTTGTGATGCCAAAGGCATTACTCAAGCGGACATAAAGAGAAATGGACTACAATGCTTACAGAACGATCAGTTCAATCAAATCTTTAATGCAGACTATGTTGCTCCGTGAGTGATGTCAAAACACATAACCTCACTGTTCCACTTAGACCGTTCTTTTTTTAATGGACCATTGTTGTTCCACGGTGTATTGGATTTAAAAATCTTTCTTTACAAAGCCTTTGAATTGACGACCTGTTAATAATGGAAAGGTGTCAATTCAGAGCCAATCCAACTCCCAATGCAGACACAAATTCAAATGTTGGAACTCGCGCCCATGCTTCCTGCTGCCCCGTTGGTTCGTTTCTCTGCCATTTACCTGCAACAAAGCAGGAAAATGACATTCAAAAGTGCACTGCAAATCCATTATCACAGAATCAGCCAGCAGAGAAGGAGGCCATTCGGCCCATTGACCCTTTGCCAGCTCTTTGAAAAAGCCATCCAATTAGCCCCACTTTCTTCCTCTTTGTTAGTTTTTTAATCATAGAATCATATCATAGAATCCCTACAGTACAGAAAGAGGCCATTCGGCCCATCAAGTTTGCATCAACCACAATCCCACCCAGGTTCTACCCCATAGCCCTAGATATTTTACCCACCAATCCCTGTAACCTATGCATCTCGGGACACTAAGGGATAATTTTAGCATGGCCAATCAACCTAAGCTTTAAACTTTATTTACTAGTGTGAGAAGTAGGCTTACATTACCACTGCAATGAAGTTACTGTGAAAATCGCCCAGTCGCCACACTCTGGCACCTGTTTGGGTACACTAAGGGAGAATTTAGTATGGTCAATGCACCCTAACCAGCAAGTCTTTCGGAGTGTGGGAGAAAACCGAAGTACCCGGAGGAAACCCACACAGACACGGAGAGAACGTGCAGTCTCCTCAGACTTACTATGAACATTTCCTTCTCAAATCTGTACCTATCCCCATGCATTTACCCCACTAATCTCCCTAACCTACACATTTTTGACAGTAAGGGGCAATTTTACCCTGGCCGTTGCACCTAACCTGCAAATATTTGGAGTATGGGAGCATATTGGAAACCTGGAGGAAACCCACGCAGACTACAGGGAGAATGTGCAAACTCCACACAGTCACTTGAGGCCAAAATTGAACCCGGGTCCCTGGCACTGTGAGACAACAGTGCTAATCACCGTGCCACCAGTCAAGTTGTCCCCCCTCCCCCCCATGTTGAATATTTTTATAACTAGGAAACGGAACTGTTTCTTTGCTCCAAAGTGCAGAATATTTTTTAAAGCCCCAGTCATTCTTCTCCTGGACTTTTGTAGGTGATGGATTCCTGGATTCCTTTAATTCCTGGAGTCTCCAGTGGAATCCTGGGGAGCTGGCAAGCCTTAGTGGCTGAACTGGCTTTGCTGCCCTGAGACTGGGCATAAGGCCCATGCAATGTACCGCCAAAAACCAGGTTTCCTGACAGTGCAACAGAAAGCCGAGATCTACCTCTCGAGGGAACACAATTTGGCGTTTTGCGCCAAGTCATGACCGACATTGCAGTTTATAATGCACACATTAGTTGGTGGCTTAATGATGCCTTGGTGGATTGCACCTTGAGGCTATCTTTGCTCGTTATGAGCAGGGAGGCGACACTGACGTGCGTCATTCTGTGTTCCTTTTCTTGCACACTTAGGCCCAAACAGGTTGGCCAATCCCAATTGGAGGTAATGAAAATTCCTGAGGTTCCCGGGAGTGCTAGGGTTCATTACACTTGGATTGAGAAATAGTGACCAACACCTTTAAATTACACGCACCAGTGACTTGAGTGACAACCTTTTTAACAATCACCCACCACTACTGATCAAGGGGACGCTTTGAAAATGGTACAATAAAAGAAAACTGCACTGCAGAACAGAAGTACTATTTCCCACCCATGTCTCCAATACACTCCGATAAGTAAATACAAATAAGGCATTCCTTCATAAAGGGCTCCTTCAAATATATTTTCTTTGTGTAAAAGCACAATCATGCAGTGTGCAAGTTAGATGGTTTTATGTAATGTATTGTGTATCATTTGTGTATCCAAGATCCTCTTGGTATTAGCATTTTTCTAGATCATCACTTCCTTCATTTTCCCCATCATTGTTAGACACAGAGAGCAGTTCTGCGTGCCAGAATTGTCATTCAAGTAGTTAACGTCGCTATGAAATTTAGGAAAGGGACTGTCTTATTGCCATATCAACTGGACATCACAGACAAGAGGCAGAAGGAGAAGGTGTTAGGCCAGGGCAAAAACAGAAGGAGCTGTTAGGTCATGTTGGTGGAGGCTAAGGTTGGCTGTTCGGGTTTGTGTGCATCCATGGGCTCACCAGCATGTTCAGTTGATGAGTTCACAGCAAGATGATCCCTGAAGTCAACTTCTGTCAAGCACGTGAGACCTGCTTTGAGTTTTAATTATCTTCAAATGCTTGAAGTAATTCTTTGTTGAAAATGCTCGTGTTATTTTGAGCCAGCGAGTATTCAGAGGACAAACTCAACATGTTTTTGAAAGGTGCTGGCCCTCTGGAGTGGCACGGTGGCACAGCAGTTAGCACTACTGCCTCACAGCGCCAGGGACCCATGTTCAACTCTGGCCTCGGGTCACTGTCTGTGTGGAGTTTGCACATTCTCCCCGTGTGTGCGTGTGTTTCCTCCAGATGCTCCAGTTTCCTCCCTCAGTCCAAAGATGTGCGTGTTAGGTGGATTGACCATGCTAAATTGACCCTAATGTCAAGGGATTAGCAGGGTAAATATGTGGGGTTGTGGGGATAGGGACTGGGTGCGATTGTGGTTGGCACAGACTCAACTGACCAAATGGCCTCATTCTGCACTGTACTGATTCTATGATCTTACACTTGTGCGCCAACACAACAATTGGCATGCAGATGGAACCTTTAACACAGTACACCAACCCATCGCACTTCACAGGAGCAGCATCAATGAAAGTTTGATGCCAGAAATAGAGATACTTGGGTAGGTGACCAAATAGGTCAATTTTAAGGCCATGCTTCCATTACATTTTCCAGATGCCATCCCATTTTAAATACCTCAGATTTCCTGTGATCCCAAAATGAAAATTGAGAGGAGGGGTGTTATTTCAAGGGGGTTGGAGTAGAAGAGTAGGGAAGCCTTGCTGCAACTGTACAAGGTACAGACCAGGGGTGCGATCTTACCTGCCATTCACGCCACGCTCCTGCTGCAGCGTTCGGAGAACTTGGTGGCCAGCTAAATCCCTGCTCACTGCGGCAGAACAGGAAAATCCAACAGATGTGAGTGGTGGTAAGATTCCAACACACATCAGGAATGCGGTGAGCAGTCTTGGTCCCTTTATTTAAGAAAATATATTCTTTCATCTGAGGCAGTTCAGAGAAGGTTGGCAAGGACGATCCCCAGGATGGAGGGATTATGAAGAAAGATTAAAGAGGTTGTGACTCCACTTATTGGAATTCAGAAGAATGAGAGGTGATCGCATTGCAACATACAGGCAGAATTTTACCCACTCAACCAGCCTAGGTCACACCCGATTTCACAGCTCTCGCCATTTTATGAGGGCCAACATGCCAGTGAATTCAGCCTCTCGCCGGAGGCTGAATAGTTTATTCAAATTTTTTAAATGTTAATTTACATGTGTTCAGTAAACCTGGGCAATCGTCTGGGCTCGATTGCCTTTATGGCCTCGCTGGGGGATGTTCTCTCCAGTGAGGAAAACACCTGCTCCCCATGAGCAGGGAACAGTCATGTTGGCCTCACCTGTGGAATTGGAGGCCATTGAGGACCCCGGGGAGGCCAAGGGCAAGAAGGGTGCCCTTGGGCAGTGCCAGCTTGGCACTGAGCGGCAGAGCATATGGGGCCAATGAGGGATGGGACCTGAAGGGGTGGAGCCTTAAGGAGGTGGGGTTGAAGGGGTGTAATCTGACAAGGCGGGTTTCAGGGGCAGCCTGATGGAGGGGGATGCCCCACTGCCACTTTGCAAAGCGATCAGATAGGGGGGAGGGAGGGGGTACAATCTGTCTGGAGGTGGCATCTCAGGCAGTGTGGGGCTTGTGGCCAGCCATGGGTACCCTTCATTGTGGAGGGGTGGGAAGTTTGTGAGACTGCCTGCAGCAGCAGGGGCCTGACAGCTCTCTGTCTGTCAGACCACTGCTGTTGAAATTGTGCGTGTGCAGCTTCAGAGGTCCACACACGTGCAATAGCTCCCTCTACATTTGTTAGTGTGCATGTCAGACACAGAGGTAAACTCCCCAAGAGTTTAAAACTCCTGAGTTTGCCTTGCAAAAAACATAGAAACACCTTTTTACAATGCGTAGTTGTAGCACAGATTGGGTCTCAGAGTACAGACGTTAAGCCATACCCACCAACACAAGAAGAACACAAACATTTAAAGAGCCTCACGGTCGTCTTGGGAGTCACGGTGGGAAATGGGTGGCAAAGTGGTTAGCAGTGCTGCCTCACAGCACCAGGGACTGGGTTTGATTCCCGGCTTGGGTCACTGTCTTTGCAGAGTCTGCACATTCTCCCTGTATCTGCGTGTGTTTCCTCCAGGTGCTCCGGTTTCCTCTTACAGTCCAAAGCCCATCGACTCTGCACCAAGTCTTCAATAGAGCATTTCACCCATGCCCTAACTCCACGTCACTTACACATCCTGGGACACTAAGGAGCAATTTAGCACAGCCACTCCACCTTATGCGCACATCTTTGGATACTAAGGGGCAATTTAGCATGGCCAATGCACCTAATCCACACACCTTTGGACTGTGGGAGCACCCAGAGGAAACCCACACAGGCATGAGGAGAACGTGCAAATTCCACACAGTCACCTGAATTGAACCCGGGTCCCTGGTACTGTGGGGCAGCAGAGCGAAGCACTGTGCCACCGTGCACCGTGCACTCAAGCTATCTTCAAGCAAAGAAAATTGTAGGGCTTCGGGGAGGGAGCTGTAAGGGGTGGGAGGTGGTATGATTCAAGGGAGATCTGATTCAAAGACCCAGCACAGGTGCATTGGGCCAAATGGCCCTCTCTTGAAATGGAGGATTCCACAGC